>NC_138667.1:16976713-18235915 GCF_964273445.1 Streptopelia decaocto
GACAGGAGGCAGAGGTGAGCAGGGAGAAGAGAGTGTTGCCTGGCAAGCTTACAACTCAGTGCCATGTGTCTGAAAGAAAACCAGGTGCCCCTTGTCAGGGAGCATCTGTCCCATGGCAGAGGAGCTGAGAGGTCTCTGGTGTTGTAGCCTGGCCATCTGCAACCAAACAGGACATCCTGCAGCAAGGCAGGTCCTGGGCCAGCACGGGGTGAATGAGGGGTTGCAAGAAGACAAGCAGGGTGGGTGGAGGAGGGCAGGAGGGGGGCTGGATGCTGCTGACTGGGACTGCACTGCTGCAGCGGGACCCCGGGGCCAACACTCCTCAGATGTGTCCGAGCCGGGGAGCATGTGCCGGCAGCGTTGTGTAACCAGTGCCCGCATCCAGCAGCAGATGCACTTCTGCTGAACTCCTCTTACATAAACTACAGAGCTCCCTCTTGTGACTATGTCCACCCACCAACTAGGTCTCCGCTGCAGAGCTGGTATTGCGGCTTTCCTCTCACACAGATGCCACACAAGATTATTTTAAAAGTGAAATCTATGCTACGTGACTTACAAAGAAACCACCGCCCTTCCAGGGTCACTGGCTGGCTGTGTCCCTTCCGAAGGAGACACTGGCCCACAGCAAACACTGCTGCTCTCAAGGCACCGCTGGCACTGGGGAGGGAGGACTGAACCATCTCCAGATACTTTTCTATCCAGGACAATATGAGGAGAACAGCAGGTGATGGAGCTAATGGCCCAGAAGGTCCTGATAAGTCCCATGACCCTCTGGAGAAAGGGAAGGGGAAGGGAAAACGGAAGGGGAAGGGAAAGGGGGAGGGAAGGGGAAGGGGAAGGGAAGGCGAAGGGAAGGAAACATCCACTGTGAGCAGGGGGGAGATATTGGGGCTGGGGAGCACAGTGCACCCCTCAATGACAGTCCTGGCCTGTACTGTGGGCAGGGGGTGGGTAGCAGAGCAGGGGAAGAAGGCTGACGAAGGTATTGAATGAACCTGTCATGGAGGCCTGTTCTTCCCAGCTTGTTTCAAGATAAAAAATGATGACCTGGAGGAGGAAATGGAGTACATCGCATGGAGTTTGTGGATGACATAAAAAATAAGAGGTACTGAGCCACCGCTCAGAGGGACCGGAGCCTCACTAAATGCAGCACCCCAGTACTGCAGTGGTGTGGAGTGGGCCTGCAGAAGGGTTGGCTGGGGCTGACTGACTGGGGAGCAGCTCTGCAGCAAAGGCCATGGGGCTCCTGGTGAACAGTAGGTTGAACAGGAGCCAGCCAGTGTGTCCTGGCAGAAACAGAGGCTAAAACTGTTCTGGGCTGTGTAACAGTGGCACAGTGAGGAGGCCAAGAGAAGTGACCATCCTCCTCTGCTGTGCATATCATATCTAAATAGAGGAAACAGTATTGGGCCCCAATACAGGAAAGGGCATCAACAAGGTGGAGAGAGTTCCCACCAAGATGCCTGGGGGCTGGAGCACTTGCAATACAAGAAATGACTAAGGGAACTGGACTTGTCTAATCTAGAGAAGAAATGGCTTTTGGGGACCTCATGGCAGCCTTCCAACATGTGTGAGGAGGTTATCCAGAAGACAAAGCCAGGGTCTTCACTACAGTGCATAGCAAGAGGCAGTGGGCGTAAGTCAGACCAACAGAGCATAAGAAAAAAAAGTCACTCTCAGAATAATTAAGCATTGGTTCGTGGATCCAGAAAGGCTGTGGGTTTTCTATCCTTGGAGGTTTTCAAGATCAAACTGAACAAAGCCCTGAGCATCCTGGTCTGAATTCAATGTTGACCATACTTTGAGGAGGAAGCTGGAGCGGAGATCTCACAAGATCTGTCCCAGCTTGAGCAATTCTCTGATACTTTTTCCAGGAGGAACTATGTGGAAGAGATGGAAAGTCTCAGTGACTAAAAAAACCCCAGATCTTGAGCTCCTTCTGCAAAGACCTCTGAAGCACCTGAAGAGGGACCGGTATTTTATAGGTGTAGTAGCAAAAAAAGAGGGCACTCCCATTAGAATATGCTTGTGGAGCCTGTGTCCACAGACTGCCACCAACCTCCCTGTGTGCTTTTGTGTCTAAGCCATAAATAAACCCACCTTGCCTACAGGAGGGACTTCAGTGCTTGAGAGCCTGGCAGGAAATGTTCTGGGAACTTCTGGGGGACTAAAAACATGACTCGGGACCTGTCAGCTACTTTCAAAGACACACTATCTATCAAATGCTTAACATATACTTACATGGCCCATTCCAGCTTCTCATTCTTGATGGAGTTATATAGTGTCTGAAACAAGAACATGGTATTAGATGTATTTCTTGTGGAAGACATGTCTAGTTTGTGGAGATAATCTCCTCCACACCCTTCCTGTGTTCTTGAAGAGATACCTTCCCTGCTGAACTCTCCTGGAGGAGTATTCGCAAGTGAGCAGGACAACTGCTGTCCCGATAGACCCTTTTCTGTCTATGTGCCATACCAGGTATTGGACTGGACACGTCAGCAGTAGACGGGTCTGGCAGCCAGCCTTTTAACTTTTAACTTTTAACTAATCCTGGGTGCTGCATCTAGTCCTGGGTCATCCTGGCCTACACTAAGATGATAAAGGACTCTGGGGTATGCCAAGGCACCTCCAATGTCTCAACCAGGGGAAAGGGACAGTGGAGGCTTGAGTGCTGCCCTGATAAGCAGAGGCGGGATGAATGACCTTAGGGATCAGCTTTTACAGTTCCTCCTGTGCAAAATTCCAGTGGCCTCCCTGGGGGGCTGGGAAAGAAGCAGGGATGGGCTAGGAAAGCAGAATGTGGAGGTGGCCCTGAGTGTACAGAGTAGTAGGGTAGAGTGAGGTCTGCTGGGAGGCAGGGGGGGTGTTGTCTAAAGCTCAGTGTGATGCCCCTGACGTGGTGCTGACACTCCTTCCACACAGCAAAACCCAGATCAGGCTGCTGGACCTGCTGCAGGTGCAGTCAGTGGTGATGGTGTTAAACCGCATGGAAAGAGAAAATACTCTCTTTGGGGTGTTTAACCAATCTCCCATGGTAATGAACTAGCTGTATTGGAGCATTACATCTAGCTACATGGAAGCGAAGGCAGAAAACAGTATCAGTGCCAGGTGGTCATATTGGGGGGGGATACCTTGCTTTGTGCATTGTCTGATGTATCACAGAGCTACCTGAGAGAAAGGGAGCCCTGGTGCGCTCTGAGTGCAGATACAACACAAATCTGGTTAAAACACCAACAGGGAACAGAGCCACTGCTGGTGGCTCCCTGCAAGTTAGCAGAAGCAATTCGTGTGGGTTACAATTCTCCTGTTGAAACAACTGTGCACTGGAAAATGCTGATTCAAGGGCTCAGGGTGTCCCAGCAGGACTAGGTGGCACTATAATAATGATTATGGCATCCCACTGTCTATTTATATCACGTTACCTTCAGCAAATCCTTTGCAAAGTCCTTCCCATCGTTCAGCCCATCCAGGTTTGCTATGAACTGTTGACACGACATCTTTTTGCCAATATTCTGTAAGGAAAAGAAGCAGCTCATTACATTTGTGGAGAGTATTGACTTGAATCAGAGTGTCTTTTAAAGAACAATTTTATATGTAGTGGTGAACCCTGGGTTTGCCCCAAGAGCTCAAAGCTGGAAGGAGGTCTTGTGCTCTGATTTTGTACTGTGCTTTTTCCTTTATTTGCTCATGCCAGTATCCAAACATTTCAAATGACCTCTTTTTTAACGGTGGAGATAAACCACCTGAAAATAACCCCTCCAGCCCTTGCTCCAAACTTTCCTCTGGTCTCTAGGTTGGTCTTGGTACAGGGTCTGTGCTTCAAAAGTCAAGAAAAGCGCAAAAAAATGGATGAACCTCCAAGCTTGTTCCATGTAAAATTGTATGAGCGTGATATGTCAGCACCTGAACACAGCCAGCATTGAGCAATGACTTGTCCTTCATGGAAACCAATATTTTTAGTTGCCATTACGAAGAGAGATGATCTGGCTACTGGTACTGCGTGAACTTGGATGCTGTGGCCTGTGAAGTCAATACACGTACACTGAGAGAACTTCACCAAGTCATCACCAACTAATGTCAAGACTATTTGGTGCTGATATAACACTTCAGGCCATCTGGCATCCTTGATATCAATCTCTGGCATCTGTCTTCCCAAAATCTTTCCCTCTCAACCACAACCAGGTGAGTCACTTTCTCAGCCTGCGAGAGTCAAGGGGCTGGAGGCAGGCAGCTTTTCTCCAAGCCTCGCCCTGCAATTCTACCTCTCCAAAGGACAGGAGCAGAGGTGTGGAGGAGTCAGTAGGAAATGTAGCGTTCAGAAAAAGGAGTCTGATATCACGAAGGAAAGATAGGCATATCTAGCGCCATGTCATTTTGCAGCCTTCAGACCATGGAGTGAAGCCCCAAAGCACAGACCCCACGGTGATATCACATGGAGTGGACAATGGAATTAGTGAGAAGAAAGCAGCGGTCCTAAGGATCCCAATGGCATTCTGACACTGGATGGGCTTTGCACCAGTGTACTGACAGGGTGGCCTTCCAGGAGGACCTGGGAAGATGGCCAAGAACAGCAGAGCCAGGACCCTGCTTAGAGATTCATTGAGGAAGAAGAAGGGCCTCACTGGGTCACTGGGAGGGGATAAAGCTGCTAGAGGTGAGGTAGGAGGTGCAGGGCGAGATACATCCTCCATGCAAGAAAATAACCTCTTGAAAGACAGATGCCATCTGTGTGTGCAGACTACACAGGGAGCCAGCGCTGCCTTTGGGCCGCTTTGTCTGATGCTCTGAATTATGCCTCCTGTTGGTGCCAGCTCCAGATGAGCTGGCACTGTTGTGAGATCAGGGGAAAGAGGAATAAAGCACTGTTACAAATGTGCAGTGCCTGGGGACACAACACAAGACTCAGCCATCTTTGTTTTCTTGCAGGGCAGCCCCACGGCTGCTGCCCACGACTGGAGCCCATAGCTGGAGGCTCTGCCAGCTAGAGCTCAGTGGGTGAGGAGCTGCAGGAGAGCCATGGGGTAACCTGCAGACATGCCAGTTTTTTCAGCAAAGGGAGATTACAGCAAAAAATAAAAATCCAGCAGCACAATGGTGTGTGGATGGAAAACGGGAGAAGCGTGGGAGAGCACATAGAAAGTACAGTGATGAGCCTCTATGAGGGAGGGAGTTTGGAGGCGAGGGAGGTACATTGCCTGAGACCTTGAGGCACCAAAGGTGACCACTTCTACCCCTGCAGGAAAACAGAGTGCACAGCACAGGCCTCTCTGCCTGCAGAGATCTTGTTGCTGTGATCCAGCAATGAATGCAGAGACCGATACATTTTAGGAAGTGGGTGGATACAGTGAGATAAAGTGGCACATGTTACTGGCCTCACAGGTGCTGCTTTGGATTTCTTGCATATTGTGTCCAGGACATACTTTAATTGCAGGGGATGGCTTCTTTTTTATTCTGTGACCTGTCTCTTTCTCTTGAGCCCAAACTGAGCCCGCAGCCACACTGTGGAAAGCAGCTAATTGCTGAGGAATTGAGAAGGATGGAAACATACCCTTTCTCTGACAACCAGAAGAGGTGATGAGAAAGCTCCAGCAAGAATGCTAATACTGTGAATCAGCTTGTTGGACATGTTGCCAAAGCTGTAGAGTCAGGGGCAGGATTCAGGCGGGCTGTCAGCAGGACTGAGCACGGGATGCTGGGGTGGCTCAGATGCAATACATCCTCAAGGCAACAATATCTTAACACTTCAGCTTCCTGCTTTGAGACATGGGCTGGAGCCAGCCACTCAACTCCAAAGCACTGCAACTGCCTCCGAATCGACACCCGCTGAATAGAGAAAGCAAAAAGCAGAAACTCCAAAACATGGAATTCAGCTTCACTAGATCAACACTTGCAAGGAAACAGTTCTGTGATCACAAGTGCCTCATTATCAATCATCAGCACCAGGGACTACCTGAGCTTTCCCACACTGGAACAGTATTCAGCAAGTATGGGGAATCCCAGGACCAACTCTTGAAAGCACAACTACGAGCGCTCAGTGGGTGCCGCTTTATGCAGTGGGCCTTCTTGCTGATTCAGCAAGATCATCACATGTGGACATAATATTCAGGAGAATGTATCTGCACACTGCAAAGCTCAGTGTTCAGATGTTCTACGGCCCCTGCTGAACTGGGACCTCTGGGTAGGGAGATGCAGCTTCTTTTCTGGCCATTCTGCTTTTTTGTGGTGCATCAGTCACTTACCAGCAACAGAACAAGCCAGCAAGGCTGCTTCACAGCCACATGTAGCTACTAGTCCTGATATGTCCCTGTGGCAGACAAGAACTTCATCCCATCTTTGCTTGCTCCAGGCCATGCAGCAAAGCATTAGAAATCACTGTGAGACAATCAACCAGCACCATGGTGTGCTAGGATGGAGAACCAGTGAGTGAACAGTGGATTAAATAGATGAGAAGGGATGGATAGTTAGATGGATAGTAGAGGCTGCATGGAAATGGGTGGACGGAAGTGTATGGGTGCAGGTAGTACAAGAGAATTAAGAGATGCAGAGACAAGGTGCACAGCGGTGGTTAGAGTGCATAAGAATAAATTAGGAATGATGAGACTGATCTGATGGTGGGTAGACAGGGCTGATCCTGTCATCCCATTGATTCAGCCCAGAGTAACTCCCCTGTTTACAGTTGGGTTCTTGCCTCCTCTGGGTCCCAGACATCTGCTGCTGAGCTGACTCACTCAAGACAATGGCAGACCATGTCCTGAAGTGTCCTGGGTAGCCCTACCCACCTCCAGAAAACTCCAGGCTGTAGCCTAGAGTCACTCTGCAGGTGCCGCCAGTGACTGCTCATACCTCAGAGCTCTTCAGCTCTCCAAGTGCAGCACTGCTAACACCAAACCATGAGCTTGGCTTAGAGTTTTATCACAGAGTTTGTAAGATTAACAGTGATGGACAGTGGAGTCAGGAGCTTCCAGGGATCCCGTTTTCAGGCTTGGTCAGTGGCCATGAAAGCTCCTGGTCTTCTTTTTGAAGAAAAGCTAAAGCCTGTCACATTACAATGTGACTCCAGAAGTGGGGTTTTGCTCAAGTACCAAAATGCAAACATGAGAACTGGTAGTAGAGAGATGCTGATTTGTTACTGTCCTTCCAGGGCCAGCAGTTCTGAACCAGGAGGGATAACATTGACCACTGAAAAGGAGACATCTCAAAGCTTTGTCTCCAAAGGACAGAGATGGAACAGAGGAGTATTTACTTTGCCATAAGATCTCTTGAAGCTCAAACAGCACCAGCAGACCATGGTAGAGAGTTGCCACAACCTGGATGGTATTAAAAGGCTCATATTGTTTGTTGGTGACTGCTGGCTTTCAAACATCAGCTCCATGTGATTCTATGAAAACATAGTGTCTCATTTTGAAGACATTAAGTTTTCTGGAAGCAGGGTCTGAGTACACTTGTGGTAGGAAATCAACAGTACTAAGGCAGAAAGCCAGTGTGGCCAGGTGCAAATCTCTTATTTTAAAGCCAGGCTCTTTACTTTCAAGCCTGAACTCAGCGTATGTAAGTGTCGCTGCTGGAATGGTGAACTGGCTCATTACAGAGACATTGCTGCAGGGAACTGCCCCTTTACACAGACACCTCAAACATCCTCTCCTAACCAAAGGAATTTCCTACTCCATGGCAACGCACAGTAAAACACTGAAACACACACATGATATTTAAAAAGGCAATAAAATAAAAAGGGATATGCAATACCATGACAGCATTTTAACAAAAAAGGGGTGAGCGATCAAGCCACACAATCCCAGGTACACTGCAGTTATGGAGGTTTCTTTACACAAGGAGAATTTCATGTGATGCATATCAGCTGTGAATAGGTTGCTAAGTAGTGAAGGACACTGCACAACCACTTAGGAATTCAGACAAACATCTTTTTCTTTACACAGAAAAAACAAGCTAAATGCCAGTGCTTGAAAGCAAAACACTAGAATGACTGCACTTACCACCTGATAAAGGGTTAAAGAGCAGAAAGAGAGGTTCCAGGAGCAGAAGGAAGAAAACAAAAGGAGGAGAAGAAGAAGAAATTAATGTTATACATGCGGAAAAATAAAGTAGAGATTTTTCAAAGAAAAGATCAGGCATTTCTATACCTGGTCAAAAGAAAGTGACTTTTTCTTTGTCTAGATAGCATGAGACCATTTATTTTTACCAGACCTCTTAGCCAGCTTGTCAATGAAAAATAAAAATGGTGAGGTTCAGGGGTTTTTTTTTCCTTTTCAATAAGTTTTATCTTCCCAGAGACATATTTTGTTTGTAATTTAAAAAACTAGACAAAATAAGATTATTTTGGAGCGAAGCTGCATTTTTTTGCCTTCTGCCACAACGTTGCTTGTGCTGTTGCAGGAAATGCTTTGACGAAAGTGTTGTCTTGGCTCCAACCATTTTGGCTGAAGGATGAATCTGGGTGAGACCAGCTCGATGCAGCTGCAGAGCACATCTGGAAAGGATGCTCCTGCAGAGACCAGTTCCCTTCACTGACCAGTGTGTTCAAACCTTGCCACTGTCATAAAGGCAGTGTCTGTGCTGTGAGGATGGGGAAGGTCACCGAATCACAGAATGTCGGGGGTTGGAAGGGACCTGGAAAGCTCATCCAGTGCAATCCCCCCATGGAGCAGGAACACCCAGATGAGGTTACACAGGAAGGTGTCCAGGCGGGTTGGAATGTCTGCACAGAAGGAGACTCCACAACCCCCTGGGCAGCCTGGGCCAGGCTCTGCCACCCTCACTGCGAACAAGATTCTTCTCAAATTTAAGTGGAACCTCCTGTGTTCCAGTTTGTACCCATTGCCCCTTGTCCTGTCACTGGTTGTCACCGAGAAGAGCCTGGCTCCATCCTCCTGACACTCCCCCTTTCCATATTGATCCCCATGAATGAGTCCCCCCTCAGTCTCCTCTTGTCCAGCTCCAGAGCCCCAGCTCCCTCAGTCTTTCCCCACACGGGAGATGCTCCACTCCCACCTCCCAGGTGGACTGTCAGGATGGCACCCGTGAAGCTGGTGGCCTTTGCATCTCTATCATTATAGGTGAAGAGCACTCATGTAGCGTCCTCTTCCCATCCTCACAGAGAAAGACTCCTTGCAAAGGTGATTATAAACCAGTATGCGAAAGAAAGAAAAAAAAAAAAAAGAGCTAGAATATGGCCTACTGTTCCCTCATTAACAGGCTAACGAAGAGAAAATCAAGGCAAGTCTCTGCAGATGTGCAACAAATTGCTACCAGCTGGAGGCAGAAGAGGACTCTGTTAATACAGCTTAAAAATCATGAGATTGTGGGGCAGAAAAAGTGGCTAAAACTGGTGTAGGTTTCACATGCACAGGCTGTTATAACAAGCTCTCTTCACCCCCATGCCCTCTTTATCTTCACACAAGCTCTGAGGAGGTTGTGGCTCCAGGTCTGAGCTCTCAGAGGGGCTATGAAAGAAAGTACTTCAGTGCCCTGAGACTTGAGGAGCTTCTCTAGCCCTGGTAAGCTGGCACAGCCCCATGAGGCTCACAGCCATGCTCTGTGGCTGCACCATAAGGCTGGAGAGCGGGAAGGGGATCTGGGGCAGCAGTACCTACGGTCTTTCCCAGCACTAAGAAGGGTGCAGAGCCCACATGTGCTCCCAGTTGTATGTTATGGCAGGGATCTCCAGGGCACACAAAGTCCTAGTGCTGTCCCCTATGTCTGGTCCCATGTCCCCTCTGCAGTTATCTTTCCTCCCACTCTGTTCTCCTCTCTGTGCACTGAGAACACTATGGTTGACCTTTCAGGAACAAATCCAGCCTATGCTACCTGAAAGAACCTCTAAAAGGTGGTGAGAGATGTTTTTACAGTCTCTGCTGTTTTCAACCACATCTTTGGGCATTGAGCTCTACTCACCCTGCTCTTTGTCCAGAGGTCTCTCTGATATGAAACTCTCCAGTGGCTGTCTGTTATGTCTTGGGGAAAAGAAACAGCAGGGACCTACTTCCTTCATGTTTGGGGAAGGAGAGATAAAATCTACACCTGTATGAAACCACTGACTCCCTTGCAGCAGTTTCTGGGATGAGAGAAGCCTCAGGTGTCTGCACTGCAAGGAACAGCAGCACAATTGGTGCTGCTCTTTGCCAGCCTCACAGAGACTGGGGGTGAAGACATATCCACAAGAGCTCCTAGGACAGAGCTGACACATGCAACAGGTCCTGGGAAGGAAGCTGCATTGCCTGTATAAGATAACCGATAGATAACTGATGTCAGCCTTTGGCTGGAGTGTGGAGTGACACTAAGAGGACTGTCCCCAGGCCTGGGCCTGGCACCCACAATTCCCCTTGGAGCTGGTCAGAGTATTTTTCTGCCAACCTATCCCAATTTTCCAGCAACATATCCTGCATAAGGATGTGTTCCCCTCTATACTGGGAAGGAGAAAAGAAAGGATGCATTTCCAAGCACTACTTACATGGCCATGAAGGTCTGTGTTTAGCAGCATCAGGGCACAGGTGAGCGTATGAATCCCATCTGAAACACACAACAGATGGCCATGATTACTCCTCTTCCCATGCAGTTTCTGTGTTTGCTGTCTTGGCAGCCCATCCATTGCAAAACCAAGGCTAGTTGCTATGGCTGGAGACTTATTTACTCCAACTGCATAAGACAGTTTAGAAAAAAGAGATACCCGCTTTTCCCTCAAGCTTTACCTATTCTTGAAACAATCGCCAGGGAACAGGCTTTAAAGCAGTTTTGTAAATGCCTTTCTAAAGACCAGACTTTCCACTGAGTCTCCCTTCATATTCATTTTGTGCTAATGCCAATGCCATTGTAGAATGGGCCAGACACCCTGACAAACAGAGCTACTTTCCCCCAAGTTGACCATAGTCACCTCAGGCATTTGTCCTGAGGTCTTTAGCCATCATTCCTGGGCAGCCTATAAGCTTTTGAGTTGTTCAACAAACATTATTACCATAAATGAGTGCAGCATTTTTCGCTCTCTGACTCACACGAAGTTTTCCTTCCATTTGAGAGAGTCCAGCACCCCTCTTCTGTACCAGGTAGCCTGTTCAAGGTCAAGAGACCATTCTCCACCTACCACCTCACAACAGGGAGCTGCAAATGCATCCTGACACATGAACTGGTCCTTGCAAGGACCTCACACAGATGGGCTGCTCCACAGACTAAGCCAGACACAACTTGATGTTCCTGGCTTATCTCCCTTGTGCATGCTGCTCTGTGAATTGGTTCCACAGGGTCGGGCTGTGACTGACCACAGGCCTGGCTGGGGAAGTGGCACTGGTCTCTTCTGTGGAGGTAGACGGGCAGCCATGGAGAACCAACTGCGACATACCCCATTCAGCCACCAAACAAAGGCACCATTTGCTAAAGGCAACCAAACACACAAGCCCAGGATGTGATGGACATCTCCCTTCAAGAGAGAATCGCTTGCTAAGAAAGATGTTTAACTTCTTTTTCATGAGAAGCAGCTCTGGGCTTAGAACAACCTCCCTCCCCAGTGTGCATTTTGGACTCTCTGTGAGAGGTTCTGGGCTGACATCTTCACTTGGCTTTACTGAATCACTTTTGTCAGGTAAATCATGTCCCACATGGCCCCAAGGTGGAGCCGGTGTCCCAAAACCTTGCCATTTCTTGGCTCAGTCATAATATGTTTTTTTCCTCAGCTCACATGGTGTTACAATACAACCATTTAGTTCTTCCATGCCTGGGTTTCATCAGTGCAGGAAAGCACTTATGATGTGCCCAAAACTACTATCGGGGAGAAAAACCAGCCACATCGCTCCGTGGTCAGCAAGTCAGATCTGCCACCCTCTTTTGCAGTATCTCATCATACAGGCTGAATGAAGCAGCTCTCAGTGTTGCAACAGCCATACCTCCATCAGTGAAGGAGTTATTGAATCAGCATGCAGCAATGCCCTGAAATGTCTTAGAGGGCTGTATAAGCTTTTCAGCTGTTGGATCATCTCCAGACAAAACTGCCTTGACTCTATAATGCCTCTGTCCCCTCAGTCTCCTCCAGGCTGAACAAAGTGACTTGAGCCGCTCC
Organism: Streptopelia decaocto; assembly: GCF_964273445.1. Taxonomy (NCBI): domain Eukaryota; kingdom Metazoa; phylum Chordata; class Aves; order Columbiformes; family Columbidae; genus Streptopelia; species Streptopelia decaocto. The sequence continues at coordinate 16,988,775 of NC_138667.1, forward strand.
TCATACAGCTTCCCCTTCAAACCCTTCACCAACTTTGCAGTCCTCTTCTGGACACTCTCCAGTAGCTTTATCTCCTTTTCTCCTGTGTCCCCAGACCTGCACACAGTGAATTCTCCAGGTGAGGCCGCCCCAGCACAGAGCAGAGCGGGACAATCCCCTCCCTGCCCACCTGGCAATGCTGAGCTTGTAAGTGAGAACATGGACATGCTCATGTCTGGATGTGTGAATATGCACAAGTGTACCAGGAATGACCTTTCCCATTTAAAAAAGGCAGGAGAAACTATATCTGCTTAAAAAAAAAAGTAATGAGGAGGGGCTAAAAGTAGCTAACAAAATCTGCAGCTCCAGCGAGCCCAGAATTTTACCCAGCAGTGCTTTTCCCTGCCGCAGTTGTCGATGTAAGGAACACAACTCCTGTGCATGGCAAGCCAACAGCATTCCTCAATCTCCATGTAAATGTCTTCTTCCACTGAATGGACAAGGTCTTGGGCTGAGCTAGCACCAGCCACTCCTGCCCACTGCCCACTTCGCAAGCCATGACTGTGGTAATTTGCAGCCCCTGAGAATCACTCACCAGCTCCCTGGTGCTCGGCACAGCATGGCCGCTGATCCAGGTTATGGCTGAGGATCTTGTCTCCAGCACCACTCATATGCACTTGGGAGGACAAGGCTCCCTGGGAGCCCAACTCAGACCCTCAGATCTCGGCCTGGCTCTCTTGGGGGAGACTTTATAGCACGTTGTGTCCCCAGTCCCTCCCCAGGCAGGGATAATCTGCAGGGCAGGATCCCAGTGAAAAGGAGAAGCTGCAGCCTTGCCTGCTCAGTGGGTGCTATTCAGGCCCAGCTGTGGTTGGCTGGTTTCACACTCAGGCTCTGCAACACTCATGCACTGTGAGTGTGCAACAGACACTACAGCCGGGGATAGAAAGCAATACCTTCGGATGTGCTCTCTTCTGGGTTGCACTGGCAGTATCGCCGAGAGAAATGGATCAGCACCCGCTCCCGCTCCTGCGTCTCTCCCATCAGTGGAAACGCTTTCAAGAACGTCCTGCAAAGAGAAAGCGATACTTAAAGATGTCACAGGTCAATCTGGTGGGCAGCATCCATGCTCAGGAGGGAGATGGAAAGGGGGTCCTCAGAGCAGCTAGGAAGGCCTTTGTCCCCCCAGCCTGCGCACCCCTGGGTCCCTGCAGGTGCAATGCAAAGGGTGTCTATGGAGCCAGCTCTGAGCTGTGTAGGGAAACATGCTGTCAGCTGAGATCTGACCCACCTCTGGCTTGATGGCACCAGGATGGGTTGTCCGTCCCAAGGGAAGAAGTTGCTCCTACTTGCTCTGATTTTGTACAGGATGGGATTCCTGGGAAAGCTGCTCTCCACCATGGGGAAGCAGGTTGTGGGCCCTCCTGTCGAAGCCCACTTTTGGTGGCAGTACCTTGTGCCAAACGTGACACCAAAGCAAAGATTAAATGACAACCTGGAGCTCCCCCCAGTCCCTGCTCCTATCACATGGACAGCCTCCATGGCGCCGGGAAGCCCGGAGGAGAAACCCACCGCGCTGCTCCGCTCTGTCCAGCCCAGGCCGTACGCGAGTGCCGGAGACCAGCTCACCTGAGTGCTTTGTCAAGAGTCAGGCCAGTGAAGTCAAAGAAGCTGAGATACTCCTCTGCTACCAACTTGCTAAATTCGTTACTGTAATTAAAGAGGGAGTAGTCAGCCCTTTCATCAGGCAAGAAGACACTGTCTACAAGAGCAACAGCAGACTGCTGCCTCCTGGCCAGCCCAAACTCCCAGCAAGACACTGCAGACACCATCCCAGACCCAGGGGGACTTTCTCCTAGCTTGAAATGCTGTTGGAAGGACCTGCAAGGGTCCCTAATGTGCCCACAGCCTAGCACTGCAGCTGCCAGCCCTAGACACCTGAGGATGAGAGACGTGGGCCTGCAGTGCACCCCTCTGCGGTGCTGCTGGCCAGGCAGAGCCTCGTCCTCCCAAACCAGCCAGGAGGAGGAGGCCAAAAGGATGTCCTATGCTCATCAGGCACCTTCTCTCTTGCCTAGTCCTTTCCCATTGCTGGCCAGGTCCCCTCCTCCTACTGCAATATTGCTGCTCTCCACTCCATGTGGGCTCCCATCCCACCCTCTCACCACTTGCTCGCATGTCAGGTGGATGCCTCTGGGAACTGGATTTGGAGAGCTCAGCCAAGCTTCCGTTCCTCCTCACCCCTGAATGCTTCTCCGGAGACCATTCACCTGCCATATTTTTGAAGGGTGCTTGCAGATGTGTTGCCTTTAGAGCCAGAATGGGTGCTGTTAAGTTCCTCTGTCTGCACAACTCAGGTAGCAGAAGTGCAAGAGTAATCAATGAACATTGGCAAGCAGTGGGAGATGATGTCAATATGCTCAGCCTTTGCCATATACAATTCATTTTCCCCCTCCCCACAAAATGCAAAGCATATTGCTAAGCATTGCACATCCAGTTTCACCCCAGGACATCACAGGCAGAACTCATTGCTTTTCCTACAGCATTGTTTCATCTTCTGCTGTGAGGCGGATGCTGTGAAGCCTTTGGCGTGGATGCTGTTCGGAAGCATGACACAGAATGAGATCAGGCAGAGCAGCATGACAGCACCAAGGGAAGATATTCAGGCTGAGTTTTGAGAGGCAGGACTTAAGTATTGGTGCTGGAGTTTGCACAGGAGACTGTTTCAAAGATGTGTGAAGCCACAAGGCCTCACTTTCATAAAGCAATCTCATCACTTGGGATTGTTATCTCTGGGAAAGAACATGTCCTCATGGGCCCATGACTCCCTGTGTTAGTCTGCCTGAAGCAACGCAGCAACAATTGGTGTGCAGGTTCCTGCCAGCTTCCCAGGGAGACTTCTTGCTTATCCTGGAGCTTCATGACAAGATCATATGAGATGCAGAAGGTGAGCACATGTTTGTGAAAGATGTCACTACATCTTCACCTCTATGCCAAAGAACAAGCAGAACCAAGAAGTCCCAGGCCTCCCCTGGGATCCTCTTGGCTCCATGTCTGCAGGAGACCTCATGCACTGACTGTGCCAGTGCTGGGAACTAGTCAGGATTCTCTGTTCCACACGTCAGGTCCCACCTCACACACGCAGTTGTAGTGTCTCAGAAGAAAAGGTCTGATTCTTGCTGTTTGAGCACCTATTTACCAGGTCTCCTGGGCGTGTTGGGCACTGGGCACACAGCAACGAATGTCACATACCGCAGTACAGCAGCAGTCAGGAAACAGGGGAGAACGGTGTCTGACTCCCACTTAACCTCAAGCTGGGCTTCAAGGATCCGCCTTGCCCAAGGTTCCCTAAAGCCAAAAGACTTGGCATGTCTATAGCCCAGCACAGAGTTGAGTGAGCTAAATTGCTCTTGAGATGTCTCCATGGACTACAGTGGGAGCTACACCCTAATTTACATTCCTAACTAGATCTATAGTAATGCAGGATGAAGGTGGGTGGGAGCTCCCCTTCAGTCTCCTGTCAGGGCAGCCAGGCAGGCCTTTCTGCCTGTCCTCCAGCTCACGGGGTCTTGCTGAAGGCCAGGAGTCCGTAAGGGATTTGTGACCCCTAGGACAAGTGGTCTGTGCTAACAGTCCCCAGCCTGGGGGCCCATGACACCTGCCCATGTGCCTCACCTGGACCCTCTCTGCTTGGGAGAGCTCCGGGCAGGGACTGCCGGCCGTGCCGAGGGAACTGGTGGTGTCACAGGACACCTGAAGGCAGCCAACCCCCAAGAAGCAACAAACCCCTGTGTCTAGCCAGGGGCTCCATGACATTGATTACATTCTTTCTTCCTGAGCTCCAGAGCCAGTGAACATGCTCTGGATATGCCTGGGACACAGAGCTCCAACACTGGCCAGGTCAAACCACGGCCTACACTGAGGAGGGTTTAAGTGCTTCTGGTTTCATTGGCTTTCTCTCTCTATATTTTCCAGTCCCTCCTTCAGGAATGGGTGACACTTCCACCATGCAGTTCAGACATGACAGAGACATCCCCACAAGAACAGTGAGGTGCTTCCCATGGGGACATGTCCAGCAAGCCACCCCAGGGGTAACAAACACTGAGATGCTGAAACTCTGCTCTGTTGCTGCCTGTGCGGTTTTGTGAGCACGGTGCTCTCTTGGGAAACCCTGTGAGGGAGCTCCTGGCACTAACTTCTTCATGGTCTGAGAGCCGAGACAGTTCAGTCTCCGTCCAGCAAGAGATGGGTGACTGTGGGTAGGGACGGAGCTGAGACAATGCCACAGACAAATCCAGGAACAAGAAGCTTCCATGGAGAGTTCAGTTGCCAAAACACATGCTCTTCAGAGAGAAGGTAATTTCTGGATTTGAGGTTAACTTCACAGCATTGTGTCACCTGGAAATAAACTATTTGGAGAGAGCCAATCTCCATTTCCTTGCTCGTGAAGCCTTTTCTACTTGTTTGACAGCGGTGAATTGGTTTTGGTTTTGGCTTTTTTCTTAATATTTTTGAGAAAAATGCTAATGTGCACAAAGGGAAAAAAAGGTTAAAATGAGCTAAAAATCTTTTAAATGAGATTTCACTTTTTTGAACAACCCTCTAGCCAACCCACCTTAAACTTACCCTGCTCTCACCACTGTAGGCTGGTCTTACATTGTCTTAAGTGAGCAAGACCAACTTAAAACACACCCATCCTCATCCTTCTTCCTGTCCTGCTCTGCAAATCCACCCGCTTGGTCCAAGAGCCCGCAGCTCTATCCAGGTCTTGTGCTGGGAAATGATTCAGACATCAAAAACCAGCTGATCAAAACAAAAGTTTTCTTTCAAAGGCTGCGTGTCAATTCCCAAACAGCTTCCCGAGGCGTGAGGATTGCAGGAACTAGCAAAGGGACACACTCAGATGCACCCCCAGAGACCCACTGCTTGAAACTTAACCCCCTCAGTGAACCTGTGTGGCAAATTTGCAAGAAAGGAGAAGGAAGTTAGATCTGAGGCAGCAGCAACCAACAATGCACCTGCTACAAGAACCACATCGAAAGAGAAGAACAGGGATGCTGCCAGGTGATACAAAGAGCCTCTCCAGAAGATCATTCATGGGCTTCTATCCCAGGACTAAACTGGGAGTCACAGATGATCCTTAGTACTGAAAGCTTTGTATTACTGAGGCACTGGTTTATCCCACTGATGCGGACAGGAGAGAGATGGTTCAAGGACACACACACAAAAAATTCCCAGCAACATAGGTATATCTGATCCAGGAGGATGATGGGGATTGGTGTCCTCACACCCACTGGCATCCTAAAATAATCTGTTCCTGCTACACTCGTTACTGTTACTCTCTCTCTTAGAAATCTCTGTAACTCTCCCACTTTTGAATAAATATTTATTTCCCTTCTGTCTTAGGAAAATCTGCCAACTGAGGTGCTTAGACCTCTGGTGTGTATTACTCGGCTCTCCACCAAACCCTTCATGCCATCTGTACCTACTGGGTCAGGAGGATGGTGCAGGCACTGCAGCAAGAAGATTTTGGGGTGCAAACATAATAAACCTGGGGAGTGGCAGGGAGCCCAGTGCAGATACAGGTTGGGATACCAAACTCTTTGGCCTGTGGAGTGCTTTTTTGGGGGGGTGGTCTTGCTGGGCCCTTACCAAACACAGGAAGCCCTTGGTTCTGGCAGGCAGCAGCTTGTGGAAGTTAATGCCCAATACATGCAAGCAACCTGTAGGATTCAGACGGCAAGGGCATCAGACTTGGACGAGTTTCAACTGGATGGATGTCAAGCAGTCCTGAATCCATTCAGTAAGCCCTTGTAACAGCAGGTTTGTCCCTTCCTGCCTTTGTCCTGTCGTCCCAGCACCACCAACAGTGCTCCCGCAGACCCTCCCCACCACAGCTGTGCTTCTGCTGGCCGCGAGTACCACTGCCATCTCAGTCAACCCCTTGCAGGGCTGACTGCAACCCAAAGCCCTACTTACTTTTTCCCGAGCTGGCGTGCCACATCACAGCGCTTGAACCCTTCCAGGTTGTAGAGGCGCTTGGCCAGTCTCTTGGCGGCCTCGCTATCCGCCCTGCAGCCGTTGGCCAAGGTGTCTGTACTGCCCTGGTCGAGCTGCTCCGTGCTGCCCATGTCAGAGTCAGAGTCTGACAGTGCGTCTTTCAAGCTGGCATCGCTACACAGAAACAAGAAACAATTCAAGGAGCAGCAATGAGACCTGATGAAACCCACAAAAAATACCACATTTTGATTTCTTCTTGTCCTAACCAAAAAAATATGAAAAAACAACAAGACAGTTGTGAACTGGACACGGGACAAATCCTCTTTCATTTCAGGTAAAATGAAATAGTACAGTTTAATTTCAAATTTGTAGAAAAATATTGAAGAGAAGGTGACTTTTCCGCAAGAAATTAGGACATATCCTTTCTAAGCAAGCAGCTCCAACACCTTTTTAAGCTTCCTCTCTCTCCACTGGTATGGAAAGAGTTACTAAGATCTTTCAGAACAGTGGACATTCAGTAAATTTTGGGGATAGAGGGTATGCTTTTCAGTGCAGATTATTTGCCAAGGATGAGAAACCGAATTTGCACAAATTGTGCAGAGGGGACTGGCACCAGACCTGCTGTCACTGGTGGGCTGCTCCTCTCCCAGCTGTGGACTGGTGTCATAGCCAGCTGTTCCTGCAGAAAACACACTGAGAAGCCCCACTGGCACCATGTAGGTGAGCCTGTGTCCCTTTATTTTCCTGCCCAAGGCCAGTTATGGCATCATGGTGCCTATTCACACATTTTTGGGCAGTGTGACTCACTGAAGGCCAGATAGCTACCTGGACAACTACCTCACTCCAGCTCTCTTGTGACCTGGCTGCTCGTCACCTGGCTTCCTCATTCAAGGAAGTGCCATGCAGATGAGCTGCTGCCTCCAAGGGATGATGATTTGGATCCAAGTTGGTCTAGAGGATGAAGTTCTGCTGACCTCCTTACTGCCTGCAGAAGAACCTTTAGGGGAGACTCTACAGGAGTTTCCATTTCTAAGCAAAACCTTGAGGTTTCCCTGCACTTCAGAGCGCTTTTGGGAGTGTGCCTGACTGTCTCTAACCTGCCAAGGGATTTTGCAGATGTCAGGCAGACAAGGTGATGGTCTGCCCAGAGGAGACCCAGCTTTGCCTGCTATAAGAATGAACAGGATTTGTGAGCAGCCAGAGGAATGGCGGTGCCCTCCAAAGCAAACGTGAACACAAAGTGCTGAGCCCGGGGTTCTCTTGGGTTCACAGGGCTCCTATAGGAGCTCATCTGCAGTCTCACAGAATTTACACTTGATCTTAGCCAAAAGACCGAGAAGTGATTTGTGGTCCTGGGTTTGAGAACAGGGAGGGCTCAGCCACAGGCCTGCAGGGACTGGCTGGTTTAATGCCATGAGACCTTGGTCCCCAACTGCATTCCTAACCTATGCATAGGAAAGATATTCCTGCTGGTGTTTGGCCTCTCTGCCATGACAGCACATGAGAGGATGCACCAAGGGGAAAAAATAGCAGCTCCATCTCTGTCATGTCCTCTGAGCCTTGCCCCTGGACTGGGACCCCATAAGAGAAGGAGCCCTTGCCTGGTGAATTCCCAGCCTGCCTTACCTGATGGAGTTGATGATCTTGGTTGTATCTTCCTCTGATCCTTCCACGTGGAACCCATTTGGGATACTCTTCAAGGACAACCGACTCAGCACATTCTCCGACCTGCTGCTGGTAATTGAGTGTCTGAGAGGGCTCCCAAAATCCCCCTCCGCTGGCTTTGCTGCTGCCTGCTCTTGCTTGTCAGCAGCCATGTGGTCAAGGGCTTCTCTCTGCTGGGCTACCAGTTTTTGCTCCAAGAGTTCTGAGCTTTCCTTGACCCTTTGTTGGATCAATGGGGTGAGTGGGGCCTCAAAACTGACGCAGCTGTCTGTCTCATCTGTGAGAGAGAGGACGTCCAAAGAGTCCAAGCTGCTGTAGTATGTACCTTTCATAAGGTCAGACTCAACAATCTTCTCAAAGGTTGAGCTGAACCCGTCCCTGATGTCTTTGAATTGAAAATGTTCCTTGTCATCCTCACTGGAGCTCAGCTTGACATCCCCAGAAGCAAACCTGGACCAAAAGGGGAAATGTAGAAAGTATTGTCAAGGTCATTGCTTGCAGTGTTCCACTTGGAACTAGGAGAAATGGATGCTGCCAACAGTGATCTCCTCACCCCATGAATCCACAACAACCAAAGATAGTCATAGCGTGAGAGGTGATAAAGTGGACAACTAACAGAAAGGGAAGGATGCAATGACAGAGGTGCCAATAGCCCCATTGTGGCAGTGAGGAGTGGGCACAAGTCAGCTACCAGTCCCTCATTTCTGCAAGAAAAGTGCATTTGGGGGAGGATTTGAACAAAGGTAGATTCTTCTGCTTCTAACGTGCCAGGGTGAAAGCCCTTGAAGAAGAGAAGACAAATCAGTACTCTCAGGTTTCAAATTTCTATATGTCCCAAGAGTCTGAGGAACCCAAGCAGGTCAGGGTCTCATGATGCAGCTATGCCACGCTGTCTTCCCTTCTTCATGATGCTGGATGCCAGGCCAGCGGGCTGGTGAGCTGTGGCAGGAACAGAGGATACCAGCACAGCAGAAAGCAAGACAAACCCACCTGAAGGGCTGTGCGAGGAGGGAGACACCATGTGTGGCTTATGCTACATTCATGAGACCTGACAGACCCTGACAACTAGTTTTTGCACCCTTTAAAGGTCTCCTCTGATGTCTGAGCCATTGGAGATGTTTTCAAACCTAGATCTGCAGCTACATAAATCTGTAGACCCACATAATCCCTTGACTCCAGGAGGTCAGGGCTTAAGAAAACTCTCACCCAGTTCATCAGAGCTGGCCATGCAGCAGACCAGACATAAGCAGAAATGAGAGAGACAGAAGCAGCTCCTCAGACTATCTGCTGCAGCCCAAAGGACCCTCGTCCTCAGGAATGCTTGTCTTTGTAAATCCATCCATCCCTACAGTGTGAACTGCAGTGCCTGGCCATTACTTCATGTACAGAAAACACTCCCCTCTTCCACAATGCAGGAAGAATTTGAAAAACTTCATCCACTTGTGACAGGAAGGGCTTTACAGCCTCAATTGCACCCAGCAATGGGGAATTAGAGACCTGTCTTGGCAGCTTGTTCCATTGTCAAACTTCTTGCAACAGCTCCTACCCCCAGTAAACTTCCACGTCACCTTCCCTACAGATGGTCTGTGTCCTCCCCAGACCAAGAAAAAACCCAGGGCCTTTGTGGTTTCCCCAGGTTCTCCAAGAGAACCGTCACACTGCATCACTTCACTCCCATCACCACCATGTCTTTGTGCAGGAGGGCATGCCCTGGCCCGTCACCATGAGGTTTGGTGCACAGCACGTGTTTCCAGGGCTGTTGTGCACTGCAGCTGAGCCTGTAGGTATTCTCCTGGCTGCTTTTGGGTATCAAGACCATCAAGAGCCATCAAACCCTGCACCTCCTAGATATTACTTAGCAGATCTCACACTGCTCCAAGCCAGACAGGTCCCCCACTCTCACCACACCAAACAGAGTCATTTCCATTAACTGCTCACACCACAGAGCTTGTATTTTCCAGCCCTTTATTTATCACTTGAGCCCAGCCTCGTACAGCAGGCAGTGAAGAAAGGCTGTGTCCCTACAAATGCTTCAGCAAAGGCTGTGTGGGACAGACCTCAGAGACCAGGGCAGGAGCCATGGTCCTGGATGGGTCAGTGGCCATCAACAAATCAGGAACATCACATTTCTCCTTGTCTGGCCCCAGAAAAGATGGAGGACAAAGAGACTTTCTATAGCTTACAACAGCCCAGAAGCACCACCTGCATTTAATTCAAGCAAAGCCAGGCTAAGGTGGGAGATAGTGAAAGATCTCGCTCATGTGAATGAACCTGACACAGCCTTTCCAAAGAGAAGTGCTGCGTACATATTACACAGCAGGGAAGGTAATTGCTTTACTTAAATAAGGAGCCGTATATTTATTTGCATTGTAATCACAAGGTTTTGTAAGTCCATTGAAGCAACACTGCATCTAATTGCCTGTGCTGCTTTCCCCAGTCATCTCTGAAATGCTGTTTTATTGCTTACGGCAAGGCATGCGGAGCAATGCACTTGGTTATTATTGCAGCTGAACCGTACTGGATTTTTATGCACTGAGTTGTTTACATTTCACTTCTCACTGGTTAATTAGTTGTAATAAAATAAAACCTAGTTTGTTGTGTTGGTGGAATGGGGAGGCCTGTCAGAGAAGGGCAGGATGGAAATTGAGACTTTCTTGCCTGCGCACTGTAGGCTTTCTTCAAAGGTTTTCTGGAAATTTATCTCGTTGAATTGCTCAACAGCTATATGTTGCCATAGGAGGAAAGGTGTGGGCAAAGGCAGCTGTTCCAAACCTAGAGATACTAAGTACATCTACAAGTGAAAGGTGGGGATTCCTCTGTTAACAAGTTTGACCTTTTTGCATGATTTCACAGGGCTGGAAACAGAGAAAATCATTCAGTGGTGAAGCTCTCAGTTTGACTGCAGAGCTGCAAACTTCCTGAGATCAGCAGGGCCAATGTGGAGGACTTCTGGGAAAGAAAGACCTCCAGGCAACACAGCCACAACGACAGGAAAAGGGGGCTTGGACAAATGGTACATTGGAATGCCAATGGATGCCATGGGATAGACCAGAAAGCGGGTAAAAGGGATTCAGTTAATGCAAACTGCCGCACAAGCACTAAAGTTCTGGCTCTATTTCCTTGACTTCTTTTAACAACCACTTCCTGCATAGGTGCACTAATCTCCCATCAGCAGGGCACTCATGGTTTCCTTCTCCAGATCCACAAAGGAATCAATGACCTTGGATGACATTTTCTCCTTTAATTCTCCATTGGTTCAGTGGGAAGAGCAATACTCAACCCCGCCTTGTAAAATACTTCAAGATCCAAGGACAAAATGCATCATATGAGCACCAACATGTGGATGATGACAAGCAGATGATGATGAGTGATTTATTCCCCAGGAATTAATAGTTGACTGCTTATCAGTAAAACATTAGGCTAGAGACAGAGAAACTCCAGGCTCATAACAGAAACAGCGACATAGTGAAGGAGAGTAAAAAAAGACCTGGGGAAACCCAGAGACAATGCAGGATGACAGTGACTTCCCAGTGCCTCACTCCATCTGTCAGCTTTGTTACTCCTGACCCACATTGATCTAGGACAGCCAGACAGTCATCTATGGCCAAGAAAGACCAGCTCCATGCTGTATTTGGCCCAGCCACATTTAATCTAAATACAGGTGGTCAAAGTACTAAGGAGCTCGAACACAGCGAGCTAACCTGATCCGCAGGTAAAAAGTGTTTCCCATCTTCCAGCTGTGTGCCTGAAGTTTTCCAGCTGCCCTTCTGCCTTTTAATATAGTGTGTGACTTGTCCCTGGTGCATTCAGCTTCTCGAAAGATTTATTTGCTATCCAAGTGAATATGTTTCTATTGTAAGATCATGGGCTGTGCATACAGAGCCCAGTCAAGTTGCATCATTGCCAAATCCTCAGCCTGCCGCTTCTCCCAGTTCACGCGCTAGTATCTTAAAATAACTGCACTTCCAGTGATTGTAGCAGCATTCACTGACCACCCTTAGCTTCATCTTGAACTCAGTCTCTGCCACATACCAACCAAATACAATTCTGTTGCAACCTGAGAGACTTTCAGACATCCAAGACCTGACTGTTAGAGGGCCTGTGGGACCTGCCTGGGGGTGGACTCCTCCAGCTGTCTGGACAGCAGCAGACATCAGCAGATCTTTAACACCTTCAATTGTTCTTGGTGAAACAGTGATGCTCCTTCTTGCTGGGGGCCTTGGGCACGTCAAACCACCAGCTTTTTAAAGGAGAGCATGTTCAACACTAGAGACACAAAGAATTGGGGATGCCTGTTGTGAGCCCACACACTGTGTGGCTTCCCAGATCTGCTGACACCCCTGCCTGTGCTCCAGACAGCGCTCCAAACAAATGGCTCAGCCTGAAGCCTGCACTAGACTAGGAGGTGATTCACAGGCCCCTCTTGGCCACTCCATCCCTTTCACACCTTTTCTTAAGAAGGCCATAGTTCTCTGCATCAACTCCTGCTGCTCGTCTCCAGCCCCCTCCTGCTTTCAGCATCTCTCCTGTGCCAGGCTAGGTACATAGGCAGGGCCATAAGATTGACAGCGGCCATAAACCCCAGCTGGCTACAATACAGACCCCTAGATGACTTCTGGTGGCCAAGTGAAGCATCTGTACTCCTCCCATAGGAACGGCACGGGAAGCACCTCACTTCATCCCAGTGACCAGTCATTTCTGTTCAGCCCCCAATCTGCACAGCCCCAGGGAGTCCAGGCATCTGCAGAGGCATAAAATCAGCTGTGGACACTGCACTGGTGTCAGCATCCCCCACCTGGAAAGTTCTCCCATGGAAACAGGCTGTCAGTACAGAGGCGGCATTGCACACATGCTGGTTTGTCTCAGGCACTTGAAAACAGGATGACACTCATGTCTCTTGTTTCTCGCTGTGCCACCCAGGTGCTGGTAACACCTGCCACAAGTGCAGCAGGGAGCAAAGCTCAGTGCCTTGCCTTCCCTTACTAATGGAGCACGGTCCTTTGGATGCAAAGCTGCAACCCACTAGCCCAGGGACTGCCAGAGTAAGCCACGCGGCCAGGGACTTCCACAGCACACCAGGCTACTGGACAAACCCCGCTCCTCATCATCCCCTGGCTTTTGTGCTTGTCCTAAGTTATCTCAGGTAACTCTGCTGAAAGTGCTGCAGCTGAATCTCCAAATTACAAGTGGGACACACCCAAAGTGAGCACAACCACTGCACAGCACTCTTGAGAGCCCTGAAGCTTTTCCTTCGCTTTCGTGCCTCTGTGGGCAGGCACTGGCTCTAGTCACAGCTTTTCTTCATTTGTAACATGGAAAATCAGTGTGAGAAGCCCAGAGAGAAAAAGCACGAAAAGCCACAGTCAGCCATGAGGGCAGCTGCAGCTTTTTAAACTGATGAGTTACACACAGAGCAGAGTAACTTCAACCAAGGAGGCTTGAGAAAAAACACAGGTAAACCAGCACTGAGCCGATGTTATAACGGTTTCACACTCACCCAAGCTGTTCCTCTGGTTCGTCGGCACTTAATGCTTCTGAGGAGCCCAGGACGCTGTGCCACCGCTCCTTGCTGAGGGCCTCGCTGGGCACCTCCTGGCGTGGGGATCCCCTCTCCCCCGTGTCCACACAGCTTTGGCTGGGCACGCTGCTGTCCCGCTGCTGCGGTGACGTCTGCTCCTGCCCCGCAGCCAGCTCCGTGTCCGCGCTGCTCGCCAGAGCCGGCCCGTCCTCAGCGCCGCTCTCGCTGGCAGCGTCCGTCCCCAGTCCCCGCGCGCCCTGCGCCTCGCCCAGCTCCGCCGACGCTTCCAGATGTTCGTCCCCTTGGCCCCCGCGCTCCCCCTCGGCTCCTCGCGAGGGCTGAGCATCGTCCCAGGGGCTGGCTCTCCCGCTGGCGGGCTGTGGGAGGCTGAGCTGCTCTTCCCCGCCGCCGCAGGCCAGCATGGCCGGCTGCGAGCCCGAGGAATGCAGCTCACAGCGATCTGCAGCAGACCATGGAAAGTGGCTGTTCTCGCTCATATTCTGCTTCTTCTCCCAACGCTTACGGGCTCCCTCAGCTCAGGCTCGGCACTACCTACAACGGAAGAGAAACCACGTCACTAGCGCCTGCGAGGGCTGTCATAAAGGCAGGGGCTTGTTGATAGCAGCTCAGAAGGGCGGCAGTTTGAAGCAGAGTACAGGAAAATTTCCCCCACCGCTCTCAACCCCTTAGTATAAAAGCAAGGAAGGACCATACTGGGGATTGCTCCTTTTGCAAATACTAGTGCTCCTTACCCAGCACAGTGAGACCCAGAGAGGAAAATGTGCCATTGTGGTCCTGAGCAACCCAGACTCTGGGCACCCACCTTCTCCTGTGGCTCCCAGAACCCTCAGACAGCCCTGCACCAGCTGTTGGTGCCCCAGCTGTGCCAGGCAGCTGCCCAGGCCTGGGCACGGGAACATGGCATGGCCGCTTTCCCAGGCTGGCTACTGGGGTGCTTTTCCCAAGTATTGCCTGCATGCTAGAAATATGAGAAATAGGAGACAGGTGTGGTTTTTTGTTCTTTGTTTTAACACTTCTGAGTAGCTGTGATGCTCCAACCTGTGTGATTCTCCCTGCTGACTCTGGATTTCTGCAGAGCTTCTTGCCTGCCAGGGTAACACTTCTCTTTTCCTGACACACAGGTACTGCTGAAGGGTGTCATAAGCTGCCAGCCAGGACTCTGGCAAAAGCATCCTTATTGAATATATCCTGTGATGCTCTCTCTGTAGCAAGGGAAGGACACTATATTGCACCAAATATGAAGCAGTTTTTAGATAGAAAGGCAGCTTACTGATGAACACGCCCATTGATGCAAAGTTTACAGGTCTTACAAGCACCATCCTTAGTCATGGGCTGTAGCCCCACAGTACCATGCAAGCTTTTCTCCATTGTAATCTCTGCAGCTGCAATTAAGTCCCACCAGAAATTATGTCTTCTGGAAGCAGGAGTTTCTGTACAGTGCTCAGGCTGAGCCATGATAACAGCTGGTTTTGTTTTAAAACAACATCTATATTCACCTGTACAGCAAGCATGGTTAATCATTCCAGCAGGCAGATGCATTCTCCCCCTAATTCTGTTCCTAACTCACATATCAAGCTGATTGTTTAAACTCCCTGTCTCAGCTTCCCTCTTTATAATCCAGGGATTATACATCACCTCTGAGAAGCCATGAGTGTCAGCAATGGGCTCTGGGGGCTCTGACTTGCTGAACTGCAGCTCTCATTAGTAGTAAAATCACTAATTGCTTGATCAGTGCAGGGCTCTACTGGTTCTTGGTAACAAGAGGTGCTGGGTTGCAGCTGGCTCTGCTCTTACAACACCTTGCCCTGTGGAGATGTTGGCGGCCTCTTCCCTGCTGCTGATCGCTCTGCATTTGGGCAAGGAGCAAGAGAGAGCTGGAATTCAACACCAAACACCCAGGTATGGCCTGGGTCTGGGCAGACCTACACAGGTACAAACTGAGGAGCTGGCTGAGTAGGACAGTTCTCAAGGAGAACCCAAATCCACGTCTGACTTTGCTCCAGTCCCACATCCCAGACAATCCTGGACCCAGGATCTGGCCCACTCTTTGTGTCCTGCTTCCCACAGCTGGGACATGTAGTGCACTGGGGAGTTCCCAGCCCCACACAGGATGGGTTTGGGGAGAAGTGCTCCTCAAAGGCTGCACATGCCACAGTTGTGAGATCAGGCAGGTCCCTCCTCAAGGCAACGCTGACAGTTTTACCTTTTTCCACGTGCAGTGTGCATCCCCTGCTGTCACGGAGCGAGCAGCATCCCCGCACCTATTGCACTAGGCGCAGTCAGGCACTTCCGACACGTGCACGATCCCTGCCTGTAACAAGGGACCAGAGAACGTGAGACCCAGGCTGCAGAGGAGAAGCTCACTGGTCTCCTGCCACCCTGCTGCTGCTCCATATCAGGTTGTTCCCCAAACCCACCCCATGGCCTGTTCTTTGCAGAGCACAGCAAGGGGTCTTTCCTCTGCAGACTATGGTCCTCCCTGGTTTTGAGCCATGGCAGTGCAACAGCCAAGTGCAGGAGTAATCCTTAGAAAGGGCTTCTGAATTTTGTCTTTATGAAATGCCCCCTGACCAACTAAAGCAGAGCGAAGGGTCTACGTGGTTGCAGGATTCAGGAGAAACTTGAAAATAAGCTCACTGAATGTCAAATTTTGTCTGCCAGATCCACAGAGGAAGACATCTGTGTTACTGATGGATCCTCCCCAGTCCCATCAACAAAGCAAGAGCCATGTTAGAAGTCTTTGAGCTAACTGTAAGCAAATCTGAACTATCAAAATCATTGATGCAGTGATAATTCCTTTGCAGAGCATACTGTACAATGCAGAATGGCAAGGGGATATATACGCCCCTCCATGAGGTGACCCCAGGCTGGAGAAATATGTCTGGTCATCACAGATGGTGTGTCATCTACAGACAACTGCCTGAGCTAGGAGGCCAGGCTTGCTATAGAGTTGATGGAGACAGGCAGACAAGGCAGAATCACCTGTGCACCGTTAGAGGTCTACCTCAGGCTGGATGGATCAGGCCCTAGATGTGCCACCTGCTTTCCAATGGCTAGAAACAGCCCATGGAGGAGCTTGGCAGCAGATATCTGTGTCAAGTCCCTTTGGAGAGATCTGCTTACAACTTCTCTTGGACTTAGGCTTGAGGGCCTTCGTCATCCTTCCTGACAAGAGAAAGGCCAGGCCAGAACTCCTGGGACATCAGCACATCAGTATCCTACCCACAGGACCTAAGCCCTCTCCCCAGGGACAGTCCTCAGGTTCACACATGTGGCCCAAGTCTCCTCTTGCCTGTTCTTCTCCCATCCCAAATGAAGAGGAAAGACCTGTAAATCTGTGTCCTACCAAATCCAGGACAGAAAATCAGTCCCAGGCACTTGGTCTTCCCATGCACTGGCAGCAGCACCAAGCCAGTGCAGCATCTTCAAGGAATTTACCTGCAGAACTACCAAGATTCTTCTGGGCATGACCATACTGCAATCTTGAGTAATGCTGAAATCCTAACATGGGCGAAATTTTGACTTTCCCATAGTCAAGGCATAATACAGATATGCAACACAGAGGCAATACTCAACTCTTTGGAGGAACCTTTCCAGCACAGCTTTGCTGGCCTTTTTCTTAACATAAGATGAATAATGTGGCTTTTTTGAGTTCACATTTTTTAAAACCAGCCAAAGGATTTGGGCTGAAATTCCCCATCTCCCTGTCATTCATACAAAAACTCAAGTAGGAACCAGACACGACCCAAGCCAAATTCCAGTCCAATACCTACAGCTTGACACAGCTACATGCAATCAGAAAACAGGAAGCTAAATGGAGTTAGGAGACAGGCCTACATAAGAAATGTTGGCAAACCTTAGAAAGTGTGATGTCCCATCCGTCTCTCCTAACTTAAACCAACTTACATTATTAATATAAAAAAATATTAACATTTGCTTCATATAAACTACTGCATTATGCCTACTCTGTTTTACCCTCTGTGAAGTCTAACTGGGACATTCATGGTCTGGAAGAAGGGTTGAGAAGTCAACAGTTAAATCTTTAGGCATGCTGTTCCTTGGCCTGGGTTCTCGATGGAGAAGAGGCACTGGGAGCTGGACAACCTGGGAGTATGAATCACTGAGCCAGTGAGACCATCAGCTCCCAGCTTCCAGTGTACCGCTCTGAGCAGAGCCAGGGGGAGAGATCCAGGCCTCTTACAGCCTCTTAACCCCTCTGAGACTTGTATGTCTCCTGGGTGGATCTATCATCCATTGGACACACATGTATAGAGGCTGTCACGTGCACCCAAAGTCTGCAGGCAAGCTGATTGCCCATGATAAATTATCCAACAAGTCACCGATTCATGCTTGTGGTGACAGTCACTTGAAGCACACCCAGGTTATGGGTGGCTGAAGCTTCTCAGAAGCTCCAGAGGAACAGGCAGGTTGGGTTATAATGAGCCATGGCTCTGTTCTCAACTGCCCATGATAATGCCTTGGACTGAAGTCGTGCAGCTGACTCCTGCCACACTCAACCATGCAGCCTGGGCAGTGTGTCCCACGTTAGCTGCAGAGGGTGTCTCCCACTCTACAACCCCATGAGACATCTGTATGTGGTAGGGCTCATGTGTGAGCTCCTACCTTCCCCAGCTGTGTGGGGTCGGTACATGGGCAAGGGAAGAGGACACAGGTTGTGATGCCACAACTTGGACTCAAAGGAAGACAACTGAGGGTGGAGCAGCTGGTTGCAACTGCCACATCTGCCTCCAGCAAATAGCTGGAAGGTTGCCAATGCTGGACTGAGTCCACTGATGGATTTTTAATGCCCTTCTGTTAGCTCTGAGAAAGCACCAAAGTCCAGCTCAGCATCTGGCCAAAAGCAGCCACAGCTTCAACCAGGCCATTGGGACAGAACACATTGCAGCATCAGGAGGAGGGGGCGGGGGGGATGGTATTCAGAGGTCCCCCTCTGGGGCTCCTTTCTGTTTCCCCAAAGCAGTACAGCCTGGCAGACAGGAGGCTGAGTTGGACCACAGGCTAATATTCCCCATGTCCCTGCTTGTTTATTTTCCCTTCTGCTTTGCAAAGCGCTCTCCAGCACAGGTAGAGTGCCGGAAGGTGATATCTGGGTTCTCAGCAGTGGATTCTCACATGGCCATAAGTCCCGTCCTTTCTGCAGGCTCAGGCATCCTCTCAAGTGACTGCTGCTTCCCCAGGTCCTGTGGGTAGGGTAGGGACCCATCCACATGCACTGCTCCCAGCCTCCAGCAAATGCAACATGGGTTAGTATACAGGAAAAAAAATTAAAAGGGTCTGGCAAGAAAAGGGAATGACCTGGCATATGTCCCAGACAGGACTGTTCACACTGATGGCTACTGTGGCCCTGCTAAGATGTAGACAGTTGTTAAGTTGCAGTTCCATGATTTGGACCAGCTGTGTAGTTTCCACATAGGCAGAAGGACATGGATTCACTCTGGAAGGAGGATATTACTGCTGTAGGAAAGGCTAAGGGAAGCAAAGGCATCCCTGATCCAGTGCTACCCATAGCCTTTCTACCTCCTCTCCAGTTCTGCTGCTCTCCCATAAGATGGGAGAGAGGGAGAAGTGACTGAAGATCCCATCCCCTGTGGCCCTCTGATGCTGCCCTTTCCTGCACACCAGACCCAAGCAAGCCAACTGCCATTGGCTTCATTTATCAGAATCCTGACAACACCAGCTGACCACTGCCCTGTGCCCAGTGCCACAGGACAGCAATGCAGGACAGCCACCAGTTCCCTGCTCCAGCCCCACTCTGCCCCTACACAGCCCACGGACCACAAAAAGATGGGTCAGGGCTGGTTAGGGGGGTAGGAGAGCAGAAATGCCCTGTCATTTACTTTGGCATGATGGCTGGTTTTGCAGTGGGGCCAGTGAAGCCCAGCTGGCACCTCCTGCAGGAAAGTGCCCGTCCCAAGGAGGCTGGGCAGAGATGCAGCAAAGTTTGCCCTGATTGTGCGAGGGGTTGGAAACCACACAGCAGCTCTTTCAGGGACTGGCTCTGGAAGTCTCCCAGCTTTTGTTGAAGCTGAATGGCTGGTGGGAAATTATTTATTTTTAATTTTCTTCCCTGAGTTAGGAACTGGAAAGGCTCCCACTTCTGTTTTGTGTAACCACTTGGCTGCTGTGACACAGGAAGGCTTGCAGAAGAATCCTGCTGCTTCGTCAAGCATGAGCTTTTCCTCAAGCTCACGCCAAGCTGGGCTGCTTTGTGCTGCAGCCCTGCTTTGCCTCACTGCTCTGCATCCCACCCCCTTGGGTTTGACGGAGATGGGGCAGCAGCTCCTTCATGAGAGCCCTGTCTGGGGCACTGCAAGGATGTTCAGGGGTGAGCAGGAGGCACAGGGATGACATGGAGGAGAAGGACACACTCTGATGTGGCTCCTGCAGTGCTGGAGGTGAAGGAGAAAGTGAGCGGATCCTGCACTCATCTGACAACCTCAGAGTCAAGATTAGAAAGAAAGGGAGGGACATCATGAAGGGGAAAGAGTTGCAAGGCAAGCTGCCCTGCACTGTGATATGATGGGGTGCAGACCCCAGGAGAAGGAGGGTGCTGGGGCCTCACACCCACTTGTGTGCAGCCTGTAAGTTTGCAAAATGCAGGGCAGAGCAGATCTGATCCTTCTGGGTCTTTCAGTGAAATTACAGAGGTGACCTTGCCCAGAACATCACTGTGCTCTGCCAGTGTGGTGGCAGTGCCAAGAAGGGTTGTTGTAGCCCTTGCCTAGGTCCTGGTGGTAACACGGATGAGCCAGTTCTTGCGACTGTGCTTAAAGCAGGTGCGGAGGGCACAGCAGCAGCTTGGTCCACATTTTCTCCTGGTGCATAGGGGAGGCAGCTGTCATGAAGGGAAAGACAGAAGATGTCCATGTTGGCACTCAAGTGCCACCAGCCCCTTGGCCTTGTGAAGCCACGCTGATACCTGGAAGCACATGTTTGCCCATGAACAGCTTCAACTCATGTATTTCTTTCTGGTACTTGGAGGTCCAACACCAGACATGGTGTCCAGCTGTTGTCTCACAAGCCCTGGACAGAGGGGAAGACTTCCTTGCCGCAAGCTGCTGGCTGCACCCTTGCTAACACAACCCCGTATCACAGAATCACAGAAACACAGAACAGTTGGGCTTGGCAGGGACCTCTGGAGATCATGCAGCACAACCCACCTGCTCATGCAGGGCCACCAGAGCAGATCACACGGGGTCACATCCGGGGGGTTTGAATGTCTCAGAGAAGGAGACTCCACACTCCGCTCTGGGCAGCCTGGGCCAGGCTCTGGCACCTCACAGTAAAAAAGTTTCTCCTCACGTTCAGATGGAACCTCCCGTGTTTCAGTCTGTGCCCGTTGCCCCTTGCCCTGTCATTGGGCACCACGGAACAGAGTCTGGTCCATCCTCTGACACCTACCCTGGAGATATTTATCAGCATTGATAAGATCCCTCTCAGCTTCTCTTCTCCAGCTGAACAGCCCCAGCTCTCCCAGTCTCACCACGTAAGAAAGATGCTCCAGATCCCTCAGCATTTTCATAGCCTGCTGCTGGACTCCATCTAGTAATTCCTTGTCCTTAAACCGGCAGCCCCAAACTGGACACAGAACTGCAGATGTGGCCTCACCAGGGCAGAGCAGAGGGGGAGGAACAACCTCCCTCAACCTGCTGCTCACACACTTCCTCAGGCACTCCAGGTGCCATTGGCCTTCTTGGCCACAAGGGCACATTGCTGACCCATATGCACTTGACCTTCATCGCATACCACAGTCAGCCCTTGGCCCATACCACTGCCTGGGGTTATTCCAGCCCAGGCCCAGCTCTGCCTCGTGGTGCTGCAGGCAGAGGCTGTGGGACAGCTTCTCCAACCTGAGAAAACCCCACAGGATGGGTTCACTCAGGACAATATGAATACAACCTAAGAGATACCCAACCAGGAGCATCTCAGGATCTCCATCCTCTTAGCAATCCCTAGTCCCACACACTCAGACAACTAGGTCAGGAACCCTTAATCCTGCTCTTTCTAAGTTATTTTCATCCTTGAGGCAGAAGACACCCCTCTCACAGCTTGTTTGCGAGACCTCTGCAGCACCCTCTGTGCCCCAGGACCCCATTTCAGATGACTGCAAAGTGGCCACAACTTTCTCAAGATGTTGGTTTTTGAAAAACACCTTCCATCCTCTTTTTGCGAGAGTGAAAAGCAGTTTTAGGCAGCAGCCTTTGTGGTGGGAAGAATTCAGAGATGTGACAGGCAGATGTTTCCTGCTTGGCCCTTTTCCTTGTTGCAAACTGTGCCATCACCAACATACGCAGCTACAGCTGGATCTCGTCCTCATCTTCCTCACAGCCAGCCTGCTACAATTGCCTTCTGCTTTTCTTAGAGAGGAAAACACTAGTAAGCCAACCTGTTTTCTGGGCATTTGGCTTGGGTTTTATAAGAGCTCAAAAATTCCCTTGGTCACTCTTACTGGAGAGTGCCCTTGGGATCCTTGGGCTAAAGCACCTACAGTAACATCCTCTGCTGTGACAGACCATGTGCTCCGAGTTCTCATCCCCATTGAGCAGCAGTGGAATACACCGCATGGCGATTTGATTTATATTTGTTGATCCCATCCATAATGTGGCTGGTGAAAGGGAACAGATGAGCTTTCATGATCCAATTCACCTATGAATTTACAAAATGCAAGTGCAACACATTACCCTGGGCAGAGAGTGCGTGCATGGGCACAGCAAGGTTTCTTTGAGGAGGCAAACCCTTGGAGACAAGGAGAGATCATAGCCATGGCTCTTCATTTGAAGTATTTCTCCTCCCTCTTATGTCTCTGCTGTGACCTCTGCCCTTTCAACACCACTGAAAATAAAGACCTTTTATCATTCTCATTGTGAAAACCCTCATTTATTTCTCCTATGGGCCGGAGGCTTGTTTTTATGTGAGTTTGAATCATAGAGCCTCTCCTCTCCAGATTGTAGTTCCTGCCTTCTTAGCCTGTTCTTGTAAGACAGCTTCTCCAGTCCCTTGAATATTTTGACTACCTTTCTCTGGATTTTTCTCTATTACTTCTATTACTCTGTCACTGCCTGGAGATGGGGACATTGCTCATGGGCAATATACTGTCCCAGTGGTTTCTGTCCATCACTGACAGTTAAAACTGCAGGTCCTATATCCTTCACTTGTAGAAAAGAGGCCATGGATAAAATATATCCCACAGACTAAAATAAACCAGCTACATGCTAAAAAAAGAGCCTTTGGGTAATCAGAAGTCACTGTGCATGTAATGTACTTTTTCCTAAAGCCAAATTGTACAGCTTCTTATTTTGAATTTTTATTAGAGTCCCCAGAGCAATTAGTACACATTCAGAACCAAATGACTCTTGCAAAACTTCATCTTGGGGAATCAATGGCAGTTTTTCACTTATAGAAAACAATAAAGCTCAGTTTTAAAATCCTTAACAGCTTTATTTGCACTCTTTTGCAGTTACTCAAAGGGGGAAAATAAAACAATATACTTGGTATTTTTCCTTTATTCCTTTCCTTGTACTGACAACTTGCAAACCTGGCTCTTCTTTTCACAAGGGAGAGTCACAGTCTCAGGCTTGTAGGGGTGAAAGCCTGGACTGCACCGTCACCACCTCGTGAGGTGGTAGGAGTTGCTTAAGCTTCCACAAAAAAATTAGGCCAAAGCATAGAGACAGTGAGCTTATGTGTTCCCCAGGAACACATGGTCTGGATGATCAGGTAGTGAGGTGACTGTGAACTGGCTGAAGGAAAGAAGCCAGAGGGTTGTGGTCAATGGGGCAGAGTCCAGTTGAGGCCTGTATCCAGTGCAGTGCCTCAGGGGTCAGTGCTGGGGCCGGTATTATTCAATATATTCAGCAATGATTTGGACGAGGGAATAGAGTGACTGTCAGCAAGTTTGCTGGTGACACCAAGCTGGGAGGAGTGGTGACACTGGAAGCTGTGCTGCCATCTAGAAACCTGGACAGGCTGGAGAGCTGGGCAGGGAAAAATTTAATGAAATAGAACAAGGGAAAGTGTAGAGTCTTGTATCTGAGTAGGAAATACCCCAGGTTCCAGTATAAGTTGGGGAATGACCTATTAGAGAGCAGCATAGGGGAAAGGGACCTGGGGGTCCTGGTGGACAGCAGGATGACCATGAGCCAGCACTGGGCCCTTGTGGCCAGGAAGCCAATGGTACCTGGGGTGGGTTAGAAGGGGGTGGTCAGTAGGTCAGAGAGGTTCTCCTGCCCCTCTGCTCTGCCCTGGGGAGACCGCACCTGGAATATTGTGTCCAGTTGTGGCCCCTCAGTTCCAGCAGGACAGGGAACTGCTGGAGAGAGTCCAGCGCAGCCACCAAGATGCTGAAGGGAGTGGAGCATCTCCCGTGTGAGGAAAGGCTGAGGGAGCTGGGGCTCTGGAGCTGGACAAGAGGAGACTGAGGGGTGACCTAATTCATGTTTACAGATATCTAAAGGGTGAGTGCCAGGAGGATGGAGCCAGGCTCTTCTCGGTGACAACCAGTGATAGGACAAGGGGCAATGGGTTCAAACTGGAACACAAAAGGTTCCACTTAAATTTGAGAAGAAACTTGTTCCCGGTGAGGGTGGCAGAGCCTGGCCCAGGCTGCCCAGGGAGGTTGTGGAGTCTCCTTCTCTGCAGACATTCCAACCCGCCTGGACACCTTCTATAGGCTATAGGAAAATCATTTTATCTCAGACCGGGAGTGAACACCGGCCTTTTTCCTAGTGAATACTCTACAGATACGCTCACTAGTTATGCAGCCCGCTGTTTTCAGTTCAGACCAAAAATTCCCTTTCAAAACTGCAGGAAACATTCTTACGAAGGCAGTGTGGTTTAAGTAAATACTTTTCCAAAGTAAAACAGATGATCACTGAACTTCTTAAAACTGTCCATTAGTTGCAGAGCACCAAGGAGGTGTGATGCACTGACACATCATTCTTCCATGTTGCAATCATGCTCATTCTGTCAGCTGGCAAAGGTGTATGTTCTGCAAGTGGAATGAACACCCTCCCTCCTTTCTCCCAGGATCCTTCACTCTAGAAAGATCTGGGGCCCACCTACATTTTGGGTTGGTCCATCACACACACAAAAAACCCAACGAACCAAACCAAACCAACAAAACCACAACAACCAACCAAATCAAACAAAAATCCTCAAAGAAACAAACAAAAAACCCCCACAAAAACAAAACAACAAAAAAACCCAAACCAACCAACCAACCAACCAAAACAACCCCAAAAACCAACCAACCAACAAAATACTTGCAGGATTTCATTATTCTGTTAGGACGTGCTGTTATTATCTTTAATATGGCAGGAGGAGATGCGAGTCAGAACTTGACCGTACCAGAACTTGCTTGGACACATGGTAAAGCACTTTGAGTGGGATTCATCTCACTCGAATGCAGACATCTCCAGCTGAGCTCAGCCCCCAGGCCCCTCCAGAGCCAGCACAAAGGCGCCATCTGAGCTGTATTAAAGTCTGTGTTTCAGTGAGAAAACTGCACTCTGGTGTTCGCTGGCTAGCCCTCCACAGCCTGGGACAGCAATTCCAGCTGC
Organism: Streptopelia decaocto; assembly: GCF_964273445.1. NCBI lineage: Eukaryota > Metazoa > Chordata > Aves > Columbiformes > Columbidae > Streptopelia > Streptopelia decaocto. Next base: position 17,013,537 of record NC_138667.1, read on the forward strand.
AGATGTTTGTATTGCAGACACCTACTTTTAGAAAGCAAGCCACCTGCCCAGCACCACTGACCACATTTAGGCTGCAAAACCCTCCTTTTCTCCAAACATCTCTCTGCAGACATGATTCTGCTCTTGCAGCACAGATAATCAGTCAGGAACAAACTTTCCTGTAACCTGCAAGCTTTCTTTTTCCTTCCCGTAGCCAGCTCAAAGCAGATCCAGTTTGCATTGCTGTGCTTTCATTTAAAGAGAACAGGTGCTTCAGAAAGAATTGGTAAGATTTTCTGAGTGAGTGTCTCCATTTTGGAAAGTCTGCTGACGTGAGCGACAGCCCCCAGGAACATCACTGCCCGATACGACTGAAACAGTCAGACTTCATGATGTTAAAAGTCTTTTCCAACCTAAAGGATTCTAAAATTCTAAAACTGGCTTCCCAAAGTATGGATGCCTTGAGTAGCATGAAGTGTTGAAGCTGAGTTGCTTTGAAAAATGAGCGTGTTTCCCAGAAAATAACTCCTGCGCAGAGGTTTGATCTGCCCCTAATGGATGTGCTGGATAGCCATGCCAACAGGAATGTGATTTTCCTGATGGACTATAGCACTAACAGGCATGCTCCTACATTAATGTAAAGGTGCTCTATAGAGACAAGGTCATTTCTTCTCCACAAGGGAATTATAAGAGCAAAAAGCACCATTAGGCTGACATAATTGCGTCAGGGCAGTGCACTGCTTTAACAATCCCAGCTCTTGGATCCAGAGGCTCCCCTCATCTCCCAACATGCAAGACACCCTGTGCTAAAACTCGTGACAAGGCTACAGGAGAGTTTCTATACCAGACTGCAGTAAGTCATTTTGCCTCTTAGAGGGCCTCCTTTAAAGCACAGAGTTCTCAGGGCTTTTCTCCTGCTCCTCAGACCTCATTACATTCAGGCATCAGACAATGATTTGAGGAACTGATGAATTACACCCAGGACTGAGCCTTCACTGATGCACAGAGAGACCTGCCAGAAATAAGTGTATTGTAAACATGAAAGAAAAGTTCAGGCAATGAATGCCATTCAGCCTGATCCACCAGATGACCCCATGGCACGGTGGCACGAGCAAAGTGGCACTTAGGCTTGCTATGGGAGTATGCAGCCTGAGACAACTGTGCAAGCTGCACGTTGTATGTCTGAGTCAGGCAACGTCTGATTTTTATAGCGTGTAAAACTAAATGGACAGTGTCACCAAGGTGCACTCCTTACAGTTTGCTGTCATCTGGAGACCAGTGGATTCCCTACCATTCTGCTTGTGCTTACAAGAAACATCTAGGTCATTAAAGCACAGATTTCTGCTACAGGATCATTCCCTGCATCTACCAGGAGCTGCTATAATTTTGTGTCCACTTTCCTTCTCTCTTGGACTGATGGCAGTAATAGTAACTCATCTGCATTTTAGGTGTTGCTGTCGTGCTGTGATTTTGCTGTGATGCTGCACATCCAAGTCTCCAGCACTTCATCTAGGTCCCCAGCGAGCTCTGGTCCAACACCCCCACCGGGCAATGCAGAGTCGCCTCCCCTTGAAATTATCAGTTCTCATATCGGGCACAAATGGGAAATCTGAACACCCAATTCTCCCTCTTTTTGCATGCAAATGTGAAAAACCTGCAGAGGAAGGCTGGAGAATACCAGAGCTCCAAGTGGTGAAAGGCGGCAGCCCAATGAGGAGCAGCCAAAAGAAAGGGCCACGCCAAGGAAGGGGAGAAGAGGTGCCAATCAAAAGGCCATGCTTTATTATAAACCACATTTGTAAATAGTTTATAAAGGGTTAATAAATGATCAGCAGAGTCTTTCAGCACCTTGCAGACAGGGGCTTCTGAACACATCAGAGATACTGCCTGTAACATGGGATGAGCTGCGTGTTAAAACCACTTATTACCTGTATTAATCCTTTCCAAACCATTTCATTTCTAATTAGATAGAGGCTAAAACTCAGGCCTGGACTGACAGGCAGGCAGGATGTTTGTTTGTTTTGAAAGACATTTGTGAGCTCTCCTCTCCTCCACTGCTGGGGTCGAGATGCCCCAGATGAGAGCAGCCCCGTGGCCCAGCTTGTGCTGGGCTCCTCAGCTGTGGGGCGCTGGGAGGTGACAAGCCTGCAGGTTTAATTAGATGATCAGAGGCAGCAGTTCTGGGACAGAGAAGGCTTCATTTCTCAGGTAGGAAGGAGCAGAGTGACAGGTCACCGTGACACAGCGGGCTGAGGAAAGAGTCTCTCAATAGGAACACTTCTGCAAGCGACATGAGCCCCACTGTCCCCCGCTCCACCAGCACACACCTCAGCCCGGGCTCAGGGCTGCACTGAGCAGGTGGGGCTGGAGGGCAAAGAACATCGCAGACCAACGGGGTCCAGCCTTCAGGCTTGGGACCCTAAACCCACCCCACCTCAGCCCAGCTCGTCTCAGCTCAGCTTAGTGCAGCCCAGCCCAGCCCAGCCCAGCTCGGCTCAGCGCAGCCCAGCCCAGCCCAGCTTAGTATACCCCAGCCCAGCTCAGGATTCCAGTAGACCTCACACCCCAATCCAACTCAGGGCATCAGGCCAGATGTGGGCCAGGGACACCCTGTTTCTACTGCCATGTCTGTGACAAGTTTGCTGCCAGGTGGTGGCTGCCCAGGGTGAAGACAGCCAGCAGAGCTGGGCCAGGCTCAGGGCACACAGAGCCAGCCCAGGCTGTCTCTCCATGTGTCTGGCCACCAAAGGCCACAGCCAGGCCAATAACAAGGCCATGGACCAGCAGTGCCACACACACCCATTCCATCGGCCCCTCGGAAGTACCCATCAAAATATTCACAGAATCCCAGAATGTGAGGGGTTGGAAGGGCCCTGGAAAGCTCATCCAGTGCAATCCCCCCATGGAGCAGGAACACCCAGATGAGGTTACACAGGAAGGTGTCCAGGCGGGTTGGAATGTCTGCAGAGAAGGAGACTCCACAACCTCCCTGGGCAGCCTGGGCCAGGCTCTGCCACCCTCACCAGGAAGAAGTTTCTTCTCATCTTTAAGTAGAATCTTCTGTGTTCCAGTTTGAACCCATTGCTCCTTGTCCTGTCATTGGTTGTCATTCCCCAGCTTCTGCTCCCTGCTCTACTTCTGGGAGGAAAAACAACCCTATGATTATCTGCTGCCTCAGTTTCCCCACCTACGCATGGGAGAAAGCTGCCTCTTGGGATCTAGGGAAGAAAGAGAGAGAGCTTTAACAGTGAGAGAAGACCAAGAGACCTGGATCAAAAGGTTTGAGGACAAAGGATGCCTTTTCTTCGAAAGGCAGGTTAACACTCCCAGCTGCAGGCAACCAGCTCCTGTTTCAGCAAGATCAGGACTCTGGCAAAGGGTGACGTGAATAGCTGCCCTTGCTTGGCATCTTATATGAGATTAAACCTAAATATCCATCAAAGCAGCACTTGGCAGAAACCCCACCCTCAATTACAAAAATAATTTAATTTTTTTTATGAGTCTGAAACCTTTGGGGCCTCATAATCTAATTAAATAAAGCTTTCTCACTTTCCTCTTGCCTCGCTTCTGTTGTACCAGCAAAGACAAATATATATTTTTAATTTAGCACAATCCCCCTGCGTTGTGTGTTCCCTTCTCAGCAGAGACCACCTCTGTCCCCTCTCTGCCTGTCCTGCGTGGGCAGGCTGCATCTGTAGCCTGGTTGCTTTTGTTCCTAGGAAGTGGCCAAACTCTCTCCACCTGCGTGATGTTCTTTCCCAGAACCATGTGAAATTTTTTGGAAATATTGTTCATTGTCCAAAAATTGCAATGACATGTCAGCTCTGTGTTACCTAGATTTGCGATGCATTTGTGCTGAAACCACCAAAGAGCTGGATTTAAACAAAAATCCCTAAAGTGTAAAAATAAAGTTGCAAGAACTGAGCTTCATGCTTTGACTTTGGAGCGTGTAAGCAAATACAGAAAACAAAAATTGAAACCCTTCGATTTAGTTTGGTATAACAGTATTTCTCTACAAACTTAAAATTTTTTAAGGATTTTAAAGAAAAAAATATTTGGGTCAAATTTGTTTATTTTCATATCAAGACAATACTAGAGAGGTAACTGTCACACAGGGGAGGAGGAGCTAGAGAGGCGGCTGAGCTCACATCATTCCCTCCAGGATTTTCAGTACAGTTGGTGAACCATAAGTGTATCCGTCACCTGTGTCTATGATGTTAAGTTTTCCTGCTTGGTGCTGATGAGGAAAGCTCAGAGGCACATGCTCCAGCCCCCAAAAGGTCTCCTAATGCAGACCTGCAGGATTTGTCCTTTGAGGGAGATGTTTGGTTCTCCACCACAGAATCACAGAAAGGCCACAGAGGTATGAGGATCTCGGTTGCATCGTGTGGGAGATACAGGATGCGAAGTGACTGCAAAAGCCACCAAACCCAGCTGTGAACCCCTCAGTTCAGAAAACAATGCAGAAGATCACAGGGTGGTCCTGTCCCCAGCGTGCTCCCTGCCATACTCAGGATGCTTAAAGCTCCAGGAGACACTGGGAGCCTCACAATGCTAAGGTGTCTCAGAGCAGGAGTCACAAAACCAGTGGACTAGGGCTTTGCCATAGCAGGGACCCTGGGAGATGATCCTAGGAACCAAGCCATGCCATATGCTGTAGAGGAAGGCAGAAAATGTTGGGATGAATCCCATACCCATCCTGCTAGAAAGGAAACCTTGCCCCTTCCCTGAGCCCTGAGGAGGTGTCTGTCCCACAGCAGCTGGCAATGACGGGGCATCCCACCACTACCGTTATTGGGAGCCATTCAGGATGCTACAGAGAAGACAAGGACATAGGAGGAGAGGATGTAAGGCTTTCCTGAGCTTGTGGTACCACAAAGGTGTCACCCTTACCAGTTTGCATGGGACCCCTCAGAGTGGCACTGGGAGGCAGCCTTCAGGTGTGGTCTCCTTTTCCAGGTCCCAGTGTGAACCCAACTCCTGCCCAGGATGTGGGGGTCGGCTGTTCTTTCAAACAACCCTATAGCAGATAGCCTGAGCCACCCGCCAATCCTGCCACCTCCACAGCCATCAGCCAGCCCCCCAAGACAGGCTCACATACTACAGAGCTGAAAAACCATGAAGGAAGAACGTGGTGCAATGAGAAGGAGGAAGATGTAGGAGTGGAGGACACACAAGAAGTGGTAGTGAAGAGGCAGGCGACAAACTGTGCATCTAGTACCAGGCTGAAGTCCAAAGCCCAGAAGAAGCATGGGGAGAACAAGGACTCAGGCTCAGCTGCACTGTCTCTGCCCAGGCTGCCTTATGATCTGTTGCCCTGCCTGGTGCAAGTGAGGGAGCACTGGGGCTGCTTCAGTGACAGGAGCAGTGTTTGCTCCAAAGAAGGAATCACTTAGTGTCACTACTTGGAACTTGCGCAGAACTAGGTGTTGCTCAGGGTCAAGACAGTCAGATTATGAACTGCAGGGAAGGACCTCCCTGATCATCTCAGCTGTTTATCTCCTGGATCTCCTGCAGGAAGACAAAGGGACAGCAGTGAGGATGAAGGGTGAGGTGGTTACTGTCCAGGCTGCACAAGTGCCTCTCCACTGGTGAACCCAGCCTGCCAAGCCACCTCCCCAGGAAATGAGGGAGGGAGCCAGAACCAGCCCCATCCCTCCCACGCATAATTCCCGCACCATAACCACCATGGAAAAGCACCATGAGGCTCATATGTGGAAGGTACTACCCCTTTGGACCCATCTAACCATTGAGAGCCTGGGTGAGCTGAGCCTCACATGGACCCAGTCCCAGCACATCCCTAGGAAAGGCATTTCCCTGCTGAAACGGCGAGGAGGATGTTGTCACCCTCAGCAACTCTGGCAAGGAGATGTTTCCACAGCAGAGACATTGTCAACCAGCAGAGCAGCCAGGAACCTCGAGAGATGTGGCCGTTACAGAAGTGGATCACTCACTCCAGTGACTGCAGGCATGCAACCTCCAAGCAGGCTTTTTCCTCAGCAGGAATCACTCTGTCCACAGCCAGGACTTTGGTGGCAGTAGCAACAGCTCCCACCCAGCCCAGAGAGCAAGAGCATCCTTCTGGCAAGGCCATCGCCCTGTGCAAGTCAGCAGGGCCGCACGCAGATGTCTGAGCTGAGCAGGCCTTTCCATTTCCTTCTGGCAACAAGCACCAGCACCAGCTTCAGGTAGAACCACTGACACCACATGGGGCAACTCCACAGATGGAGAGGGCACTCCAGACTTCAAAAAAGACGTTTCACTTCAGTCCCTTTATCATGATAGATAGATATACCCAGTGCTCTGTGCCTTGTGACAAGCAGAGCACATGCAAATCCTGGCATTTGCTGAAGCTTGTGCAACACTGCATGGGAGGACCTTCATCAGTGGGAAAACACATAGAAGGGGACAAAAAGGTTTTGGATGATGGGATGGAGGGAAGAGAAGGGATGGAGACATAGGTTGGAGTCAAGAAGAGCAATACAGGGTATTACACCATGGGAGATGAGCTGTGAGCAGCACCAGGGGGAGACTGGAAAGCCAAGACACCTGTAAAGGCTTCACACTCAGAGCTGGATGCAACCATAAAGAGAAATAAGGCAGATACCTCCTGCCAAGTGCTAAGCATTCAACTTCATGTGAAGAGCCAGGTGATGGGTCACAGGAGGACACCAGAGGGGGTGTTACCCTCATTTCAGTTACCCTCTTGGTGGGGTCAGAAAAGCGTGTCCTCATCTTGGACACCACAGAAGCTGTTGTAAAACTTCTTGACTTCCTCCAATGAGTGGCCTCAGCAAAGAGCAGCCGCACTCCGTCCACCCAGCATCCATGAACCAGCACTGCTCCCGATCACCACCACCTTCCCACTATATGGGATGTGGAACTATGGGATTGCACTATATGGATGTGGAACTGGCCTGGTGGTCAGAGAGAGAGGTTTGCTGGAAGAGCTACTGTGTCCCCTGCCCAGCGCTGCTGCTGTCACCTTGGCAAACTCACTTGACCATGTGAAGCCTCAGTTTCCCCAGAGAATAATACGGCATGTCCTAGGGTGGACTGAAGCGCAATAATGTGCTGAGATAGGAGGAAACACAGTGTTGATTCAGAGGATAATACTTGACTTCCAGCCTCACGGATCCGAGGGGATCTCCAGGGAAAACCACCCACTTTATCACCACTTGTATCTAACTTTTAGGGGGAAAGAAGAGACAAAATGAGGACCATCCATTTTGTGAAACAGCCACCTCTCCGACTTCCCCTCTGGGCTCAGCCGCCCACTTTCAGACTTTATGCATTGTTTGCTTGGACTTGTACAGGAGAAATCATGTTAAAGAAAATCCTAGCTGAATCACACACTTTGGAGTGGTTACAATGGACAATTTGACAAGGACATGGGGATTTGGTATATTTTTAATACAAAAATAATGATAATATGCTACAGTCCTGGCTAAAAACATAATCTACTGGCATGGGGGGAATTTAAGCTGTAGTACTAGCTACTGTAATGCAGGCCTGGAACTCCATGCAAATATTACCCTGATCCAACAGCTAAAAAGCTCTGTTTATCCTAGTAATTAATTCTCTCTTATGTTTAGTGATACAATTAGAGAAACACTGCCATTCTGATGGGCTTGCTTCCACCAGTGCCTTTTACTATATTTACATCCCCACAATAGGCTTGGTCTTACAGAAAAGGGTGAAATTGCATTTATGGAGACAATGCCACATGCATTCCCAAAGCGTTTTATAGATGTAAAGTTAGGCTCCAAATTGCGCATTTATTGTGTGAGCACACAATGAGCTCAGATTAAATATTGACTAAAGCCAGCCTAACACCCAAAATAATGAAGATGAGCACAATAGTGTGATTTACTCCCAGCCACTAGAGAAATACACATCTGTAACATATAACATGCCCTTCCCACAGATATACTCTTTGTATTCTAGCTAGCCTTAGGCAGGAAAATTTCATTCTCATAAATTATGGATTTTCTTTCCCAACTGCCAACACATTCACATTACCAGTTGCAAAGGAAACAAACATAAAAACAACAACAAAAAAAGCCATTCCCCTGATACAGTGATGAGCAGGTGACTGGCTCCTTGTCTGCTCAAAGTTGAGGCAGGAAAACGGAAGATAAACACGGCTAAAATCAGCGAATCCTTTCCCTTTTGTCCCCTGAAATATGGGAGGCAGCAGGGAGGTGTGGGCATGGCAGGTATGTTTTTGGAAAGTACTCCCAGCCCCGGCTGTGCTCTGAAAACTCTCTGTCCTTCTCACGCCTTCCTCCTCCCCAGACTTGTAGAAGAAATTCAGGGAGATATAGATGCTAATATAATAATTATAATAATAGCACAGTGCTGAACAGGGGCAACGCACACTCTTCACAGCAGCTGGACCTCTAAATCCTCTAATAAGGTACTGCTTCGTTCAAGATTAAAAGAAATTGTAACCTAGAGCAGACAAAAAGACACAGGAGGCAAGGCAGGATCTCGCTCGGCAGTGAAGCCCCACTCCAGTCCAGATGCAGTCATATCACTTCAGCTTCTCTGTACCATCTCCATGACAACCATGTAATTTGGATGCAATAACCACTGCCGAATTGATCTTTAAATGTAGCTTTGTTATGAAACATAATACTGAACATATCAGGCTCAGGGTAAAGAAAAGTAGCCCCCTACCAATGAGGACTGTGATTTAAGAACCCCCCTTTAATTTTCAGCTGCCAAACAGTCTTGTATTTCAATAATTGCGTGGATGAGCAGATTTTAAAATCGGTAACAGCAAACACCATTTGCGTGTCTGTGTGAGTACAGCATGCTGTACTATAACATCTCAAACGAGACACCACACTGAGAGCTGTAAAAATGTGTCAATGTGTATTCAGAGAATGGGCATCATTCCACATGCACGCGCATGCACACACACACACACACACACACCTACCGGAGAGATCTAATCTCTAGCAACTGAAGCATACAGCTGATGCATCAAATAATCCTAATAAAAATCAAACCCGATGTAACTAAGCAAAATAGGATGGGGGGTCAATGTACCGCGTGTCAGACAATGAGAGCAGGGGAGCTCACATTTGCACTTACCCATGCAACGAGCTGTTTATTTTTTGGTCCTTTCACAAATGCAGCTCCCTTTTCTCTTCAACAATCCATGCAAAATAATCTGCAGTCCCACCGTTGGAGGAGTGGCCCCGTCCCTCCCCCTCCACCACCTTCCTAGGTCTCCCTGTTATTGGCTTCCTTCCCCCTTCCCTCCTGCTCTCCCTCTCTTGCTGGCGATGGTTACACCTCCCAGCCTTCCCCCAAGGTGTCAAGAGACTGCTGGGGATCCAGCAGCCAGGGTGGGAGGGGACGGGGAGAGGGGAGGAGGCAGGGAGTGATGCTGAATGGACCCGGAGAAAGGATGGAAGAAAAGCCCTGGCTGCAAAGCCCCTGCGAGCCGACCTGACGCTTGGCTGGGAGGCTCCGCTCGCCGCTCGGGCTGCACAGGACCTGCCAACAATATCCCCAGGGGTGTCGGGGCTTGTCCCCTCACATACACCTGCAAAACGCTGGGGGCAGGTCTGCTTCCTGGCAGCAAATTGCTGCCCTTCAGGCTGAGACTGGCTTGAAGTTTTGGGTTGAAATCCTGCTGAATACACTGTCTGTGACAACTGATGCACTTCCATAAACAGCATTGGAAATGCCTGAACGACCCACCCCAATGCAGACCCCAGCACTGCAGATTGGCTTTCTCTGTGCCTCTGGGTACTCCCACCTGCCACAGCCCCTCTCCACCCCATCCAATCCCATCTCATGGAATCCTGTCACATCCCATCCCATCCCATCGCATGCCATGAAATCCCACCCCACTCCATCCCATCCAATCCCATCCCATGACATCCTGTCCCATCCCATCCCATCCCATGCCATTGCATGCCATGACATCCCATCCCACCCCACTCCATCCCATCCAATCCCATCCCATGGAATCCTCTCACATCCCATCCCATTGCATGCCATGACATCCCATCCCATCCTACCCCACTCCATCCCATCCCATGGAATCCTGTCACATCCCATCCCATTGCATGCTATGACATCCCATCCCATCCCACCCCACTCTATCCCATCCCATCCCATCCCATCCCATCCCATCCCATCCCATCCCATCCCATCCCATTGCATGCCATGCCATGCCATCCCACCCCATGGCCGAAGAGCCCTGCTGGCCTTCAGTAGCAATGACAAGTTTGCTCCAAAGCCATCCCCAGCATGGCAGGCCAGACCATGCACCCACTCACCATCACATCGCTTCTTTGGCAAGACTCATGCCTTCCCTCCTGACAGCCCTTGCATGTGAAGGCAATGGTTTTGTCTACAAGCTAACATAGGCATCTGGCTCACCAAGATGGCTGAGGATGCAGTATAGAGTAGAGAGGCATGTTGTGTCCCACACTTCTCCTGCTTTAGGGGCTCCTGACTTTACTTGCAGATCCAGTGCTGCAGGGAAAACTCTGCCTCTTGGACATTTGGTGGCTGTAATGCAGCAGGGGTTTCCACGGGTGTGCAGGTGAGGGGTGGTGAGTGCTCTCTGGGTCAAGTTGCCCAGCTGGAACACAAGTGTTTCGTCCCTCAGCCTAAGCCAGCTGGAGCAGTGGCCAGTGACTGGGATCCTTCACTTGGCACACAGGTTTGCAGTGGGATTGCTCACATCTTGGTGACCCATGGGACCCAGGATGCTCACCCATCTCTCTCAGCCCTGTGCTCACGGTGCTCACAGCACCATGTGTGTGCACTGTCCTCCCTTCTAACAGCTCGCAGGGGACCGAGGGCTCCCACATCTGCATGCAGAAAGCAGCCCTGGACTGGACCTTTTGGCCAGGGAGAAGGGTTTGGTGTGTGCCTCAGAGGCTTGTTCCAAGACAGTCAATGGCTTCCTAATTCTTTGAAGAAAACTTCTCCCTAGACCTCTGTGCCTGTTGGAAAGCTTGTTCCAGACCATGCACGCTGCTGAACGAGTGGACAAATCCTCAGCACTCTGAATTAGAAATCTCATTACAATGTATAGCAATACATCCAAACACCGAAGCACAGCCATTAGATGAAATAATGTCCTGGAGCAGCTCAGCAGAACACAGCTGTATATTCTTCCAGAAGGGATATCCCACAGCACAGCACACGGGGTTATTTGCCAGGGATAGTATTGGTAATGAACCATGTAATGAGCCACCCTGCAGCTATACTCAGGAGTTATCCAACAAATGCAAGTGTGAATGAAGGTTACTGTGTTGGAGAGACATAAAGAAATGATCTTGTGGCCACAAACAAGGGCAGTAAGCAGCCAGACAAACCCAGGTGTAGGACTGCTAACCCCCCTTCATCCAAGAGACACGATTCACCTTAAGCCATCACAAAAGTCTGTCTTGCTCCTCTCCCTGATAATATATTTATAATCAACCAATTATCAGGTTAGGGTACTTTAACCAAAAAAAAAGGGCACACAATCAATATTCATCATTCTATTGTACTGTTCAGGTCTCAAGGCAAGTAATAAAATCCAATTTCTGCGCAGCCAGTCCTAGGAAGTAACATTTTGCAGCATGAGAAAATGAGGTTCTAGTTTCTAAGAATACATCCACTAGCAGGGCTCCAAATAACTGGGTTATCAATCATTCTGCTTCTGGGAACGAGCGCATCAACAGCTGGCTTCAGGGAGAAACCTCCTCTCATCCCTTGAGCAGGGTGGTGTGCTTGTCCTTATCACTTATGAGACACTCCTAACAGCAACAGAGTACTAATATTTTTTCTTGGATTGCCTGCAGATCTGTGTTGGATGCCTTAGGTATGTCATAACATTTTTTGGGAATTAAGAAAACTTCTAAACTATATCACTTTTGGACATGCTGTTTAACTGCCTGGATGCACGTGAACATGCAGATGCCATTTGCCACCTGTGATATGAGCTCCCTGGGGAAGAGGGAGCAACCTAGGGAGAGGCCACCTTCTTTCCATGCCAATACCAACCCCTCAAACCCCAAACAAATGAAAGCACATCTCTAGGAACCTTCCAGGCAGCAGGGAACTGCAGGCAGCAGAACTAAACACTGTGGACCACACCACAGGCACAGAAGTTAACCATCTATGCTCCTCAGACCATGGAAACACTCCAGCTAGGCCAGCGGGATGGGCAGACATCTGGAAAAAGATGGAAGCTTGTGGTCACAGAATCACAGTGTCAGGGGTTGAAGGGCCCTGGAAAGCTCATCCAGCGCAATCCCCCCATGGAGCAGGAACACCCAGATGAGGTTACACAGGAAGGTGTCCAGGCGGGTTGGAATGTCTGCACAGAAGGAGACTCCACAACCTCCCTGGGCAGCCTGGGCCAGGCTCTGCCACCCTCACCGGGAACAAGTTTCTTCTCAAATTTAAGTGGAACCTTTTGTGTTGCAGTTTGTACCCATTACCCCTTGTCCTATCATTGGTTGTCACCGAGAAGAGCCTGGCTCCATCCTCCTGACACTCCCCCTTTATATATCTATAAACATTAATAAGGTCACCTCTCAGTCTCCTCCAAGCTAAAGAGCCCCAGCTCCCTCAGCCTTTCCTCACACAGGAGATGCTCCACTCGCTCCTTAGATTGTTCATGGTCATGTACGCCCAGAGAATCCAGCGATAAACCCGAGGCTGCTCCAAGGCTGGCTCCCCTTCTCTCTGAGTGGAGAAGCCAGGACCACTTACCTAACAACCCAACAGGGTCTATTGATTTCACCTGGCCATTGAAAAAGCATCTTAGTTGCAACATAATGCCAAAGTTTGAAATGCTGCATCCTTCTTACAAGTAGTTTTCCAAACGTGCTGCTCATGGTACTTAGTGTGGCACACAAGGACACTCTGAGTGCTTCTCAGCCTTTTCCTTATTTTTCCCTATGAAAACATCGCAACTGTTCGCATGTGCCCAGGAACGCTTTTTCTCCCATGTCCTCCCACTTTTGTTTTTTCAGGAAATTAATTGGATTTCTCAGCAGGAACTCACTAAATTTCAGTAGAACTCACTTTGATAGAAGCCAGAACTCAGAGAAAGCTCTACAAGCACCTTGCTGCATGCTCTTTGGAGGCATTGCGGGTAGGAGCATATGGAGGGGAATAACAGTGCTCTGAAGAAGAAGAAGGATCAATCTTTGGGCATCGTTGTCTGCATTTCTCTTGACACTTAAAATCAGCTCTTTGCTGTGGATAATGACTGTCCTGAAAAGTCTACCCTGGAGCTGTTTGAGCCGATTGCTGAGATGTGGAAATGGTGCTTCACGTCAGGGGCAGCAGAGCTGGTGGGGAGGCAGTTCCTCATGGCTATTCCGGGGACTGGGAGAGCTGAGAATTTTTAGTCTCACCCTGGGTGGATGGATGACAGACAGAAATGATGCTTTAAAAAGAATAATGAGAAATAGGCTTCATGCAAAGAGCTCCTTTAGAGCTCCGAGGCAGAATGGCTGCTAAACGGGTTTGTAAGTCTGGGAAAATGGAAAGGGAAGAGGAGACAGGAGAGGCTCTCAGAAGAGAGTCCAAAGAAAGTGTACACCTTTGCATGGGTGTGTGTGCAGATCCATCAGTGCGTGTGGGTGCACACACCTGCAGAGACCTCACAGAGCACAATGCTTTGCTGCACTGAGGCTGAAGCCTTGGAGACTGAACATGAGACCCACAACTGGCTCTTCTTCTCTGGTTACATTGGTTCCTGCTCCACCGTGACTTGGTCCAGGGTGGCTCACACTTGGTGGGGGGTCGAAGAGCCACTGATGGACCACGGTGCCGTGATGGGTCAGGAGAAGGTGGGAGGGAGATGTTATGAAGGGGGAATGGCCAAAAGCCCCTGTTTTAACAGCCAACTGAAAACTCTTTGGCCTGAGAGATTTGGAAAACCCCAAAGAAATGTCTTCCAATAAAGCAGCTGCTACTTATGTGCAGGAAAAAGCACCTTCACCCCAGGAGAAGGCTTCACAGACTACAGGTGATACTGTTTACATCAGGTACTGCCAGATCCAGAGGCCATGGCCCAAACTTGCAGCCGTTTCTGAAAGAGGATGAGGAGGGGAACAAAGTGTCCTTGAAGATGAGATGTGATGTGATCAGAAAGTCCTCACCCAGCATTTCTGCATCAAAGTGGGCTGTTGTCTGAGTTACAGGCATACAGAGGAACATCGCCAAGTACTGAACTACATCAAGCACTTCACCCTGAGACAAACTGTCCAGCGGTTAATTACCTCATGGGGGAAATTACTCCAATACCAAGACTTGCATCTAAACACTGCGTCTGGTGTCACCCTGCAACCCTTGGCTCTTTTTAGATGACAAAGCCTGGCTACTGCAAGCACTGCAGTGACCAATTCCCCTTATAACCTCCTGGATCTGCATCCAAGTGGAAGTCCTCTGGAAGGCCCAGGCTGACACTGTGTATGACTCTCCCATGCGAGGATTTGTCACCTCTCTCACATATGTGAAAGAAATCTGGATGTGCTCTGGAGTTTTTTGATACCCTGCCTGGGAAATCCCAGCCTGGAATATGGCAGACATAGTTCCTGGAATTCCAAATTTTGGCAGAAGGAAAGATTTATGCTGCTGGCTGATCACTCTGTTTGTGGTCTATCTTCCTGCTTGTCAACTTCCAGAGGAGTCACTGTCCTCCAAAACACCATTGTCCCTCTGCCTGTGGGAGTTCCTGGGTGTATGAATTTGCATTTTTCTTCCTGAAAGCCCATCATTGACATGAAATCAGCTCCCCAAGCAGACCCAATCATTCTCAGCATCTGACCTGTCCTAATTTCACTAACATCTAGAGTATGAAAACTGTATCCTGAGCAAACTCTGGGAGGTCCAGCAGGGGCTCTGCTGTTCTTCTGGCTACAAGGGGTCCACTTCTCCTCCATGTTTTATTATATTCCAGTGCAATGAATCTTCCCCTCTCTGCCATTCATCATCTCACCTAAACAAACGTCATTCTATTCTGCCTGACTAACTTGATGTGCAAATACACCCCAGTACCCCAGGTACTAATATATATATGAAGTATTAAAAACCTAAATGGATTTCTCAGCCCTGTTTTATGAAACTATTCAGTGTAGTTGTTCTAGTCCTAGATACGTACAAAAATGTCAGTTAACCAGTTGACATACCATATGCTGCCTGTTTACTACTGGAGCAAGAAAGTTTCCCGTCGCCTCTGTAAGAGATGAACCCATCAGACCGCTTTTCTTCAGAGCTACGAATCTTCATGGCTGGACACTGCTTTTGTCTGCAGCATCAGAGAAGGCTCTTTTATCACCTTCAGCTAAAAACAACACGCAGCATTTCTTCTCTTCCTGACATACAGGCATATAAATACACATCCATGCACACTCTTTTATAGTCCGTAATGCTAGTAAACATAATTTCCATTGACTGCTCTTTCAAATTAGCCTTCCAGGTCTCTGCATTACATAACCGTTAATTCATAGCTTTTGTTACTGAATCCCTTCTTTTTCTATTTGGGTTTTTTATTACCATTATTATTTCTGCCTTTCTCTCCCTTAACAATGACAGATTCTTAGCTAAGAATATCTTTGATGACTCCAAATTGTGTGCGTGCTGTGAAGACAGCATCTATCAAAGTTTTCTTAAACAACCCTCATTTATTACATACATTATTTTTTGTCTCAGGTTTTCCTCCAATAATTTCTTGCTTGCAATTGTTCTCAACTTAGGAAAATCGACCACTTTAAAGTGACTTGCATATGTATTACCAGTTTAGGATTACATTCTGCTCATAACAAATGCAATTGGGTCATTTAAGCAACTATTAATTCTGAGCTCAGTAATCAATTTTATCTCTTGGACTGAGATCTGATACAGAATGACACCAAATTCACCGCAATACTTTCAGTAACAGAAAATTACCACCCGTCATTTTTGGAAACTCTGGGTCTGTGTTATTGGCAGCAGCACGAGTCCTCCAGCATCTATCCCTGAGGCTGGAAAGCTGTTCTGTGAACATGGATTTCCTTTCACTTTGTTATGAAGCTGTTCAGGGAAGCTATTTGTCCAGCCTCCAGTTCGACCTGGGACACATCTGTGCTGGGGCAGATCAACTTGAACCTCTCTGACCACAGATGTTGGCCCAGTCATCTACCCCCACCTTCGAGGCTCATCAAGATTGTCAGTCTGGATCCAACCTAAGGGCCACAGTAGGTTCTCTGATTTTCAGAGGCTTGGGGTAGGGGAAGGGGGATTAAAAAAATAATTTTGCAATGATAAACCTGACTTGCATTATATTGTCTATAAATAGAAAATTGTGGGTGGTAGAAAGTGACGTTTAAATGATCTAAGATTTCTTTTAAGCTCCAGAATTAGGGCCTGTCTGGGACACAAGGGGAACAGAAGCCCAGAGGACACGGGGCTCCCACATCTGGGAAGGTGTTGGGTTGCAGTGGGACAATAAGCAAGGACAAGGCTCACAGGTACACGAACCTCTGCAGAGGGGATCCCAGCGTCATCTCCGCTCTGAATGTTCCTGAATTGCTCACGTAGATTCAATAAGAGGGACACTTTGGGATGCCGGTGGGGAGATTATATAGATGCCAATGAATTACCATTAACTATGTGGGCAAAGAAGAAATTGTTCAGTGGCTGAACTGAGAGACTAAACCAAAAGTGTTCCTGGTAAAGCAATTAGTTATACCCCAATGTTTTATCTCTTTTGAGCAAGGAATCAGCAGAAGATAATGATCTTCTGCAAGTAGGGAGATGAAGAAGAGCTAAACGATTTAGGAAAAACATCTATTTCAGTAAACTATCAGAACTAGACCATTCAAAATGAAGAACTACAACTGTAACCTTTATGACTTGGTTTTTTCCCTGTGTGAAACTCCCACTGCAAGCTCTGAACCAGTTAAGTGTATTTCATTTGCAAAGAAGCACTTATTCAGTTTTATTTTTTAAATTCATTTCACTTCTAGATATTTCATTTAGGTTCTAGCAGAGCTGAATTTCTGTGAGGCATCGGGAAGGGACAATTCACTATATGGGATTGGGAAGGAAGCTGAGATAGGTCTGGAAAGTCAGTTACTGTCCCTCAGGCCTTAATGCATCTGCTGTTGCCATCACTGACAGCATCAAGGGCACGGCCATAATCAAGCTACTTGGCTCCATCCTTCCAGCCATTTATAGATAATCTCACCAGGGCTCAGGTTTTTCAAAAATCTCAATCACAGGGCACGTTCCCACGAACGCGGCATCCCTGGGGCACCCCACACCACGAGCATGTGTCTGTAATACAGATGGGAACCGTGTTTTCAATGGTAGAGCTTATCACTCCTCAGCCACAGGTCAGTATGGGACTGAGACACAGTTAAGTAGTTCCCCAGCCCGCACTACCTTGTAAATTAATTTCCATTTCCTAACCCACTGCTGACGTCTGTCTAAATAATCATTACCTCCACAGCCATGCTGAGTGTTAGCTTTTGCTGAGTATCATGCAGAAGATTTGAAGGTTTGAAAGGATGCTGAGCTTAAGAAGCTGCCGCTCCAAGCAGCTCTGGGTGTTTGTCACATTTCACCGGCTGTTTTTTTTTCAGCACACACACAAACACACACCCTACACACTCTCTTTCTTGTCTGTCGCCTAAGTGAATACTTGACATCAGATCTTCCAAGCCACAGCACATTTTTAATCAGTTAGATAATTCAATCATTCATTTCAGACCTGCTCGCTGCAGCTGTCATTTTCGAGCATCAAAGCTGCTCTGTCAAAAACCGCGCAGGCTGGGGGTTCGTTCAGGCATCGCTGCTTCAGTGTCCTGGTGGGAGGAGTGGAGGGGGTGCAGGGAGAAAGAACGGGATGGATTACATGAACTTATTATAAATACTTCTGAAGCTACCAGCTAGCCATCCTCGGCAGAGAATGACGGCATGGCACAAGGGCGACTCAGGAATCTGCAGGATTTGTAAGGTATTTGCAAATCTCACTCTTAAATGGCAGAATGGGGAGCAGGAGGGGTGTGTCAGATGAAGCTTCCTGCCTGAGATGCTCAAAGCCACCAAATGGGATTTGAATGTCTGGTTCTCATTAAAATTAATGGAAATTGGGTGCCCAGACCTACAGGTAGCTTTCAAAAGCTTCATCTCCATTTATAATTAATGTTCCCAACAGGGTGACTAAATATTTATACAATAGGTCATGTTATATGCAAAATGGAAGATGTGCCTATTGGTAGATGAGGGACCAAGAGAAGGAGAATCTGATGGGATGTCAGGTTCAATCCTCACTGTCTGTTTAAAGCTCTTCTGCTTGCAAATCTCCAGCAGCTCCCACCAGATGAGTAGCTGGGGTGGCAGCTCCAGCAATGATGATGTTCTCAGGGTACAATACAGCAAATTAAATTGGCAGCTTCACAGCTTTCCTGGGTGCTTCCACTCTCCCTCCCCACAGCTCTGCTTCCTTCACTAACTTGCTTCACCTCTGCAAATCTCAGTTTCCAGTATGAAAAACACACAGTATCAATGAGTTTACGCAGTGCAGAAAGAGTGCAGTGGAGCTTTATCAATGAACACTCCTCTGCCTTCATCAAAGATGCTATAGATTGCAGATGCTCAGTAAAAGACTGAGGCTAATCTGCCTCCAGGTATCAGCAAAGCCCTGGCTGGATCTGTACCACTGCTCTTGCTCCATAGCGATGGAGTAATTCAGTGTGCAAAGCTGGTGGGTTGAACCCAGGGAGCCTCTGAGGGCTCTGTGGTCTGGGGGTGAGAGCTCGGCACTCCTGTGGAGGAAATACAAAGCAACCAAATACTGCCCTGGTTTGTCTGTTCCCCAAGGGAAACTCTTCCTCAGCTAGGCCACACCTTAAACCCTGCCCCAGCTGATCCACCCGGAGGGTGCCCATGGAAGCCTGGGCCTTGTGTATCAGGTAGCCTTGGATCCCTACCCAGAAGAGCTCCCAAGCTTTGCTTAAGATAGCCACTTGGGGTGGGCTTGATGACTGAGGTGTTTTACAATCCTTTAATGGTGGAGATTCAACTCCCCCAACCTTTGAAATTTTGCCTTTTAATTTTTTTCTTCCATGCCTCATCCAAAGCCACCGGGTGGACAAGCTCTGCTGGCTCAGGGAACATGGACACCCCTGTAGACTCCTTCTATGCTTTCTCAAGGTTTCTTGAGCCCAAATGGACATGCTCAGTAGCACCTCAGAGCTCACCTGGGATTCCTCTGTAGGTCCCCAGCTTCTAGGACACAAGTTGTAGCTCCAGCTTCACTGAAAGGGCACAAAGCTCAGCTGAGAGATGAGTAGTCTCGTCTTATGTCTGTGGTCAAATACTCTCTGTTACAAAGGCAGGCCTTATACTCCTAGCCTCCAGCTTCTAGTTGGCTTGCTTTTTTCTCTCCTTACACTAGAAATCCTCAGTAGCTAATGTTGCCTTTCCATGTGACCTTGGATGCATTATACAGATTTTTCTTTGGTTCTCCTGACTATCCAGACCATATTTCACAGCACAACACGGGCTATGGTTAGTGTCGAGACTGGTTTAGCCCGGATACTCAAAACCATATGAAGTCACTCAAAACCATATGAAGTCACTCAAAAGACGAAACTGAACTACTGCCACATCACCTGAACCTCACAGGCTATCTGGCAGTGCAAAAGGGAAAGAAGGCATCATTCCTCTCTAACACCTTGTCCAGTCTACTTGGCATAGGACATTAGCCATTCCATGGGTTTGTTCCCAATTAAGATGACTGGCTTTGCAAGACAAAAATTCAAATGTAGGGTTAGAGCTATTGTCCCCAAAGAAGATGTCAGGAGAGCATCAAGGACACAGAAAAAATAAATCAGCTTCATTTTCCTTGTGAATTGCTATCTGCTTATTTTTTAATTAAACAACAGCGGGTGTAGACTTGTGAAACAGCAGAAGGATCCCAAGGCAGGGGAGATTAGGCTATCTGTGTAATGCAGGGATGTAAGCCCTTCACACCTCTGCCGATGTGGCAGCTGATGCTGGCAGAATCCACTCCATCAGTGAAGTCACCACTACAACAACCTTCTGCAAAGGACCTCTTAGATTTTGAGCATTTAATCTGGGAAGCAATTATGTACTCCAAATCACAGTTAACTCCTCATCTTGTAAAAGAGATGGAGGTCATGGGCAGGGATTTTAGGAGCAGATGGGAGAAGCCTCTGTCAGCAATGACCTATGTAAGAACTTGTCCAATCGTTAGGCACAAGCATTGACACCTCTCAAAGCTCCTTCCAGTCCTATTGATCTATCATTTGTTGATATTCATGTAGGTGAAAGTCTGAATATCTGTATTTTCTTATCACAGAGACCCAGAAATAAGGTAAGCCTCCCCATCTGGGGATCCCTCAGGGCTTGGCCATGGAGGAAGGGCTATGAACCCTGGCAGAACACAGCCTGGGGATCACCCATGTCTTGGCTTTACTGCCAAGGAGCCAAGCCTGTGCCTCTCTGACACGTATGTGGTTGCGAAGAAGAGACAGAGACCAAGGACTTGCACTGCTCAGCCCTAGTGATGCTGTTTCTCAGACCCTGAGCTACTGACTCAGCCATCATCCTAAGCCACCAATGTGAGCCCCCTTGCTGCTGAGCACAGCCGTGCTGGGCACCCATACAGGGAACACAACCGTGCTCCCAAAGAGAGCTGCGCAGGCTGCTGCACTGTCAAACTGCCCTAGATTGGAGCGAATAAGCTCCTTTCTGAAGGAAGATAATTGCTCTATTTTAAAACTAAGTGGTTCAAGGAGAAAAACACAGGCAAGAGTGTCCGATGCTCTGAGCTTGGGGTGGGAAACAGGAGGTGAGCAGAGCAACTGTGTGGCTGCTTTGTTGGATGGTCAAAGTACTGGATGAAAAACATGGGTCAGGCTGCTACTGTGTCCCCAGCACAGCCAAACTGGTGCTGCTGGAGACCCTGGTGGGAGAAATGGGAGCTCCTCTGCAGGGGTACCAAGCAGCAAGGCTGGGCACCCTGAAAAGCCAGAGGGGCAAATCTCCTGGTCTCCTCTTGCCTGTGCCTGCAAGTTCAGGCTTTTGTGGCCATAAAGGAGGTACTCAGAGCTCTGCAGGTCAGCCTGTTAGGCCAGCACCACTCCACAGGCTGGTGCAAGAGCTGGCGTCGTAAAGCCCAGCCACGCAGAGGAACAGCCCCCACCACGGGGACAGCTCGCAAGGAGGCTTCTCTGGGGAAAATAGTTGCTGCTTTGGCAAACCGTCTCCCAGAGCAAAGACCAGCAAACTAGAGCAGACAACAACAGAGTCATTAATAAGGCCAAGCCTGGCATCTTCCTGGACCCCCCAACCACTGTGATCAGTGATTTCACCAAGCAAGCACAGAAGACGTCTCTTCAACAGAGTTTTGTCTTTGCTGCTTAAAATTCAATAGCTCCACTTTCCAAGTGGACAGGAAAGAAACAGTTTTTGTACGTTAACAACCCAGCCCTACCCCCATCCTCATTTGTATGGAGGAAGCTCTCTGGTTTGAACTTCTCAGATGTGCCTCTGGCCTGCGGGGAAAGGACACCAAGAGGCTTGAAGGATGTGTCAGCTGCTTCCTAGACTTGCACTGGCCTTGGCAGACGGGCCCTGTTTGAATGTCCCTCAGCTGGAGGTCAGGGAGATGCACTCAGTTCTCCAGCAACCTGTGTCCCACCAGGGATGCCAGCGAATGGCTCACAGCTTCCCCCAAGGTCCTTCCCATTCTCCCCGTGTCCCTTCCTCTTGGGCTCAGGGGCAGAGCTGTGTCACCAGCAGGGTCTGCTGCAGGGCTGGTCTTGTACACACACACAAAGAGAAAACCTGGCTTGCTTTTGGGCAGCATCTCAAAACAACGATGCAAATTCCATTTTTGGGGGACTTTGTGACCTGGAAACAACAGTGGAAGCACTCAGCTGGCCTCTAATACAGGAGCTGAAAAATACTTGTGTAAAATTTTGCCTTAAAACAAGGCTGCATGGCCTGTCTCATCTGAGAACTTATCTGCTGTCATTTTAGGTCGGAGTTAAGGTTACTAAGAACATAAATGACACATTTTCTATCGCAGAGAGCTGAGACTCCTTTTATGCACAAAGAGCACCCAGATTGAGCTGGAGGATGCGATAAGTGCCCTGCAAAGCTTTTTTCACCTTAAAATAGTTTTGTGGTTGTGAATCTACAGCTATAACTTAGCATGCATGCCTGGAAAAAAGGAAGTCCTCAGGCTTTGCGTGTGTAATGCCACCTCATGTCCGTGACTTCCCTCTCAGCTGCCAGCTCGCAACAGTTCTGTTGGGTTGGCCAAGCTGTAGAGATCCAGATTCTCTCCCAGAGAGTCAGAGTCATTTCCCTGGGATGGTCACTTCCATTGGTTTCATACGTTGCAGTATGCCAGATGCAAAGCCAACCGGTCCCTCTGCACTGGACCATCAATAAACCAGCCAAAGATAAGCAGTAAGAAGGGCTGGATGCTGAAGCACTGGGGCCAGAGGAGAACCCACCATTGACAAAGACGAGGTGTCCTTCTGGAGAGGTGGCAGCAGCACGGATGGCAAAGAACAGGCAGAGCGACTGAAGTGTTTGCTGTCTCTGACTCCTGAGGACCCTCAGATACAGCTTCAAAAGGAGGACTGAAACACAAGAATGAGCAACTTGGTCTGGGCATAGACATTGCACTCAGCAAGCGATGTGCCTGCCTTGCACAGATACGAGGGACCTTCTGCTTTCACATCCTTTCTGACAACCACCCCCCCACACCCGTGGTCTGCAGCCCCTCCATCCAACTGTCCCACTGCAGTAATTCATCACGTGAGCCTTATCTTAGCCACGAGTAATCTCAGTCCTTTGTCTCTCAGGATGGGGCTTAGAGAACTCCCCAAAGTTAACGAAGCGGGTCCATCCCCTCATTAACTCATGGGGCTGTCTCTTTTGATTAGGTTGTGCCGCCTCTGCTCACACATCACACTTGCTGCTCTAGTTGCAGGGACACTGGGGCATTTCCAGCTGGGACGCACACAAAAGGAAGAGATAGCAGAGCCTTGGTTACCACCAGAGCAATTCGGGACAAATAATTAGAGGCTTTCATGACTAATCGGATCTGTACTGTCAATCCAGGACAGGAGATGCCTTAACCTACGCTGCCTGCCTGAGATTTCTAAGCAGGCCATAAATAAACTGCAGCAGTGGTCCAAAGCTCATCGGCCTTCAGCTTCCAGCCTGCGTGCTGCCCCCCAGCCCTGCTATGCTACAGCCCGCCTGGCTGGAGAGCCCAGCTCCCTTGCCTTTTCCATGGCCGTAGCCTTGCAGCCATGCCAGGACACTTGGAGTCCACCTCAGAGCTGCACCCTTCAGGCATGCAGACCTCAGCGTGTCACAGCTAGCTTGGACAAGAAGCTATCGTTTTCAAATTCAAGTCACAAGGTGAATGAACCAGTGGTTCGGAAGAGCCAGACAGTGTCAGAGAGATCAGTGTTAGCAGGGCGGGCAAGAAAAAGACAAGGTATTTTCAGAGGAAGGCTTAAGAGTTGAAAGTTGGCTCCCTGCAGTACCTAGGCTTCAACCTCTGTTTTGTTTTCACCTACAGGACAAGGCTCCAGTCCTGTCCCCAGCTCATTCATGGCCCTAAAAGTCCTTTCCTTCCCTGCTCAGAGATCTCTTCCAGACCCTGGGAGCGCTGGTGCTTGAAGACACACAAACAAGAACAACGACATCTGCATGACCGCCAGTCAGCACAAGGACATCCAGACCCTTAAACCAAGTTGGAAGCCTGGCCCTTCCCTCCTTTGGCATCTAATCACCTTTAAGGAGGCAGATTCCAAACCCTGCACCTGGCCCCTGAGCACACACCTCATCTGCAGGGCTGATTGCTATGTGAGGTCTCAAGTGCTTCTCCCAGGAAACAGAGCAAAGGAAAACCACTTGTATTGCTGAGCTTCACCACCTCCAGATCTTCTGCCTCTTCCGTGGGAAAGCCAGGCATAGGACACACAGAAAGGCAAAGTCACAACAAAGGACAGCCCAATACTCTGGGCCAGGCAAAAATAGATTAACCTACTTGAAAGTAGGACAATACTACTAAAGAGTAGGACATCTGGTCACCACAGCAGGAGGAGCAAATACAGAGGAGGTAGCTTGTCCATGCACATGTCTAACCTGACAGGAGACAGCTAAAGAGCAGACATGCAGCACGTTCAGGGAAGCGGCTGGGATGAGCACTCCCCAGTCGAAGCAGAGCAGCTCTCCATCTCTCTGAAATGACTGCTAGACTTGTTGCTGCCTACAAGAAGTAACATCCTGCCCCCGGGAACCTGTGGGATATGCGTGCCTGAAAACCTAACTGCTGATCCCTTCTGCCTGATCAGCCAAATGCAGGGTTTTGCATGAAAACAATCACCAAGAGAGAAAACATAAGTAGATTCCCAATGTCCCTGACTGCTGAAGTGCCAGAACAAGTTTAACGCTTGTAAACAACTCTGAGGCTGCGGAGACCATCACCTCAGCTGGCTCAGGTCCACCTACCTGACTTGACTCCTTGTGCCGCAGTGCATTTCCCCCAGCCAGGTTTTCAGCCCACTAGCAGAGCACTGTTCAGAGACAACATGATAAAGTGATTAAGGGTCATTAACGAGCTTGTATTAGTATCTTCAGAAGATCTGCAGCCCACCAGCCAGCCAGCAGGCCACAGCTAGCCAGGAATGATGGGTCTTTCAAAACAAAACAAGAATGCAAATGCTGCAGATAGCATGCTCATCAAAGGAGTCCCACGCTGCTTGCAGAAAGGAGTTAACGCCACGCCGCTGACTGGCTGCTCCATGGCTGTTTCCTACTCGATCTTGGCAGGACAGGAAGTTTTCTTGGCGTAGAACCTTGTGCTGGAACGGAAACCCAGAGCACCAGGTCTCCGGACACCATTCAAAATCCTGTTCCCTGTTGTTGCCACTCTTAAAGGAGGCAGTAGGAAACTATCCAGGTCCCAGGTCTCTTTGCAGAAAGCTTTAAACCCCTCCAGAGAAAGGTCTCCCTGCAGAGTGTGGTTTGTTTTCTTAAATGCAGACTTGCAAAAAGCCCTGTGTGGCAGCCATGAACTCAGGTGTGAACCACAGTGGCTCCCTCAGCAGACACTAAGTGTTTCTGGTCTAACTTGAGAGCTGAGCGCACCCTGAGAAAAGCCATCAAGACCATTTTTCAAGTATCACCACATAAACTTGCTTTTATCCTCAAGACTATCAGTCACAACTGCCTTTTAACTGCCTTGCATTGAATTCAGCTGCTCAATCACGTGCTTTTGGCCCAGGGGAGTTTGCACAACAGTCCAGGACGAAGCCAAGAGGCAGAGAAGGTTTTCACTAGTCTTTTCTAGGGCTACTTGCTACTAACACAGGGGTTACTTGCTAACACTTGTCTTCAAGAGAGGACAAGGCATTGGGGACAAAGTTTTGTTTATTACAGAGCACCTTTCATCCTATGCAAAGGCATTTCTAACTAAAGAATTGTCTGAAGTTCACAAACAAGAACTTAGTTCTGAAAGTGTGAAAAATATTTTCCTTTATTTTATTTTTTTTTAAATAGGTATTTCAGAAAAGCAACGTAAATTATCAAATGTTCTGGTATTTTGAAATAGCCCACCATCTCCCCCAAAGTATACCAACAAAGAAGTTTAAGCAGATGTATTCAACTCTAATCAACAGTCTCATTTCCTCCTACAAGCACTACCCAGAGGGACTGACAATGAACTTGACATGTAATAACACTAGAAGACTGCTCCTCATTGCAAGAGATTCCCATCCCACAGAGACAGCATCCCATGCCTGCAACTTTGCCATGAAGTCAGTAGGTTTGCCTACCAAGAAAGGCCTGAAGCCTTCACAGCACATTTTCTGACCATCAGACCGTGGCGACCTGCAAGTGAGTTTCAATGAGGTTGCCCGGGTCACAACTTATTAATTCTTGCTTCTCAGCCTTCTTTCTCTGTTGGGGAATCACAGCAAGGTCGGTACCTTTCGCCCATGTCCGAGCACAGGAGCACTGCTTAGAGCCCAGCAGGGACGCTGCTTCTCTGGCTCATATCTTAAATATCGCTGGATGGTGGCTGAAAGGGTGTTTCTGCCACCCAGCTGAGCCTGCTCCCTTACACAGAAGAAAGCCAGGGAGGCACTGGACAAGGAAGCAGCTGGCTAGGAACCCAAGAGCAGAAAAATCCTTGCAGCAAACCCTCTGCTAGGCTTCAAATCCTTTAAAACCTGTACACCAAGTCCTTCCCTGAACAGCCTGAGAAGCACTGCAGCCCTTTGAAATAGCATGACACCACTTGAGCACAAGCTTAATCCCCCAGTACTCGTTCCCAGAGGCTCTCAGGGAAGGACAGCCTCCTTCTAACTCAAGATGTGTTACTTTACACAATATCACTTGTAAGAGGATGGTGTTCTTGCGGGTGGTCGCACCAGCTTGGGGCGCTGCTCGGTTTGCAGAGAGGTGTGCATGCAATGCCCTGAGAAGCCCATCCTGCACCCTACTGCTGATACAGGGGATGGCACAGCCCCGAGGAACATCATCCCTGTGGCACAGGGGACAAGACAGACCTAGGAGCACCCCCTTCTCTCCGGCATGGAGGACACCGCAGTTTCGGGGGCACCCATTCACACACACACAGAATGTTAGGGATGGGAAGGGACCTCAGAAGATCATCTCCTCCAGAACTGGGGATAACACAGCACGGGCAGCAGCCCCACCCCTCCGCCACGGGCAACAACACAGCCCCCAGGACACCCAGCCCTCGGTCCGAACCTGCCCTCCGAGCGCCCCGCTCACCCCGGGGGCCCTGCCCCCTGGCACCCCCAGGGATGCTCCCCCCAGTAAGGGGGTGCGCACACTCACCTGCACCGCCGCGCCCTGCCAGTCTCCGCTCCTGCGTCCTCGCCGCCCCGGGCTCCGGCCCCCGGGACACGCGTGCGGCCATGGGGCAGCCGCTCCGCTCCGCTCGGCGCATCCCCCGGGAACCCCGGGACCGGAACCGGCCCCGCTCCCGGGAGGAGGGCGAACTGCGGCCGCCAGGGGGCGCCAAAGGCCGCGGAGGCGCCCGTCGGCGCCGCGCTCTCTGCTGCCCCCTGGCGGTCACAGCCCGCGCTGCACACGGCTCGGGCGGAGGGCAGGAGCAAGCGGAGATTTGGCGCGGGGGGGGGCGGAGCGCACCCCTCCCCAACCCCCCCCCCCACTGGCAGCACCAGGCCCGCCCCGTCACTGGGTCCCACGCTAGGGACGTGCCCAATGGGTCCCGCCTCCACCCCGGGGCACAGCTGCAGCGCTGGTCCCCCAGCCTGCCCGAACCCCTGCTCATGCGCACCGCGGTTCTCCTGGGGCGGGGGCGGCCGGAGCACCTTCTCAGGGCCGTGGGAGTGGTGGAGGAGGGGTACCAGGAAGGGCGGGGAGATTTTTCACGTCCCTGGTGCTGACGGGGGCTCCTGAGGGCTCTGCAATCAGCAGGAGCGTGGGGCCGGGGTACCCGACTGTGGTGCCAGCCTCCTGTGCCCCTCACTCGCTTTCCAGGGACAGGGGAGAGAGGAGGTGGTTTCTGCAGGGGTTGCAGCCCCGTCGCATCCAGGCAGCAGCTGCCCTCTGCCCTGTGCACGCAACCCCCTGGACGAATGAACCAGACGTGTGCTCAGCATCTACCTTCTGGGCTGGAGTGTTGCTAAGAGACGGGATCCCCTGGGAGGCTGTGGTGCCAGCCGCCTGAGCCCAGCACATCGGCAGGAGGGGTTGCAGCCGCCGGGGAACCGCTGGATGAGGGAAGGCAGATGGCAGAGATCACACAAAAAGCTGCAGAAAGGCACCCGTGATCATCACCCCACACACACACCTCACTGGGAAACTTCTGGAGTGGGGAGAAAGGCATCAAGACCAGGAGGAAAGCTCGTCATCAGCAGGATGAGGTTAATTTGGAGAGAAGTCTCCGGAGGGTTCCAGGTCAGGGAGATCACATTGAAGCGAGACGTTTCCGCTGGCAGCCCCTTCCCCCTCCTGGGGCCACGTCTGGTCGGGGGCGAGCAGCTGGTGTGTGCAGCCCTCGGGGTGAAGGCTGAGTGGGCAACCAGGCAGGCGGGAGCACAGGGGGACACTGAGGACAGGATGAGTGCACTGGGAGCTGGGCACTGTGGTGGCCGAGCTGCTGCTTGGGTCACCGCCTGAGGCATTCGTATCACGTTGAGAAATAGTCACTTGGCTACTTTTGTCTCTCCCTCCTTTGATGTGGGCAAGGAATTCATGGGGGTATGAAACCCAGTGCAGGGGACAGCGAGAAAGGCAGCCAAGGTGGTGCAGTTAGCTGAACAACTGTCCCAGAGACTGGACTGGGGAAACAGGGCATCCCTGACATGCTCTGACATCTCACATGGCGAGTAGCCACCCCTCAGTACCATGATAGTCATCTTTCTACCTATGTCCAAGTCCTTCTCATAATTTCCACAGTAACTCACGCAAGATAAAAACTTCCTTTGCTTTTCTGGTGGCCAACATTTCTATCATGTGATTTAAGGTTTTTAAAAGATCATATCTTTTGAAGTTGGAAGCACTAAGGAGTCCCTAGGAGAGAACAGAAAGAAGCACAGAATAGGATAGATGGACAGCCCTACCCTGCATCCTTTGACATCACCTCACTGAGCACCATGTGCTGTCTCAGGCACCGATGTTAGAGTCCTGGGCTGCAGTGGCAGAGCACCGTAGGGGTTGGTTGCTCCGAGCATGCAGTTATTGGGCTCTCCCAGGCCTTTGTAGCCCCTTTGTATCCTGGGGAGCCCTTGATGGCGCTGCAGGCTGGGTGTTTGTGGGTGCCACAGCCTGGCTTGGTTGTTGCTCATGTCACTGTGTGATGTGGCATGGAGCAGTGGGAACTCACCGAGCTGAGCCCCATGCTCTGCAGGGACCCCATCCACTTTGCGAAGCTTGGTGAAAGGGACATCCCCCGGCACCTTTACTGCCCTCGCTCCAATGCAGGTACACGTCAGTTGATCCTTAAAGCAGAGGATAAAACCACAAGAGTCCTTCCCTAGTTCATTGAACCCTGACCCCAAATGTTGGTATTTTTGATATGGTATGTCACACAGGCACCCCAAAAATCAATTTAGGCAGGCAATAAGCTCCAAACAGACTTAATTCTAACCAGAACTGTTTAGCAGAAAAAGAACCAACTAGAAATTAGGTTTATCCAAAATTATGCAGCACTCCGACAACATTATAAACCACAGATTCACATACTGGTTAAGAGTTCAGTTGCTACACAGCCGATTCAAACCCAAGAGATCCGAAAACTCCAGAATGATGATTCAAAACGTGTGTCTTCCCACTCATAATAAGTGAGGACTCTCAAGGGCAGCCAGAAGGTCATTTGCCAGTAAGGCAGGGGGTATCTCAGTCCCCAGGGAATGTTCCTTAGATGGCCAGTCTAAGGAGAAGAGTCTTCAACTGCACACCCACTGCTCCAAAGAGACCAACTCAAAATGCATTCTCCAGCAGCTGCATTTATACCCTGATTGAATCTGAACTGTGGTCATTCATGATAGTGATCCAGAAACTTCTCTCAACCAAGGTGTTTCATTGGCCAAGTCCCCTGCCTGTCAACCAAGGGGTGTGTGCTTGACCATACTGGTCTATTGGTCTAGAAGTTTCTAGTGTTTTCATGGGGGCTGGAGAGGGAGGACGTGGTCATTAGTGGCAATTTAAAACCATGAACTACCTTAACATCACACTGCCCCACAGTGGTATCCAGTTAAATGAAAAGGCCTTACTCTGCTTCTAATTCTTCCCAGGTGAAAGCTCCTTCCACTCCCCATTACCCCTCTTCCTCTGTGCCCCCCACCCATATGGGCCATGTTTTCCTTTCTCTGGGTGCCCCCTCACCCACCCTCTTGCCCTGGGAAGTATTCAGTGTTTTGCAGAGCAGATCTCCTGGAACCACAGGACTCCTTTTTTTTGCAGAATCCAATCATCTTGAACTGAGGCCCAGTCAGGTTAACAATTAGGTTCCAAAGTTTCTTCCCACTAGGGGGACCTTGTGAGAGACAAAAAGCAAAATGGCAAAATGAAGGCTGCTAGATCGGCACAGGAGTAATGCTTGGTTTGCCTAGTTCGGCAGCTCCGTAGCTCAGTGCCTTCAACCTCTTGCCACCTAGACCGCCTGGGAGCCAACTGTTCGGGGCTGAACACTCGGGTGATGTGAACTGGCTTCCCCAGGCTGCAAACCCAGGCATGCGGGGGATGTGCTAGAGGCCAGAAGGTGCCATTTGGAGGCAATTCTTCCCTTCCCAGCACCGCTGTAAATTCATGGCACGAGTGTGGGAAGGTCCCATCCTGACCCTGAGGTGAGCAGACCTGTCCCACGCTGTGCACAAGACCTGTCCCCTGCTCCCTGCCCCGTTGTGCTTTCCATGTGGTGTTCTCCACAACTCCCATCCCCTCCTTTCTGGTGTGTGAGACCCCAGGCGCTGAGCACAGCTGGCACCACCGCAGCCCGGCACGCTGCACTGCCTGCTCTGGCACATCCAAAATGCTGATGGTCTGGCTTTCTCTGGAGAAGTACTACTAAACATGCCAAGCCTGAGGGACCAAAGAGGTAATGTCCTGTCTGGAAAGGTGGGATGCTCCATCCTCCAAGCCGTGCTGCACGAGGAACTCACACAGCAGTCTGCAGCTCTCCCAACCTCATTTTAAAAAGCTGGGCATCCTGGTTCCACCCATTTGGAAAAGGGTGCTTCAAATCTCCCAAGAAAGTGACTTCCCTGTTCCCAGAAACATGCGCTGAACTGCGCTTTGAGGTCTCTCAGCTGCTGCCAGAGACAGCCCTGTTCTTGGGTTCCCTCCCTCTCTGCCTTGACTCTAAGTATATGGCAAGCAGGGCCATTTGCCAATGTTTGTGTCTCAACAAACAGTCTGTCAGCATTTTAGTGTATGGCTTCAGCTGGGATCAGCTATGCGTTCTCTCCCCATTAAATGGCAGAGCTGTGTGCAAACACCCTGGCATCGAACCATCTGGGGCATGCTCAGGGCCAACTGCTGATCTCCCAGTAGCATGTGTCAGGCACCCTCTCGCACCAAGGTGAAGGACAACTGTGGGGCTGGCACCCCCCTGCTGCTGCCTGCGTGGGTATCCAACCTCCATCCTGCCCATGGGGGTCTCCTCTGCCACGAGTCACCTCTCCCACTGCCTACCTGCATCCCCTTTGCTCCAGCCTGGCTCACAGAGGACCTGGCACAAGCAAGCTGCAGCAGTCAGTGGTCCTGAATAAAACAGGCTATTGAACAGTACCAGAGGCCAGTGGTAACAACTTGTGGTTTGCTGATAACATATGAGCCCCCCACTCCCACTAACATGATAGCAAGGTTTCACGGCCTCCATTCATGGACCAACTGAGCACTCACCGCCCACCCTGTCTCATTGCGGAACCATGGTCTGGGAGACTGAGAACAGGGCAAACTTCCTCCTAAGATAGTGCTTCCTGACAGGGCACAGTCTTGCTTACACACAGATGCTGTTCGAGCTCAGGGGTAAGACACCTTGGATATACAGGCTAGATTCTGTCCAGGCTCAAAGGCTCTGGAAACGGTTTCTGGCCCAGAGAGCTGGGATTTAGGTACCTTTAACTTCAGCTTGACTTCTCGGTAGTCTGCACCAAGAGCAGATTCTAGCTTTTAGTCCAGGGTCACATTCTGCCTTGGTGTAGCTGTTACAGGAGAAAAGCAAACTGGAATAGTAGATATGTGGGACGTGATGCATCCCACTGGTCAACCGGTGGAGAAGAAACCAGCCCCTTGCAGCAGCCAAGGGTCTTCTGAGTTAGCCCAGTGCAGCCAAAGACAGTGCATCCATTTACACCATAGCTGAGTTTATCCCTAATAAGCTGTTAGCATATTCCTCTGCCTTCCCTAGTGCACTAGCTCCTTGGTGCTATCTGTGAAGACTTTAAATGGTACCAAGAGGGTCACCTCTGAGAAAATACCCACATCCCTGTTGGACACTTGGAAGACGTGTGTTCCCCCAGACCCGTATCCTTGGTACAGCACCTCGCATAGCAAGGGGCTTGTCCCTGTAACTTAGCACAAAATAGGGATACTAACTAAGGCAAATAGCGAAGCTGGTGATTTATTTTATATCTCTGAACCTCCTCTGGCTTGGAGGAGGCTGACTCTGATTCACCATGGAGTGGAGCAATTCAAAGCTGCAAGGACAGGTGGTATTCAAAATGTCACTGGTGGTACTTAGTGGATAAGTCACGCTTTGTAAGGCAAATCTGTAAGCTTTGTTCTGTTGCAGCCTCTCCTGTCCTGGAGTTTAGGGAAGTCAGTGATCAGCTCCAGGCACTGATCCCTTGGTTGCCACAGAAGGCAGCACTTCCAGCAGACCAGTCCCACCTCATCTGGGCTGAGAAGTCTTCTGAGATGTGTTCAGCAGGGCTCGGACAAGTTGATTGCTCCACATGGAGCTGGAGATAGAGCAAGTGACCTTCAGAGGTACTTCTGCTTGAAAGCTGGTGTAACCAAGACCAGCTCTGCTCTGGGTCACGGTGGCTGGGCTGAGCTGCGTATGCACTGGTCACACAGGCACCACTGAAAGCAAAGTCACCCACCTCCTTGCTGATCAGACACCAGAATCATGGTTGGTATTGTGGGGCACAATCTCAATCTAGAGGTGAGCCTGGGTCTCATTCTGGTGGTATTGCTGGTAATGTGTTCACACACAAGCTCTATTTCTTTCCAAAATTACACACTGATGTTTCCTGAGGATACAAGGACAGAGGCAATCAGCATCACCACAAAGAGACGCCATTGAGAACTGCAGATGACAAACACATAACTGATCGAAGATCAGGGTTACAGCAATTATTTCACATATCTACCACTGAAGGCAATGCATGTTGCACCTAAGATTATCACTAAATTACAGTAAAAAATATGATTAAAACAAGAGTAAAAACCGAGTCATGGCAAACACAGAACAATCATGGCTAGCACCCCATCACAAAAGCCTGATCAACTTGAAATACCTACCCCAGCCCCAGGCAAATTGCTTAACTGGGAAGTCAATGCACTATTGCACAAGGCAGCTTGTGCCAAAACAGGAGTCACAGCTTGCCTCTCTGTCTGCTGCTCATCAAAGGGCCAAGAGAATCCCTAAAAATCCAGTTTCTGGGGCTCGCCAGGAGCAGCAGCCCAGCAAATGGCTCATGCCCAGCCTATGCTGGGTCCCAGCTGGAAGGGCAGTGCCACAAGGATGCATGGAGGTCAGTTCTGGTACTGGGATGCGCAGGGCAAGTGCTGCCTGTCTGCCTGTCCCCCAACGCGGGTTGGCTGGGAAACACCACAGGTGACACCCAGACGTCCCCTCTTTGTTGTGTTCTGCTGGTTGTGCTGGGACTGGGCTGTGCTGGGTCTCAGCAGGGGGGCTGCACGTTCATGCTTGGGCATTCATCTACACGGCAGTTTGGTCACAGCTGTGCTCCGGGGACTGATGAGCACAAGGTGTGATGTGTTCACGGGGCTGTGCAGGCAGCCAGGACATTTTCTATCCCCTGCACAGGGAGGGAGGGGTAGGAATAGGGATGGCGACGCTGGGGTCAGGGGGAGAGAGGAGCTGCATGAGGATAAATCAGTTTGGGATTAGAAGGTGGCACTGGCAGCCCGCCATGTGACAGCCAGGCTTGCACAACCAGAACCCCAGCTGTCAGCCTGGTGGCAGCAATTAAATGAGGTATCGATTGAGGAATTGTTGTCTGCAGGGTTTAAAGATAAGATCGATGTAGACCAAAAGGTTTAGGCTCCGTTTACTAATTAGTCAAGCACGCTTGGGAGGGAAATCTTTGGAGGCATGGAGAGCTGGGCTGTGTACGGGCGGTATTGCCACCGTGCTGGGGTGACCCCCCCGCCGGCGTCCAGCCATCGCCACTCGTGAATCTCTGGTGCCAAGGGGTGCACAGGCACCCGGGTACCGTGTGAGGGATTTAATTCAGTGAGGAGATGATCAGCTGCGAGGAGCAGGTGGGGGCAGCGGCGTGGAGCATTCTACCTGCATTGAGGCCATGGGCGGTTGCTTTTTTCCCAAGGCAGGGATGTGGGAAAGAGGGACTGTGCATGTCTGTGCGTGGGGAGGAGTAAACCAGGAGGAGAGCTTCTCCCTTTGCATTGCAAATTGTTTGGGGGTGAATTGATCCATTTCTTAGGCTCTGGCATTAGTTACAGCCTGAACACATTTCTCTTTTCTCTGCTCCTTGTGCAGCAAGACCAGAGACACAAAAGAGACAAATGTGGCACAGACTTTTTGTGGCTTACGTGCTTATTCTGCCTACCCTGCATGGAGCAGAATCAGGGGAGAGCAAGGCGATGGCTTTTTGCCCTCTCTGCTTTGTTCCTTCTCTCCAGACGATGTCCAGGACATGGTCAAATGGGGACAAGCAGGCAATGGTTTGCCTGGATGTGGTTTGGGTGGCCTTTGAGACTGTCTCCTTGCTTGCTGTTGTGGGAGGGGAGGCAGACTGTGGGTTCAAAACAGAATCACTTTTAAACCAGCTGGGGAGCTGGACTAAGTCGTGTCTCCCTGGGGATGTCTCAGTGTCAGCCCTATGTTAGGAAGAGGCGTCGACGTGGCTCCCCCTTCCCAGGGCGGCTGGAAAATTCCTCTTCTCAGCTTACCAGGAAAATTCAAGCCCAGCAAGTATCGAAGGGTCAGGAGCTGTTGTGATGGGTCCTGTGACCCACAGCCAGCCTGGGGGCAGTGCTTCATGGCCACTGCATCCGTGGGTCACACGTGGCCTCAGACCCGCTCCCCACCATGTGATGGGATGTGCCAGAGCGCTGTCAGCTGCATGACCAAACATGAGTCCCGGGGTAAAACACCCGCCAGTTTGCATTCCCTGCACAGGTCCGTCCTCCCGGTGACTCCCAAAACAGCACAGACGAGAGCAGGGGCTGCACGCCAACACCACCAAAAGAGGTGCAGCATGTCCTGCTGGAAAAATTGTCCTTCAGCTGGGACTGCCCTCCCTGCGCTCAGAGCTTTGCCACTGCTATTAGCAACTGCAACATGACCCAGCCTGCTATAAAACACAGCAGGATGGAGAGAGCAGCCTTTGAGCCGGCTGAGAAGCCGTAGTCACTAGGAGACTGAACGTGCCTCCGGGGGTGGCGGGGATGAAAGGAAGGGATGGAAGAGAAAACAGAGATCAAGGACACTGTGACGCCGTGTGGCTGTCCCAGGGTGTCTCATGCTTTCACAGCAGGGCTAGGCAGATTTATAGCTTTGTCTTGAGAATCTGGAGCCAGACTCCAGTTAATTCACATTTAGGAGGCAGTTTGCTTTGCCTTTCCTCTTACTCTGGCTTGTAAAGCTGCGTTCCCCGTGCTGGACCAGACCCATGTCCTTGTTTTCTGTGTACAGCATCAGTGCCTGGGACAGGTACTGCATCTCTGCCATTGCAGGACAGAACCAACCAGGGTCTAAGGGATCATTGTTTTCCTGCTGTTGTTATTCAGCTCTGTGACACTGCAGTGTCCAGAAACTGAATTTAACAATCCTTCTCTGTGGGAGACATGGACCAGGCAGCTGGATCTGGGCAGCCCAAGTTGTAATGCTTTTCCCATGAGGATTTCACTTTCCTTATTCTCCCCCAACAGTCAGGCTGACCACCCTGCCCATGGCCACCTGTCCATGCAAAGAGGGAACAGAAGACCCTGTTGCTTCTGGGGGTTGCTTTGCCAGTAAGCTTCCTCTAGACTCTCAGCTCCAAAAGCCATTCCAGCCCATGCCACCACCTTCCTATTGTGGGGTTATATTTGTCCAAGTTTTTTTTTGCTGAAGGTCTCTCACAGCTCGAGCTGTGCTATCCTGTACCGTGTGAGTAAATTATTTATTTAAGAAGAATTTCTGGAATCCGTGCCTGAGTCTCAGCTATAGGAAACCTAGGAAAAAGAACCATCCTGACCCCATATGCAGTTCTTGGACACCCCTAGCTATCTTCTGGGCCTACTGGCCGTGATAAGACACTTGGACAGTCTCCACAAGGGAGTTACAGATAATGACATACAGATAATGACGCAGAGAGATAGAAAAGGCTCCAAAGATCAAAGTGGATGTCCTAGCAAATGCAATGGGTCCCCTCCATACCTGATCACCCCAACTGGCCTGTTCGATCAGAGGTGCCTGCTATAACATTTTGCTTTCCACTTGGCATCAGGTCAATGTCTTCTCTAATCAGGGGCATGCTGTGGTTTAATGTCCAGCCAGGAAGAGAAGTCTGAGTTCCCCACATGTTCCTAGGGGTTGGATGCTGCTCACAGACAGGAAAGCTTGATCTAGACAGATTTCCAGAAGCCACTGGGGCATTTATTTCCTTTTTGTCTGCCCTGGCTGAATAAATTCAGTCTGTGCAAGCCATGGTGTAAGTGTTTGCCTGCACACAGGAAGGCTTGACCCTTGCAAGGCGAGGAGAATCAGAAGGTTGAGTCTGTGTGGGGCGGACAGTGTTTCTCTGCCGCCTTTCTCTCCTGGCAGCCATGGATGAGGCACAGGACGGTGCAGGGGGAGCCAGGCTGTCAGGCTGTGCCGGAGGCACCCCTGCCTCCATGGGTCACCACGAAAAAGGGGACAGCAGAACTATTCCCACTTCACCTCCATTTTCCTTGTGGCGTGAGGCCGTGATCCAGTAGCAGAGAGGAAAAAAAAGAGCAGGCATTGGGAAATCTGCTCACAGCTCCCCACTGTGATTGCTGGGAGGCAACAGGGAGCAGGAGTAGGACTGAGCTCCAGCACAGGCCAAGAGCACCAGCAGAGGAATCATTTCAATGTGGTCATTACTCTTTAGCAAAAACATGCATGTCTACGGACAGATAAATAACCCCAGCAGCATGCAGGCATTTCCTTGTTTGTCCATAGGAAACCTCATTCTTTTAGGTTCAAGGGGGATCTTATAAATGTATTTAAATACCTGAAGGGAGGGGGCAGAGGTGACAGAGCCAGGCTCTTTTCAGTAGCGCCCAGTGACAGGACCAGTGGCCATGGGCACAAACTGAAACACAGGAGGTTCCCTCTGAACATCAGGAAACACTTTGTCACCGTGCGGGTGACAGAGCACTGGCACAGGTTACCCAGGGAAGCTGTGGAGTCACCATACTTGGAGATATTCAAAAGCCATCTGGATGCGGACCTGAGCAACCGGGTCTAGATGTCTCTGGATGAGCAGGAGGGCTGGACCAGATGAGCTGCAGACGTCCCTGCCAGCCTCAACCAGTCTGTGATGCTGTGATCTTGATGGAGGCTGCATTTCCAACCCCTGGTTCTTCTTTCCAAGTCAAAGCCATAGCTTCTTCCAGCTCCGTCCTGCTGACTTGCCCAGCTTGGTGGCTGCCACAAATGCCAAACTGGTCTCCATCCATTCCCACGTTGAGTGGGGCCAGGCAGCCATGGTTTGCTCTTGCAGGGAGCAGAGTTGTTTGCCTGTTCAGCCGCAGCCCTGGGAGAACAACAGGCATCACATGCAGGAAACTTCACGTACTCTCTCCATGTCAGGAGGGACCTGGACTGGGAGCTCCCACACAGGCCACAAGCTGGCCTCACCACGGGTGTTGACGTGGGCCTGGCCAAGGGTGCATTACAGACAGACTCTGCGCAGAAGGCAGGGCTGCCCCAGGGAAAGCATCCCACGCCAGACTGTTCCTGCCACCCGGGCTTCCTCCCACCCAGACTTCCCTTCCTCAGATCCAGGTCACTGCCTCCTGCCCTCCCATCATCAGAGACGGTGAATAATTTACTCCCTTCATTTATGTCATTACCTTGAAGGTATTTATAGTGCGTGATCAGTGCCGCTAGAGAATTCCCTCTCCTGAACTCCATAAATTGCATTGTCTCGGTCTCTCCTCCCACCCGCCTGCACTAATTGCTGCATTGCATTTGCTGACCTCTTGCACTTTGTTTGGTTTCTTCCATCCTTAGACTTTGGGGGCAAATAGTCTCTCAATTTCTCCCCAGGCACTTCACTGGTGCCCCACATCTTTGTGGGCAGCTGTATCTAAAGGTACAGGAACAGAGCAGGATGGTGAGACTGCAAGGTCATTTCTCTGCTTGCTGGGCATTAAATACATTCTCGCTCATGAGCGCATCCCACACAGAGGAGAGGCTCATCCAGAACAGGAGGATGTGCTTCTTTGCAAAGCAAGGGCAGTTGGAGCATGTGGTGAACTGATGATACACATGCAAAGTCTGGATGGGTCATTGCTACCTTCAGCTCTGCCCCTACAGGTTTTGGGGACAGGATGGACCTAAGCTGATGTCCGGCTTAGCACAAAGACAGATTTCTCTCAGCAGTTTCTTGTTTGGGCCATGCTGCTGTACAGGGGCATGCACCCTAGAGATGCCTGACCTTACAGTAAAAACCATCTGTCCTTTGTGCCCGTTGCAGAACTCACTCATGAACAGGCCAAGAGTAACACATAGCATCCCAAACACTTGGGGTCTGCTACCAGAGTTGTTCCAGAGGAACACGTAGCTTTGAGCTGTCCCCTATGGCTCAGGAAAGACCATGGCAGTGCAAAGCACCTCTTACAAGAAGGCTGTGTTCAGTGATGCCTCACTTCCCTGGAGATAAGCACTGCAATCGAGCTTGCGGTATTTCCCTGCTCAATGCTAGACAATGATGAGAAACAGGAGACAAAGGTACCAAGCACACAGTAGCATTATGCCTGTTTTTCTCGGCGATGCAGTTAGTTCTCGTCAGTTGTATTAAGTCCTCTTTTCTGTAACCTTGGCTCTCAGCACTACTAGTCTCTCATGGCAGGGAGTCCATGGATTAGACTTTCAGGAAACAGCCTGCTCCTCCCCAGCTCGATGTTAATGTGGTTACTTTCAGAGCTGCTCAGGGTCACTTCGTCCCTCCCATCTGCAGGAGGATCACGAGCTGAGCTGCGTGGAGTCTGGCAGGCCTGAACACTGCGGGTGGGCAGGATCCAAAGCTGGCCTCACCTGGACTCCCAGTGGGGCAAACGCTGGTTGCAGGGTCCCAAGGGAGGGTTCCACTACCCCCAGGGACACTGAAACTGGAGAGGAGCTTTCCCACAGGCTGGGTTTTGGTGCAGCACAAAGCACAGGTTGGGGAGGAGGAGGCAGGAGCAGGTCGGGGAGGACAGGACTGCCCCGATCCCCAGCGCAGGCTAAGCTCCAGCCTCCCTCTGCTCGGACGGACGCCTTGCTCACACCATCTGGACGGGCATCCCAGGGAGATGCTCTCTTGGGGACAGCTCACATGAGTGATGCTGGTCCAGTGCTGCCATGCTCTCTTCTCGGAGGTGGCCCCTCAAGGCACCAACTGTCCCACTGCAGGGAGTGGGGCGCATCACCAACTGTTGGAGCTTCCCCAGGCCCAGACCAGACAGCCAGCTCTGCTCTGCATGGCTTTGTAGGGACCAGGGACATAGAGAGGCAAGCTGTGCTGCTGTGTAGATACTAAACTAGGCCAGCATATGGTGCTGTAGGTCCATGGTATAGCTTGCAAGACATCGTGCTGACCTGGGCTATGGGAATGACTAGAAGTCATCCCAGTAGCACTGGAGAAGCCTGTGGGGGCTGTCTCCAAATTTGCTTGGTTTCTGGGAGGACAGATGTTTGAATTTTAAGAAGTCCTGCACGCAAGCCCTATTAAGCCGGGGATGAAATGTGGCTGGTGCGTCTCTGCAGTAATGCTGCTGCGCTTGGGAGCCCGTCCTGGCTGCCCACACTGGGATGTGCATCTCCAGGCCGCATCTCCCATGGGGGACTGGTGGTGAGGGGCTGGTGCACCCAGCCTGTGCCTGGCCGCCCAAACTGCAGGAAATGATGTGGGCGCAACCAGTGGGAGAGGAGACGGGTGCAGTGAGAAATCTCACTTCCCATGAGGTGCTGCGTAGCATTTCCTGGCTGTTTCCAGTTTTAGAGGATTTCTTCCCAAGGAGAGAAAGGAGGAGTCCCATTTTCCCAGGGACTGCATGCATGTTTACCTCATCCCACGAACCTACTGAAAAAGAGTTTTGCTGAGCAGCTTTCAGCTTCCTCCCACCCAGAGGACTGTTGTACCCTTGCTGTCATGGGGAAAGCCAGCTACCTGCCCTCACTTTGGCCACAGTGATGGGCAAATTCTCACACTACTGCCATTTATACTCTTACCCCTCTGATGCAGATTTTGACAAAAAGCTCATCTGACCCCTGTCAAAAACCTCTCAGGTTTTATGATTGCCCAAGGGCACAGCATCATTGCCTCTGGAGCATCAGAGAAGCCTACATGCCTTGGGGATCACCATGGCTCCAAGGTGGCTGAGCAAAGGGACCAGCTGCTGGAGGCAGTAATAGGGCCCAACTCCACACCCCCACATCTTGATGGCCAAGCATGAAAGGAGAAGCCCTTGCCCATGCTGGGTCCTTGGGGTGCAGCCAGCCATCCTCCTCTCTCCAGCACTACCCAAGAGCTTCCCAGGGCAGGGGCTGCTGGTGCCTGCCCAACCCACCCCTCACAGCGCAGTCACACTGAGTGAGGGGCCTTACCACAGGCAGGGATCTTCACCAGCCCCAGACCAATGCAATGCGTCAATACGGCGCATGGCCACCCAAACCACCCCTCCCTCCCTTTCTTCCTCCCTCCTTCCTCCCTCCCACGGTCTGCTGGCTTCCCGCTCGCAGCCCTTCCTCCCAGTGTCCAAGGGGCACTGATGTGAGATTAACTCTGTGCTCTCTGCAGTCTCGCTGTTATTACAGCCCTCCAAGCGGGAAGAATTCAGGGGATGGGTGTTGTGTGGGGGTCAGGCTCTTCCAGTGGGTAGAGCTGTGGACAGCATTGGGGAGACACTGCGGAACAGCTGCTGGAACAGCTTCGGAGCCCTTTCACTCTCTGCTGTGTCCTCTCCTGTGTCCATCTCCTTGATGCTCTGGTCCCAGGACTGCTCCTTGGGCTCAGGTACCACTGTGCCCCCCATGGCTGGCAGCGGTGGCTCCTCTCCAGGAAAGGCTGATCCCTGCACCCTGGGCAGAGGGTCCTGGCACCTCTGGTCCCTCAGGTGCTCTGCTCTGCATGGAGTGATTTAAGATTGTGGCTGGAGCCTTCAGCATTTCCCCGAAGACAGTGCAAACACCACGTTTAATGTTGTCCTTTGTTTTTCTTGGGAAGGAAGAGCTCTGTGTACAAATAATTAAAGGGAAGAATTGGAGTGATTAGGGCAGATGATTATTGTCAAATTATGATTTATCTCAGAGGGAAATTAGTAGCCCCCTCCCCCAAAGGGCTCAGCCTAGCACAGTGAATGGGCACTGTTTTTTTGATTAATAGATGCCTTTAGAAGGTCACCTACATCCATTGCAGATTAACTCAGTGGGAAAAGTTCTTTCAGTAATTCAAGCTGTTGTCTCACAAGCTGTCAGCTAGCTGCGAATTGGGAAGGTCCATCCGTTACAGGGCTGCTGGGTTGGAGGGGATCTTTCTTTCCCCTGGACACATGGGCGTGATATATGATGCACAGAGACATGGATGACCGAGAAAATGAGCTGCGGAAAGAAAACAAAAACAGCGGTAGAGGGAAGCGAGGAAGCTGAGCAGGTAGAGAGCTGGCCCAGGCAACGTGGGGCCTGGGACTGGAGGGGCAGAGCTCGGCTTGAGGTTGATGCTGGACCAGTGGTCCTAGAGTTGGTCTGCTCAGTGCGGTGTAGGCAGGGCCTAGATGCCCTCCTTTTGCAACTGTCATGAGCTCCTCATGCTCTGGAGACAGCTTCTCATCTTAGGTTTTCTTCTTCCATGCCTGATGTTTAGAAATGTCCATGGGGGTGCTGGGCAGGCCGGAGCCAGTGTCCCAGGGGATCTGACAGTCTTCTGTGCATTTCTGGCAAAGATCCCTCAGCCTCAAGGCCTGAGTCTTCCACATTGTGGACAACTCACAGTTGGCTGCTGAGGACCAAGCACACCAGGGTCTAACTGCCACTCAGGCATCTTCTCGGGCAAGGGGGCAGCTGGTGGTGGCAAAGAGGAAATGGGAGGAGCAGGGCTGGGGTGAGGAGAGGATGGGATGTGCACCACTGTGGAGAGCACAGTGTAACAGCATCA
Organism: Streptopelia decaocto; assembly: GCF_964273445.1. NCBI lineage: Eukaryota > Metazoa > Chordata > Aves > Columbiformes > Columbidae > Streptopelia > Streptopelia decaocto. The sequence goes on from NC_138667.1 coordinate 17,055,620, forward strand.
GTCTACAAACCTATGAGCAACATCAGAAATGCTCATGCTGGTACAAGCTGCTCTTCATATTGACCTCCTGTCGATGCTCCATTATATTTATTTTGAGCTCCATAACTACTGTGCCTAAAAGAGGCTACAGAATGAGACCCCTCCTCTTCTCTTCTCACGTGTCCATCCCTGCATGGAGACATGCAGATGATCTCACTGAAGTGATGATGGTGACTTTGTGACAGTAGATTCTGAACACAGACCAAGGCCCAACGTCTCTGTGTTGGGAATTACATGCCACAATGCTGGGTATACTGCTACCCATTTTACCCTGCATACAGGAGAATCCAGGTGTTCTGCATGTTATGGTGGACAACAAAGAGATTAAGAAGAATTTTCCCTAATAAATAACCATGATGACTATATCTAGCTTTCTTTTCAAAAATGAATGGTATTTCAGCACAGTTATCAAAAATTCCCACTAACAAACGTGTCTTTTGCATCCATCTAGCCTTCATCATGAATCTATGCGCCAGGCATTAATAATATTTTCAGCAACAGATTGATTGACTAGAACATAGATTGGTTGTCTCTAAACACTAAGGGGTTCTCAACTGATTTATCACTTACTGAAGTCTGCACATATTTATATATGTACCATATTCCTTGTTATATAGGTACCCGTCCTTACACAGGCTTTCTCCAGCAGATCCATCACAGTGGTGTCAATGGTTACTGTAGATTTGGACATCTTGTTGCCACAACTATAATAGAGGCTTTGCTGGCACAGTCCAAAGTTGGCATATTTTTGATAAATTATTTTTAAGGTGAGAAGAAACAGTTAGATAATTTAGAGTGACAGAGTTCAGAGGCTTTTATCCAGTCGCCCCTGCATAATGTCCAGTAACATGAAAAGGCCCAAGGTTTCTCTTCCAGAAAAGCATTCTCTTCAAGGGTTCAAGAGGTTGCTGGTTTGGCTGATTTCAGTGCAAGGCTTTGGACATTTGGGATGCTTGGGGGGATGTGAGAATCTTGCTTTGATATATTTGTAATTTCATTTGAGACTTGCTGGGAAGAGCTTAAGCCTGTGGGCAGTACCTCTTCAGAAGGCTTCAGGATGGAAAAGAAACAAAACCATCTCCTGATGTGGTTTTCTAAAACTATCTACATCTACATTTTGAAGAATTCGACACACAGTGCATGTTCTCTGGAACCAAGAGGTAACTCTGGAGTTACAGGATACTTCCTGTATCCATCACACTCTAAGGACAGGACACAACAAAATGGAAGGGGAAAGAGAAGCAGGACAGTGTTGTACCAAAGCAAGGGTCCCATACAGCCAGACTCCCTGTGATCTCCACAACAACATTGGTCATCACGGGGCTTAAGAAAGCCCATGGCAGGGACAGGGACAGAGACTCTTGCCGTCATTACATCCTGCAGTATGATTTTGGTGTTGTATGGGAAGGGTACTGGTGAGCTGACAAGAGTTGAGGCTTTAGAGAGTCACTGCCCAGAGAGCTGAGCACCAGCTGGAAGGGATACTCTCTGCCATGGGCACAGCATGCTCAAGACACTGAGTCTCCACCAGCAGGAAGAAGAGGCAGCTGGAGGAGAGACCAGATTGAATATTTTATTTTTTCCCCTTTAATATCATTTGATGCCTTGGTAGGTGCTGGGGGGACCTGCTGTTCCACTGCTGTGCCCAGCTCTGGTGGGGAAGCATCCGCTGGCGTATGTACCATTATAGTGATCACTGATGTGATTGACTGGCTGTCTACTGGGTTGTTACAGCACTGCAGAGTCTGTCTTGCTCTACAGGTTAACTGTGAGGAGCTGGGGAGATGAAGCAACACTCCTCTAAATTGGGCTGTGCATTGGGAGCAGCAAGAAGTATCTCAAGAAACCACCCTACCCTTTGCAAAAATTTCTGTTATGGTCTTTCACAAGGGAGGCCACAAACAAACGAGTGAGATGCCAGGAGTCAAAAGGGACTTTTCAAGTGGTTTCCTTTTTCTTTCTTTAAATGGCCTGAGATGTTCAAGGCAGGTTTACAGCTCCTGGAGATGGTGTAAGTGCAGATATGCCCAACCTTTCCCTTGCTGCCGTTTACATGCTGCAAGGAAGCCAATCATCTGGGACCTTTGCACCTCTGCATGTGAAGTTAGGGGCCAGATGCTCTCTTCTGCAGAGCAACACAGTTCTGCAGAAGCCCCATGCTGGTTGACATCCCCTGCAGGTTGGCTCCGGCTCTTTAAAACCGCAGGCGTTCCTCACTAGATACATACACCCGCTACCCCAGATATTGGATATGAATCACAAAGGCTTCCTATCTGTTTCTAATGTGCATGCATGTCCTACACAGATTCATGGATGTCACCAACGCAAGAGCTTCATGGCTGAGTGTCTGCATCCTTGGCTACAAAATCAGCTCTTGACTCGACAGATGTGTTGTCACATTGCCCCTGGCTCAAGGCACCAGTTGTTGTGCTAATCCACAGTGTGATGCCCCAACAAACTAAGAGGCAGGAAGCCTCAGCAGTGGGGACCTTCGCTTCCCTGCTTAAGTCTCTTCACGTGAGTCCCACCATGCAACAGAGACTCTGGAAACCTCAAGCTGGTGCTTGAGATAGGGCTCTGCATCTGCAGCCCTTGTCGCAGATGACCAAATCCACAACCATGCTGGGCAAGGGGTGGATGATCTCCCTGTCTCATGACGGGATAGATGCTGGGGGACAGAGGAGTTTACACGGCAGGATCCCTTTGCAAGAGCAGCCTCCTGAGCTCCCTCTGGCAGTGTGTGGCTGTGGGCAGCCCTCCCCGGAGGAAGATGGAGGATCCTGCGCTGGGCCTGGAAGCGTCCTGCCTCCGTGTGGCTCCTGGAGGGACGTGGAGGACCACGCAGCTCCTGCTGTCGATGCCATGTGTGGCAGGACCACACTTGCCATTTTTTCTGGCTTTTGAAACAGCAGGCTTTTGATTCCCTTGGTAGTGCTCATCTGCGCTTCTTTCTGGCCTCCTCCTTTCTCTGTGCCAACCACGTGCCCCCCAGCCCATGGGCTCTGCTGTCATTGTTGGCTTCTGGTTCCACTGGCCTCAGTTTATTGCATCTGTTTTGATTTGCTAGGTCTTGCATTCAGCCATCCGTTTAGCTTTTATTGTACGTTTCTAAGCGTCAGCTCCGGGTGGTCATCGTCGGCTCCTTTCACTCAAGCCTGTGCACCAGCTGCATATTAATTGCTCTCCTTTCTCCTCTTACTTGCTCCCTCCCCATCTCACTGCATGACATTTGCGGTTTGCAAACTTTGTGCGAACACACTGCAAACCAAGCCCAGCCCTTCTCTGGGTGAGAAACTGGGGAGCTGAGGATTACACCAGAGGCAAATCTGGCCCCTCTCTTGCAAATCTGCACTGGGAGAGCCTACCTCTATCACTCTGTCCTTCTGCGGGTCGGTGGTGGATTACTCACCACTGTCTACCGGCAGAGGCTTTGTCTGGTCTACCTTCCCTGTCCTCAGCAGCAGGGCTCTGACTCTTTCTCTGGCTGATCGTTTCCATGCCAAGTCAATTCCAGATTCTAGACAGTCTCCCTGAGCCTGAGGTTCCCTTTTAGTGGTGTCCCTGTGGTATTGCCTGGTGCCAAGCAGAATTTCCCTTTTTAATAAGAGTGATTGTACTGAGGGGAAAAAAAAAAAGAAAGAAAGTCCATGTTCACACACATGAATGGGCTCCTTTCCCCTGGCCTTGCGCTGCTCCTCCGGGCTACAGCACTTCGGAGACCGGGCTGTCTTGAATCATGAAGTGCCCTGGCTCTGAAGCGTTGTGTTGTTTAATGACTGATGGTAATGTCTCTATATGTAGGCTTGTAGCCTGGCTATCCATCTTTAAACTTCAAAATCTTTCCTCCTCAGCCATTACCTCCACCCCCATAATCATTCCTGTTGCTCTTCTCTGAATTCCACCTCATTTGTCCTTGTTTGAGGGCAGAGCACAACAAAACCAGCTGGTATGGGAACCTGGGTAGGGGCTCAGGTCTGAGCGGGGTCCAGATCCACTGCTTGGCCCTGAGATCAAGAAGGCTGATCAACCTGGGTGGATCTGGGCTGCTGTCTGACAGCCCATCCAGCTGTGGTAACCTCAGCTGACCTGGGAAGACAGGTATTTCTCTGACGCTTTATGAGGACAGAAACGCTCCCAGTATTTAACCCGTATGTGTTCAGCTTCTCCCAAAAAAGATCTTCCAAGATCTGCCTGCTCACAGGAACCTTTAGCAGAGGATGCTGCACTTGAGCTCAGTGAAACAGATAATGGCACAGTTTGCCAGACTGAGACACAAATAAAACCTGGGAGAGAGCTGGGCTCTTGGGAGGACTCTAGTCCAGCCTTCTGCTTGGAACAGGCCTCTTGTCAGCCAGATGTGGCTTTATTTGGCCAGATCTTGAAAATCCTACATCTCTGTGGTCTGACCCAGGGCTGCACCATCACCCAGGGATGTTTTTCTGATGCCCAAACCTGAAGACTCAACCTGCAGCCCTTGCCTCTTGTTATCTTATCTACCACTATTGAGACCTTGTGGCTTAATCACACTGGTCTGTGCTCTAGGGAAATAGCTTCCCGTCTTAAGGTGAAACAAATCTAGACTGACTCCCCAACATGTCAAGAAATGCCTCCTTCCACCCGTGTCTAACTCAGGGTTATGTATCTGAGCTGGCTGAGATCTCATCTTGGGTCAATCTCCGCTGCTGCAACCATGGCTGCTCTAGACCATGGCATTGACCTTGTAGCAAGACAGGGCCTGGCAGCTCCGCTAAGCCCCAGGATTTTCTTTGCCTGGAGTAAGACTGGCACCTTTTCATCATGGCAGTAGAACCATGGTATCCAAATTAAGCAGAAGCCATAGTGTTTAAAGGCTGAGCAGTGGGCCTTCCACAGCAGTGGGTGGGTTTTTATTATGGGGATAGGGAATTCCTCCTCTGTCCTTGATTTCATTTGCAAGCAGTTTGTTCTGTGTCCTCACCTCTGTTCATTTGATGGACATTAGTGGGATAAATAGATCACAATCAAAGCCACAGTTAGGGGAGCTAATCAAACTGTTTGATAGGAACTTATTGAAATGGAAAGACTGACAGTTTTTAATAAATAAGTGGAAGCTGGCATGAATTCAACTTGACATTTGCCACTTTCTGCAGAATTATGAGTGTTCACTTTTTTCAGAATCATGTTTAAACACAATGCTTTTTGGTCAACGACAAATTTTGAACAGTTTTGAAGAGAGTTTCAGTAAAAATAGACAATGTGTTAGCAAATGAAATTCACATCTTTTGCAAACTTTTTTTGAAACTTTAGTATTTTTGTGGGCAACCACTCAAACATTTTTTCAACTGAGGGAAGTTGATTTGAAGAAACTGCTGAACTCCTTGTGAACATCACTGAGAGCCCCCAGTTCAACCCGGCACCTCTGGACAGAGACTATCTAGTGCCCGCTAATAGGTAAGAAAGCAAGTGCATTTTCTCAGTCTCTCCAGCTCCAGATAATGACCGCCAGCATAAAGAAACTTCTTGCCAGCTTTTGCCATGGGCAAGGAGGCCCAGTGGGAGGGGGAATTCTGATGTGTGATGCTACAAGCAAATGGGACGTGTCTGGAGACACTTCTGTCTGTACATGTCTGCCCAGCCCCAGAGAGCAAGTTTCTCTCTTGCACCTCACTCTTCTCTGTGTTCTGAATGAAGGATTTATTGAAAAGTTTGAGGCAGTGTCATTTGCAGAGCCTCCTGTCCTTGGTCCCAGCAGCATCAAAACTCTTCCAGATGCAGGGAACTTGGAGATCTTGCTTAGCAGCTGCCCTTGGTATTGACATTCTCTTCCCAGATACAGGCAAACTGGACAGGACTCAAGGGGCCCCGCCATACTATCAGGTCCTGCCAGCAACAATCTGCTTAACACTGCCTGTTGGATCTTCTCCCGTTCAATGTTTGAGCACATCTTATTTCTACAGTCAGCACATGAGTCCTGCCTGGATGGTGAGGCTGTCAGTGCAGGTTTTTTCTGATAGCTTCCCCGTGCTCATAGTAAGACCCCATCAACATCTGTGCACACGCTGACCAGAACACATCCAGAGTGACACCTTTGCCAACATCTTCCTTTCCATCCCTGTATGGTATAGTCATGTGGAAATGAGAAGCTAGTCAATCAGTGACAAGTAAAACAAAGGAAAATGGCCACACATTGTGCTTGAGAAATTCTGGTTGGAAAATGTCTTCTCCATATGGGTGTTTCTTTCCCAGGACAGGTCACCAGAGAGGCAGTGCTTTCAAGAAACAGTTAGAACAAACCACAGCTGACCTGGTGTAGTGTTAGCCATAGCACATTGGACCAGAAATCTTCTGAAGTCCCTCCCCATCAACATTTATTTATGTCTGTGATGGACGTGGATGGAGAAGCCATTGTTTTCCCTTTTCAGTAACAAAGCTGGATGCATCCTGTTCCTTTATTGTTTGCTTGCCTTAGTCCAATCTTGGACTTCAGCTCTTGTAGAAACCTCCTTTGTGAAACACACAAAATGTAGAAATTATATACACAAATTAGAAAACTGTTGATTTACATGATTTGCATGTCTTCAGTCAGCTTGCAAGTGTGTCTCAACACTGCGCCTAAAAAATTGGCTCACGGCTCACTCAGACCAGGCCTGAACTGGACAGGGCATTGGAGTGTTTCTGATGTCAATGGGAAAAACACTTCAAGAAGCCTTAAGCTACTGGATTTGCTCAACAGATACTTTTTGCCCCTGCTCTCTTGAGTGAAGTGTGTCCAACCAGCCAGGTCAGGGACAGGGACAGACAGCATGGGGCTGCTCATGGCGGCAAACGGCCAGCAGTCTGTTGTTGGAGCGAAAAAGGACTCAGCAAACAATTCGATTCAATGTGAATCATGCTAAAGCCATTTATTACAGAAACAAGCCTCCTTATATATGCAACCATATTCTAATCATGCGTCCACGCTCCAAGCATGGATTCGCTAAATGAGTATCATGGGCTGTCCATGTGCTGGAGTCTCACTGATGATGCGTCCGATGATTCATGCCACGCCAGGACCCCGCTGATTGAGGAACGCCCCTCTTTCTCACAGCAGATTCTGTTCTCAGCTTCTCGAAGCGGCCTTGAGATTCCTTTGAGCCTGACTAATTCAGCAACAGATCTTTATCTATCAAAACCCCTCCACAGTCTGTCCCTCAGACCACAAAGCCATGAGATATCCCAGCTAACTTCTCACACCCAATAGCTCCTTACCTAAATCACAAGCTGATGTCCAGCTCCCTGTCTCAGCCAGAGAAACAGCTGCTAGTGTTTTCTTCTGGTCTCTGAGGTGAGGGGTCTCCCTTGTCAAGGAGATCAGATGAGTCCTTAACCAAGAAACTTTTAGGTTTCTAAAGTCAGGGGAGTGATCCACACGCTCAGGGAAGGACAGAAAGACTCCCCAGCTGTTGGGAAAGAGCAAGATGTGATCCTTCTTTGACTGCGATGTTGCCTGCTGGAGAATGGGTAGATTTGGATGAGGAGATGGTTGATACTTCTCCCAGCTTCCCTGGGAACTCTGGTTGTGTCTTATCAAAGGCCAGTGGCTGTGCACAGCTTTCCAAATTCACCTTCCATCCAACAGTCCCCTTGTGGTATCCCACCTCCTCTACTGACAGTTTGAGGAATCCTCCTGCACCCTGCTGACTTGTGTGTCTTTCTGGAGCCCTCTGCAGCAAGACATGTCAGTGTTGAGGTCCAGGTTTTTGTAGGGGATAGCAGGAGATGAGATAACACAGTGACTGTTTTATTTCTAGGGAACATCTCCCTCACTGATACATACCGTGTCCTGACTCTCTGTGCTCAGAGTTTTACTGGTGGAGATGCTGTAAAAAATACTGTAACAAAAGTCCTACCTGGAAAGCAACTGCATAAAAATGGTCCCTTCTTACTTAACCCACTAAGTCCCTTGTGCATGAATCTGAACTGATGTGGTAGTGACAGGAATAAAATCTTGCTGCTTTGCTTGATTCACAGCTCTACAGAGCTGGGCTGGCTACAGCAAGGGAGCTAAGAGGATGCATTTTACGGTGAATCATCAAAAAGAGCAATCTGTCCTTAACACACGTGGAGACCCTGGTAAAGGCCATGGAGCAGCCATGCTCTCTTATAAGCACAGAAAAGTGGCCATCACTTTTCCCTTTTACATCCATCCTTTCTCTTTTGCTTCCCTCTTGGGTACAACGGAGCACTGGCAGGGTCGGCAAGGGAGGCAGTGAGGATGTGGGCTGGGATGCTCTGGGAAGGACTGGCCCTGGCCGGATAACTGGTGGATGTAGGTCATGAAGGCAAGATTTCCTCCACAGCAGGTCCGGCACTGTTGTAGAGGATGAGGAAGGTCTATCTGCCCTGGAACCACACAAAGCCTGGTCCTTTCCTTGTACAGCTGGGCAGTTAGGAAAGACTCTTCACCATGCTTTACATTTTCTTATATGGCCAGTAAAAGATAATAACCATGGATTGGTCTCACCACAGCTCCCCTCTGGTAAAATAATGATGGTTCTTTATGAGTGAGACTGTTCTTTCCAGCCATCTAAGCCAAAGTATAAAGAGGAACACCAGCTCTTCAGTAAACTGTGGGAAGCATGGTCAGGTAGCATTCAGTTTCAGTTGGAAATGCCACCAAGAGACCTGGAGAAAGACTGAAGAGTCCCATAATCAGACAAACATGTGATATGTAGGGTTGCTGAGGATACTTATTTTCAGTTCTGCATCCTAAGACTGCACCTGCAGGAAAATTGCGTGACTACATGACTACATGACTATAGAGCAAAGGGCTGAGCAGGTGTTCAGTGAAGCCAGGTTTTATCCCAGAGAACCTCTAGTACTGGTGGTACAAGTGATGGAAAAAAATCTGAATCTCAGTTTCCTACTGAGCTGATGGGCTGGAGAAACATCTGTTAGCTTTAGGCTGCATACATTCAATGTGGGATCCTTGCAAACAGAAAGTGGGAGGCACCTTGGGTGAGAGCAGCTGTGAGAGTTCACAGCTCTGAAGTGGCAGGAGAGTGGCAAGAGAAAGACAATGGGCTTGAGAGACATCTCCTGCAGCCTCGGAGAGCCAGGAGGTGAGCTGCCGGCGGGTGACGGGGAACAGAGATGAGGGCTGCTGACAGTTCCTTACAGAAGCGATCTTAACAATACAGGTACAAAATAAGGCAAGGAAACAAGGCAAATAACCAAAGCAGCTGAATCCCGAACTCTTCACTGATCTCAAACTCAAGAAGGAAACAAACAACAAAAAAAAGCTGAATAACTACAACTGAGTAATGGATAAAAGGAAAGCATGGGTCAAACTCAGAAAGGTTGAGGCTCAGAATGAGTTACAGCTAGCCAGAGAGTACAGGACAGCCTGGGCATATGCACGTTACCCACGTTGAGAAGCTCTTATGGGTGAGTGCATGATCCAAAGCTGTATTCTAGGCTGCTGGGCAGACACAGGGAGAGGACTTGTCGCCCACCCCTGCTGACACAAGGTCAATAGTGCCGCTGGTTGCTCACTCCATAGCTCTTTCAGAACCCTGAAGCTGGGGACTCTGCGTAATGCAGACCTGCATGCCAGTGTAATCCAGCTCAGGAGCTGTAGCACAAGACAAGGTCTGCCAAGGCCTGCCCAGCACAGCACCTGGAAGTGGCTCAGTTAAAAACCTGACTCAGTCCCCATCTGGATGCTTGGAAATGAATTTTGGTGGGTGAGACTGCTGAATGCTTCTGCAGAGATGTGTGTAAGCCAACGCCGACCCAGAAAACTGGCAGGAGAGTGGCAGTGATGCTCCCTTCTGGCTCTGCTTGTATCTCTTTCTGTTTAGTTCAGGATTATGGAGATAAGTCCCATTTTGTATGAAATACGGAGATCTGAACCATATGTTGTACAGGTTCACATCACATCTTGTGGCACAGATCTGCAGGGAAACTTCTGTGAGTCTTAGACCAAATCAGTCCATATCCAGGTGGACACTACATCTTCTGGAAGAGTCAGCTCAAAGATAAGCAAGGGTAGATGAGAGATGACACAGTATCTATGCAACAGAGCCAGCAACAAGTGATTTTTACATAGCCCATGTCACTCCCTGACATCCCTGCATCACCACCAACCCCTGGGACACAAGCACTGCTAGATTCTGCTCTGGGCACTGGGAAAATGGGGCACAGGGAAGGTAAATGACTCAACCATTCTTAAGGACACCAAAGTGAAATGGAGGTCTACTGTTCTCCTAAACTGAAGGACAGGGCACTCTAGCCACTAGCTATTATGTCCAGCCTGAGGCTGTCTCTCCCTTTGGATCAATAGAAGATTAGCAGCAGAAGGTGGTCTTGATGGACCTATTTCTGTATGTAGCATCTTCAGAGCCCTGCAAAGCTTTTGTCCATGGCAGACAGAAAGTGATGCCCCGGGTACAGTGCTGCTTTGTGAACTAAAGCTCTGTGGGTGTACTGGGTCTTGCTGGGAGGAAGTTAATTTTCCTCACAGCAACCCATATTGTTCTGCATTTTGGATTTGTGACTAAACCAGCACTGATAACACACTGGTGTTCTGGCTGTTTCTGAGCAGTGTTTGCATTGTGTTGGGGATTTCTCTGTTTCCCGTTCTGCCCCAGGGATGGGTGGGAAAGAGGTTGGAAGGCAACAGAACCAGGACAGCTGATCCCAACTGACCAAAGGGATACCCCATACCATATGATATCAGCAATAAAAGCTCAGGGGAAGCAGAATTAAGCAGGTTGTGGTGTTTGTCTCTCCAAGTAACTGTCACACGTTCCGGGGCCCTGCTCTCCAGGAAACAGCTGGACATCCGCCTGCCAATGGGAAGGAGTGAATGAATTCCTTATTTCCCTTCACTGGTGCACTGTCTTGTTTCACTTCTTAAACTGCCTTTCCCTCGACCCATGAGTTTTCTCACTTTAGCTCTTCCTGTTCTCCCTCCCATCCTGCTGAGGAGTAGGAGCAACTCAGCAGCTTTCTGGGGTGCTTAACTGCTGGCCGGGGTGAACCCACCACAGTGGGCCTTCAGGATGAAAAAGCTTCCTTACATTCTGAGACCACAGTGAGCACTGTCATCCCTCTTTTAGAGATGAGGAAATATGGGGTGATGATTAAAGGTGGAGCAGACAAAGTGAGCTCCTCAAGTCTCTGCTAGACACTTGAACCCCCAAGTACACACCTCATTCCAGCTATCCATGAAGGTATCATTGGCATCAACACCATCTGTTCAACTGCTCTCAGTTCCTACAAGCTAAGAGCTATTGAGCTATTGCAGCTCCCAGTAGGATCAGGGACAGGTGACATGTGAGTGGTAAGCGTTTCTGCAGAGGGGGCCTGAGAGCTGCTTTGTCATGAAGACACAGATCAGCTCTCTTGTCCCCACTTCAAAAGTCATCCTGGGCTTCTTTATCCTACTCCCCACAGAAGAATAATGCTAACAGAAAACAAAGGCAAATGGTGTGTTACCCAAGAACATGACTAGCTCGAAGTCATCAATGCATGGACTTTTGGGTTATAGATTTTCACGCACAAAGTCCCATCGATTCCCTACCGATCAATGGGAAGAAGTCAAGCAAAGAGGAAAAACTCTGGAGAATGATTTATCAGCCTTGTCACTCAAACAATATCTCCCTATATGAACATCTTCTATGTGGAGTTTAGCTTTAATACAGTGACAGTGCCTGTCTGCTTTTATGTGTACCTGGGGAGCACAGGTCCCTTGCAGGGGGCAGGAATCTGAGGTTTCCAAGTACCTGGAGAACTCCTCTGGGAATCAGAAAAGGTTTTGTTTTCCAGTTTTCGTGATGTGTTGCAGCTGCCCACCAACTTTTTTGTTTCCATTCTTGGCATGCAGAAGAATTTCATCACCACACTCTTTATCATGGAAACATGTCATTCAGTGGCATTCGTACATACTGTTCACATCAAATCAGAAGGTTGGCTCGAAACCCCTGCAGAGATGGGACCTTTCCAAATGAACCTGCCTCCATAGGTTTGGTGCCGGGCTGAATGCAAAGCCAGAAGGAGACTGATTTTTTTCAGACAGGTTTTCAGAGACGACAGAAGATGCATGGAAGCTTCCCAAGAACCGCCTACCCCATGAGATGTTCACCATTCAAGATGTTGGCAAACTTGTCAGATCAGAAGGTTTTGCAAGACGCCAGCCGCTCGGGGCCAGAAGTGTTCGTGAAGATTTGGGGACTGTCAGATTTTTGCTGAAGAGCTACCTGAGGCAGCCGTATGGCCGAACACCGAGCGCTGAATTGAATCTAGGTCTTCCTCAGGATCTGACGCCCGCTGCTCCCTTTCACTGCTTGGGATTTGGAAAGCCAGACCTGGAACAGGATGTGATTTGCTCATGTTGGTCTGCATGATGCCAGCTGAGGCTACTGGCAAATTCTGCTCACTGAAAAATTATCTCATGTAGATGAGGGTCAGATGACTAACTTTGAATCTTGCCACAGCTGAAATTACTGCCAGTGCTAGGTATGAGAAGGAAACATTGGCAGAGCTGTCTCCCTGCCATGGGAAGGATCTCTTTTTCTCCTGGAAGGTAAAACAGGGGTGCTATAGCAGCTTTAGCTGGACTCCTCAGCAGTGGTGAGAGAGCGGGGTTTAGCTGCAGTGCTGCTTCTGAAGTACTCATACAAATGAAGTGTTCTGCCTGGGGAAACAGTGCCTGGTCAGGAGCCTTTCATCTGGAATCAACAGGACAGCGAATGGCATTTTACGAGTCCACCAGCTGCCATGTATGAGGCGGGAGCAGTGGGGATTGCTGTGTTTAATCATGGTTCTTTTCATCTGGTCTGCCACCCAAAAAGTGCCCTGGCACAGGAACTCCCTCTGGGGCTGATATCAGCAGTGAGGGATTGATAAAGCTAGGAGATGTGCCTCATCTGCCAGACGCCAAAGCCCACACCTGTCACCTGTCACCAGCTCTGTGGAGGCATGGGGGGTCCTTCAGGAGCCCAGAGCAAGGGTCGATGTGTGTGATTGCTCAGTTAAGGAGGCAACACTATGCAGTCACCCCAGGTGAGGTTTGAGGAGGGTAAAGGAGGCTCCTTGGCTATTATCGAGTTGTGCCTGAAAGGTTTGACTTGTGAAGAAGATGTGCGGGACAACCAGTACACTGCCCAGTACATTGAAGTCACTCCAGTGTTCTCACAAGCCTGTGCAGACCTGTGGATGCCTACTCTGTTTTCAGGATATTTGAACTGCAGTCGATGGCTGCTGGTTGTCCTGCAGCAGCAAGCGGTGGCTCATGCCTATCAGGAACACTGCCCCAAAGGGGCAACTGGCAATGAGTTTCTGGAGGGCAACCACTTGCAGTGATACCAGCAGAAGGTGTCACAGTGCCCCGTAGGAAATCCAAATGCATTGGATGCTTGGAGAACAGGCACAGATGGGCTGGCCTGCTTGTAGGGCACCGAGAAGAGTGGAGCCGCTGGTCTAGGGGAGCACAGAAAGGCAACGTGTACTAGCTGCAGCCAAGCACAGCTGGGCTCTCACAGCTTTTTGTTAAACATCAACCATTTTTTATGTGATGACACCAATCAAATTTCCAGATGTTTGTCTCACTAGGGGGACCCAAAGCAAGAGCAGAGAGACAGATGAATCAACTATAGATTTGCTTGCTATAGCGTGCCTGTTGCCAGTAGATTTCCATGTTTCCCAGAGCAAGCTAAAAGCTTGGTTTATTTGCTGAATAGAGGGATGCTCTACCAGATTGTCTGTGGTTGGAAATAGACTCATCAAAAACTTCTAGGCTGGGCATCTTTCTAAGAGCCATGCATTATCTCAACTGCAAGTTTACTAAGCATCGCTTAAGAAAGTTGGGGTGAGATTTTTTTGCCCTGTTATGCAAGAAGTCTGATGAGACAAGGACAACAATCTCCCCAGAAGTGTGTATAGCCTCTCTAACAGAAACCATGGCTTTACTATTGCAGAATGAGTGAGGGTTTTTTTCAAAGCAAAATGGAAAGATAATCTACTAGTGTACTAATTTCTAATGGATCCATACATTGTGAAAGCAGTATCCCATCTTCAGCCCGTGCTATAACTATTACAACCAAACTATCTTGATGAGGAGAGAAATTTATGGAGCAGCCACACTTCCTCAAGTTCACGTGCCAGAAACTGACTGATATTGAAAAGGATAGGGACAGCGCTGCAAAATATCCCCACTAGTAACCGATCTGTCAGGGAACAAAGAGCAACCTGCTGAAATCATATCAGAGACAGGCAGAGACAAGGCACTGATGGTGTCACCAGCAGTGATAGGAGTCAGTTGTCCAGAAATAACAGCCCTGCTTGTCTTGGGAGAATGGCACACGAAGAACTTGGAGGAACCTGAAGAGGTGAATAGTCTACAACTTGTAATTCCAGAAATCATATGGAAAGGGAGAGTGTGTTAAACAAATAAAAGGGAAGCATAAATGCTATCAGGTTCCTGGTGCTGCTTAGTCATTAGCTGATAGAGGTTACATCAGCCATGGAGATGTGCCTTGATCCCAAGTGAATGAGATCCCACTGCTACAGTTCTTCTTTCTCTAGCTTTCCTCCTGTTTCTTATCTTCACTCATTACAGCGTGGCAACCATAAGAACTACCAGGCCAGGAATTGTTTCTTTCTTTAGTTTTGGGAAGAATCTCTTCTTCTTAAACATGCACGAAGCGAACAGTAATGCATGTGATTGCTCTGTCCCAAGCTGCTCTTTGTGCTGTGTCCAGAGCAGTGAGGCAGAGGAGCTCAGGCAAAGTGGCAATGAGGCAGACTGTGGAGCAGGGAGGGAGGGAAGAGAGGGAGAAACACACTGTTGATTTTAGTAAGCTCTAGACTACCCTTGTTTCTGGATGACAACTGGGCTCAGGTTTGGTCTTTCTGAATGGGTCCTCTCTGAACATTCAAAGTGGATAACTGAGAAGTCTGATAGGAGGTCAGAGGAGATGTTTCTGATGATGGTTTGAGAATGAAAAGGACGCCAAGCACCAGTGAGCTGTCACTTTCTCAACATCCCCCTCTGCTGAGGGGATGACACAAAAGAAGCCTTCAGACATTATCTTACATCATCTGGACACCCACTATGAAGACCACACAACTCATGATCAGGCACATCGTCTTGACTCAGCCATTCATCAGGGTGGAAAACCCGCTAGGTTTCCTTGCCTTCAGTCCCTCTTCCATTTACAGTGACCATTCCCCAAGGTAAGGGAGCTGAGCCTCTCAGCCCACTCCACCTCCTGTACCGTTGCTGTCAGCACTGAAGTTCCCCTGGGGTTCCCCCTGTCATATGTGCCAACTGCACTGGCAACAAGCCTGCTCTCTCATTACGTATGGGTATTGTACTGTCAGAGTGCAGCCTAGATCTCGGCCAAGGCCTTTATGTGATGCTAAAAATAATAATGGAACAAATCTTGGAACAGAAAATAATTCAGAATGTGAGAAAATTCTGTGGAAAGCGAGAGCTGGTGGAAATTATCCTGAAGGAACCTTCTTCTAGAAGAAACTGTGAACCAGTGCCACTGGGGAGGCAGTATCTCTCATAAGCTTTCCAGGACAGGAGATGCATCTGTCCCAGTCAGCTATTGGCTTTATGGAAATGTACAATCATTAATAACAACTGGTAACGAGGAATCTGGAGAGCCTCCTCCTGCACAGCTGCATCTGCGGCACACACACGTCAGGAGTTGCTGAGACAGGAGAGAACGCAGCGTTTGACAGATTGGTGAGAGCAAGTCCAGACTGGAGTATCAGCAACTCTTTAACCACTCAGGTGGTAAATGCGAAGTGGATGCTGTGGAGCACACCACAAACAGACCATCCACTCACCTCTACCTATAATGGTGAAGACGAACCCCTGTCCGGGCAGCAGGTAAGTCCCCGTGGAGCTGCAGCAAGATGAGAGGGAAGAACAGTGAGATGCCCATCACTCAGAGCAGCAAAGGCAAGAGAGAGGGTGAGGAAGCTACAGCTATGACCACACAAAAGTCTGGCACAAAGTCCCAGGATCTGGGAGGGGAAATCCTTCTGGACCTCGTGCTTGAGCTACCCCATGGCTCTCCCACCAAGGCAGCACCATGGTGAGTAAATGTGGTGGCACCAAATGATGTAGACACACTGAGAAGAGAGAGTGTGGTCCACAAGAAAGGCAAAACCAGTGCCTTTAGGATCAATTAATACCTCTTCTTCACTTTGCCCAGTGGAAGGTGGTCCTGCTGCCATGGCAGGAAGAGAGCAGCAGCCATGTGAATGTGCAGTGTCTAGTACGGTCGCCATGGGAGCCCAGTGGCCCCTGGCCTGCAGTGGTCCACACTCACCCAACGAGGGTGCCATGCCGTGCAGTGCAGACAGGATCAGGAGCGCAGTGCTGTGCTGGCAGGACCACAGGAAAACAAACCTGCATGGCCACACTGGAGAGACCGCCAGACCTTGCCGAGCCTCCCACCCGGGCTGGCCACAACCGTGGCTGCAAGGTCGCCTATTACAGACTGCAACTTTGTCACTCTCCATTATTTAATTGATAATTTATCATGCCATTGCAGACAGAGAAGAGCTCCTGTTCACGCCACTGTTTGTTCCCTGTCACATAGTCAATTCCCCAATCCAATACACCAGTTGTACTCTTATTTTATGAACCATACCTTAGGGCCTAATTAATGCAATTAATCAAACTTTTACTTAGGCAGGCATACCTTCCTTTCTCCGCTGACTGTCTGCTTGGACAGCTGGGCGTATTGTCTGCATAGTATTCATCATCTTAAGCCATTACAATGCTCTGGAGTGCACTGAAGAGTATGGGGAGGGGACTGTTAGTAACTGAGCACTTGTGATCAGGTTTCAAATACAGACACTGAGGGCAGATTCTGCTCCATCTGAAGCCAGTCATCATCAGGAGAAAATCCAGCAACTCAGCATCAGAGAGCTGGGGTAATGGAGAAATGAGCTGGCACAGAATCAAGCCCCCAAAACCAGGTCCCTGCACCACCTGGAATATACCTGCAGTCCCCACAGAACGTGGTCCCAGCACCTCATCCATCAACACAGCCTCCATCTGCCTGGGGGAGCCACTGACCAGCACCGTGTCTGCAGCCAGATTGCATGCAGGGCACGTCGACTGGAGATCCTGCTGGGGCCACGCAAGCTGGGCAGGAAAATGATGTTTTGACCTCTTCTCCTGCTCATGGCTGCTGCTTCGATTCAGGAGGTGGGCTTGGGGGCATTGCTTGTCTGTTGGAAGACAAAAAACAAGGGTCTACATATCTGTAGGACATGCCTAAGAGACATTTAGGTGAGGGAGAGCATAATGACTGATTAATAGTTAGGGATGCTTCAAGCCTCCTTACTCCTTCACTTTCAGTTCTCACTACAGGAGACATCTACATCCATTGGCTGTAGAGGGACGGGAAGGTAATGAGCTCGCAGCAGAGATGGAAACTTGGTCAGATGGCCTCCCATAGGGTCTTTGTACTGACTTTCTGGCCTGTCTTTCTGGAGCATAGGCTCTACTGTTGACCACAGCTTTTAAAATTGTGTTTCAAAGGTATTTTTGACATCTCATTCATAGCAAACTTGAGCAAACATAGCAAACTCCTTGGAAATATTTTTTCATGAATGTTATTGAAGAACACAGAGATCAGTGGATCTGCAGGTCACTTTCCAGAGCAGACAGAAATCTAATGATAATTAGAAGTGTTAGCCAGAAACATAGCCATGATTTTGTGACAAAAAGACCTATGAAATGGGGTAAACTGTCAACTGGGACAATGTTCTAAGAAGTAGTTTCATATCTGATATCCCAAAAGATCACTTGCAAAAGACCCAAGTAACCTTTTCTATAAAACCAAATGGCATTATTCTCTTTAATTATCTGTCAGAATCTAGAAAGTTACTTATAAGGGGTCTTTTCCAACCAAAAGTAGTGTTATCCTCCATCTCCTCCTAAAAATAAATAGATGAAGCTGTGAAGATAATATTTTAAAGTGTCTTGGAAATGAAGTGAACATGTGGCTTAGTTGTGAATCACTGGTATGGTGGACCTTGCTGGAGTCGTGATTATCAATAAACTATGCCTGGCCCTCAACCTGACATTCAAAGACGACCAGAGAATGTTATCTCCCACATCTGTAAACACTTAAGAATGTGTCAGGACTTACTATTGTGTAGAGTGCTTATCAGTCAGATACTCTTGAAAGCATCACCAAAAATACTAACACCAGGGATCACAGAAAGGACTCAACGATATTTATAGTGTTGCTCCCAAAATGGCATCTACTGTCGAAATGAGTAAAAAGAGCTCTCTCCATATGTGGCAAGTTTTATAAGGGATAATTCTAAAGAGCCAAGCAAAATATAATCATAACTAAAACTGGTCAAAATGCGTTGTTGTCACTACTTCACAACACCTCAAAGGTTGTGCCCTGTAAGGTGGCAAACCAGATGGCAGGACACTTCAGTAGAGAAATGACTACAGGCCCAGGATGTCTGCTGTGTTAGTATCCAGACCCAGGCTAGCAGTGTGGTACTTCTTGACACTTCAGCAGTTGCAAACTAGAAAACTTAGGGCCCTATATGGCACTTGGTATGGAAAAGGCCACGCTGATGTTCATTGGTCCTGAAAAAAACACTGGTCCATGCATGAACTGGTTGTGACATAGTTTTGTTCTTTGCAAAACAGGGTAGGCATGCAGAATGTACTTGACACCATCATGGTTGCCTCAATAAACCTAAGAAGCCATCAATGGAAACCTTTCAAAGACTGAAAATGCACCTCTAGGATTTTTCCTGCAACACCACAGTGGCCACTGTGGCTGAACTAGCTCTGTTGCTTGTGGACAGGAACATTCACCTGCTCATGCAATACAGTGTATGCTCACCAAGCTGCCCTATCTCTCACCATTTGTTGGCAAACATCTCTGAAATACAAGTATTAGACAACCGGAACTGGGAGGATAAGTAGAGATGGAAGAACTGTGACAGTCTGTGGACTAAGAGGAAGTTCTTGTAACATCACTTACCAGAGCTTTAAGAAGTGGTTCCAGTTTTAAAAGGCAACTTTTCAACTGTTAGTCCATTGTGGCAAAATGTCACTAAACACAACTATACTGTCCAGAATAAGAACCATCTGCAAACTTCCAAAGCTATTGTATGTGTGACACCATGAATTTCTGGGACATACTGCAAATATGCAGTTAACCTTAAGAGGTGAATGAAGGACCAGCTGCTGTGTGGTTGTGGGTTATAGATTAAAAAGCAGCCTGAGCTGATAGGTGAAGCCACAGAAACACAAAATTTTACAAAGCCTATAAGAAGCTAAAGCTCATATTCAGCATTAAAAAACTTATTATGTGAAGCATTTAGCTAAGCCTAGTTTTGAAAGATATACTACTGTCTCAAAATTCAGTTTCTGCTCAGACCAAAACTGACCTATGTAACAGCAGTATGATATAATAATGATGTCATACTACATCATTTTAAAAGAACTTAAATCAGTCGACAAATGGCTCGGTCCATTGCTGTGCCAGGCTCCATATTGTCAGCAACTGGATCCCCATAATGTTGTTAGAGCACTCTGGCTGAAACACTGGGTTGGAGAGTGAGATTTTGGGGTGTTTCAGCACTCTTCACTATGGGAGAAAAGTTATATAGTTCCTACCAGTGATGGGATAGATCTTAAGACTAGTTATGGACACGGGAACTTTATCTGTTTATTAGAATACAGATATGGAGGAACAAACATAACTAGTTCTAGGCTTTGGTGAACCCACTGCTTGGCATTTTAATGAAAACAGGAGCCAGGAGACAAACACTTGATGTGGCCAAGTACAGCCCAACACAGATGTCTTAGAGGAAGACAGCAGAAGAATACACACCAAGCTGCTCTCTTGTAATTGAGGCTTCGTTATTTCTGCCTCTTCCTGTTCTTGCCCTTTACCTCTCGCCTTCATTTGGACCTGAAACCTGGTGGAAGCCAGTTGGTGTTCCCTAGATAGTATGACTGTGATAGTTAAGGTCAAAATGAATTCTGGAGTGCAGAGCTCAAGGCTCTCCCTTCAGACTATATTTTTTTTAGGGGTGTAAAATTGATCGCCTTACTTAGGGCAGAAGTAGAAATGGAAGTGATGGATGAGGAAGGTGAGAATGAGACCACAATGCCATTTGGTACGTGGCCTTAAAGTCAGTAGGAAAAGACTGTTTGGGTCTGGGGGGTACCTGTTAGCCTCTCTGGTGGAACCACAGCCATCTACACAAACTCTGTCTAAGGGTGACATGTCTTCTGTAGACTTCAGAGTATATTCTTCCATGGGAGGGCTAAGAGGAAGAATAAATCAGTCTGCTAGGAATGCTTTGTGAAAGGAATTTAGTTCTGCCTTAGATCCTGGTACCAGTAACGCAGGATCTTTTCAGAACACAGTCTTACCCCATAGTAGTTTATACTCTTTGCAAGCCGTCAGTGCTGAATCTGTGTCCCACCATGGTGACAAAGACCATGTGCCACCTACCATCTGCCATCTTTCAGGTAAGGCCCTCAGCACTAAAGGTCCCAGATCCACTCCAGAAGTGGAACTGTACAGAAGGATAACTCTGCTTTTTCCTTGTTACAGCCAGTAAATGAGCTGTCTTTTCAGCTGCTTATTACCAGACACACAGAAAACATCTGCATAGTGTGAGTAATTACATGATAGCAAAAGCCCAGCCCCACCTTGGGGAAGCCTTCTTGTGGCTTCTGGTTACAAAGGACAGGCAGAGATATTTTCAGCTCATGTTTTCAGATGCTCTGGAAGAAATGAGCTGTCTTTACTGGAAACCACCTTGTGGCAGTCTCATGGCTCCTCAGAGCCACACAAGATCACCTGCTGCTCCTCAGCTTCCCCTCCCCAGAAGCTGATAAATCACCATTTGGCAAGAGAGGGGAGGCCAAGGACACCACACGTTGAGGCCTGGACTTTATCTCCACCTTAGTGCCACGGGATCCAGGCTCCTCACCAAGGATGCAGCATCATCACTGCTGGTGGCTCAGGGATGCAGGAGAGGCAGAGCTGCTGCAGCAGCATCCCTGGTGTTCCCACAGAGCTGATCCCAGCCCCGCTTCTGCCCTCCTGGGGCATTGGGGGAACATGCTGTCCTCCACTGAAAGGGATGCATCCTTCCCCCTGCAACACCAGAGCTCAGGCTGGTCCCAAAGACCTTGGTGGTCTTTCCATTGGTTCAGCCAGCTCTGGCTCATGCCCAGAGGGACCAGGTTTCCAATGACTCACAGCACTGGTCAGGGTGAGATCATAGGAAAAATGGCTGGCATAGCCCTTTCCATGAAAGAACATACACAGGCAAGTGCCTGGCAGGACTTGGGTGCAGGCAAGAGCTGTGAAGGCGTCTCCAGGCTGGGCTCCTGCAGCAAGCCAGGCGCTGCTGCACTATTTTGGCTCCATTGCCTGCAGCTTCCCTGCACCATGAAGGTGGGTCCCTTGGTGTGTGTACAGGAAGCTGTCCCAGGAGATCTGCGTGCAGGAAACAGGCAGCGCAGGCAGGGGCTGGAGGGCAGCCAAGGTAGAACACTGGCAATGTTGCCACAGCTGAACCAATTACTCACAGGGTGGTTGTCCTTGGGAAAGGTGATATAGGATCCAGGGGACCCCTTATCCCTACCATAACCCCTTAATTTCTTATGGTCTCCCTGATCCTGAAGGACTCGCTCTCTTTTAGGGTGAAAGAGGGATGTTCCTGCTGCTGCTTGCCTGGTTGGGGTGGCTGTGGGGAGCATGGCACATCCCTACTGCAGCATCTGAGCTGACAGCAGCACGTGCCAAAGGTCCCTGGGCTAACCCCAGCTGTCCCCTTGCTCCCTGGGCACCAACAGCAGCATCACGGTATCAGACTGGGATGAAGGACCCTGCCAGGATGCAGGGCACATTTTTAGCCCACGTTTCCGGGAGTTAGATGCCTGACCACCTCAGAGGGCTTTAGCCAAACGGTCTCCTGCTCTCTGAAGAGCAGAGCTGAGTGGTCAAGGAGAGGTCGTGTGCAGGAGAACGTGTGATTTATGGACAAGCCTGACCAGACTCCTCCCTATAGGACACCTCCCTGGTGCTGCTGCTCTTTTGAAAACCTTGTGCTTATTTTCTCTCTCTTCTCCTCTCATACCATTTTTCCCACTAACCTCTGGGACCAGAGGGGTGTTCCCAGATGGCCAGAGGTGCCTCAAGTACACACAAAGCACTGTGACCACAGGAGAGAGATGCAAGGACCATGATCTCACCATTGCTTGTGAGCCAACGCACCTCTCTGAGAGCCCCAGCTCCACCAGCATCACCTCCTTGCTGGCTCTGGCAAGGCTGCAATGCAGAGGGTATGTACTGCCCAGTCACGGGCATGAGCAAGGACTCAGACTTTCCAGAGTTCCTCTGGCGGGGGCAAAATTGTGGTTTTGTCTCTGCCCCATGGAGCTGGGTGGATTCTGGGGCAGGAATGGTGCTGGTAGGGGTTACGGGCAGGGCTGCGGGACTGTGGTCATGCTTGCCCTTGCAAAGCCAGCAAAAGCTGGTGGAGGTCGGGGGCCTGGCCCTGAGGAAATTGCCTGCCAAGGACTGCGGAGGGCAGCCGCCACTCGCTCTCCATTAGCATTCAGCGGCACTGCCACAGCGCGGAGGAGAAAGCCACCCTCGTAAACATAAGGAGAGGAGATAAAAGCACTTAGCGCAGGCTGGTGAGCGAGGCAGAGGCACTTCGGTTCAGGTGGCTGGCTCCTTGTCGGGCTTTTGTAGTCTCGCTGCAGCCTTCCACACGGCGCCACAGCAGGCTTGCGTCCCATGGCTCAGCTACAGCAGAGCTGCTGCTACGCCTGAGCAGCACTGGCAGAGGCTCCCCAAAGGTTAATTGATGCTGCAGTGCTGCAGCCACCCTCTAGACAGCCGCCTGCCAGCAGCTTCGCCCTGTCAGCTCGTGTGCTGGAGCTTCTCCTCCCTCCGCAGCATCCCTCCCCGAGGGCACTGCCTGCCGGGCAGCGGGACACAACTGGCGAGCGCTGCCTCTCCCGCAGGGCAGGGGCTGCGAGATGGGGCTCCTGAGCTGCAGCACCGGGATCTCTCCCGGGACCAAGAGCACTGCCAGCAGCAGGACTCATTGTCCCCATGCCCCCTCCTACTCCTCCTGTCCCTGCAGACAGAGGTCTGACAGGCTCCGTACCCCGTGTGCCTTGAGCAGAAGGAGGGAGATGCAGCCCCAAAGCCTGTGGTAATGCTCATGCTTTCCCCCACCTCACTGCTCCACACCTCCAGCCCCATGTGCCCTGCCTCATAAGCAGTGGCAGCCCCCTCTAGGAATACAGCTTTATGCTAAATCCCACAGTGCATCTCCTGATTTTTCAGGGACTGCAGAGCAGACCAGCAGCAGTATTTAACCCAAGGGGAGAGAGAGGTTGGGATTTGGTGTGCTCTCCATGCTGGTTAGTCCTCCCACCTCAGACCTTTTGTATTTCCTTGTTACCCAGTGATGAGGTGGTACAGAGACCCTGCGTTATGCATTGGGGCAGCTTCAGAAGAGGGAAACAGACTGTGTATTTCTACTTGGGCAGCTTGCTGGGGGCACAGCACAAGCCCCTGGCAGAGCAACCAGCAGTCCTAGGTGGACATGAGACCAGACGGGATGGCTCTTTCTTTTGTTGTACTGGAGTCACCATGCAGGATGCCTCTCCTCAGCTATATTTCTAAAATCTCATGTCAACTTATTTCCCTGTCTGCAAGTTTTAAAATAAAAAAGACCTATCTCTGAGATGTCACCCATGTTCAGTCAATATTTTAATTGTCCTGGGCTCTGCCTCCCTGTTTACTTCCTCAGAGCTGTAAAATAAATAGCACTGGCTTTTCCCCCTCAAATCAGAAAGATCTTCCTTTGTTCTTCCCTTAGGGACTGACAGCTTGCCCATCAGAGGCAGATCGTTACGCTACAAAGTCCAGCAGGCCCCTCCCCACAGCAAACGAGGTTAAAATTCAAGGTCCACTGGGATCTACATGATGCTGATCGTTTATACGAGCACACTGCCCTGAACAAGGGCTGTGCAAAGGCACTGCACCTCACTGGAGATGTCCCCATCTCTGGGAGCTCCAAGTCTTGCCCGGAGACAAAGGCCAGGCAGAAGATGAGCCATGATCTGCAGAAGCCCAAAGCAAAATACCATTCAATAAAAGCACCCTCAAAATATAGTGGGAAGCCAGCTTTTGCATTGCTTAAGCCAATGACCAAAAACAGAATTGAGGAATCGGGAGCCTCATAAGTGTGTGCCAGCTGCAGGCTTGTGCTGCACAGCAGCGACTGCCGCTTCCCATGACCAAGCTGCATTTCTCCCCTAGGGACCTTCTGGGCATGCTGGCGTATGCAGCGGTTGCTGCAGCCATGCCAGAGGGTGCTGTGGAGTGCAGGGCTACAATCTGTGCTCCAGATCACAGGGACCCACTGCAGGACCTGAAGGGGAGCGTCCCTTCGCTGTTACATCCACAACAGCTACAGAAGAGGGCAAATCCCCCATAGAGATGTCCAGCGTGGTCCAGCAAAGCCACATCCCTGACCAGCCAGTGAGCTTCCAACACAGGAACTCCTTGACATGGGCAGTGCCACTGTCCCCATTTAGTGACAGTCTCTTCTCAGAGACACCTGGCTCAACCTCCCTCTCGCTGAGCTCTCCCCTGGGCGCTGCAGCAGCGCAGCGCTGGGGCAGTCTGGCAGCGCTGGCCAGTCGGGATACCAAACTCTGCAAAAGAGGATTTGTAAACAAAACAAATACCAGTCGAGGAGCCAGTTTCTTCCTTCTCCTTTGTACTCTGGGTGCAATCTGGCAGGGACTGGTGCGTGCACCGACTGAGGGCTGCAGCTGGTGCTGGGAGGAACTTGGTCTCCTGCTGAAACGCGTTCAGTTCTGGGGTCAAATGATGCAGCTATTTAACAGCATGCAAAACTGTTTAGCAGCAAGCAGACCAAATCCATTTGCTAAGGGCAAACAGCAGTGAGCAACCCGAAGAACCAAAATTTCCCTGTAGAACTGAGCTCAGCTTCACCTCCCTCAGGCCACTGGATCACATGAGGGACCACGACCTATTTCAGGCAGCCTGAGAGCATAAATCTCTCACAATTTGTGAAAAGCTTGCATTGGCAAGATAATTAATTATTAGGAAGACTTCAGCTCTGGGAACCCTGATTTTCCCTGAGAGGTTGACCAGCTCCTGAAAGCAGAGAGCTCCCTCGTACATGACATCCCAAGTAACACTCACACACACTCACAGTCCTGTGATGGAAAAAACACCCCCAGAGCCTGTGAGCTGGAGGAGTTCCTTCAGGTGGGGGAAATTCCCATTGCCTGCCTCTAACACTGCTCAACGGCCACAAACTGCCAGCACCGGGCACTGCTGAAGGTCTTGTTCTTACCTGGGCTTTTCAAAGGCACTGATTTGTTGTGCCTGAGCAGCACAGATAGATACAAACATGTTTGTGGAGCAGGCGAGAAGAGTCTGATCCATTTAAAGATAGTTAGCAGAAGCACATAGGCTTGTCTTCTGGTCACATTCAGAGGAAGTTTCAATCACAGAAGAAGAATTGCAGCCCTCTTAAGGGCCACATTTGGTCTAGAATAGACCCCAGACCTGCTAGTTTCTCATTCTACATTTCAGCCACAAAACTCCCTTTCATTTAGACAACTGGGAAGTGATACTCATTCCTCACAATCCTTTGAAAGTCCTTGCTCTCATAATGGGGATCAAAGAATCATATTCCCTGTTGCAAGAGGTCTCCTGGAAGGAGATCTTTTTATTCTAGAATATATTATTCACTTCCATCAAGTAGGCTTCAATTTACAGATGCTCACAGGCCTGGGCCAGGTCAATGGGAGAAGTGCCTTTGTGCAACAACAGAAGACATTGGAGCACATCATTCACTACTGGCAGCACTGCAAAAAATCTATCCAAGTGGCTCAACAGCAAACACAAGGATTATTGTGTTGTGTCAGGTGGAATTGCCATACAAGTAATCAAGAAAAAGCCTGCAAATGAATCAGTCTTTTATGGCCATTGGAAGAAGCTAAAGGACAGAGTCTTGGGAAGAGGACTGAGCACATAGGACAGGTTCTGGGAAGCAGTGAGCACCTAAACTGCATCCTAAACTGCATCCTAGTTTTGAGTCTAACTGTGTTCAAGAAACAGGATCTTGTATTCACTGTAACAAAATGGATTGACCCAATATATCTTATTAATATTTTCCCCTCCTGTAACAAAAGAATTCAGGAGCCTAAATACTATCTGATGTTTCAGGTCAAAGGAGAAAGGACCAACAGTTCAGACACTGATGAAGGGTTGTGTTTAGAGGTGCTTCTTAATTTGTCTTGAGTAAAAAAATTGCACTTGATTATTTGCTATACGAACTCTAATGTGCATGCTCTGCAGATGTAGATGAGTAGCTTACAGTGTTTTGACTGAGGAGAGGAATGTATGAATGTATGAATTACTTGACACTTAGCACTGGACAGAAACATGCAGATGAGCAAGTGCTACAAGACCTGGTGCACAGTGATCAGTGTGCGCATCCATGTCTCAAGATATGTATTTGTCCAGAGACATGCAGGTTTCTACAAGACAGAGAAAAATCATCACAGGATGATCTACAGCACCAATGTCAGGAGGACACTCTGGCATCCTGATTTCAGCTCCCAAACACATAGGAGCTGGAGGAGCAGTCTGTTAGTACTATGAGAAGAAATTAAGTCCTGCTTTGTACTGGGGTGACATAAGAAACTCAGACCAGCATATGGTGCTATAAATCGCATGTGACTCAATCAGGGCAACGTGACTAGCTCTCTCTTCACCAAGCAGAAGTGTTATGATGTGACTCAAAGCCATATTTCCAGAGACAAGGTAAGTTCACCTCCCTGAGTACTGGATTCCCATTTGCTTATTTTACCTTGAGGGAGGTTTTTGGAAAGATGAGTGGTAAAAGAGGATGGAAAAAAGGGTCTTCATATAGTTGTTTTGTTTTGTTTTTCCTTTGTTCTGCATACACACAAAAAGGAATAGACTGCTGTGTAGAAAGTGGGAGAGGTAGCAGGAGTTGGAGGCTACTTGCAATATTTCTGAGACCAGTGAGAGGAACAGTGAGGAAGATATTCCTCCAGACATTGGGATATGAACTCAGACTCTGTTTCAGACTGGGGAGAAAAGATGGGGATGCTGGCTGCTGACTGTGGAAGCTGGCCTTTCTCACTTAGAAAGAGGTGTCCCTCAGCAATCCACACAGCACATACCCAACCGCACGCCTGGTTTGCAGTCCGGGTGCCCCCAGTGAATTGCTTAAGACCTGAAAAAAAGGAGAGAGCAGCAAAATGTGGTAGTAGATGGCATCACGAATGGCAGAAGAGAGGCAGCAGTTGGGTCCCTTCTTAGCAACTGCAGGGCAAATTTGGACTTTGTCGTAACTTCAAACAGCTGAACCAGACCAAGAAGAGGGAACATTTACACCTGCCCAGTAGGAATGAAAACTTTGCTGAAATGGACAGTGACAAGTTCTTCAGCAAATTAGATGCATTAGCAGGGTATGGGCAGATTCCTCTCAAGAGAGGGGACATCAGCATCTGCCATTTCAGACTTCTCTGCTTCTTGAGACTGCTTTGTAGATGTGGGAAGTACCATTTGTGTTTGTCTGGATAATGTCTCAGCTTCGTCATGGACTCTCTAGTGTGAAAGGTTACAGTGACAATGCAAGATGGAGAGGATCTCTCATTGTTAACAGAAGAAAACTTACCCTTGCTTCCTGCTCATACCCATCCCTCTGCCCCCCCCACTTCTTCTCTTATTCTTCACTTCCCACATTAAAGCCCTTGCAGCAGGAACCAAGGCCTGAACAGTTCAGGGCAGTTCAGGCCTAAGACAGGACCCTGAGAGGCTGTAATTGCGAGGAAGAGGGGGATGATCTGGACAGTTGTGTTGGGGAAATATCAGAAATGTTTCTTGCATTGCTGGGGGGCAGCAGAACACTCTAGGAAGTCCCTAGGAGATGAAATAATCTTCTAATGATGGCAAAGGGACAGAAATGCGGATACATCTTTGTTGTGGTTTAACCCAAGTTGGCAATACAACCATGATAGCCCCCACCCTCCCTGCCCCCCCACCCGAATAGGGGAGGCAGTTGAACAAGAAGGGAGAAAATGATGGATTGAGATAAACACAGTGTAACAAGATAACAAAATAATACTAATATACCGCTACTAAGAATAACATACGTTAAATGGAAATAGAACATAAAATAAAAGATACTCAATGCAATTCCTCACAAACTCCATCTACACCGAGCAGCTCGTCCCAGGAAGCAGCACCTGGTCCCCAACAGCTGATCCTGGAGAGAAAGAGAAGAGAGGAAAAGGCAGAAAAGCCCAGAGGCCTCTGAGAACAGCAGGATGGTGAAAGGACAAACTAAAGAAACTCCTGACCAGAACAGGTCTCTGTGCTGGCTCCCACTGAAAACCAGCTGGGAGATTCTGACTCTCCTTAAATATGAAGCCTGACACTAATGGGATGGAATATTCTTATTGAACAGTCTGTATGTGTCAAGCTCTGCCCCATCCCAGATACCTCACACCTGTGGGCAGAGCGCTCAGAACGTCCTTGGCTCTCAGACAACTCTGTCCCAAGGTATTATCGTCTTGTTCTCAAACTAAATCCAAATAATAACCATGCTAGCTACAAAAAAACCCAAAACAAACCAACCAACCAACCAAACAAGTTTCTAACTGCCTGAAGAAAATTAACTCATTTTCAGTCAAACCATCACAATATCATGATTACAAGACTTACCATGCAGAGACCCCTTAACACAAGGACCTGGGGACTGCAAGTGTCCCCTAAAGTAGAACAACAAGCCTAAAGCCAACTGCTGAGCTCAAGCAACTTATCTTTGTAAACTCCTTTGCCATGTTAGAAAGAAGCCCAGAAAAAGAGACCTCAATGCTTTGAAGTGAGTGCTGAAATTTTTGCCAAGGACTCATGGCAAAAGATCGTGGGAAAAGACTTTCTATTGATTCTTTTTTTTTTTTTAACTAGTTACTTAAAGCTTCCTCATCTTGGCCCAGGGAATGTAACATTCACTGCTGCCACTGTTCAGAACAGCTCCTGTATCTATTTATCATGTACAAGGAGATACAAGATACTTCCTCTAGGGTTGTAACTCCACTGGGAAAGTTTTTAGCTAAGGCAAAGGCATCTCTTCAGTTCTGGTTACATTTTATATATACTTTTAAATCCTCTAAAGTATCTACATATTGGATCTCAATCCCTTGTGAACAATTGGGGCATTGCAGTTGCCAGCCACAGGTCAGCACCAAATGCTGAGAAGCAGAGGTGAGAACCCCTGCTGAAAGAGTTGTGGGACAAATGTCCCCCAGCACCAGGTCCCATCCCAGTCTGCACCTGGTTAGGTTGCAAAGCTGCAGGTTCGTTTTCTAAACTGTTGCTGTTGCTGAAGCTGGAGACTCTGGATAACTGTAGTTAAGTGCATGAGTGCCCAGGAGAGTCAGAAAAAACAGCATCAGGAAGATTTAAGAGAACTGACAATGTTGGCCAGCTGGAGTGCTTAGAAGTTCACATCTCTACTAGCAAGATGCTATGGGCTGTTCTGGCTTCCTAGGAAATGTTTTAGCTGATCACAAATTCCTATATGTGTGCTGTGTCTCTCTGATAAAGTAGGTGATATAATTCACCTCCAAGCACCAGTGTGAGCTGCTGCCCCAGCAATAGTGGGTACACTTCATTCAGAAGAAGGCTTTGTCATCATCTTCAGCCTAAAATGGGACAACAAGGATCACTGATACTCGCTGTTCATTGAGGAAAGCAGAAGAAATGGTGTTCTGCTGTACAGGGAAATACAAAGGCACTACATGGCTAGGAACAAATCAGCCCTGGAAAGAAACAGAAACTTGTGTTCCCTGAGCTAGAAAGTCTGGATCCTGCACCTCACTCAGCCAGTGACCTTGGGGAAGTGACCTTGGCCTTATCTACACAGACACAATCAGGAGAATGTATCTGAATTAACCTTTGCAAATTGGATTAGCTAACTTCATTAAACTGTCTGTGTGGACATTCCTGTTCAGAATTCAAGTAGCCTCCACTTATCCTAGCTTACCTCATGTCCATGATAAATGAGAAGAAATCAAACTCAGCTTCTTTCCAGTATGAGTAGGACTATCCATAAAACTGTTGGAAGTGCAGTTTAACTGTAACATGCTACTTTCTGTTTCTTCAGATGGATGATCCCTGGTGGTCTCATGTTTCTTTGTCTTCCTACCATGCTGTCTATTTAGACCCAGAGTCTCTAGATGAAGGAGCAACTCTGATTGTATGCAGACCATGTCTACTGCAGGATCAATGTAACCTGTAGATGAGTCTTTTATATAAGTAGTAGCAGTACAATGGAACAGCTCTTGATGTAGGTAGGATAATGTCTATCAGGGATAGGTTGATTTGAACCCAGCTGAACAAAGCCTGATGAATACATGCACTGCTACACATGGGGGACTTCACCCTCACAGGCCCTGGAACGGCAGTGGGGCTGGGTGCAAGCAATCCAGATTTCTGGAGACTTTGAGGATGATTTCCTCAAAGTAATCAATGTGGCAACCCAGGAGATTCCTGAAGTGTTTTGAGGACAGTGTCCTCAAGGTAATCAATGAGGTAACATGGGGAAATCCTCTGTTGGAGCCATGACTCACTATCAGGAAGAACTGGTCGGGAGTGGGAAGGCTGAGGGTAGCTTTGACTGCAACAACCATGAGATGGCAGAGTTTCAACTACAGAAATAAGGGTGCTAGAGACATAGCAGAACCTCAACCCTCGACACAGAGCAGGTTTCAGCTTCTTCAATGATCTGCTTAACAAGATCCTTTGTGAGACTGCTCTGGAGGGCAAAGAGGCCAAGACAGCTGGTATGTCTTCATGGACCACCTCCTCCAGGCACAAGAATGGGAAAAGGCCAAGCAAGTGGGGCAGAATCCAGCATCAATGAACAGGGAATGCCTGAGTGAGCTCAGGTGCAAAAAGGAAGCACACATAAGGTAAAAGTGGGCACAGGCAGCTTAGGAAGAGGGCAGAGGCATTGCCTTAGTTGTCAGGGATAACGTTTGCATAGTCAAAGCTCAGCTGGAGTGGGAACCAGCAAGAGATGCGGAGGTGAATGAGAAGGCTCCTAGAAATGCATTAGTAGCAGAATGAAGGCTGAGAGAGAGTTGTCCCTGCATCTCACTGAGGCAGGACCTAGGGACTACAGACCCAGAGCAGCTGAAGCACTCAGAGCTTTCTTTGACTTAGTTGATATTCCTGGGGTTTGCCCTCAAACCTCCCAGGTCCCTGGTCTGAGCAGCAGAGTCTGCAGTGGTGGCGCATTACCCGTGCTAGAGAAGGATTGACTTAGGACACACTTGAGCCATCTGAACACATACAAGTACATAGGACCAGATGAGATGCCCTTGGAGATGCTGGGGGAGCTGGCTAATGCAATGGCAAGGCTCCTCTCTGATCTCTTTGGAAGATCGTAGCAATTGGGTTGCTGGAGAAGGCAAACATCACACACAACTTTGAGCAAGGAAGGTGATGGAGCAAAGCACCAATCACTACCAAGCACCTGAAAAGTGAGAAGGGAACAGCCAGTAGGGATTTACAAAGGGCACATCACACCTGACCCACCTGACTACCCTGAATGGGAAGAAACCCGTGTGGCTGTATGGATAAGGTGTCGATAAGAGTCTAACAGTGGAAGTGGCTTCCCTTGCCTGTAGTAAAGCCTTCAATGCATGTTCTTCTGGTAGCCATACTGGGGTCATATGGACCTGATGAACAGAAAAGAAAGTGGATGGAAAATAGCCTGGACTATCATGTCCACCGGGTGGGCATCAGTAGTACAAAGTCCACTTGGTAACTTGTTACTGGTGAGATTCTGGAGGGACTGGTACTGAAGCCAGTACTGTTTACAGCTTCACCGATGGCCTGGATAACTGGGCAAAGTGCACTCAGGAAGTTTTCAGATTACACCAAAGGAAGCAGTGGAGAGGGAAGCACTCACTACCCAAGAGGCTGCAGCTGCTCTTCAGAGGGATTCAACAGACTGGAGAAATGGGCAGACAACAAAATGAAGTGTGCAGTCCTAATGGCATAACCCCATGAGGGAACAGGACAGGCTAGGGGACAGCTGGCTGGAAAGCAGCTTGATAGAAAGCAGCTTTACAGAAAAGGAGATAGGATTCCTGGCAAATAAGAAGCTGAGCAGGAGTCAACACTATGCCTACAAGCAAAGACTAACTACACCCTCCGCTATGTTAGCAAGAGTGTAGCCAGCACATGAAGGGAAGTGATGATTACTCTTTGTTTGGACCTTCTGAGATTGCTTCCAAAACACTGGGTCCAGCTTGGGACTTCCTAGGAGAAAAAAAGGCATTGGCAGATTGGAGTAGGTCCAGTAGAGGCCACCAACATGGCTGAGGGGCTGAAGCACAAGAAATACGAGGAGAGGTTTGTTCAGATTGGAGGAGAGCAGGCAGAAGATCTAACTGCTTTCTGCAGCTACCTGAAGAAAGGGGTGGAAAAGACAGATGGACTCGTGGAGGTGCAGAACATAAGGATGAAAGGCAATTGGTGAGGCTGGAGTACAGGAAATTCCCAGTAGATACAAGGAAAAACTTTTTCAGCTCATGTCAGAAAGCAAGAGCAGGACCATTTCATAAGGGGATGAGCCAAGAGCCAAGGAGAACCTGAGTACAGACAGTGCTCTACTGACCAGGGTACAGACCTGTAGCACCTGGACCTGAGTGGGCAGACCATGGTGATGGTAATAAGATCCATCAACAGTCCCAGACAAGGCCAGGTAATGAACCAGGTCCAGGGTTCATCCAGGGAGTCCAGTCAGGAGCAGCAGGAAGAAGGGCCAGAGATGGGACGGGAAACACAGCTACAACATGATTTGAGGTCCATCCAGTAAACCATACTGGGAACAGGTACACCTATAAAGTACGTCAGGCAATGGCTGAAAGTCCAGGGCTGAACTTTAATTTAGCTTCTAAGTCCATGGGAGAGACTGTGGGTTGAGGCCCTAAGTAAGGGCAATTAAACTCTGTTACAGCATTAACATGGCAAACACCAAGCACTGTGGAGTCTCCATCCATGGAAGTACTCAACCCTCTATTGGGCACAACTCCAAGCAACCTAATCTAGGCTGGCCCTGCTCTGAGCAGGGTTTAGACTGGAGACCTCCTGAGGTCACTGCTGACCTGAGTTGTGCTATGATCTAAGTCTGGGCTTTTTCCTTGCAGGAAAAGGGTTTTTCCTTGCATCATGATGGAAATCTACTTCAGAATTTGAGGATGGTCTCCATTATCACATTTGGGTACTGCTGGCGAGGGATAGAGGAGTACTCCCTCCATATCCGTATAATCCAGGTAAGTGGAATAATAATTATATAACAAAGAAATAATAATAACTGATCAATCTAACTGTTAACCGAGGAATCAGTATGATCTCTATTCATATAAAGGTGTTTGCCAAAGCTAATCCTTTGAACTTGCTCATGCCTTTCCATCAGCTCCACATGTCTTCAAAGCTCCAATGAAGCCTGTGAGATGTGTTATTGAATTCACCCTTGCTCACAAGTGGGGAGAGTGAGGTTCAGAGGAGTCAAGTAATTTGTTTGGAGACATGGTGACAACTGTGTTAGGCAGATCATCAAAACGTTGAATACACCTGCCTTGTGTTCCTGCTTCAAGTACCTTCCACTCTGCTTTTTGAATCTGGACATACTCCACTCTCACAGCTCAGCTGATGGTTGGTAACATGTTAAGCAGCAGTAATGCAAGTGGGTCTCTGAGCCCTGCAGACAATTCCCTAAGGACACACAGCCTACCCCCTGTTCACACCAGGAAACTGCATTTATTTCCCTGACTCTCCCTGGACCACTTGCTGCTCCCAGTTTGAAGCCCTTTCATGGGGCACTTTCAATAATACGTCTGGAAAAAAAATCAGGCTTTTAAAATCTGGCTTTATTTTTTTTTTTTCCAATTTAAGGAGATAATAATTATGGAGATCATTGTGTTGATGCTCTACTAGACAATGAGAGAGGCTCAGCCACCGAACTGCTGGCAGCAGGTGAACTGTGAGTCGCTATCTGCTCCAGTCGCCTGCCAGGAGTCCCCCACTCCTGCTCAAGCAGATCCACTGATGGGTTGTTGTGTATTTTTTGTTGTTGTTGTTGATTGCTGACATAAAAGAAGCTGAAGCGACACTGTTTTAAGCTGAGTATCCAAGGCGACCTCATTAACTTCTCTGCAGAGGAGCCCTTTAATAAACATCCGTCACATTTGGTAGTGCTAAGTGGAAGAGAAACCTTTCTGTGTTTTCTTGATCAATTGCTTAAAATTCAAGGTCGGGGTGCAGAGCAGGGAGGGCTCCCCGCCAGTCACTGCAGGGTTGGGCTGAGGGTTTTTTTGGAAAATAGTGATGCTGTCGTACTGGAGAAAATCCATGCGCTCCCTCAGAGGAGCACTATTGGGAATAAATGCTGGAAGCTGTTCCACTTGAGCAGATGGCTGAAAAACTTTGGCTGAGAAATAAATTGAGTATGACGGTCTGAGGGCCAATCACAGATGGATGAAATTCTAGTGATGTCCCAAATGTCCTGAACATAGAAGGTTCTCTTCTTTCCCCTTTTGTGCTAAAAACCATAGTAGTATTTTTAATACGGACTGAAAAAAATGTTGTTGGAGTGAGACACAGAGATAATGGTTTAATGTCTTGTGGATCAGCATCACATTTAGAGGAGCCCTGAGATTCTGTCACCTCCAGGTCAGCAGTGGAGGAAAGAGCTAATTGTGCATGGACCGTGACAGAGGGGCTGGGAGATGCCCCCGCTGCACAGCTGCAATGGAGATCCTGCACTCCTCCAGACACAGCCTGGTGTCCGCAGGCAACACCAGACATTCAAATACTCCTGCTAAAGATGAGTCTTGCAGAACCCAAAAGCAAGTTATTCTTTCTTCAGGACCTTTCAACCCTTCCTTGGGGTAGACTGGAAAACTATGCTCCCAACATGGAGTTAAACAGAGAAGTCACTAGGAACTCCTTTTTTTGGTTTCAGACTGTCTCCATAAACCCAGGGATGACTACCAAGGCTTATAACCTTAACAACAATTGTCCCTGCAGCGCAGCACACAAAAGGAACCTTGAGCACTGGGTTTCAAATCATGGGCTCTGGGATCCAACCCAGTGCAAATCCCAGACTTCAACTCAGCTCAGCTCAGGCTCAGAAGTGGGATGAGCCACGTTTCAAGTGGCACATGTATTGCATGCCCTGAAAACACCCTGAGCCAGACCCTCCCTTCAGAATTACTCAATTGACAGGATGCCCCAAGAGCTGGTAAGAGGTCAGCTGTTTAGTTAGGTTAGCAGAGTCTGGCAATCAACAGTACTCGAGCCTAGCAGGGTTCCTCAAGGACCCAGTCCTCCATAGTCTGAAGACCAGAGGACAGAAAAATCTTGTGCCCTTTCTAGCAGACAGACGAGGCCACACACCCATCATATTCAGATTTCTGTCCTTGAACAGGCCCCCCCCATCCGCTATTTCTCTTGATGGGAGAAGCTCATGCACGTGAAGGATGTTATAACCCAGCCCCAACATGCAATCTGATGGGGCAACCTCAGCAGCTTCGAACAGGAAACATCTTCTATGATCAAGTGGCCAGCTGGAATGATTATGATGGATTTAATCATTGCTTCAGCAACACAGAACACCAAAAACCCATGGAGCTACAAGAAGGGTCTACACTGCCTGTTAAATCTTAGCACCAATTTGCATCAGCGTGTGCAATTTACTTAGATATCAGGCAGTGATGTAAGCTCAGGTCAATGACAGCTGTGGCACATAAGACCACACCATGACGGCTTGTCAGGACTCACTGAAAGCTGTATGAGACGGTGACAGAGTTACAATAATTCCTGGCAGCACTGCCTGATAACGCTGCCTATGGGACTGAGATGGATGCTGAAGGCTGGACTCAGCCTGCATCTGCAGTGCCCAGCAACAGCTTTATCAAATGAGTTTACTAATAATGCTGCTTATTGCTATCAGCCAGTGGCTGGAATGTGCTGTATTAACTACCTTCAGCCTTTTGAGTGAGATGCCCCTTTAAAAGACACAGTTTGAAAACAGTCTTTGAGGCTCAGAGATGTATTTAGTTTTGGTGTTTTTTTAAACAAACATACGTTCACGCTGAAATTATCATTGTGGGTTCTAGTCCCAAGAACAAAGGAGACAAAAAACTACCTCACTAGGAACAGCCTTCATTGCTGAGAAAGTAGGTGGTGAAATTCCCATGGGCAGAAGATGTGAAACCTGCTCCGTCTGCACAGAGACCAGGACCTCCCGCTCCCTGTGACTTCCTTGGCCAGCCCCACTCTGCTGAGTCTGGCACTCAGAATGCCCTGCTTGGTCCCACAGCAGGCTGGCACACGAGTTTTAAATACTGGAAAAGACTTTCTACTGAAGAGAGAGGAGTTTCAGTCCTGGGCATTTGCACTGCGGTCAAGCAGAAAGTCCAGGTTTGGAGACATTTTTGCCACAGGCGTAGGTCACATAGGGCATGGCCAATGCAAGTGGGGAGGAGGTGTGGCATGCACACCAAGGACAGTGCTTCACTCCTCATCTCATGGTATGTGAGCAGGGCCCTTTAATGTCTGTCTTCAGCATCAGAGTTCTGCAAATCAGATCATAACGGTGGCATGACCCAGGACTAGTGGCACCAGGTGGCACAAAGGTCCACTTAGGCTCAGCAGCCTGTCTCCAGCACTGGGCAATCCATAGGACAGGATGAGCATGGACCAACTCTTCCCCAGGGTGTTCTTGCAGTCTGCAATAGTTTGTGTCTTCCTGATCCAGAGGTAAAGTCTTTGTATTTAGTCATCCTTAGCGGATTTCTTTCCCATGCCCTTATTTGTGAGTTTGTTAAGTCAGAAATTCAGATTCTTCCCTACAAGCATTTGTCTTTACCATTTCCTGATTAATCATCCTCATCACTGTAGTCATTACAGTGGTTCCTAGAACCAAGCCATTGTTTAGGCACCACGTAGCACACAGTTCTCACTTCGGGGAGTTATGATGGAGTAACTGCGCAGAACCACCAGTGGGATGTGTGCAAAGTCACATCCCCAGGAGAAGGACGTGGGAAGTATCTAGTTACAAGACACTGAGCAGCAAGGCACTGGAGGAGATGGGGAAGCGTGTCAGACGAGGATGAGGCAAGGGGAAAAGAGAAGTGAAGCTGGAGACACAGATGGGTCAAATAGATAATCGGTATTCAAAACAGCATAAGTGAGACTCTGTTATTGAATCTCCTCATCCAGTCATTGCCACACAACACAGTCATTCTAGTGGGCCACTCATCCTTTAAGCTCAGAAAAACAACAGCAATAAAAATAGAATTAAAAAAAAAAAAATAGAGGGGCTTTGGGTGTTTGTGCATTTTGGGATTTCCCTGCGCTTAAAATGCACCAACTCTGAAAAGAAATAGCATCTTCAAGAAGAACCGGCCTGCCTTGCTCACCCATGTATTGGTGCTATAGTTAACATTTCTGAGTTACTCAAAAATTACAAGGTTGATGCTTAGATGCAGCTCTTCTGGGATCCTGAGCATGGCACAGCAGAACCAAGACACAGGTGTGACCTCATGAGAATTTACTTAGATGCAGATATAGGGGATTTGAGTGTTGATGCTGCATTTATCCTACAACATACATATGAGCCAGCGAAGAGGAGACTCAGTGCACGAGGAAATACAATGGGATGGATGCGAGGACGAAGGACAACCTTTGAAAAGATCAGTCTGAGGAGGTATGGATCTGCTGGGAAACAATTTGTGACTCAAAAAGAGGCAAAACTCCTAGACTGTGCATTCTCAGCTGTTAGTGCTTCTTTTCATCCTCATGCAGACATGAATCCTTCCCACCATGGGAAGTGCCAGTACTACCATAGCAGGTGGTGTCCCACGTGCCATGTCACAGCCAGATAGCAGCATTATAGTGATGGTGCCGTGGCTGCTGGGAGAACTGACCCAAGTATGACCTAGCACATCTGAAAGGCAGGAATGGGGGAACCTAGCATCTTCCCCCGGGGCATGTGAAAATCAAATGAAGCCTCTCAGCATAGGAGAGGGGCCGTTAGCTTGGGAACATGAATCTGGTTGACACACATAGCCCTGAGTCCTTGTTCTGTCGCAAGTTCCTGGACCCATTGATACCTGTGCAGAGAGGCTGCCCTTGAGTTCCCATCCAAGTGGTTTACGTCTCAGTTACATGCCACTGAACATACTAAGACCTTCATTTAAGAAGAGAGTAAAGTAACGATGTGCTGTTCCTGGAATATCAACCAGTTCTGGGGGCAAGTTTGAAGGCAGCAAAGATTGTCTTCTAGCCTAATACAGAGGCAAAGACTTGAGGTCCAAGACAGAGCAGACCAGAACCATCCACAAAGCTGAATTCAGACAGCAGAGCAGAAGAAAAAGGACTGGGGTTTAGCTGCTGATTCAGGAGCCACCTGGGATTTCAACAGCCATTTTGAATAAAACAGCTGCATGGAGGTAGTTGACAAGTTGCATCAGCAGTGCACAGGACAAAGAGATGTTGCTGCCATGGGCTGGCATGTCCCCTGCTCCTGAGAGTTCGCAGCACAGTCAGGCAGAGCTCTTGGCTCTTGTGCTGGTCAGAGCAGCAAACATGCAAGGGTGAGAGAGAAACAAAGGGAACTGTTTAAAGCTTGGTGTTGCATGCAGTGTGAACCAGCAAGGCACTGGCTGAGGGATCTGCAGCTATGTGGGGAACCACGTGCCATTCGGGACAGAGTCCTCAAAGGATTTTGTGAGGTGACGAAGGGTGGGTCTACATGGTCCCTACCAGAAAATAAGTGCTCACTTTGCCCATACCAGAAGACATACAAAGGAATATGGATCCCTCACTGCTACTGAATGCACACTTCTGTGTAGACACTCCAACACTCCTGGAGAGAGGCTAAAAGGGTGCAGGGTGTCAAACTCTCCTGAGGAGAAATAATTGAGACAATATTGTTCTAAAGCAGTATTGTTCCCATTCCTTTGTAATTCTTCATTGCTGATTGGAAAATGGTGTTCACGATTCATGGTTTAGCAGCGACCACATCTTGCTTTACCTCCACATAGGAGGTGATGTGGCTTTCTGAGCCCTGTACAGCTTGTACAGTCCTTCAGGAGTGGCTAAGGCCTTCTTTCTCCATGATGGACACTGAAGCCCAGGGAGTCTCAGGTCTAGGAGAGCCCACACTGGTTGTCACATCTCTGGCTTTGTGTGCAGGGTGGGGAAGGGTGTTTTCCCCCTGAAAGACAAAGAGACCTATGTGGGTGCAACTTCTTGAGTTCTCTTTGAAACAGAAGTCACCAGAGGTGCAGAACAAAGAGAACAGAAAGCTGCTCCTAAAATACCTCACATGCATAACCGGGCCTGATTCCTTTAGACAAAAGTACCCATGGCATCAGCCAAACGTTTAATGTTGGCAGCGCTGCCTGGATCACGCAGCCTGCAGTACTGCAGCAGAGCTCAAACAGCCCCGCTCCAATGGCAGAGCAATCAATCTCCTGTTGCTGGCCTTGGAACCAATCAATGTTTCTCAGCCATTTCTCCAATACCTGCAGGCTCAGTAGCCACCGCTGTAACCGGTGGTTCTGTGGCTGATGTTAAAGGGAGGGATGCTTAACACTGTGCAGTTCTCAACTCCATACTTCTGCTGCTGTGTATGGCAAAGTATCCCCCCACAGGAACTGTGAAAATCAGGTCCAGCACAGGTCAGTCTTTTGCTAATCAGGCTCAATATATGCAAATTTTTGAAAAAGTGAGTGTAACAGAGAACCTTCCAACACAGAAGTGGAGTGACAGGGTGACACTGCTACAGGCTCCTTCCATGCCCAAATGACTCCCTCTATTTTAGGCCAAAGTTGTTAAAAGTCTGAATGTTAAAAACATTAAAGGATGTTAGAAGTGGTCAAAAAGACTGGATGGAGTCAGGAGTTGGTGACACACGACTTCTGGCACCACTGAGCAGACCTGTACACTGACTGGTTGGTGCTCAGAAAAAGAGATCAGAAAGGGGTGATATGGGATTGCACCAATTCTTGCCTTGCCAATGCCATAAAATCACAGAATGTCCTGAGTTGGAAGGGACCCACAAGGACCATGGAGTCCAACTCCTGTCCCTGCACAGGACACCCCACAAGTCACACCATGAGGACATTGTCCAGTCTCTTCTTGAACACTGTCAGGTTGGGGCCGTGACACCTCCCTGGGGAGCCTGTTCAGTGTCCAGCACCTCTGGGTGAAGAACCTTTTCCTCATGTCCAACTGACCCTCCCCTGGCACATCTTCTGCCATTCCCTGGGTTCTGTCACTGTCACAGAGAAGAGCTCAGCCCTGCCCCTCCTGCTCCTGCTGAGGAACCTGCAGCCCCATGAGCTCTGCCCTCTCCTCCAGGCTGAACAAACCCAGGGACTTCACTCCTCATATGGCTTCCCCTTCAAAACCCTCACCAACCTCATAGTCCTCTTCTGGACCCTGGCAGCTTAATATCTTTTTTCTCCCGTGTCCCCAGCCCTGCACACAGTGAATGCTCCAGGTGAGGCCGCCCCAGCACAGAGCAGAGCGGGACAATCCCCTCCCTGCCCGGCCATGCCATGCTGGATGCACCAGGACACGGGTCCCTCTTGGCTGCCAGGGCACTGTTGGCTCATGTCCAACTTGCCGTCAACCTGAACCCCCAGATCCCTCTCCATAGAGCTGCTTTCCAGCATCTCATACCCCAGTCTGTATGTATAGCCAGGCTTGCTGTGTCCCGGGTGCAAAATCTGGCACTTGCTCTTGTTGAACTTCATGCAGTTGGTGATTGCACAGTTCTCCAATTTGTCCAGATCCCTCTGCAGGGCCTCTCTGTCCTCATGAGTGTCAACAGCTCCCCCCAATTTTGTGTCATCAGCAAACTCGCTAAGCAGTTCCTCAAGGCCTGAGTCTAAGTCATTTATAAAGACATTGAAGAGCACTGACCCTAAGATGGATCCCTGCAGAACACCGCTGGTGACCGGTCACCAGCCCAACACAACCCCATTTACTAGAACCCTTTGAGTTCAGCCCGTAAGCCAATTTCTCACCCACTGTGTTATGTGTTTACCCAGCTGTGTGCTGGACATCTTGTCCAGGAGGAGACTGTGAGACACAGTATCAAAGGCTTTACTGAAATACAAAAAGATCATGTCAACAGGCTTCCCTTGGTCGACTAGGTGGGCAACCTCGTTGTAGAATGAAATTAAGTTGATCAGGCAAGACTTTCCCCTCATGAACCCATGCTGGCTGGGGCCAGTGACTGCGTTGTCATTCAGATGTTTTTCAATAACTCCCAGAACAATCTTCGCCATGATTTTGCCAGGAACAGAGTGATGCTGACAGGCCTGTAGTTGCCAGGGTCATCCCTGTTGCCCTTCTTGTAGACTGGGACAATGTTTGCCAGCTTCTGGTCTTCTGGGACTTTTCCAGATTCCCAAGAGCATTGAAAAATCATGGAGAGAGGTCTCGCTATGACATCAGCCAGGTGACATCAGCCATATCGAGAAAGGAGCAAGTGCGGGCAGCCCACGGAAAACATTACAAAAATCCCCAGCTAAAATCAGTCCCCTCATGAGCTACATCAGCCTCAACAGCATTCCTCAAACCAGAGATGGATTAGTTTGTTTAAACTCTCCTTGCAAATCACTT
The DNA here is from genome assembly GCF_964273445.1 of Streptopelia decaocto. Taxonomy (NCBI): domain Eukaryota; kingdom Metazoa; phylum Chordata; class Aves; order Columbiformes; family Columbidae; genus Streptopelia; species Streptopelia decaocto. The sequence continues at coordinate 17,097,469 of NC_138667.1, forward strand.
CTAATCGGCAGCTAATTTTTTGCTGAGCCCAGGCGCGCAGGTTGCTCAGGGGGCTGGGGCTGCCGGTAGAAATACACAGCCACCTGATCAGGGCTTCATTGTCTTTGCAGGCTGTTTTGTAAACAGTCATTATAAATAATAAATCAACAGCATGCTAATGAAATGAGCTCTTTTTAGGATTCTTTAGAGAAAGCCTCCAATTTAACATAAAGGAAGCCCTAATCTACTCCGGTAAATAACAAAGAGGATTAAACTATCTTCAAATAATGATTAAATATTCCGTTTCTGCCTTAATAGCACAGAAACTGAGGGGCAAACATTCAGAGGCACAGAGGAGGGTTTAGTTCCCCAATCCTGTTCCATTCAAAGAAGACCTGTTGTACCACGGTGCCTTGAAAACCTATTAAAATACCGATCCTGTGTCCGTGAAAATCAAAGCCCTTCCATCAGTTCGGTGGACGCTGCCTTCATTCTTCAATGAATTAACAAAAAAATCTAAGTTAGTGCTACCATGAATTGGTCATAGCCAAGTGTTGTTTAAATATGTAATAAGAAATTGGTTGCTCCATTATGTTTTCAAGCAATGGAAGGACCTGAGAGAGCGGGGAAGAGGCACTGAGATAGGAGGGTAAGGACTGGGGAACAAGCAAGATGCGTTGTTTGACTTTATAATAAAGTTTTGGGCTCATTTAACAGTTCAGTCAAGCTAAGGATATACAGAAGAGATCACAGCTCTGACAGCCTCATCTTGCCTCTATTTTTGAGTCAGTCCTGAGAATCAGAAGCTGATCTGTGAAGTTATAGCAAAGATACGGACACACAAACATCTTCCTACCTGGACAAGACAGTCATCAGGAGAAGAAATAGAAAGAATAAGTGAACACAGAAAGCTGGCTGTAATGGAAACTGATGTGGAAAGCTGTATGAGAGGCTCTGGGTTTCTTTTTCTCTGGGGGCTCCATGGCATATGGATTTGAGGGGACTGAGAAGGACTGTTCTGTACTGTTCCGTTCGTCTTTATGCGCAAAGTGATGCGAAATAGCTTCTGTTTTAAAGCCGATTTATGAAAATTTCTGCCAGTACAGCACCCCCAGCACTCCCCTACAAATACAGACAGGGACAACCAGCAACAGGTGCAAACACACAGATTGTTAATGGTCTTTGTCAACGATCCTTTATCACAGACATTTTTGTGCTGCCAGCGTGACTTCAGACCTCAAACCTGGTTATGAGATGGTGGATGTTCTGGTTCAGTGTCTCCTTGCCATGCGCACACTGGGGTGCATTTATAAGCAAACACTGTGGGTCCCCTGGAGCTGAAGGTATGCCAGCTGCCTATGGGGTGTATAAGTAGTGGAGCATCAAACTCCCCTCACCAACTATGGAAATTTCTACTGCTCTGTTTCTTAACCAATGCTCCAACCTATCCAAACTGCTCCATGCAGCACACAGCCTACCTGGAGCTGTGAACATGAGCACTTGAGCTGTGCAGCTGCAAGAAGGAAAAGCCTGAGAGACACACTGGAGGGCTGGGGAGTAAGGAGTAGGTTAGCTCTAGTTTATGAGGACATAAGGAAGAACCGCACTGGCATCTCTCAGCATGAAGAACAAAAACATCCAGCTATAGCAGCTAGGTTTAGAGTTTGAAATCTGCCAGCAACTCTGCCAATAACTGGAGTTTTAGTGCATGGGTAAAGTCTTTGATCAATTAAAGAGTGCTTGATAGACATATTACATATGATGGCAGTCCATAGAATAATGCGAGATGCAATAAATGAGGACCTGACTCAGTGCACAGAAATGTGAGCAACAGTTGGACCCAGGCTGCTTGACCCAAAGTGTCCTGTTGCATCATTGGCGTCCAACTGATCTCAGTACCCATCACACCACTCTGAATCATGCAAACCAGAAACTGGTCCAAACTGTCTGGACAGCACTAGAGAGCTAGTGGTGGATCAGAGCTCACAAACAGCAATCAGTGCTTCAACTTCTGACATCGAGCAGTCGTCAAAGTGGGGCTGAAAGGAGCAGCCAGCATTCAATGCCTGATTATTTCCTCTCATTTCCTATGCAAGTGTCTTATCATCAAGTCATTCCACGGTGACCCACAGCTGCACTGACATACCATGCTGTCCATGCACTGGCATTGCACACCAGGGAGTGCAGCTGTTAGATTTTATACTCCAGCCACCCCAGGTGCTGCATGAAATATGAAATAGAGCCAATCCCTGTCTCAACAGAGCCTTCTGCAGAGGTGCCAAAACCATGCTCCACCTTCGTGCAAGGTTTAAATATATATAGTGTCTCTTGTCTATTTAATAAGGAATTGTCTAAATATGCATGGATTCAGTAGAGCAAAACAGCTACCTGTCTGCCTGGAAGTTTGAAATGGCTCCAGGGTACACTGGATTTCTTCATTTCTTTTTCTAAAAAGGAAGATACTCGAGTGTAACAAAGCCTTGCTGTACTATGTTTACACAAAGGCCATATTCTGGCCTTTGTCTATGCTGGGAATTCTTCTTGAAAAAATAGGTCTGGCTTGACCATGGAAACAGCATCTTGACTTGAAGGGCAGACCCAAGCAATGTCTGTCCCATGCTCTGAAGCACACTGTCTGTGACAAGAACCTCTGCTTCACCCAGTTTGTGAGCTCTGCTGGTGTGAGATGAGACAGCCTGCAGAAAAAGACGATAGAGTCCAAGAGGCTGCATGTTGCCTTGCAGAGATGCTGAACATCTGTGGTCTGCTACACTTTGTGAGGACATGGAGTACTCTTGTACCTTGGAAGGCCAGGACAAACCCGGGACTTGCCCGCGGCCAGTCACTTTAGAGCAATTCAATAGCCATTTCCCCCTCAGCTGTGTCTGTTCCAACTGTGAGCTATTCGATATTCGATATGCCTAGAGACTATTGTAATAAAGGTAACAGATATTTTTGCTCTCCTTGAAAATCTACAATCATCCATTGCAGCTGAGGAGCATTTTCACAAGATTCCCACCAACATGGTGTAAGAATAGGATGTTGATCAGAAACTGAGCTCGTTTTTAGCTGCATGGACAGAAGCAATGCGTTTTAAAAGGTGATGCCAGGACTGCCAATGAAAGCAGCCATCCTAGGAGCAGTGCAACTCATGATGACTGAGTTTATTTTAAACCAATGCTGTTTACCACAGTAACAGCAGAGACTTAGTTTTGGGAGCCCCTGATGAGTTCTCACCAAGTGCATTCAACTGCAACCCAGAATAGCAGCAAGGACCATATGCAAACCTTGGGGTGGGTTTAGAAGCTTGAAGTCATAGTTTGGCTTGGAAAGGACCTTCAATGCTCATCTAGTCCAACCCCCTGCCACGAGCAGGGACATCTTCACCCAGATCAGGTTGCTCAGAGCCTCCACAAGCACACATGATGGAAGTCCTCCCAGGCTACGCAGTGTGGCAGCAGAGGCCAAGCAGTTCATGCATCAGAGGGACTGACACAAGCCTTCCCAGCTTCCCCAGCCTTGCCTTTGCTGACCACAGCTCCCAGTCCTGCGAGCAGCTGCAAAACTGGAGTGATGTGCCCACAGTTAGAAAGTGGTTGATCCATAGCTGGAAGTGGAACATTCCTGTCCCATGGGAGGCTGAACCGCTGCCTCCCCAGCCTGGCCACAAAACTCAACAGGAGGCCACTCCACTGTGAACCAGCAGCTCCCATGGCCCCATTTGCACAGCCTGTACTCTGAAGAGTCCTGTCAAAGTTGATGCAGCCTCTGGAGCTTCCTTGGCTGTCTAACAGTGATGCAAGAGTCACTGAAAACTACTTTTCAGTGCTCAAGCCCATGGGCTTGAGGGCTGGGAAGAGTTATAGTGACCCACCCACTTAAAACACTGTCATGGAGCCACTGCTCTGACTGTGACTGACTGAAGAGCCCTGAGCTGTGAATAGGAATAAAAGCTCATATACAACATTGTCTCTGAGGTTTATTCCATATTCTGTCTTCCATCCCTTTTTCCAGCCCTTTGCTGTCTCCAGCTTAAGCAGCAAAGTGGTCATGCAACTTTGATATTTGCTGTAAAAATAGTTCATAGCAGCACCAAACTGATTGTCTGTGCTGCCCCACTGCCTGTGTGTTCCCCGTACCTCTCTGAGGAGCACTTTAATCAATGCTTGCAGCATCCAACTGTCTGTACGTTCAAAGAAAGGGAAGTTATGATGTTAGCACTGTCATGACCTTCAGAGAAAGGGCCTAATTATTCCCAAGCAGGCAGCTTAGTGCTGGGCAGCTGCTAATGAACATTGATAGAGAATGAAACGCATCCAGATGCAAATTGCAGGACTGGCTGAGAAGGTTTATGAAAAAGGTGATCCTGTGCTGGCCGCAGATTCATGGGTTTGCTGTCGCTGAGTCTTCCCATATTTCTGTCTCAGATGCCCCCTTTATTCCCCCCATCCACGTCCTCCCAAGCTGTTTACAAACCAAATGACTGGAGCCATTGCAGTGAGCAGAGCTGTGCGCTGGAGGCCTCAGCTTTCACTTGCAGGGACCAGGTGTTGGTCTTCAGGGAGGCCTCGGCAGCGCGGGGGCTGAATCACCATCTGCAGCATCGGCAACCGCAGCAACTGCCTTTTGTTTTGGGATGTATGCGAAACGAACTGCAGTGTCTCTGCAGAACAGGGCCAAGCTAGCAACAAACGGGCACGCTGTTTCCACAGGGAACACAGCTGTACACAGTGCCAGGGTCTGCTGCCTTGGATGCCCAGGAGCCTTTGGCAATAGGGGCAGAAGTGCAGCAAAGTCAGGAGCACTTCATTTTGGGGACAGGTAATGCTGTGAGAAACAGCGAGGTAGGTCAGAACAGCTGAAAATAACCCCTGCCCTGGTCAGGTCGCAAAAGGAGCAGTTGCTGGTTCCCAGATAGTCAAACTGCACCCCTAAAAGCCATGTGCACTTCTCACGGAAAGCTGTGCTGGGGCTATGATTGCAATCACCCTGGGCAAGACCCTTTCTAGGCATGGGAGGGGTGAAAATCGCTCGTCTATTGTTAGCATCCTGAAGGAGCCCAGAGCGCGCTGGTGGGCTGTCATCAGCATGCATTCGGTGCCTTGCTGTTTGGCTGCCTGTCCAATTCTACCTCGCACAAGAGAAAGAAAACACGCAGAGGAGGTTGCGAAAAACTCAAGCGCCCTGAAGACAAGAAGTGTCAAAATTCAGGCTGCCTGCTCAGCCTGGCTTTGACAGACCTCTGAATGCCAACAGGAGCGAGTCTTCCATTTTATGAGGGGAAACATGCCTTGTTCAGTGTTGAAGAGGCTGAGTCTGTGTGGAAGGTTGTTTAATGTTTCACTTCCCCAGCATCTCTAGTGTGTGTTTTGGCCCTGCTCAGGGCAAGCCTCCCAAACGGCGTGCTGGTGATGGAAGTGTTTGTCCCCTTCCGGGCTGGTCTGTGGGATGTCTACTTCTGATTTCTGTCTGCTGGAGGAAAAGCTATCAGTATCAGTAAGACGTCCAGTGTGAAAAGCTCTCAGCCTGCACTGTCCATGTGTGGCAGAGAGACTCACCGGTGCTACCGTGGAGCTCCCAGACATTGCCCCCAGGCTGGGGGCCCCCAGTGCTCCCAGGCACTGCCAGTTCTGCTTGGACTCCACCTTCGCTCTGCTGTCCCTGTGCCTTGCCCAGCGGGCAGAGGAGGGCTGTAGACAGACCCCTTCAAGCAGCCATTCCTGCAGAACCACTCAGTTTGTCGGGAAAGTGCAAGTCCATGAAGGGCCATGACTCCTACCAGCCTCACTTTACTCTGATCCTGGAGGGACACACCTGAGTCCAGAGGGCATCATGATTTTGTCAGAGCTCATTTCAGGGGTCACCTACCTTTACCAAAGTGTCTTGCATCCACTCCATACCAGCCGTGATCTCACAGCTTGCAGTTCACTCATGGCTTTCCTGTGGGCAGTGTCATGATGGGTGTCAGATGCTCCCTGGAGCAGTAGTCCCACGCATCTCATTCCCTTGCCATTCTAAGCCATGGGCAAGAGAAGAGGGAGACAGCAGCTTTGGCACTGCAAAGCAGACATCTATCTGCGTGCTTCTGAAGTGAAGACTGAACAAGTTAATGGAAGAGAAAATCACTGAGGGCGACTAAATACATAGAAGTTGCCTCCAGAATGTCCCTAGTACATAAACATTACAAATTTGGGGCAATACCTCAGTCAGGCATGACCCTTTATGCACCCTGGTCTTGCATTCCTCCCTAAGCTTTTGATTTTGACCCCTTTAAGAGACAGAACATAGGCTTAGAGGGACCTTTGTTGACCTACCGTGGACACCCTTAGTCCTTGTGACAACATGGGATGGGGCATAAGAACACAGTTTTGCAGCTGTATGGCTCCTGGGTGGATGCACCCTCCTGCAGTATGGCTGAGTCCAGCACAGCCCAGTCAGGAAATACCCAAGTGCACCAGTTGTTGCAGATCTTTGATGAGGCAAAAGTCTGCCTTCCTGAACTCCAGCATTGTGCTCCTGCTTTTCACCCTCCTCTCAGGATCCTGAACTCCACCATCTGATAGTCACCGCAGCCAAGTCTGCCTTTGACCTTCCCACCTCCAAAAAGCTACTCCCTGTTTTTAAGTATGAGGTCCAGCACAACACCTTTCATCATTGACTCCTCTGTCACTTGAGGGAGGAAGTTGTCATTATTGTTCTCCAGCAACATCCTGGATGGCTTATGCCCTGTTTTGTTGTCCCTCTAGCATTTAACAGGATGGTTGAAGCCCCCCATGAGGACCAGGGCCTGCAAATATGAGGATGCTTCCAGCTGTCTGTAGAGGACCTCATCCTCTTGTCTACTTCCTGGTCAGGCAGCCTTTAGCAGACACTTAGTACAGTGTCACCCAGACTGGTCTGTTCTTTAACCCTTACCCAGAAGCTCTCAGTTGGTTCTACACCCATCCTCGGGCAGAGCTCCATGCCCTCCAACTGCTCTCTCACCTAATGGGTAACTCCCGCTCCTCATCTTCCTGACCTGTCCTTCCTAAAGAGCCTTCATTGCAGTTGACGATAGGTAGCTGAAATTTTTCAAATATCACAGGCTTTCTGCAAGCATCATCACCAACTGGAGATGTCATTACATCCGTTGTTGTGGTATTCTTATCAATTTGGGGTCAAGATGTTAATCATTACAGAATAACACATCAAGGTTGTTTTCTAAAAGTTAGGATGGTTCATTACAGCAAAGGTGAATCCAGAGAAAAAGGAGGAATCATTCAAATTTGGGGCTGATTCAAAGACTCCATAGAAGGTGGATTCTTCCACCTTATAAATAAAAGTTTATTCTGATTTGGGAATATCTAGGCTAGACAACATGTATCTTATAGATGATGGTGCTATTGTTGGAGGACATATTTTACAACCATAAGTTTCTTAAGGCTAATCTTAAAATTCTACTGCTATTGTGCATGCTTACAGGATTTCAATGTACATAATCCAAGTTCATTTTGGGGCACCTAATGTTGCAAGGATGCAGCTCTGATCACATAGCTGAATGCATCCATCTCAGCAGTGAAAGGTTTTGCAGGTCCTGGGTGGACACTGATGTAAATGCCTGTTTGAATTGATCAAAGGCAGACAGGGCTTGCTGCATCAGAACAAACCTGATATTTTTAGGCGTAAGCAAGATTATCAGGAATACCCCTGATCAAATATCCACAAAAGTAGCAAAAGATATCCCTAAAGATACCGCTGACCAAGCAGAGGTTAAAGGGCACTTGCAGGCCCTCAGGACACTCAGAACACCCATCGGGCAGGTACAGCTCCAAGAGCTGTTGGACTCAGCTGCAAGGTTGCAGTGTCACAAGGGGATCTTCAACTTACAGACACAGAGCTGAAACAGACCTTGGGCAGTCATCTGCTCCATCCCCCTGCTCAAAGCAGGGCTAACATAAGCGCTAAATGAGGTTGCTTGAAGCCTTATCTTCCTTATAGGTTATAAATAAACTGGTCAATTGCAAAGCCAATGCAGAGGCAAGGTATCTTCTTGTCAAAAACATTGACTAATCTGGGTGTTTTTCAGGAAGCAAGATTTTGAAGTTGCTTGTTCAATTTTTTTGTATCTGCTCTAAGTGACCAATGACAGAAAATTTGCCTGAATTGTACCTGTCAGTTCTTCTAAGAGATACCAAGTTTCATGGGGAAATGCATCTTCTTGACAAAATGGACCTGCTTGGTCTTGTGGTCACCTTGAATGAGGAGTCAGAAGGGATAGGGTCAGAGATGAAGATGTCCCATTAACTGCCTGAATGAGATCAGGAGACCACTTCAGCAGGACAGAAATGTCCCCACCCAGAGGAACCTCATTATGCTTGAAGTTACTAGTACACTGGAGCTGACAACCTATTAAAACTGAGATTAGACAGGCGCTACCTGGACACTAGGGTGAAGTTCACCCTGTGGGAGGAGACAGTTCAGCACAAACAAGTTGTGCAATTAGAAAGGTTATTTACTAACAAAGTAGTAAAGATCATCTCTCTGTGAGACTTGACGCTAGAATTCCCACATAATTTCTGGCTGGGAAACAATAAGAAAATGTCCCAGTTTAAACAGAGCCCAGTCTGTCACCAGCACACTTTCTGTCCAGCAGAAATCGGTGTTCATGTTGCATCAGCTGGCACTGGATTGACTGTGAGCTCTACATGTGCAGTTGGCTTGACTTGGGCAAAGTATGCTTAATCATGAAGAAGAGACTGCTCTTCTTGTTGACTTGTAAAAAGGTGACATTAACCTTCCATCTTGGTTTCTTGATATATCTGCCTTAATATTTAATGTACCACATGAAATAGCCCCATTCTTGGGGATGGTAGGTCTAGACGTTAAAAGTGCTGCTCAATGATGCATCTACTTCATTGACATGGGCCTTCGAGTCTGCCCTGAATCCACTGATGCTAAAGGTGTGTGACAAAGGGTGTTTTCTAACAAACAAGTCCCATTTCAGCAGAGAGGTGGCTGTATGCTCACCCTTCATTATGACCACAGTGTTCGCCTAATACGTGTTTTCCAAGGCACAAAAGAACCCATGGTGAATCTTTCCTGCTTGCATGGTTGTGGGTCTGTAGCTGGGCCACTGGTGCATAACTGGGGCAGCTGCACAGCTGCAGTGCAAGCAAACTGTCCCGAGAGGAGGCGGTGGAGAAGACTGCAGGGATTGCATTGTGATACAGAAGAAGTGTTAGAGCTAATCCATTGCCATCTGTCTTTATTTTGCTAACCCGTTCAGTTGGACGCCACATAAGTGCATTCACAGCAGATGAGCTGGGAGAGCCGTGGCATGGCAGCTCTTGGATTACTGGCATGAAAAGAATCCTTTTGTTCACAAGCCAGGAAGATTAGCTGCTGCCACGTCTGTGTCTGGTTTGTAGGACAAGAAAGAGAAGATGCAGCTCTCCTGCTGCCTTGGCCACTGCTTTGTGGCATCCCAGCTCCAGCTCTTTTCTCACCTCCCTCTTGCCTTATCCTTCTTCTGCTCCTTCCTTCCTGCTCTCTCCTCATCTTGAGCTTTCTCTGTCTTTTCCATCTGTTTCTCTCCTCTCTTGGCATCTTCTCCGCTTCTGCTTGACTGCACACAATATCCCTTCTCCTCTTCCCCGAGTTCAGGCGGGCAACAGGGAAGTTCAGAGCAGTGCAGCTCCCCTCCACCGAGGTGCTTTACCTGCGGCCCCTGCTGCGAGAAAAATTGGCTAGCACCACCTGATCCCAGGCAATTTTGTTCACAGCGGGTGCTGGGGATAAAGCGCTTCAGCGCAAGGCGGCTGCCTTATTCTTAATAGTGGGGCTGCCGGTGCCAGTCGGGCTGCCTTCGGGAGAGCGGAGCTGGGGAGGGAGGAGGGCTGGTCCGCCCAGGCCCCCTGGCCATGCGCCGATGAAGTCTATGGAGTGGCGTGACCCATTTAGTAGTTCCCCAGATGACTTCAGGCATGTCGTGACGTGCAGTTTGAGAACTGCTTCTCTCAACCCTCTGCATCCTTTAATTTTGAGAGTGCCACGCTGGAAGGAGATGCCCTTCCCATGCCCTCTCTGCTGTACCTGCACACTCACTGCAGCATTGCCTACACAGAGCTCAAGGGACACCCAGCCCTCTCTGGGTTAGGGGCAGGAGCACAGGACTGAACATCTGGCACCTGCATGCCAGGCAGTGGCTGCAGGCTCCATGGGGGTGGTCCTGCCTCCATGGTCCACACCTGGCCTTTGCCAGGTTGGGTCCCAGCGGGACCTGCAGGTCCAGCAGAGATTGGAGATGCCTCCTTCTAACCTCTCCTGGGAAGAGGACAAAGCACAGACGAGAGGCAGGGAAGGGAGAAGGGAGATGGGAAGAGTTCCTGTTCCTCCGTCACCCTGTCCCAGCTGCAGAGCTGGGCAGGCAGCTTCAGCCGTGGCTGCGTTGTCCTTCCCTGGGCTCAGAGAGGGCTGGCACGATGTGCGCGCGGCAGGCAGGCTTGCTGCGGGCAGGTTCACCTCAAACTGCATTGCCAGACAGATGCTGGTGAACAGAAACCTCCCGCACAAGCTATCAGGGAAATACAGCCTCGTAACTGCCAGGACGGCCTTCAGAAACATCTAGGAACACTCACAACTTGCTCGGTGGTTTGCAAGAGTCCCAGATACTCTTATAACATCCTTAACTCTGCAGCTATTGGGATCTGCGCCACAGCTGATGTTCTCAAATGCAGAGCACTGCCACACATGCAGTGACTTCTGCATAGGGTTTGGAGGTAAAGAAAGGTGTTTGGTTGCTTCAGGTGTTGTCAGGCCCCTCACTAACAGAGGAGGAAACTCACTCAGGTGAAAACTACCCTAGAAACAAGTCTCTCAGTGGTGCCTGAAGAGGCATGAGGGATAAGAGTGATGGTGTGCCTCCAGGAACCAAGCTGCTCCCTATCCCTCCAGATACTCAGTCCTCCAGCATCCTTCACAGCTACCTCTGACTTTCAATCTACATTCGTGGAAAAACTTCATAATCTCCCTGACTAGGGAAGGTTTTGGGTCATATACAGATGGATGGAAGGAAATTAATTTTCTGCTTGGGCACTGAATCGTCCTAGGAGAAGACCTTCATCTCACACTTCAGCTTGTTGGACCATGTAAGCCTGTTGAATTTCCTCGTGTAACACTGCAGGGGGCTGTTCGGGCACTTCACGATCAAATAAGAGTCAGAGATACATAAAAGACGAGAAATGAGAATCCCTGCACCCTTGCATGGTGGAAAAAGCCCTCATTAACAAGAACACAGACAGAATTTGTTGCCCACGTTTTTCAGAGCTGGTCAATAATTTGGGGGTCCCAGTGCCTCCAAGGTTCAGCATGTCCATCAACATGGGGGTGTCCAGCATCTCATGCTCATTAAGTTCTTTAGGGTGCTACAAGCCAGGCACCTGCAGTCACCAACAGCTTGTGAAATGTAGACTAGAAATGCATGAGTCCTCCACTGTGGCTCTGTGACAGCTCCTGGGAGCCCCGAGAGGATGTTATTCCATTGTGCATCACATCCCCACGTTGGCTTGGCAGTTGGACAGTCGGGGTCCTCCCTGCTCCCAGTGGCATTGCTGAGCAACCCCCACTGTGGGATCCTCTGCAGCCTACAGCTTCCCACTTCAAAACATCCTTGCACATGGACCTCTATAAGTGGTGGTCACCTTTCCAGTCCTCACCTGCTCCCATGTCTTGGAAGCAATGTGGCTGCAGCATTGGTGTGGTCGTTGGTCTGAACTGCCTGGCCTGTGACTCTCTGCCCTCCCAAGGGCTGAGTCCCCACACAGCGGCAGGAGAGGGAACGTGCCTCCTCCGCTTGTGCAACTGCGATCTTCTCCCATGGGTCTGGGGGGCAGATTCAGCACCAGGCACAGCTGGCGGGGGGTCCGTGCCGTGCCGGCGGGGGGGCCGTGCCGGAGCAGCTGCAGGGGCTGCCAGGTGTTCGGTTCCCGCGTGCGGCAGGCCAGACGCTGCGGATCATCGCTCCTGTGCCGGCTGGGCTGGCGGTAGCCCCGCCAGCACCCCTCCATCAGATGGGAGCTGAAGAGCTGCCTGGCTCTCCGTGACTCAGCAATAATGCTTTGGGTAGTTAACATTTCATTATCGTTTTTAAAGGCTAAGTGGCTTTTACCACCTGAGAAGTATATTAATGGCCCCAGTAAAACACTCCCCTGAGTGCCCTAATGCTTCTGTTATATCGATTCATTTTCCCCCTCCCCCCTTTCCTTCTTTCTTTTTTAAAACATTTTTTCTCTCTCCCTGCATGTATTCCCCCATTATGAAAAATACACACTCATTTATACGGTGCAGACAGGGGGAATAATGCCATTCTCCAACTAATAACACTGCTGAATCCTCCCCTCCTCACTTGCTTATTACTCCCCACAGCAGAGAGACAAGAGGCAGATGGTGACAAATTCCTTCCCAGCCCCCGCAGATGATCAGCTTATGCCCTGAAGCACAAGGGGTTTTCTTGGGAGCTTGGGGGTACTCTCCTTCAGCCTCTGGAAACCTCCGTTCCCTTGGATTGCACTGCTGCCTGCATCTTGTCCCCCATGCAGAGCACATGTCCTGGGAGAGGGACATTGTGTGAAGGTCCCTTGGCATCTGTCTTGAACCCTACACTAGAGATTAAGGAGGGAGCGCTTTGCTGAGGGGTTTCAGGGCCAAGCTGATGGCCCAGGGTTGCACTGAAAGACATAACTGAAATTTGAGTTCTGGTGATGTGCCCGTGCAGGTCTCAGTGGAGGGATGTGGAGGTGGTGTTTGGCTGGGATCTGCTCTTGCTGACACCTTGCTTGCTGCTCAGACAGACAGACATCGTGTCATGGGACACCGGCTCAGCCAGCGACCAGGCATCTCTCTCCCCAGGCAGCGTGTTCCTGGTGCCGGCAGCGTGGTGCTCTGGAGCCGGCACACGGGTCTCTTGCACCAGTGCTGTCCTCCTCTGCCCCTCTGCAGTCACTGTCCCCATGGGAAGGGTCAGCTCTACCAGGCAGCAGCCTGTTCCGTCCTCTTCTGCACATGGGCCACAGGCCCAGGAAAAGCTGCAACACAAATGCCATCTTCCACTGGCCTGTCTTCTTCTGGTCCTCCAAGCAAAGTCTACACCTCTTTTTCTTAAATCTCTTACAGTTCAGGGATGAAGTAAAAAAAAAAATTAATACCCATTCATAATCAGTATTTCAATGCTTTCTGTAGCCTCCAAGAAGCTGCCCAGCATTCCCATCATAAAGTTATCCATTTGTCTACCTCTGCATCCACACACCGTAAAGGAGCCACTTCTCCCCTGCACAGTGTACCTCTCACTGCGCCACAGTTAATTAGTTTATAGATGTTACAGCCAGGGTGGGGTTTTTGCTTTGTCCTCAAGATGAAGCATCACAACAGAGAGCTGGAGGCATCCTCCTCCCCAGGAACACATTCTGAGCAACCAGGTCTCTGCCTGCTGTGCCCAGCCCTCCCCCATGACTGGCTGCAGCTGGCACAGTGCAGGGCTGGCTTCCAGCTCCACTGGTTCTCACACTCTACTGCACAGATACTCAAGACCAACTGACCCCCACGATCACAGTCCCGCTACTCTGCAAGGTGTCTGTCTCACAGTAGTTCTGCTCTCTGAGCTCTGCCTGTCCCGCTCCGGCCACCCAGCTCTACATCTTCCTGCACCAGCTGATGATCTGCTCAGGCTTGAAGGTCTCCAAGGCAGGACTAGCAATAATGCCCATTCCCATGCCCATCTTTGCTTCTTTGCCCCACTGGTTCTCCCAGCTGTAAGGGGACATGAGGCAGTTCCAGAAAAGGTCTCAGAAAGACTCAGGGTGCTGAGGATATATCTTTGCACTGGCAATGCAAAATGAGGGGGCAGCTTTGTTCAGAGCACCCGTGCAGTAGAGTTGGGTTCACTGGGTGCAGGCTGGTCGCACACAATGGGAAGCAGCTCACGATATCCACACAGATACAGCTTCTGTAAGTCCAGATCAAACACATGCTTTTAACATGTGTTAAACTAACTTCTCCAAAGACCCTTCTTACTGCTAAAAAGGTGAACGTTTGTCTTGAATGCAGTCTGACCAACCTGTCTTGAACTATACAGTGTGCAGATACCTCCTGAGCAGTAGCCTCATCCCAAACCTGAGACCTTGGCCTCACTTTCAAGAGTCCAGAAGCTTCCACCTTGCTCTGCGTGATCCCAGTGAGCCCATATATTGTTCTGTCCATGCTTTTTCCCAGGCCCTCTCACTCGACCTCTCTCAGTGCGAAAGCAGAAGACATCTTTTACTTGGTCCTGGGATGCCTCCAGTATCCTCAAGAAACAAGATAAACTGGGGAGTTTGTCTCCTTCATTCATGGTCAGCAGTGGGGACTGTAACATGCGTTCAGGTCTCCAATCCACATCAGCTGCAAGAGCAGCTCCAGGCTGGCATGCACAGACATGTTATAGGAGGTAGGATGACTCTCTTCCCCTGAGAAGATCCTCCTTGCCCATAAATAAAGACCACAAATTCTTGGATGCTTCCTGCTGCACATATCAGGCAGGAGCCTCCAAACCCAGATTTGGTGGCTGGTGCTGCTGGGTCTCACAGTGAAGGGCTGGGCACATCACCAGTGTCACACTTGCTGCCGAGCGAGCTCCTCTGTGCTGACGGGCCAGGACAGCAGAGCTGCTGAGTGAGGAGCAGTTATGGCAGCACTTTGAGCTTTATGGCAATGGGAGGCTGTGAAAAGATGGTAAGAAATGTTCCTGGTGGAAGACTCTCAAAAAGCTTGACACTTTTGTTACCTGTCAAACATGGCATTGGTGAGGGGTTCATTTTTTTGAAAACTCCAAACATTTTCATTGGGTTTTTTGCTTTATGGAATCACTTTTGGGAATTGATTCTCTCCCCTCCACCACTGCCAATCATCAAAAAAACATTTTTTGATAAATAAAATGCCAGTTTAAAAATATGGGAAAGTGGATAGCATCCCTGACAGTGACAGGTCTGTTAGTCTCAGTCACCAACTGGCTCTGTTCTTCTGTTGGTGAAGGTCACAACTGAAAGATGCTCAGTTGCTCTGCTCTGCTGCAGATCCCTACAAGACTGCTGTGGCATCAAAGCACCTGTTAATGTCAGTGAGGGCTTTGAAGGAGAGGATATACCACCCCAAATATTACCCACCATTAATAATCTTTCAAGGACCAGCCAGCAAAGGAAACACCAGCAGACACCTGCAGGGGTTATCAGTCTCTTCAGGCAAGGGCTTTCCTGCCCAAAAGTTTTCTTTCTGCAGCTGGGATCCCTGTTTCTGCCCAGCAGACACCAAATGAAGATGGAGCAGCACAGCCCTCCAGGAGGGAACACGCAAACCTGAGCAGACATCTGCACAGAGGGGTGATCAGAGAGAGAGGAGAAGGTTGGCAAGTGGGGTGCTCACAGCTTCTCTGCCCCAGAAAAGGACAGATCTAGAAAACCTCTAGGAGGTCAGCTCTGGGAGACATGGCAGAAACAGGTAGAGCAGAGTTAGCTCCAGGTTCTCAGCTCAAGGACATGCTTTTCTGACTGGGGCAGCAGTCACCAAGCCGGATTCCAGTGTGACTTACTGCAACCTGCCACACCAGCTCAGCTGGGGTAACAAGAACCTTGGACTTTCATTTTTCTTGAAAGTTTCTTGCTATTTCTCTGTTCTTGTTCTCAAAGTTTTTCCTAAAGATTGGTAGTTCAGTTACATCTACTAGAAGTTAGCTGTTTGGCTATGTAACACTGCACAGCACCAAAAGCCAGTTGCTCCTGCTGCCTGGCCACAGATGCTCCATTGCCAGGCTCCTCAGTTTTTCCCTGTCCCTGAATCTGGGGAAAAACACTCCTCCTAGCATTAATTCTTCAATAGCAAAGCATCTATTCTTTGCTGCCTTCTAAAAGACCTTTCCCTATCTCATCATCATCCCCTATCTAAACTGTGCAGGACAGGCAACTTCTTTTCGTTGTCTCTAACACTTGTTGATGTAAAACAGATTTCTTAGCTCTGATGAAACACACCTCCCCATTTCTCATCCAGAATTTTACTGTTCCAGGTGAGCTGCAGAAATGAAATTCAGCGGTCTCCTGTCTCAATACTTTTCTTCTCTAGGAGCTCAAGGGCTGCTTCATGCACTGCACAACCCTCTGGAAAGGGAGGCTGCAGGAATCCTGAAGAGCCACTGAAACTTGCTCCAGTCTAGAGGGATTAATCCCTCCCATCCCTGTCCAGACCCTGACATCCTTTGCTCACCCACCCTGGGCTCCAGCTCTCTGTGTGCCAGGCAGGGCTGTGCTGCCCCGAGACTCTCCAGCAGGGACAGTTTGTGGGGTGAGAGGCACAGCAGCAGCAGCAAGAAGAAAGGGAGGAAGGTTTTACCACACTAGCCAGGATCCAGCAGTGACTTCAGCAGCCAGGTCGTCCCAGCCCACCAAGCTGCCTCCAGAGCAGCCCCAGCAGAAGCTGTCAGCTCTTGGACCTGAACACCCCTTCAGTTCATCCCAGAGGTTTTGGAAGCCAACCCTGCACACACGACCAGTGGCACAAGCTGTCGGGGAGGAGGTCTGTTTAGGCATTCCAGTCTTCAAAAAGTCTTCAAAAAGGGCAAGAAGGAGGACCCGGGTAATTATAGACCGGTCAGCCTCACCTCTGTCCCTGGGAAAGTAATGGAACAGCTTGTCCTTGGTGCCATCTCAAGGCATATCAAGGATAAGAGGGTTATTAGGGGCAGTCAGCATGGCTTTACCAAGGGTAGGTCATGCTTGACCAACCTCATAGCCTTTTATGAGAATGTAACAAGGTGGATGGATGGTGGCAGAGCGGTGGATGTTGTCTACCTTGACTTCAGTAAAGCCTTTGACACAGTCTCCCACAGCATCCTCACAGCTAAGTTGAGGAGGTGTGGTCTAGACAATAGAGTAGTGAGGTGGGTTGCAAACTGGCTTAGGGAGAGAAGCCAGAGAGTGGTAGTCAATGGTGCGGAGTCTAGTTGGAGGCCAGTATCTAGTGGAGTGCCCCAAGGGTCAGTGCTGGGGCCAATATTATTCAATATATTCATTAACGACTTGGACGAGGGAATTGAGTGTACTATCAGCAAGTTTGCTGATGACACCAAGCTAGGAGGAGTGGCTGACACGCCGGAGGGCTGTGCTGCCATCCAGCGGGACCTGGACAGGCTGGAGAGCTGGGCAGGGAATAACCTGATGAAATTTAACAAGGACAAGTGTAGAGTCCTGCATCTGGGCAGGAACAACCCCAGGTTCCAGTATAGGTTGGGAGATTACATATTAGAGAGCAGTGTAGGGGAAAGGGACCTGGGGGTCCTGGTGGACAACAGGATGACCATGAGCCAGCACTGTGCCCTTGTGGCCAGGAAGGCCAATGGCATCCTGGGGTGTATTAGAAGGGGGGTGGTTAGTAGATCGAGAGAGGTCCTCCTTCCCCTCTACTCTGCCCTGGTGAGACCACATCTGGAATATTGTGTCCAGTTCTGGGCCCCTCAGTTCAAGAAGGACAGGGAACTGCTGGAGAGGGTCCAGCGTAGGGCAACGAAGATGATTAAGGGAGTGGAGCACCTCCCTTATGAAGAAAGGCTGAGGGAGCTGGGTCTCTTTAGTTTGGAGAAGAGGAGACTAAGGGGGGACCTTATTAATGTTTATAAATATATAAAGGGTGAGTGCCATGAGGATGGAGCCAGACTCTTCTCAGTGGCAAACAATGATAGGACAAGGGGTAATGGGATCAAGCTGGAACACAAGAGGTTCCACTTAAATTTGAGAAGAAACTTCTTCTCAGTGAGGGTGACAGAGCACTGGAACAGGCTGCCCAGGGAAGTTGTGGAGTCTCCTTCTCTGGAGACATTCAAAATCCGCCTGGACATGTTCCTGTGCGACCTCACCTAGGTGTTCCTGCTCCAGCAGGGGGATTGGACTAGATGATCTTTTGAGGTCCCTTCCAATCCCAAACATACTGTGATACTGTGATACTGTGATTGTAGGGGACGTAGTAGAGGCCTTTAATTCCCAGAGCTGAACCTCCAGTGGTCCATCGTGCCCTCCATTTCGGTGCCCACAAGTGAGTCCCTGACCACCTCCCAAACCCACCACCCCCTCTCACCAAAAATCACAGAACGTGAGGGATTGGAAGGGCCCTGGAAAGCTCATCCAGTGCAATCCCCCCATGGAGCAGGAACACCCAGATGAGGTTACACAGGAAGGTGTCCAGGCGGGTTGGAATGTCTGCAGAGAAGGAGACTCCACAACCCCCTGGGCAGCCTGGGCCAGGCTCTGCCACCCTCACCATGAAGAAGTTTCTTCTCATCTTTAAGTGGAACCTCCTGTGTTCCAGTTTGAACCCATTGCCCCTTGTCCTATCACTGGTTGTCACCGAGAAGAGCCTGGCTCCATCCTCCTGACACTCCCCCTTTCCATATTGATCCCCATGAATGAGTCACCCCTCATTCTCCTCCAAGCTCCAGAGCCCCAGCTCCCTCAGCCTTTCCTCATAAGCTCTCTCCACCTTGCCTGCTTCCCAATGGCTCCCCAAAGCATCTCCCCCCTCTTCCATCTGTGTGCCCCCTTTCCCACCCATCTCCCGCTCCTTCCATCACCTCAAGCTCAATGATATGCTGCTGGAGTGGAGGGGACATGGCTGCTAGGTGAATCTGCAAAATACAGTGAGATGAGGAAGCTGGCTGAAACTGATGCCCAAATCTGCAGACTGTCACATTCAGAGCTGCTCTCCTGGAAGTGAGAAAATTTGGTCCCGATAGTAACACTTGGATTGCTGCTTTGCACAGATGTAACTCCTTTCTCCAGCTTCTGTTTTAATATACACGTTGCTGCCTATTCCCGGAGATGCAATTCAGCGCACGCTGCCGGATGGAGGGAGCAGCCCATGAGACCGAGTCAGCTCGACTATGCAGCCAAGGGACTTCCCATTGTTCTCCCAAAAAGTTGGCCAAATCCGGAGACATTCCGCCCCAAGGTGTCATGCCTGGTTCCCAGCATATCCCACTCAAAAAAACCTGCCCAGCCTTCAGCCTACTACCATTGCATTTCATGAGAGTGGGAGATTTTGGGACTGAGGGTTAGACACCATGCCCTCCTTTTCTTTGGCTTTTGCCAGCCCCTGTTCCAGGGCTGCTGGAGTGAGGCAATGCTCTCCAGCAGCACGTTGCTGCAGCCATGCAGTGTCCTGGCAGGCAGAGGAGACTCGGCTGGAGCAGGACGGGCAGATACGCATGTTCGGTGGGACCCAATCGCGCTGCAGCTGCAGCACAGAGCTGCCTGACTTTGGGGCTTTCCGATTCACAGCCCTAATGCAACATTAATGGGTTTTGCTGGTGCTGAATATTTATAAACCAGGAGCAAGTTTCTACCCATTTACCAAGGAACTGGGGGATGCATGGAGAGAGCAGACGCCCGGCCTCTGTTTCCCCACGGAGGGCTGACCAGGACCCTTCCCACATGCCCAGCGGTGGGACCTGCCCTGTCCACCCACTGGGGAAGATGCAAACAAGGAAGACCCTGAGCTGAGCTGGCCGCAACGCCTTTCCCTCCCCTCTCAGTCCTATGTATCTGCCTAAATTTGAGGAAAACCACACAAACTCACACCAACCCAGCTCCCTCCCCTCTGCCATCTCCGCTCCAACACCCCTGTGCTGCTGTACTGCTGCCCAATGCCCCGCACGCGTCTCTTGTCCCTGTCCTCTGCTCCCCTCAGCATCTCCTTTCCTTCCCACCTCCTGGACCAGACATCTCCCCTCCCCAAACCCTGTTTTCCTGGACTCAGTTTCAGCTGTTTCCCAGGGCTCCTCCCCCTCTTTCTGCACATCCCACATCCTGGCGATGCCACCAGGACCTGGTGGCTGTGTGGCCCCTTCCCTCCTCCCCGGGGTCCCCACAGCATCCCACAGGACCAGGTGAGCTGTGCAAACCTCCAGTGCAGGCGGGTGGCACGTCACACCAGAGGGATGTCCCCACCAGAGCAGTGGGAAGACCCTGTGACACCCTGTCCCAGGCTCCGCAGGCTCCATTTCACGCTGCTGCGCACGGTGGCCTGCACTGACTGCTCCAGATAAGCCTTTTTCAGGAGGAAGAACACATGAAAAAAATGTTTATTTTTACAGAATCCCAGAATGTCAGGGGTTGGAAGGGACCTGGAAAGCTCATCCAGTGCAATCCCCCCATGGAGCAGGAACACCCAGATGAGGTTACACAGGAAGGTGTCCAGGCGGGTTGGAATGTCTGCACAGAAGGAGACTCCACAACCTCCCTGGGCAGCCTGGACCAGGCTCTGCCACCCTCACCATTTTTAGTCAGTTTTGAAGGGATGCTCTGGTTTTTGCTTGGCTCTTGAAATCTTTTTTGTAAAGACAAAATGAAAAATCACACTGCTATGGCAATTTGGCCATCAAGAGGGGTATACCAGTGCCCAGGGGACATCCCTTTTGGGGTGCAGGCACTTTCTGTCCCACCCAGCCTCCTTGGATCACTCTTGATGGGGAAGGGCGGGTGGAAAGCCCTCCTGTGGGGCAGAGGGAAAGCCCGGGTGGGCTCTGCCCCACCTGTGACAATGCTGCAGCAAGGAGAAGGACTGGGCTCTGCTCCAGCTTGTGTCACCTCGCACCGGGCACTGCACCCCCCCGGGCTCAGGAGGCGTCCCCGGGTCCCAGCACATCCCCGGTCCCCATCCCCACCGCCCAGAGACAGCCCGGTGGCCCGGGCCACCTCTCGCCTGTCTTGTTTGAACCGTCAGCTGCAGCAATAAAAGCACCTCCCCTCCACAGTCCTACATTAAAAGAGCCAGACCTAAAATTAATTTAGCCCTGCTCTTTGTTGTGGACAATACAGAGGGGATATTGTGTGTGCGGAGAGAAAGGCTTTTTGTTTGGGTGAGGAGACAGCGGCGGTCTGTTCCTGCGGACATCTGAAAACAAGGCTGGGAAGAGCGGCCCTTTAAGTTCGGCTGAAGCAAAAACACACAGCCTCATCTCACAATTAAACACAGTATCAAACCGAGAAAGGATCAATTGAGCCTAAAACAGAAAGCTCCCCATGTGACAGATTCCAGAAAGTACGTGATACACCATGCCCAGGGCTAGTACATGCCTGCTGTGTTTCCCAGTACATGATTAATTTGACTCAGGGCAGGAGGCTGCAGGCAAGGGATCTGCAGCACACACTGAAAAGTTTTAACACTTTGAAGACTGGAAGCGTGGCTGAGCGTGAGAGACAAAGGCAGGGCGGCGCGGCTGCGGGCGGGCTGCGGGGAGGCACGGGCTGGCTGCACCGGCGGCTCGCTTGCTCTCATTTTCTGTTCATCCCCAGCAAAGGGTGTTTCCCGCTCAAGGCCAGCACCAGGCTCGCATCCTTCCATCGAGCATCCCTGCCTCTGTCGTTCTCTGCAGGGGCCTGCACCCTACGGCCGTGCTCCCAAAGAGGATTTCGGGGCTGGGGGGCTCAGGGTTCATAGGGCAATCCCTGGGCTGCAGCCTCTTCTCTTGGGTGTGTGACAGGGACCACTTAGGGGGATGTTTGCTTCCCTTGCTCAGTCTTACAGGTGACCTTGGAGATGTGCAGATTAGAAACAATTAATATCTTGCTTCCTTAATTGCTGGAGAGCCCAGCGGAAGCCCACGGGCACTTTCCCCGGGAGGCGAGGGGTGGCGCTGCGACACCAGCAGAACACTGTCCTGGGGGTGCGGGCTGGGGACACGGGGGTGACATCCCCACAGCTGGGCCCCCCCGCCCTCCCCTGGCTGTCCACAGGGGACACAGCTCTCTAAGGGCAGGACGCGATCCTGGCCGAGGGATGCTGCCTGGGGACATGGCTCCCCGGAGCTCCTGTGCCCCCCTCCCTCGGGCGGAGGTCACCATCCCAGCCAAGGTCCAGGTCACCAGCCCCGCGGACCTCACTGTGGTCTCTGCCAGCAGCCCCAGGCTTCAGCCAAAGGACAGTGTAGGTCTGGGAGGACCGGTGCAGCAGCGGGGCCAGCATCGCTGCAGCTCAGGTGGTGCAAGGCTCCCCAGAAAGCAAACAGAGCACGGGATGCGGCTGTGGTCTCCCGGGTGGCTGGAGCCAGGACCCAGCAGCTGTGCTGGTTGCTGCCAGCCTCTTTGCCCAGGCCTGGGAACGGTGCTAGCTTGAAAGCCCCTCAGAGGGACACTCCCCGGACCCAGCCTGGGACCTTGTACGCTGCTGCAGAGGTGCTGCAGCCCATCTCAGGGAGCCAGCACGGTGCAATGGGCCGTGCTGTCACCGCCAGCCTGGAGCCACAGCATCGCTTGTCCCTGGGGGAAGGCACTGCATCCCAGGGCTGCTCTGCTTCCTGCCAAGCGGAGCCCCAAACCTGCACTTCTTTTGCCTAAATAGCTTTGCTGACAGGGCAGCTCAGGCTGTCTCGGGAAGGAACCAGACCTACAAGCTACCGGGGAATGAGCCCCACAGACGTTTGGCACCGTCCCCTCTTCATGTGACTCTCCGGGGTCATGCTAAAGCAGTCGGGTTGTCCACACGTGGGATGCCAAGCAGGACAGAGCTGGCGAGCAGCGGGGTCAGCCCGTCCTTGGGCTCCACTCCCCCCATAAAATGCAGACGCTCCTGCCTGCCTCACAGAGGGGCTCCGTTCATTATTCGCTGCAAAGTGCTCCGAGATCCTCGGATCAAAGGTGCCGTCACAGCGTCGAGCCTGATTATTATTGATTATCCGTTTCAAGCCAGGTCCCAAATGAAGCCAGCGAGCCCTGAACGCAGAGGAGCCAAGGGAGGGCCCAGCAATCGACTGGCGATTTTTACTGCGGATGACCCGAGCCAGGGAGCAATTTCTGTTCATCCATCAAGGAAGATCCAGGCGTGAGCAAACAGTCAGGTCATGGGCATTCATTTTATTATTAAATCCTAAAGGGGCCGCGGCTCATGCAGCTGGATGTAAGTGATCTTCGTGTTAAAAAGACGAGCTTTGAATTTAATTTTGCAGCCAGGCTGATAGACCTGGGGATGACTCAGCCAGAAGAACCAGCCAGGCTTTCTCTTCGGGGAGGATCAGACACAGCCAGGGAGAGTCAGGGGCCAGCTCCCAGCACAGCACAGCCCTCCAGTCCCTCCTGGAGCTCCTGTTGTCCCCGCTTTGCCCTCCCGCCCTCACTCGGGCCAGCTCCCCCTTGCATCCTGCGCCAGTGTGGCTCACGTAGAGGTTGTGCCTGTGCTGGGGTCAGGCTCAGAGCTGTGTTACCCCAACATCAATGCAGATGGTGTGAATTGCAATAGTGCTCTGCAGGTATGAGCTGGCCCTGGAGCAGGAGCGCACACAGCACCACAGGCAGCTGCTCCATGCGCGGCTGTACCATGAACGCTGCTCCATGCACGGCTGTACTGCACACACCGCACCAACACA
Source organism: Streptopelia decaocto (assembly GCF_964273445.1). Lineage (NCBI taxonomy): Eukaryota > Metazoa > Chordata > Aves > Columbiformes > Columbidae > Streptopelia > Streptopelia decaocto. Next base: position 17,120,855 of record NC_138667.1, read on the forward strand.
CTGCTCCACGCACCCTGGGCCATGTGCGGCTGGGCCATGTGTGGCAGTGCCATGAACTCTGCACCACACGCACCGCTCCGTGCATCGGTGCACCACGCACACTGGTCCCGCCCATTCTGCACCGTACGCACGGCGGCCACTGCAGTGCCGTCTGTGCCCTGGAAGGGCACGGGCTCCCTGCCCCGGACCAGCAGGACCAGCAGGACCAGAAGGACAGGAGGCAGTGAGGAGGTGCTGCAGGATGCTTGTGTCAGTCAGCCATGAGGAAATGTCCCCTGAGGGGTGGTGAATGCCACTGTTGGTCCCAGGACTGTGGGCCCAGGGACTTGAGTCCCTCTTCTCGCGTCCCCAGGAGGCTGCCTGCCAGGAGCAGGGGATGGAATCGTGCAGGCTCGGGGGGTCCTGCACCCTGGGAGCAGAGAACCTCGGCTGCCTGTAGTCCCTGGGCCCTTCCCCGTCCTCCCCCTGCCTCCACAAGACTGGCTCCACTTTCCCCAGCAGGAGCCCAAGGAAAAAAAGGAAGAGAGAGAGAGAGAGGGAGGGAAAGAGAAGCTAAAAAATCTGTCTTCTTTAATTAATGAGGCAAGCCAGCCTGGAGAGCACGTTTGGGATCGCAGGCCCCCAGCCAGGGGCAAGCCGGCAGCCAGGGCCGGTGACATGGAGGAAGAGAGATGGGGGGGTATGGGGGGAGACAGGCACGGCTTTTTATACTCTCCTGTTAACTGATCCACGGAGCTTTCCTGGCATCGGTTTCAAAGGTATCCCTTCACTAATCCGCCGGGCTGTTCCAGGATGGTGGTTTTGACCAGCGGGAAGGGGGAAGGGAGGAGGGACGATCACAGGCAGACTACACCTTTTCACAACCCGCAGGAAAGAAAAGCAGGGGGGGAAATAAGGACCAGAGGTGGTGTGGGGCTGGGAGAGGGATGCTGGGGTGCCTGGGCTGCAGCTCGGCATGGCGGCCAGCGCTGCGGACAGAGTCCGAGAAGGAACCGACCAGCGCCTTCCCGATACAGCTGCTACCAGGCATCTGCCCACCAAGTGCCACAGGTATCCCAGATACATCATACCCACCAGGCTCAGCTTAATACAGGCTGACCCCATCCCCACCGGCACAGGAACCGACCTTCCCTGGGGTTGGCTCCTGCTCTGGGGTGGGTCCCACAGGGTGCCCACCCAAATTCCCCAGAGGGCACATTGCCCACCCCATGGGGGGATGGAGCAGATGCACCCACTCTTGCAGAGAAGTGTCCCCTCAAGACCTAGTTAGTGGGGGACCAGATGCTGCCCACCATTACAAGGGCTATGGGATTTTTTTTGTTTTAGTTCTTGCTGCTCTGTTGTTGTCTTAAGAATGCAGCCCTGGGCGGGTGCCCAGTGCCCAGCATTCTGCAGGCTGGGGGACTCTCCAGCCAGGTCCAGCCCTGCACCCCGCCCTGCCAGCTCCCCAGCATCATTTCCTTAAGTTGTCTTTCAACCCCACAAACTACCACACCTCTAATTCAGAGCAGCCTCTGGCAGCCCAGGGCACCATCTGCCCGTGATCACAGAATCCCAGAATGTCAGGGGCTGAAAGGAACCTGGAAAGCTCATCCAGTGCAATCCCCCCATGGAGCAGGAACACCCAGATGAGGTTACACAGGAAGGTGTCCAGGCGGGTTGGAATGTCTGCAGAGAAGGAGACTCCACAACCCCCCTGGGCAGCCTGGGCCAGGCTCTGCCACCCTCACCAGGAACAAGTTTCTTCTCATATTCAAGTGGAACCTCCTGTGTTCCAGTTTGAACCCATTGCCCCTTGTCCTTCCGTTGGTTGTCACCGAGAAGAGCCTGGCTCCATCCTCCTGACACTCCCCCTTTCCATATTGATCCCCATGAATGAGTCCTCCCTCAGTCTCCTCTTGTCCAGCTCCAGAGCCCCAGCTCCCTCAGCCTTTCCTCACACGGGAGATGCTCCACTCCCTCCAGCATCTTGGTGGCTGCGCTGGACTCTCTCCAGCAGTTCCCTGTCCTGCTGGAACTGAGGGGCCACAACTGGACACAATATTCCAGGTGTGGTCTCCCCAGGGCAGAGCAGAGGGGAATGATGCTGGACTGACCCTGGCTCAGGCATCTACAGGCATCACCAGCGGACACCAGCACCCATGGCCGTCTCTCCATGGGACAGAGACGAGATTGAGAGCTCAGAAGAAAGCCTTCACAAGGCACCATCGCAGGCAGCAAGGGTGTTTGATCATGAACGACATTTTTCTAATTGCAGTCAGACCTGGGCACAGTCAGAACCCAGGAAAAGCTGCTGATGCTGGCCCAGGGAGTAGCTAAAACAAGAATTTGCTTATGAACTTTGTTTCTTGTTTTTTTCCAAGGGCTGGCAGTTTGAAGGATCAGTCTGCGTAACACAAAGAGAGCTACGCTAAGACAGATCTCACACCACAGCTCTGATTTCTCTGTCAGGTCAAGGCCAGATTGCTAAATCTCATGGTCTGGTATTGTGTAAGATTTGGGCAAAGTCAGGTAAAACCCTCACTCACCCTGTGTCGCTCTGAAGTAGCTGTATTAGCTCAAAACCCACATGTATTCTGCTCTTCAGTACTTCTATCTGAACTAGCATCAAAATGGCTACGAAACTCCCCTTCAGTATAGGAAAAATGTCAATCCTTTTGTCAATAATCTTTTTACAGCTTCTTGCTTCCCAACAAACTCCCTGAAGTTCCAGCAGTGTCAGTTTTGCATCATTTTTTAAAGGCCCCTTTTTGAGTGAGGGAACAAGCTTGTTTGTGTAAAATTTAAAAACAAACAAACAAACCAAACACAAACAAGCAAATAAAACTACTCCTGCACAGCCTAACAAAAAAAACGGGCAGTGCCACTTGGTATTGAGACTGCTCTGGCTTCCAGAGCACACGTGGGCAGGGGTTTTTCGGTCCCTCCAGACCTGGCTGGCCACACGGACAGCTCTCCTCCTTGCTACCAGGAAGGGTGCCGGGAGGTTGGTATAGCTGCATGCACAGTCTCAGCTCCTGGGCTGAGTTTGCTCACTGGTCCTCATATCTGTTGAGAGGGGGAACTGTTGTCTTTGCCTGGAGACCCCTGAGGAGACAAGAGCCCTTTTTGCTGCGAAGCTCAGCCTCTGGTGCTCCCAAGTTCTGATGTGCTGACAGAGAAACTGGTGCACTCTCCTGTGCAGGACATGCATCAAGGAAGATGGTGGGAAGGGGTCGATCAGCCGATCTGATTTTATAGCAGAGTGCTGTACACATGGTGACTCAGTCCCGTGTCCTCCAGACCAGGGAGGTTTGGACTGCTGCTGCCTCTGAACAGGAACACCACGGCTTGCCCAGTTGCACCACTGAGCGTGTTCCACCGTACCCAGTACAGAGACCTGACTAACATTACACAAAGTCACATTCCTCCCTGACCTTTGTCCATGTACTCATTAAAATAATTGATCCCAGCCATGACAGTCACACAAGGACCAGATGCTTGTCATATTGCCTCTGGTGGCTCCTTCCTTCCAGACTCTGCCAGACCCAAGACTCCTTTTGCCAGACCTCCCCTTGCCCTGCATGCCCCCGGGGCCGTGGTGGAGCAGTGTGCCCCACGATCAGCAGGCTTGGCAGGCTCAGGGGCCTGGGGAAGTTATCTCACTGCTGCCCACGGGGACATCCAACCGCTTGTTTTGCTGGCTTTGTCTCTGGAGTGTTAATTATTGCAGCCCCAGGTGGCATTGTCCCTTACTATTACACGGTTGACCTGTATCTAATCCGTCATCATCTGAAACCCTCTGCCCCGTCCTGGCATCCCCATGCACCCAGAATCCCCCCAGCCTCCGTGTGCCCCTTGTTATGACTCCTGCGTAAACCAAGTTGCAGTTTCAGGACACGATCAAACAAAAGCTCCTTAAATTTCACCAAGCAAAGACCGATGAATCTGGAGACACCCAGGGTGGATGAATCCCCACCAGGCAGGAGCTCAGAACTCGCCCACGGCGGCAGCGGGTCCCTGCCATCCCGCCCTCCATACCCCCGGCTGTGAGCCAAGACGTGTCTCCATTTGGCCTGGCTTTCGGGTTGCTCCCCACCGCGAGAGCAGCACAAAGGAGCCCTCCCCGCTGCTGTCCAGGCCAGCAGCATCTCTGGCGCATGACTTGTAACCCACCGAGCCCGCCGCTGGTCCTTCACACGCCGTGAATGATAACAGGGAGCTGCAGCCCATTGTCTGCCGGCCGTTGCGCCGGTTTGTCAAGTTTGCGGTTGCATTTTAATCCTGACGCCTTTTCAAAGCCCAGCTGCGCATTGTGTGGGCACAGGAATTCTTGACTTGCAAATCCCCCTAGCATTAAATTCAACCTTCTGGGGCTATGGTGATCATCCGCACATTGAATGGGGGGCGGGAGGGGGGAGCTTCTTGCCCCTGCCATGAATAACAAGCAGATGAGAAGCAGCAGAAGACAGCAGAGGGGCTGGAGGAGCCTGGTGCAGCCAAGGTGACAGCAGTGGAGGCTGAGCCTGGGTACAGCACTCAGCAACGGGATTTGTACCGAGACATTGCCGGCTTGCCAGCTCCCCTCACCCCCTGCCTGCCACACTCGGTTTGGTGCCCAGAGCCGTTAAAAAGCACATGTGGTCTCCAGCAAACAAGGCTCAAGCGTCCCTCGGTGTCGGACTGCAGAGCCAGTCCCCAGTGCTGCAACGGAGCGAGGAAGGTGGAAAGGATGGGGATGGGAGAGCAAAATCCTGCTGGTGCTGCAGTGCTGGTCGATGGCTGGGCTGGGTCATGTGGGTGGATTTTAGCCTTTTCCTGCCTGTCTCAGTCTGTTCCTGGGCTCGGGATGCCACCCTACATGCCCAAGGTGTAGATGCTGCCCCGATGTTCTGAAGCAGAACGAGAGTAGGAGTCTGACCCTGTGGGTGGGGGTCCAGCCTCGATGACCCAAGAGGTGCCATCCAGTCCTCTGGTTTAATGCAAGCTATCCTCCTGCTCCACACAGAGAACAATAGGCAGCCTGTGTACGGGGAGATGGGCCTGCTGCCCCAGCTCTCCTACGGGCTGGCTGAACTGTCCTCAGACCAGATGGGCAAGTTTTCAGTGCAACCGAGTTGTTTTTTTTTCACTAAAAAAAAAAAAAAAAAAAAAAAAAAGAAAAAAGCAAAGCCCACACATTTGTCAAAGCTGAAGTGTTCCGTAGAGCTGTATCGTTGGGGCAGACTTTTGCCAAAAGCCGGGCAGACTTCTGGTGGCAGCCTGCCTGATTTCCTAACCCTTTTCCTAGCAAACAGCCTCAAAACCATGTTCCCAGGATGGCTCCAGGCTGCCAGGGCTCACAGCTGCCCGGCCCGCGGTTAGCACGAGGCAACCGGCAGCTCGTTCCCTGCTCGGGTGGGAGGACACCGGCTCCAGGCACCACTTTGCACGGAACCCCGCACTGCAGGAATCCCACGCCTCACCCCACAGCTCTTGTCTCTTCCGTGACGTCTCTTGTCTGCTGGAAGCAGCCCCAGCAACCCTCTGGAGCTGGGGCAGCGCGGGAAGTGTCAACTGACAGCTCTGCTTTGTTTCAGGGGAAAGAAAGAAACACAATCCCTTCTCATCTTCTCTGGTGGCCTCGCTTAACTTCTCATTGCCTCAGCCCGCGAGGTTCTGGGATTGTAAAGTCCTGTAAAAGACTCAGGGATCCTGCCACTCAGGGGAGGAAGGTAAGAATTAAAACGATAAGAGCGACTGACTCTCAGATCCCTCTACCACCTCTAGCCCAGCTCTGTCCTTTCCCCTCCTCTTTGCACACAGTCATGAATGTGACCACTCTGCGTGTTCTCGCCTTCCAGGAGCCCTCCCTGTGCTCTCACTGTCCTTCCTTCCTTCCTTCCTTCCTCCTTCCTCCCTTACTCCCTTCCTCCCTTCCTCCCTTCCTCCCTTCTTTCTTTCCTTCTTTCCTTCTTTCCTTCTTTCCTTCTTTCCTCCCTCCCTTCCCTGCCTGCTCCACGCTGTGCAGACAAGGTGGTTGTCCCCAGTTCACTCTTTGTGTCTGTGAACCTTCTTCATCCCAGGAGAGTCTCTTGCTCTGGGCACAGACCACAGTCCGGCTCAGCAGAGCCTGGGAGCAGGAACCACTCACTGGGAACCTGGAAAATGCAGGAGCATGAATCCTGCACAAGGAGAAAAAATATTTTGGCTCCCCAGAATACCATCCAGGAAGCAAGACCCTGGCCTGAGCCATCCTGCCCAGTGAGAAGATGACCTCTGTCTGCTGGTTGTGCAGGACCTGCGGGCCTGGAGTGACAGCTGTCCCCAGAGCATCGCTCTTGGCTCAGCAGAATTCCCCACACCAGCCGGAAAGAGAATTATCCCCTGTTTGTTTGCCCTGATTTGTTTTTAACACAACTGTGCTGCTGGCTGTTTATCACTTCATTTTCCTCCAGGAGATGAGGCAAGCAAAGGAGATCAGCCAGAATAAAACATGACCTTTATGGGCTGTGCTGTGGGTTTGGACTTTCCACCTACCACGTCTCTGTACCAATGGGGCCTGAGATGAGCAGATGCCAGGTGCCATGTTTGGTGCTGGCAGAGGAGCAGCATATGCAGCTCTGAGCTCAGGCCCACGGGATACTCCCCAGCGTGTGCTCATGACACCCACCCAGAGAGTTTTTGTGCCGCAGCTCAAGTCACTTCCTCACACCCAGCAAATTCCTCCTCCTGGTCTCCGTCCTCCCCCTGAGTGAATCTCAGCAGAGGAGGGTTGAGTGCTTGTGGGGGAACACTGCACACAAGACACTGTTCCTGCGTGGCTATGAGCACCTCGTCACGCAGCATGCGTTAGTCTGGGGATCTGAGGGACCTTGCTCCTTGGAAGTGCCCCGAGGGTGAAAGAAGAGTCTGCACTGAGGCACAGCAAAGCACAGCCATGATTTACCAGCATGTGCCGAACACCCATCCCACACTCACCTCTCTGTTTGGAGCTCTCCAGCCCAGCCTGGGACCACCAGCCTGTGCGCAGCCTCGGGCAGAGCTGACCTGCGTCCAGGCTCTAAGCACAGCTCAGGTCTTTGCTGTCAGGAGCACTCTGGAGCAGGCTCAGTCGCTCTTCCTCTTCTCCATCCATGCCCTGCTTGCTCCCTAGACCATCACGCACTAACCAGCCTTCCCATGGGCTCGTCCATGTGTGCATGGCCATCCCCATCCCCATATGGGTGAGCTGGCCTGGGGAGGACAACTTATTTGTGGTGAGGGGTCTGGCTTGGGGATAGAAGTGATGTCTTAAGGGGAGGCTGGGGGTGATGCCCTAAGGGGAGGCTGAGGAAGGCAGGGCTCTCACCACAAATGGCTCTGTGCACCCAGTAGCCAACATTGCATGGAAGTTGTGGATTGCTGGATGGGTTCACTGGTCCCTACAGGGTGCTGTTGTGCCCCCATATGTTCAGCCACTCCTGCTTGTGGATTCATATCCTGTGCTCCTGTAGCATCCTCCCCTCATGTGGACTCAGGCTGGGTCTCCTTCCCTTTTCTCAGAGAGGGAGCGAGGGTCTCTCCAGTCTCACTGCTGCTGCTTCCAGCCCCATCTGTTCTGTCCAGGGACCCTTTAGAGTTGTCATCATTTGGAATGCATGTACAGCACGTGTCTTTCAAATCTATGGCTCTGGGCAGCCACATACCCTTGAGATATGTTCTTAGACCTGAGAGGGGTTGGGGGATGCCTCTCTCCTGACTTTTGTGCTATTCAGATAGGAATTTATTGTGTTTACCACAGACTCTAGCTGTGAAAAGACCTTCTCTGACCTGTTTTGGAACAAATTCCAAGCCTGTCCTCCCATGGATGTACCCTGAAGGCGTTTACTGAGTGTGCACAAGAGACGTGCCAATGGACCAGAGAAAGGGTGTCCTGGTGGGGTGTCTCTAAGGGAAGATGGGAAGGGAAACCTCCTGGATGCTACCTGTCACTCCTTGTCTGAAGTGCAGCCTGGAGAGAGGTACCCGATCATCCAAACCAAACACTATCTGGATGCGGACACAGTCTGCTCAGCTCAAGAGGATCCTTCGACATTGCTGTCCCTTATAAGCATTTGGCTTGGGCAACCTCAACTGGCCACCTGCTCCCTGAGCACCTGCTCAGACAGCGATCTCACTGCTCAGCATCCTGGTGGCTTCTGGGATCTAAAGACCATTAAGTCGAGACCCAAAGGGTAGCTACAGGGACATGCCTGCATCCTGCGTGAACAGGAACAGTGAAGTTTTGAGCTTTTGTGAGAACAAAATTTTTCAGTGTTACATCTTATCTCCTTCCTCAGTCTTCGGGTGAATGTCCTGAGTTTCAAAATGTTCCATTTGAAGAACCAAGAAAGGTGTTCTTCATCCCCACCAGAACCCCAGGCATGGCAAGCTCAAGTGAGTTTGGGTCAGAGCTAAAGAGTACCCCTTAAAGACACAGAAGAGCCTTTGGGCACGCAGCGGGAAGCAGGAAGGCATGTGGATGTGCCTTGGCAAGTCCAGGAAGGCGACCAGCTTCCTGAAGGCATTTGGGGACACCCAGGAGAGCTGTGGGGAAGAGAACTGGCCTGGAAGAGTGCCCCACAGCCTCCTCCCACCGCTGAGTCCCCAGCAGGTAGTGACATAAGCCAAGCAGGTTTATTCTCAGTGACATTTTGGGGGATGCCTCGCAAAGATGAGTCAGGCTGTGCCTGATGCAGAAAAACAGCGATGCAGAGTCTTGTGGGGCAGTTTTAGTGGCTATGGAGGAGACAGGCCCACCCGCCTCATTAGTCTGGTCCTTGGGAACTGCTGACCACAGATAGAACCACCAAGACCTGCAAGGGCATCCCAAACACCCTTCCCTTTCTTCCACAAAGTCATTAAGGCTCTTAGAAACTCTTGTAGCAGCTAGAACTGAGGTGTCCTTTCAGTGAGGTGTCCACCCAGAGGTATCTCATACCTCTGCCTACAGTATTCCCATCCCATCATTGCCCTGTTGCTAGGGTGCTCAGCCTAGCAATGACTGCTGCTGACACGAGACCTTAGATACTGCCTATCAGATTTCCCGTGAGCAGCAGAGAGCAATGAAAACAGAGATCAGAGAGACGAAGAGAGGAGCCTAGCCTGCTAATTACAGTGGTAAAGCAACATTCAGCACCTGCTGCTGGCAGTTAGGTCCTTCTGCCAGGGGATATACAGCAAAACAGGTTTGGTTGGTGGTGAGACGGCAGCAAAACAGGATTCATTAGGGACAGGAGTGGTGGGGAAACAATTGGTCTTATAATAAAGGAAGAAAGCAAACTGATGGGCTTAGAAGCTGGATGAGTGCAGCTGTGATGCACTCGTGATCCTGCCAGTCCAGGTCTACCTCCTTCAGATGGATTGGGCTTGCGGAGAGGCAAGTTGTCTTGATCATCACCCTTCTGTCGTATCTGCGCTCATCTCTGTGCAAATCACAATGTTTTCTTCGTCCTGCTGTTCTGCCAGGGTGATTTCTGTCAGCAGGGTCTCTGGCCAAGGTGATTGCAGCAGCCTATTTTTGGGACTGCCCTTGAGAGATGGAAGCCAGGAAGGTGGAGCCCAGCTGTTGCGGTGTCCGTGCCCTGGAGAGGCACTCACACCTGCAGTCCATGCTGGCTGCTCTCCAGTGCCTTGCTAATTGCATTGGGGTCCTTAAATAATACAGCGGCCACGTGCTGAAGGGGCTGCTGGCTGACTCTCCCAGTGCTCGGGGGGGACAGGGAGGCTCAGCTGGGGGCCATTTCAGGCTGTAGGAGATGGGAATGTCTCAGTTCAGGTCCTGGGATTTTGGCTACAAAGGTGCTCTCTGACAGCTTTGTTGCTGGGTGCCTGCTGACTCCCCGGGATATGTATCTGGCTCTGAGAGTCAGCAAGGGGCTCACAGATCCTCACTTTTTTGAAGCCAGTTTAGGTACAGACAGGGATTTAAGGGACAGGTCTGCAACCAAATATACATGCATCCTATACTGAGCACGGAGCTTTATTTATCTCATCCTGCAACTCTAGATAACAACCCACTGAGGTGTTGTCCACCCCCAAAGCTGCCCCACTCACCTGAATATGGCAGGGATCCATCTAAGTAGCTTTATCCTGGGCTTCCCTTGATCAGTTGGCCTGCAACACCATGAAATTAAGGCAGAGACCTGGGTGAAAGCATGATGAGCACCCTGCAGCTTTGCCTTCCAGACCTGCCCATGCAGCGAACAAGTCCTTCCTGGAGCAGGAGGACCCCACAGGACCCAGGTTGACAGTGATGCATGGGTTTCTACTTCTTCTTACATTGTGTTACACCCTTCCCAGGCTTAGCAGGGTCTGCTCAAGCCTCAGGGTCTGAAATTTGCCTGCATGAGAATGGCAGCACTGCCAGCCCAAGGGCCCACCTTGCATAGGTCCTGTTTCCAAGAGCAGTTGATACCTAGGGAAGCATACAAGAAGAAGATAAGCACACAGTACATTCCCCTGCCTCTAGGTGGTTTTCCTGAGCCAGATGTAATCCACGGAGTTCACACTTTTCAGTGGGTTTCTCTTCCATGGTCTTGTGGTGATGTTAGGGCTGTGATATCCTTTCTCAAGGAGTTCCACAGCCCCTCAACACGTTGCATGACAAATTGCTTCCTTCTATCTGCTTCAACTTACTGACTTTGTTTCATGCCCCTGCTTCTCAGCTGGGAGAGAGAATGAGTAATCCCTGTTCACCTGCCCCAAGCTGCTCACCTTTTTCTGGACTTCTCAGCTGCCCCTCAGGTGTCTCTTCCTGCTCTGACTGTCCATGAGAGGTAGCTGCAGTTCAGTTGTATGGGCAAGAAATGCTGTGGTCTGCAGAGTTATCTCAGTAAAGCCCAAGTCTTGCAATACTCTCCGAATGTTGCTGAATTTGTCTTTCCAGCACACCTGCCAAGCTGAGAAATCCTGCTACCCTTATTCTAATGAGGTGCAGCACGGCCAGGGATCAAACACTTCCCTGATGCAGAACCAGTGTTTGAAAACCAAGGACTGAGCCTTCACCTCCTGTTTCCCATCCGAGAGGTGCTTTGCTAACCTCACCCAACCAGCTGACCAAAAACTGTCCTGCCATTACAGCGATCGACCCACCAATGCTGAAATTTGAATGGCGACTGTGAGCATCACCTGGGTTGTCATCTGGCTCAGATACCTGCAAAAAGCAGGCAGGAGACAAGTCACGTTTCACAATCAAAGGGAAGGAGGGGATGGGGGCAGGGGAGCAACTGAGCCAGTGGAACTGTTTGTGCAGCCGTAATCACACCATAAGCAAGGCAAAAGCTCTTGTGCTAGCCTGGCAAACAGGCCCTGGTGACCAGAACTGCTCAAAGCGAAGCTGCCTTTGCTTGGGGACTCGGTCCCCTGAGCGGTGTGTGCTCCCACACTGGCTGCCCACAGGGACAATGCTTTGTTCCTTTTTGTCCATGGAAAAATTGATCCTTCCATGTTTTAATTTTAAATCTGTTTGCCCTTATTAAATTTATTTATTTATTTATCTATTTAAGAGTGGATGGCCAGTTGTTTTTGGCAGTTTGAAAAGGTCCCACCCAATGGAAACGGAAGCGAGCAGAGGATGGAGGGATGCCAGGAGGGACACTGTCACAGCCCCGCCTGGGGCTTCTGCCACTCCCCATCCTGGCCCTGGTCTGTGTACCCCCAGCTGTGACATCTTCCTTTGCCCACATTTCCCTCACTGGCTTCCTCCAGCTGACCCCTCTGTAGGACCAGAAGTGCCATCAGACATGGGGTACAGCAGAAAGACTTGGTGCCCAGTCCTGGGGCACCAGCAGGAACCAGGTTTCCAGCCTGGGAGCCCATGGGGCAGACCCTGTGGCCCACCTGAGCCAGGACACGCACCTCCACGCTGTGTGCGGTCCAGGTGGACACTGGGGCACATGGGGATGCTCACCCTGAGAGAACTCACCATCGCCCAGACAGGAGGTGGCAACTAACAGTCCCTTCTCATCTGAGGGGTCCCAGAGCATTTGAAGTGGAGAAGAGACACTGCAGCCCAGATGTAGAAATTTAAGATGACCCATGTTAGGCAAATTGGAATACACACTTAGGCTCAGGCTTGGACCAAGCATTCAGTGCAGACACAGCCCTTATAAGCTTTCTGAGGAAAAAAAGGAATAGCAAATAAAAAGTTGGAAATCATTAAAGTACCTCTTGCTGGAAGGGTTAGAAATCTGTGGCTTTGCAATGCCTGCATCTCACAAAAAATTCTATTTACAGACATTAAAATAATCCTGTAGATTTAGCATCCTTAGATTAGATAAAGGGAGAAATTCTTCACTACAAGGGTGGTGAGGCACTGGAAGAGGCTGACCAGAGAAGCTGAGGATGCCCCATCCCTGGAAGTGTTCAAGGGCAGGTTGGATGGGGCTTTGAGCAACCTGATCTGGTTGATGATGTCCCTGCCCATATTAGGGGGGTTGAAACTAGATGATCTTTAAAGGTCCCTTCCAACCCAAACCAGTCTGTGATCCCCAGCGTTCAGAGATGCTCAAGTGCCATTCTGGGAGGCACAAGCAGGGACTGGGAAGAGTGCAGGAGCCCGGCATCCTCCCAGCAGCTGACGCAGGTGGGAGAGACAAGCCAGACTTTCCCTCTCTCTCAGTCCTGTCCCACACACACACGTTTTAAATGTGACCAAAGGCCTCTGTTCTCCAGGCTGCCCTGCCCCTCCCTCTGTACTACTTCTCTCTCTCGCTCAGCAACTCAGCCCTGCATCCAGGTTTACATATAAATAAAGAGCGAGTGTGAAATCCACCCTGGGGTCTCTCCTGACTCCCACTTGGCTCCTTAATTGGAAAGTCTGACAGCAGGAGATACTGCAATGAGCTAAAGCAGAAACAAACTCCCTTTATCCCAGGCAGAGATGGTGAGTGGGGTTAGTTCCCCAGCCCAAACCACGCCGGCTGGGAAGGACACAGACCAGATTTGCACACGCTCAGCCAGGCTCTGCTTATCCATCAGGCTCCACCTCTCTGCTGAGCCTGGAGGGAAGGGACAAGCACACATCAGAGAGCACCATGAAGCAGCTCATCCCTTTTGAAACCCTGACCAGTTGATGCCAACATTAGGGGAGATGTGATCTCTATGCAGCACTGGGTAGGTGTGTGGCTCAGACATCTGCATCTGCAAAAAAAAAAAACACCTGATTTTGAGATTCCCCCATTTTCTCTGTACTAAGGAAAGGGGGTTCCCCAATGCATACATGGCTCCCATCAAAACACTGCTGACTTCAGGGATCACTCCCCGCTTTTGATTATTTGTCCTAAAGAAATAGAGGCTCAGATTCTCCATCCCCTTGCTGGAGGGGAAAACTGACCCTCGCACCTTGGGTTCTCTATTACTGCCAGCCCAGCCCTGGATTGCAGATGGTGTTTCTCGCAGGGCTGGCAGCACCATCATCCGTGGAGACAAAGTCTACACACCTCACCAGGCTACGGTGCACCTCAAATGTGCACATCAACAGCCAAGAGCCACCTGGCATTGTGAAGGACAGCTAGAAAACCTCCTCCACCAAGCCCTCATTGATCTCTGGCTGCCTCCTTTAGTTTTTTGAGGCCCTGGAGGCACAAACATTGCCTCCAGTAGAACTACTTCAAAAGTAACAACGATCTCAGTACAAGCAGATCGGTGTCCCAGAGTTTTATGTTTCCTGGGGAAATAAGACACTCTCCGGCTCCCGATGTCAGGGAGGTTTGTTATCCACATTAGGATGCCATGTTCACCCTGAGGTGGGGGGCAAAGTGCTGTAGAAATTCATATTCTGTTGGTCTAGCATCACCCAGCCTCGATGAGCTTGCCAGATGAGCAGATGGGGAAGAAGACCAGGGAGAGAAGAGGAACAAGGTATAGTTAGATAGCATGCCACATGAAGAGCGGGGTCAAAACAGGTACCTTGAGCTTCTGACCACTGTTCTTGTGCAGAACCAATCTACTCCCATGAAGGGCAGGGGAGAGATTATGCTTTCTGTCGGAACTTTCATCAACATTTCTGGTGGATGTAGGACCCTGATAACTGAGAAGTTAAACTTCTTCAAACAGAAATTTCCTTTCCTGACCAGTTCTCTAAAGAGAAAACAATCCTGATGTATGAAATACAATATTCTTGCTCATGTTGTCTGTGTGAATTAAAATACCAACTGACCCAGCAAAATCAGTAAGCTCACTACTTTGATCATGATGTTTGGAGCAAGAGGCAAGGTGGTGCAGCAGACATGTACATGTCTCCTATACACATAAACATTGCTTCTGTGGCCTTTGGAGACTTCCCCATAATCATTCTCATGATGCATCCTTTAAGATTGGCCAAGAGCTTGCAAAGGCATGGTGAGGGCTATACTTTTTTCCCGGTGAGATACTGCCAGCTGAGTATTGCAGACTCTTCCTTTTACTAATCCTACCTCCTGGAAGGACTTAGCAACTAATCTGAGTTACCTATTTCTACGGTTCTGTGGGAAAAACAACAACAGCAGCAACAAAACCAACAAAAACACATCATTGTTTTAAGTCCTGTGAACTCACTCCAGGGCCCATGGGAACATCCCCTGGTCTTCATAATTTGATTTAGGTTGATCCTTAGCCAAGACCCCTCAAGCCCTACATGACTTTAAGTGGGCTATTGCGTGGGCTCCAAACACACACTCTAGCTAGGGACATCATCCTGTTGTAGGAAACCACTCTCAGACCCAGGCTTGCAGCAGGAGGATTACCGCTGTTAGCAATGGCTTGTTAACTGATGCCTTAAGGAAATACAGACAGCACAATGCTGACCCACAGCATGGAGCTGGAAACACCTCCCTGGTCTGATGTAGACAGGACTTGTATACATCAGAGGGTCCCTTGTCAGGTTTTAGCCAGCCCGTGTCACTGCAGGTCAAAGCATTTATACAGAAAAAGCCCAGCTGACTTCACCAGGCACTGGAGCTTTTGGCTCCAGTCACCCAGGAAGCAACCAGCAGAGTTAGGAGTCCCAGAGCTTTGCAAGCCAAACGGGCCCAAGTTTGTGCATATAAAAGCCCTAGGGTCTGCCCATCTTGAAGCTGTTTTCCCAGCCCTCCTCTGGATCCTTGCCTGTGACTGTCATTTGCGAGGTGGGACACGCAGAGCTGCCTGCAGTGCTCAATGCAAGGTCATCATGACACCACCCACCTGCCTAACACCTTTGTGAAACTCCTTACATCCTTCTCTGCAGCCTCCTCCATGAAACCTCAGACTTTTATTCACCTTTTTGGTCACTGCTGGTCTCTTGAGCAGAAATCCTCATTCAGTTGTCACAAAATAACCCAGTTCCTGGGAGGCTACAGCCACTTCAGAAGCCCTCAGCACAGAGAAAGGCTTGACAGAGACTCAGGATGGCTGTGCCTCCCTTCCACACGCACTGCTACCTGCTTGTGCCCACACCTCACTGTCCTCATCTCCAATTCCTTGCCGTCCTGGTGATTCCCCACCGGTGCACACAGGTCTGCCTATTCTGAACAGCAACATCTCAACCGAAACACAGGCGCTTGCATGAGCAAGCATGAGCAAGGTCTGCAGCACCACTCGCTCCACCCAGCCTGACCCTCATGGGTTTTGCACAAATTAACAGGACACGGTCTTGCTCCAGAGTGCTCTCCATGCTGTCTCACATGAATCATCTTGGTGCACACCAGGCTTTTTGAAGATGCTGCTGAGTTTCACGTAGGTGGATTATTCCCAGGGAATCTCAGTTCTTCCATTCACACATCCCGGTGGCCCTTGCTAGGGACAGCAAGAGTCCCAGCCCAAAAGCCAGTCTAAAGATCCTGGATTAGTGTGGCAGATCATTTAACACAATTACATTAGGAGAGTATAAAAATGTATTCCATGAACCACCCTTGGGAAGGAGCAGTCTGGCTTTGTGACCAGGGGTGACCTGCTCCACAAGGAAGGATGTTGGTGGGTGTACCTAGAACCTTCAACTTGTTCACTGAACCAGGAAAGACAAAAGCACCAGCTTGTCCCCAGCAGCAGCATCCTGCTGGTCATGGTGCCAGGATGCTGCGCTGCAGTTTGACAGCTCCTAAAAACAACAGTTCAAGTGGGGCTTGTGGTGTTTGCAAGAATTCAAAGCTGATTGTCACAAAAACTTTTCCACCTGCCTGCTGATCCACTCCTCCCTTCCCAGGCACCCTCCAGCCACTGCTCTTTGTATATGACTCCAGACATGACAAGACCCTTGCATGTCCTGGTGAGCCAGGACCACAGGTGGGGTGCGGCTGGATTGTTCTGACTCTTCCAGACATCACACCAAGCTCCAGACAGAAATTTTGGGCTTTGCTTTGGCTTTTTCTGATTTAGCGCCCCCTGCAGCAGGGCAGGCAGTGGTTCTCCATTGCAATATGCCATTGGCAAGAAGCAGTGAAGCTGGGTAGCTGGAGGACAATTATCTATGCTCTACCCAGCTGAATGAAATCCTCTGGTGGTGAGGCAGAACCTCACTGCAGACCTGGATAACTCTGGGATCTTCGTCAGAGAAGATTTAAATCAGTGAGGTCTTGCCTTTGTACTGTCCCCGAGGGGTTCCCAGGCGCTGGGTGAATGGCATGGGGTTGGTCTCCTCGCCTCCAAGCAGGGCAGCCAGTCCCTCCAGGCAGCACCGCGGAGCAGCCGCAGCAGCTTCTCCCTCCCAGTCACCCTAGAGAAGACCCAACCTCCTTCAGAGTGGAAGTGTGTCCCTAAGCTAAAATTAGATATGCTAAGTATCCTGTCCTTGCCCTGTAGCCCCAGAAGCACTTCTGAGGTCCAGAACTTGTAATGGCAGCCAAGACACTGCCCCATGGGGAAAGGAAGCTGCATGTTCCTCCTTCCCACCGCAGCACATCCCACCCTGGCCTCCACACAGCCCAGCTCTGCGTCGCCTGCCTGGTCCATAGCAAAGGATGCACCAGTAAACTGGGCAAAGCAGCCCAGGCCAGCGTCCACCCGCGGGATAATCTTGAGCTTTGTGCTTCTGAAGCAAGAGACCAGCCGGGACCACCACCTCCCCTCCGCCTCGCAGCGCTCAGGACTGCAGCCCCAGGCGGATTCTCTCCTCGCTGGATAACTTACACATAGCTTCCCTGCTCCATATACTCAGCTGTTCCTCTGATATGGTGCCAGTCTCAACACATGGAAACCAGGCCTTCGGAATCTTCCATAAGCTCAAGCAACTTTACATTAGCACATTGTCTACGATCTCGAAGCCTACAGTCTGAGATCATCAAGCCTTCCATAAAACATCTAGCAAGGTAATGGTAGCTTTGCATGAAGCAGAATGAAATGATGGAGTTGTCCATCTTCCCAGCTACCACATTTTTCTTGGCTGAATAAAAATTTCATTTAATGGTAACATTAAATTCAGTGCCAGCTCTTTTATTCCTGTGTCACCAGAACATGAAAGGAATGCTTTTCTCACAGCTTTTGATTCTATTTGCAAGGATACATCTCCTAATTGCAGCTCACCTATGTTAATATTTCCAGGAGTTTTCATCAGATCATTCAACACAAACCCTTGGTTTCTGGGAGTTTTCCTTCTGTTATGAAACTTTTGCTATTCTTCTCTCAGCATTAGTGAAAAATCAGAGGGGAGGTAAGAGCATTCAAGTTCTTCATAAATCAATTTCTGCAACATCTTGCATTTTGGGACTATTCACCCCCAGTGACTAATTCCTCCTTTCTCCTCCTTACGAAGCCACATTTGTTCCCTTCAAGACCACTTTCCAAGACCTTTTTCAAACTCCAGCCCTACAGTTCACAAGAAAATCTGGAAAAACAACCCTGCTTTCCTTCAAGAAGCACAAGTTATGGAGGAGAGAATCACAGAATCCCAGAGTGTCAGGGGTTGGAAGGGACCTGGAAAGCTCATCCAGTGCAATCCCCCCATGGAGCAGGAACACCCAGATGAGGTTACACAGGAAGGTGTCCAGGCGGGTTGGAATGTCTGCAGAGAAGGAGACTCCACAACCTCCCTGGGCAGCCTGTTCCAGTAAGTGAGAGCTGGACAAAGACCTGACCCCAGGTCCAGTCTGGCAAGAGATGCCCCACTCCTGTCACCCCCTGCCCAGCTCCAAGGGGCTGAGTGATGAAGGTTCCCAGCCTGCTCCCAGGCACTGTCCCAGTGAGTTGTCAGCAGGGTGTCAAGGATTTCTCTCAGCATCTCCTGGGCAAACCATTGCCCTGTACCCTTGGACGCAGCCCTGACTGCTGCTGGTGGGCAACAGCTGGGTCCTGGGCCCTGGGGCAGGGTCTGGCTGCACAGCAGGATGGGAGGCAGCCAGCCCCAGCTCCCTGGGGTGCTCAGCACCACAGCAGCCACGTCCAGCTCAGAGATGTCTCCCTGCCCCTGCCTGTCAGGCCACCAAGAATGTCCCTAAAGACATCAATGGCTGACCAGCCTGGCTTGCTCGCCTCACCTGGCAGCAGACAGCTCCCAGCACCCTGTGGTCTCTGCTCTCCCCTGCAAAACTCTTGTCCCAAAGCCCTGGGGCTAGGCTGACCCTCTGCAGACACCTGTCAGCACAGCCAGCCCAGACCACAGCTTTCCCTGGAGACACTTGTCCTCTGCTTCCTCACATCAGCACCCCCAAACTCCTCCCTGGGTCATGCCACATCGGCATCCTTCAAGTGTCCCACGTGTGGTCCCGGAGGCACCCACTGCCCTTCCACCACTGGCCCCCAAGGCCTTGCATCTCACCCATGAGCACACCATGGGGGAGGTCACAGTGTTCAGTCGCTCCGCCTGGGGACAGCTTGCTTGTTTTTGTTGTACACCCCTTCCCTGCAAGCTGGGAGCCCCAACCTCATCGATCCACACCTCACGGGGGGGAGAGGACAGGGGTATCATGGCAGAGAACCTCATCCCACCTGGCACTGCCAGCAGTGGGGTCTGAGGGTGGGCAATGGGGTCTCAGATTTCGGCTTCTCTGCCTCTGGGGAGCCCATGCGGGGAGGGACAAGGAGCTGCTTGGACTCTCCTGACAAGCCGACTCCGCAGGAGGGTGTGGGTGAGATCCTCCTCACACAGAGAGAGCCCCGTGGCTTGTCCATTTTGGCTGTTTATGGCTTGGACCAGATCAGGTTTCTAAGCTCTTCCCAAGCCAGTAACTTTGGGATTTAAAAAAAAAAACACCACCACACAGATTTTCTCCTCTTTCTTCACTCTCCCATCCTCCACCCTGCGATTTGTGGCCTGGCCTGAAGATGGTGAACGAGCAGCGGTGCTCCGGAGCGTGGCCAGCGCTGAGCCACCTCTGTGTCCACCCAGGTCCTCCTTGCAATACCCACGGGCTGAGGCAGGCAGCAAGGGGGGGCTTAGCATCACCCCGCTGCACCCTGTCAAACAACCTCCACACCATCTCCTGCATTTTCTACCCCAGCCTCCCAAGAGGACACGACCTGGGGGGGGTAATGTCATTGCTGCTTCAGCCCCCAAAAACACGTTTTCTGCTCCCTGATGAGCTGCGGCCTTGCAGCATGAGCCACCATGTTCCTCCGTCCCCCACTGCAAAAAGGGCTGGGAGCCCTTTCCCAGGGTGCTGTGGGGATGAATAGAGCAGATAGCATGAGGTTCCCGGAGCAGGTAACGTCCCCCTAATTAAGATAAATACTAATTAAGTCTGGGACTTTCAAAGAAGCCCTGGGAGCAGACTCCAACTCTTGTTGAATTTCAATGGGAACGAGACACCTGACTCCAGAAAAACCCAGCCTCTGATATTAAGCTTAAATGGCCCCTTCTCTAACATTGATATATTGCTGCTCTGTAACTCCTGAGTGCCTTCCCGTATATCCGAGCACAACATCAATGTCCTGGAAATGCTAATAAGGAGCTTTAGAAGGGCAGCGGTGAACAAGCTCCGAGTCAGATGCCCGTGATCATCCTGTACTATTAAACGCCGTGGACTAGCTCTGAGCAGAGCTTACCCGTTTGCGCACGAGGCTCTGGCTGAGCCCCGGGTGCTTTGTGTGTCCCTGCTACCGGCGACAGAGCTGCCGCCTCCTCCTCCTCCTCTTCCTCCTGCTCCCCGGCTCTGGAGAGCTCACGCCAGCCCCAGTCCTGCACTGTCTGGGAGACCTTCACCGGGGAGAGCAAGGAGAAGAGACACTGCCCACCTGAGAGCTGTGTGTGCGGGGACCAGCGGCCCTAAGACCACCAAAGGACAGCAGCGGGAAGCAAGACCTTCCTGTTGTGAGCAGACTCCCAGGCACCCATAGAGGGCTGGGGGGGCTGTGGCCCCCCATTTGCATGCCCATTTGTGCTCATGCACCCTTCACCTTGTCCATCACAAGGCACAGGCCACCCCTGCAAAGAACATGCCGTGGGGGCTGCACTGTGTGGCCACGGCAGCAGGAGATGCTCAGAGAGGTGGGGGCTCATAGCACCGGTGCAGTGATGGAAAGCACTTGGGATTTTGGGTGGTGGTGACCCAGGAGCGTGGACCAGCAGCGCTGAGCTTGGGCTGCGGAGCCATCTGGGAACGCCAGACCGTGAGACCCCTCCGCAAGCCACCACGTGTCCAGCTGGCTCAGACCCAGCATTGTGACGGCCTGGACGTTGCAGGCCCATTGCCAGCCCCGAGGTCTGACAAACACAACCTCTCTGTCCTCCTGTCCTGCTCACCAGCGCCTGTTTCAAATTAGCATTTCCCCTGCCCCCACCTCCAGCCACTTGGGCAAATCCCCTCCGCTCTCTGCCAATGGTGCCTGTGCCGGGCGAGACCGGTCCCGGAGCCTGCCTTGGTTTCCAAGGACTTTCCCAAGTCCCGGTACACTTTAGCAATTAGAGGGTTAAGTTTCCTCCCGGCCTCGCTGCATTAACTGGAAAGGAATGAAGTGTCAGGCATGTTCTCACCACAGCAGGCTGTTGGAAAGCAACTCCCTTCTCCACGCACACACACCTCCCACTGCTGCGACCAAATTATTTTCTATCCTCCAGAGACCCAGTATGCCAGACAAAATCTGCAGCATGACTCTGATTCATTGCAAAAGGATGCAGATGTAATATTCCCTTTTTTGCCGGGGCTTCTCGCACGCTAATTCACACGACATCTTGGCGTTTCGAGTTTTACAGCTCTCCTTCCCTCTTTATTATTTTTTTGGAGGGCTCTGACGCCCCTCACTGACCCTTGGCCCCACCTCCTTTCTCCCAGCACCACCAAAATAAAGACGCTAAGCCTCCCATCTCCAGCGTGCAAATAGGCAGCTCTCCCCAATGTGCTAATTAGCTGAGTGTTTGGAAGTAAATAGGTATGATTGGTGGTAATTTCCTGGCTGAAGGGGTAATTATTTGTTTCAAACAGGCTGCAAAATAACCCCTGTAAGGTGAGATAGGAAACTAAATTCAAAAGAGGTTTCCTATTCCCACTAAGCAGGATTGAAAACTGGTTTGAAATTCCTTTTTTTATTTATAGTACATGGTATCCATGGAAACCTACAGAGGAGGTCATGGTAGCTAGGCCTCCGTTTCACCCTGCTCAGGGGATTACCGTTGCACAGTGGTACGCAGCCGTGTAAGAAAGTAGATTCACAATTCCCCGCAAATAACCCCCCCGCCAGCCCCCAGCCCCAGCCTTCCTGGAGGGCTGCGGGAGAGCTTTTGGGAGGCTCATAAATCTGCTCCGAGACGGGAAAGTGATGGGAACTCTGCCTCCAGCGTCCCCGTTCGGAGGCGGCGCGAGCCGCAGGTCCCCGCGGTACCGGCGCGATGCTCTGCGGGACGCAGCTGCTCGCGGCGCTGGGATGCTCTTCCCCTTGCCCAGACTCGCAGCCCCGGCTCCCAGGCCCCGCACGACGGGGAGGAACACCCCAGCCAACTTTTCCCTCGGCTCACACAAGTGAGGAAAGCCCAAGCGTGGTCCAGATCCCAAATTCCCACTTGCAAGCGGTGATGTGCAGGCAGGGCATCTTCTGTGTTCACCTTTCCCGGTTGTTCTCAGGAAAGCCGTTTCTTTAAAGGAAGAGGGGAAAGTGTGGGAAAAGGGATGCTGCAGAAATGACTGCGGTTTTTGGCTGGATCCTGGGGGCGTGGTGCTGGGCACTGCTCCCCCCATCCATTTCAGCGAGGTAAAATAGGCTGTTTCTCCCCTTCAGGAGCTGTTTGACATCCCCCCCAAGATCTGAACCTTTTGCAACTGTGGGCAGGAGCGATTCCACATTACGATTTGACCACATATGATTTAGCAGGAGAGTGATCATTACTTTTTATGCTGCATGTAAAAACCCAGTTACAGTCCGTATAGCGGCTGATGCTCTATAAACAGTCAGCGGCAGCAGCGAGCGAGCAGTGCAGACGGAGGTGCGCTGCCAGCTCGCTCCCCCGTGCTGGCGGGGCCACAGCGGCTGGATGTTCCCTGGGAAGGCAGAGGTGGAGCACGGAGCTGCTCCACGACCATTTTCCACCCCAGCCAAGCCTGGCGCCTGGACCCCCCGCCCCATCCCCTTTAGCACTTCTCGCTCTGCCCCAGCAGCGCCAGAGCGACATTATGCCGGTGACCTTCACTAATTCACTTTCCCTCTCCACGCCGCCTTTCCTCCGCTCGCAGAAAGACACGCTTTTTCACACAGCATAAAAATAGCCTGCGAAAGGCGTTGCCAGAGGAAGCCGCGGGGCCAGCGACATGCAGGCTGGCGCAGGGACCGGCTGCTCCGTGCGCGTCCCTGGCCCTGCGCACACCCCCTGCCCCGGCTGGGAGCTCCCAGACCAGCCTCCGACCACCCAGATGCCCCTAACAGCCTCTTCCTCTGCTTTTGCTTTGCTGTGGACTCAGTCTCAAGGTGGAGAAATCCAAGTGGTGGAGTTCTGCAGCAGGGAAATGCTGCTTTATCAACGTTTTCTCTGAAACCGATTTTTTTTGCCTTTTGTTTTGGGAAACTGAAGGTTGAGATACTCAAAATGAGGTGAATTGCAAGGCACGATTTTGAGGCTTTCTAAACCAAATTATATATATTAAAAAAAAAAAAATCCCAGGTCCTTTATGGAAATTGTTCTGGTTTGAGTATCTGTCAGTAGGAAACAGTACTGGAGCCATTACCATCATGAAAACTGAATTGTTCCTATCAAACTGGCTTTACGTCACCAAAAGCTCTGTCCTGATGAAACACCTCCAACTGCTCTTCTCTTCACAAGCCCTTACCTCGATTCTTCCTCTGCCATCCCTCCAGCTGGCGTGTGCACGGCACCGTACGGTGACGGCCACCCCCAGCCACTTGCTCAGGCTTCACGCCAGTATTGCAGTGTTTTCTCATTTCCCATCACCATCCCTAACGCTCCCCTGCAGCCTCCCCCCTGCTCTTCAAGCCCTCTCTTAAGCCTGGCCTTTGCCAGAAGCAGAGTGCCCCGGGAGCATCTCATCTGCTGGGCAGGGTTTCGACTGACAAGCAGGGAAGCCACCACCTGCGAAGTAAACCCCTGGGCACACCTCATGGCTGATTTGAGGTTAATTACATCCTAGAAGTGTCCTTTTCTCTCTAACAGTGGCTATAAACACTGGAGACATCAAAAGGTAGGCAGGATGAGTCCAGCCGTGCTCCATCAAGTGACCGACCGGTGCCATCACACGCCCGTGTCAGACCCTGCTCCTCTGCCCTCCCCACCCCAGGGAGCTCGAGGCAAAATCTGCATCTACCCCACATGCTTTTTCTCACATTAAGTTCATCCACACATCCGGTGGTTTTCCAGTGCTAACCACAATTTTGTGCCTACCTTGACGCACGCTATGCTATCGCAAGTACAGTCAATCAATCTTGCCTCGGCCAATAAGCAGGAGAGAAGTAATGTTTTTTCCTACTCCCCCAGCTCTCTTCTCCTCCCGTTCTCCATCAGGCACTCAGCAAGTTCACAAGGGCAGCCAGCTCTCGGTTTCCTTGGTCACGCACAGCAGCTTGCCCTCCCAGAGTAATAAAAACAAATGACACGTTGCTGTTTGTTGTCAGAGATGTTGCTGGGCCCCTCCATGAAGAGAAGGTTTTGGGGGAAGGAGGCATTTGTGCTTTTAGGTTCCTCCTTGAGCAGGTGGAGGAGAAGTTGTCAGTAGATGTAATGCCAGAGTCAAATGAAAAGGATGAGCGAAGATTGAAACGTTGTGAGGGATGCAAGGCTGAGAGATAGGGGTGTGCTGGCTTGTAGATGCCGGAGCTGGTGAAAAGACACTGGATCTGATCATCTGGGAAGAAATGAGACCCAAGAGGTGTCTGAGCCAGGTCTTGATGCCTGCCAGGGGGTGGGCAAGTCCCCAGCCTGCAATGCTGCCCTTCATCCCCTGCTCCTGGCACTGAACTGAGTGACCTTAATGTGCGGACGCTGAGTTGAGTAAGATGGACAACAGATTCTAATCCTCCCTTGAAGCTGTAGCCAAGATTTGCCCTATTTCCCTTTGCAGCTTATCTGCATTTTCCCCTGATTCAGTGTCCTCTCCGCACAGGCGCATGGGGAAGCACTTGCTCGTGCAGGTGTGAACACACTGACCTGCACAGGAGGGAGCCCCGGGAACCCCAGCGGAGCGGGAGCTTGGAAGTTCAGGAGCTGCTCATGCCAGGAGCCAGGTCCTCCTGTAGCCCACACGTAGCTCACGGTGGTCAAGACCCTACGGACCTGCCCCTCTGACACAGGAGCCCTGCACCACCCATCCTGCAAGCCACGTCACAGCAGCCAGGCGGGCTGTCTGAGCCCAGTGTCCCTGGACCTCAGCGAGCAGCCCAGTCCTGGCTCCAGCCGCCCTCCCGGGCACGGCGGTGAGCAGAGCTGAGCCTGGAGGACTTCACCATCTGCTTGCTGGTTCCAGCGCCAGCCCCCATGCCGTGATGTTCCAAAGGCTGCGGGAAGGGAGGACTCACGACACCTTTATCTTCAGCTTTGCTTCTCCCTTTCTTCCTATTTTTATTAGCTGGGAGACATCACATCCTTTTTATAGCTCTGAATTTGAGGGTGATCAGATGAAAGAGTAGCGAGGCTCCCGCATGGAGAGATGAGCAGCCATAAGGTCAAGGCACCTGAAGGAAAACTTTCCAGCTTTCATAGCCCTAAAGATTGTCTCATAAAATTACTCATAAAATTAAAGTGGGTTTTGGGTTTCAAAGTCCTGAGAAACTCGAAATAGTCATCAGCCAGTTCTGGTATATGGAAAGCCTCAAACCTTGGCTTTCTGAAGCAGAGGTTGACACTGTGCTGTAATGTCTGCTGGGGACGGGGAAACACGTCTGAGATGGCAGCGTCCAAACCAGCTTGGAGGTTGCGGCTTAGGCAGGGGGGGGATAAGTTGTTGTCACTATTAAAACATGTAGCTGGCTCCATGCTATGGATCTGAATTTCTTTGGTCAAATTCTTCCCAGTAAAATGCAAAGCCGCCTCTTCAGACCCTTCTGCAGGATTTATGAGGACTGGGTCCACTCCGGTTTTCTTTCTGTATCAAAGTGATGATTTAACTAATTGATGATCTAATTTCAGGCTGGAACTGAAACTAACCTGCCGATTTGTGAATTTGACCTTGGTACAGATTAACAGCAGCAGCAGTTAGTTTAACAGCATTTATAACAGCTTTTGCTTTGGTGCTGCCTCCTCCAGACTTTGCCTTTGCTTTCAAAAAATATATCAACAGCAGAGAAAATGGCGAGTGTGAGGGACAGTGATTCAGGCAGCTCCAAGCATCTCTGGGGGGGTGCCCCTGGCTGCAGATGTCACTGTCATACCTTTGGCAGCAAATGCCAGCTTTGAGCCAGGCAGGGGAGCTGATCTCACTGAAAAATACCCCAGGCAAAACAAGGGAAGGTTCCGCTCAGCAGCAGGGACAAGGTCACACATGCGTCTGGGTCAGCGCAAGATGGAGGAGAGGCTGCTCGGTGAACGGGCAAGGGATGATGCAAGGGATCAGGCAAGGGACTGGGTGGCAGAGCCAGCGCCATCCTGTGCTATCTCTGCCAGGCACAGGCAGCGGCTTCAGGTACCGTGACCTCCAACCTGCGCTGTGCCTCGCTTGTGTCCCCCAAAACACCGTGCCAGCAAGTAGGTCAGAGAGGTTCTCCTGCCCCTCTGCTCTGCCCTGGGGAGACCACACCTGGAATATTGTGTCCAGTTGTGGCCCCTCAGTTCCAGCAGGACAGGGAACTGCTGGAGAGAGTCCAGCGCAGCCACCAAGATGCTGAAGGGAGTGGAGCATCTCCCGTGTGAGGAAAGGCTGAGGGAGCTGGGGCTCTGGAGCTGGAGAACAGGAGACTGAGGGGGGACTCATTAATGTTTACAGATATATAAAGGGTGAGTGTCAGGAGGATGGAGCCAGGCTCTTCTCGGTGACAACCAATGATAGGACAAGGGGCAATGGGTTCAAACTGGAACACAAGAGGTTCCACTTAAATATGAGAAGAACCTTGTTCCCGGTGAGGGTGGCAGAGCCTGGCCCAGGCTGCCCAGGGGGTTGTGGAGTCTCCTTCTCTGCAGACATTCCAACCCGCCTGGACACCTTCCTGTGTAACCTCATCTGGGTGTTCCTGCTCCATGGGGGGATTGCACTGGATGAGCTTTCCAGGGCCCTTCCAACCCCTGACACTCTGGGATTCTGTGATTCTGTGAAGTCCATGGAGCAGGGGTCAAACAGCTACCGAGGTTTCTGTCTGCACACGCTAGGACAGCCTCAGCACACACCTCACCCACACACCTCCCCATGCACACTCGGGCACCTGCCTGTGACCTACACTTGCTGCCCCTGCACAGTGGGTATTCCAGGGTGCACATATATCTGCCCACACCTTACACATGGACACACACCATTTGTTCCTCACACACACACACATGTCCAAGTGTCCCCTCATACATGTGAACACACACATGTATAACCCAACATGTACATGCATGCCCAGCACACGGGCTGCCCATCCACTGCCACCTCCCACGGCTGCCCTGCGGGAGCCACGGCCCCACACTCCTCACTGTCATCCTGGGCTAGTGATGACCCAAGACCCTGGGCAGTCACTGGGCTGCTCCTGGCTGAACCCCAACCTGTGCCAGGGATTTCCCAGAGCCTTGCACCAAGCACCAGACCCACTACCCTTCTCATAGCAGTCACCACTGCACCAGGTAGAACTGTCTCTTGCCACTGCTCAACAGCTCTTTCCATCTCAGAAAGACCAGCACCTTGGGACATTCCTGTCTGCCCAGAAGCAAGAGGCGCTGAGCAGTGCAGCAGGGCCTGCGTGAGCTGAGGCTGCAGGATCCTGCTGGGTGGTGGGATGGAGGAGCACAGACTGCAGCAGAGGGCAGCTCGGAGCTGGCGTGGGTCTGTGTACACAGAGCTGGATGCTGCCAGCAGGTACAGCATCCCG
The DNA here is from genome assembly GCF_964273445.1 of Streptopelia decaocto. Classification (NCBI taxonomy): domain Eukaryota; kingdom Metazoa; phylum Chordata; class Aves; order Columbiformes; family Columbidae; genus Streptopelia; species Streptopelia decaocto. The sequence goes on from NC_138667.1 coordinate 17,148,155, forward strand.
ACATGCTCCTCTTCACAAGGAGCCACCCCACACTTGTCTTACTCTGCACAAAACAAAGCCGTGTTCTCGGTTCCCAGCACTGCTGTGGCTCCTTGTGCAGCCTTCGCGCTGGCTCAGCCCTCCTGGCACCTCCTGCCCTGGCGGGCAGCACGCACAGGGTCGGCCCTCACGACCTGGTGAGGTGAGCCACGGGCGACACAGCTTTGGGATGGGAAGCTGGAAGTTATTCTCCATGAGCAGCCCCCATGGCTGCTGGCAAGGGCAGGCTGTGGCTCAGGGCACTGCAGGAAAGGCCAGCAGGGTAGGGGCTGCTGTGCACAGCCAGCAGGCGGGACAACAAAACCTTATTTCCTATAAGCCAGAGTGCAAAGCCCCTCTGCCTGCTGTGGGAGCTCGTTCCTGCGCGGCCACAGAGCTGCCTGCAGGCTGCCTGCCCTGCCAGGGGGCCAGCATCTCCGCCGGGGCTCCTGCAGCTCGGCGCTGAGAAGGTGAAACCAGCTCAAGCTGCAGAGATCGCCGCTGGGGCGGGGGGATGGCTGCAGGCTAATAATATTCCGTGTCTCATTATGCCGCGTATTAAGCTGAAATTTGCAGATGCTCTAATCACCGCGAGGCATTCTGCACACACAGCCTCTCTCCAGCCCAGCAGCTCTGTGCAAACACCGGAGGAGAAGCCCTGCTAACCGTCCTGCCACATGGTGTCCTGGAATCTTTACAGACCATTTCACCTTCACAAATAGCCTTGGAAATGTCTGTGCATCGACAGCCCCTGTGGTAGCCAGATAGCACAGCCGCCTCCTCTGCAGCTCCCCGGGCCCCTCTTAAGCTTTTTCCCATCACGCCATGCAAATGCGAGGCTACAGAATTTACACCGGGGCTGGGTAAAGCACCTCACGTCGAATGTGATCTGCGCCCCAGGCTCGCAGGAAACGTGAACTGTATTTTATAGAGGTTGAGGGAAGCTCCTGCCTGAATTGCTTTATTTTTTTTCTCTGTGTCTCTTCTCTCTCTTTTTTTTTTTTTTTTCCAAATGATTTTCTTTTCTTTTCCCGGATCTCTGCCCTTTGCCCTCCCGCGATCAAAGGGGGCATGCATTCAAGTGCCGTGGGAATAGTCGGTCCTCGGGTATTCTGGGCAATCTCACGAGAAAAGCTGCTTTTTCCCCAGAGGTGGAGAAATGCACATGAACCAGGGTGTGGGAAGGAGGGGTGTGAAGCCGGCTGCTTGCCTGCTCGTGGGAAGCGAGGAGAGGGGAGCAGCGCAAGCAGGTGAAGGAAGGGTTAATCAGAGACCGTCCTTGCTGTTTTTTCCAGGCCTGGCTGCACCAGATTCTTCCATTTCTCTTGGCAGGGATTTAGACCGTGGGGCTGAGCTAAGCATGTGAGCCTGGAGAGTCCCTGCGCTCGGACGGTGCGCAGGACCTGAGCGATACGCTGCAGCTCATTAGCAGAGCAGCAGGCTCGTCCAGGGCAAGCAGGTGCCAAGCAGGCAGGAACAACAGCAAAACAAGAGATGGTCTGGCTGCGGAGAGGCAGAAATGCAGCATGTTTGCTGCTCGGGGCATGTACACACATGTGCACTTACTATAAGTGATAACTCAGAGGGAAAGCTCACCCTCTCTCTGAGTAGGGTTTGGGAATGGGGCCTGTTCCTGGGCTTGGTGCTGGTTTGGGCCACCCCCTTCCATCTCAATTGATATGCATTTGGCAGCTTTTACTTGCAGGGGGCTTCTGGTTTCCCTCCTCCATTGTCCCGCCCCACGGGGGAGCCAGCAGGGATGTGAGATAACCCACCCCCACCTGGCAGGGAGCCCCAGGCAGGGCCATTTGCTGCCCATCTCTGGGCTGGCAAAATGGGGTGACCTGTGGAGCCCTCTGACCGGGGGAAAGGGCTGGGAATCATTCCCTGAACAGCACAATGGCTTCCCATCCCCATGGCTCGTCTGGCTCCGCGCTCACAGTTGCCCAGGCGACTGCTCCTGGAAAAACGCGCATGGCCGGAGAGGCTGCTGGTCCCAGCGGGTTCTCACCCCCTGCGCTCTCCTGGCGGGGACGCGCTGCCCTGCAGCAAACCCCTGCACAAACAGCCCGGGGGAGACCCCAGCGCCTGCCACCGCTTACACAGACCACGGTCCTGTCCTTTGCAGATGCCCAGAATCCAGACCCAGATCTGCAGCTTCCGAAGAAAATCAGATTCGACCATGACCCCTCCAGAGTTTGGTCGGTGGTTTTACGCACCACTGTCCCCATTTTACCACGGTGCCTGGGTGTTGTGCTGGGTGCTGTGCAAATGCTGCCTGTGCCAGCACAGTGCAGTCAGCATTTCGGCAATTACAGCTGTTACTCCTCATTGCTTTTGGTGTTGGTCTTTCCCTCACCTGGGACATGCTTTTCCAGGTGGACCCAGAGCTGCAGGATCTGCCATTCTCAGCTGGTTGTGCCATGGGCTGCTGTGGCGATGCCGGAGTAGCAGGAAAAGTCACAGGCAGAGTGCCCAGGTGAGCAGCAGAAGTGGGAGGATTCAGGACCTCCCACAGCCCATTGAAAATCCCAGCAGGCATCCTCCAGAGAGGTGTTCCAGGTGTTGGGTCCCCCAGCCCCGGGCTGACCCATGTTACCTGGTTATCTGTCCCCAGACACAGAGCAGCACCAGGCAGCTGAGTGGCCCCAAAGAGCGGCTGACTCATGTCTGCCCAAAGAGATCATGTCCTGCCCACTGCCCACTCAGTGGGACCTCAGCACCTCTGGGTTGGAGGACTCTAGCACCTTCAAAACAGACCACAGCCCTGTGGAAGCTGGTCAGGGAAGCTCTGGCCAAAACATGGCCCCTGCAACGTGCCCTTGCTAAGGCCAGCAGGGCGGTAGCTCTGTGCTCCTTTGACCAGTCACTGGTGTTGACATTGCTGCATGAAAAAGGCCAGGAGCCCCCGAGCTCTCGGTCTTGGTCCCACCTGGTGCCTCTGTGACCATAAAATGGGATAACTGCTTTTGGACAGTGAGCTCACTGTCCTTCAGGTCAGTGTCTGGAGTGCCCTTGCAGATGGGCGGCAACCACCAGCAGCCCTGGTACAAAGCTGTGGATGGCAGCTTCACTTTCCCCTCTCTGCTGGCCGCCATTGCCCTGACACAGCACCTCCCTGGGCATATCTCCACTTCCCAGCCATGTCACCTCCAGCCAGCGCATCCCCAGACTTCTCCATGGCAGGGTGTGCTCAGGGCATAGCCACAGAAACAGCCCCAGCTTCCATGCACGTCATGGTTTGGGAGCGGATCCAGAGACCACCGTGTTCCAGCTTGGACACCCTTGATCCAACATTCATTCTGCACACACATAGCCCTCAGAAGGGACACAAAAGCAGAGATTATTTAAAAGGAGAATAAACCCCCTCTTCCTGTGGGACTTTTTCCTTGCCCAGAGGAGGAATCACCTACTGCAGGAGTTTGATTTGGGTAAGTAATAGACCACCTTAAGCTGAGATGACATCTCCTATGAATGCTGCATTCAGAGGTGGACAGGCTGTATGCAGAAATAAACAGGGACTTGGGACACACTGGCAGCTCTTTAAGAGATTGTTAATAATGTGCTGTTCACGTACCTCGGAGACGGCTGCCATGGTCTGCCAGTAAGAGAGGCTGGCACTCCTGATGGGGGTAGCTCCTGCCATGACAGAGCCCTTGCCTGGCACCAGACACGAGCCAAACCTGCCCTTCTCCTGGCCTTGTCCCATCATGGCCAGCAGCACCAGGGAGCGGAACACACTCCTGCAGCAGGGACCCCGGTGGTCCAGGTGGCACCAAGGACACCTTGATGTGCAGTATGGCATGGGACAAGGACAGGTTTTGCACCCAGACCTGGTGGGTTGAAGGAGTCTTGTGTGTAGGGCTGGCAGTTCCCAGACCTTGAAAGCAGGAGGAAGTTCTGAGGGTGGTGAAGAGATCTTGGTCCGGACCTGGCAGGGCAGTGCTCTTAGGAGGAGGACTGGACCTGCAGCTAATGAGGCCAAGAGGATAGTACCTGGAGAGCAGAACATCAGGAGGACATGCATCCATCACCAATAGCCATTTCTCACACCGCAGCTTGTGAACCAGCATCTGCGTGGTTGTCCTAGAGCCCGAGCAAATGATGTCCAGGTTAGAGTGGTACAAAGAATAGTGAAACGGAAAATCATTCAAACGGCCACGTTGCTGTGCAATCCACTTCCCCAGGCCCAAGTCAGCCTCAGTCTGGCCCATTAGCTCCCAGCACTGGGCACAGGGACGAGGGAAAGTGCACGAATCTTTCCCCCTTTCCCGTAGGCAGAGATCAAAATGTGTCAGGCTGGAAATCTCCCAAGAGCAGCTCCCTCCTGGGCTTCGCTGCTGCTTCCTGTTCTCGGGGGCAGGAAATACCAAGCAAACGGCTCGGTGCATGACTTCAAAACTTCCACTTGCAGCACGGGCTGCAAGATGAGGATGGAGGAGCCTGCACATCAGGAGCAGCCTGCCCAGAGGCTTTGCTCCCATGGACCAGCCCCACCATCTCTCCTCAGTCCCTTGGGAAGCCAGGGCCACAGGGACAGCTTCTCCTGGCCCTTAATGTCAGACTCAGAAGGTGGTTGCACAAAGCTCCAGGGCTGGCAGTTCTGGTGCTGTTCATTTGCTTTTGCTCTCTGTGTCCACTCAGAGCCAGGCAAACAGATGTATTTATAACTGCACAGAAAATAAGACTGCACTGCACAGCGTGAGGCTGCTGTCCTGTGAACATGGCTGGCCACCACAGCACAGGAGCTTTTGCAGTCCCCCCATTGCTGTCATCATGGGAAAAAAAACCCATATGCTTCTCCCTTTCCCCGTAAGAGTAACAGTGTTCCCTCCACACAGCCTCGCATGGTGTGGCACATCTTCTTGTCTCCATTCTGATTTTTGAGGGTTGCTTCAGCCCTGCCCTGCTGTGCTAGGAGCTGCACAACAGCACAGTGTGATTGCCAGTGGATGAAAAAGGTCTGTTTCCCCCACTTCGCTGGTTAGAAATAATGAGGTGATGCCTGGCCTGGCTCTGAAAGGGCTTCCAATTGCTCTGTTGATCAGCCAGTGGTTCATTAGGCCAGGCAGCAAGGAGCAAACTTAGGATGGGAGCTGATGGCTCAGAGCAGGGCCCACCCTGTGGTTCTTTGCCGCTGTGTCCCAGCTGCTCCAGGGTGCAGGGATTCCTCTGTGAGACTGACACCCAGGTCTCTTTGGACAAAACATGTCCTGGAGGTTCCTGCATCAGAACTGGCCTTTGGGGCTGTCCCCAAGAGACACCTGTCTCCTGCGGGGCACTGCCCAGCACCTCCCCGAGGCCCCACCGCAGGGTCCCTGAGCACAGAGGTGCCGGCACAGCCTGAGCCTGGCAGGGGAGGTCACTGCCTCATCTGCCTGCCCTGAGCTCCCCACGCTGCTCAGCATCTCTGTTCTTGGCCCGGGTACGGATGGAGCCAGCTGCTCCTGGCGCCGGCGCTCGTCTCTGCCAGGCGCTGAGCCATCTGCCTGGCAGGGCCAGCCACACCTGCTGGGAAGGAGACAGAAGCTGGGCAACCTCCCCGCCTTTGCGGCTTCCCGGCTGGCGGCATCACACAGTGGCTCCAAGAGGGCTCGTGTGTTTGCACAAAGAGAAAAGAGATAAGAGGATGCTTCGCCCCACCATCCCCAAAACTCATCCGTGGCTGGGCACCTCGTGAGAAGGAGGGTACCAATGTGAATCTTGGGCAATGTCGTGAAGGGAGTCATGCAACCTCTCCCCAGACCTCTGCCGGGGCGGACCATGGTGCTGCAAGCACAGACAACCCCATCCCCAGCACTGCACGGGGTCTGCTGCCAGTGCCCAGCACAGGAACCAGCAGGACCAGAGAGCAGGGCTCTTTGCTCCCAGGAGGACAGGGCTTTCAGAGGAGATGTGCTCAAACAGCTGGCACAGGACAGTGATGATGTGCCCCCTCCCCACTGCCAGGGCTGGCCACTGCCCTGGGTGTTGTTCCAAGCCCACGTGCACCCATCGCCATGTCAGTGCTGTGATGGAGAGGAGCAGAAGGCACCAACGGCCCTGCCCTCTCCTTCACCTCATCCTGCTCCTCTGCACCAGGAACTGCAAAAGCCAGAGAAATTCCCTGCGCTGGTGCCAGGGTGCAGGCTGCTTCTCGAGCCCTTTGGGCGTTGGGGCCAGGCAGCACCACGGCTCTGAGGGTGCAGGGTGCTGCCACCAGCCCACACATCCCAGCTGTGCTGCCACGAATGGCCTGAATTAGCTGCCAGGATGGAAATTGTCTCCCAGCACAGGCTGGATGGAGGAGCTGGGCTCTCCTGGCCTGTGGAGTGGCAAGGCCAGGCAGCAGAACAGGCAGAGATGGAGAACATCTCCAGGCACATCATTGTTGAGCATCCCACATGTGGCTCCTCTCCGCCTGTTACCCCTCAGCGGGACAAGGTGGCTGAGGGACATTGCAGAGCGGCACTTCCCCCAGCCTGGCGGCCTCTCCCACCGCAGGGGAGCCAGGGCTGCTCCTGCTGCTGCCGCTGAGCCCAAAACCAGCCTGGAGATCTTTCTCCAGATCCCCACAGGAGCAGGTCACACTGGACCTTTGTCCACAGTCCAACCAAGGCAGGGAAGCAAGCTCTGCTTCTGAGGGGTTGGGAATACAGAAAAATTATCCCAAGGCCCTGAGAAGGTCTCCTTACCCACACTGCCAGCCCCAGCAGCTCTCCTGAGCATCTTCAGAGAGATCAGCTTTGTGGGCACCATGCAAGGGTGAACCTGGCAGCTGCCACATCCTCCAGGGCAGCTCACACTAGGCTGCTGGCACAGTGGAGCTCAGCAGGACCAGCCTTCTGGCTGAGGGAGTGACATGTGGACGCACAAAAGACCTTCCTGGATGGTTTAGTGACCTGCCTAGAACTGAGGATCCCTGGCCCTGTTTCCAGCTTCACCTTCCTCAGATGCAGCAGCAGCCTGCTGTTGTGGCTGAGGCTTTGCTCTACACAGGAGAGCCTGAGCCGGGCTGGGGAGAGGAGAGGGACCGACGTGAGCACTGTTAGTCCAGCAGACCAGGCTGTCCCAGACCAGCAATCCTGGAAACAGGGACCATTGCCATCCTCTGCAAACACCTCCATCCCAGCCAGTGCTTTGGCTCTGGCGGGGAATCAGAGGTGCTCTCAGGACATGGTGCATTCAGCCCTTTTCTTCCAGTGACCTCCGGGAAGGTGAATTGCTTCCTGGCATCCACTGGCCATGCTTCTGCTGGGCAGAGCAGGAGCAGGAGCGGAGGGTGATGGCAGACACGGCTCCCACACTGCAGACACCACAAGTATGCTGGGGCTGAGCAGGCAGGTCCCATGACACCCCATGTGTCCAACGTCCCCCGGCCATGGTCCCGGCCAGCTGACGCCCCAATGCACACCACAAAGCTTGGTGCTGGTCACGCGTCTGGTTCAAGCACGTGATGCTCCTGGCTGCAGCAGAGGACTCGGAAGAACAGAGAGGTCGAATCGAGAATCCAGCTGCCCTGCGGAGCACCCATGACAACCCAGCCTGGCCTTGACATAGCACAGAAAACAGGCAGCAGCTCCTAAATTTTGTGTGAACCCTCTGGGGGACGCTGACCCTGCCTGGGGCTCTGCTGAGACCTGACATTTTCACTCCACCCCACCCAGGAGCCTGCTCCCCACCATCCCACCCACTCCAGCACCAGCCTGCCAGCCTGCAGTGGAGTGCTCAGGCTGGTTCTTGCCCATCCCAAGGGCTTCCTTGCCCTGTGGGGCTGTCCTGCCCCCTACAATGAACCCTGCCAGCTGGTGTCACCCACACATCCCGCAGACGCCACCCCAGCAGGCAACTGATGGATCCTGCAGCATTTTGCAAACCTCCTCCTGCAGCAGGTTAGGAAAACTTTGCTCCAGGAGGGCTGCTCTGACCTTGACCTGAAGTAACTCTGTGGTGGTAGCTGCAGGAGGGGGCATGAGCTCAGCAGCTTCTCTGATGGGAAAAAAACACACTCGGCAACCTCTCTCCTTCCTTTCTTCTCTCTGCCATCCATTTGGTGGGCAATGCGGCCTCGCTGCAGCTTTATCTTGGTTCTTTAAAAGGCTCCCTGGCTGACATGCACACCGTATGGGAGCAGTCAGCCGAGGAGAGCTGTAAATCTCTGAAGGCCTCATCTTGCGGGGCACATTAGCTGTTTTAAACTTGTCAGCTTTCAGCGATGGAAATTGACTGTTCGAAGCCATTCTTTCCTGTGCATCCTGCTCCATTTTACGCAGCAGAGAACGTGCTGCATCCACCTTGTGTTGGAGCAGGGGGCTACTCATCTCCCCACATGTGTCCTCAGGGACTGTGTGTGCTTTAGGGATGTTTCTTGATGTCCCACCAGGGCTATGAATGTCTCCAAGCCACCCCTTTCCCTCCCCTGCGATCCTGCCCACACCTGGAGGTGAGGATAGGGATACATAACCCCACAAAGCATGTGTGTCCACAAGAGCTGGCTTTCCCATATCCATCCATGCAAGACAACACCAGATCTCACTGAAACTGAATCTGGGAAGGTTTATGAAAATCACGCCCAGCTTCAAGGCACCCTGGTGGGATTCAAATGCAGCACTGTGTGTGCGTGCATGAGCCCCAGCGACTGGCACAGCGCAGCGCCCGGGGGCACTCAGCCTGGCTGCTCTGTGCCCACCTGGGGAGGATGTTCCCAGTGCCACTGCCCTGTGACAGCTCTGCCGGCGCCCACAGCTCGCCAGCCGTGTCGGGAGCGCAGTGTGGGGGCTGCCAGGAGGAAAAGCTCTGCCTGAGCAGCTCTCCCCGAGGCGAACTCCCACACAAGCGTCTTCTCGAAAGGGCACGTGGCCCCGTCCTGGGCATCCCACAGATCTGCCGTGGAGACAGCACTTGGTGGGCCCCCCCGAACCAACCCCCTGTGCACGCAGCTCAGCTGAGCGCAGCGATCCCCCTCCATCCTTGCCGGGAGCGTGGTTCATCTTTGCAGATGCTCCCAAGCCCCCGTGCGGGACCCGGAGAGGAGGCCCTGGAGCCGGCACGACCCTTATCTCCCTCCCCCTGCGCCGAACCTCCGTGCTGCGCTCCGCGGCCATCGCCCCGAGGAGCCCACCTGCACGGGGGTGTCCGAGGAGCAGTTCACCCCCCGGGAGAACGCGGCCACCCTGAAGCAGCGCCCCCCGCCCCATCCCGCCCTGCGAGCGGCAGCTGCGCCGTGTCTGCCGGGGGAGCGTGACAGCCGCATCAGCCCCGACCCCCCCGGCACCGGGTCAGCGCGGCCATGACGGCGGAGGCGAGGGGGGCCTGGAGCCGCTCCTGCCCCGGGTGATCAGCGGTGCGAGCCCTGCGTCAGCCAGCGCCGCTTACCGCTGCTGATTCCTCTCCTTGGTTACGGGAGGCGGGGGGAGCGGCCGGGCGGGAGGGGGCACCTGGGCCAGGGAGCGCGGGGGGGCCCTGGCGCAGCACTCGGCGCGATGCATCGCAGCAGCCAAACAGCTGCCCCGGAACGAGCCGAGCGGCGATGAGGCGCGGGGGGGAACGGAGGTGGCGGCGGGCGGCGACCCCCGGCGGGGCCGCGGGGCCGGCGCTGGGGACATGCGGGAGGGGAGAGCGGGGGGGACCGGGTCCGCAGCTGCCGGCACCGCCGCGCCCTCCCGCACGGCTCCCGGCTCGGCCCCGCTCCGCAGCCTGCGCGCTCCCTGCAGCCCCCGGCTGCGGCGATGCCCAGAAATAATCTGGCAGCAAAGCCGAGCCAGAGCCGCGTCCACCCACCGCTCCGCGGAGGGGGCGAGAGGAGCCAGCTGGGCCCCCCCCCCGCCGCTGCGGCCCTCTGATAACGCTGGATTTGGGTCCTGCAGACCTGCGACAAGAGGGGTGCCAGCGTAGGGGGAGCCGTTAAGCTTCCTATCACCTGCAGGGCAGCGCTTCCTTAGGGACCCTGCCAGCCCCCTGCCCGTGGGCAGCAGAGAGGCCCCAAAAGCAGGGAGGGCACAGCGGTGTCCCCAAGGCCACAGTGGCATGCCCTGCACCGGAGCACGGCACAGGTCCTGCCACTGGCCCCGCACCCCGGCTGCAGGGACGGCATTAAGAGTCTGATTTGCAGATTGCTGTTCATGACACGGTGCTCCAGCCTGGCTGAGGCCGATGGGTTGGTTATTATATCGACAGCATAAACGTGTTGCAAATTGCCTGAATTAGCCGTGTGCCATGAACAGGTTTATGGATAATGGGATGCAGAGTCCTTTCAGGAGCAGGCAGCTCGCAATCCAGTTAGACAGCTCCAGCCCCAGCCGTTCCCTGCTGGAAGATGAAAGCCCATCAGATACACCGGACAAAACCCAACGTGCCTCTCGCGTGCGAGCAGCAGTGCCCTGCGGGCAGGACCCAGCCTGGCTAGCACAGCCCGCTCTCCCAGCTGCCGCCACCTCCTCTGTCCTCCTCACATGATTTTTTCCTCCACGGGGAAAAAATTCTTTTCTTCCCCAGAAGATACTTCCCCTCAGGGTGTGGGGAGGGGGATGCTGTGACACTCCGCTTTTGCGTCCAAATTGCATATCAAGAACTTGAGGCAAAACATCCTGTCACACATCCATGACTGTCCTTAGCTTGGACTTTTGAATTTAAACTCCCCAGTTGTATTGGCTCAGCCTCAAGGCTGGCCAGGTCCAGGGTTACATCTTGCAGCAGCTACCGCATGGTGCAAGGGAGGACCCAAGCACTGAATTATCTCTTGCTGGGTTTTCTGTGCATGGATTCATCCGATCACTTTTTTTGATCCACCTTTAGCTTTTGGGTTTCCTGCAGCAAAGCATTCCCCAGCCTCCTCGCAGAAACTGAAAGGGGTTGGGTGACATTGGTTAAAAAGTGGCCAGTCTGATGTCCTTGGCCGGGCTTTCCTTCCAGCCTGCAGCCTCTCAGCCCAGACCTGAGACCGTCTGAGTGTTTTGGGGGGTGTCTGGTGAGGCATCTGAAGGTCGGGGTTGGCCCTGTCTCCATGTGCATCCCCACACTGCACCCGCTGCAAGATCAAGGCTTTAAAAAGGGGCTTATTAACGTCCACCGGCATCTCAGTGCAGCAGGCACCGGGCGGGAGCGTTCGGGGGAGAGACAAAGACAAAGCCAGCAGCGGTGGGGAAGGGCCAGGCTCGCCTCCATGCACAAGCGCTTTTCCTCAACCGAGTGGCGAGAAAGCAAAACTGAGAAGTGCCTAAAATTAGAGCTGCCAAAACCCAGCTGGGGAAGCCTGGAAAGATCCCCAGGCCCTGGAGCCTTGGGCAAGCTGCATAAAAGGCAGCGAAGGGGAAGGGAAGGGAGCTCGGGGACCGTGGCAAGTAGAGCGAGGCACAGTGGGAGCAGGAGCGGATGTCTGAGTTCCCCCCAAGCATCCCACCGCCTGCTCGTGACACCCCCCTCCCCGTGCGCACACAGGGCTGGATGCACACCCCACACTGCAGCCCAGCAGGAGCTGGGGGACCTGCTGTCCCTCTGGGGACATCCCTATGGGGAAGCAGCTGTGCTGGCACAGTGGGGACAGGATGCACACGGTCCCAGTGCTGCCAGCACTCCCCACTCAGGCGTCACAGCCTGTCTGCCTCTCCAGGAGACCCACAGACCTCACGTGGGTGCCTGGAGATGTCCACGCACTTGGGGAGTGCTCCCTCAGCCCAGAGGCTGGAAAACACAAACCTGGGCCATTCCTCAGTGGGGTTTGCAGCCCCATAGAGTGTCCTCTGCCTTGCATACTGCCACAAAGACCACTGAGCTTCTGGAGGAGCAGGGATAACTCAGGTGGCCAGAAGCCGGGTGACCTGGGCCACCAGTGTCCTCTCAGAGACTTGGCCATTCACTCCCACCCAGCAAACTGGGACAGCAATCCTGTGACCTCCCAGTTTCCCACACGGGGTATCTTCCTGCCCAGGAAGACACTATTGGTGAGTCAAAAGCAAAAGCTCTGCCATTAGCCAAAGATGTCGGTGAGGTCCAGGACACCATCCTTCAGGGTCCCCCAGACCAGCTCCTCCCGCAGAGGTGAGAGCAGACATGGGCAGGACCAGTCCCACCAGCACCCCAAGGCTCCTCCAGATTCCCAGAGCAGGAGCTTGGGCAGCGCCATCCCGGCCACCCTGGCTGGCCCTGGTGGTGTGGGTGGCAGCGTCACCAACCATGCACTGGTTACACAGCTAAAACCTGAAAAAGCAGTAGCTTCCCAGGCAGCCGGTGACTTTGCACTGAATTTGGCTTCCCAGCTCCTATTTGTCATGATCAAAGCAACCAAGGTTTAGCGCCAGCTTCACTGAGCTCAAGAGATGCTATAAAATGGCTGAGTCAAGGGCAGGTCTATATCATTTCCCTCGGTAACTGCAAAAATCACAAAGGCAGCTGTACCCCGACACCTGGCGAAAGCCTGTCCCTGCCTTCCCCTGGGCTGGGACCCCACTCTAACCAGTCCTTTCTGCATGCCACAGAATCAGACCCTGGTCACTTAATCTGGAGTAAATCAGCCCCTGCTTGACATTTGTCCATGACTCAGTGCTGGCTACGTGCAAGGAGGAGGTAGATGCATTGGACAGGAGCTGTAGAAAAAAGGTCTTGGGGGGAGATTCATGCCGGAGGGATGCCCTGGGGGTGACCTGCCCTGAGCTCCGTGCTCTTTGTCCTCCCCGCAGCTTCTGGTCCTGGTGTGAGAGCACGTGTGTGCCGTGACAGCCGAGGGAGAGTCTCCTGGCCCTGCCCCACCTCCTGCCTGTGGCATGGCTGGCACCATGGGACGTGCACCCAGCGGGAACACAGCTGGGATGGAAGAGAAACAGATGGCCATGGGGGACTGGTCGGGACAAGAGGCTTGCGCAAGATTTGTCACCCGGAGACACAGACAGGGACACAGCTGTTGCTGGGGGGAGGATAGGGTGGGACAGGACAGGACAGGACAGGCAGAGCAGGATGAGATGGCCAGGAGATGAGGGAATTGGATGGCATGGGAGAGGACCACTGGGGCAGAACAGGTTGAGACAGGGTAAAGCAGAGGGAATGGAATGGGACAGAATAAAACAGAAGGGAAAGAATGCAATGAGATGGAATGGGACAGGATGGGAAGGGATAGAACAGAGGAGATGGGATGAGACAGGGTAAAACAAGGAACGCAGTGGGATGGGATGGGTGGGAGAGGATGGAGCAGTGACTGGATGGATGTGTGGGAGGGGACAAGAAGTCCTCCTGGGAGCCAGCTCCTTGTGGCCACCCTGGGGTGGCCCAGCCCTCCTGTCTCAGGCAAACCCCACACACCGCGCTTGCCCGGCAGCCCCAGCGCTCCCCGGCAGCCCCGCTGGCCCGGCCTCCGTGCCCCGCTGGGCACCGCGCCGCAGGCGGGGGGACACGTGCGAGGCCCAGCGCAATCATCTCACGCTTTCCCATGGGGAAGGGAATTGCTCCCTGGAGCGTGAGATCTGATTAGATTCGTGACACACCGCAGCATGGCAAGAACGCGATGGCCAGGCCGGCGGTGTGTGCCCTGCGCCCGACCCCCGTCCCCCGGGTCTTTGGGGGCTGATGCGCGTCAGGAGGGGCAGAAACTGCTCGGGGAAGGGGCAGTCTGGCTCAATCCGGTCTGTGTTGTGGCTGAGACATGAGGGATGGCAAGGACAGGGTTGGGGCTGGCTGCCTGGGCGATGAGCTGGGCTCAGCTGCCTGCACCCCCCCCCGGGGCAGCCACCAGCCCTGGGGACTGCGGGGGGATGGAGGGAGGGTCTGAGGTTACCCCACGCAGGTGGATGTTTACCCCGTCCCTGCCTCCCGCCAGATGTGCAGTGATGCTCTCACCTCTGGCTGGTGAGGCAGCTGCAGCGCTTTGGGCAGGCGCAGCAGCTCACTGAGCCCCAGAGAGCCCGGGGCAGCTGCAGGTCAGGCGAGGAGGTATCTGCAAAGGCCTCTCAAGGCAACAAACAGTACCTGTCCCACAGTTTACCCTTCACATTTGCTGCCTCTAACGGTCTCTGAGCGATGCCTGCCTCTCTATTAGAGATCTTTCAACAGCTGTCTGATAGAGAAGACCTTTATCTTGCCTCTCCCGGGCTCCCATCCAACGCCCGTCTCCAGAGGTGGGGAAGAAAGGGGAAAAAAACAGAATTCACTCCTGACAGAGCCTCACCTAATCCACGGCGTGTGGAAAATTACTGCCAGCGCACCGGCGCCCAGCCTGGCCCCCGTCCCACCCTCCCCAGCCAGCGCCTGCTCTTCAGCCTTTTGTGCACGGAGTTTTTTCTCTCTTCTTCCTGCTGGGGGAATGGGGAACTTCAGTGTTTGGACAAACCCTGGAGAAAACAACTTTACATGTGTTTGGGGCACTGAGAGGTTTGGTTTTTTTTAATTTGGTTTTGTCTGATCCTGAGATGGATTTGCCCAGAATCACTGTGCAGGCTGTAAAAGCACCACCCAGCTCACCACTGGGTATCAGCAGACAGGGACCATTGTGCTGGTGGCTTTGCTGGAAGCTGCTAAGCTGTGCCAGCATTGCCGTGGCATCAAGCTTTGCCCCTCCGCGCACAGGTCCTGCTCAGTGCGGTCCACAGCCCTGCTCCAGCCCCCACCTCACGGCCACACTTCCACCTCGAAGGGGATGCTGTGGAAAAGCTCTTCAGGGTGGTGTCCAGCTTCAGGGCGGGTGACCTCCCTCTGTCCATGCAGACACAGCAAGGCCAGGAGTCACCTCTGCCGCCTCGAGGTATCTGCAAGCGGACCGCTGCAAAGGGGGGGTTTCCACCCTGGGTGGGTCCTTCACAGGCAGAAAGACCAAGACACTGTGAGGCCTCCTCTGAGCTCTTGCAGCATCTCCTTCAGCACAAAAGGATTGTACCCGGGGTCCACTGCGGGCACCCTTGAGCCAGCCCAAAGGGATGAAGGCACCAGGCTGTGTTTGTCCTCTCCACGGCAGCTGCCCAGTCTGCATCTCCTCCTGTCTCCAGCACATGCAACTGTGTGGTTCTGCAACATGCTCACCAGCAGTCTGGAAAACACTCAGTCCTGGAACTGGGATTAAAGACACATGGGTGCAGAGCTTCTTCCCATCTGGATGCTCCGGACAGAGCTTTGCCTCGAGGAAGAGGTGCACAAACCTTCCCACACTGCTGTCTGGGAAGAAAAGGTTATTATTGCTATATCAGTCAGGGAAACTGAGTCACACGGCAGTAAATCTCAGAGGTCAGAGAAAGGCTGTTAATTTTGTCTTGGAAAAAAAAAGAAAAAAAAACAAAAAAGAAAAAGAGAAATGCAAATTGTTTCCTATGCAAAAAAAAAAAAAACCAAGAGCCACCCATGTTACCTCCTGTAATCCATTTCACATAATCTGATGGCCAGTCTGCACCAAGACATTGCAACCCCTGCGCCATGTGCAACTCCAGACTTAGCATCACCTCCTCATCGCTATGGGATCGGCTATGTAAATCACATGGGATTTGCTTTCTTCATTCCTCGAATGGTTTCCGAGCTATAAAGCACTTCCAGCATAGCTGCCAAGCTAAACCTGTGTGATCTTGCCTCGGGCCACTGAGATCTGAGCCCTGGACACAGTCCATGACCGTGCCCAAAAGGATCTCACCAGTATGGATGCCGGCACCCACCTCGCCTGGAGAGCTGAGGAGGGCGAAAAGGGAGAGGACAGCGATGCAAACCCATTTCCTAATCCAGGAAGTGTAAAGGCGATGCCTACCCCTGCACACGCTGAGTGTACAAATAAAAACGCAGCACAACCGCAGCGTTGTTGGTGCCAAGTGTTTATAGCTCGATCGCACCTGAAGTCCCTCCCCGGGCCTGGGAGGCAGCTGCAGCCTGGCTGGTTGGGTGGATTGAAGGAAAAAACTGCTGCTTTGGGCAAAGAAAGCAGGGGGAGGCTGCATTCACGCTCGGGTGGGCCAGCGTGGTGCTCCTCGGCAGCTGTGGATATACCATCCCCCTCTGCGGCCACCCCGCGGCACCGGCAGCCCCGGCGGGGACATGGACGGGACCCATCCAAGCGTGGCCAGGGGACAGCGCTGTCACTGGCTGGGTGCTCGGGGGTCCGGGGACTGGCAGGGGAAGGGCGCTGGGGTAATCTTTTCCTAGGAGGGAATGCTGGATAACATTTTCTGAAGTGTCTTCAGGATTTAAGGGCCCAGCTCAGCAAAGGAATGGAAATTGCAGGAATTAGGTACCTAAATAAGAGTAAGGCACTTGAAAGCCACTCTGGATCAGGATTTTAATTTACTCTTTAACCATACAGTAAGAAAGCCTCTTGAAAGATAAGAGCTTTATTATAGGCACACAGTAGATGTTCCTCTTACCTGGTCCCCCGTTTCCATCGGGTCCAATGCTTGATGCATGGGGAGGAGATTACAAACGTGGTTGGCATCTGTAATGCTTTCTTGCTCTCCTGATCTCCAGACATTCATGGAGCGGGGTTTTCTGAGCTAGAGAGGTGTTGCCTTTCTGCTCAAGAGCTCTCCATGGGCTTTTTCCTTCTGTCTTTCAACTTTCACACCTCCCATGTGAAGTGGGAGCACCTGCTCCCTCTGCCACTAGGAGCTCCCCTTAAGGACGCTCCACAGAACAAACATCTCCTCTGGTTTCCTTTGAACCTGGCCCCTACTAACTTCATTTCACCTAGATCCCATTTGGTCTATGAGAAGAGGCAGTGAACAACCATCCATCTTCTCCCTGCTGTTTACAGGTCTCTGCTTCCAGGAACTGCGTCTTCCACCACAGGGAAGGATGGTGTCAATGACAGGGAATGGAACGAGCTCACATCCCTTGTCATGGATGGCTTTGGACGTGGTCTAATTTTCCATTCTTGACCAAAACAGAGAAATGCAGAAAGGAAATCCTGTCCTGCCACATCTGCTGGTTCATTGCAGCTCACAAGTGACCTTGGAGCTTCCCACTGTGCTGAGAGCTTCTCCGAAGCTTAGATTTCTTCTGGTCACCTTGTAACTCCATGCAAGAAGATAAAAAAAAGCTCCCCAAAGCTGGTCATTGCCTTTGGAGGTCGGTCCAGCCAATATCACTGGAGCATTTGTCTTCCAGTTTTCTTTGGGTGGATTTATCCTCACCACTACTGCTTATTCTCGTTACTGGATTTTAGCATCCAAAATAGCAAAAGCAGGTAAACTGAGGTACCAGAGGGCTCCTGCAGCCTAACCAAAATCCCACATATAGGTGGTAACACAGGTGCACCCACACCTGAACGCTTCACCCCCTGGCCTGGCCGCGTACCTGGGGAAGCGAGACAGCAGTGGCTGGGCTGAGGGACACAGTGTGACCATGGCCCTACAGCTCATGGAGGGGCCTGGCAGCAGAGGCGGGGATGCAGGGGAAGGGAAGCAAGAGCAGGGATGCAGGAGCAGGGATGCAGGGGAAGGGATGCAGAGGCAGGGATGCAGGGGAAGGGATGCAGGAACAGGGGTGCTGAGGCAGGGTTGCAGGAGCAGGGGTGCTGGGGCAGGGATGCAGGGGCAGGGATGCAGGGGCAGGGATGCAGAGGAAGGGACACAGAGATGCAGGGGCAGGGATGCAGGGGAAAGGATGCAGGAACAGGGGTGCTTAGGCAGGGATGCAGGGGCAGGGGTGCTGGGGCAGGGATGCAGGAGCAGGGATGCAGAGGCAGGGATGCAGGGGTAGGGATGCAAGGGAAGGGATGCAGGGGAAGGGATGCAGGGGAAGAGATGCTGAGGCGGGGATAGAGCATGGGCTCACCATCCCCAGCCAGGCAGCTGATTAAAATGCAGTCCGGCCACCCCGGGCCTGTCCCCACCGTCTCCCGGCTTTAAATAATAGCTTAATTATCTCATTTACATTTGGCTCCTTTCAGGGAGGCACTGCAGTTGATTAACATTTTCCCTCCCGGTGTCTCGCTCTGTGTCCCCGCTGCATTCCACCCTTCCCACGCTGCCGGCCCCACTCCCCAGGCACGGCTCCCCAGCTCCCATCATGGTCGCCCACCACAACTGGCCTCCAGCTCCACTCCTCTTGCTGGGTCAGGGCTCTCCAGGGCTCTGGAGATGCGGAGATCCAGGTCGCAGATTGCCACAACAGACACAGATGCTGGAGGATGGGAACAGATGCCCTGGCTGGCCAGCCGCATGATGAAGGCTCTCCTCATCTTCTCCCCACTGCTCGCCGGTGCTGGTCCGTGTCCTGCCATCGCTGTGCTGCCAGCGCTGCCCCTGATCTCTCCCCATGTTCCCGTTTCCACCCCTCACTGGGCAGCTTTTAACTTTCTTTTTTATCTTCTCTTTTTAAATCTCCTTTGAAAGCTCCAGCCAAACACTGAATTCCTTTGAAGAAGAAGAAAACCTCTCTGTGGGTTGTCCTTTCTCACCGGCTGGAGCTCTGAGAGATCCCAGTGCCCAGCACGGAGAGCGGAGCCGCTGCCCAGTGGCTCCCCCAGCCCCAGGTGCACCCCCAAGTGTGTTTGTGGAGGAGACCAGGACTGGAGGCACCACCATCCTCTTCTTCCAGACCCTCTGAGCCTCCTGTCAGATTTCCCAGAAAACCCAGGTTGTGTTCCTACATCACTTGGAGCCTTTGGGACAATTTAGAGTCCCCTGCCAAGGTGAGGGGGAGATTTTGCAACAAATTTATGTGTAATTAGCTCCCCAGGCACCCAAGGGCATGAGGCAGGAAGGGGCCAGGAGGATGCGTGTGGCACTGGGCTCCCCACTCCCCCCACCAGCCTGTCACACCGGATCCCGAGCTATGACAGGACCTCACGAATAGGGGACAGGGAGGTGATGCCACCAGAGCCCATCCTACAGGTGCAGGGCTGACACAGCCAGGCTGCTGGAGATGAACATCCTCAAGGCTCCTCAACAGACCTGCTTATTGTTGCACCAGCCCATGCTGTGCAGCCCCAAGGCTGCGTTCCTCCCCGCGGCACAGCCCCGCGGCCCCGCCGCTGAATTACAGCCTCCTGCATGAGTGGCAGGCGTTTCCTATTGATTTTGTGTAGCCTCCAAAACCCCCGTTCCTGCTGCTAATTTAGCTGGGACGGCTGCGTCGTCCCTTCTCCCAGCGACGTGTGCGGCGAAATGCTTTGATCCGCTCCCCCTCGCTCCCTTCAAACAGCCCCCCATTGCCAGGAGAGTTTGTGCTTCAGTGCAGAGGTGCTCTTTTTGGAACATATATTTTTAATGGGTATTTCAGACGTGGCGCAGGCACGAGGGAGTAATTCTCCTGTGCCCTGGTATTTACATATTTTCCAGCATGCAGAGCACAGGCAGGGGAAGGTTTCACAGAGGGAGCACAGCAAACAGGAAGGAAAGAGCTTTGTGCTTTGTATCGCCAGGGCCCAATTACAGCCTGGAAGGCAGGGAGCCCATCCGGGTATTGCCCTCTCCAGCCAGTCCAAGCTGCAATTATAGTCCTTGCCAGACTCAGCGGGATCTGGGAAAAAAATATCTCGAGCCCTTCAAAAATGATCACCAGCTCACTCTTCGGGGCGCGGGGATTTTAGGGCACCATCTGCTCTCTCTTCTCTGCCAACACAGATCCTAAAAACTACTGGGTTTCACCTGGCTTCTGAAAGAACATAAGCGCTGGGGAGGACCCAAACTCCCCGCTGCGCTAGCGGTGGGGACCAGGGCAGTGGGACATGGTGCTGCAGGGACGGGGATTCAGGGGTGGGGCTGGTGATGCTGCCATGGGGGGCTCAGGGTGGGCAGAGGAGGTGGGAGGAGATCCCGCAGAGCAAAGGTGCAGAGGGGAGCTGGGACGAGGTTCCCCACTCCACAAGACCGACCTTCCCGCAGACTGAGGTGACTCAGTTTTGGGTCCCTCATCATAAGAAGGACATTGAAATATTAGAGAGAGTGCAGAGGAGGCAACGAAGCTGGTGCGGGGCTGGAGCACAAGTGTGATGGGAGCAGCTGAGGGACCTGGGGGGTTCAGCTGGAGAACAGGAGCTGAGGGGAGACCTTCTGATCTCTGAACTGCCTGAAAGGAGCTTGGAGCCAGCGGGGGTCGGGCTCTGCTCCCAAATAGCAAGTGATAGGACCAGAGGAAACGGCCTCAAGTTGCGCCAGGGGAGGTTGAGGTTGGATATTAGGGAAAAATTCTTCTCAGAAAGGGCTGTGGGGCATTGGAACAGGCTGCCCAGGGCAGTGGTGGAGTCACCATCCCTGGAGGGGTTTAAAAGGCGTTTAGACAAGGTTCTTAGGGACATGGTTTAGTGCCAGAGTTAGGTTATGGTTGGACTCAATGATCCTGAGGGTCTCTTCCAACCAAAATGATTCTAGGATTCTATGACTCCTGGAGCTGGGGTATGCCCAGGGGCCAGCGGGAGCCTCTGACAGCATCAGGGTTACCGGGAGGGACAGCACACAGCTGGATACCACCTGGGTAGGTCACACTGCATTTCAGGTCACCTCTGAGGCCACTCTGCAGCCAGTGCAAGCCATTCAGACCCCCTAACACCAACCAAAGCTGTTTGTCCCAGCAGGGCAGCACTGCTAGGGACCTGCCTGCAGACATCCAGCCTCTACCACAGCTGTGTTTGCCCTCAAGGTGGTTGAGAACACAGGACAAGGGTGTGTTGAAGCAGAGGGTGGTGGCATTGCTGCCTGATGGCCTGTGCTGGGGCCCAGGGGAGGCAGAGTGCCTGGTTCTCCAACAGAACTGGTCTCCATGGCCGGTCCTGCATGCTGCTCTTAGCCACGTGTTGTTGACCAAGTGAGATCCTCTGCCAGTGACTGCATTTTCTGCTTCTGCAGGGCAGTTTCTAGGCAATGCATTAAAAAATATAAGCTGTTCAGACAGTAGGAAGAGAGAAAAAGAGCTATATGGGAATATTGTATATCGTGCTAAACCCAGCAAGCTCTATTTTTGAGCCAAACCAACAAACACTTAGGTGCTGCAAGTTTCTCAGCTGAATCAGGCTCTTGACTGAGCCAGATTTGACCTTTGGGCTCTGCTAAGGCTAAGTAACGTGCAAAGGTAGGGTTAGCTCTCAAGGCATATGAGTTCTGTTTTCCTTGAAGTTCTTCCAGCCTCAAAGTCCTGCCTGGCAATTATACACATTTTCAGGTCTAAATTTGTTGGCCTGTCTCTATGCATATGCTGTACGATATGATATGGAGCATTTGGGCATAGATTTCCATGCAGCAGCGCTGTCTGCTTCTGAGCACGCACGCTGTGGCACTCTCTGCTCCTTCATTAATATTTGGATGTGCAGGAGGCTGCTCTACATCTCTGTATGAGCAGACTAGAAGCTGATTCTGAGTCCCATCAGTAGGTTCCAGTGTTAACAATCAACTTCTTAATGTGGCAAAGGGTATCTGTCCCAGGAAAAACAACCATCTGCACATCCAGACATGGAGGGGTGCTGACAGCAGCTCCCAGCACACCCCGGAGGTGGGGGCTGCTCTGACCACCTCCTGTCTTTCCCTCTGTGCGGGCAGGTGTAACAAGCTGGCAGGTTGCAGCAGGGGGGCAATGCCAGATTTCCCCCTTTGGGGTGCATGCTGGGGGGCTGACTGGGGTGAACTCCAGCACATGCGTCCCAAAAGCCTTTAACTAGCAAACAGGCCGAATCCTGCCAAGGCAGCCTGCAGTCTGGCCTGGAACAGGCCCCAGATGTTCCCACTCACAGCCAGGTGCTGAACGTTGGCTCTGGGTCACGAGCAGGGCCAAAGCGTGTCCTGGCTGAAGCCCTGCAGCTCTCACCGACCAGCAGACTGCCCCATCTCCCCACACTGGGGGCTCCACAGCAGCTGCTGGTGGGGGAAAGAAGGAGGGAATGATGCTGGAGCTGTGGGTGCAGAGATGCTCTCCAACGGGGGTCCAGTCCCTGGAGAAGAGAGGTAGCAAGGGCTGGGCTGATTTGATGGCCAGAATGGAGAGGTCCTCTCCTGGGTCCCACCTCTGCTTTGGAGAGCCGTTATCCCCACAGGCGCAGCATCCCCCAGGGAAGGGTGTGCAGCACCCTGCTCCTGCCCGGGGATGCTCCCAGCAGCTGCCAGCTCTGCAGCAAGATGAAGGTGGTTGAGCCTGAGTTCCCCTACATTCAGGATGAACATGGCACCCAACAAGGTGTCAACCTCTTTCTGACTCTATCCCAACACCTGGTCAGAGCCAGTTTTGCCTCTCTACACAGGAGACACTCTCTGAGCGTGGTCTCCAGCCCGAGGTCTCCATCACTTTGTCAGGCACCATCAGAGCACTGTGTAGTATGGGGTGGGCAGAGAGAACTGGGGCTAACTGGCTTGTTGCTTGTTGGTCCTGCTGGTTTGTCCCTACTGGAGCCACGATTGGTAGTGATGTCTCATGCATCCCTTCTGATGGGTTCTTGCAAGCCAGGAGACCTTTTGATCCTCCAGACAAAGGAAACCAGGGGGTGAGATCAGAGCTGTTTCTGTGTCCTGCCTGGGAGTCACAGCACTGATCGCCTTCAGTCCTATTTCAGGGACAAAGAGGGGTCCCCAGCCACACAATATGGAACACCACAAGTCTCCATATCCAGACTTCTCCAAGTCCCACCTACCAGGAAACTTCAGCTGAGTGAAGTCCTGGACTAGGTCTCTACAACACTGAAACTCCTCTCAATCCCCAAACACTAACCCTGCCAGCCTGTGCTTGGAGCCACGTGAGGATGAAGTCCCCTCTGAGCCCACCATGCTGCTACCCCCCTGTCCCCACCTCCCCTGCACACCACTGCCCCTAAAAAGTCGAAGCCAGGCGCCTTGCTCCCAGCTGCTGGAGAACAGCCAGGAACCACTTCTAGACTGCGTCACCGTATTCACGGCCTCTCTCAGGCTATATATAGTTGTGTGACTGCAGGTTTTCTGGAGGACGAGTTGCTAAAGAATCATCGAATGTCCTGAGTTGGAAGGGACCCACGAGGGTCATCAAGTCCTACTCCTGTCATAGCAGAGCACATCCCAAAGGGCAGCTGAGCACGAACAGGGGGGCTGTGTGAGTGGGAGCAAGCCCAAGCATTCCCAAGGTGAGGTTTGCCTCGCTGACAGGTGTCTGCCCTGCAAGCCACCAGCACATGGGGATTTCAGACCTCTCTGTCTCCTCAGTGGTGAAGTGCATGTGGAGCTGGGGGGGCGCGTTGCAGAGCCAGTTTCATTTTGGTGTAGCCAGTAGATCCGGAGAGGATGTGAACCTCAGCAACAAAAGAGGTCACAGCAACCAGAGAGGGAGAAACCATTGCTGTATTGCACATTACACCTCCGGCCTTTCCAGCCTCTGTGGTCTGCAGGTTTTTATGAGCGTGAGCTCAGAGGCATTGACTCAACCACCACAACGTCCCGCTGTTCCCCGGAGGCCCTGAGTGCTCCAGCCTGGCTGCAGCACAGCAGGGGACGGCACCACAGCATCTCTGCATCCCGCTGAGCCTGTTTGGCTCAGGCACAGCCAGTTGGTTGCCAGAACTTGTGAGTCTCCTTCCTCTTCACTCTGATTCCTGGGAAGATCCTGGGATGGGACACTTGCCCAGGAGATGCCACAGATGGGGTATGGGCTCTATCAAATCCAATGTCCTAGATCAGAAGAGGACCACGCTCAGACATTAGTGGGAAGGTAGAGAAGACCCTATGAATCTCCTCTTTCCCAGAGGAGTTAGGAGCAGTTTCTCTCCAGGCACTGCCATCTCTAAGCGCTTTGACTTAGTTTAACCCCTGCTACCCTAGACCAGACTTCAGTGAACCAGCACCAGCAAGGAATCCCAAAGCAACTCACAATCATCGTATGACAGGTTGCTGTTCAGGCCATGGTGTCCTGGTGCACCAGTTTCCGAAGAAGTCATTGGTCAAGTCTAACCTGTTCCTCATGCTGCTGCTGCATGTTCACTGTGCCTGTGATTGCACCAGCTGCTTCATACGGCCATGCTGTGAACAGCTTGATGAAATGATCTAGACTAAAAAGCAGCCCCATATAGCATAAGAACAGAGGAAGCCAGTGTGTGGTGGTCCATGGCCTTAGGGATGGCTCAGCCACCTACTTCCAGCCTTCGGGAACTCAAATAGCTGCTTGTTGGAGTTAATCATGTGAGGAGGTGGAGCAGTCCTGGACTGTTGGCTTTCCTATGAGCTTGGCCACATTGACCTCATCATAGTGTCACAGACTACTTCAGGTTGGAAGGGATCTCAGGACGTCTGCTCTGTCTACAACTATCTGAAAGGAGGTCGTAGCATGGAGGGTGTCAGTCTCTTCTCCCAGGTAGCAACTGACAGGACAAGAAGAAATGGCTTCAAGTGGGGCCAGGGTAGGTTTAGATTGGATATTAGGCAAAAATTCTTCCCAGAAAGCTCTGTCAGGCATTGGAACAGGCTGCCCAGGGCAGTGGTGGAGTCACCATCCCTGGAGGGGTTTAAAAGGCCTTTAGATGAGGTTCTTAGGGGCATGGGTTACTGCTAGAGTTAGGTTGGGTTATGGTTGGACTTGATGATCCTGAGGGTCTTTTCCAACTGAAATGATTCTATGATTTCTGTGATTCAAAGCTGTAAGACCACATTGTCCAGTGGGGGCTTGAAAACCTCAGAGGATGGAGACTCTACAGCTTCTCTGGGCAACCTGCTGATGCGCAACTGTCTTCATGGAGAAAAAAGTGTGTCTTTATCACCAGTTTGAACTGCTCTTAATTCAACTTATACTCACTGTCTCTCCTCCTCTCACCATACACTCTTTTGAAGAATCTGACTCCATCTTCACAATAACCTACTCATAGATGCTGGAAGGCTGTTTATTAGGTCACCCTGAGTCCTTCCCTTGTCAAGGATAAATCTTCCATCACTGCTGTTGTTCTCACCATCCTTTCCAGCTGAGAAGAGACAGTAGCCCTCCCCAGCTGCCCTGAGCTCTTGTGACCCTCCTCACCGCAGTCCCACCAAACATCAAGGCAGATGAGCAGACCACATCCCATCATACTCTGGACTGCTCTAATAATCAGGAACAATAAATCAACTGAATTTGCTCAGTCCAAGGTGTTCCCATCCCTCTGCTGATGCATGATAACACAGGGCTATGAATACTCCTAGCCTGGAGCACCTCTGAAGGAAAAAAAAACACGCTTGCTATAAGGGCTCAGCTTTCTGTAGGGAAGCAGAGATATTTATTAGTTAAAACTATGGACAAGAAGGCTTGATAGGTCTCAGGTAAATCCTGTACTCCCACTGTGCCTTTATTTTCCATGCCACTCCTGCATGCTCTAAGCATCTGCACAGAAATGCGAGCGCTACCCAATCAACCTCTTGCCCTGGCTGAGTTATCTGCCCCGTGCTCTGATTTCACAGTCCCTCAGCATAAGCCAAAGCCAAAAGTCAGTCCTCACATAGTTAAGCCTCTTCGGAAGATGAGCTGTATTTTTTTTTTTAGATTGAAGACAGGATGAAGGGGGGTTGGAGTCACCAGGAGTTCGTTACACGGCTCAGAAGGAGATCATCACCATCAACCATCGGTACCTGCGCCTGCAACAGTCCCCTTACAATGTCTTCTCAACAAGCATTGACCAAAGCCAACCCTGGTTCACGGTGATAGCAGCACTGGACATGACAGCTATGGAGAGTTACGTAGGAGATTATAAGTGAGCAGGGACATAGAAGGTGTGATGGAAAGAGGTGGCCAAGAGCAGTGTGCAGAAGGAGGAACAGGAGATAACCAGAACTGACTGGGTGAGATCTGACCATGAGCTTTGGATCATCTGGAGAGGACCAACTTCCATGACAGAAGGCCAATTGTGAGCTGGCACAAAGATGAGAGCAAGCCAGGAAGTCTTTGGAAGTCACCAGTAAAACTTAAAGGGGGTCAGAAGATCGTAGGTCTCGTCTCCAGCTACTCATTAGCCACAAGGACTCTGGCCTTTCAACCAGGCTAATTACTGATTGCTCAAAGGATACCACTTCCCACAGCTGCTAAACTTGCTGACGCTGGGCCCTGGATGTCTTCTATTCTGGGAAGGGGGAGTGGAGTCTCCTAGTGTGAACTTGTGGAGCTGGGCAAAGCCACACTGGAGCAGAGATAAAGTCAAGGACAGCTGCAGCTGCTTGGCAATTGTTCAAAATGAGCCACGAGTCAGTGACTTGGCTATTCTGGGACGAGCTGAGGAGCCAGCGCTGGGAAGAGCAAATTCACAGCCTGCTCGCACGTAGACGGACTGCAGCAAGCCCGGGTGTGAGCACAGAGCAGAGCGGTGTTTGTTGGAGACGCGGTCGAAGACCTACAAAGCCCTGTCCCTGCTCGCCAGTGAGGAGACACAACTGTATATCTGGTATGGCATTTATCTACCAGACCTCACAGGTCTACAACAGGGGAGAGTCACAGAGGTTCCCTGAAAGTCACAGGGAGAATCGGGTGCTTCAAGGACTTTGCTGCCCCACCGTTACCTAAAACTGGATAAAAGCCTTGTCCCAGGGCCGGTGTACCTGACCCCAAATGCTGCTGGAACTCCTAGTGAACCTGGTGGAGGTTTCCCAAGTAGGAGTCTGTTGGGGATGGGCTGTTCCACTGGATGAAGTCTGTGACATTCCTTGAATCTGAAACCAGTGACCCAGAGAAATGCTCTCAAATCTTTGCCTAAACCTGAATAGTTTATGTGCTGCTTTTCTCAGCTTTTGGATGGGAGCACAAGTGGATGCTCTTACATGTCCCAGGCAGATCTGTTCCCTGCCTCCAGTTTTCCCATTCTGCCAGCATGGCTGGGGCTGAACTGACCCCGCCACACAGACCCGGTGTAGCCCACCTCCAGACCTGCAAGGCTCAGCTAGACAATTAAGCTCTTTGCAAGCTTACTCAAAGGACACCAGGCCTTTTGAGGTCATTCATTGCATATGCTGGAAAGCAGATATGATCTCATTAGGCAAATATTTATGATCAATATTGTCCACTCCGTGGCAATGAATAGCATCACTTGGAGCAAGCAGCTCTCCAGGGACACGGGTTGACAGAAGAGCCTGGGTTGTGTGTGAACCTCTGCTCACCTGACTTGAAAACACCTACGTTTATTCTAAATATTTTTTTCACGCTTCACCAAGAGATTAATTAGCTGCTTGGAAACCCCAGACGTTAATTATTGATTATGCAAAAGATTTTGTTCATCACAGTTGCTGAGCTTGTCAGTGCTGGGGGACCGGATGGCTGCAGACGTCAGGATGGAGAAGACACCCTGGGGAGTGGATTTGCCACCTGCTTTCCATGGTGGGCCTCACTGCAAGGTAACAAGGCTCAAAAAAAGAAGCCAAGAGTGGCAGAAAGAGCCCAACCCAAAGAACACTTGCCTTGAGGGCACAGGGAGCTGAGGAAGAGGACGACATGACCCATCCAAGCAGCAGATCTGGAACCCTCTGCACCCCAGGGCACCCGAGCTGATGGATGGGGCTGTCTCCAGGGTGTGCAGGGAGGAGATAATTCACCATCGCCTC
This sequence comes from Streptopelia decaocto, assembly GCF_964273445.1. Classification (NCBI taxonomy): domain Eukaryota; kingdom Metazoa; phylum Chordata; class Aves; order Columbiformes; family Columbidae; genus Streptopelia; species Streptopelia decaocto. Next base: position 17,175,541 of record NC_138667.1, read on the forward strand.
CCCCTCACAGCGACTCGCGGCTCCACCACAGCACCCGATGCACCGCGACGGAAAAGGGAGCTGGGGGCTCCTCCTCACCCCGTCCCCACAGCGAGGGCGGGCAGAGCAGCCAGCAGCCTCGGCGAGAGGCGAGCCGCGGCGAGGCGAGATGCGGCGAGCCGCGGGTGGCAGTGATAAACCTCCTGCAGCGCCCGGCAATTAATCTTGCGAAGCCGTGAGTCAGAGTCACCCGGAGCTTCCTCCCCTCGCCCAGGATGAGCCACCACCGTCTCCAGAAGCTCTTGGGACCTGTAAATGCCACTAGGCTTGGGGAGAGGTTGTTTTTGTGCTGTGCCATCGATCGAGAGCCCTGCCTGCAGATCCCTTTCAGATCCCTCTGCCACACCTGTGGGAAATGAGACCCACCAGTACCCACAAGCTGTATCACAGCAGAGGAGCGGGGACTTGTAGTTTGGGCCATCAGGAAAGCAAAAGCAAGATGCCATCCTCATGATAAAGCTTCATGTAAAGAGGTGTCAAAAGTGAGAGGGCTGGAGCAGGAGGGAGGATTGCAGGGGTTTAAATAAAGACCCCAGAAAGGAGTGGGCAGGCTCGGTGTGTAACTCACGCCAGGAAAATGCCCCCTGTGCATTTACCCCCCTGCTTCTCCCAAACCTGCCGTGGTCCCCAAAGTTTGCCAAGGTTTCCCGGGGAAAAGCCTCTTCCCGCCTTGCCCTAGGCATGAATGCAGTTTGCAGTTTTAACAGCAGATGTCTCTCCTATTATGATTTATAAAAATGTTTAAAATAAATAATGCAAACATATTTACAGGAATGAATTCCTGCTCCTGAGCGCGTTTGTCACTCGGAGGCTCCCGAGCAGGAGCGACTCGCTGCCTGAGTGCCTCCCGCTGCCTCCCGCTGCCCCCACACCGTCCCCCCCGCCGGCACCGCGGCGGCTGCCAGCAGCCCGGGGCAGGGCGGCCAAATCCCAAATCCCCCCCCACAAAGCCTCAGGTCTGGGCCCACACCAGCATTTCAATACAAATGTTGTATAATCAACGTGTTAAATATTTAAAATGGTCGTGCGGGAGAGCTGCCCAGCGGTGACTGATTTCACACATCCTGACAATTTCACGGACCTCTGGGCTTACGTTTCTTGGCAAATAATGAAAGGCTGTTGGAGCCCCTTCCTCGAAGGGCACGTTGGGGAGGTTTGCCCTGGCCGCAACTCCTTCAAACGCGATGCGACTTGTGCCGCGTCTCTCCCACCTCCGCGCCCAGCCATGTCCAATGCTTTTAAGCGTGACCTTCGCGCGGGGCGGATGCAGCCGTCACGCTGCCGAGGTGACTCAAAGGCAGAGCGGGGGGCCGGGGAGGGGAGGACGGCCGGGGGCAGCTGCCGGCAGAGCTGCTGCTTCCAATGGAGCAACTTTCGCACCGCTGTTCCCGCGGCTCCGCTCTTCCCGGCGTGCGTGCACACAAAGGATGCAGGCGTACCTGCCTGCACGGCTGCGATGCGAGTGGCCCAATTACAGCTCCCACCCAGCCTGGCCGTTTCCATAGCTTCACAGCGCAGCGCTTCCCTCTCTCGAGGCCATCGGAGCAGGACCGGGCATCTTATCAGCCATCATCCTGCAACGCAGCTCTCCTCCGGGCCCTACCTGCCGACGGCTGGTCTCGCTAGCAATGCAGGATAATATCTTTTCCCACCAGAGCTATACGATGATTTCTTCCTGCTGTAATTTTGTCTTGCTTCCAAAGGCACTTGCATAACCAGTGCTGGGGAAGCACAGCACAAGGCAGGTTGGCTACGGGAGCTCCTGGGGACGGGGCATGGGGCAAGAGGCTGTCCCAGCCCAGATGACACCCTGAGCAGCTCTAGTGCTCTGGTCCTGCCTGAGGAAGGGCAAGAGGAGCCGTCCAAAAGGACTAACGGGTGTCCCTGGCCAAACCCCTCCTCAGGGAGGGGAGGCAATGCTGCAGCCCGCACAGCTGAGCTGGGAGGAGGGACAGGGAAGGCAGGAGCTCCTCCTGATGGGCCAAATCCTGCCGGAGTGAGAGCCCCAGGGAGCTCAGATCTGCACCCTGCCAAAACAGACACAGAAATTTGACTGAAAAGGCTATTCCAGAAGGACACGGAGTGTTTGTGGCCCCCTGAGGCTGGTGACTTGCTCAGGGTCCCGCCTGCTCGCAGGCTGCCTCGGCAAGGAGCAGGAGCACAGGCATGCAAAAGCACGGGACATCTCTGCTGCAACCTGTGCCGCCGTGGAGATGCATGTTGCAGGTGGGGCGAGCAGGGGTATTATGAGCTGCACAGCGTTCCCAGGGAGGGTCCTACAGCCCTGCTGTAGTCACGGAGTCGCGGCTGGTGCTGCAGGTCGATGATGGCCCCTGTCTCTGCTCTGAGCTCCAGCACTAGATCCACAGGCAAAACCGGGAGGATGAACTACCCGACACCAGCAAGTGGAGCCTCAGTCCTGGCCAGAGGACCGTGGCTGCACCACCAGCCGTCCCACCAAGCGCTGCCCAGCAGGGAGGTAGCAGCACACACAAGGAAGGTTGCCCAGCACTCTGTGTGCTCTTGGTGATGATGTAGGAAGAACAGAACCTGTCTCGGGTCAATCCCTGGCTTCCCAGCTAGGCAACCCGCCTGGAATTGTTCACACTAATAGTTTACCCACTGAAATCTCTAGTTTCAGAGAGACCATAATTATTTGTGAATTTGGGCTCCGTTTGAAAGGACAAAGAGCATCTGTTATCTTGGAATAAGCAAAGTGTTTCTTTTCACCTTCCGTGGTTTCAGAGGAACTTTGCAACTTTTCACTTATAATCCATGTAGAAATGCAGTTAGTATCAGCAGTGAATAAAACTAAGTGCCTCCTCCTGTCCAAGCAACACTTTTTTGTTTCAGAAAGAATGTCTAGAACTGTTCATTTTGGGCTGACCCAACGTGATTTCTTTCTCCTGGGTTTTTGATTTAACAGCCAAAACAACACAACCCCGCTTGTTCCCGCAGCCCGAGTACACTTTTTGCCACACATCAACTGCCTGCTTGAAATTTTCCATGCTTTGTGGCTGAGTTAGACTACATTTTTACCTCCAAAATTTAAGCTAAACTTCATGGTCATTTCTGAGAACACAGTTTGCCCACCAAGCAGGACCAGGAAGCTTTCCCACTGCCTCGCCTGAAATCGGGAATGCAACGGCTGTGCTGGGCCCCGATGGGGCTGCTCCGTTCCCCGAGGAGCTGCACACACATTTGGGTGAATTATCAGCCTCTGGAAATGGTTGTTTGCAGATTAGTTTGCAGGCTGCGAATGTCACGGAATACGCTCAGCCTCCAGAAAACCAGCTCCTCCAGCGGAGCAGAGGCAGCCAAGGGGCCGGGGCTCCCCAAGGTCTGAGGACCCCATGTCCCGAGAAGGGCAGCAGGTAGGGCAAGCAGGTACGAGATGCTGCCAGCCCTGGTGATGAGACTTTGCGAGATGGGAATGGGATGTTTGTGTTTTCTTTCTTGCTTTCTTTGCCCTAATCTTTCAGTGCCAGGTTGGGAAGCTGTACATGCAGGACAGTTCAAAGTCTGGTGCTAGCTCATCAGGTACTTGGCTTCACTCCTAGCCAATGCGACACCCGTCTGGTCCACCCTCCTGGGGGCAGATGGAGGTGATGACGGCCCTTCGTACCTGGCTGTTGCAGGGAGGACAGCTTCCTCCAGGACCTTCTGCCATCAGACGAATTTCATGTCTCAACAGAGCTCTACAGGACAGTGGAAGAGAAGGCAGAATCTACTTGGTGAGGGCAAACAATGGTCACTGGGACCAAACAAATGCACAGGACCCTTCAGAAGGAACAGGACAAGGATGACCACTACTGCCCGGGCCAGCAGTACTAGCCTCGCCAAGGCAGGACAGGCTGTGACCCCCTCCAAAGAGGGGAAAGATGCCAAAAAAATGCAACTGGCATATGAATATGATGTTCAGACTGCGGCAGAGGCTGTAACCCAGCCTGAACTCTCCAGCCACAAGGTCCATCCCATGTAGCCAACGGGAGGGTCAACAGGCAGCCCCGGCATGGAACATTACCACCCTGCACTCACCCAGCCCAGGCACCACAGAGCCCAGCTGAAGAGTTTCCTCTGGTTCTCCAACCTCAGCACATGTGGGAAGAGGCAGAAGAGCTGCATCGGGCCCTTGGCATGCACAGAGCAAGACCGAGGTCCCCAGGATGCAGCATCCACGTGCAGCACCCACGAGTGGGCCAGACCTTGTTTGCAGGGGCTACACTGTAATCCAGTCACATTTTTGGAGGTGTCCTTCCCCTCTTAGGAGGTGGCTGGTCTGGGACTTGTCCAGGGCTAGAAGGATGCTCCATGGTGCTGTGAACAGCAGGGGCTTTGCCTGAGTCTAGGTGGGTGCCTGTTCCTGGGCTTGGAGCGGGGACTGAGTGGGGTTTTGCTCTCCAGCCTGGGCAAGGCAACAGCTGCAAGGGAAAGAAGGAAAAGGAGAAAACTGGGTATAAAGAGAGGGTGCTGTAGATCTGCTCAACCAGGGCTGTGGCAGCACCAGCATCTGTGTCAAGAACTGGCTTCCCCAAGTTTAGGGGGATGAGAGATGCGTGGAATAAATTACTTGTGACACTGACTCCTACACTTCCAGACTCACGCGGGATTTAGCCACCAGACTCCCAGTTAAGTCAGCGCCAGTTATTAAGGTCAGGAGAAGTTGAGTGGCTAAATCCTATCTGGGGGCTGCAGCACGACGGGGCTGTGCCAGCACAGGAGACATCCCGGGAGGAAAAGAGGAGAGAGGAGAGAGGAGAGAGGAGAGAGGAGAGGGGAGAGGGGAGAGAGGAGAGGAGAGGAGAGGAGAGGAGAGGAGAGGAGAGGAGAGGAGAGGAGAGGAGAGGAGAGGAGAGGAGAGGAGAGGAGAGGAGAGGAGAGGAGAGGAGAGGAGAGGAGAGGAGAGGAGAGGAGAGGAGAGGAGAGGAGAGGAGAGGAGAGGAGAGGAGAGGAGAGGAGAGGAGAGGAGAGGAGAGGAGAGGAGAGGAGAGGAGAGGAGAGGAGAGGAGAGGAGAGGAGAGGAGAGGAGGAGAGGAGAGGAGAGGAGAGGAGAGGAGAGGAGAGGAGAGGAGAGGAGAGGAGAGGAGAGGAGAGGAGAGGAGAGGAGAGGAGAGGAGAGGAGAGGAGAGGAGAGGAGAGGAGAGGAGAGGAGAGGAGAGGAGAGGAGAGGAGAGGAGAGGAGAGGAGAGGAGAGGAGAGGAGAGGAGAGGAGAGGAGAGGAGAGGAGAGGAGAGGAGAGGAGAGGAGAGGAGAGGAGAGGAGAGGAGAGGAGAGGAGATCTTGCCCTTATCCAGGAACATCCTGCTCTGTTTTGCTGCTGGTTCATGAGTGGTTTCACTTATCTCTTTCCTCCTCCACTACCTGAGGTTTCAAATGCTCCAGGGAGATGTCTCCATTAACCACAGTTTTCTTTAGCAGTTATATTTCATTACAGTCTCTCTTCCCACTAATCCTCCCTAGCTTTTGTTGTTGTTATTTTTTATTATGATTATTTTCACAAACCCTTTGTTTCTAGCTGTACTTAACCTGGCTGTGTCCCTTTAAATACCACAGCCTGGGCAGAATGGGGGATCAGTCCTTTGACAGGAGCTAAAGTCCTGTTTGATCTGGATTAGATGCTGATTTTGCTTACCAGACTAAAGACCGAGGGGGACCACGCAGTGCCTGTGTTTGCACAAACCTGCCTGGTTGCATTCCTCTTCCTCCCCGTGTCCAGCCGAAGGGGCAGCGCTGGGCTGTGCACACAGCTTGAAATCCAGGCGGATAAATGGTCACTTTGTCTGGAGACGTAAGAAAATGGAGGTGGGAGGACAGAGCCGGCAGCTCTGCGCGGTGCTGGAGAGCTGACTCAGGCTGCAAACCCTCGCGGGGCACGAGCAGGTCTGCACCCTCGGGCCCAGACCAGTCCTGCTGCTGGTCTTGCAGGCTGGGGCTTAATATCCTGGATTCCTAATGACCCACCTCCTCTTGGGAGCGGGTAGGACGTGTGGGCACCAAGACCTCCACCATGCCCTGTACCCAGCTGACTGGGTTTTCTCCAAGGACACCCATCCCCACCATGTCCCTTCTGCACCCCCAGCTCCCACCTCTTCTCCTGCCCTTTTCTCTCTTCCCTCTGCCGGGAGGACAAGTATTTTCTCTTGCTCCATACAGTCTCCCTCCTCTCATGTCTTGCCCTGCCCTAACTCCAGCCATGCCTCCTCCATTGCCCTGCGCCTCAGCCCGCGCCGTGCTCCTGCTTCTCCTGTGAGGGACTGCAGCAGAAACCAGCTCCAGGATGATGGTGGGTGCCACCAGTCAGCTTGGGAGATCCAGGGACCAGAGCTGGCGGGGCGGGGACCCTCCATTAGACACGCACCTACTTGCATCAAAGCCAATTTGTATCTCCCCCTGTGGCTGTCTCGGTGGAGAAGTGTCAGGACTCACTGCAGGAAGGGAACAATCGCGGGTGGGAGCCCTGGGGGCCAGCAGAGCCCAGCACCTGCACCCCGCGCCTCGCTGCAGGGCATGGGGAGCACATGAGTGGGCTCTGCCCCAGGCTGGTTTCACCCTACGTGCTGCAGGTTAAAAACACCCAGAAAAACCTAGACTAAAGCCTCTGGCCTTGCCCTTGCAGCAGGGCAAAGCGGGTCTCTGGCTCAGGCTGGCTGGCTGGGTGCAGAGCTGTCCTGAGGGATCATCTCCCACTGGGATGGTGCCCACGTCACTCAGCAGGAGACCTGTGTGCACGATGGGAAGATAGAAGGATGTCAGTGCTGGCGATGCCACCACCACACGAGCAGGAGCACCCAGAGGGTCACTGGGAGCTGCTGAGCTCTGCGAGCACTGCCAGGGTCCAGCATGATCCAGCTCTTCAGGAAAGAGGTGCAGGGCCTGAGGGTCCTTCATGGGCTCCATTCTCCTTGGCTGGTCCGCTCCTGATGCTGGAAAACTGAATCTGCCGGAGGTGGGGCAGCTCATGGCCGTGCCACTGCTGGAGGAAGGTATCGTTACCCACAACAGATGGAGCTTTAAAAAGAACAGGGACAGCAAGTGAGATAAAATGCAGAAATTAATGACTGTAAAGGTCGAGCGGGATGTACTTATCGAGTTCCCGGTGCTTGGAGGTGAGCTCGCCTGATGTGCACCGCTGCAGTCCCAGCCCTCGTGGCCAGAAGGCAAGCGGGCACTGACATTGGCCACACCCGTGTCCCCCAAGACAAGGGGGTGCCCCCACAACAGCAAGGGGTGATGAGGAGCTGCAGAAACCCAGGGCTCTGCCAGGGCAAAACGATGCTATGGCATGAGCGAGTAAGAGAGAAGGAGATTTTCCTATTGTCTTGTTCCTGTCCATGGGGAACCCTCATGGCAGAAGTTGGCCTTGTGAAATGCCCTGGACATCATTCCTCTTCCACCAGGAGGAGGAGAATAGGCAAGGCCAAAAACTGGGTGGCACCAGTTGGCACACTGAGGAAAAGGAACTGAATAATTTAGGAGGCCTCATCCATGTTTGCCCTGTTCTTGTAGCCTTCCTGGGTTTGCTATAACCTGCTCTAAGTATGTTGGCTGGTGGGTTTGCCCACAATACACAGGCCAGCAGCTCCTCCAGCTTGCCCCAGCCTTGCTTGGGCTCAGACAGACAGGCTGTGATATAAGACAGGCTCAGGGCACAGTGTCCAGCCAGCCCAGCTGCAGGAGACGCCAGCCCAAGGCCCAAAGGCATGGCAGGAGAGGACAGGACACCCTTCCTGCCCTGGGGGCGTCTCGTCCCCCAGGCCTGGATCAGAGGCACAAGGGGCTGCAGGGCTGGCGGGGGGCACAAGGACAGGGCAGCCTGGTCTTGTGTTCCCGCTGCCCACAGTGCCAGCTGGACACCTTCACGAGCACCACATCCAATTGCAGCACAACACCCTGCAACCAATGCTTCACCAAGGCTGGTCAGCATCAGCATCTAGCCAACGGGGAGGCAGGTTCTAGGCTGCAAACCCCCCAGCCTGGACTGGTACCTGTCGCCTCTGCTAAGCCCCTGCTCAGCCACTGGCAGTCACCCTTGGTCACCCAGAGGTTGAAGGCTAATGCCGTACCAGCCGCTCCCTCCCCTGCCCGATAGCACAGCGTCTTGCACTGAGTAGCCTCCTTCTGCTGTCACAGGCCGACCTATTTCTCACAAATCCTGACTGCTCTGGCCTTAAAACATCTTGACGCAGTGCTGAAACCGGCCTTGGCACAGCAGCGAGTCCCCGATTTAGCGGGAGCTGCCGCGGCTTGGCGTGGGCTTTGTAGCCAGCAGACACGGGCTGGAAGAGCAGAACAGCTCCAGTGTGGCTCGAATCGGGGGCACCTCCATGGTCATCAGGAGTAATCGGGCACTGTTCTTGGCTAAACAGAGGGACACTACTGCTCCACCAGACCAGATGGTCCTTGTTGCCCACAGACTCTTCCGTGCCGTGGGATGCTTGAGGATGGGATGTACTGCTGAGGCTGGAGGAGCTAGGGATGCAGTAGATGTTCTCCTTCATACAAGCAAAACCAGCACAGCCCAAGCACTTCTTCACACTATGGGGTGCAAGGATGGGAGCTGAGACCCCAGAACAAGACAGCTTCCTCCACAGAGGCAGCGCTGCTGAGCTGCAGGCGAGGTGCCAGGTCCAGTGGCACATCCGTCCCCAGGGCAGGAGAACCTCGAGCAGCTTCTGTGCAGCCCCAGCTACAGAAACCACACAGTGATCCCTGCAGCAACGTCCCCAGCCTCCCGCAGCGCCGCAGCAGGGCGGCCAGCCAGGGCACTTGGCCAGCTGGAGCTGCAGCTTTGCCTTGATGGGGACCCAGCACATCTCTGGGTGGGCTGTTGGGACACAGGAATGGGTGTCAGCTCACACCTACAGGATCCTTTCCAAGGATGCTGCTGGGTAAACCTCCTCCTGCCCCAGCTCAGACACAGAGAGATCTCAACCTGTGGTGGTAGATCAGGAAGCCTGAAAGTCCCAGAGGTAGATTAACGTGGATGTCAGGCCTTCAAGTGATGAAGGATTTCCCGTGGTTCCTCTTCATAGAGAAAAGCCGTTTCCAGACTCACTCTGATATTGAGACACTAATGTGAGCAGCATCCCAGAATCCTGGTGGGACCCTCATGCCCCCCACCCCACACCTCGGCTCAAGCAGTTCCTGGGGAAAGAAGCCAACACAGTGCTCATTCCCAGTGGAGAATGAGGAGACAAGGGATCCTTAGCCTGAATTTGAAAACTGGGCAACTACTAGGAAAAACTTCAGCCAGGGCTGAAAATTGGGCCAGAAATGTCCCAGGAGCTGTGTGACATGGGGAAGGTCACCTGGCCAGCTGCGGGGAGCTGAACTGGGGGAGGTTTATTTAGATTAACACTCCCAAGCGAGCTGACCCAGCAGCCCCAGGTTCCAGCCTTGAAGACAAGCAGGCAGCCTGAGCAAAGCCAGCTGTGCGGGGCTGAGCATCCCCCACTGTTGTCCCTGCCTGCTGAGGGACAGTCACCCTGGGCAGACCTGCGCTGGTCATGTCCACCTGCAGTGGGGCTGCTCAGCACCAGGACACGCTGCGGAGCATCCACAGATGGCCCCACCTTGCAGGAGATGCTAGATGTGGGGCTGGCCAGACTCTGCCTTGATCCCACAGCCGCCCAGGATGTGTGATGTCCCTACTAAACAAGCCTGAGCTGATCCCACCACCCCAACCTGCTACTACCCTCTTGCCCTCAGGGTGAACCACTGGGTCACCCAGCAGCTCGCAGGACTCGATGCTCCTGACCATTCCTGTCCCGCCACTGAGGATTTCACAGCCCACAGCCCCTCGTGGTCCTACCAGCCCCCTTCCACACCCCCAAGCCCGCGCAGGGAGCGTGGCTGCCCGGCAGCAGGAGCGGGCTGGGGAGGTCACGCCTGGCCGGTGGCGCTCACGGCAAGCCGGCCATCCGGCTCCACTGAAGCACATTTTGTTTGGCGCTTCCTGCATCCTGCCCCATCCCCGCGCTGGGGGACGGGTCAGCCCAGGGTCAGGCCACTAATTGCAGTCCCGGGGATGGCGGGACGAGGCACCCCAAACGCAGGGGAAGCAGTGGGTCCCGCTGCAGAGAGGGGTGGTTGACACCCCTCAGCCAGCCCAGCACCTCCCCAAGGCACTAGGTGTCCCTGCAGCGGGACAGGATGTGTCTCTGGCACCCACGCAGAGGTTGCAGCTCTTGCTGCTGACTCTGCTACAGCTCACCCCAGAGTCGGGACTCCCGACATGATCCTCTCCCAGCCTGGCCAGCTCCACCATGCAAACTCTTGCTGGCATGGCTGCTGTGCGGCTGCACCAGACCCACGCCAGGGTCCATCTCCTCCTGGCAGCACTTGCTGGCACCTTCCCACGTGGAGCCACCAAGGTCAAGGAGAGGCTCGGACGTGGCCATACCTTCTAGGACAGCATGCTGTAGAGGCTGCAGCAGGTTATGTTGCCCTTCTGCTAACTCTGTTTAATGAGGATGTTAATTAATAACAACCCCGGGCCAGCCCTTGTGGCAGCACCCAAGTGCTCGCCCAGTGCCGTGCCGAGCTCCCCATCCCACGTGGCTGCCAGTGGCCAGCCAGGTGCCCAGCCCTGGGGACAGCAGCCTGGATGCCACATCCCTAGCAGCAACTGGGCAGGCAGTGGGGACAACCCAGCACAGGGGCTGTGGCTGACGGTGGCATTGCCGCTGAGCAGGGTGGAGAGGGTGGGCTTCACCCCCCGGGGGTGCCTGAGGTTTGGCAGCGCTCCTCAGTGAGCACAGAGCCTCCACCTACATGCACCGGGGAGGTGCAGATGCAGCCCAGCATGGAGAGGAGGTACAGCTGAGGTGGAGGAGCCAGCCCACAACCCCAGCACCCCATCTCCCACCTCCCCACCCCACTTGCAGGCAGGGTTTGCATCCCTCTGGCTCTGTCCTTTCTCCCCAAGCTGTTTTCCCATGGTGGGAAGTCTCTGCTCTCCTCATCCCCTGCTAATGCCAACGTCCTCCCTGCAAGCACCGTTTGTTCTGCTGTGGCTGCCCTCCCCAGCAGTGCCCACCTCCCCCGCTGACACCCAGGGTCCCAGCAGAGCCCGTGTCCCCTGGCAGTGCACTGGCCGGAGGAGCACGCAGGCAATGGCACCACTGGGCTCGCTGTGGCACTAGGGCAGGGGCTCCGGCAGGGCACCATCTCCGAGCCCGAGCCTGTCCAGGCAGCGGCACCGTGCAGAGCAGCCGCACCGTCCCCCCTGTGCTCCCCCAACAGGGGCCGGGTGCTGCCCCACACCTCCATGCAGGGCTCCAGGGCGGGTTTGGGCTGCCACAACATGCCCAATGGGTGATTTAGGACACACGCCCTGTGCTTGTAGCTTCCTGGGTGTGGGAGAGCAGAGGTGGGGACACTGGTGTCCCTGGCGGGGCAGGCAGCAGAGTGTGGCACAGCCTGGTTTGCCGCATCTGCAGCTGCCCCAGCGGCACCTTCACGATGGCAGCCCCTGCACTGCACCCGCAGCACCGAGCACAGCCCTGGCGTGGTGACAGGGACACCATTCTGTGGGGCAGCCCCCAGTTCTGGCTGCTGGTGGGATGAATCAGCCCCCCACGCCACCCCCGGGGGTCACGGAAGGCTGGGCCAGGGGCCCTGCATGCCGCTCCCAGGACACTCTCCCAGCATGGGGTGGGGGCTGGGTCCCCCCAGGTGCCAGGACTGTGCGTTCACACAGTCCCAGCCGTTAGCCACAGTCATAAAAAAACAGCCAGACTCCTTTTTCCCGTAACACCCCCCCTAGCACATTCCTGCTAAGTGATTTCGGCTGTTGCCCAAGCAGCACGAACTGGGACCAGCTCCCCGCAGCCCCTGGCCAGTGCCGCTCCGGCCGGGGCCCGCTCTGGGTTGCCATGACCAGAGCACTCCTGGGGTGCAAGAGGGTCCGTCTGCCCCTGCAAGCCTTCAGCTTTGTCCCTCCCCACGCCAGCCTGGCCCCATCACCGTCACAGTGAGCTCCAGGTGTCCCCACAAGCACCCCTGGGCTCAGCCACCAGTATGACCTGGGTGACAGGCTACAAATCCCCGGGAGCTGTGGGGCGGCCAGGTGGGGGATGCTGGGGGGCGCATTTGGGGCAATTTTCCCCAAAGACTTTCCACTTAGTCCCAGCAGGTCACTGCCCAGCAGGGATGGGGCGCACACATCACTGTCACCCCCCTCTCCTGCGGGCACACGTCTGGCCAACAGATGCTGTCCCAAACACTGGCCAGAGCCAGAGACAAAGGCTCCGGCTACCTTGTCCCAGGGAGGCAGAGCCAGCGCTGCCAGGCCCAGGCAGATTCCAGGCTGGGACAACCCTGCCCGTGTGGCCAGGAGACCCCCCCAGGCGTGGCAGGGGACACACAGCCCACCTGCCAGCGCGATGCCAAGCACCAAGCACCGGCAGTGGCTGAGCCCATCCACCGTGCCCTCCGTCCGCAAGAGCTCCCACTGACCCAGTGCCGGCCACGCTGGCCACACCAGAAAACCATCGGCTGCACCAGCCCCTCGGCCTCCTGAGCCCACTCACCTTTAGGAGCGCGTTCTGGACGTGTCGCGACAAAACAAGCCCCACTGCGGCTCTCCGTGGTACGTCAATGATATTGTTTTACCAAAAACAAATGGTGTTGGGCTCCTCGGTACAACTCCAGGCGGGTCAAGATGGGAAATACCTGCGGGAGGAGCCAGGGCTGGCTGAGCCCAGCTGCTGCGGGATTAACCCTGCGGGTTGGGCAGCCGGGGTGGCTCCGGTTCAGCCCATCGCACCGTCCCATCGCACCATCCCGCCCGCACCAGCCACCACCGTGCGACGGCACCGGCAAGATCCCCGGGGACCTGGCGGGGACCGCGTCTGGCAGCAGTGGGGACAGGGGCAGGTGGGGGCACGGGGGACCGGCCGCCATCAGCACTGGGGGGCCGGGACGGCTGGAGAGGGGGGTGGGAGAGAAATAACAAAGCTGTAAATCATGACACAAAACATGCATTCATTTTATTCACAAAAACAGCCTGGATCGCTAAAACATTACAAACAGCATTTCAATTTAATGATGTAGAGAGAGCTGGAGAGACGGGGATTTGAACAGAAGAGAAATATCACTTTTCGTAACTGCTTCAGCACAGGTCCTGCAATATTATTTTTATTTTGATTTTTAACTTCAGTAAGTTTACAAAAATTACTTCTAGGAGTAAACCATTGCAATTAGGAGGTTTTTCTGTACGCAGTGTTTCTTGTTCTATATTAATAAACTAACAATGACTTTTTTTCTCTTTTTTTTTTCCTTTTTTTATCTTTTTCAAAGACAGCCGGTTGTGTAGCAATTGTTTTCTTCCACCTTTTATACCGAACCTCTTGCGGGTTAAACTTACATAGGTGAATGGCTAGGAAAAGGGATACTACATCGCTTTAAACATATTCTCATTTATAAACATGAAGTTGAGGCATTCTAGAAACTATCCACTCTATTGTATGATGGGAAAGAATCAAATAAAAAGTATAAATGAGGGTGCAATTAAACAACTGTGCTAAATTACAGTAGTGCTTATTAGTAACTAGATTTAAAAAGGTTACTGTAAATTTACATTCCCTACACAAGTACTGCATCTTTCACACATAAACAACATCAACACCAAAACACAGAAAGAAACTGATTGTCCATACTCTGTCTATTAAGTCTTGGTACTTTACAGATCCATTGTTTTTTTCTTTTAATTATTTTTATTTGAAAAGCAGTTAAATGTCTGACTAGGACTCGAAGATGTTAAAACGAACGCAAAAAAAAAAAAAAATTATAAAAACAGGAATGAGATTTGCGAGAAAATATTTTTGGTTCTAAAGAGACACAGGTGCATCCATTCATTTCAGCCAAAATCCCTTGCCTGAGACAACACAAGCAAGCAGTGACATTGCACTTGGATGACAGAGCTTTGGGATCCCCGTTCCTACTGGAACCATCTGAATGCGGCTCCTGTGGGAAGCATCACCTTCTGGAAAGGAAGAGAGACAGGGAGGGGGGCAGGAGAAGGGACAAGGCGTTAGGTCGGGTCCGGTACAGCCGTGTGGCACCGGGGTTGTGCACCCCCCTGCTCCATCCCCAGCACAGGCTCTGGCACCAGCCCGGGCTCAGCACCCCCCAGCACAGCCGCGCATCCTGAGGTTTCCAGCCCACCGGCAAATGCCGGGATGGTGGCCAGAGGAAGCCGGGGCTCCCCCCACTGCCCCCCCTCCCCGGCACAGCAGCTCAGCCATTGTTCCTGTGTCCCCGCGCCGCAGCCGGCACAATGGCGCGGCCCCCGACTTCCCCTCGGCCGATAGCGAGCACAATGGCTGGGCCGTGGTGAGCCGGCATGGCCAAGCATGGTGGACCCCTCACTGCCAGCCCCACCTTCCCTGCCACGGACAGGCATCCATGAGACAGAAGCCCAGCCAACAGCTGGGTTTAGGAGGGCATTTAGGGGGGAAACTGAGGCAGAAGTGAACTGGCTGGGCTTGGGGACACCAGACCCAGGAGTAGCTCGGGATACAGGGGACATCATGCTGCTGCCACCCAGCCATGATGAACAACCTTGTCTCCAGTAAAGCAGACCCAAGTACCACAGGGGACCTCCAGGCATCTTGCAGGGGAAGAGGGATGAGTCCCACTGGGCCCAATCCAACACAAAACAAAGCGCCCAACAACAGCCAAGACCTCTTTGAAGCCACCTCCAGGAAAGGTGGTGTGGGCCAATGGCCCCAGTGGCTCTGTGGTCCTCTGGAGGGAGAACGTTTCCCAGATGGATGGAGTAGGAAGCCTGTGCAATGTTCATGAGACCATGGGTGGAGTACGCAAGGACCACAACATCTCTCAGTGCCAACAGCCCCCAAGCAAGGCCAAGCCATGCTAGCCAGCAGATAGGGCCACACAACCACGACAAGGATGTGCCTCAGAGGGCCCTTCAGTTCCTGCATTTCCAAACAAGAGAAACCAACGGGAAACAAGCCACAGGCTGCGGTGACAGGCACGGGGCAGCAGCTGGACTGCCACAGGGCGTTGGCGGGGACAGCCAGCCTCAGCTCCAGCACCAGCTCCAGGCATTGTGCAGGGCTAGGGCACCTCGTGTTGTCCCAACAATCAAAACCATGCCACGTTCGGGTCCCTAACCCCACGCAGGAGCCAGCCAGCTCTGATAGGGTCCTTCTCTTGGCTGAAGACACCCACTAAGCCTCAAGGAGTAACCAGGGCAGTGTGTGCCCCCCAGCCATGAGGGAGGGACCCCAACGTGCTCACTTCCACAGACACCATGACCCAAACATGGGGCTTGGGCAAGGGGAGGGGGCATAAAAGGCAAGAAAGGGCAAGAGATGGTGATGCCCAGCTGGGCTGCTGACAGGCTGCACCTTCTCCTGCTCCTAGACTGTATCTGGTCCTCAGGGCAAACTGAGCTGGGGCAGCCAACAGGCAGAGAGCTGTAGGCATCAGCACTTCCCCAAAGGTCTCTGCAATACGTAACCTGGCATCTGGGGAAGACACAAGTGCCTCTGGCCAACCATGCCCTGGGCTGTGGCACAGCACATCGGCAATGCTGGATCCCGCCCAAGGTGTGGGATGCAGGACCTGCAGGGCTGAGTGTGACGGACTTGCCAGCAAGGGCCATCTACTGAGGTACATCATCCCAGGAGAGAGGAACAAAGGGAGGAGCTCCCAATGGGTCTGAGAGGACCCATTGGTTTGATGTCTGATACGGATCACCTTAGACACCTCCGCCACTCCATTACTGAAGGAAAATAGACAACCAGCTCTAACATGGATGCCCAGGATAGATCCCGCCCTTGTCCCCACAATCAAGAAATCACAGGAGGCTTTAGGTTGGAAGACACCTTCATAGACCATCCAGTCCAACCACCACCATGGGCAGGGACATCTTCCACTAGACCAGGTTGCTCAAAGCCATGTTCAACCCGGCCTTGAACACATCCAGGGATGGGGTACCACAACTTCTCTGGGCAGCCGGTCCCAGTGTCTCATCACCCCCATCATAGAACATTTCTTCCCTATGTTCAGTTTAAAATTGTTTCCCTTTGTCCTGTCACAACAGGCCCTGGTGAAAAGTCTCTCTCCATTGAGACTCATACGAGGGTGGTGACTCTACAGCAGCATTAGCTGGGACACCAAGGCACTTCACCAAGGCTTCTCCAGATGGAGAACAGCTCTATCAAGTCAAATCCCTACTATCCATGACCTTTGTGTGACCTACAGCTCTGGAGACAAGCCCATGGCAACCTGTCCAGGGTTGGCCACCGGCCCCCATAACAACTCCAGGGGTTGCTGGCCCTGACAGAGCCTGGAGGAGCCTGGTCAGGGCAGGGACACGCTGCTGCCTGCTCTGAGCATCCAACCTGCCTCAGCAGCCTCAGCTGGCCACCACCGCACCGGGACGTCAGTGGCGACCGGTTATTTGTGCTCTGTGGATGTTCAGATAAAGCTTAACAGTGGTAGAGGAAGTTACCCCAATTTTTACGCTGTCATAAACGTTTAATTCTAATTTTTTTCCTGCTTGATTTTAGATCAATGTTTAACCACAGCCATGGCCCCTGTCTGGGCTCCCAAGGATGCCTCTCTGAACATGCAGGGCTGGCAGACCAGAGTCACCACCACTGCCATTCTCCTAGGCAATGGAACAGGTCCCCGCAGAGCAGGATGATGCTTCATAAAGCCCTGTGAACTTTTCAGCCCCATATAAAAGGCCACCAAACAGCCTTCTCCTGTGCCAGCATCAGCACTATGGTGTGATGATGCCCCACCAGGACCAGCAGTCCATGGAGTCCAGAGTTTATCTGTCACCAGATGAGTCTCCACCACAAGGCAGGTGCCAGTGGCTGCCCTAGGGTTGGCCCAATGAAACGCACTGCCAATGCTGGCTGACATGGGGCGAGGCCTAAAAACCCAGTCGTTTACCCAGGTGGCCTTCGGACATCAGCAGGGGTCCCAGCATCCCTGACCCAGCTACATATGGCCACAATCTCAGTCAACTCTATCAACACCAATACACTGCACAAGTGGATATCCTGACAGAGGGGAGGATCTGCTCTGAAAAGGGGATGGTGATGCCCTGGAGCAACCCACATCTGCGCAGGCATCCATCCCCACCAGCACAGCATCTCTTCAGCCTCAACACACCTATGGTTGTGCCCAGGAGGGATGGAGACCCACCCTCAGTGGGGTCCAACTCTGTCACATGAAGAGCCCTGTTTCAGTGGCTTCAATTTCTCAGCCAGCCACATGATGGGGAAACCAATCAAGGGGGTGACTTTTTCATGGGCTATTTATCATCTCCAGGCCCGGAGCAGCGCTGGGAGAAGGGAGCAGCTCCTCCGGCTGCTTCGAGCTCCAAGTCTATTGACCCGATTTAGGACTGTTCGGAAAAGATGAACTTTTTTATTTTCCCTTTCTCCCTTTTTCCAGATCACTGACTCAGCAAATTAGAACAAGAATATAATTTAGCAATACAGCGGCTTTTGAAAGACACAGTCCCCCTCTCCTCATCCCCACCGCCCAAACAGGTTTTTTTTTTTTCTCCTTCACTATTCATTCAGAGCTGATGCTAATTGAAAAACGTACAGCGTGGCTATGAAAACGGTGGGTTGTCTCCTCGGGACAACCAAAGGATGGGCAATGCCCTTGCGCCAGGATGCCCGATCCAGCTGATGTCTGGGTGACTTTAAGCCCTCACCAGCTCAGGGGATGTGCTCCACGGTGGGAAGAATAACCGATGGCAAGATCAGTTCCCAGAAAAATCAAACCTGGCTTAACTCTAACACACGGGGGACCCAGCTGATGGGTCTTGGCCCAGCGAAAGCTCTGCCAGAGCAGCGTGCCCCTGCACAACCCTCGCAACGTGTCTCTGTGCCTCACCCATGCCATGGAATGCCACACCACGCCACCGCAGCTGCCCACGGCCCTGGCTGAATTTCAGACCCACACGATGACCCGAGTCACCGGACTTTTCCAGCGCCCCCCACGCGAATATCACACCTCCCCGGCAGATTTGGCCATCACCACCTCAACCCAGTGGCGGCTGGCAGCGGCTCTCGGCCAACGGCAACACCCACAGGTGGATGTAGTCTGTGCTGGTGGCAGGCGGTGACAGCCTGAGTATGTCGCGAAAGCCTCACACTGGGGACACTGGGACCCCCAGCGAGTGCCGCAGGGACTCACCCTGGCCGCCTGCACAGACACCGGCCCAGGGACACCCGGCACAGCCTGGCACACACTGCAGCCATTTCCCACCCCAAACCAAGCACCCCTTTGCTCCCGCTCAGCGCGAAGGGGCTGGACTCTGGCCGCACCGTGGCCGTGGGTCTCACCGCCACCGACTACCCTGAAGCTCTGCCCCGAAAAGCTGTCTCCTGCATCCCCATGGCCGGGTCAGAAGCTGCTCCATGGCTTGGGGAGCCACAGCCCCCCAGGACAAGGGATACCAGCACTGAATTCAAGCAGGACCCGCTGCTGCCCGTGCTTGCGAAGGGGAGAGTAAAGCCCCCTGCACCCAGGGACCCCAGGGGAAGACCCCAGCCCTCCTCCCCAGGCCAACCAACCCCAGTACATAAGGGAGGGCAGGGACTGGGGGCACTGGGCAGAGCACACATCTCACTGTGAGAACTGTTAATGGAAAAGGGAAAAATAAAAAAGTAAGAAGTACCAGGTGTTTTATTATCTAGGGCAAGATCCGAACCCAGGAGCGCAGCCCGAGGAGGGGTTAGGGTGCCTGAGAGGGGCCGGTTACCTCCAGTGCTGCAGAAGGCTTCTTTTTGAGTTCTTCACATTTTCGGAATTTGCAAATCTGGTGGCCAGTTTTGCGATTCCTACAACTGCTGCACTGCTCGCAGTTTATCCGTCTTCGGCAGGGCGGGCACATGCCGCATCTTTTCCGTTTCTTTTTCCCCGAATTGATGGCAGATGCCAACTCATTCTGCATGGGATACTCTGCCAAGCCAGCCATATGGAGCGCGCTCTCTGCCAGAAACACGCCGGCAGGGGTCATAATGAAAAGGCCTGGGTTGATGGGAAAAGCCCCCAGGTAAGGAAAATCAGAGGGGCCGTTCATTGTCTCTGCAGCTGAGACTGCCTCCATGTCAGAGATACCAGTCCCGTGGTCGCTCGCTAGAGGAAGATGCTCCTGTACCACTCTTTTGAGCATTTCTGTCGACTGAGCAAACTGTTGTAGGGCGGTCTGTCCTTCTGCGGAGAGCTCTGACACCCGGTCTAATTTGCTCAGCATACTAGAGATGTTTTTGTGCTTTGAGGTAGAATGACTTTTATCCACAGTCGCTTCGTTGCCATTAGCTAAGAGGTTGCCTTTCTCTGAATGTTCGCTTACCGAGCTGCTGCTACCAAAGGTGGAATAGTGGGAGAGTGGACGGGACTTCTTAAGACTTTTGTTCAAAGGTTCACTTATTATTCCACTTTTGTTCCTCCTCTCGGAGTTGACAGGGGGTTGAGAGTCATCTTGGTTATTTTTTTCGGTCTCTGGCTTGTTCCCAGTGTCTTGATGGGAGCCCGAATTTGACATGGTGCCCAGAGCACAATAACAAAACCAAACCCAAAATGTAAAAAAAAATAAATTAAAAAAAAAAAAAAAAGGCAAATGCAAAAAAAACCCCAAAACCCACCCCCAATGCCAAAGCGAAAGACCCCCAAAGCCCTTCTGGTAGCAGCAGCCGCCAGGGAATGCTCAGATGGGAACGTTCATCAACAAGGCGTCTCCTCCAGCGCCGGCTGCCGAGGGTTTCAGTCCGATCTCAGTGCACAGACATACTCTGCGGCTCTGGTACACAACACGCGGCTCTGGAAGTGGAAAAGAAAAGAGAGTTAGCGCTGGCAAGAGCCAACGGGCTTTTCAAAGCGGCCCTTCCTCCCCCTGCCATGGAAGTCTCAGCACCACGAACAAAGGAACTCCAGGGAACGGACCTCGGTGGGGATCCGTTCCGCTGCTCTTTAAAAGCGTCGCCATCCAGACAGAACTGGGGGGTCACTGGGGAAGTCCTGGCCTGGTAGCAATGGCATCGTGATGCTTAAAGGCTCTGTGTGCCCGGCTCTCCTCCCCCAGGGGCCGCAGCTCCGGGGCAGTCACGGGGCTCATCTCCTGCTCCACTCCAGCGGCGTGTGGCCCCACGCCGGACAGGGCCGCAGGCGCCCATGGGATGTTCCCGAGCCGGCAGCCAGAGCTCGTGCGAGGGGCGCTCAGTTCCCCACCCTGCGGCCACCCACGTCCCCCGGCTGGGTGCCAAAGAGCTGGCAGGTTGCAGGGCTGCGTCCCACACTCCCCGGGATGATGCTGCTCACCCAGCTCAGGTTCAGCTGTGCCCCTCACCCTCCCACTCCTCCTCCTTTTCCTCCTCCTTGTCCTGGACCCCTGTCCACAGGCCAGCACTGCACACCAGCGCTGGGCAGGGGAAGGAAGACACATAGGGAACTGCAGCGTCCACCTCCAAACCCCACCAAGAGCTGCACCGTCTGCCTCCGAGTCCCATGGGCAGCCTTGGTGTCCACCTCCAAACCCCATCAGAAGCTGCAGCATCCACCTTCAAAGCCCCCAGGGAGCCAGAGCATCCACCTCCATGCCCCAGTGCTGACCTCCTGCCATGCCCCGGCGTTCTCTGCCCGCTCGCCCACCGCGGGCACCCAGCCACTCCAGCAGAGGCAGGGGCTCAGCGGTGACAGCAAGAGCCCCGCTCAGCACCACTCCCCAGAATGGGGGCGATGCCGCCGTCCCTGAGGCGGTTCCAGGGCAGCTGGGCCCAGCGTGGCTGCAAACACTTGTTGTTGTGAAATTCCTCCTCCTCCCCTCCCGAGCACGCACGCACGCACAGGCACCGCCGGAGTAATCAGGCTTTAGAGGAGAAAAGCTGCAGGGCTTAGCGGAGCAGGAACCCACGTCCCCACCCCAGCAGCAGCTGGGGGAGGGCAGCGCCGGGAGGAGGCCCCTCGCCCACCCTGTCCCTCCACCCCAGCAGCCTCCAGAGTCCGGGCAGGGATGTGGCCATGTGCAGAAAGCTCTGCCGGGACTCCTGCTCCTGCCGGGGGACGATGCAGCAGAGCAAGGGGCATCCCTGGACCCCGCTCCTGCTCATCCATTACCCTTTGTATCCCCTTTGTCACAGCCGAGCTGCAATGCAACCCCAGCCCTGCTACAGCCCCGGACCCTTCCCCATGGACACAGCTCAGAGGCCAAGCTGCAGCCATCGCCATTACGGCGCTGACGGGGACAAGGTCCCTGCGCCAAACACCACAGCGCTGGCGGAGGAAGACAGCCCGTGTCAGCCCAGTGCCAGAGCCAGCTCGCCTGCAGAGAAACCTCCCCGCCCTCGCACAAAAACCGCTTGCTTCAGCTGCTGCGGGATTTGAGACGCAGCGCGGATCGATGCAGGGCTCGGGTTCCAGCCTGGAGCTGGCCAGGCCACGTGGGGAGGGAGGGCTGCGGCGGCAGGACAGGATGCCCTTCCCCGAGCCAGGCGGGGGGACACGAGGAGCGGGCCAGGGTGCCCCCCACATGAGTGCTGGCAGTGTGGGTGAGCCACCGCCATGCAGCTGGGGCACCCACCCCAGCGGCTGGGGAGACGGGGAACCCATCCCTGGAGGCGTCAGGATGGGTCACACCTTAACACCAAAAGCACCGGGCGCCAGGGTTGGAGTGGGGAGCGCGGCAGGAAAAGCACCGGACGGGAGGATGTGAGATAAAGCACCCGGCGGCGTTATCTGCCGCCTGCCCGCGGCCGCCTTTCCTGCGGCCCTGCGCCTCTTCCGTCCCGCGGCGTGGCGGGAGCTCGGCCGCCGAGCAGGGAGCCAGCATCGGGACGGTTGGCCTGGGATTTACCGGCCTCATGGTCTTGTAACCGTGGTGCTGACGCGGCATTAACCAGGGTCTCCGGCCTAGCCAGGAGCAGAGCAGAAGAGAGAGCAGGAGCTCAGCTCACAGCGCCCTGGCACAGCGCCCAAGCTGTGCCCGCCGGGGGCTCGCCGCCACACCAAGGGGATCCCCAGCCCCACAGCACAGCGTGGCGGGGTCCAGGTGCCGAAGCGCTGACTGGAGGGACACTGTTGGTCATTGTCTCCGTCATTTCACATCTGTAGCCAGCGGTACCGGCCGGCCTTCCCCAGCTGGCTCTAGCAGGCAGCTGCCCGCTGGTCCCACCCTGCTGCCTAAACTGGGTGCCAGCAGCTCCCAGCGCCCACCAGCCACAGCCTCCTCTGACCAGCACTGATGGCTGCAGAGCCTGGAGCACAGAACCCCAAGCACCCACCACTGTGGCTGGTGGCACTGTGCGACAAGACCACCCCGGTCCACCCAGCGCAGCTGCCCTGTCACCTCCGGGGACAAGGGCACACCGCTGTGTTCCCCTCAGGCGCAGCCGCGCAAGGCTGTGCCCGGCTGCTGGCACAGGGTGCTGTACCGAACTGTGCCCAGCTGTGCCCAGCCGTGCCGAACGGTACTGAGCTGTGCCAAGCAGTGCCACCGCACAGCCCTGCCATTGTCCCAGCCACCGCTCTGCCGTCGCCAGCTCCTGCCGTGTGTGACCGCCTGGCGCTGCCCCCCAGCCCCCAGAGCTCGTGTTCACCCGCGGTGGCAGGTGTGTCCCCACGCTGTCCCCCACAGGCACCCCAGGACCAGTTTGCCATGGGGTGCCTGGCTAATTTGCACAAAGGGGGTGCTCCACGCACCCCAACACCGGGGGACCACCTAGTGCAGCAGGCATCTCAGGCGCTCCTTGCCAGCCTCTGCCCGTCTGGATTGCTAATTGCAGCGGGGGGAGGAATGAATGATCTTAATCCCTTCTTTATGATTGACCCGAGTAAAGACCGCAAGAGCCCCCCCATCCTGTTTCTGCCCCTCTTCCAGCCCCCATCCCATGGGAAGGTGACGGCAGCGTCATCTGGGTCCCTGTCAGAAGGTGCTTAGTCCAGCGGCATTAAGGGGCACGTGATGGGCTCCCTCGCCCGGGCCTTTGCACCAGCAGCTTAGCAGCCTGGAGGGACGCCAGGGTTCAAGGGGACACCACCAAGGTCGGGAGGCCCCAACCCACCCCGGGGCGTCCCCGGCCCTTTGCAGGACCCCGCTCACCCCAGGTACAGGCTGAGCCAGCAGCTGTGGGAAGAGCCTGAAAGTCGGGTGCCTCAGGGCGATCAGTGAGCTACAGCACCCAGGCCAGACTGTCACTTGAGTGTCACCCGCTTCACCCTGCCCACTCCCACCCAAAACCACTTCTGTGGGTCACCCCAAAAACCTGCACCCCAGAATGCTTGGCCGGGACAAGGCAGCAGTGCTATCCGGTGCTCAGGGGGAAAAGGGGGCTCTCTTCCCCCCAGCGCTGCCCAGCACCCCCACATCCCCCTTCACTCTGCCCCACAGCTCCTGCATCCCAGCACAGCGCTGCCCTCGGGACCGTGCTGCAACAGTCCTAATGGCTCCAACAAAAAAAAAGGGCACAAAAGGATCACTGGAGGTCCAGCACCCATAGAAACCATCCCCATCTGATGGACTGAGTCTCCCTGCTGATGGGCACCATTCACTGTAAGGGGGGCAGTAGGAGAGGAGCTTCATTTCTCATTAAAAAAATGACAAACTGCCATTTCCAGCCCCCTCCTCTGTGTTATTTCACTGCATCGCTGGAAAGCCATCAGCTCCTGCCAATGTAAAAAGTCTCGCCTTCGAGAAAGAAGTTCTGCTTTCCTTTAATTTTAAATAAATCAACCTCCTCCCAGAAAGCCTCCGGTTGGTCAGCCGTGCACAGACACGGCCGTAAAGGGAGAAGAAAGCAGCAAAGGCGAAGCTGAGCTGCTCCCGGGCTCTGGAGACAAAGGGAGAAAATAAAAGTTCGGCTTTTTTCTAATCCCTGGGCACTGGGTGGGCACCAGGGGCGGCGGGTTTGTCCGCTCAGAGCAGACAGAGGACGGAAGGGACTCCGTCGTCTTTTCAGCCTTGAGAAAGGCGGTAATTGTCCCCTCCGCTGGGTTTTTGTCCCCGCTTCCTCCCCCTTAACCACATGGCCGCCCGCCCAGGGCGGCTCCCACCTCCCTCGGAAAGTCCTGGTGATGGACGGATGAACAGAAGGATGGATGGACAGACTTGGCTGCACCACGGGCAGAGGTAAGGATGGCGTCCACCACCCGCACCCATCCCTCTCCAAGGCCGGAGGCACCTGCCCAACTGGAGGAACCACCCGCAGCTCCAGAGGGGGCCAGAGGTGGGCCCCATGCTCCTCAACTGCACTGGCCAACAGCCACAGACTCGACCTCGGGGTGGCCAGCACTGCAGGGTAGGAGTCCCAAGACATCCTTGAGGCATCCTGGTGTCTGAAACACACCCTGGGATGAGAAAAGCCAGTAGGTAGGACAGGACCACTGCACTGCAGCACCAGCATGAGTCAGAGGGTCCAGCTGCAACCCAGGTCAAAGGCTCAGGAGAACAAACAACACCAGGACAAGGTTCAAGGCAGCTCCAGCCCCAGCGCCACAACACCCGGCTCAGCTGCCCGGTACCCAGTTCACACAGCAGTCGACCTGCTGCTCCCTCCACTGGGTGAGATGGGTCAAGTCAAAGCCAGTGGTGACATCTCATCACAGCTTCACCAAGCAGAAGTCAGGCAGCAGGTGCCAGACCAAAGGGCTACTGGACCTCTCTGACCGTAGAGGGAAGCACCAGCAAGTCCTGAGCTGCTGGGGTCCCAGCCAGGCAGGGTACAGACCCATGGCACTGTCACCTCTGGGCTGCTGCTTCTGCCAAAGCCGCACGGAGAAACAAGGTGAACCAAGGGAAAAATCAAGCAGCAATTTGCCAAGGCTGAATGTCCCTGGAGGAGATCCATTCAGGGAGAGCACAGCGTGTGATAACCAGGCACGGACACCCTGAGGCAAAGACAAGCACACTCATCACCCACGCTGTTTGCAACCTCTGTCAACCCAACAGCCCCCAAGCTCTGCTCTTCCCAGTCATCCTCCCCAAAACTGGTCCAGCCAGAAGATCGACTCCTGGATGCACCATGGAAGTTACCATCACCCACTGCATTTTCTCCAGACGAGGACACCCAGGCCTGGGGGAGGTTTGGGCAGTGTCAGAAATGTGAAGCCTCACGCTGGACATTTGCAGGTTAACGAGCCATAGGTCTGACGGGTCGACAGATGGGCAACTCGCATGGACATAGTTCATCTCCCATGCTCCAGAACATCCTTCGAAGGGCCGGTCATGGCAGCCACTCTGCTCATGTCTGCTGCCGAGGTGGCACTGAGGGACATTAAGAAGCCAACTCCTGAATTAAAAAGGCTATGGAAGATTAAATCCAGCATCTGGAGTTAGCCCTAGAAGCAGATGGCGAATCATCATGGTGCACAGAGTGGCTTTCACCCGTCTCCTCCACACAGGCAGCCGCTCTGCTCTGGTGGTGTCTCCCAAGAGCAGCTCTGGATGCACACGCAGCCTGGTCAGCGAGGGCCAGGGATGTGTCCTGCCAGGCGTGTCCTCCCGGCACAGCGCGGTGAGGCTGTGCCACCATCCGGCAGGGGACCAGCGGAGAGGCAGGAGGTGACGCCACCTCCCCAGGTGGGCTCCAGCAAAGGGTGGTGGTGGGTTTCCTCAAGTAGCCCCATGGCTGCTGCTTCCAAACCTGCTGGCTCACCGTGCTGGTAAGGCACAGCCACGCAGGGATGCCTGACACAGGGAAATGCACCCAGGCAAGGCAGAGCCCATCACCGATGTGCCCTGGACATCCATGGAGGTTACCACTGTGGGAGGACGAGGATGTCCACAGGGATGCCACCGCCTCCATGCACATCCTTGAACCTCACCGGAGCCACCACCGCAGTGACCGAGCTGCGCCCGAGGCCACCCCACGCTGCCCGGCTGGGAAACGTGGCTGCGTCCTGGCTCCACGGGGTGGTGGTGGTTACGGATTAAGGAGTCTTAAATGTCAGACGACCAGGCGCTCCCTGGAAATCCACTTATCTCCGCTGCCACTCGGAGCGGCCGGAGCCGGGCGGTTATGGAGATAACACGATTGGAAGCGTCCACCCGAGCACTGCGGGGCTGCGGGTGCCCTGCGGACAACGCCAGACGCCTCCTCCTCCGCTCGTCCAGCTGCTGCCCAGAGAACAGGGTGACGGCCGCACTGCTCAGCCCCGGGGGCTGCTCCCCACCTGCACAGACTCCCCCTTCCCCAATCTGGGGGGACGAGGGAGCCTTGGCAGCCTCCCCTCCCAAGCACTCATCAATCCCCCCACCGCCTCCCCGTGCCAAAGCTGTGCCAATTTGCTGCCCAAATCCTAAAACGACTGTAACTAAAACCTACCAGATTGAGCTTCAGGAAGGCCCCCCCCGCCTTTCCCCCCCCTCCAAATGGGATTGAACAGATCTGCGCTCACACGAGCCCCGCTCGCAGCCAAGCAGCATCTGACATTCACGCGCGGTGGCACGGCTCTGCCGCTCGCCCACTCCCCCGCCTGGCATCGCCCACCGCTGCCCCCCTGGAGACACAGCATCGCTCCCAGCCCAGCAGAACCCCCCGCAAACCCCAAAGGCCCCCAGACCCTCCTGGAGGGACCCCAGCGCTTTGGTCCAGCTAGTCCTTGGCGTTGCCTCCACCAAGGGAGGTCCCCAAGGTGATTTCAGCAGACCAGGCTGAATGGCCCAAGGTCAACAGGGAGCAGGCACTGCCTGGCAACAGATGCCAGCAACAACGGGCACCCCGAGAGCCTCCGCAAAGGGCTGGGGGGCCCTGGGCAAGGCTTCGCCCCAGGAGACCCTCACACAGCCCGCCAAGGCCAAGCTCAGACGTGTGAATCGCTCCTGTTAACAGATGGGGTGATTACAGAGTAAATTACTTGGGGTCTAACTGACAACCAGGTCACAGAGAGACTGATCAGCAGGCATAGAGCTCCAAGAAGGTAATTAAAAATAAGAAAAAAAGTTGTAGGTGCAGCCGTGTGGGAATATTTGATGGTAAATAGCCCCAAATCTATCAGTGCCACCTCCATGGTGCCCAAATCTACCAGTGCCACCTCCAAGTGACACCTCCACAGTGCCCCAAAACCACCGGTGCCGCCTCCAAGAGCAGCCCCAGCCCGGGGAGGTCCTCTTGTGCCCCCAGCCCTCTCAAAACCTCACTCCTCCACATCCCACCACGCAGCTCCATGGTGGCAGAGCACAAACAGAGCAGCTGCTCCAGGTCCCAGAAGAGCTGGTGGTGGGATGGGCTGGTGCACCCGCGCCATCCCCTGTGTCACCGTCACCACTGGCGAGCAAGAAGTGCATTGGCAGAATGAGCGTGCACTTGAGAGCATCAGGGCCAGGTCAGTGCATTTGAGTTTGGTCATTAATGGGTGCTGGGAACCTCACAGTGAGAAGACCCCCACCTCAAAGGCAGCAGTGCCAGGGTGCCTGCACCCCGCGGACCAAGCGAGCGCAGGAGCTGTGCCAGCACGGGTGCGGTGAGCACCCAGCCTGGCCGGCACCACTCTGGGAGCTGAACAAGACATGGGTATCCAAGACACATCTGTGCCACCCACACCAGTAACACCCCGCAGGGCTGGTTCCCTGCTGCTTCAGCACCGGTGCGATTAAGGCGTGTGATCCCCCCCAAGCCCCCCGCACGAACCCACTCCCGAAGGCGACTGCTTTGGAGGAATCGCAGTTACTACCGGGGAGGCGGCGGCACCATCGGAAAGCTGCCGGGGTCCGTACACGGCGGCTATTGACAGATGTCTGAGAGGACGGCGAATAATCCCGTCTTCCTCCGGGAGGATTCGGGTCGCCCTCGCCCTCGCCCTCGCCGGGGGTTTATCCATTGTCTGGATCTGCCGGCGGTTGTTATTTTTGGTCAGCGTAGCATTTTGCTTGGCTTCACTGGCAGGAGGGAAATAGGAGGAAGAAGAGAAACAGGAGGAAGGCTGCTTGGCCAGGGCTGGGGACGGGGGGAAGAAGACCGGCATGGTTTTGGGAGGGGCAGCAGCTCTTGGGGAGCCCAGGTCAGCCCCTCGCAGCCCACAGCCTCGCTGAGCACTGCCAAAGCTCACTGCAGCAATGGGGCCGATGGCCCAGGCATCACAGCCCACCTTGGTGCCTGGGGGAATCGCTCCCAGTAGCCCCAGTGGATTGGAGAGGCTTGAGAGGTTTTGGGGGGCAGGTCTGACTGCCCAGCTGCCAGCACCCCTCGCTGGGGTCATATCCACCAGCAGAAAAAAGGGCAGAGGCACTCGGGCAGGGACAGGCAAGCCCAGCCTGCTGCCAGCACCACCCCCGGCCCTGCCTGCAGCCCTGTGCACGCTTTGTGTCCATCCTGGTGGGATAAAAGTGGCCGAGGAGCCTTCCCCAATCTGCCCTGTCCCCCCTCCAGTGCATGGACCTCCATCCCTCACGCTTCATCCCAGCATCCCTGGCAATGGGCTGCCTGATGCCACAGGACGGTGCTCCCAGGGCTGCCGGACCCGCACCCATTCCTGCAACCCGGGGACAACGGGAGGTGCTGGCCAAGCCGGGTACGAGGGGTCCAGCAGCTCCAGGGGGAAGAGACACAGCCAAGCCCCAAGACTTTGTGCTCCTCCTCATCTACTCAGGGAGCATCCCTGCTCATCAGCCAGGCCGGGCTCACCACCCTTCTGTGCATCACCTTTCCACCACCACCTGGTCTGCCTGCGAAGCACGAAGACAATAAAAAGCTGCCTCCCCACTCGGCGGGCTCTCGCTCCTGCAAGAGATGGAGGGCACACCGCACAAAATCGCCTCTCTAGAGCTTTCCCCGCACTCGGTGCGGCTTGTCATTTAAGCAAGCCCCGTGGCCTTTAAGCTGCCAAGGTACCAGAGCTGCTCTGGAATCGGAGTTCGCTCGGCTCCTGCCCTGGAGCAAGGAATCTGAAACGCTGCCACTGGAAACGAAACAGAGCATCCGTCATTTTACTTGCCAGGAATATATCCAGCCCCCAAAAAAAGAAATACTGCCTGCTAAAGAGCCAGCAACAAAAGCGCTCGATTTCACCAGTGAAGCAGAGCCCGGCATCGGGCATTTCCACCTGGGTCCTGTTTCTCTGCCGAATTCAAAATCCCCTGAAATAAAATGAGCAGCGGAGTTGGGTCAGGGCTGGAGGGGCCAGGGGAGGGCGGCGGGTCAGGCCAGGAGCAGCGGACCCTGCCCAGGACGCTACAAGGAAAATCCACAGGCTGGGAAAGAAGGGAGGCAGGTGGCAGAGCAGGGCTGGAGGGGCGAAAGCCAAACCCCACTGCCCCAGGAACCACCCACCCTGCCCGCAGGCCACCCCCGCGCGGGTCATCACCCCCCAGGGCGGGTTGTCACCCCCCAGACAGGTTGTCACCCCGGCCATTCCCAGCCGCATCCCCAGGAAAGGCGCAGCGTGTTCCCAGCCAGCCCAGCCCCCAGCCCAGGCTCGCCAACCCAAATATCTGCAAGAGGCGCTCCCCTCCATGGGAACGGCGGCTCGACACAGAGTTCACATGCCCCAGCAATGCCTGATTAAACTCCCAAACTCCACGGGAATACCCCTGAGGCTGTCTGAAGATAAGCTAGGAGCGAGACTGCTCTCAGGAAATGCAGGAACTGGGAAAGAGCAATCACTTTTTCCCTTTTAAATCCAGAATAATACACAGCAAACCACAGCGCGCTCTGTCTCGGACACAAGTGCTCGCCCGAGCTCGCTGCCGTGCGCCCTGGGACCTTCCTGCTCCCCAGCACGGCCGGGAGGCCACGGGTGACCCCGGAACCGAGCAGATCCTGCCAGAGGTGGGATGGAAACCAGAGAGCCAGGGACAGCTCAGGGCAGCCCTGCCGGGCTCTGCACACCGGGCTGGGAGACGCTGAGCACGAGGACGGTGCTGGAGACCTGGGCAGAGGGACAGCTGCCACCGCAAGGCCAGCGGGTACCAGAAGACAGGGACATTTGCTGCCAACACCTCCAGGACCTGTGATGCTCTGCAGGTGCTGTGTCATTTCGGTTCACCATGGGGAACACCGCAAACGCTGGTTCCACCAGTTCTTATTTTCCTGCGACCCTCACTGCCCTTCTCCCTTTTGTCTTCCCCGTGACATGCAGTCATAGCACTAGACACAGATCTCCCGACCTGTCCACACACTCGAGGGCAAGGGCAGCCAAGGAAACCACGTTGGTGCAGCGTCCAATGCAATGGCCGAGCTGGAGCATCCCAGGATAAAGAGATGATGCTTCTCCCTTTCGTACTGGGGGAAGCCCAGGGAGCAGCCAGCTCCCTGTCCTCCAGGACGACAGAGCCAGGGAGGGTTTGCACCATGTCCAGTGACCAGGGAACCCTGATGCTGGGGCACCCCAGGGTGAGCAAGCAAGAACAGCCCCATCCTGGCTGCCAGGGCTTCAACGGTGACCAACTGTGATGTTGCAAGTGAGAAGTTCTACCTTCAACCAGGACCATAGCCAAGAAGGAGCCCTACACCGAACACACGCTGTGCTCTCCGACAAGCAAACGCCTCTGAGGCCAGAGGAGCACAGGCAGAGCTCCCACCCCACAACAAGCTCTCCTTCAGAGAAGGTGTCCAACAGCTCTCTTGGTTCTTGACGCTACTTCAAGGACCAGCCCAAGAGGAAGGGTGTCTGCCTTCCCTGCGGAAGGATGGAAGAACAGCAGTCCTGGGCAAGCTGATGAGAAGAGTCGTGAGGAGAACTGTTCCCAGCAAATGGTTGGGACAAGAAGTCCTGCCTCAGGGATGTGGTGGGGAGGACTTGTACCGAGGCCCAGCTTCTGTCTTTGATCAGATACCAGTTTGGCTGCAGAAAGCAACTGGACCACTACGAAGCACTTAGACTTTCAGTGGATGCCTCACACAGCCACACGACCTTTCCATATATGAAGGGAGTTTACAAGAAAGATGGGACAGAGTTTTGACCAGGGTCTGCTGTGACAGGACAAGAGGCAACAGTTTTAAACTGAAAGGCTTGGTTGGACGTAAGGAAGGAATGTTTCACCATGAGGGTGGTGAGACACTGGCACAGGCTGCCCAGAGAAGCTGTGGATGCCCCATCCCTGGAAGTGTTCCAGGCCAAGCTGGACAGGGCTTTCAATAACCTGGTTTGGTGAAGATGTCCCTGCCCATAGCACGGGGGGCCGACTGGATGACCTTTGAAGGTCCCTTCCAACCCAAACCATTCTCTGATTTACAGTAATTTAACCACCAGCACCGTATCTTATCAAAGAAGAAGTGAGATGGGTGAAGCTGAAGATCTCAAAGAACCAGCCCTGGGAAGGAGGAATTGGCCACCACCAGCCATGACACAAGTCAGGATGGGGGTGACCCTCTGATGAAAGAGCTGCAGGACACACAGTCAGAAACAGAGGGGTTCGCTTTGTATGAGTCCTCAAGGAGAGCTGTCGTGGAATAATCCACCTCACAAGATGTCGCACCGTGGAAAAAGATGGGGAAGAGTTGCAAGACTGAGCCTTGATCATGAAAGAAACGCCGCATGGTGGGAGCTTATCACACTGGAGATGGGCTTTGAGGAGACTTGATCACAGGGTGTAAGCATCCTTCTGGACTCACTGGTCCTTCTTGAGTCCAGGCTCTGAGGGTCTACAACTAAAACTACTTAGATATCAATGCCTCCGCCTTTCCTCACTTCCTCACAAGCTGAGGAAGAAGGTGGCAAGCTGGAATGGCAGGGAACAAGCTGGATGTGGTTGTCACAGTCAGCACTTGCCGTGTGGTGGGTCACCCCTTCCCCAGCCAGCCTCGGCTGCATTCAGAGCCTCAGCCTCTTGCCAGAGACCTGGTACTCAACTGGTGACCCCCCTGCAAGATAATCATCTTCCTTCACCCCTGCAAAAGGGTTTGATCCCACGTCCTCCTGAAACCAACACCCACGTCCCCATGTCCAGACGGGTCCTCCTGCCGCAGCACCAGCAAGCCCCCGAGAGGGCAGGAACGGGACCTCCAGAGCACAGGGCACCAACCCAAAGGGCTGACATCCCCACCGCCCACACTCAGCTTCCACGATGGACATTCTCCTCCACCTGCTGCTTTCTCCAGCCTGTTCCATCTCCTCCTTCTCCCTCTTCCCCACGCTGACACCACCATGCCACACACCTTGTCCCTGGTGACTTGCCCCATGGTGGCAGAGCCCAGGGGAGCCTGGGGAACAAGCAGGGGCAGTGGGACAAGCTGGGCAGGGAGCCCCAGCAGCCTCCATCTCCCAGCAGCAGGATCAGTCTGCAGGTGATGGATCGGGCACAATGAAACTTGTCCCCACAGCCAGGATGAGGCAACGGCATTTCAATTATTGTCCACAATGCGTTCCATGGTCTTCTGGTGGGTGGTCAGCAAATCCGAGGCGCAGCTGGGAGCAGGGTGGGGGGCAACGCTGCACACTGCCATTCCAAGGGCTTCACCAAGACCCATCCTTGAGGTTTTTTTCCTCTTTGGTAGTTTTTCACACATTTGACATTGGGCACACACAGGTTAAGAAGAGAAAAAAATTCCCCAGCACTTCCTGAGCAGGTTCCCCATGAGCAGGGTGGCCTCCCCATCCTTGTGCAGCCTGGATGGATCCACATGGCCTCACAGATTCCCAGAATGTCAGGGGTTGGGAGGGACCTGGAAAGCTCATCCAGTGCAATCCCCCCATGGAGCAGGAACACCCAGATGAGGTTACACAGGAAGGTGTCCAGGCGGGTTGGAATGTCTGCACAGAAGGAGACTCCAAAACCTCCCTGGGCAGCCTGGGCCAGGCTCTGCCACCCTCACCGGGAAGAAGGTTCTTCTCAAATTTAAGTGGAACCTCCTGTATTCCAGTTTGCACCCATTGCCCCTTGTCCTATCAATGGCTGTCACCAAGAAGAGCCTGGCTCCATCCTCCTGACACCCTTCATATATTGATAAACATTAATGAGTCACCCCTCAGTCTCCTCTTCGCCAAGCTAAAGCCTCCCTGCACCTTTCTCCTACATGATATGAAGCTGAACCTCAGCACCGGAAGGGGGAACATCATCCTTAAGGATTTTACAGAGGAAGAGGTAACTCTTTACCCCAATGATGAATTTTAATGATGCATCAAAGCCAAAGCCCCGCACCAGGGTGCTCCCAGGGCTGCAGCCGTCACTGTTCCCCACAGCCGAGGGAAGCGCCTGGCACCCACGGGGATTTGGGATGTCATCTCGGGAGGATGGTCACGGACGTCCTCATGTCCCTGCAGCGGGCAGCCCCGCTTCAGCTCAAGGGGTTTAAGCTGAAGTAGTGCAAGTCCCTCCTGCAGCCCCCCGAGGCGTAAGGCTCCCTGAGCTCTTAATGGGCTTACGGAGCTGCTGGGACCAGAGCGGCTCCCCCAGCGCCGGGGCTGGGGGGACTTTAAAGGCGCCGCCGGCCGGCAGCCCCCGCGGCACCACCGGCACCGGCCGTCCCTGGCACAGCGGGGCCACCCGCCAGCCCCATCCCGGCCCGGCTACTGCTGATGGCACTGACTGCTCAGCTTGTCCCGTCCCAAACCCCACGCACCCTCCTCCAGGCACGGTCCGCTGCTCGGTCTCGAGGACAAAGGCAGATGCGTGTGTGTCCCCCCAGATGCCCCAGTCCTACAACAGCTCTGATCCCCCCCACCCTGTGCCACCAGCCCCTGGCATCCCCATGGGGCAGCAGAGACAACAGGGACTGGGGAGGAACACCCCAGGTAAAAAGTGGGCAGCGCGGCAGCTCCTGCCTGCACCAGCACCCCCTGCCTGCACCCACACCCCGTGCCCCACAACTGCACCCCACATTTCACCCCACATCTCACCCCGCTGCATCACCCAGGGCCAGGCTGAGCCCAGGCAGCAGGACCAGGGGGTTCCCAGCATCGGGGCAGGACCAGCTGCAAGTTCCCCTGCCCCAGGGGGCTCAGACCCCTCCCAAATTCAGGCTGGGGTGACAGGAGCACCCTGCCAGGTGAGGATGGAGGAGCCAGCACACCATCCTATGCCATCCCTGGGAAATCCTGGTTTTCCAGGCTTGGTTCAAGCACAGGGGACCAGGAAGGATGGACAGGAGCAGGGTTGTCCCAGAAAAACCCTGCTGGAAAGCAACAAAAAACCCCGTTCCCCCAAAACCTGCACTGCCGAGGCGGCCCCAGACCAGCCCCACACCAGCCCCCCATACTCCAGCAGCAACAGCTCTGCCTTCCTGCTTCTGCGTACTCCAGGGGTTTGGACTCCAGCGTGTAGATTTGTGCCTTTGGGTATTTTCAGAGGGGAAATACAAAATGGGCACACAACTGAGCTCCTGTGATTTCCCTATCAGCCACTGTACATGCACACGGCATGGAAAAATCCTTAGGAAATTTTTGCTAAAAATAAAAAAATAAAGGAAAACCCACAGAAGGCTGAGCTCGCCGGACACAGCACGCCAGGAGGGGCTGACAGAGCTGTTACGGTCTATTGGGCCAATAATCCACAAACTAAGACGGATTTATTGTACATGGCAGATCGTAACAGCTCCAAAGAAACCATCACTGTCTCCCGGTGCTTAAAATTCACTTTCTTGGGGGAAAAAAAAGGGCCAAAATATGGCTTTACAAGATAAGATGCGTGGTTGTACCATTCTGTGACAGACAGAAGCCTGTGCAAACACATACATGTGTTTTTTTCTTGATATATAAATAAATAAAATATCTCCTCTTCCAAGGCGAGCGCAAGTGTATTACCCGGCTTGGAGCGTTGTCGTTACCACCGGATTACCCGGCTTGGTTTCACCTCCGTTAGCAAGATGGATTTGCAGGGATGTTGTTTCTGCCCCACTATTACCACCCGAATCGCACGAGGAGATCAAAATTAAACGCACTAAAGCCAACTTGAGCACCCATGTGCCTTGCTGGGGTGGGCGGGTTTGGGTCCCACTCTACCTGGAAGGAACAAGCTGCTGAGAAGCGAGATGCCGGAGCAGAGGGCAGGCGCTTCCCACCAACACGACACCGTGCTGGCAAACCTGGGCTACGGGGATATTTTTAAAAATATATAAATAATACTAAGGGCAGAGCCAGAGCTTTCCCTTGCAGCTTTGTGTCTGGGCGGACGCGGAGGAGCAGGACCGGGAGCGGGACCAGCCTGACCCCGGCGGTAATTGCGGCGTCTGTTCGAATCACTGCGAGGCTGGAAATCACGCTGGGCCCGGCTGAGAGCTTACCGGCCGGCTGATCATATCAGACGGGGATCAAAGAGGCTCAGCTAACGGGTTTAGTGTGCGGCTCGTCCCAGCCGGCGCTGCCGCCGAGGGGGGAGGCCGGTTCCCTGCACCGGGGGGGCTGCGCGCCCAGGCTGCTCAGGGGTGAGCATCCCGCGGCGGGGCGATGACCGGGGATGCCCAGCGAGGCGGCCAGCCCTGAAACCCCCCGGCATCGCGCCTGCACGATGGGTCGGGCAATGCCACGTGCTCACCCTGCCAGCACCCACCAACCCCCCTGCTGCACCCCAAAACCACCCCGGGGGGTGCGAGCAGTGGGATGCTGGAGGTGGTGACCAGGAGAGGAGCTTTTGGCTGTGCTGGGTGACTCGGTGCAATGCCTGCGGGCAGCAATGGGTGCCGGCAGGGAGGGGTGCAGGCAGGGAGGGGTGCAGGCAGGAAGGGGTGCAGGCAGGGGTTTGCTCGGGGTGCCCCGGCTCCAGCCCCCCGCAGCAGCACAGCCCGGCTGCCGGGAGCGATGTGCCGGGACTGGCCGGGCGGCTCCAGGGAAGGAGTGGAGCCGAGTAATTAGAGCAGGAGGCTGTGAGTCAGCAAACGATGCGTAACCTCGCCGAGGCTGACAATGAGGCAAAAGATGGCAGTTTCGACCGAGAGCACCCGCTGAAAGGGCACATTTAGATATGCAAGAAGCAGCAACTCCCAACAATCGCAGGGCTGGCGACCCGCTCTGCAAACCGCGCTGCGCCACAGGCACCCTCCGGCTGCCAAATACTCGACGCCTTTCCCCAAAACCATTGCAGAGATGCGGTCAGTCACAGCCCAAACCCTACGGGAGCAACGTAGCAGGAACTGCTTCCAAAATAACAGTGATTGCGGGGGAAGACGCTAGGGAGCCCCCGCCCTGGCCCCCCAGAGCTGCCCAGGCAGCAGGTACAGCCGGCTGGGCAGCGACCTTGCTCCAGTGCCCTGGAGAGACAAGCAGCCGGTGATGCGATCCTGCCGGCACCGCGGCCGCAATCCCAGATGGATATAACGGGTGAGGTTTGGCTTGGAAGCAAACCCCAGCTACAGGCTCATCCCCTCCATTTCGGGGGGGTCTGCCAGGGTTGCAGGCAGGTAGGGC
The DNA here is from genome assembly GCF_964273445.1 of Streptopelia decaocto. Taxonomy (NCBI): domain Eukaryota; kingdom Metazoa; phylum Chordata; class Aves; order Columbiformes; family Columbidae; genus Streptopelia; species Streptopelia decaocto. The sequence continues at coordinate 17,211,850 of NC_138667.1, forward strand.
CCCGCCGCCCAGCAGCCCTCGGAGAGGAGAGTTTAATTAACCCCGGAAAGCAATCGTTCAACGGCCAGCGCGGGGAATCGATGCGGAAGGGGCAGCTTGCTGCCGAGGGACCATCTGCTCCGGGGGGGGACGGCGGCTGCTCGCCCCCACTCGCCGCCCCTCACCCGGCTTGCCGGGAACAGCCATGGGGCAGCTGCTTTGGGGGCCCGATCCTGAGCCCCAGTGGGGCGGAGCTGTCCCTGTCCCCCCCCAGCTCGGCTCTCGCTTCCCGTAAAGACCCCGGTCCCCGAGCCACGTGATTTCCTACGTGTCGCGGCCCCCCCGGCACAAAGCGCGGCCAGGGGCCCCCACCAGAGGGTCCCTCTGGAGCGAGGCAGCTCCTGCATCCCGGATGCAGCTGAAGCATCGGGGAGAGATGCGGTTGAGCATCCTCCTCACCCTGCAGCTACTCTGACCTGTGGGATGAGTCTAGGGCAGTCTCAGCCTTGAGGGCACAGGGGGTTTGTGTCTTTTGGAGCACCCCACACACACACACTCACAGCCAGACTCCCAGGAATACTCAGAGGGATGTCTCTCGGCACCCGGCATCACCCAGCGTACCAGCAGCCCTGTCGTGGGGCACCACGTTCCTTCCCGTCCCTGCCTGCCCTGCCTGTCCGGGCAACGATGTCCCACAACAGCCGGGTGGGAGAACAGCCAGACAACCAAACCCCCTGGGCAGGAGGCAGCGGGGAGAGCCCTGGAGGAGCTCCGCTGCAGCAGGGAAACTGAGGCAGGGCTGCACCCACGCCCTTGGTGCCAGCAAAGGGACCCAGAGTCAGCTTTTCATGCTTCTCCCCATCCCGTGGCCACCCTGGTACGAGTGTGCACGAGGGTGACAGGGCGCACAGAGGTTTTGCTGCATCCAGCAGAAAAGACAGTTGCATTGCACAGTGTCTGCCCACACTCCAGCAACAGCTTCTGACACCCTGGCACCCACCCGCACCTTCAAACTCCACAGGCAGCCCTGGGCCCTCCCCCAACCCCGTCCTTCCAAGTTTCTCCTTAATTGCTTTTATTTACGCCCAATAAATAAATGATATCGGGTGCTCAGGGCAGTGGGGCCAGGTGGGGTGAACCTGCTCCTGAGGGACCCAGCAGCTGCTCCAGGCCACTGGCCTCTGGGATCGGGGGACCCTGGGCAGGTTTGGGATGGGTGTAGGGAGACCCCTGGCCCTTTGGCCCATGGTCACCCACAGGAGAGCTTGCGGGGGGCAGCTGGTGGCAGCATCCCAGGGCAAAGCCAACCGGGGGAGGGAAGAGCAGGATTTTGTCCTCCAGGATGGGACTCAGATTGGTGTTCCCAGCATCATCATTCCTCCCTCTCCTACAAGGGCACCTTCTACCATTGTTACATCCCACCTGTCTCCCAGTGCCACCACACCCCAGGAAGCCCATGGTGACATGGCACTGGCATGTCCCCTGCTGGGGATGCAGAGAGAGCCCAGCCCCATGGCGGGGAGCGCTGGGGATGCAGATGCTGGGTATGGAGCCACAGGCATCCCCCCCTCCTGGTCAGGACCTGTCCTCCACCCCTTGGGGGACAGGGGCATCCCCAGGGAGGGGGGCTGCAGCCCACAGAGAGAAAGACAACACCATGAGGAGCCCAACGGTGCCACCAGAGCAGATGCTGTGGCAGCAGCGGCACGAGGGACAAGCCCTGGTACAGGACACAGTTCCGGTGCCAGGAAAGGCCCGGCTCTTGTCCCCTGGGCTCCCCTGGGGCAGAAGGGACGGTGCAGCGGCTGCCACCCCAGGTGCAGGCAGGGTGACGGATGGGTCCCCAGGACAGCCAGGACTGGCAGGGTTCAAGGTGACCTACAAAGCACAAAAAGTGGCCTCGTGCCCTTGCTTGTCCCAGGGTTGGGAAACACCTCAGGCTCCCCTTCATCCCCTCCTCACACTGTCCCAGACCCGCATGTCCCCGGGGAAGGGGACTGTGCAGCTCTGCCCTCTCTGACAGCAGCAGCGGGAGGAGGACGGTGCTCTCTGCACACACACACCAGCACCACGGCGCGGGTACCAGCCCGACGGGCAGCCCTGCTCCAGGAGAAGGTCCCGCTGGATTCTGTTCCTGGCTGGTGACAGCTGCTGGGATCAGCAGGAGAGCAGGCTCAGGCTCCGCCATGGAGCACCTGCCAGCACACCCCATCGCACCCCAGCTCCCGAGAATACTCAGAGGGATGCTCTCGGCACCCGGCATCACCCGGCGTACCAGCAGCCCTGTCGTGGGGCACCACGTTCCTTCCTGTCCCTGCCTGCCCTGCCTGTCTGGGCAACGATGTCCCACAACAGCCGGGTGGGAGAACGGCCAGACAACCAAATCCCCTGGGCAGGAGGCAGCGGGGAGAGCCCTGGAGGAGCTCTGCTGCAGCAGGGAAACTGAGGCAGGAGTGCGCCCACCCCCTTGGTGCCAGTGAAAGGACCCAGAGTCAGCTTTTCATGCTACTCCCCATCCCGTGGCCACCTCATATAAGCAAGCATGGAGAGGGACAGGGTGCAACAAGGGAGCAGAAACCACCCCCCCGGGCACCACCAGCCCCCAGCAGCGCAGCACGGGGTGCGAGGCAGGAGCACATCCAGCGGGGTGCCCCACCTCAGCACTCTCAGGCAGGATCCAGCCCCCAGCTGCCTGATGGTCTTCAGCACCACCGGATCCAACCCCACAGGCTGTGAAACGCCCGAATGAGTGGTGCCTGGACCTGCCAGCATCACCCTGGTGCGCCCAGCTGCAGGGATGGTGCTCAGCCTCCCGAGCCAGCGCTTGACCCTTGAGATGGTGCTCGACCCCCAAGACGGTGCTCAGCCTCTTGAGCTGGGGCTCTACTCCAGAACCAGCCATCAGCCCCCCAAACAAGTACTCAACCCCCAAGCCAGGGCTCAGCCGCTCAAGCTGGGGCTGGACCCCGAGTGGGTGTTCAACCCCCTGAACTGGCACTTGACACTTGAGCTTATGCTCAGCCCCTCCAAAATGGTGCTCGACCCCCAAGCTAGTGCTCAGACTTCAAACTGGTGCTCAGCTCCCTAAAATGGTGCTGTACCCCCATGCTGGTGCTCAGCCCCTCAAAATGGTGCTTAGCCTCCCAAACCAGCGCTCAACCCCCCACACCAGTGCTTGACCCCCAAGCCAGTGCTTAGCCTTCCAGAATGATGCTTGAGCCCCAAGCCAGTGCTCAGCCCATGGAAACAGTGCTCAGCCCCACAATACAATGCTCAAAACCCCAAACTGCTGTTTGACCCCCCAAGCCAGTATTCAGCCCCCCAAAATGCTGTTCAGCCCCCAGAAATGGTGCTTAGACCCCCAAAATGGTACTTGACACCCAAGCCAGTGCTCAGGCCCCCGAAACAGGGTCTGACCACCGAGCCAGTGCTCAGCCCCCCAAAAAGGCTCAGCCCCAATGAGGGGATAACACACCATGAGGTGCTCGGAGCAGGGATGGCTCCACCACACCCCCTGGAGCACCCATGGGTGCAGGGACAGGTCTGGGCTCCCAGGAGGGGAATTGTCCCCAGGGCCAGCCCTGCCCTGGGCCAACAGGGAGGAGAAGGGACAAGGACACCAGGGTCACTGCTGCCCGGCCTGCGTTGCTCTCCCCAGAGTGCCACTCCAGTTTCCTCCCAGTACACATACTGGTCACATAGTCCTTCAGAAAGGCAGGACAGCCCAGGCTGGGGGGGTCTCCCAATTGGAGTTTCCTCAGTTTCCTTTGCCCTGGTTTCAGCATCTCCCCCTTCCATCACCAAAGTGACATGGGATCACCATGGCAGGGATGGGGGATATCAGCACAGGGGCCCCCCTGTGTCCTGGAGGGGATCCCTATGTTCTGCCCCGCCTCCCAGAACTTCCCAGGGGAGCATCACCCCTGAGATTGCCAGGACCCCGCCTGGAGCCCCCCCAGCTCCACAGTCCCAAAGCCACCAAGGGAGGGGGCCCAGCCAAATCCCAGGAGTTTTATTGCCTGAATATTCAGCACCAGGTCCTAGTTAACCCCTGGAGGGAGCCGCACAGTGGGACAGTTTGCAGGATGGGGCCGGTGGGGCTCGGGTGGGACGAGAGCGGGTCCCACAGCTATGGGGACAGCTGCGGGCAGGGCGGCTCTCACTCCCCGCTGCCTTCCTGGCTGCCAGGGGTGCTTCCCAGCCTTATCTCTTGAGCTATCAGCCTGTGGGACAAGCTGCTGAAGCCACCACCCTGTGCTGAGCACCAGTTATTTCCAGGATTAGGCTGGCAGCAGTTATCAATATGCCCCCCCCTCAAAAATCCCCTCCCCATCACCCGCTGCCAGTTCTGGCCAGAACCAGCCACAACCAGCCTGGCCCCTGGGGACCCCCGGTGACCTGCCACAACCCCCCAGGTCCCCCATTCCCCCCAGCTCTGGAATCTGCAGACCCACAGATAGGCCCCACCACCACCACCCCCCACCCCAACACTAAACGAGCTGCCGTCACTGCCTGAATTCATCCCATTTTAATCTTCATGGTGCATCAGCATGGGGGGAAAAAAACACCTTTTTTCCTTTTTTTTTTGGGTCTTAATCTTTACCTGGGGTCATATTTACTAATCCTCTCGCTAATCCCCCAACGCCTTCGCAAAGAGAAAAAGCCCCATCCTCCACCCCCCGAGATGCGGCGACCGTGGCAGGAGCGGGGCTGGGGGCACCCAGAGCCCGGCCAGCACCCAGGCCCCCAGCGTCGCAGGTTCAGCACTCAAGGTGACACTGGTTTGTCCCAGCAAGGTGGCCAATACGTGTTTTTAAGGCTATTTTATTTAAAGAACTCGAAGGTGAGGACATGGAGAGGGGAGGTGATACGCGGCCACGTCGGGCAATGGAAGGGTCTCAGCTGTGGGTCTCGGCTCAAACATTTAGGAAATATTTAGGCAAAGGATGGGAAACCGCCTCTTAGGAAGGATTCAGTGGAAAAGCATCAATTGACAGTTTGCACGGGGTGCGTGGGGACCCCCAGGAGCATGTCCTGCCACTGGCCCCAGCCTGCCGGACCGCGGCGGTACCGGGAGCGTGGGCAGCAGTGCTGCCCTGCCCTGCCTCAGTTTCCCCATGTGTAGAGATGACGGTGCGTATCCTCTCCCAGGGATTCGGTCTCACAGCCTGTTCTTGATCTGCATCTGGGTCCTCATCAGTGCTGGGGGGGCATGCTTGGGAATCACCCTTGGGCTCTGCAAGATGGGGGGACAGGGGGTCTGCAGAGATGGGGACAAGGGTCCCTGCAAACCGGGGGGAACACAGGGCTCTGCAGAAGGGGGAACAAGAGGCTCTGCAGACAGCAGCAGGGGTCCCTCCAAAACGGGGGACAGGGTTTTCTGTAGATGCTGAGGGGGGGCAGGGCTCTGAAGGTGGAGGGGACAGGGGTCCCTGCAGACAGGGAGCAGGAGGCTCTGCAGAGCAGGGGGACAGGTGGCCCTGAAGAACGAGGGCAGGGGTCCCTGCAGAAGGGAGTGACATGAGGAGGGGACACTGGGCACTGCAGAAGGGTCCCTGCAGGTGGGGAAGTCAGGGGGGTCTACAGAAAGTGGGGACAAGGGGCACAGGTGTCCCTACAGGACGGGGTCCCTGCAGACCTGCCCTTCTCAGGCCAACCTCCCGCTGCCGCTGCACTGCCACCGCAGCAGGGCTGCCCCGGGTCTCAGCTGCAGCGGGGGCTGCATAGAGCCCCCCCAGCACGGCGGGAGGCAGGGGCTGCCCGCAGCCCCACTCTGGCCCCCGGCCCCCCGACAGCCCTCGTGCCCGCCAGCAGCCACCGAGACAGCTAACCGGTTATGGCAGCGCGGCCCTCTCGGCCACGAGACAGCGCACGCTCGGCGGCCGGCACCTCGCCGCGCCAGCCTGGAATTTGCAAGCTGTCCTGATGCATTAAAGCACAAACGCCTGGCGTCCGGCTCCCAGCCCTGCCGGGGCCATGCCGGACCATGCCAGGCCATGGCGTCCCCTCCCTAGGGACGCTGACGCTGGGCCAGCTGTCCCCAAGGGCGGCCGGAGCCACCTTCATCATCTTCATCTCCTACATTCATTTTTCTCCCCCAGCCCCAGCTTTAAATAGCTCCTTCAGCAGAGCGGGGAGACGCTGCCAGGCTCCCGCTGCTGCCGCAGCAAAGCAGGGGACACTGGGGACGTGGAAAGCGGCGGGTCCCCGCCAGCACTGGCACTGCGGGCAGGCGGCTCTGGCCGGGCAGAAGCGCGGCAGCACCACTGGCACAGGGCCATGTCCAGCGGCAGCTTAGTGTGCTGATCCGGTGATGTGTACCAGGGTATGCAGGGGATGGGACAGCCAGACAGATGGACAGATGGACAGGGTGCTCCGTGCCCCTCCCAAGGAGGGCTGGGGGGCACACAGCACCCCAAGGTGGGTGCCACAGCACCTCTGCGGGCACAGCACAAGGACCACCCTAGAGAGCTGACCAAAGCTGTGCCGCCATGTCCCTGGGGAGCGCCTGTGACCTGGGGACCCTGGGTGATCCCACCCCTGGGCTGAGCTGCACTGTGCCCCCAGCCAGGTCCACTTCCCACCGCAACCAGCAGCCCCCATCCCCCATCCCCCACCCAGCACCTCCCTGAGAGCCCTCTGCTCCCAGGGGACTCCCTGGGACCCCCCCACCCCACGCCATCCATCACTTGTTTCCTGAGCTGCCCCTCCAGGCCCCTGGACGGGCTGCGGGAGGTCAGGCCACCCGCCCAGCTTGCGGGCACAGGGGACTCCCGCTCCCCAGTATGGGCACACGTTCGCCCCTTGCCCAATGACACTCTCAAACCACGGTGGGACCCATCGCCTGGCCACGGCCACCAGCGCAGCCGAGAGCTGACCTGCACCGGGACACATCCATCCCGCCGCTGGGCAGGACGGCTCCGTGCTGAGCCCAGCCGGCGCGGGGCAAGCGGCAGCGGGATGCCCGTGGGAGGAGGGAACGGCAACAGCCAGCTGGAATAGGAGTGTGAAGAAACGCCTCTTGCGTGCTCTGTCCGGAGCCAGCTAACGAGGCCATATTTGAAATGCTTCGCATACCTCCGGTCATCAGATTAGGGAGATGCAGAAGGTAAAGCAGAGGGCACGGGGAGCTCCCGCAGCCAGCCGTCCTCAGCCGCTCGCTCCCACGGGTGGCAGGAATGGGGGACAGTCCCCAGCCAGCAGCGACGGGTGCTGGATCCACCCCGCTGCGGTGACCCCCGAACACGCATGGATGCAGGAGGGGAAGATGGGGAAGAACAACCCAGCCTGGCGCTCCCGGCCCCGGGTCCAACTGCCCTGCCTGTCCCCAAGCCAGCCCCCCAGCTCCCCCCGGCCCAGTCCACCAGTCCAGAGCTGGACCTGCTGAGTGACCTCTCAACTTATAAAGAAGGTTTACAGGATAGACAGAGGAAGAGTTCCCACCAGAGCATGTAGTGACAGGACAAGGGGCACAGTTTTAAACTCAAAGAAGGTCAGATTGGACATGCGAAAGAAATGTTTTACAATGGGGGTGGTGAGACACTGGGACAGGGTGCCCAGAGGAGTTGTGGAGGCACCATCATTAGGAGTGTTCAAGGTCAGGTTGGACGGGGCTTTGAGGAACCTGGTCTAGTGAAATACATGCCTAGATCTTCTGAGGGAGGGTTAGATTAGACGATCTTTGAAGGTCCCTTGCAACCCAAACCATTTTATGAGGCTATGAAAGGAGGGAAGACCCCATACACCTTCCAAACAACATCTGCAGGCAGTTTGTTTGCCCTCCCTTGACCTGGACCCAAACCCAAAGACAGAGCCCTGCAAAGCAGAGGGCAGAGCATGGGCCTCTCCCCGCATCAGGCTGTGTACCAGCATGGAAGGTCTTAAGCCGTTCCCACCACATCAATGCTCCTTAGGTATGAATGGTCCTCCCTGACCACGCTCCAGCTCCAGGAGAGGCTGGACAGCAGGAACCTGCCTCCGAGCGGCAAGCGGGTGCAGAGGAGAAGAGGCTGCAGGGCATGGAGGCAGAAGAGCTAAGAGCACCTGGACCTGCAAACACTTGGGACCCTTCAGGGTTGGGATGTTCAAGTGAGGAACTCAGGACTCAGACCTGGACCCCAAACTGCTTCTCTGTCAGCCTCCGAGGGAGACAGAGGCACCCAAGTCACAAGAGTCCCAGCAAAAAGTGAGAACTGACAACCCAGGACCCTTGGGGACACTAACAGACCACCTGCGGTCTGAGTAGGTAGAACTGTGTTGCTCGTTGGGACACAGCTGAAGACTCTCATAAGGAAGACCATGGGAGATGGATGTTGCCCAGATATCCCTATGAAGAGCTGGAGCAGAGGCAGGAACTCAAGGAGGGTTTGCAAAGCCAAAAATGAAACATCCATCAAGCCACAGCCGCAGGCTAGAGCAGGGCTGCCTTCCAACAGCAGCAACCACCAGCAAACCAAGGGATGACCAGAGACAGCAGCACCAGAGGACACTGGGGGTGACCATACCCCATCTCATCACACCAGAGCACAAACCCAACCCTTGCTCAAGCTGGGCCATTCCCAGGAAGCCAAACAAGTGCTGAGCAAACATATGCCAGGGTCAGCTGGGGTCTCATGGGTGGCAGCACTGGAGTCACCCAGAAGCACCTCACAGCCTGCGGGGCCAGGACAGCACCATTCGCCAGCCATGCCACCACCCAATGTCTGGTGCCATGAAAGTGACAATCAGACCCTCGGGATGTAGCCCATCTCAGAAGTGACCCAGAAATAACAGGCTACGTCTCATACCGTGGTGCAGGTCCCATCCATCATCTACATCACGTCCCCACTGAAGACATGTATTGCGGCAGAGCCAGTGATCTAAGCCCTCTTCCAGCTCCCACCTCACTGAGCTGGGAGAGTGAAGACGGAAAAGCACAAACCAGCATTTTCTTTCTTTGCCACCAGTCCGAGGGTTGAGCCCTACGCACACCTGGGCCACCACGCCATAGGCATCACTCTATGGAGGTGACGTGTCCTCATTCTCCCAGCACAAAGGACGTCCAAGTTCAGGCAATGGAAGATGTTTTGGTACAAGCAACGCTGTTCGAGTATAAGGACATAGAGCCAGACCCACAAATCCCAAGGGAAGACCAGGGCCTGGGAGTCAACCTTCATGAGGTGGACACGAAAGGGTCGTTATTCAGGTCCCTCTTCCATGCCATAACGATGGATGGGTGGAAACCAGAGACACCAAGGCAGCCTCTTGAAAACCTTGTGACCTTAAAAATCCTTTTATTCACATAATAACAGGCTGCCACCCATGTGTGGCAAGGGCTGTCATCTCAGATCGTCAGTGCCCTCCACTTGCTTGCAAGCCAGGATGAAACCACTCCAAAGACGTTATCGATGCACCCCCAGCCCTGAAAGGAGAGAATACTGGGCAGGATGAGGACCTGCTCCACGGCACATTTGCACCATCGGCGCTGAGATCTTGATGGACCCAAAAGCTTCTTTCGACCCTGGTTTTCAGGGTGATTGTCCAGGGTGAAACGTGCCCTTTGGATGCTCCCAAAGGCGATGGGACCCACAGGTCACCCTCAGCCCCTCATTGGTGTCTCACTGTCCTGCTGCCTGGCTCTCCCTGCAGCTCTCCTAGGGCTCCAACACTGCCGGCATCCCAGGGGACACAGGGCACAGATGGGGACACAGGCAGCTCCTCGCCCCCGTGCCCTGATGCTCACCTGGTGGGTTCCCCATCAGGAGTCACAGCCCAGCTCGCCCAGGGCAGGTCCCTCTGGCACAGGCCTGATCCTGCCCCGCTCCCCATGGCAGAGCCTCCTCCTCCAGCCACCCCCTCGCTCTCCCCTCCTGCCCATCCTATGCCACTGCCCCGCTTCAGCAAAACACAGAAGGGTTTGGATGGGAAGGGACCTCCAAAGACCATGAGCAGGGGCATCTTCAACCAGACCAAGGTGCTCAGAGCCCTGTCCAACCTGACCTTGAACACTTGGCAGGGATAGGGCATCTACAATCTCCTTAGACAGCCTGTCCCAGTGCCTCACCACCCTCATCATAAAACATTCTTTCCTTACGTCCAACCTAAACCCACCTTCTTTCAGTTTAAAACCTTGGCCTCTTGTCCCATCACTACAGGTCCTGGAGAAAAGTCTCTCTCCATCTTTCTTACAAGCCTCTTTTATATACTGAAAGGTGCAATGAGGTCTCCCTTCTCCCGGCTGAAGAACCCCAGCTCTTGCAGCTTCTCTCCACAGCAGAGCTGTTCCAGCCTCGGATCATTTCTGTGGCTCCTCTGGCCCCTCTCCAGCAGGTCCATGTCTGTCCTGTGCTGGGGACCCCAGAGCTGGACCAGCACTGCAGGGGGGTCTCACCAGAGCAGAGAACAGAGGGAGCATCCCCTCCTCGACCTGCTGCCCACACTGCTGGGGATGCAGCCCAGAATGCAATTTGGTTTCTAGGCTGCAAGTGCACATTGCTGGCTCGTGTCCCATCTGTCACCCACCGGTATCCCCCAGTCCTTCTCTGCAGGGCTGCTCCCAACCCACCCTTTGCCCCCACCCAGCTGCAGGACCCTGGCATTTGTCATGGCTGAACCTCTCACTGTTCCTCCTGCACTATCGCCTGACCCCATACACCAGGTACCACTGGCAGCTCCATCCCATCCACAACCACCACAGCCTGTCCCTATGTCCCCAGCAGGGAAGGGGGCCACTATCTCCCCGGGATGGCAGTTCCCATCCTCCTCCTCAGCCTGGCTGGGCTTCAAGAGGGGACACCCAGCCAGGCAAGGCCCTCCAACCCCCCTGTTCTGGGCAGTGGGACAACAGGGGGTCCCCCAAGATGGGAGGGGGGGGCCTGCAAGACCCCCCACGCTCCCAGGAGTCAAAGTTGAGTCAGGGGAAAAGGAGGGGAAAAAGAAAAAAAACCCAACCCTTTTGAGTGCAATATTTTAGTTGAGCAACAGAGCATGAGTAAAGGAGGGAGCTTTTCGTGGTCTGGTGAGTTTAAGCTATGAGCTGAAAGTTTAACTATTAATACACTTAATCAAGAGGTTGTTCGTACGGTCGGAGTTTGGGAAAACAAATGTGGCAGCGGGGTGAGGAGAGATGGGGGAGCGGCAGCACCCGCTCCCGCCACCTCGGGGAACGTCCCTGCTGGGGGGACAGAGGTGGAGGGTCCGGGACACACCAGGGCTGGGTCCAGCCCCAGCTGAGCCTTGAACAGCTGCTGCAGGAGATGTGGGGGGGCTGGCTGCAAGGGCCAAGCACCCCGGATCCAGCCCTCCTCCGGCCCCTCAGGTAGGAGCTGTGGCAGAAGGGACAACTTTGGGGAGAGGACGCCACCCCCAAGCCCTGCAGCATCCTCAGGTCCCAGGCAAGCAGCACCTGCGCTGCCAGCACCTGCCCATTTCCAGCCTGGATGAGCCCCGGTGACAAGAAGGGCAGGACAAGGGATCCCCAAAACATCGCCCCCCACCTCATGCCCACATAGCATTTCCCCCACCACTCGGCTTTGCCAAGGAGGAGGAAAAGGAGAGACGGGCTGAATTTCGGGGCACGGCGCCCGGAGCCCCTCTGCCCTGCCTGCCCGCCCCGCGCCGCGGGCAGGAGGTGCAGGCAGGCGCCTGGCAGCGCGGCGCCGGCTGCCCGCATGCCCGCCACAAAGTCCATGTCAAGGACGACTCGGCCGCCTCCTGCCTCCTTCCCAGCGCGGCGGGGCGGGGGAGGCGTGCGCGGAGCCTGGCACAAACACCCCCCAAACCCCTGCCTGCACCCCCCGCTGGCAAACAGGCAAAGTCCCCTCCCTGCCCATGAGGCCACCCAATCCCCGGACAGTGCCGGACAAACACGGTGGGGGGCCGGCACGAACTTCTGAGCGCCACCGGCGGGTCCTTTGTTACTTTGCTTTTGTTGTCACACGCCAGCGCGTCCCCATCCCCATCGTCCCGTCATCGTGACCCCCCCACACACACACACCCCAACACCAGCCCGGACGTCAGGGCACAACATCTGCCAGCATCATCGGGGTGACGCTGGTACCGGCATCCCGGGTTTGCCAGGCCTTTGCCGGGTATCTGCCAGGAGCCAGGGCCACCATGCACAGTGACACTTTTTGGGTTCGAAGCTCGGCCCACGTGACACCGCGACTGATTTGAATTTGATGCGGTGGCAAGAGCCGCCGGCACCGCCGAGGAGGCGAGAGCTGGCGTCCCTGCCGGGTCTGGATGCTGGGAACTGGGGCTGCTGCTAACGAAGATGGTTCTGCAAAGCTTTTCCAGATAGAAATTTTAAGGAAAACCGGACGGACAGATGGACGGATAAGGGTTTCCATGCCTACGAGCGCTCCCGCTGAGCAGGACCTTTGGGGGGTCACCACATCACTCCCCCCACTTTCCCGTCCAACCCCTCCTCATCTCAACCCACTGCCCTCCCAGGGAGGGGGCTGCAACTCAACTCCCCGGGGAGCAGCAAGCTGATGGGGAGCGGGGGGGGTCCCGTCCCTCCGCAGCCCCAGGTGCGGCCCCGCCACCGGGCGAGGGGGCCGGGGGGGAACGGACAAAGCGGCACAAAGGGGTTGCTGACACAGCAAGGGCCCGTTTCCAGAGAAACAAAACTTCCGCCGGCTCCGGCCCCGCGCCCCAGGTAGCCAGGCTTGTGCATCCCCCATTCCCCAAATCCTGCCTCAACCCCCCCCAATCCCCGTGGCACGGCAGCCCCCCCTATCTTTCCCCCCCCACCTTTCCCGGGGTCATTTGCAGGGAGCGGACGGCGGGGGGTAAAGGTTGCCCGGCCGGGGTCAGGGGCGACGGGGCGGCGCACACATGTGATCCGTTATCGCAGGATGTGTGCGCAGCTTTGTTTATGCGTGGGACGCTGAGCGGGGCGGGCGGCGGCGCTTTGGCCCCCCCCATCCCCATCCCACCCCACCCCCCTTCTCTCCCCAATCAATCATCCCAGCAAAGAATAAACCGACCCAAAGCAAACACGGGCCCGCAAGAAGGACGTCGCCGTTTGCGGGATGCAGCTAAAAGAACCATAGTAATAATAAAAATAAAATTAAGGGGGGGGGGGGGCGGGGGGAGAACCGCCGTGGAGCCCGTGGGGCCGCGATTCAGCGGAGTTTAGTGCCATAATCCCAGGATCAGGCATCGCTCATAAAACCCACGATGGCTTTGGGGCTGGCAGCACCCGCGTCGGGCGCATATGAGGGATATTCCACAGCGGACGCGGGGATCCGGCTGGATCTTTGGGACTCGGGGTGCGCTGGGTGCTTTACCCACCGGAGGTGGGGGGGAGCGGGAGATGTGGGAATCCCATTTGACGGCGAAGCCGGGGGGGGAATTACTTAGGAAGGGGGAGGGATAATAAAGTTGGGTTAGTTCCTGCACATGGCTGGGCGATGGCGAGCGGCGCCGCTCCCACGGCCACCCCACCGCCGGCCACCGCCGGAGAAGCCCGACTGCCGCCGGAGCCCGGCGCACGCCGGGGGAAGCGAGAGCTCCCCACGGGGAACCGAGCGCGGAGGGGCCGCTGCGAGCCCCAGGTGCCGGGTGGGGGTGACCCCCCGCCCCCCCACGCGAGAACCGCCGCGGGTGGCAGTGACCGGCCCCGCGCTGCCCGGGGCGCGCCGCCTCCCCCCGGCGCCGCGGCGCTGCCGGAGCGGCCGCCCCCGCCGCCCCCCGGCCCCGCCGCCACCATTGTCACCCGGGAAACCACCGGGCGATGCCGCGGCGGCCCGGGGCGGCGGGGGGGAGCTCGTCCCCATTCTTCCCCCCGGCTCCCAGCGCATCCCTGCCGGGGTGCGGGGTAGTGGCCAAGGGGACGGGGAGGGGGGGTTCAGCCGCACCGAGAAAAACTTTGCTCGTTACCCCGCCGCCCCCCCCGGGAAGCGGCGGGGCCGCTCGGGCGCCGCGCAGGCAGCACCGGCCGGGCCCCGGCGCGGGCAGGCGGGCAGGCGGCCAGCTCCGCTCCCCGCCGCCGCCGCGGGCAGCCCGGTAACGGCGCCGGGCGGAGCGGGGCGAGCCGCAGCCGCCCCCCGCCAAACTTTTTCTTCTCCCTCCTCCCCTTTCTCCACCACCCCCCCCACCCCACACACTCCAACTCCGCCGCCGCCGCCCGCCGGAGCGGCCCCGAGGGCCGGCACCTACCGGCGGTCCGGGAGCCGCCGCCGCGGGCAGCACTGCCGGGAGCAGCGGGGGCTGCCCGGGAGCCGGGGGGAAGAAAAGCGGGGGGAGGGGGGGGGTTAGCACCTGCCCGACGCCGGGGAGGGGGGGCCCGGGCGAGGGGAGCCGAGGCGGGCACGGTGCCTCGCCGCCGCCGCACACCCACCTCCACATCGCCGCTCGCTCTGGGAGTGCTCAGCCCCGAATCGCTGCACGGCGCTGCCGCCGCTGCCCGCGGCTGCCGGCAAAACCCGGACCGGACCGGACCGCCCCGCGCGCCCAGCCACGCGCGCCGCGCGCGCCCCCCGCCGCCCCACGCGCGCGCCGCCCGCCGCACACCCCTCACTCCCCCCCCCCCCATGGCGGGGTGCAACCCCGGGTCACCCTCTGTGCATCCCCATATCACCCTCTGTGCACCCCTCATACCACCTTCTGTGCAACCCCCGTGTCACCCGCTGTGCACCCCCGGGTCACCTCCTGTGCACCCCCGTATCACCCTCTGTGCACCCCCTATATCACCCTCTGTGTACTCCCTGTGTCACCCTCTGTGCACCCCTCATATCACTCGCTGTGCACCCCATGTCACCTTCTGTGCACCCCCCATATCACTCGCTGTGCACCCCCCATATCACCCTCTGTGTACTCCCTGTGTCACCCTCTGTGCACCCCTCATATCACTCGCTGTGCGCCCCATGTCACCTTCTGTGCACCCCCCATATCACCCTCTGTGTACTCCCTGTGTCACCCTCTGTGCACTCCCCATGTGACCTGCTGTGCACCCCCCATGTCACCCGCTGTGCCCACCCTGTGCCAGCCACCCCCACGGGTGCCACCATGCTGTGCCCCTTGTGTCCCATTGCTCGCACTGGTGTCACCTCACTGTGCCCCCTATGGGCTGTCCATCCCCCACGGGTGTCACTGTGGGGTTTGTGTGTCCCACCCCGGGTCCTAACCACCCCCACGAGTGTCACCACAGTCTGCTCCCCCATGTCCCATCCACCCACACGGGTGTCATCCCACTGTGCCACCCCCCCCGTGTCCCATCAGCTCCTGTAGGATGTCACCATGGTGTCGTCCCCCCATGTCCCATCCACCCCCACAAGTCTCACCCTGCTGTGCATCCTACATCCCGCCCACCCCCACAGCATGATGTTGTGGTGTGCACCCCCTGTCCCATCTGTTCCCACGGATGGCATCCTGCTGTGTACCCCCATGTCCCACCCACCCTCAGGGATGACACTGTGGTGTGCCCTCCATGTCTCATCCATGCCCACAGGTGTCACCTTGCTGTGTACCCCCATGTCCCACCTGCCCCCATGGGTTTCACCCCACTGTGCCCCCCAAATCCACACCCATCCCCAGTGGAGTGTCACCCTGCTGTGCCTCCTCCTTTGCCCTCCGTCCCAAGGGGTGACATCCCTGTGTGTGTCCCCACCACGGGCTGTCCCCTGCCCAGCCTCAGAGGTGTCACCCTGGCCTGCATCCACCAGCCATGTGCTCCGTGGGGTGTCACCCCAGGGGGCTCCTCCAACCCCCATCCACCCATGAAGCTTCACCTCAGCAGGTGGTCCCCATCCCTCTGTGTCCCCCACCATGGGGTGACCCCAGAATGTTCCCCATCCCTCTGTGTCCCCCTCCGTGGGGTGACCACAGAGTGTTCCCCATCCCTATGTGTCCCCCACTGTGGGGTGACCACAGAGTGTTCCACATCCCTCTGTGTCCCCACTTATGGTGGCTCCCAGCATGTGCCCTGTCCCCCTGTACCTCCATGTCCCCTTTGGGGTGCCCACATGCCCTTGTCCCCCTCATGGGGACCCCAACCTGCCACTGCCACGGGGAGGGCCCTTTCCTGTCCCCAAGGCAGAGCACCCGTGAAATCCCCCTGAACAAACAGCAGATACTGATAAGTCACCCAGAGGGAGGGGACGAATCCCCCCGAGCTTTGGCCCCTACAGGGATGAGGGGGGGACACACTCGCCCCAGAAGTTTTCTGCTCAACTTTTTGGCAGGGTTTTTTTTGGTGCTTGCAGGGACATTTCTTCTTTTCTCCTTTGAAGGGCAGGCACTGAAAATTTGGGAGTTTAAAAAACTCTTCAAACCCCCACTGCTCAGCCAAGAGCAGCTTTCCAGGGACAAACAGCCCAAAAAAAGCCCCACCACCCCCAATTCCTGCAGCCTTTTCAGTTGCCAGCAAAATACCCAAAACCTCCCAAAAGCAGAAACCCTGACAAAAATGAAACTGGGTTTGTGTTGCCATTGATTTTTTTTCACAGGAATGCAAAATCGCTTCCCACCCCGCTCCCGCCTCAAAATGAAACAAAAAATGTAAGATGGGGGGGGGGGTGGAAGAAAGCAGCACAGATACGTTGTTTGTATTTGATCCGCATCTCATTAGTTATGCACCTTTTGCACATTTAACGACTGGATTTTCAAACATGGGCACTGTGATGATGCTCTGCCTTCCCAAAAATCTCCCTCCCGGGTGGCAGCAGTGGGGGTCACTGTCCCATCCCTCTGGGCACCCCTTGTGCCCTGTCACTGGCTGGCATCGCCACCGGCCCCCTCAGCTCCTCTGCTTGCCCCCCCATGTGCTCCTTACCCACCTGCCTACACCATTCAAGCGTCTTGCCACCAATAACAGGCGTCGGAAGAGCCTCGTGCCAGGCGTGTGGGATGCGGGTGGCAGAGGTGACATGGGAGAAGGGACAGCAACCCCCAGAACCGCACCCCAGCCTGGCCGCAGCAACACCGGCGATGCTGCCCAGCAAACGACACCCTCTCACCTGTGTGGGCTTCACACAGGCTGTTTCTTCTGCCCTTTTTTGCTGTTTTTAGGGACCCGAGTGCACGTCGACACCCAGTGCCCCCGTGAGCTGCAGGGCGCTGTTGTCCCACTTGCAAAGGCACAGCCCACAGCAGTTGCACCTGAAGTCTGCCGCCCACCAAAGGTCCTCTCCCAGCCACAGCAGGATTCCATAGCTCAGCATATTTGGAAAACTCCCACAAACGAAAGTTGCCTTTATTGGGAGCTGAAGTCCTCTAACAGAGGGGAAACTGAGGCACAGAGCCAAGCAGGGACTTGCTCACGGTGGCAGCAGCAAAGCTGGGGCTCCAGCCCAGCGCTCCCCAGCAAACCTCCAGGCTCCCCAGCATCCCTGAGCTGGCACCTGCTGCCTGGCAGCCAGTGCTGCAGCCTCAGAGATGACAGGGTCCCCCAGTGCCCCCAAACTGGTACATCCTCAGAACATGGGGACAAGGGCGTCGGCCTGGGGATGCAGCCCACAAGCCTTTGTCCTGCCATGGGACCCTGTTCCTGTGTCATGATGGGAGCGGGTGGCAACAGGAGCGCAGGGATGGAGAGCAAAGGGGACAGGCAACGGGGAGAAGGATGGAGGATGGATGGAATGGGGATGGAAGATGACAGGGACAGTGATGGAGACTGAGGAAGTCAGGGATGGAGGATGTCAGGGATGAGGATAGAGGGCAAATGGGACAGGGATGGAGGGCCAGAGGGGCAGGGTAGAGGGCACAGTAGATGGGGGATGAAGGCCACAGGGGCCAGGGGTGGAAGCTGCAGGGACATGGCCGATGGCAAGGGGACAGGGTGGAAGCTGCCTGCAAACAGCAGCGCTGCCCCCGGTCTCTGCCTGCCAGAACCAGTGCCAAATGTCCCCCACCATGACAGGCACCGGGCCCCCACAACAGGGTCTGCGCTGCTGCCACCCCGGCCAGGGAGCGGATCTGGGACCTCTGCCCAGCTCTGGACAGAGGCACAGGGCCGGGAGTAATGGGGGGGACACAGGAAATGGAGGTGATGCTGGGCAGCCTGACCCTGGAGTGGGGAGGGGGTCACGCAGGTCCGTGGCCCCCCGGTGGCAGCAGGGTGCTGCGGGACAGCAGCTGGGGGGCTGCCAAGGTTGCACGCGTGGGAGTCCCGTCCCAACAGCCTCCAGAACACAAACAAGCTCCACAACACTCAACGCAACCCACCCAGCACAGCCACCACCATCCAAGTGGGTTACAGAGCTGGCACTCACTTATCACCTCCTCCGTGCCACGTGCGGGGTGTCTGCTGGCAGCGGGGACCCAGATCCGGCCAGATACTGCACCAGGAGCCCCAGACCTTGGTGACATCCCTGGTTTGGGAGAGGTGGAGGGTGGGATCTCTTCAGCCATCAAAAGCCTCTTGAAATGATCTTCCCCACGTAACCTCCCAGACCCCGGGCAGGGGGAAGCTGGACAAGCCAGTTTGCTCCCCTTGGCCTCAATGGTGCCAGATAGCCAAGCTGGAGCAGCTGGCAGTTTTGGGGCACTGAGCTCCAAGAGTGTGCCCACCAGGGCTGGGGTCGATGTGACCCACCGTCATGCTTGGCCAGCTGTCACTGGCAGGCTCTGCCTGTGCCCAAACAAGCCCAGGGGACACGGCACCCCCATGTCCCCTGGCTGGAGGCCACAGGAGTCCCCACCTTCCCAGCAGCAAAAGCCTCGAGTCCCAGGGAGGGGGTGCCCCGAGCAGCACGTAGCCCTCCACTGGCCCCACCACCCGCTAATTGAGGCTCTGGCTGTGTTAATTTTTAACCCCAGCTGTCTCCCACGTGGCGGGCGCTGGCCCCGCTTCCCTGGGACGTCCTGCAGCCTCTCGTGGCACAGGGACCGGCCACCCCTTCCTAGAAAGGGCTGGGGGGGAACACGAACTCTCACTGTTCACAGGGTTCCCTAGTGGGAGCCCAGCGTGGGTCCCCAGAGGGCTTGGGGAGGGGGACATGGGTGCAAAGCAGGCGTGTGGCACCGGGGGGGGCCGTGGTCTGGGCTGTCCCCCCAGCTCCTCTGCAAATGGCAGCAGCCGCTGCCCGGGAATGTCCTGGCAGGAGGGACCCAGGCCTCAAAGCAAACAGACGCCGCGCCGGCGGTTGGGAGAAGGGCAGGCAGCCGGATTCCCTCTGCCCTCTCCCACCCGGCGTGGCAGAGTGAGGGGGGAGCGCGGTGTGGAGAGCATCCCCCAGCCCGCAGCAAGGAGAAAGGCAACACCCCCTCCCGCATCAGCGCTTGCTGGGGGCTGAGGCGCTGCTCAGGTGCCACAAAGGCACACAGGCCACCCGGGCACCCTGGACACGCCGCCTGCGCTGCGTGAAGGGCGAGCGGGTGCGACGGGTCCTGCCGCTGGGCCAGGGGCGGGTGGGCTGGTGGGCGAACAGGCGTAGCTGTGGGTGGGCTACGTGCCACGGGGACACTCGAGCTGCAGCGTTTCCACCTCCGGGGACCCCGACAGGCTTTGGGGTTTGTTGTTTTTTTTTTTTTGAGCCGGGGATTCGCCTGGAATTCAGACGCCCACGTGGTCCAAAATAGCCTCGCTCCAACATCCGGAGCGTCCTGCAAAAGCCATCTGCCTGCGCAGGCAGGGCAGGCAGCCGCGGGGCTGGGCACGGGGTGCGGATCCCCGCCTGGTGCTTCCTGCTGCCCACATCGGCTGCTGGGAGCTTACCGAAGCATTGTCCTACAAGAGAGGGGCAGGCGAGCACTGTGATGCACAGCCAGGCAGGGGACACTGGTCCTGGGTCACGTTAACATGGAGCTTTCCCAGTATCTGCAGAGTTTTGGCTCACCCCAAACCACTGCTCAGCACTCAGGTCCGGGAAGACACTAGTGGCATGAAAACATCCATTCTCAGGCCAAGGTGGTTGCCCTTTAGGTGAGAGCTGAAATGCAGAGCAAGCCACGCTCAGGGGCAAAATTATTCCTGTTCCACTCATGTCCTCCCGTGTTTCATATCCTGGCCAGCCCTGTATCACTGTCTCAAATCCAGCGTCAGTCCTGTGGTAGGTCAGGATCCTTCAGTCCCACCACCTGTGATGAGAGGACACCTGCTCAACATGGTCCCTTCTCGCATCCCCCACCACGGGGACTATGGGGCCAGATGGGGCTTTCCAAACCGCTCCTGCCCACAGCAGCTGTCCACCCGAACCAGCAAACATTGATGGATCAGGACAACCACGATTTTAGAAAGAGCCGTGCAAGTTAAATGATTTCCCTGGGAAATATCAAGTGTTACTTGTGGCAAGAGCTAATTTGGGCACGCTTGAGTCAGGAGCCATGGAGAAACAACTGTGCAAACTGTGCTGGCAGCAGGGTGTCAGGCAGGACATCCCCTTCTGCCCAGCACACCAGCCGCCGTGCTGCCTGCACCCCAGGTCCTGCCCAGGCGCCTTCCCGCAGCCGCAGGGCTCTGCCTTCCCCAGGGTGATGGTGAGTCTCGTCTGAGCACATTTGCATTTGGTGAAGGCCACAGAGAAGCAATGGCCTGGAGCTTGTAGCGTAAGACCTGGACCAGCATAAGACCAGCACCCCCCTGGACACATTGGTGTCCAGCAGCCAACAATGTCCCACCAGAACAGGAGAAGGTTCCCTAAGCAGGTCACCATCTCCATTTCACAGGGATCCCTTTGCACCATGGCAGGGCCTAGTTTGGGGGAGCTGGCCCACCAGAAGCCCCTTGCCAGCACGTACACCAGCTCCAGGGGATGCTCGGAAGAGGTGAATCTCCCAGGAGCCACAGAAGCAGGGCAACCTTGGAGCAGAGCTTAACCCTGAGGGTTACGAGACTCCCCATGAAAAACACCCATCATCTGTTGCATCCCTGGGGGGGCAGGTCAGGTCCCCCCGTGACCGCTCAGGTTGCACCCCATTTGGCAGTGAGAAGGTCTGGGTGAGGCCGAGTCTGGCAGGCGAAGGATGCTCTGTCACCTCCCACGCTCACGAGGCCCTGAGAAAAGGTGCATAATATGAGATCCCACCTGGATGCATGTCCCCCCGTTTCCCATCCCCTCCTCCCAGCGATGCTGCTGCAGCTGAGCTGTGACTGACACACGTTGACCGGGGAGCCAGGACGTGAGTTGTGCACACCCTTCCTTGCAGAAAGGACTCTCCAACACTGCCTTCTCCGCTTGGGTTGGTGTCCTTTGCCTAGATCCCCCATCTCAGACCAAATCTTCCCCTGACTCTTACACCTGGAGCAGCGCCTCAAACCCACCGCGCTCCTCTCTGCTCCCATTTACTGCCTGTAAAAGACGTCAGCAGCAACGCGTGATCGATGGTATTGAAAGAAGCTGACAGATCCGACTCTATTGGTATAGGAAGCTGTCCCCTCTTGATCACCTAAACACCATCCATCATCCAGGCTGATGCCACCTCTGTGCTGATCTGCAGCCTGTAATGGATTGGAAGATGTCAAAAGGACTCGTTATGTCCAGGTGACTCTTCCTCCAGAAAGGAAGCTGAGGGGCTGAGCAAAAACTGCACATCTCTCACATCACATCCTTAACCACCAAAGGAACCTCCAAGATATCTCTCCTTGCTTCATCTTCAAGGGACCCTTTAACATCAGAGTTCAACAAGAGCAGCACCAAATTCTTGGGTAAGCTGAGATGTGCAAGGGTCACATCAAGGTCTACTGGGAGACACCTTGTGCAGCCACCTGAAAAGCAGGAGCATTGGAGTGC
This sequence comes from Streptopelia decaocto, assembly GCF_964273445.1. Lineage (NCBI taxonomy): Eukaryota > Metazoa > Chordata > Aves > Columbiformes > Columbidae > Streptopelia > Streptopelia decaocto. The sequence goes on from NC_138667.1 coordinate 17,233,485, forward strand.
GCTCGCCCACTTCTCCTGCTGTCGGAGAAACTGCCTCTTCACCAGGAAGCCTCTGCAACCTGGCTGGGAAGGCGGGTCCTTACTGGGGACCAGCCAGCAGCTCCTCCCTACTGCCCCGTCCCACCTTGCCGCTCTCCTCCCCGCACTCACCGCTCCTCACACTGAGGGGACACGTCTGCAGCTCCCTGGGGATGTCTGGCATCAACAGCCCCGGCGGGTGGAGAAGAGCGAGGCCTGAAGCTCCGACTTGTAGTTCCATTTCTTCTGGGGCAAACGCAACCCAAGAAATTGCGGCAAAGAGCCAGGCTAGAGTTGGATGGGAACAGACCACCATCTCCTTACCTAGGAAGACCAACTGGACTTGTCAAGAGGAAAGAAATTCATCTACATCTCACACATATGGTCTCATCCTAATGGATATGTATGAGCATAAGGGAAGAAGAATAACCTTCTGGTTAGGCTAAGGGCTTGGCAGTTGAGATTTTGCAATGCTATTCTGAGCGCTGTCCACACCTTGCTCCAAAGCCTTAAGAAAACTCTTTATCCATCCTCGGGCCTCACGTTTCCATCTGGAAATGTGGCCGAAACCTATTTTGCACTCACCGCAAAGGAGAAAGGAGGGACATTTGAGATGCGCCTCCCTCCTCGGGCAACTATTGTTTCGAGTTAAAGCGAGCGGGCAGGACTGACGGGAAGAATGAAGAGCCACAAGGCTCCGTCGGGAAGGCTCCGGTGCCACTTCAGGCTGCCTGGGAAACTGAAACCTCCGTGGAAAGGGAAAACGTCCTTTCCCAGCAGTCTGGGCCAACACAACTCATCCCCTCAGAGGGAGCTGGAGCTATCAGAGCATGTTTTCATCCCCATGACCCAGTCCCAGATGCTTCCTGGGCTCAATGTCTTCCAGGAGGGATGCAAGAACATGCACTGCCTGAGGTGGGGGAGCACCCAGGACCACTCCCCAGGCTGGCAGCCATGCAGGAGGCAATGGGCTGGTGGTGGAAACCCATCTTTTGTCAGCAAACGTGCCCAGGAGCATGCTGGTGCCTGCTCAAGGAGGACGGTGCACGTCACTGGGACCTGCAGCAGCCAGTGGCTTTGCCTGAAATGCTCCAGGCACTGAGGTACCCCGGGTGCTCCGAGGCAGGTGGCCAGGCTGGAGCTGGGAGATGTCGCTGGTTCCCAGAGGCAGATGCGGTGTCTTCTCACTGCTTTCCGATCACTGCGAGACACAGTGTGTGGCCCACGCTGGGCAGTATCACCCACCTCCAGCCCCGCATGGGGGTCCCAGCCCTGCCCTGGCCCCCAGCACCATGGTTGCTCCATGTCCCTCCTTGTCCTGCCTGGTCCAGCCCCCACGCTCCCCTGATCGGGGACTAGGACCCTGTTCCCTGAACAGAGGCCAGTGTGGGCTCCCTCCTCCATCTCTTCCTCCTCCTTCTCCTCGTCCTCTTGCCGGGCATGTCTGCAGGAGCCTCAGCCCTGCAAGGAGAACACGGAGCAGCCATAAATCCTCCCCTGCAGCCCAAGGCTCTGCCAAACTCTCCCTTCCACCCAAATTTATGGAAAAGCAGGTCCCTGCCAGCAGAGCACAGCACAATAGTGAGGTAGAACAGGCAGTGCCTGCTGGCTGCAGAAAGGGCTCCTGCAGCATCCTCCCCGACAGCCCCTCTCTTCCTCATCCTCAGGCTGTCACCTTTGGTGGCTTATGGACAGACACAGCCCTGCACAGCCCAAGCACCTGCGGCACAGCTTGCCTCCCCCCATCCCGCTCCCCAGGAAACCCTTGGGCGCACCCCAAGACACGAGTATGAGCACGGGGTCCCAAGGCAAGGGACACTCTCCATGGATGGGCACAGATGAGTGCAAACACCACCTTGTGCCACCCTGTGTCCCCCAGGACTGTCAGGGGGTGTGGGCCCTGACAGAGGTGGGAGAAGACAAAGGGTTTGGGGAGGGAGGCGAGAGCCAGGAGCTGAGCGTCGCCGGGGATTTCATGGCGGTAGCAAAGGTCAGGCACACGCCAGCCCCTTCCTCCGCTGTCACAGCAGAGGCACAGCTGACAGCAGCCCCGAGTATTTGCATCTCCTGATGTCTGCGTGCTGAAATTTGCAGTCTTAATGGTGCATTAATGCTGGCTCCTGAATGTCATTACTTCTGAGAGTGAGAAAAGGCTCAGAGTGAAAATAAAAATTCCCCTCAAACCCAGCCTGGTGAGTTTGGCCACGGAACGCCTGGTCCTGCCAGCCACCCGTGCACATGGCTGCAAGGCGGCCCCGGCCACGGGCCACGCGGCTGCAGAAATCCCGTCACTAAACATTACCTCTTTCCTCCATTTATCCTTAAGCCTGGGATGCCCCTTCCCAGGTACAGTGCAGCGCGGAGCCCACCCGCCCCCAGCCCACCGCCGTCCCAGCTGGGCTCCCTGGGACCGCCCTGTGCTGCACAGCTCAGGGAATTCAATATACTTTTTGCCCAAATCAAACTTGGCTCCTGCTTCTTTGCTGCAGTCTGGACACAAATTTCTGGGCCTGAGCTTAAGCACAAAGCACTTGGAAGGCTGTCTGGCCTGCAGGCAGGGAAGCGGGGCAGCCAAGGCTTGCGCAGGAGAGCGGGAGGGAGCGAGTGCTGGAGGTGGCTGGAAGGAGGGACCAGGCAGGGGGAACCTCCTGGGTGCTCAGCACGGGCCAGAGCAACGCTTGCCTGCTGGCCACGCTCTCTGCAATGTGGTTTTGGGGAGGAGTTTCAGGGTGACCAGCACACCAAGGGCCAGCAGCCTCTGTGTCCCTCAGGCTCTTGCCTCCCGCACATGTCCAAGCCTGACCAAGGGCACCCCAATGAAGTAAAATAGCCCAGGGCACGTGGAGGAGAGCACCCAGGCAGCACTACAGCATCTCCCGTGGCCTTCAGATCTGCAGACCTCTGTGCTTCTGCCCCCTTGGACTTTGAGATCCACCATCGGCAGGGTGGTTTCTCTCCATCCTTTCCCTTGTTTGAGACTCATGAAGTTCCCAGCCATCAACACTGGGCAAGGGTGGGAGAATTAGGCTGGTTGAATGTGACTCCACAACCCCCAAAAAAACAACCCCATCCGCAGGGTCTCCAGACCCTCCATAACCTCCTTGGAAGCAACTGGCCAGAGCTGACTCCAGCACCGCCATTCCAGCAGCCTCACTCTGTGTCCCAATCCAGGGGGGACCATCCGCCACCCCCATGGGGCAGGTCTCTCCCTGCAACCCCTACCGCTGGTGACTTGATGCCCAGCCTGAGATTCCCCCAGCTCTCCCCAACCTGGTTTCCATCTGCGCAGCCAGCAGCAGCCCCCTCCTGCCCAGGCGGGCCTGCCCTGCCTTTCCTGGCCATAAAAACAACGGGGCAGTGGAAATATTTCGGAAACACCTTTTACAGTTCTCTAGACAGGGCTGCAGTTAACCCCTGAAGGAGCTGGCTGCCATCAGGAAAAACAATTTCATTCCAGCCAAATTATTTCACAGGAAAAGGCTGATTTTGGTGCCATTTTTAACGCAGATGACTTCAGCATCGTTCCCTTGGACTTGGCCATCTTTTCCTGTTCTCACATAGCGCAAGAACCCGGAGCTCTGGCATTATCTGGATCGAACATTTTCCCCCGTTCCACACTCGTCCTCGGGGTTTCTCCGTGGAACCGCCCTGTGGTGCTGCTCCCACAGCTCAGGTTTGGGGGCGTTGCTGAAACCCAGCCCCTGCCACTGCCCGACGCCTGTTTTCAAGGGCACCTACAGAGCATTAGGTCACAGTGACTAAAATAGCAGATTCTGGTCCAAATCGAGGTGATGAGCACATTTTGTCCAGTCCTTGCCCAGATCCCAAGCGGTCGAGCTCCTCCAGGCCAGGAGCACTGTCCCAGCTCAGGGACACCAGCCACCCGACCTGGTGACACCCAACCCTGGGGCAGCTCATGAAACCTCTCACTTTCAGAAGCAATCCTTCCCCACCTCATCCTGCTTGAGAAGTCCAGCACCTGGTCAGGATGTGACCCTCCGCAGGCAGCTGGGGACCTCCACTGGGGTCCCGGCACAGCGGGACAGACAGACACAACCCTCACAGTGGGGCAAGAGGGAGGGTTTGGGGTTCAGACACCCCTGGGAACATCCTGGGGTCCTTTTGCTCTGCACGAGCCACACAGCAGATGTCTGAGAGGGGTGAAGCTGGTAACCTCAGCCCATTGCAGCTCCTCGTGCAGCACTGACCCCCAAAGCAGTCCCAGCCCCCTCGGCTGCCCCTGGCGACGGCAGCGCCAGGACGTGACATTCCCTCCGTTTTGTCTTCACACATGGCCAGTTCTCAACAAGCGCTTCGCTCTGACTGCAGCAAAGGCCAAACTCTTCCACCACCTGGCACGTAAGCCAGGATGGGGCAAAGCCAGGCTGAGAGCACACATCTCCCACCAGCAGCCAGGAAAAGGGACACCCAGTCCCCAGCACCTGGCTTGAACCCACCAGCAAGGTCCCCAGGAAGGGATCAACACTGCCCAGAGGTGGAACCCAGATTCCTTCAAGCAACACCCTGGCTGTGGGGTCAGATTTACAGGTCCCAGAGCACCCAGGTCCTCATGCCAGGTGTGGTACTTTGGTGCTGCTTTGGCAGCCTGGGCATGGGCACAGACTGTCTCAATGAGGACCCTCTTGACACGTGGCACCAGCAGGTTGTACAAGCTGCACCAAACTCTCCAGGCGTGAATGACCTCCTGGAAGGGGATCACCATGTGCCCTAGCAGATGCTCCATGGAGATGTGGCTGCTGACACTTGCTCCAGTTTACAGATGATCCCAAATACTCATCTCCAGCATGGCCCTGGGGAGGACAACATCTCTGTCCCCTGCTCCTCCACACTTGGACCATCTCCCTGCGCTTGGGTCGCTGCCCTGGCAGACTTTCCACTAACCGCTCCCTCCTTCCTGAGGGCGCAGCATCCTCAACGGGTGCTTCAGAGACAATCAAAAATTGCTATTTTTTGCTTCTGGGAAAATTCAGCAGTGATTCAGAAAAGAGCCTGGGATTCGGGCCATCTGCATGCGACATCAGTTACCACCCGTGTCACACATGGCTTGACTGAGTCCCTAAATCATCCCATGCCTCAGTTTCCCACCTTTATAAAACAGAGAGGCCACACCTTCAGTTGTCCCACTCTTTATCCTCCCTTTACACACCTTCTGGGGCAGAGGCTGCTTGTCGTCCAGAGGACTGGCAGCATCCTGGCAGCAGAAATGAAACATTTGGGCATCTCGCTGTAGTGGGACAACCTGTCTACACTTGGAAAAATGGTCCTACCCTCACCCAGACTGAGGGCTGCGCTTCCCTCATCCAGTTACTGGTCACTGGTGAGACCTGAGGCTCTGGTGGGACTGGCGGCCTTCGGAGAGATGGGGTTCTCCCCCAGCACCCCAGTTGCTCCTGGAACCAGGAGAGGATTTGCAAGGCACTGAGTCGCTCCAGACCTTCAAAAAAAAAACCCCAGTGTGTCCCTTGGTGCATTTGTACCATTATAGAAGGCAGAGCCAGATGATGCGAGGAGAGTCTCCATAGCGCTCATGAATGTTTTTTCCAGCTTCATTTCCCTCCATTTCCTCTTCAATATTGGCTGGAAACCATCTCCTCCCACCTCTTCCATGGCCCCTTCCAGTCCCCACAGCTCACGGTCCCCAGGAGAGCCCCTGCAGCAAGGGCAGAGCAAGACGGTGGGTACTCAGGGTCCATGGGAGCTGGCTGAGGTTGCTCACACTGCTCAGCATCCCGAGGGACACCAGACATTCAAGGACCTCTGTGTCCAAGAGAGCATCTCCCATCTCTTCCCCTGCACCCGTATGAGGAGAAGGTGCTGGGGCTCCTCATGATGGTCAGCAGTCCCCATCAGGAGCCCCAGGGGACGATGCCCAAATGAGCGGCATGGACTTTGCACCCTGCAGCTCCAGGTTCAGGAGCCCTGGCCCTGCTGGACCTCATGTCACCTCCTCAAAATTCCCTCACACACACGTTGGAAAGGGCAAAGGTCTCAACTCCAGCCGAGGCACAGGGAGGTTCGGCGTGTCCTGGTGGGATGTGTCAGGGAAGATGGGAAACCATCTGCCTTCCCTGAGGCTGCAAGCAAAGTGCAGAGCTGGTGCTTAAATTGGGTGGATCCCAGATCTCACCTCCCGTCACTGGTGGTCTGAGACCTAGAAGCCCCCTCAGAGAGGGATCAGGCTTCCATGTTGCCCTGCAGCAAAGCCGTCCTTGCCCAGAAGCCGGTCTCCCAGGGCGCCAGTATCCTGTCCCTACCGTGGGGACATCCCGGCTGCATGGGGAGAGACAGAGGCAGAGCCCCCTGTCCCCTACGGAACAGGGATGGAGGAACCGGCGGAGTTGCCATGGAGATTTTCTCCCTAGCAGATGCTCTGGGCAGGTGCAAGAAGAGGCTCTGCCCCCCTCGCTGTGCGGCACAATGCCAGCCGGATCCTGCAGAAACAGGAAGCCTCTGCAGCCGCCCGCCTGCCAGCCCAACGGCCACCACCGCCACCACCACCGGCCGCCCGGCCAGCGGGCCCCCCACCAGCATCACTGCGGGGAAACTGAGTCACCTCCCAGAGCCACCCCGAGCTCCTGACTTCACCTGCCCTGGGCCCAGGCATGGGAGACAGTGGCACATTGGGGGTGCTCAACCCACCTTTGGGACCTGCCACCCCGCCGCTGCCCTCTTCTCCTGGCACCCATTGCCATCTCACTGGGAAGACTGGCTGCATGCAGCACTTACCCAATAGACTATGTGATCTTCAGCGCTCCCCGCGCTGCCGGGGTGCTGGCGTGTCCCCCAAGGGCAATGAACCCCAGTCAGCCTCTCCAGCCTGTCCCCAGCAATGCAGGGACACTGCTGGCCCTGGGGACAGCACGGGACATCTCAGCAGGAGATGGGCGATGCCAGACCGAAGTGGTGGGGTGGTGGGGACAGGGGCTCTGAACTGCCCCTGAGACGCCCCAGCTTTCCCCCTTTCCTGCTGCTCCCAGCACTTCTCCTGGTCTCTCCAGTTACTCACTGCTCCTTAAAACCGTCCTCTGAAGTTCCCTGTGCTGTGACACTAGGTACTTTAAAATCCCTCTTCCCCAGCTTTTTCACAAAGAATGCCTTGAAAAACGCATCGCCAGCGCTCTCATCTTAACGTACAGTCGAAACGCAGCTCCTCCGGTGGGACCTTTATTAGGAGCTGATTTCAAATCAGGTTCTGGCCAGCCTTGTTTTTCAACTGTTTGCATTGCCGGTTGTAAAGCGGTTGAGGCGAGTGGCGGGCGGGTTTCGAAAGCGTTACCCACACAATCAAAAGCTGCTCTATTAAGTCGGCGGCGAGCGTTTCCGTGGTAGGCTAAAGTCGCCGGTTTGTGTACCTAGCGCAAAGGCTGCGTTTCAAAACATGCCCGGGTCGCTCTCCCACTTGCGCTGAGCACCGAGGAGGAGATAATGGAGGCAGTGTTTGGACATATTTTGGCGCTATCACGGAAATAACGCAAGCCGGCAATCCTCCTGCAGCTGCACGATGGTCACAGCACCCTCCTAGTGCTGCAGGCACTTGGGGAGGACAACAGGCCTGGCCGTGCTGTGGGGGCCACAGGGGTAAAGCTGGGTGAAGCCTCCAGCTCCATGCATCAGTCCCCGTTTCAAAATCCCAAAGGCACAAGGGTGGTGGGGCACTGCTGTGCCCATCCTGGCAGCCCAGGGATGGCAGACCTGTTGCTGCTGTACCCAGTTAACCGTGGGTGGCAGGTGACACTTGCACCCTTGGGACAGGCTCTCAGGGTGACAGGGCTGGGTGCAGGAGCCATCCCCCATGGGTGCTCAGGGGACAGGGCTGCGGTGCCGGTGTTCTAGGGGCACACGTGCACCTTCCAGGGGATCTGCTGGCACAGGGAGCAAGTGTGAAGGCCAGCAGGGTGCAGACCTGGCACGGCGTCACCCTGAGTGGAAAGGTGCAGCGCTGGGGTGGGACTGGGGGGAAGAGTGGGATGGTGCAGAGTGGGTGTAGTGGTGTAGGGTGCCAGGTGTTGGTGCAGGGTGATGCCGTGGGACAGGGGTCCGGTGCAGGGCAGCGGAGCAGTGCCTGGTGCAGCGGTGCCCCCGGTGCTGCCCGCCGCGGCGCAGCGCTCAGTGCAACGCAGTGGTTGTGCCTGGTGTGGGTACGCCTGGTGCGGCACAGCCTGGCAGTGCCTGACGTGGTGATGCCCAGTGCAGTGCCCATGTGGCAGTGCCCAGTACAGCACTGCACACATCGGCGCTGGTGTGGTGCTGCCTGGCACTGTGCTCAGTTCGGTGCCTGGTGCAGCAGTGCGCAGTTTGTGCTGCCCAGGACAGGGTTCACTCAGGTTTTGTGCCCAGCACAGTGCCTGGTTAAGTTTCTGGTTTGGTGCCTGGTGTGACACTGCCCAGTTCCGTGCTGGCACAGTCCTGCCTGATCTGGTGCCTCATTCAGTGCCCGGTTTGTTTCCTGGCATGATTCTGCCCAGCCTGATGCCCAATCCCATGCCTGGTTCAGTGCCTGGCTCGGCACTGCCGGCTGTGTTGCCCAGTTCTTTGCCTGGTTCGATGTCCCATTTGGTGCCCACTGCAGCAGTGCCCGGCCCAGTGCCAGTTCTTTGCCTGTTCTGGTATCCAGGTCAGCACCTGCTGCAGCGGTGCCCAGTGTGACGCGTGGTTCTGTGCCCAGTCTGGTGCCCCGTTTGGTGCTCAGCACAGTGCCCAGTTCCATGCCCGGTCCAGTTTCCCTCTCCGTGCCCAGTTCCGTGCCCGGTTTTGTTCCCGGTTCGGTGTTCCATTTGGTGCTCAGCGCAGTGCCTGTTCTGGTGCCCAGCTCTCTGCCCCATTCTGTGCCCGGTTTTGTCCCCTGTTCTGTGCCCAGTTTGGTGCCCCATTTGGTGCTCAGCACAGTGCCTAGTTCTCTACCCCGGCCGGTTCCCCATTCTATGCCCGGTTCCGTGCCCGGTTTTGTTCCTGGTTCTGTGCCCGGTTCGGTGCCCCGTTTGGTGCTCTGCGCAGTGCCCAGTCCGGTGCCAGGTTCCGTGCCCGATTCCCCATTCTGTGCCCGGTTCCGTGCCCCGTTTTGTTCCCAGTTCCGTGCCCGGTTCCCCGTTCTGTGCCCGGTCCCGTTCCCGGTCCGCTGCCCCGCCCGCTGCCCGGCTCCGGCGCTGGGGCCGGGCGGTGCGCTCCGCGGCGCGGTGCGGTCCAGGCCGGCTCTTCGGGGCAGCGCGGGCGGGCGGCGCGCCAGGCGGGTGCGGTGCCACCGGCGGGGCTCCCCGGGCCGCCGCCGCCGCCGCCTGACATTGGCTGGAAAGTGGAGCAGCGCGGCGGGGACGGTCGATGCGGATCGATCGCGGCGCGGGCGGCACCGCGGCACGGCACCAGGCACCCGGCACCCCGGTTTCCCCCCCTCCGACCCACCTCCCCTTCCGCCCTCCCGGCCCCCCCGTCCCGGTCCTCCCCGGTGTCCCCGCTCGGCATCGCCCCGGAGCCCGCTGGCGGCTCCCCCGGGCCCGTCCGCATCTCCCTCCCCCGCGTCGCCCCCGCGGAAGGGGCAGCGCTAAGGGCGCGGGGGCAGCGGGAAGCCGCCCGGTGTCCCGGGCGATGCGCGAACCCCGGGACCGGGCAGGGGGTGAATGGCAAGAGCCCGGCCCCGGGGGTGTCCTGCCAGGCCCCGGAGGAGCCGTTTGGGCGGGCTGGGGGACACACACACGGGCCCCTGGGACTCCAGTGAGTTTTGCTGGGGTGATGCTGCCCCCCATCACCGTGTCCTTGTGACCCAGCGGGACACGGACGGGATCAGCCCCGGACTCCAAACCCAGCCGGGGTCACCCTAGTGCCCTGCCAGGTCCTTCCTCCTGGAAGCTGGGACATTTCGTTTGGGGACCCCCAATCCACGGAGTCGTTTCAGACGCGGCAGCAGGATCCGGCCCTCCCGCTGGTCCCGCTCCATAACCCGGGGCCTTGCGGCTCCTCGCAGGTGTCTCCAGCACCGCGCACAAAGAGCTCCAGGACCGGCCACCAGCGCTGGGACAAGCACCGGAGCGGCTGTGCCTGTGCAGACCCCCACGCTCGCCCCATCCCTGCCAGCGCTGAGCATCTGCCGTCCCCGGAGCTGGCAAGGGCTTCGCTCCGGCTGCTGCTTTCAGGCTGCTGCACAGGGGACGTTGCCCAAAGTTTCCTTCCTGGCGGCGGGGAAACCTTTTTTAATATAGGAAAGCGAAGTGGCTGGCTCGCAGTGCACATGCGCCGCGGCCAGCGCAGCCCCGCTCCGCGCTCGCAGCCGCCCGGGAGCGATGGCTGTGGCTCTGCCCTTTATCTTTCCCAGCCAGTGCCGGATTGTCGGGGCCAGGGACACGGTGGCTCCGTAAAACAGCGTTGGACGTCGCAGCAGCACGTCCCTGCCTGCCTCGGGGTGGGGGGGATGCGCCGAAAGCGTGCGGTGCGGGATAACGGCTGTTCCCCCAACGCTGCAGCAGGGAGAGAGACTTTTTCCGAGAGCGCCTTTAATTAATGGCAGAAGGAGCTGCCGGGGCGGCTCGGCAGCGCTTAGGCAGGGTTTTAGCCTGGGATCTGACACCCCCTCCCCTGCTCAGGCAGCCCCCGGCCGCTGCCTGAAGTCGCTGGGTGGCGGCAGGACCAAAGTTTCACCAGGTTTTGCTATTGTTTGGCAGTGATTTTAATAATAATGCTGAAGGATCCTCTTGCAGCAAGCACCCCGGGGGAGACTGATCATCCGCTGGACTGGGGGGGGTGGTATTTAAAATCAGAAGACTGAAAAGACTTGTAAGAAAGAATAAAAATCTGCTGAGTAAAATGATAAATCATTTTCCTGCCTTTGGTCTCCTTCGCTTTTTGCCCCTGTGGCATTAGCAGCTGAGCTGGGGAGGAGGCCACACGGTATCTACAGCGCTTTGCCTCAGGGGAAGCATAGGCCCGTCTTTCTCTAATTTGTTTTTTAAAGAAGAAAAAGTAAAATCTCTTTATTTGGCAACTCCTGCATGAATCAAGTTAGAATTTCACAGCTATTTAACACCTGGTTACAGCTTTTGCAGCAAAACTGACGAAACTCCTCACTCTGCGCCTGCTTCCCGCTTCGCATTGCGGGATCTCACCCCAAGCCTGGATGAGCCTTATTTGTTTTTCCTTTATCATGCAGGGATTTCAGGCAGGAGGTGCTTTGTGCGACGGTGGTGGGGGTTCCCCTGGCCCTGCCCGGGGGGGTGAAGCCCCAGCTCTCCCCCAGCTCACCCCGTCCAGCTGCTATTGCACTCGGGTGGGAATCGACTCAAGTCCTTAAAACCCCAAGAGTTAATCAAAGTGCTTTGAATATGTAAATGCTGAGTATTGTTTATCATTGCCTAGAGCTGATACAGCAGTTTTCCTGCTCAAAGCCCCGTTCAGATGGTAGCTCATGAAAATTCACAACAGCCTCGCGAATAGGTGACGGGTATTATTACCCCCCATCTTCCAAATGAACAAACGGAGGAAGAGCCATCGAGTGACATTCCCCGTGGCAGCAGGAACCAGCGGCGGAGGCCGGTGCGGTGCTGGGGAGGAGGCCGGTGCGGTGCTGGGGAGGAGGCGGGGGTCTGCCCCGCCACGTGTAAATCAGCGCTCTCCCCTCCGCCACTTGCCTCATTTCCTCCGGCCGAACATTTGTCCCTCGCTGCCCAGGCTCCAGACGGCGTTTGGTAACGCAGCCAGCGACGGCTGGGCTGGGTGTGACGCTCCCTTAAATACACACGGCAGGCGCGGGCAGATAAATCTGCGCAGGCAAAATGCAATTTTCCATGAGGCTCTTCTGCAAGGCCTCCAGCAACAAGCACTCCATAAATTAATAAAACAACGCGCTTGACCAGGAACGCAGAGCGTATGCGGGTGCCGGGGGAGCGAGGGCAAGCGAGAGGACCTGCCCTCCGCGAAGAGCCCGATGCCTGCGCGGCTGGGTCACCGAGCTGGTCTCGGCAGGGCTGCCCGGGCACCTGCATCCTTGGCAGGCAGGACAGAGGCAGGCAGGACAGGCAGGAACAGGAAGGAGAGGGGCAGGCAGGACAGGCAGGGGCAGGCATCCCCAGGGGTGTCTCTCTGCCCTTGCCCCAGCAGGGAAAAGGCCTGGACGCCCCCATCACTCAGCTCCCCCAGTAAGGGCCCTGTAGAAGGGATCACGGTGCTGGAGACCTCTGCACACTTCAGACCCACCTGTATCACCAGGGTTCATCCCCTAGCGCTTCCCACCGGTCAACCCATCGATGCCAATACCTGGAAGAGTTTTTACCATCAACTTGTGCCGGGTGCCTCTGCAGCCAAGAAGATGCCCCAGATTTGGGTTCCCCTTGGCAGGGCAGCCGACCCCGGGGGTGCAGGGCAGCCTCCTGCATCATGAGCTGAGCCTGCAGCAGAGCTGCCAACCTCAGGGGAGGCTGGGGGACAGCTGGGAGCAGGACGTGTCTCAGCCAGCCAAATTTAATCCTCCTACGTTAGCAAGGCTTAAAATAGGCTCCCTGCAGCATCGATGAGGGTGGTGGAGTTGGCCTACTCCAGCCCTCCCAAGTATTTTGGGGAAGCAGGGGTGGCTGTATTGCAGACAAGCGCAGCTGGGCGAAACTGTGCCGCGCTGCTAGGGCGTCCTTCGCTGAAGCCACCCAGGGAATTAAACACACCTTGCGGCACCTTCACCGCTCCAACCTCCCACCAGCACAGGCTCCTCCTCTCAGGGTGCCACCCCCTCCCTTGCTGCTCCTCTGCAACCCTCTCCCACTGCCTCCTGTGGTCATAAGGCTTGATTTTCCCTGCACCTCATTGAAATGACCCCTTTTGGTCAAGCCCAGCTCACAGTTCACTCTCAGTCCACCCTCCATCGGCCACTGGCTCCAGGAGATGCCACCCTGACAAGTAGTTGCCACGTCTTGACCCCACTCACAGCATTTCAGTGGCTCTTGGGAACAGCTGCCCCAGGGGACCAGCTCTTCTGTGTGCAGAAGCCACCGGTAAGAGGAGGCAGGTTCCTGCTCCTTGTGCTCCTCGAAGCAAGGCAGATGTGGTGACACACTCCAGGACCCAAGCTGGCAACTCTAAAGACATGAAGGTATCGCCGAGTCTTCATCTTGTAGTGGCACTCTGTCCATGTCCCAGGTATGCTGGATGTGTTCTCGGTGCTGGATGTCTTCTCAACACAAAATGCAAGCCCCTGGACCACTGTAGGCCCAGCTCCAGCTGTTGACCACCCTAGTGAGGAGCACCCAGGCTTCTCCAGGCTTCTGTCTTTGCTCCTGAGGCAGCCAGAGAGCTGATCCTTGGGCAGAGCTGAGCTCTGGTGGTCACCAGAAAGCTGGCTGTGCTTCTTCATGGGTGCTCCCGTCCCCATGGGTATGGGCACTCATGGGCCAATGGAGGAGTCTGACTTTAGCGATCACCTTCAGTCAGGGAAACAACCGGTGCTGAAGAGGAGGGGAAAGATGGACAAGTATGTGGGTGTATAGAAAAACAGATCCATATTAGCAACATGCCCCCCTCTCTGGGACATATATTCATCATCCCAGCATGTACCCAGCAGTCTGGAACTGATCTCTCACTACAGCCCTGCAGAGATGGAGCTCTGTTCCCCAGCCCCATGCTGACAGGTCCATCAGGAGTCAGGATCCAAACCCAGGAGGTCTGAAAATGCCCGTTCCCTTGGGAGGTCCCAGCACCTCCCTGGGCTGAGCAGGACGATGGCTCCAGGAGAAAGGGCTCCTGCCTGCACCTCACCCCCCCGGACCCTCCTGGGCTGGAGGGTGCAGGGGCTTAGTCTGTGTCTGGGACCAGCTTTGGTGGGGACTGTGGGCTACTGGCAGAGTCCTGCTCCTGGCCTGACTGCGTTGGCAATACCCATGGGCACCGGTGGAGCCCGGTCCAGCCCCATAAGTGCTGCCCTCCCCCTGCCCAGCCCCCTGGGCTCTCTGTCCTCTCTGGGCACAAGGCAGGGGCTCCCCCGGGCTCTGCCCCTCTGCCTGCCTCCCTCCTGCCTTCCCACAGCACCCACAGCTCAGGGATGTGAAGAAGCCGCTTTCCCATTTCTCCTTCCTGTGTGCAGCGTCCGTGGGCCCACGCACCAGCTGGGCCCCCACCAGGCTGCTCCCCCACCCCTGCTGTGCTCCTGCCTGCGCCCACCTGCCTTCACCCAGCCCTCCCCGGGACAGCAGCGAGCGTAGAGGAGGCAGGAGAAGCCCCATCTCCCTTTTCGATCTCTGACAGGCTCCGGAGCCGCTCTCCAGGTGGAGCCACCGTGAGCTGCCCCTTTTCCTTAGACACCCGTGACCGTGTGGGACATCACTGCTGCACACACCCCCTCGGGACATCCCTGCCCAGCTGAGCCCCAGCCCTGGGCTTTCTCTGGGGTTTTTGCAGGAGCAAAACACCCTCAGTAGGGTGCAGGGCAGGTCCCCATCTTCTCAAGAGCTTTGCTGGGCTGCCCCAGCTGCTGAGCAGTGAGCGGGAGCAGCTCGGGGCTGCCTCCCAGACGGCAGACACCCCGGTGCTTGCCACTTTGCAAAGCTTTGCTTCTTTCCTACACGTCCCAAAAGGAGCGTTCTAGACCATTAAACTCTTTAACCACACGCAACCCAGTTGCACCCGCTTGTGGGCACATCCATCCCTGCCGGGACAGCGTGACAGAGACCCAGCCACACTGCTTTGTCTGCCCGGTGTTTCCAGTGTCACTGCATGGACATGGCTGGCTCTAAAAGAAAAAACAACGATAAAAGTACCGTCCCTGATTGTGTATGTATGTGTGTGGAGGAAGGATTTTATTACCAAGAAGTGGCATCCCGTCCGTTGCTGGAGCTGGCAGGGATGGCCAGCGGGCAGCCGGGCTGAGCACCACGCCAAGCCATGGCAGATCTGCTCCTCACCAGCTGCACAGCCTCGGTGGTGTCTGTTCATCCATCCTTCCTGCAGCCCCCACACGTGGACTGTCACCCTGTTTCTCATGGATCTGGAGGCCGGTATTGGGTGATGAGGGAGGTAAAGAGGAGGTAAAGTCTGCGGGAGCTGGAAGTTGTTGAGGGAAGCCAAGGGATGCAGGAACCTCCCGGGCCATGGGAACAAGAAAAAGGGTGAGGGTTTCTTCCTAGCAGCAGTAACGAAGAGGCGATCAGGGGCGTTAGCACACTGCTGAGGAGAACTGGTGATGGTGGACGTTCACATTGGTGCTCAGAAACCGCGCTGAGATGGGAGGGTTGCTGTCCTAGGATCATGCCAAAACGCCATCCTGCAGGCACCAGGGGGACTGTGGCTCAGCCGGCAGATTCGGCACATGGGGAGCTCTTGGGGTGCTCAGAGGCACCTTAAAACCCACGGCATACTGATGGCGTGGGAAAAAAAGAGCATTTTGTCAGTATTTTGGAGCAAGGCATGGGACATCCTTGTTTGTGACCTTGATAAATGCGAAATGGGAAGAAGAATGAGCGTGGCCCTGTTCAGCCTGGAGGGGAAGGAGAGCCGGGTGGTTTGCACCAGTCCAAATACACTAACTCGGTGCTGTCCAATCCCGAGGAAACCACGCTGTGCCGGAGCTGAAGCGCGGGTTGGTAGCAGGAAGAGCACTGCCAGGACGGGCTTCCGCAAGACTTCCTCTCTCATGGCCCTTCGTTAGGGAATTAGGACGTAACGAGACGAATGCAGCGGAGAGGAAACGAACGCCAGGGGAGCCGCCGCTGGGGGAGTTTCGGGGGCTCTGCCCTGGCCTCGTTTGCTCTCGTTAGGGAGGCGGAAGGAAACGCAGGCAGATTCTGGCAGGCGACCCGTGGCTCGGGGTGACAGCGTGGGTGCCCAGAGCAGCCCTGGCCCTGGGAGGGTGCCTAGCCACCTAAGGGACCCCAAGGGACCAAACTGGTCCTGGCTGGGGACAGGCTGAGCAGTCAGAGTGGGGAGAAATGGGTAGCGAGCTGGGGGTGCAGCGGGAGCAGGGACAGCAGCCCCACGACGGCAGGTTGGCCAAAGAGGTGACCAGTTTGACACAGGGCATCGGGCAGGTGGCACCGGCCAGATGTGTGGGGCTGTCGCCAACCTCAGCGGGGGTCAGCACCCCCAGCCATGGGGTCCCGTGGAAGTTGGGGGTGGAGCCCGTGGGGGTGGGTGGGCTGGAGCCCTGTGGTTTGCTCTGAGCCCCCTGCGTCCTCCCAGAGCCTTTCTCCCACCCCGGCCGGCTGGAGGGGGCTGCAGGGTGTTGTTCTGTCCAACCCCCCCAGGACAGCCTGCCCTTTGCTGTTCTGAGCTCCAGCCTGGGTGCAGCTACAGCTGGCTGCTGGCAACAGGCGGGAGAGAAGGGTGGAATAGCCCCAGCAACACTCTCTGGGGGGGCTCTGCTGCCCCCCTTCTCCCATGATCAGGGAAGCTGAATCCCCCCAGGACACTCCTGCAGCACTATCTCTGCTGCTCCAGGCCCTGCTGGCCTCTCCAGGCTGAGCAAGGGGACACGGCTGCCCCCCAGACGTGGCTCCCCGTGTCCGACCCGGGCAGGGGCAGGACGGGCGGTAGGGACGGCGCTTTCAGTCCTTCGCTATTTTTAATTGCTCTTTCCCAGAAAGGCTGGTGTAGGCATCGAGAGCCGCTTCCAGCTGGGAGTTTGGAAAGCTGGTTCCAGTTAGGCGCCCGGCGCTCACCGCGCTCCGAGCTGTTATTTTTAGCAGGGCTGAAGGCGATGGCCCCGCTCCCCAGGCTGCCGCTGGCCCAGCCGTGGCTCCGGGCAGCCAGCACCTTACCGGACCCTCGGCCAGGGACGTCTCGGCGACGTGATTTTACAACTGCCCTTCTTCTGGTGCTCTTTTGGCGGGGGGGACTTTCATCTCCCCGCGTCAAGCTGTGCAGCAGGAAGACCAAAGGCAGAGGATGTGAGCAGTGGTCATCCCCGAAGGGCCGGGGCGCGGAGCAACGTCCTCTGGTTTTAATTAAAAACCATCCGCTGGCAAAGTTTGAAGGCGGCGCCTGGGCCAGGACAGGGCCAGCGGGGAACGGCTCCGGGGAGCGAGCGGCACCGGGGCTGCCGGCAGCGCTGCCAGGACCTCCTGCCCCATGGCCAGGTCCTGCCCCACGGCCGGGTCCTGCCCCACGGCCGGGTCCTGCCCCACGGCCGAGTCCTGCCCCACAACTGGGTCCTGCCCCACAACTGGGTCCTGCCCTCGCCCCTTCCTCTGCTCCCTCCTGCCTTGTTCCCTCTCCCCAGGGACCCCCTGGACCCACTACTCTGCCCTCCCCTGACCACCCCACCGAAGGCCGTGTCCCCATGGGGAGCGTGCCCCCTCCCGAACCTCCTCTCCACTGCCCAGGGCTGCTGCCCTGTTCCCAGAGCAGAGCACCCCAGGGGACCACCCGCTCCCAGCCCCCTGCCGCGGTCCCCAGCCCTTTGCTGTGGGCGCTGCCCCCTCTCTGTGCCCCATCTCTCTGCTGTGGGGCTCATCCCATCACTGTGACCCCCAACCTTCTGTAGGGCTCGCCCCTCTGCCGCCACCCCCAGCCGTCCTCTGTGGGGCTCCAAACCACGGTCACCTCACCCTGGCAGAGATTTTTATCTCACAGCACAACCCCTCCCGAGCCCGCCCAGCATCTCCTCGCAGGAGCCGCCTCTAATCAGCTGTATTATTACCTTCGCCCCCATTATTCACACGCTCGCTGCTGTCAGCCCCCCCAGCTCTGTTGTCCCTTCGCTTCTCAGGCACGGGGGCTCACCCTGCTGCAACTCCCCCTTTATCCATCCATCCATCCATCCGCCCGTCCATCCATCCCACCCTCCAGCCCAACTGTGCCCCCGGCCAGCACCGGCACCCCCGCTCCGGGGCACAGCCAGCTGGCTCTGCCTGAATTTCAGCCCCAGCCTCCCCCCAGGATTCCTAAATCTGATAACGGGGGGGTGCTGCTTTCAAAGGAGCAGGGCTGACCTTTGCCGCTGCAACGAGAGCCACATGGAGGAAAAAAATTGGCTGCGGCGAGCGAGGGGGAGCGAGCGAGCCGCTGTGGTTTTACAATCCCTAAATAACGCCGGGAGCGGAGCTGTAAACACATGGCGGTATTGCCTGAGCGTGTCCGCGCCCCCCCGCTCGAAACCCAGCTTGGAAAATACTACGACCTTAAAGGAAAAAAAAGCAAGCAAACCGGCTTTCTCAAAAAAAAAAAAAAAAAAAAAAAAAAAAAAAAAAAAAGAAAAAAGGAAAAAAGAAATCTCCTGAATTATTTAGCAAACGGTTCCCATACGACGGCTCATTCTGCCGGCAGACGCCACCGCGGGGCTGGCGTGGGGCGATGGCCATTGGCGGGGCGGCGGGGGGAGCCGGGTGGTCCCAGCACAGAGCAGCCCCAATCCCGGGGGATCCCCCGGCCCCACAGCAGCTGAGGGCAAAGCTGGGGTCCCTCCCCATTGCCACCCTGGCTGATGGGTTTCCCTGTCCCCCTCACCCCAGCCGGGTGGGGGACAGGGCCATTGCACCCACAGAAGAGAGATGTTCACAACACCCTCACTCCTCCGCTTGTCCCCCCGCAACGCGCAGACCCCGAGAGATGCAGCCACATGTCCCCAACACCTGCAGAGCCACAGCCTCAGCGCTCCCCGCCAGCAGCCCCAGACGTGCAGCCCCAAGGGTCACGTCTCCCGGCCAAAGCCCCACGTCAGCTCCGTGCAGCACCCGGCAGCCAGGGACACTCCACCCGTTTCCCTCTCACCTGCTTCTTCCCAATTATTTTATTTTGGAAGCAACTAACACTTTCCTTTGAAGAGCAACAGATGAACGAGACCCTCCCAGTGCCTTTTATGATGTTAAATTTATTGCCTCGCTTCACAATTGCCATTTTAATGATGAACACTCCCGCGGCTTTAATGCATCTCGAGTGCCGGCATCAAAAAAAGAAGCAGGGGGGAACACGCTGTCTCCGGTCTTCTGGAGGAGAATAAACTCCAGCCCATTTCCTGGTACTCGCACAAAGTTTCGCAAAATAGATAATGTGTTTTATAATTCGGTGGCGGCGCAATGCTCTGTTTGGTAAGGGAGGCCCTCTGCTGGCACCCGGGGCTGGGGAGCCCAGATCAGGAGCTGCTGGGAAACCACCACGGAGGCGCCAAGCCTGGGGAGACACCTCCAAAAGGGGTACCCGGGGAGTCGAGTATGGAGAGCAACCTCCAGCCATTCCTGAAAAGCCTGGAGAGCCATGCCCAAGGCACGGGGCCCGGAGAGCCCACAGAGGTGGGCAGAGGGAACTGAACCCAAGGAAAGGAGCCTGGGAAACAGAGTCTGGAGAACCAAGCTCCGAGAGCCGAATCTGGGGAGCCACGGTCAGAGACCTGGACCTGGAGAGCTGTGTCTGGCCAGACCAGCCTGGAGAGCAGAGCTCAGAGGGCTGTGTATGCAAGCTGAGCCCGTCCCAAGTTCTGCTGCGCCCAAAGGCGAGTCCCATCCCCGCTGCACCCAAAGGGGAGTCCCATCCCTGCTGCACCCGAAGGTGAGTCCCAACCCCACTGCACCCAAAGGCGAGTCCCATCCCTGCTGCACCCGAAGGTGAGTCCCAACCCCACTGCACCCAAAGGCGAGTCCCATCCCTGCTGCACCCAAAGGCGAGTCCCACCCCCACTGCACCCAAAGGTGAGTCCCAACCCCACTGCACCCAAAGGCGAGTCCCATCCCCGCTGCACCCAAAGGTGAGTCCCATCCCCGCTGCACCCAAAGGCGAGTCCCATCCCCGCTGCACCCAAAGGCGAGTCCCATCCCCGCTGCACCCGAAGGTGAGTCCCAACCCCACTGCACCCAAAGGCGAGTCCCATCCCTGCTGCACCCAAAGGCGAGTCCCATCCTCACTGCCCGTGCAGGAGCACCGGTGCAGCCAGCAGTTGCCCCGGGGCTGGGCAAAGCCCACAGGAGCATCCCAGCCCCGCACCAGCAGCTGCCCCGGGGTGGGAGCCGGGTGGGATCATACGGGGTCAGGATGCTGGGGGGATGGCGGCAGCTTTGCCACGGGGTGGGCTGGAGCTGCGACAGCTCCCACCTTGTCCTAGATGGGGCCAGGGGCCATTCCCCATCCACCAAGCACGGCGGGTGACGGCCCCCACTTGCCTTTCCAGGAGGGCATCACATCCCTGGCCAGGGAACCTGCTCCCTGCCAGGGGACAAGAACAGGCCTGGGGCTGGTGATGGGCAGCACGGGCCACGGTGCAGGGCCAGCCACGCACACCCACACCCGGGGACCTCAGCTGAGGACACGTACTTGTCAGCGGATGCCTCTTTGTTGTTTTTTTTCCTAACAGTGCCTGAAACTCAGCCTGGGTTATCAGGGAGATATTAAATTGCTATTGGAAGCAACATCAGCGGGGCGGAAAAGCCATGATGTGCTCTTACCTCTTCCCACAAGGTCGAGCCAGCCAGCCCCCGGGGACATCGCGTTTGCCGCGTCCTTCCTGTAACGAGGATCACATGTCAGAGCCAAACGAAGCCTTGAGAAAATTAAACCCGTGAGCTCACCGGCTTGCTGAGCACAGGCGCCAGCCGTCCCCCGGTCCCCAGGCCGGGCCTGCCAGCTGCGGCGAGCCGGCAGCGGGGCAGCGGCAGGAGGGATGCTCGGATCCCTGGGGACAGCGTGGTCCCCACCGCTGCGGGATGGAGGAGCTCTGACCCCTGGTGTGCATCCCTGGGTGAAGGAGATGGAGGAGGATTTTTCCCATGGGAAGAAGCCATCAGCACTGGCAGGACACAGCCAGCAAACCCCCCTGAAGTCCATCAGCACGATCTCCTCCCAGCACCCAAGTTCTTGCTCGTGCAAAGGGACGGACAGATGGGTTTGGCTCTGGCGGGACAGACACATGGGCAGCTACATCTTGTTCTTGCCAAGGCCGTCCCCCACAGTTGAACTTGGCCAGGCATGTGGGTTGGGTTTTTCCCAGGGCAAGGTGACTCCTGCTGCATCGTTCCTCAGTGACACAAGGGACGGGCAATGGACAGCGCCAGCAAGAGAAATGCAACACTGACACCAGCAGAGCCCGTGCGTGGGTGGGGGTGGCTTGGAGAGCCCCCAGGGACCCCAAGCAAGGACCCAGCACAGCCCACACCACTTGCTGATCTGGGACAAGCACTGAGGAAAGAGCACCATGAGCAATGCTGCTGCGGGAGACAAGAAAGGCCAAGCCCATGAGGGTGGGAGCTGGGGACAGCCCGGCACCGGCCGAGCGAGCGATAAGACCGAGAGAGGACCAAGGGAGGACAAACAGAGAACCAAGGGAGGACCATCTGTGGGGCATGACTGGGAAAAGCCCCAGGGCTGAGCCAGATCTGTTCCCAGGGCACTCTCTGCTCTTCCAGCTTTGTTTGTGATCTCCAGGTTGTGGGGAGCAGAAGTGCAGCTCAGCCCCCACTTTCCCCCTCCAGCCACTTGCTCCTTCATCACCCTCTTCCTCCTCACGCCAACCCCGCTCTGCCCCGGCTCTGCCCCTTCCCAGACAGGGCTGCTGTTTCACGGCCACGTTGGACACCCCCTGGGTGACACAGTTTCAGTGCACCCATTGGCAGAGCCCTGGGGACGCAGCCGCCCCCGGTGCATCCCACCCCAGTTCAGTTGTGGTCAGGGACCCCGCAGGCACTGCACACGCGTCCCAAACCCCCTCTCCCTGCCACCACGGGGGGACACGCATGTCCAGATGCTGCAGCCACCTCTGAGCCCTCCCTGGGGCTGCAGGGGCCATGCCCAGCCCCTGGCAGAGCCCTGCCTGGGGGGGTGCAGGCAGGGGCAGGCAGGGATGCTGCGGCAGCTGCCACCGCTGCGGGTGCCCTTGGGCCAGGAGCATCCAGGCTTTTTTTCCAGCCCTGCCCAGAAAAAAAAAAGAGCCCAAGCCCCGT
The DNA here is from genome assembly GCF_964273445.1 of Streptopelia decaocto. Classification (NCBI taxonomy): domain Eukaryota; kingdom Metazoa; phylum Chordata; class Aves; order Columbiformes; family Columbidae; genus Streptopelia; species Streptopelia decaocto. The sequence goes on from NC_138667.1 coordinate 17,255,348, forward strand.
ATCAATCTGTCTGTAGCGAAGCGGCAAGGCGGCGGTAGATAAGAGGCTGGAGCCCGTGCTGAGGCCTCACGGAGATGAAAGGCGATTGCGAGCGAGCCTCCTCATCCCCTGTGGACAAAAGAGCTCCTAAAATATTAACGAGGCCCCGCGCCGGCGGGAGCGGGCGGTACCCGCGCTGCCGGCCGAGGGGTCCCCGGGGATGCAGGCACAGTGGGGAGCAGCGCAGGATGCTCTTTAATTACCTTCCCCGATCGGAGCTGGCAAACCTGCCCCCCGCTTCCCTCGTCACCCCAGGGAGCCGCTGCCGTCCCAGCCCCAGCCAGGGGACACCGTCCCACCAGCTTGGCGGTTAAAGAGCACGTAGCAGGGGGCCACGCTGGGGACAGTGGCCCCTCGCTGCCACCTCAGCACCCTTGGTAAAGCCTCACCCCCCAATACACCTCAGGGTGAGCTGGGGGAAAAGCCAGGGCAGCTCATGGAGGTGTTTGTGCACCAGCTCCACAGTGAGGAAAGGGCAGCGGGGGACAGTGCTTGGTTCTGGGTTTTTTTGTGTCTGTGTGTGGTTCATGCAGCCCCAGGCTGGGGACAGGGTCCCTGGGGTCGGGGAGCAGGGTGTCCTGTGGGAACAGCTCAGCCCTGAGTGCCACCCACCCGCTCGGTGCTCGCCCTGCACTCAGGACATCCGTGGGTGCTACACGGGCTGCACCCGCCTCCCGCCCAATTCTCGGTGCTGGGGACACTGCTCAGAGTCACCCGTCAGCCCTGGATCCTGCCCCCCTGGCGGAGCGCGGCTCGGTCCCCTCCCGTCCCCATCCTCGGAGCACACCCGAGGGCAGCACAGCTGAGCCACGCGCCCCCGCACCCGTCTCCTTCCCGACACTGACCCTACTGGCCCTCGGCCCCAGCCCTGGCTGCACTTCTCCTGCCTGGGAGCACAGGGGCTCGCAGGGCACCGCGGTACGAGCGCCAGACCCGGCGCCCTGGGGACTCACGGTGACCCAGCGGCACAACCATCCCCTCGAGCCCCCGAGCCAACACATTCCCTGCTGACTCCGTGGCCCAGCAGGGCAGACCAAGGGCCTTTTGTGAAAGGATGTCAGGCTTCTCCCCGCGGGGAAGGGCGATGTTTCTGCTGCCCCAAATCTGCCGCTGGGTGCTGGAAGGGAGGAGGAGCGAGATAATAACAGCTCCCGTCGCCAGGTCCGGAAGCGGGTCCAACATGCAGCCGTCAGATTGGGGGATTTGCATAGCACAGATGGCAGCCCAGGAATTTCAAAGCGTCCCCCGTGCCGCAGCAGCTGAATGGCTCGGTCACCCCGTGCAGCTGCCGGGGGCGAGTTGAGCTGTCCTGGCGTCCAGGGCCGGGCTGCCGAGAGGAGGACGCACGGCACAGCACTGCACAGCACTGCACAGCACAGCACTGCACTGCACAGCATCTCCCCACTGCGCCCCAGGACGGCCGCCCGTGGGGTGGGGTGGGCAGCAAGCAGCTATGGGGGCAGCCACGGGGCGTGGGGGCTCCAACACCCACCGGCGAGGAGTTGCGTGGAAGGGCTCCTGCAAGGACTGGAGGGCATGACATGTAAGAGACGGCGGGAGCTAAATTTACACCACGGCGAAGCAAGCTGCCTCCAAGGAGACGTGATCACAGGCTATAAATACCTGCAAGGAAACAACGGGGACAGAGGCAGTGAATTATTCACGGGCGCAAGATGGAAGGACATGGAGCAAGCCAGGCCAGGCAGGGGGGAGCTGGTGCCATGAGGGCACCCCGAGCCAGAGCCCGGCGGTGGGGCGTGGGGGCAGCGAGGGCCAGGCCCCCCATGTGCCAGCAGCACCTGGGCAGAGGTGTGAGGGCCCCAGGAGGAGGCACCAGCCCCGGCTGCCCCCAGCCCGGCGCTGCACGGCCTCCAAGTGCCTCCTGCCGGCGGGTCCACTCCTGCCAGGATGGGGCTGGGGGCAGGTCCAACACCCCCCATCTTAGCCTTGAGTCTGCAAGAGAGGACTGCAATAAGGTGTTGCCCCACCTCCCCTGTGCTGAGTCCCCTCTGTTGCTCAGCAGGTTTCCCAGGGGCTGCTGAGCAGTCACAGCAGCAGGACAAGCCCTCTGCGCCCCCAGGAGACACCTGGGGGAGGACTTGGGACACTGGAGCATCGCAGAGCACATCACCTCATCTCCTGGGGGAGGCTTGCTTTTTATCATCATCATCACAACAGAAACAAAATTCGTAACAATAGCAGCTTCCTACATAAAAGTGCTCTCAGTGCCCTGTCCTGCTGGCAGCCCAGGGGCAGGCAGGGATGGGGCTGGGGGAAATGGGGCAGGGGATGGGGCAGGGGGGATAGCAGGGGCAGGGGATGGGGCAGGGGATGGGGCAGGGGGGGATAAAAGGGGCAGGAGATGGAGCAGGGGGGATAGCAGGGGCAGGGGGGATAGCAGGGGCACGGGATGGGGCAGGGGGGATGGCAGGGGATGGGGCAGGGGGAATAGCAGGGGATGGGGGAATAGCAGGGGATGGGGATGGGGCAGGGGGGATGGCAGGGGCAGGGGGGATGGGGCAGGGGGGATGGGGCAGGGGGGATGGGGCAGGGGGGATGGGGCAGGGGGGATGGGGCAGGGGGGATGGCAGGGGCAGGGGGGATGGCAGGGGCAGCGGATGGGGCAGGGGCAGCGGATGGGGCAGGGGGGATGGCAGGGGCAGGGGGGATGGGGCAGGGGGGATGGCAGGGGGGATGACAGGGGGGATGGCAGGGGGGATGGCAGGGGCAGCGGATGGGGCAGGGGGGATGGCAGGGGCAGGGGATGGGGCAGGGAGGATGGCAGGGGGGATGGCAGGGGGGATGGCAGGGGCAGCGGATGGGGCAGGGGGGATGGCAGGGGCAGGGGGGATGGCAGGGGCAGGGGGGATGGCAGGGGCAGTGGACGGGGCAGCAGGCGCAGCGGGTCGGGTCGGGTCGGGTCCGGCCGGCGGCGCCGGCAGCGCCGCGTTCCCGGGGCTGTGCTGCCCCCCCCCGGCAGCGGCGAGCGGAGCCCCCGCTCAGCGCAGGGACCGCGGGCAGCTCCTCACTGCCGGGGTCACCCCCTTTCTAGGGGCTTATTTCCTATTTCCGGCTGTACTTTTTTCACCCGCACCGAGCGACGCCACGTGCTCCCCCGTGGGGTGGCCGGTCCCCTGCAGGGCACCCAGCGCTCCCGCACCCCCCGTCCCTCATCCTCACCCTCCCCGGGCTCCCAGCATCCACCCCTTGTGCCCAGGTTCACTCGCAGCTGCAAAGCCCAAATCTGGCCCAACGATTCACACTGGGGTGATAAATTCCTCTTCCTGGTGGGTGTCAAGTGCTTCCCCCGTCACCCCAGCCCGCCCTTCCCGCTGCCCCAGCTGCAGCAGCAACTTTTGCCCCAGGACCCCCTGGCACTCAAGGTGTCTCTTGCAGCCTGCCCAGCACCCTTGGCGAAGGTGCCACATCCCTGCTGGGAGCAGTGTCCCCATCCAGAAGAGGTGCCCCAGCATCCCAGCATCCCCTCCTCTCCTGGGTAAAGCAGCAGGGATGTGACACCCAGTGGCTTTGCTTTGGAAGGAGTTTTGGGGTTGGGTTTCTTTCTGTGTGTGAATACCCAGTCTGGGCTCTTTCACTTCAGGGGCAGAAGGCATGAATTCAGCACATCCCATTCACACCAAGAGGTCTGAGGACTCCTGGTCTCATCACCAGCTCCAACTCCTCTCCCAGCAAACAAAAAATCACAAGCAGCAGTAACACAGAGCTGCTGCTGCTTGTGATTTTTTGTTTGCTGGGAGAAACACAGAGCCAGACAAAACAGACCCCAAACCTAGAAACACCAACCATTTTTTACAGTGATTGCACAGGCGGATTCTCCCTCTGAGGCTGGAGAGCCCCGAGAGGCTTCCAGCTCCCCCACCACAGTCCTACACCCGCCCGGACAGGGAAAACGGTCCCACAGCTCCTGCTGGCCACACACGCTTGGTGCCCAGCCAGGGCGCCTGTGCTCAGACACGACTGCTGACGCAGCCAAGGGCAGGGCAAGGGCTGGGACACACACAGCACCACAGAAAGTCGAGTTTGCCAGGAGAAAAAGAACAGCAATAAAAAGGAGAAATGAGGCTGAGTGTGAAGGATTAAGAATCTCATGGAGTTCAGGGTAAGGTAAGGCCACGGTGTTTGTGAGTTAAGTTACTTGACCAAGGCAAGAGGACGAGAGGGAACAGCCTCAAGTTGTGCCAGGGGAGGGTGAGGTTGGATGTGGGGAACAATTTCTTCCCCAAAGGGCTGTGGGGCATTGGAACAGGCTGCCCAGGGCAGTGCTGGAGTCACCATCCCTGGAGGGCTGGATAGATGGAGGGAGGTTCTCAGGACATGGGGCAGTGCCAGAGTTATGGTTGGACTCAACCTTAATGGTCTTTTCCAACCAAAATGATTCTGTTGTGCTATTTCTAAGATGTGACTTGAGGAAAGATTTTATCATTTAAATAGAGGTGCCAGCAGAGCGTCTGTGCTTACCTGTCGTACATCATCTCAGACCGCAGCATTTGAGCCCAGCAACAAGCCCAGGAACATCTGCTTGGCAAAAGCCTGTCCTCCCATGAGGAGGATATGGAGAAGCTCCCACAGCATCTTCATCAGCGTTTTCCAAGAAGGGACGGCAAGTTGAAACACGGAGTACTTTATGATGCTATTTAGGGTTACAACAGCAAAAAAAACAGAACGCATGGAGCTTCAAACAAGCGATAAATCCAACAGGGTAAATCCCAGCCACTAACTCAGCCAGATCAACACGCAGCACACGACCGAGGTGCCACGGCCGGGCAACACGCACACCCGTTATCTCTGCCACGAGTCGCAGCAGCACCTGCTTAGTTACAGCAAACAGTGCGGGCACGTCTGGAGCCACCACACACCGTCCCGGGTCACGCCAACCGTGCCGCTCGGTCTCCTTTGTTTGCCTGAAAAATCTGAGCTGTCATCCTGCAAGGTGCCAGCCAAGGCGGGTTAAAAAACATACATATGAAAAATAAAATATAAAATAAAAAAGGGGGCAAATCAGGGAAGCCATTAAGGGAGTGGAGCATCTCCCGTGTGAGGAAAGGCTGAGGGAGCTGGGGCTCTGGAGCTGGACAAGAGGACACTGAGGGGGGACTCATTCCTGGGGATCAATATGGAAAGGGGGAGTGTCAGGAGGATGGAGCCAGGCTCTTCTGGTGACAACCAGTGACAGGACAAGGGGCAATGGGTACAAACTGCAACACAGGAGGTTCCACTTGAATATGAGAAGAAACTTCTTCCTGGTGAGGGTGGCAGAGCCTGGCCCAGGCTGCCCAGGGGGTTGTGGAGTCTCCTTCTGTGCAGACATTCCAACCCGCCTGGACACCTTCCTGTGTAACCTCATCTGGGTGTTCCTGCTCCATGGGGGGATTGCACTGGGTGAGCTTTCCAGGTCCCTTCCAACCCCTGACACTCTGTGATCCTGTGTCTGTGTGTATGCACAGAATTACCAGAACAGAGGAGCGGACACTCGGGAGCACCTCTCCATCCAGATGCTGATGAGGAGGTGGGTGAGCACAAGGAACCACACAACAGCCAAGGCAAAGACACGAGGTGCAGTGACGTTTGTATTGAAGCTCTGGCGATGCTGAGTTATCCACCTGCACAACACGACTCACAGAAGGACTGCAGAACCGGCTGGGGCTGCCCCAAGCACGGAGTGGCGGACAGGCACAACTCGCTGCAGAAACACACAATTAACCCCACATTGAACTGACAACACACAGACCTCACAAAGAGACACCAACAGTGTCACCACGTTGACTCACAAAGCTCTAGATCAAGATGAAGAAAAAAAAAAACAAACAAAACCACTCTGAAGCTGCCTGCAAGTTTTAATAAAATTTGCTAAGCGCTGTCTCAAGAGCAGACACAAGGCAGGGGTGATGGTTTAATCTAAAGGAGGGAGATTCAGGATGGACATAAAAAAGAAATTGCTGCCCCTGAGGGTGGTGAGAGCCTGGCCCAGGTTGGCCAGAGAGGTGGTGGATGAACCATCCCTGGAGACATCCCAGGCCAGGCTGGACGGGGCTCTGAGCAACCTGAGCTGGTGAAGATGTCCCTGCTCATGGCAGGGGGGGAGCTGGGGGAGCTCTGGAGGTCCCTTCAACACAAACTGCAATGCTGTGAAATCAAGTGTCCCATGAAGCACAGCTCCTGCAGTGCCTCCGGTGAGCAGCGAGAGGGGTTAGGCACAAAACACCAGTTTTGTTTCAGGGAAAGGAGGTCACAAACCTCTGCAATGGTACCTCCAGGTTCACCTTTGCTCCACCAGCCCAGGAAACCAGCGCTCCCCCCATCTGCAACACTACTGTTGGCACTTTTCACCATGTTGCTCCTGGCTGTGGTGGCCCAAGGCAACTTTGTTCCTTCCACCAGCCCAGCAGCACCAAGGAGAGTGGGACACGGGCAGGACCAGCTCTTTCGGTTGGACACGGGGGCTGCACACGCAGGTAAGGGGGAAATTCAAGATACAGTGTTTGTGGTGTCAGAACACCCATCATCTGGTATCAGGGGAAGCTCGAGAGCACATCCGGAGAAAAGCTGACACTCCCTGGCAGCCAGCGCTGCCAACGGGCAAAGCCCTGAGTGCAGACCTCAAATCCTACGTTCAGTTTTGGGCCACTCAGCGTAAGAAGGACATTGAGGAACTGGAGAGAGTGCAGAGGAGGCGACGGAGCTGGTGAGGGGCTGGAGCACAAGTGTGATGGGAGCGGCTGAGGGACCTGGGGGGTTCAGCTGGAGAACAGGAGCTGACGGGAGACCTTCTGATCTCTGAACTGCCTGAAAGGAGCTTGGAGCCAGGGGGGGTCGGGCTCTGCTCCCCAGGAACAAGCGCCAGGAGCAGAGGAAACGGCCTCAAGTTGCGCCAGGGGAGGTTGAGGTTGGATGTGGGGAACAATTTCTTCCCCAAAGGGCTGTGGGGCATTGGAACAGGCTGCCCAGGGCAGTGCTGGAGTCACCATCCCTGGAGGGGATTAAAAGGTGTTTAGACGAGGTTCTTAGGGACATGGTTTAGTGCTGGAGTTGGGTTATGGTTGGACTCAGTGATCCTGAGGGTCTCTTCCAATTGAAATGATTCTATGAACTCCAAAGACCATCCCCGCAGCTTCGCGCCTTCCCTCGGCCCACGGGCTGGTCCAGGTTTAACCCCTCGGTCTCTCTAACACAGTCCTGGTTACTCCACTTCATACTCTCTTCCAAAACTTTGCTTTCCGGGGTAGGTGTTTCCCAACAACAACTCTGACATGTTGCATGTGATCTTGTAACAACAGCCTGAGCATACACAGGTCCACTTGTTCTGTTAGGCCCTCTTATCAGTACCAATTTACAAATTATATCAATTTATTTTAAAAAAGAAGAATTTTAGAAAAGGCAAAGAACCTTCCCCCTGCACCCTCTTCTCCCCCCCCAAAAAACCCAACACACACACAAAAAAATCCACCACAAACACAACCCCAAAACTAGGTTGTCTACTTAATACCAGCTCTAACCAGTGAGTTCCCTCAACCTGCCTGAGCCCCCCAGAACCATCACCAGTGCCAGTAAACCTCTGTGGACTCACAGGACCCAATACAAACAGTGAGAGGTTCCACAAACCCCAGGGCAGAGAGGAGACATTCACAGGTCTGCTCAAGGCAGCTGGAGGTTCCAGAGCCCACAGCTTCCCCAGGAGCAGGATCACAGCTCCATCATCACAGCTGCCCGTCCTGCTCCCACCTTCCCACATGGGCCTTGCTTCGTGGTCACTCTTGGAGAAAGAACAGGGTCCAGCCAATGAAGGTGATTTCTCTCGGGGAAAGTAGCGCAGAGCCTGAGAACACACACACACCACCCACAGTGCCCAAATAAACCCACACTCCTGGCTTAGTCAAAATGCCGAGTTACTTCTACACCCCATGACTTGGTCTTCCAACCCATCCTATGCAGTTCCACCCCAAATCTGCTCTGAGGGGGGACTCATTCATGGGGATCAATATGGAAAGGGGGAGTGTCAGGAGGATGGAGCCAGGCTCTTCTGGGTGACAACCAGTGACAGGACAAGGGGCAATGGGTGCAAACTGGAACACAGGAGGTTCCACTTAAATTTGAGAAGAAACTTCTTCCTGGTGAGGGTGGCAGAGCCTGGCCCAGGCTGCCCAGGGAGGTTGTGGAGTCTCCTTCTGTGCAGACATTCCAACCCGCCTGGACACCTTCCTGTGTAACCTCATCTGGGTGTTCCTGCTCCATGGGGGGATTGCACTGGATGAGCTTTCCAGGGCCCTTCCAACCCCTGACATCTGGGATTCTGTGACCCAGCTGCTGTCTACAAGAAGCTCCAGACCAGCAAGAACTTCCATGGGTGGGAGCTGAATGACTTTTCCCCATAGCTGGGGGCAAGGAAGGAAGTACAGCCAAGCAACTCTCTGACAAACTCACTGATAAATCTCTCACCAAGCAGCTCAGCAAGGGATTTATCCATAAAGAGTATTCATTAAGAACACGTTTGTTCCAGAAAGGAAAAGAATTGTGAATATATTTGATCCCCACTCACCCTGAGATGCTTTGTCTGAATTATATGACAAAAACTGTTGTCACGCAGGGAAGGAGGGGGATGCTCAGAGGCACAAACACAACAAAACCTGTGGATGCCAAATGGGAGGCAGAGTAACCCCCAAGCCAGTTGTGGGAACCCCCAAACAGTCAAGATGTCTCTGGCTCCCCCCCACAGCACATGTGCCTTGCGCCCTTGCACCAGAGCTGATCCCGGCTTTACTGAGTTGATCCCAGCTTTACAGAGCTGACAGCAGGTGAATCACAGACACGGGGATCAGCAGCAGCTCAGTCTGAGAACCCAGGTTGCAACAAGAGGGCAGCGCTGGGCTTGCTGAAAACATCATTTCTACAGCAAGAAATGGGCAGAAAACTGCCAGGGTTCCTCAGCATTGCCCACAAAGTATTGCCTGTGTGCAGGGAGCAAGCCAGGCTTGGCACAGAGTTACACAGAACAAGACCAAGGCACCTGGAGATGGCTGGGGACAGTGCAGGACCGGATCATTGGGGAAAAGGGGAGCAGCCGCAAGAGGAAAGAAAATGAGCCAAAAAAAGTTTAAAATACAAAAAAACGCACACACAACACGTAAGAGTCACAGGTAAAGAACGAAAAAAAAAAAAGCGCAGTCAAGTCACAGTAAGTTTAAGGGAATTATTTAATGATCAAATTGCAGCACATCCGAGAGCACAGCGGAGTTAGCGCAGCCCCAGCCACACACGCTCCAGCACAGGGGGGCAGCGGCTGCAGGAACCCCCAAAACCCCATCGCAGGCACTGGGGCAGGGGGTGGTCTCCACACACCCAGGAGAGCCACACAGGTCAGCTCCTGATCTAAACCCTCCATCAGGTGCCCTCAACACACCCGTCCCTGTAGGAAACAGCTTCTGCCAAACCCCCAAACCACCCAGATCTCCAACTGATCAGAGACTTGTTCTAATCTATACAAAGGAGACAAGGAGTGGAAGGAAACAGTAACTGGGGGATGAAACTCTTTTCTGGCTATCTGTAGGAGATAAGGTAGGCTTCCCTAATGCTGAAGGAGAACAAAATTGCTCTGAAGTTACTTCAGGAGCACAGTTTGCTCCCACCCAAATGTACTGGGGCTTTTGCTCTTGCAGGAGGTGCTTCCGAGCTGAGACACGGGCTCCTCCACCCAGGTATGTCCAGAGACAGTTTATCTTATCCTGGTTCTTCAGAGCAAGGTGACAGTGACTGTTCGCTGCTCTGAGCAGTTTTCCTCTGCCAGCAAGAGCTGCTCAGGGCACAAGAGAAAACACAGTTAACTGGGCAAAGCCCTTCCCACTGTCCACCGTACAGAGCTGGGAACAGGACCAGCTCCAGAGCTGGTTTGCTGCTGTCAACAGGACCAAGACTGTCAGAAATGGCAGCTGCTGCTACAAAAGGCACAGAAAGCCATGGCCTTGGTGGCAAGGGACAGGCTACAGTTCGCTTTACTGGGACACAAGATTACACCCAGTTTAGTCCACTGTTTTTTCTACACCATTCCGTGGGTGCAGACTGAAAGTCTGTAGGTGCTTCAGTACAAGCTTACTTGAAAGGCTGAGGGAGCTGGGTCTGTTTAGCTTGGAGGAGACTGAGGGGTGACTCATTCATGGTTATAAATATATAAAGGGTGAGTGTCAGGAGGATGGAGCCAGGCTCTTCTCGGTGACAACCAGTGATAGGACAAGGGGTAATGGGTTCAAACTGGAACACAAAAGGTTCCACTTACATATGAGAAGAAACTTGCTCCCAGTGAGGGTGGCAGAGCCTGGCCCAGGCTGCCCAGGGAGGTTGTGGAGTCTCCTTCTGTGCAGACATTCCAACCTGCCTGGACACCTTCCTGTGTAACCTCATCTGGGTGTTCCTGCTCCATGGGGGGATTGCACTGGATGAGCTTTCCAGGGCCCTTCCAACCCCTGACATTCTGTGATCCTGTGAAAGCATTGGTATAGCAAGCTAATAATAAATAACATTTAAAGTCTAGCACTCTCACATTGCTAAAAAGCTCTCAAAGAACTGCAGCAGCACGTGCTACTGAAGGACAAGCTGGATATTTCAAGCACAGCGCTCAGGCCTCCCGCACTGCCTGGTACCGACCCACAGGGCCCTGAGCCGCCTGGCACCTCCCGCACCGACCAAACGGTTCTGCAACACACGGGATCACGTTCTCTTGTATGTGAGCACAACCCACAAACACAACCGGCCCCAAACACCAAAGCAGAGGCAGCCCCAGCACAGGAGGCGTGTGCAGGGTGGCGGTGCTCACCCAGCATCCACAGCGGGCAGCTCAGCGGAGTTCCTTCCCTCCGGTTCGCTCTGTTGCAGCACAGGCACTGGTGGACACCGGAACATACCCAGGCCCAGCATTCCAGCTTTACAGCACTGCCAGACCTGCAGGAATCTAAGCAGCCCAACAATTTGCTTTTTGAATAAAGCACATGACAAAACTAGTAAGTTGTATGAACATCCACAGAAGTGCCAGCACAACAAAATCCACGCAGAGTGCAGCACTTCACTAAATCAAGTGAAAAAAACAAATTGGACAGGGATTGAAAACGTTTGTGTCATGACTGATGAACTCAGAGTTCCTAGAAAGGCAATGAGCAGAGCCTTCATTTCTTGTGCTGTTTTATATCAGAACATGCACAATACACAAAAGAGCAAGTTTCTAGTCCCCCAAGAGGCTAAGCTGGATCAGGTTTTAAGTTAAAACCTAGAAAAAATAAGAAGTCTCCTTTATCTAATTCACAGTACAACACTCAACACCACCTGGTGAAGCCATGCGGGCCGGCACATCCTCCCTAAGGGCAGGATCACGGAATTGTTTTAGTTGGAAAACACCTGTAAGAGCAGAGTCCAACCATTAACCTGGCACCGCCAAGTCCAGTCTCACTTCTACTGCTCCACAACCCGCCACAGCATCAGGACAGCCTGAGCTGCTCAAACACACCAGCACGGGCAGGAGACAACCGGCCCCACACGGGCAGACGTTGTTTCAACACCCACAACTCTGCTGTTCCAACTAATATGTGGCCACATCACTTCCCAGTCACCTCATCAAGGTGACTGCTGCCCCGTCAGAAAAGGAAACCATCATCCTCAATTTCCACACTTACTGCTTGCTCTCCTACGCAGCCTCTGATCTCTTCCAGTAAGCACCAATGACAAAAAACAGCCAAATACGAAAAACTGTGAGGTGGCTCGCTTGTAACACAGTTCAGGGTAACCTACAAGGTGTGCAGTCACTCCGGCCCCCACATCCTGGTCCCCAGCCCCAGCGTGGGGCTGCAGGTGTCCCCATGGTCACAGGGCTGGCAGGAGCCGCAGCCACACACCAGAACCATCCAGGATCAGCGAGAGGCGAAGCCAGCCCAGGACACACTCGCAGCCCCAGCTCACGCACCCGCTTCAACACCACAAGTTTTTCTCCGTGGTGACACCGGTGACACGCCACCCACAGCCTTCTGAGCCGGTAAAGACATCACCTTGTGCCACGACACACCAACGCCAAGAGTTCCAGATGAGCCAACAGCCAGTTCACATTCCTGCACACCACATTTGTCCCTCTCATCCCTACATTGTCACTAAGCCAGGAACCACGGCCACGGGCTCTGTTTCCCTTCCAGTGAAGCAGCCGTGTCACGTCACCTGCGCGGCCGTCTCCACACGTCCCGCTGTCACCTACTGCGAGGACTCCAAGAAACACCGCAGACATGTACATCCAGCTGTGCGGACACGAGGACATCGAGAGATGAGACAAGGGGAACAGGTTTAGACCAAAAGCAGTGGACATTTATTCCTCATTTGTGCAAGAGTGTAAAGATGCATTTGGGAGCGGACGGGACAGACCCTGTGGCTGGAGAGCCGGAGGCCACGGCCGCTCCCTCATAGGCGATGGCTTCGTTTACAATTCTACTAAGGAGATAAACTTGCAGACTCACCTATTTCACACCAACGATGCTGGCAAATACACTTGTATACAAAGAAAAGGGTCAAACTACATTTTTCACTAGATTCAAGTGAAGACTTTGTTCAAAAAAGACACATACAAGTACAATTTAAAACTGTATGAACATTTGCAAATGTTTAGTGCAAAGTAATTATGTAAAAGCTACATTTTATGAAAGTTTGTGCTGATGTGTTTGGTAGGTTTTTTCTTTTTTACCCTTTTACATCCATTATTTTAGTTACATATGGTTTCACTTACCTACAGTACATATGCATTGTGTTAGGTCCCATGCAAGTGGGAATAATACCATTAGGCTTTGTAAAATGTCACTCAGATTCTCATTTAGTAAACTGCTTATTTGGTTTAACAGTCGAGTTCCTGGCACTCTACACATCCTGATTCCATGTACGTGCTTAGGCTGATGTCTCGGTCAGGTGTACAGCCTTGTGTGATGCAAACCAAACTGCTTCACGACTTCCAAATCAACCCTTTGCCAAGGCAAGAGTTTGAGAGAAATCCACCGGTAGTTTTAGCCTGTAACAAACTTCTCTTCAAATTAAAAGCCTATTCACACAAAGTTATATGTAATGACTGTAGTAATCAGTTTATTACACAGATTAATCATTCTTGAACGTACAAGCTCCAGGGGAGCAGTTGGGTCTTTAAATATACACAAGTTTTCTGTCAAATGGATTTTTACCCTTACATCCAGAAAGACCTAAGCAGTTAAAAAACTTAAGAAAAATAAGAGCTATTAGCTATGTATTAACTGAGAAACCACATACAAACCAAAAAAAAGTATGAAGGAGGGGACAGAGTTGAAACAAATCAACATCACTTGATGCACTAATAGCTCCAATCCATTTAAATGTTGACCGGTTAAACTTAGACCTTAAACACAGGATGTGGGTACAGTTTATCTCATTGGTCATAACATTTACCTAAGGTGTAGGTCCTTCAGAATAAAATGAATACAGAAACAGCTTCAAGTTCTTCACCTTGCTTTTCATAACTTATGAGTTTAAAAGGATTCCACTTAAAAGCCTTCACGGATCAGCAACACTGTCCCTGGGAATACGAAATCCACCACAACTCGCCCATTCGCGTTTTATTACCCAATTTAAATCGCCCAGGAATGCTTTTAGGCTCACAAAGTTATGACTGAAGAACCAGCTTTTCACACACACACTTCTCTGCTAGGAGTCAATGTTGGTACGGGGAAATACAGTATTTCTATTTTGTTGTTCCAAGTATGTACAACACGCAGCACTGCTGTATCAGGTAAACATGTGCACAGGGGAAGATGAGGCGTGGGCTCATAGAAAGCAGTCAAATGGAAATCAAAAGGACTTTCTCTTTCAGAGTTCCCCTATCTTTATTTGTAGAGGTTATCCAATAATTTCTTTAATTACATCGCATACTTCTGAGTCCATTCCCGAGCTATTCTGTTGTACCTGTATGTATAAAAAGAGGGTTTACTCAACATAACATCCAAACAGCATTGCTGCTCCAGCACTATAATCTACACTTGAACTTACATTTTCTCCAGTAGTATCATGGATTTGTAAAATTTAAGAGCAAACAAATACTAGGCAAACAGAGGAAACACGAAAAGCTACAGTATTTCATGGAAAAGAAATAACTAGGCATATTTACAACAGGAATATGAGATCTTTGTGATTCAAGCCACAGAACAGAGCTAGTGCAGGTCTGTGGGGAAGGATATTCCAGCAGCCTTTACCTGCAGCCCCAACTGCTGCATCCCCAGGGAAACTATTACAGTCTGTTCGAATTTTGGCATTCTGGAAAAGAATAGATGTTCCCCTCCCACCTCATTCTTCCTTCCTTAAAGTTAAGCCTCATACCTGCTGGGCTGCCAAACCCCAGCAGCCCTGGTTCAAGCTACATACTGCATTTGGCTGTTTCGATGACTATGAGGACACAATTTGTCCACCAGAATTTTTTTATTCTGAAGACACAATACGCTCTTATTCCCCAGCCACTTGTAGCTTTTTGAGCCCAAATATCCTTTCTAGCCAGAGCCACTGCTAAAGGAAGCTCAGTAAAACAAAGCAGTCATTGTGATACCAGTACCTTCTGTTGTCAGAGATAAGCTTGTTCTTGTTCTACAGAATTTGTAGAAAAAAAAACATAACACACTTATACCAAGGAGTTTCCTACTTATGTACTGGGCTCCTGTGCAGGAATTCTGCCTCCAGACAATGTTGGTTAGCTTAAAGAATCTGACAATCCACTTGTGAAGGTGAGAGCATTTGTTACTTCACTGTTCTGAGACTACTCAAGAAGCAAGTCCAGGTTATATTTAAGCACAAAAATCCCCTATTTTTGGAAAAATAGGAGAGGTCTGCATGCATGAAGTGCAGTCGCTGTTAGCTGCGTCTCAAAACACATACTGCTGCTCTGGCAGCTCATTAAAAACAGGATGCATGAGCTTCTCTAACATACTCAAGTATGCAGCAGAGTAAGCAAGTTTGTGGATCATTTTCCCTCCCTTCTTGTTCTCATCAGATGACCATGGAGCTTCAGAAATTAACACTACTGATCAGACCTGGAAGGGAACAGTGGCGTAGGAAAGTGTTTACAATGGTCACCAAGCTGTTGCTTTCAAAGAAAGCAATTTAAATCTCCTCGCTGGGACCAGAGGGCTCTCCTTTCTCACTGTTAACTTCATGCAAACTCCCACCCCACCTTTACACCACTTGTAGTTCCCTTGGGTTGTCAAATGAAGATGAAACAGGGTATTTTTTAATGACTCCATCACCAATAGCACAGAAACTCTCCCACTAGAGTAACTTGTTCTCCCTCTGCTGGTTATGTAGAATTAAAGCAGGCAGTGGAGGCTCCTAAAGCTGGTCACATCCAATTTAAGAGCTCTGTATGAAACAGATTCGCACTGTTCACATTTTCATTAGATCAAGAAAACTGGTAGTTAACAGCTACAACACTAGTGAGAGATCCCTGAGTGGAATGAAAATGCATTAACAAACCCACACAAGTAGGAGGCCTCTACACCCTTCACTTCTACTGGCATTTATACCTGTTCCCTACAGCAATGCAGTGCTGGTAGAAAAGCTGCATTCCAAATCCCAGGGAAAAAAACAACTCTAAAAAGACCACAATTAAAGTGAAAAAGGCAAATCAAAGTTCACACTCTTTCCCAAGAAGCAGGTCCTTTCAGTTTCCCTTTCCTATTCAAGTGTGGACTCTGCTGTCAAGAATGTTACACGGTTTTTGGCTTCCATACTCACTTTTCTCTATCTGTTTTGTAGATCCGTGCAATCTCAGGCACTAAAGGATCATCTGGATTGGGATCACACAACAGAGAACAGATGGACAAAAGTACTGAGGAGAGAAAAATAAAACAAGATACTCAATTAGAGCTTAAGTGCAGCTGAAAACACCTGTACAAGTCAGTCCACCCACTGTCTTCTCCTCCAGCATAATCTTTTAAAAGTCCCCCACACTTCAGCCAAGTGATTTTGAACAAGACTTCTTACCATTTAACTAAACAACTTTGCATGACCACAAGTTTAATTGTCACCACAAGGGGTAACCTCCTGGACAGGTGTATCTACTTCAGGCAGAACCCTGCAATCTGAAACCATACCTGGAAGTCTTCTCAGAAAACAGCCTTGCTTTTGCACTTGAATTTCAGCTTTGCCCTAAACCAGGTAACCTCATTGGTAATGACTTGAAGAACTAAGCAGAAGTCACACAGCAGCCAGACCCGAGCGAGATGACGGCAGCATGAGCTGCTCGCAGCTACTTAAGGACTGTTTAAAAAAGTGCTAGTCTTGCAGAGAATTAAGAGGCTTTATCCAATTATTTTCTGAGCATAAGGTAGGTTGAGATGGATTAATTGCAGAATAGTATTCAAAATTAATCGAGAAAGCCCTGAACTTTAAGGTTTCACTATAAATATGTACCGTATATATTCTGGATGCCACATCCTGCTCAAGGCAGCATCAACCTTCATCCCTAAAGGAGCCCAGATCCTGCCCACAAAGCTACAAGTAGTACGTGCACATTCCTGTGTCCGCACCAAAGCGGAAGGAGATGGGAAGGCAGCAAATTATAAGCAAAGCGCATCGGGACAACACAACATGAGGTGTGTCAGGGACGTCTTGCCCCCACAGAGAAATGCCAAACATTCCTTTGCATCCCTTTCTCGCAGCTTGTTTTACTCCAACAGCGTCACTCCGTATGTCCCTTCAGCAATCACAGCAACAGCGGAGTTGTCACAATACATCCAAGTTGGAGGTGACAGCAGCTCCAGGTTTGGAGGCACTAAACACAAATCTGTTCAAACTTCCATCAGTTGCTACGGTGCTGTGGAGAAGAAGGCAGAGCTACTGTGCCAGAGATGCCATCAGAGGTGAAAGAACAGCATGGCACGCCTGTGCTGCACTGGCAGGGCTGGGCTTTGGGGTGATTTGGTTTGTTTGAGGCCATTTTGTTTTGGTTTTTGTTTGTTTTTAAGACAATCTAAAAAAGAGATCACAAGACACAGAACAGCTAGATACAGGCAGAGAGAAAGGGGAGAATAGGTCCGATATTCACAGAATAATCTAAGTTGGAAAAGACCTTTAAGATCATTGAGTTTAACTGTAAACCTCAAACTGCCAAGGCCATCACTGCCCCATGTCCTGAGAACCTCACCTCTGTCTGTCCAACCCTCCAGGGATGGTGACTCCACAGCACTGCCCTGGGCAGCCTGTTCCAATGCCCCACAGCCCTTTGGGGAAGAAATTGTTCCCCACATCCAACCTCAACCTCCCCTGGCGCAACTTGAGGCCGTTTCCTCTGCTCCTGGTGCTTGTTCCTGGGGAGCAGAGCCCGACCCCCCCTGGCTCCAAGCTCCTTTCAGGCAGTTCAGAGATCAGAAGGTCTCCCCTCAGCTCCTGTTCTCCAGCTGAACCCCCCAGGTCCTTCAGCCGCTCCCATCACACTTGTGCTCCAGCCCCTCACCAGCTCCGTTCCCTTCTCTCAACTCACTCCGGCACCTCAAGGCCTTTCTTGGCATGAGGGGCCCAAAACTGACCCTAAGATCTGAGGTTTGGCCTCAGCAGTGCCCAGCACAGGGACGATCACTGCCCTGGGCCTGCTGGCCACATTTCTGATACAGGCCAGGGTGCTGGTGGCCTTTTGGTCAATATTCATGTCAACTTGGAAAAGTTTTTCAAGTGGGACAAAAGTGAAAGCTTCCCCAGGTCTTCACTAATGAATTATCAATTTCAAGTTAAAAGCTTCTAGAAGTTCAGTAACAAGGTGTTCCTGATTTAAGCAAACATATTTCTTGTTCTAGATTAAGAACAACCTCTTCCTCCTTTTCCTAATTTTCTGCTGTAGACTTCCAAAAGAGTTAAGAGCTTAATTATCCTCCACCATCATCTGACACTCAGAGCATTTATTCAACCACCCCTCAGAATACACAGTGTGAAGATTTTAATTTGGCACTGGATGCACCTGAAGCCACCAGTTCCAAACTGCTGTCCCTTGGCAAGGGACACGGCACCTTTAGCACCTTCTAACAGCTCCAGCACTGGTTTTCTCCCGCTGTCCGCTGAGTAAGGCTCACACAAGTGTTCAGGAATGGGAATTTTTCTGCCACCTTACACCCTGTTGCTGCCTGTCAGTTTAACTTCAAACACAGTCGTTGCTCCAGCTACTTTTGTGGAGCTCAGTTCTTGGTATTTATCAGACTCCACCGCTTTGGTCACTGCATTTCTTCTGCTGGTAGGATGAGTAAAACAGCAAACATCTGTCCTGTCCCCACCCTTTAACAGAGGCTACAGGAAACCCAACCAAAGTCTTTTGGTCAGCTATTATAACTACTCTCCTCAAGTTTTATCTTACCACAGTCCTTTACTCCCAAGGACTCTTTTTGAAGGAGATGGCTCACCCCTCATCAGCAGAACCCAGCTGCAAGTCTGTCCAGTCCTCTCTGCCTTCCCCGGCCACCAAAATGCCCCATTCCCCACAGCCGTGGGGCTGGGCGGCAGCTCCTCCTCGCACACCTCCCCTCGCCCTCACAAAGCCCCACCAGAGCAAAGGTCCAGCTGCTGCTCAGCGGGCACCACGATAACAGTGTCCTCCCACACAGGAGCAGCCCCACGTTGCCCACACATCAGTTTAAGCTGGCGAGGCACACCAGCACCTTTGCTGAAAGCAGAAGGAGAGAGAAGCCCTGTCCCAGCCCAGGAGTTTTAGTTCTTGCTTTAGAGGCTGTTGACACGAGTGTGTCATTGCTTCTTGCTGCCATTAAAAAACACACACACACTCCCATGTCACTAAAGCAGTCTGTGATTTGTTACCACTCAATCAGTAGCTAAATGCTTCCCATGGTGAATTCTGGCAATCTAGTCACTTCCAAAACTATGTCTAGCTTTCATTCCTCAGCAGTTCACTTGTTTTATAAGTAGTATTATTCCAAAAGCCTTGAATAAAAATGGACACAATTATTTGGCTTCAAGCTGCAATGCCACATTCAGCTGTTTTATTTTTGTGAGCCTTCATTAATCAAAACTATTCTCCACTATGCCTGCTCTTGCTGGTAGCTTCACATCTTTCCCTTTTTATCTGTATAGCCTCAGCAAGAAACATTTTTAAAATTAAAACAGTTTAGGTAACTCAGTTAATAGCCTGCTGAACCCAGCTATTTGTTCAAAATACATTCAGGAAGTTTCTCTCTTGAGGTTTTCCACCAGAACACTGTGTATATGCACGTGTTTTAGACCAACCAACATAAGCAGCCTCCAGACCACACAAAAAAACCCTTGGAAAAAGGTACCTTCTCAAAGTTTAAGGGGCCAAGCGCAAGAGGAAAGAGAAGCTATCCTTAGCAGTAGCGTACAGGAGTTCTTCGATGCAGAGTAACTAATTAAACGAACACTCTGGAATAGAGAGAAACACCACACCGCCTTCTTCCATGATCAAGTACTATTGCAATGAATTTCATATCAAAGCCTTAACACTTACTAATCAAATGACTACAACACTAGTATAAAACAACTAAAAAGGTGACAAAAATCAAGTTTTGTAAGCACAGAATCAGGCTGAATAACTACTCAGGACAGGTGAGGGACACTGTTCCACAGCCTGTCCTGCTCGGCCTGCATGAGCGTTGGCAAAGCAGCTCTCGAGGTGTCGGGCAGGCGGGATCCCTTCAAGTCTTGGAAAGAGCCGCAGTACAAGCGTGCACGCTTCACAAGTTCTGTTCGGATTTTTAGCAGTAATAGAAAAATAGAGAAATTTTGCTTCCCATCAATTCAAGGGGTTCAAGTACAGCCAATTCTAATCTCTTCACTCTTAACTGTCAAAGCAGTCCAGGCTGCAACAAAACATTAAGTGACTTAAAACACTGTTGAGTTTAAGGTTCCCTTTCATTTAAAAAAACCCTGTTTTTTCTTCAGTTTTATGTCACCAACCAAGCAGCCTACTGAACTCCAGCCCTTCTGCTGTGATCCCAGCTCCCCACTGCAGACAACAAAACCAACTTACCCTTCAGAGGGCTGCAGACTGGCCTGGACGAAGTACTTCCAGCAACCAGAGGAACTGGGAGAATCAAACTCACTGAGAGACTTAACAAAGCGGCCCTAAAAAAGTAATGGGCTTTGCTTCCCTACAGAGCAGCGATACAAACACACTCTCATCAAGCAGAATGATCACTTAACATCAAGAATGCTCCAGCAATGTGCTCTTTGATGCAAAATGAGGTCTACTAGTGTAACGCAGCACAACTCTGATCCAAGACTTCCCTTGACAGAGTACATAACACTCCAAAATTCAAGGACAATCTGTCTCAAGGCAGCTCCTCCGTGCAGAGGATCATGCCATTTATAGTTGTCAACAAGTTCAGCTAGTTCATCACCACACAATCAACCTCATCCTCTCAGGTCCTGTGCTGTGTTCTTACACCCCTAAGAGTAACCAGCTGCTTCTGATGAGTAATTTCATCCTCCTGGTTCTGCCACACCTCAGATGAGAAGTGTGGGGAGACACACATTCAATATGTAAACTCCATGGCTGAGCTGCTTCTGCTATAAAGCAGCTCGGTCATTAGTCAGGACAATTAATGAAGTCAGATCCCTCCAGCACCAGCCAAACGAGCAATACAGAAAAACATTTAAACCTCCATCTGTCTACTGGAGCATCAACCAGCCCAGACAAAGCTGAGAGGCACATCAAGCTCCTGGAGCTCAGGAGCTGAACAGGCCATCTTAAAAGGCACAAGCCCGCAGCTCCACAGCCAGCAGACAAACATCTCCCCTGGAGTGCCAACAGGGGGAGGAAGTCAAAGGTGCCCAGTAATTTATCCACAGCAATTATCTCCTGTTGATGTCAGGGATGAGTCTGTAACCAAGTCGCGCAGGTATGACACACACATACAGAGCACGTAGCTGCTGCTGGAAGTTGCCTTGAGGGGCCAGCAGCAGCTGAGCACAAGCCACAGTGTTTAACTCACCTTTACACACGTTGCTCAAGTCAATTTGGCTAAGTTGAGTTCTGCAGAAGCTCAACAGTCCAGGTCATCACTGAAACTCTATTTAAGCCTTGTTAGGGCATGACTAAGACCCAAAAGCTAAGCATTCTGGTTTCTTTAGATATCAGAACTAGAAAGGTGAGTATCAGTTGTGCCCTGTCACCCTGTACTAAGACAGAGAACCCAAGTAATCAAGAAGTGGAGGTGGCTTGTCGTGGTTCAACCCAAGCTGGCAATGTAACCACAACAGCCACCCACACCCTCTCCAACCACCCCAAGTATGGGAGAGAATCAAAAGGGGAGAAACTTGGATTGAGATAAACAGAGTTTAATAAAACAAAAGTACACTACTAGTAAATATATATAAAAAAACAGAATAGAAAAGATACTCTATGTAATTCCTCACAAACTCCATCCACACCAAGCACCCCGTCCCAGGAAGCAGCACCTGGTCCCAAAGCAAGAAGAAAAGGATAAAAGGCCCAGAGGCCTCTGCAAAACAGCAAAAGGTCAAACTAAACGTACCAAACTGCTCCCCCAGCTTCAACAAAAAGAGCAAAGAAGCAAGAGAAAGAATGGAAGATCCTGACTCCGCTTAAATATGAAGCCTGACACTAATGGGCTGGAACACTCTCATGGGTCAGTTTGGGTGTCAGTCAAGCTCTGCCCCATCCATCCCCCTTCCTCACTGCCTCACACCTGTGAGAAGAGCTCAGAATGTCCCAGGGTGTTCTCTTGTCCTCAAACTAAGTCCAAATAATGACCGTGCTAGCTATGAAAAAGAAAGGTTTCTAACTGCATGAAGGAAATGAACTCTTTCAGTTAAACCAGCACAGTGGTTTTCATACAGAAGCCCAAGACATGACCTATAAAGCACAGACTTACTGATTATCTCCACTTTCTCAATGAAGAAGTCAAATGCAAAACTAAAGCATCCAATTTGCTTGCAAAGCCCGAATGAGTGTAATATCCATCACTTCCAGCTGTTCCCTTAATACAGGCTATTAGCCACTATAGATACTACTATTTAAGTCCAGCTGGAATTGCAAACCAACTTGGTCCAGTAAAGCACTCATCTGTGGGACATTTCAGGATGAGGAGAAGCTACTGAGGAGCAACAGAATCTCCAGTTGAATCACAGCAGGGAGATGAAGCAAGCACCAACTCTTCCAAGATAATGAGCTACCCAGGAAAAAGAAATAAAAGAAAACAAACAACAAAAAACAATCTTAACTGGTGTGTTCAGATTCAACAGCTGTCTGATGCAATGAGTGCTCTCTGAAGAAGAGATCCAATCTAGAATTAATCTGAATGTGTTTTCCTTGGCACCAAGCAGCTTAGGTCAAACCAGATTCACAAGCCTCAGCTCTCTCCTTGAAAACCTCTGCTATCTTCTACCTTAAAGACAAAGAGCACACCACTGGATGTGCAGAGTGAGGAGAAGAGGTAAAATGCCTTTTAAAAGAGAAGTTATTGCTGTAGACTCAACTCCTGCACAGGGAAAAAGGTCTCAAACAAGGCCAAGCCAGTCTTTGCCCACCAAAGGAAGGTCCATCTCTAAGGAAGCAGAAATACTGCACCAACAAAAGTTTTATCGCAGTACCAAGAAGATACCGAGACAGTTACTTCGTTTGGCAGATTGTCAGGATGACACTCACTCAGCTGCCTGTCCTACCTGAAGCAGCACAGCACTCTCAAGATGACCACGCCATGGAAAAGCTCGTGCACTGACTCGGAGCAGTTGGATAAAACAGGCAGGTATCAGTTCTCACCCACCACACCAGCACCGCAAGGTCACAGGAGCAAAAGCAGCTGATCCTGCTGGCTCTGCCCCGGGTCAGTATCATGCCAGTAAGTTCTTTGATGGAAAGTAACTTGTCACCTTCCAGAGGACCAGGCCACAGAGTGCCGGGCTTTTTGGATTCGGCTCATCCAGCCAAGTTGCTGAATATGAAAGTAACACACTTTGTCAGCTCAAGTTTCATTCAGCCTGGTACTCCAGGGATTATGAAACATCTCTGCCAGCGTAAATCTGAGCTTTGGCCACATAACACTTCTGAGGAGTTCTTAATTCCATTTCAGAGGCTTGATCCAGCTGTCCTACTTCTCACACCAGTGAGGGCTCCTCCACACCAAGGTCCATTAGATCTCTGTTCCTCAAAAATAGGAAGAAAGCCAACACCTGGAAGGAGCATTCACCTACACAATCACTATTTTTGAGCTTCAGGCCCTTTACACATGAGGCACACCATTGTCACAAAGTTTTACCAGCACTGACGAACATTAACCCTGTAACATTAACACACAACCAAAACCAGGTTGTGTTGTACTGCCCAAGATGTTCAAGCACTAACTTCCACGTGACTGGCTTCTGACTGTGAATGGGCAGGACGCATCCAAGTAAATTACAGCAACTCCAGACTACACTCAATTAAATCCTATTTCTTAACCACAGTCTCATTTCAAACTCTTCCAGCAATCTTACCCAGTCTCCCAGTAAGGGAACCTTTACATCTGAGCAGTTTAACCTTCTTGCTTCAAAGCAACTTGAATTCCTGTTACATTGGTTCAACCATTTCTGGTGACAAAGTTTTGCCCAGTGTATCAGTGACTGGCTGAGGTTGGAAGGGATCTTGGAAGACCATCTTGTTCAATCCCCCTGCTCAAGCAGGGCCACCTACAGCAGGTTGCCCATGTTGTCCAGGTGGCTTTTGAATATCCCTAAAGTGTGAGGACTCCACAACCTCCCAAGGCAACCTGTGCCAGCATTTCCTGACATCTGGAGGGACCCTCCTGGGTTTCAGTTTGCACCTACTGCCTCTTGTCCTGTCACTGGGCACCACCAAGAACAGCCTGGCTCTGTCATCTCCCTTCACGTGTTTATATACATTGCTAAGATCCCCTGAGCCTCCTCTAGTGACACAAGTACTACATTTGAGCTGCAAGACAGTGGTAACACAAGAATCAAAGTTTCTCCCAGAACCACAACACAGCACATACGGAGACACTGATCCTCACCATACAAAGTCACAGCCCCCACCAGCCACATAAGCACCACAACTGGCAAATTAAAACCCAAAAGGACAATAAGAAACCAATTTCCTAATTTGGAAAACCGCACTGGGAGGATCAGGCTGATTTAGGATGCTGGGTACTTGGGATTTCCTACCCAGGAAGTCTTAGTAATGCAATTCTTCAACACCTGTAAGAGCAGCACCACAGAAAATTCACACTGCACTGGTAGGGAAGAGCTTGAAGAGTGCAAGCTGAACTCTGGAAGTGAATGAGACAGAAGTTACTCGCTGCTGTTCACCAGGCAGAGTACTCCAACATATTTAATATAACTAACAAGCCATGTAGCTTATAAAACATGGTCAGGAGAACTGTGAGGGGACAGAGCAAGTCAGCCCGGCCTTTGCTGAACAAATACTTAAGTTTAGTATTAACTCTTGCACCTGCACTTGCTAAATTCAAGACAAAGTAGGATTTTCTGAAAAATGGCTGAGAGCAGTTATAATCACATCAAAACACTTTATTCTCCTGTTTAAGGCAACAGGGATTCTTATTTAGGTAGACTTAGATAACATTAAATTAAGCCTACACATTCTGCTTAAGCTTTGAAGTTTAAATTAACCACCAAGGTGTGTTTAAGACTATTTTGAGATGATTTATCCTACAATATGTGTTCTTTAAGAAACACCTCAGAATTGCTAATACAAGCAAGTTAGCTATTCTACTGAGACACTCAGTGATGTTCTCTCAGTTCTTCAGAACCCATTTTAACAAGTCTAAGAGGCACAAACATGTTGAAAGACTGAACAAAATGCCAAGATGCAAGTCACCTCCGCTGGCACAGCCAAGATCACTTGATAAAGTTGCTCACCAAGGGACAGAAATGTCCTTATCTATTTAGC
This sequence comes from Streptopelia decaocto, assembly GCF_964273445.1. Taxonomy (NCBI): domain Eukaryota; kingdom Metazoa; phylum Chordata; class Aves; order Columbiformes; family Columbidae; genus Streptopelia; species Streptopelia decaocto. The sequence continues at coordinate 17,280,309 of NC_138667.1, forward strand.
AGTCTGCAATAAACCTGCTCCAATAGCCCCACACTCCAGCCCTCACAATCATGCCCAAAGAGGGCAGGGGGGGCTTCCAGGCCAGATACAGCATTAAGGGTTGGACTCCATGACCTTAAAGGCCTTTCCCAACCAAAATGATTCCGTGATACTTCAAGTGCCCTCTGGAACAGCCAACTTTTTCAGTCTTTCCACCAAAAAAGTAGCACTATAGATGAAAATGAGGCCACTGCATAGCCCTTCACCTTTCCCCTTGCAGGCTAGGGTGAAAAACGCATGAATTCCAACATAACATCTGGCCCATGTGAGCTGGAAGCTCTTTGCTAGAATTGTTTCTAGTGTTCCCCAATTTCTCTACCAGTAAAGTACAGTTTTTTATAGCTGTGTTCTAGTTATCTGCTTACAGATTTTAAGTTCTAACAGCTTGCTCCCAATTGCACCCCCTTTTAAAGGGAGGCACAATTTAAGAAATACTCTAAAATCTACACTACAAATACTAAACCACTGCTTTGGAAGGGATGTAAGCTTCATGCTGAGTAACTTCAGTCTTGTTATTCATTTTTAATTACATAACCCAACAGCTTTCCCTGCTAGGAACACAGTTATTCTTTGATAAGGCTCAGAGTTACTAGAGAGCTGAAATAGCCCCAAAGTCCACAACGACATAGCTCTAAACTTACTGAAAATGAGATTTCCACCCTAAATGATTGAAGTTGCCTTTGTGGAATTGATTTATACTTGTTCAAGGCAGGAATGCTTCTTTTAAGTATCAGCTCTTGCCCCTAAGTTGAGCTCTGCCCTCTGACAAGACACCCCTGTTATTTCTGAGGAACTATTCTGAATTTCTGTGAAGTCACTCGTAAGAATTTCTTTGGCTGCCTTTAATTCCTTAATGAAAGGAGCACCTCTTAAGATTCTTGCTTTTTCCAGCTGTCCTAATTCCAGTCTATCCTCCAGTGTGTTCAAGCATGCCATCTACCACCTGCTGCCTGTATGGTCACTTTAGGCTTTAAAACAAATGAAGATACCACGTCACATTCCATATTCCCCAACTATAGTATTCTAACCAGTTATACGGCAATTTAATCAAAACATGACAGACATCAGTACTTGGTACTAACTTGGTGCTGTTACAGTAGCTAGTACTTGGCTGAAAGCATCTGTAAGTTAAGCTGCATCAACCTCACAATCACATTCCCTTTCCTGACATCACTTCCTCAGTGTCCTCAACCCACAGGGGAGACCTTCAGCCTTGTGCTCTCACCAATTCACTTCGGTCAAGAGGCAAGATACTGTTTTGTCTTTCCACATGTTTACATAAAAGCAGAAGCCTTTAGTTGGACAGAGAAGGCTGAACTTTTATGAGTTCGGTGAAAGGGAGACAGTTATGGTGTGCAAGGGAGGGCACCAGGAGTCATCGCTCTGAGCAAAGAGCAAGCCTGGGAAGACCCCATGTAGCTGAAGGCAAAAATTACAGCCAAAAGCGCAGCATCATGGAGCTGGGACACAATGTAACGGATGCTCTAGGTCTGCGATATCTGTAGTGTTTAACTACAAAGACAGTGTGAAGCTACAAAAATTGAATAGTCAGGACATGGTCCATGCACAGAAGAGACCATAAGTATTCTCAATTGCCACGGCTGGATCTACAATCCACAGGGCTACGTTTTCACTAGACAGAAAAATCAATACAACTCAGTCCTGGGTCATCTTTCAAGGCATTTAAAACTCCCTATTTGCATTAAATAATAGGAATACTACTCTATCAGGGAAAGGATATTGCACCACAAGCAAACACCTATCACAAGGATGTTTTTAACTAGAAAAAAGTAATAAAAACAGGGCAAGCTAGTTAAGTTTTAAAATGTTTTGGTAGTCTATGTCATTGAAAGCTTTGTTAAAAAATGACTAACAAGTAGTTCTGATGCTCCCTTGAAATAGGGACTTAAAGATAACAGAACGAAAGCAGATGTAGTGTTTTTCAAGGCCACAGCTGTTCCCCGATGTGTGTGCATTCTGAACACTGTAGTCTTCCACTGGCACACACCAGGTTTAGTTTTGGTGGGTTTTTTATTAGACTCTGAGGTGAGGTGGCAAAAGTATGTACTTGGTGTAGCGAAACTTATCTGATGTACCGGCAAAGATGACCAGTCCCCCATGGTCACAGGGAAGCGGGACATCCAGAGCTCCCTGCACTCACCAGGATGGCCCAGGGCTTGAGCAGCGACACAGCAGTTTTTACACCCTAAATCCCAATCCGTAATTCATTTCAGATTAAAATTAAATGAGCATTGGAGGTACCTTTTGAAATAGTTAGTGCTGGGGACCACTGTGATCGTAGAATATCAAGACAAATGCTGCCGTTACTGTTAATATTTGGATGATAGATTCTTGTTGTAAATGCAACCTGCAGAAGAAGGAAAATTTCAGTGTAGGCTTACAAATGTACATTACACCACGTGGTAATGAAGAGATTTATGGTACAAGCCACTCACCTTAGGTGGTTTGAAGGGATAATCTGTTGGGAAGTGAATTGTCAAGAAAAATACTCCACCTTGATAGGGACTGTCATTCTGTTAATGAAAAAGAATCATTGTAGTTGGAGGAGGTACTACAAGAAGACTAGTCATAAAAAGCTATGAACATCAATTCTCTCATACTTACTGGTCCCATTATTGTAGCTTGCCAATGGAACACTGAAAAAGAGAAAGATTTACTTCAGTTTGGAGAAGCTCAAGTAATGAATTACTTACTTCCAGACAAAGCAGCACAGGAAAGCCTATTTTAAAACAGCCTTCTGAGAGGCTGCAGGGAAGCAAGCCAAAAAATGAAACCAAGTACCAACACTCTGCACTGACTTGGTCCACACTTTGGGATTGCTGTGGTACCACATGTGTTGTGCCCTGCAAAAAATCCCAGTACCATAAACAAACAGATCGCTACAGTCACCATTTCAGCGCCAACAAATCAGTGAGTTCAGCTTTGTTGTTTCCAATGAACCACCTGAATCAAAGCCCAGTTTCCAACGCTGGCCCTTGCAGAGCAACCTGCTAAGGTACAGTACAAACTCACACCTTGCTTAGGGGAGATCTCTCCTACAGAGATCCTTGGTTAAATGGAGAGTAAGCCTAAGCTTGGTATATACCATGTGTAAAGAGGTAACCTACACCAGTGGGATCTCAATGGAATGTTTAAGCTTAGTCTCCACAAAGTCATCAAGATTTCCTTAAAGCAGCAGAAAGCAATACAAGTCTTAAGAGGATGCAGGAATGACAGTCTGCTCAATACTCGGGACCAAGGTGTGCCAGGGCACACTTCAAGCTACACAGACTAAAATTAAGTCTCACTCATATGCATCTGTCCAGGTGAACATCTTAAACTGGCAATACAGATTTGTGAAGAATGTCTTTATGCTGCAGAACATAAGGAAAACAATCAAAGCTGTTCATCTGCATGAGGCACGTCAGGAAGCCGTTGGGGTTCCTGTGTTCACAGAATCCCAGAGTGTCATGGGGTTGGAAGGGCCCTGGAAAGCTCATCCAGTGCAATCCCCCCATGGAGCAGGAACACCCAGATGAGGTTACACAGGAAGGTGTCCAGGCGGGTTGGAATGTCTGCACAGAAGGAGACTCCACAACCCCCTGGGCAGCCTGGGCCAGGCTCTGCCACCCTCACCGGGAACAAGTTTCTTCTCATCTTTAAGTGGAACCTCCTGTGTTCCAGTTTGCACCCATTGCCCCTTGTCCTATCACTGGTTGTCACTGAGAAGAGCCTGGCTCCATCCTCCTGACACTCACCCTTTACATATTTATAAACATTTATGAATCACCCCTCAGTCTCCTCCAGCTCCAGAGCCCCAGCTCCCTCAGCCTTTCCTAACACAGGAGATGCTCCACTCCATCATCTTCGTGGCTGCGCTGGACTCTCCCCAGCAGCTAAGTTCTCCAAAGGCTCTGAGCCAGCTTGTGCAGAGAGCACCACCTTCACAAATTATTTGTGAAATAGTACCGGGGAAGTTTCCGTCTGCATAAATGTCAGCTACACCATATCTTCAGAGCTGGGGAGCTGTACACAAGTCCCCCGTTGTTACAAGACAAGTCTTTAATACACAGGAGCTGACACCACCCACAGCTGTGTGTTAATACGCAACTTGCAACTGGCGTCTACAGCTCTCAAGCCTACATGTGCCAAAAGCCGCTCCAGCCCAGAGTGGCAGTACTTGTTGTAATCTAGCATGAGCAGTTTTCAATTACACGTGGTACAGGCATTACAACTGGGAATGATCTCATACAAGGAAGGGAAATGCAGAGTGGGAACAGCCCTGCTAAGGCAAGAGGAGAGCGTTTGGTTGGAGCAGCAAGTTTGTTACAAAGGGTTTACAACAGCTGGTAACACCCACTGGGCTTTTGAGAAACTCTTATAGTCAGTGTAGAGTCAGGAAATCAAGGCAGCAGCTCATGAGTTCATCTGTAGAGTTCACCCATTTCAAAAGGGTCCGACAGCTCCACAGGAAGCCCTTGTCACCTGTGGCAGGACAGTGAGGAACCCAGACCAGGAGGACAGAGGGGCAGCAGAAACCACCGTGGTTCATCACAGGAAAAACATCAAGGATTTCACACGCATCAGTGGATGCTGGTGAGCTTCACCGTGACTGCACCAGAGTACACGACAGCACTGGACATTACCTGCACACCTCTGCACACCAAAACCAGAAACTGATTTAACTATTGTCTTAAACCCAACAAGAAACCAGAAAGAAAAACACTTTCACAGCAAATCTTAACATTTTACAAGCTTTGGGGTTGGTTCTTGCCTGCCCCAAACCCAGACTCAAGGAAAGTGCTTGTTTAACCCAAGCTTTAGATTTTCACAACATCCAGAAGTTTGATAAACAAAAAGATGGATTTGTCATGCAGAGCTTATTTTCAATTGGTTCTTGACTTTGAAATCAGCTATTTAAAAAGCTGTTTACAAAGTAAGGGGGTTGCTGACTTTCAGGTGCATGTTTGGAAGGAACTGCACCATTGCAGAGGACTCAAAGTGTACCAGTGTAAGCCAGTGCCAAGGATATTTCCAAAACAAAGGCCAGAGATGGGTAGAAGAGGGGCTAAAATGACATTGCCAAGGGAAAGAAAATCTGGTCCCTGCAGGTAACAAGGCGGAAACAGCTCTTCACTCTCCAAAGTTTATGAACTAGAGGGACAAAAAGCTTAAAACTGGGGAGAATTTGCACAGGCTGGACTAGCCTCAAAACATCACTCTGCAAGCACAGCATGTCCCAAACCCTGAGAAATGTCATTGTGACGAGGCAGCCCCAGAGCACAGGATGCTCAGAGGAGGCACCTTCCCATTGCTGTCGCTGCTGTTCGCTCACATACACCCCGAGCGTCACTCTCAATAGTGGAAATCTTTCATTAGAAGTCTTTCTAAAAGGTGGCACAGGAGACAAATTGAATATTACTTGAAAGCTTTGTGTTCAGTTATAACTTTTCATTATAAGCATTCACCAACTTACATCACCACCTCCTCCACCAGACAATGTCCATCACCTTCGATAGTTTCTGGAAGTGACAAAGTAGTTTATCATGGCACAAATCACACTTGCCAATTTAAGGACAGAAAAGCCTCAGAGTGGCTCTACATCTCAGTCATTTCTCTTCCATGAAACTCCAGGCATCTTTAAAATACTACTCTGAAAGCAGAAATAAGATGGGGAGCACCTAGAAACAGCTGGACACTACTGCTAAAACCTCTCAAAACTAAACAGCTTTCACTTGTTTGAAAGCATTGCTGGACAGCAACATCACCACTAACTGCAGTATTTCTATTCTCAGGTTTCAAGTGCTTTTTTAAAGCTAGTCCTAGATTGACAGGAATGTGTAAGTTTCTATACACTTCAGTACTTCTGAAGAGTTCAGAAATGACTCAGAAGATCTTGGCAGATAATTTTTTTTTCCCACTTTTAGAAAAGATACTTAAGCTTAGAGCTCTTAGCACATACATGGAGGGTTTCCCTACTTCAGTATCCCCCACTCTTGAGCTGGGACGCTTTGCTGAACAGCACGCTTGTCAGAGACCGCACTGCACAGCGAGTTCAGTGCACACTGTTCAATGGGCATCCCAGTTCTTAGGTGTTTTCTGTAGCCTTTCCTACACAGCACAGCTGCTACAAGAAAGCAGAAACATTTCCTCATCTCTGGCATTTTATGCATTGGCACTTAATGCATAAAAAAAGTATCTTCATCTACCCCAGGGCCCATGGTAAAGTTATAAGGCAAAAGGTGAACTTGTGGGTATTCATGTCTCACTGCAAACATTCTACTGACCTTGCTCACCCTAAGCTACAACCCAAGAGCTTCACACTGCTGTAACAAATGAGTTCACCAGAAAGCATAAAAACCCAGTTAGTATGGAAAGGGCTGCACAGCTTGCAAAACCACCGCAGTTTAAAGGCCTCTCACAGAGAAGCACTATAAAGTATGGGGGAACAATTAAGTTGCCTTAGTCACAGCTAACCAAAGCAGACTGGGAACATGACCTCCAACTAAGATAAAGAAGCATCCATATAAACACCATTAAGTCAAGTCACATGATATCTTGCCCTCCTCTCCAGGGAAAAATCCACGCAGAAGATAAAAGTAGATCATACTACTATAAAACTGTTAGACAAAACCAACTCAGGGTAGGATTTTATAGAGTAACCGCTTTTTTCCTGCTTGAACACTGCTCCTCGAGCTTCGAAAGGACAGAACAACTGCAGCTGGCACAAAGGTGAGCGGCCTTGCAGCAGGACAGACGGCCAGTCATGTTCTCAACTGAGTGAAGTCCTGCCTAAAACTTAAGAGCCAAACCTGGCTTTCAGTTCTGATGCTCTAGTGTGCTCTATAATTCAGTAGCACAAAACATTAAAGAACAAGTGATGTTTCCAGTGTTCCTATAACTCATTTGACCACGATAACCACTAAACTTAAAAAAAAAAATCTAACATTACTTCATAATTCAAGCTTTAACTTATTAACTAGTTTCCTCTCCACATTTTAACCTCTCTTATCCCCAAGGACTAAATGTAACCCTCTTAAAAACGCAGTGTTAACTCCCATGTGAAATACAGTTAACCCTGACCTCGCTGGACTAGCATCTAGGATTAGGAGTAGCTTGGTTTACTTGAACAGGACTGTGGGACTACACCATACATAGTTTAAGTATCAAAGGTCAGAAAGCCGCATGCAGCTGCTTGCTGGTTTGGCCACAGAGCTACTGAAGTTTCAATAGCTTCATACCCCATGAGAATGCCACAGCAGTTAATTCTAAAGGTGTAATTTAAGTTGTCCCCAGCACACATACTTGCCCAGCTAATAAAATGGGAGTAACACAAAACTTCTGTGATACACAAAAAAGGTATTAAGAGATACAGAAGGACAACAAATTTAGGATTAGCATCTAGTATTCTAAGAAAAAGAAACAGAAAGGTTCTCCTTGTTAAGGAACAGGACATTCCACTTTAGAAGAAAAAGGAAAAGAGATTGCAAGTGTTTGCTAGTAGTAGCATACTTACTGTCATCACCAACAGGCCCTGCTGAACACTGTGCTGGAGGGTCACGTGCCAGGTCATTCAACTCCTGAAAAACAGGAAAAGTTTGTTTCTTTTAGTTTCCAACCCAACCATGCTATTGCTAAAAAAGCTGCTAGTGGCACTCTGGCTGCCTCTCTTGGTCACGGAGATTAAGCTCACAAGAGTGGTAACATCAAAAAACTAACAGCCAGGACCCCAGAAAGCAAAGTTGCATCTTAAATCCAGGTAACACATTTGGCACATGCAGCAGCTTCCTCTCTAGGTTTCCACACTCTATTAAGTCACTGCAATCCTCATCAAGTCCCAGGGTCTCTCAGGGTTGCCTTCATTGATAATAGAAGTTAAGAAATCCCAAGCATTACAAGGGTATCACCTACTGCACCATCTCCAAGTCAGAGATACAATGGCCTCAATCCAACAACTCAGTCTCAGCCTTATTTCATCCCCAGTATTGTAACAGCTCCCAGGTTACTCCAGCTGTACTGATCTAGTTTATCATCACACACCTGCAGGAGCCTTTTTGCAGTACACAAAGCTTCAATAATTGTTTCATCTCCAGATGCATGCACCAGTGAATATAGGTGGTTAAATAGAACGAAATACAAAGCCTTCTCTACCTACAAAACCGCTAGCCCAGGAATGGAAATTCTCACTTAAGTAGCTGTGTCAGTCAAGTTTTCCTCAGAAGAAACCCTATTATGAGTCTCAATTGCTCCGGCTAAACGGTTTGAGCAATTCAGAATACTTCCGAACTGGAACAAGTTTCAATTTGAAGCAAAATTTCAGCCTGGATCAGAAAAAGTCCGCACACTGTCACCAGTATCTCACACGAGCAATTTGCTCAGGAAGTGGACACGTAGTGGGAAGTGCAAATAGAGCAAAACTTTACAGTCGAACTTTGTCTGCTCTATTTCTGGCTCAGCCACTTACTTGCTTTGCATGACAGGCCCAAACAACTTTTTTCTGTGCTAGCTCAGTCTAGAAAGCTAAAGCTAAACACCAGGCAGCTGTTAGGACCTTCAGGAGCTGCTCCCATGCAGTCCCTGGCCCACTGTATGTTCAGCTCCTCACCTCCCAGCCTGCACAGCTTCCCAGCAACAGCCCACAGTGGAGTCTCTGGTACCAGACTTCTGAGGCTTTGATAGATACAACATTCAAGGACAAGGACCAAGGCAAGCTGATTGCAGGAATGGAAAAAGCTCACCACTTAGTGGCTGTTATTTACAGGCAGTACTTAAGCTCTTGAATAGACAGACCCTGGGAGTTCCAGGTTCTAGGCATGAGTTGGGAGGTCACCAAATTCTCTTCTGTCACAACACAAGAATGCTGCCTTACATCAAACAGGTGAATCCCAGGATTATCCCCTCAGTACGCAGTCCCCACACGTCTTGCAGTGGAGATGCAAAGCTCTGCATACCTCAGCTCCTGTAAAGCACACTCAAGTCTGGTTTTGCTCTCGGTGTCTCCCAGCTCCTTAAGAGACCAGCTGAAAACACCAGGCTGCTGAGGCTTCTCTAATGCTCCTATGAGCTTCTCACAGCACTGACCCAAGCAAACCTTGCTCCCACTCTATGTGGTTCATCACAGACTTGGACAGGAGTAAATACTGAGCATGCAGCACCTGCTGAAGAGCCTTCTGTCCCCCAAAAGCAGAGGGCATCTTCAGATATCCTCCAAAGGACAAAAGCCTTTCAGTGCTGTCAGTTACACACATCAGTTCATAGTAGTCAACTTCAACCAAGTGAGGATTCCCTCCTTACCTCTGGTTGAAAGAATCAGCTTGCACAAAGATCAGTAACACGCTCTCCCTCCCCACCACCTGTATACACCTCTCTGCTTTAACTCCAGGACATTAAATATCAAGTACAGTACTGAGCAACAGGAGAACACTGCTCTACCCTAGAGAAGTGCAGGTACTATAAAAGCTTTCAGACAGCGCCAGTCCGAAAAGCACAGAGTAGTGATCACACCATGCTCTGCTTCTGCACCAGCAAGAGACACCCTGTACAGTGAGCACAAAGGGACGTGCGGTCACACACACAGCTTCACTGGGGACACGGGTTCTTCGTGGTCAGTCTACAGTCACAGCTACACAGAACGAAGGGAGTCTCCACATGCACTAATTCAGAAGAATGGGCATGAAAACTTAAACACAGGAATACACCAACTCTTTCTGAAGTTGTGCAGTGTACACTCCCAAATGCTATTCAACTCCAGTCTTCTGGATTACACTATTTAATGCTGCAGTACTCAAAATCCCAAACACATCTATTAAAAACACACACATCTCAACCTCTCTTCCTTACCATTTCTCATCCCCTTCACTCCTGTTTTATGCATAAATATGATGCAACAACACTAGACTTGAAGTACAATTCTAAGCATCCATGTTTTCCATGTAAAACCACAACCTACTATGGATTATATTTCAAAGCCTAGCATGCACCTTCCCAACTAGAAAAGGGAAATAGTGACAAACAGGGGCTGCAGCTCAAGCATGTGTTCTACCAGCTAGTAGAATACACAGCTCCAAAGCTGCCCCAACATTCATCCCACGTCCCGCTGCTCAAAAATCACTGTTACACCAAACTGGATGAAACAACACAGCCCCAGTGATACCACCAGGTATGTCTCACCACAGATGTAGAGGCAACAATGAAGTTTAGTTCATAGCAGCCCTTTCCTCATCAAAACACTGTTTCTTCCTCTTCCACCTTCAGCTCCAGCTAGAAGGAATACTCTGTTTTTCTGAAGCCACACACAGTATCTCCCTTGAAAAGAGATGACTTCACAATGGACGCTCATACCACTTGTGTCACCAACGCGGTTGTCACCTAAGGCAGCATTTCAGGTTCTGCTCTAGAAACTCACAGATTGAAAGTGTCACAGATTAAAAGTCCTGTGTAAAAAGCAGCACATAAGCTCCTTGCACTTGGAAAAGTTTAGCACCAACTCCCACCTCAAACCCTTGTAATAGAAATCCTCTAAGTTTTTGTAGAGCAGCTCAGATAAGGAGGATGTTGAAGCTCACAGGGCAGCTCTGGACACAGCCGCTCGTCACAGCAGAGCACTGCATCTCCACACACACACCTTCTGGATTTCCTGGCAGGGTACAGACAATTGCTTCTAACACACTTCTCTTCAGGCTGCCAGGCCAGTAAAACTTCTCCTGCTGACTTCTCAGACCTGCAGAGCCAAGTTTAAAACCAGGAATGGTACCTGCATACAGCTGCACTGATCCAGGTGCAGATGGAGACGAGCGCCCACTGCTGCAGCACAGTCCCAAGCTTTTGCATCCAAGAGGTTATTTTGCCTTCTGAAGACTTTGGTGCAGTTTCCACAGCCCTGCTAACACAACCCCAGACCTAGTGAGGTCTTTGCTTTCAGATATTCCTGAGGGAGACTGAAAACCAGCTGGTTTATCTGAACAAACAACTCTGGAGTTCCCATAAAAGTGGAACTCAAACCTAGAGGATTCAATTACAGTTTGGTATCATCTACAAACCAGAGCCATTCCTGCCGTATCAGGCCCAGCAAGGTTTCTCCAGCTCCTCACCATCTGGGAAGGCTGGTTGGTCAATGGTCAAGTCTAATCTTGACAACGCTGATTTCCAACCAATACCTGAAGCAAGCTGTAGCCAGTTCCCATTTGAGACAGTTTCTGATCCTTAAACAACATGCAGAAGGTTTTGCTTTTAGGAACTTAAAAAGCTAAGAATCCAGCAGCCTTGGGTTTGAGTTGTTCAGGTCCCAGGAGGCCACCTCACCACGGAGTGCCTTCAGCTGGAAAGCCAACTCACAGAACTTCAAGTTTCTGCCCTGTTCCCTACAGCAAAATACCCTTGAGGTTGGGCCCACTGGTGCAGATCATACCATTAACCCGACCCAGCTTAGAGTTGAAAGTATTAATTAGTTCCTCCGCAGAAACGAGGAAGTGGAAAAGTGGTGCAAAGCAAAAGGTGTCTCGCCCAAAGGCAAAGCTGAATGAAACTACTACCACCACACTCCTGAGCTAGTTATCCTGAAAAAAAGCTAAAAAACTCATACAGGAAATGGGCATTTAGGCCCCTAAATCAGATTTACTTGTGTTGATCAGTTCCCAACAAAAGACACCCCTGCTCAGGGGTTCCAGGAAAACACGTAAGGAAGCTGGAGTGTGCTGAAGTGACAGAGCTCCTCACTGCACTTCCCAAGCCAGTCACACCTCAGGCATGGGGGACAGCCGGTATCAAACACAAGTGCTTTAAGTTTTACCTCAAAGTTTATCTCTGCACATCAAGCTCAAATTAGTTTTAAACTCCAAAAGATATTTGCCTTAAACCTTGACATTGTTAAAGTAGTTAAAATTTAAAGTAGTTCAAATTTATTCCGCTAGACAACAATTCTCTCCTAAGTCTACCATGCTCCTGGTAAAGACTGCTTTGGCCATAAACCTATTTTTAAGGATTTTACATTAATGCTAATACAGCCTTTAGTCAAAATAATTAACATGACTAGCAACCTCAAAAAGCCAACCAAGCGAGAAAAGAGCCAGAATCCTCCAGCAGCCAGTTCCAGCAGTTTTAATAAACCTTGGTACATGGCAGCATCCCCCAAACACACTTCAACACACCAGATGTGTGACTGCAAACAGCCAGGGACCATCCACAGCCTGTCAGCTTGGTCTCCAGCATCTCCCTCCCTGCTCCAGTCCAAGCTGTCCCTGTGCTCACACACACAAAGGTCAGATCTGATTCCCTACAGCAGTAGGAGTAGTTACATTTATACAGTACTAAAACTACATTCAGCAATTTGAAGGCAACCATGAGGCTGATGTGGTGAAAATGGTTGGACCCCCTGCCCTACAGCATCCACAGCTCTGCAGGACTTCCATGGTTCCAGAGTATCTGCCGTTCTAAGGTAACCTCTCCTACTAACAGATTCATTTTAATTTTCAGAAAGATTTTAATCCTTTCCCCTTGACAGAATCTGCTCTTTCAATGCTTGAAAAGGCTCAGATCCACTGACTTTGAGTTCTTGCAACTCTGCAAGAGTTAAAAGGCAAGTAGTTCAGTAGCACAAGAATCCAGCTGCATGAAGCACAGGAGTACCCCAGGTACACATTATAAAGAAGCTCTGACGTAACTGTCACCCCCACTTTGTTTTTAAAGCCTGAACAGCAAGAACACCAAAGCAATGAATGTATAACCCTCTCCTGGTGTGGAATCTGCGTACCAGGAAGCCGAGCTGGCCAGCAGAAGCTGCAGCAGCATTCCCTGTCCCAGCGACACAGGAGATCTGTACCGCAGATGGGCTGCACCAGCAGACAAGGCTGTTAACGGAAGGACCGAGCTGTTCCCACCAGCTGCTGCAAAGCAGATCTGGTTGTGCAGAAATAACCCCAAGTATCCCAGTACAGGTAGCTCACAACTCAACACTAATGCTGCTCAACTAGCCGGTCTAACGCATCCCACCCGCGGGCAGTGCTCGTCCTGGCACAAGCAATATTCAAACATCTCAGGAGGTCAAGCAGCTCTGGACTACAAGCAAGCCCATCATCTTCCACAGCTCAACAGGGACATTGCTATGGCACAGAGTGTAGTTCTGCAAAACATTACCTGGTTTTGAGCCTCTAAATTACAAGCAGTAATAAGCCACTGTTGCTCTGCCACAAGACAATGTTTTACTTCAGCACAGCTTCTGATTTCCCCTTCCCCCTCGTTGCAGGGTCCATCAACCAGTTCATGTGGGGGAAACCCATAAAAGCCAAACTAACCTTTTACTTGCTCTCCCATTCAAAGAACTCCAAACAGTGCCCTACTTGTTCAGTTATAGGTAACACATCCCCTAAAGATAAGGCACACAGATGAGGATGTGGCTGAATCCAAAGTACTTCTGCTGAAACCTTAAAATGGAAACCATTCATTACAGCCCATCAGTTATCACTCCCATCCTGCCTCTGGATATCTTCACATTGAGATATATATATATATAAATAATATCTCAAAGAAACACAACAACCTATTTTTAGAAAAATATATCCATGATAAAATAACAATGAAGTTGCTATACTTCATTGTTACCCCCCCACTTGACAGGGACTCTGGCTGGCATAATTTCCTACATCCCAAACGTTTCTCACAAGGAAAGAGCTCCAAGTTTAAGACCTGCATAAGAACCTAAGCAAGAATTAAGAACATCACTGCCTGAAAGGCTCCGGTGAATATACAAGCAGCAATCTGATAGCAGGTTTCACGTTTGAGCTCTTCCGGAGCATCTGCTTCAAGAACAGCTGCTGCTTTGTGCAGACGCATTATCCCAGCTCAAGTCTCTAAACAACCACAAGAACAAGCAAGTCCCTAGAGACACGCTGGGGCAGACCACAGGGGTTCTCGAGCCATCTCACACACCAGCAACAACACTTACCCACCTGCAGAAAACTTCTTGTTCTGCCCTTCTTCCAGCCCAGGAGAGGGCAACATGCAAGAGGCCATTTCAGGTGACACTGTATCAAAGGTTTACCCTTGAGGTTTTCTGCTTGTTTCCAAGCTCTCATCCCTGTATTATCCAAGGACACACACATTTCGGAGAAATCCTCATAGTCTGCAGTCAAGCATAAAACCCAAACGGCCAAGCGCAAGAGCCAGGGGCAAGACTGAGACCTGATACACTGAGACTGATAACACCCTCTAAAAATGCCTAAGCAGCAGCTTTCCTTCCCATCACTCCTTTGTACTCAAGTCTACTGGGATTATTTCCACTTAATCCACATTCCGCGGGCTTTTGTTCTTGCCACAAGGTGCAACAGCAAAGGTCGGAAACTTGCTGTTCCCTCGCTATCCCAAAGGGACGGTCACCGTGCGGGGGACACCGCTGCTTTTCCCAGGACCAGAACAAAAAATGAGATTATAGGAACACCCTCCACGGGGTTTAAAATAGCTCGAGTGTAAACAGCCAGTGATTATTACTCAAGTAGCTGAGCAAGACAGCCACAGTAACTCAAATTAAGAGTGCTCCTTTCCAGTCCATAGCTTAACTACCATTCAGCTTTGAAAGCATTTGGACTGCCAGAAAAAGAGGTTTTATTTACCTTCACATACTTTGTTTCTGTTGGAAGTGTTGCCTACAGCCCTATCACCTCCTTCCTCAAGAGCCACCACTCCGATTCCACTGAAACACTTGGTACTTTGCAGAGCTCAATCCACACCATCACTTTGGCAACACTCTCGCCCCACTTCCCAAGCCTCTAAAGGCTCTTGTAACCTTACACAGCCCCCATTATCCCACAGGATCCTTTATCATTGAAAAGCAGCACGAACAATCAGACCATGAGCGCAATGTTAACAAAGACTCGACACATCCAGCTCCGCTCCTGTTAAAAAACACAGACTAGAAACAGAAGTGCTCTGAAACAGTGTTGAATCCTGAACCTCAGCGCCCACTAAACTGCAATAAAGCACTTTCCCAGCGACCTGGCAGGAGATAGAGCCAGTCCACAGGAACCCTGTGCTATCAGCAGTCACGTTGGGGGGCACAGCCCACTCCCCAGGAGGAATCGCTCCTTCAAAACACCCACAAACACTCCATGGAACAGCCCTCATGTTACACGAAATATCAGTAAAATACATGACTGAATATCACAGAAGAGCAACACTCAGCTGGACAACAACTTCCTTACGTAACCCATTACTGTACGCTTATACGAAGTTTCAATACACTAGAATTATACTTGAAGTCCTTCCCTCTCAAGCTCTATCTATTCCAGGAGCACACATAAGCCTTCAAGCTCTCTTCGATTCTCTTCTTCACTTTAGCTTTAATTTGATCAGTACCACACACGAAGCTCCACAAAAACTTCAAGATAACCTACAATCAAAGCAAATATGTTAACACGTGATCCAAATTTGATGCTACATACATAACAAGACAGAGCTAGCAAAGTGATCTTAAATTAGGCAGTAGATTCACGCCTGGTTCTAGACAAAAGTCAGATTTGCACAGTAATCAAGACCAGAAACCCTACTGGGAGGACTGGCTTCTACAGCCCTGCACGGGCACTCCAAACTGACAGCTACACGTTTAGTAGGGAAAAGGATATAAATTCCCTGCCTGGCTCACGAAGGGAACTTCAATACTCCACTCTCGGGCACAGAGTTTTTTTCCTGCTAAAAGACACTCTGATGATCAAGCAGAGCCGGGTTTTAAGGCCACAGGGGGCTCAACAGCCGTGTTCTCCCGAAAGGCCAGGACACCGAGCGCGGGGCACTGGCCCCCACACCTTTCCCTGCTGGATGACTCAGGCTGTGGAGCAGCAGCGGCTCCGTTACACCGATAAATCACACTATTCGGACTGGTTGAACATGACAAGCTCGCTACACCCCGCGTTCAGTACCCAACCCCATCGCTCCTTGAGGGAGGCTCGGAGCCCAAACAAGCTCCGACGGAACTTCCAGCGTCTCCCGGGGACCCCACGCGTGTCCGGCCCCACGGCCCCGCGCTCCCCAGGCCGCGCAGCCCCCGCCCGGCCCGGCCCCGCCGCCGGCGCCCCCTCGCGGCCCCAGGGCCCGGGCTCCCGGGGCCACGTTGCCTCGGAAGGGCCCGGCCGCCCCCGGGGCCAGAGCACAGCCCCAAACCCCAGGGAGGCGCCCGGGGAGGAGGGACCTTCCCGAGGGAGCAAACAAAGCCCGGCCGGGCAGGCCCGCAGCCCCCGCGCCCGGCCCGCAGCGCCGAGGGCAGCCGGGGAACGTCTCCTCCGCCCCCACCTCCCCCCGGCCCCTCAGGGCGGGCGGGGAAAGGCGCCCGGAGCCCCCCAGGCCGCGGCCGGCAGCGGAGCGACCGCGCGGCGGCGGGCAGGGCCGGGCCCGGCCTCCCCTCCCTCCTCCCGCAGGCCCAGGCGGCGGCGGCCTACCCGGGTTATGTAAGGCGGGCGGCGGGCCGGCGGGGCCGGGCCGGCCGGGGCGCGGGGCGCTGCCCTTACCTTGTGGATTCTCTTCAGCGCCATTGTGTGCGCGAGGCGGCGAGGAGGGGCGGGCGGGGAGGGGGCAGCCCGCGGGGACTATTTTCCGAGGGGGAGGGGGGGAAGGAGGAGCGCGGAGGTGGCGGCGGCGCGGAAGAAGATGGGGGAGGGGAAGGGAGGAGGGGAAGGAGAGAGTGAGGGGGGAGGGAAAGAGGGAGGGGGGCCCCCCCAGAAGGCAGCGGCGGCGGAGGGGGGGGCCGGGGCCTCGGGCGGGCCGGCGGGGCGCGCTGCTCGCTGGCGGCTCCGCTGGGCTGGAGCTCGCTGCCGCTGCCGCAGCTCCTACCGCATCCCTCCGCCGCCTCTTTATGCGCTGGCGCTTCCTCGCTGGCCTTCCGCGTATCACTCCGCCACCGCGCTCCGACCCCCCCGCGGCGCGCTCCGCCGCCCTCGGATGGCGGCGCCGTTGGCGGCGCGGAGTCGGCCGCCGCGACGGGGCCGAGGCCGGGCTGGGGCGGAGGGGAAGGCCCGGGCGGAGGAGAACAGGAGCGGGGCACGGTGGGGACTATTTGTCCTGCGGCCACCGTGCAGAACTCTCCAGAAGGGGGAGGGGGAGAGCGCGGAAGGATACAGCGGCTGCGTGAGGCGCGCCTCGTCCGCGAGCGCGTGTGACGGCGGCTTCTCGCGAGAAGGCGGCACCGGAAGAAGTCCCGGCCGCGCCGCCGCCGTGGGGCCGGGGCTGGGCCGGCCCGGGAGGAGCCGCCGCCGCCCCCGCAGGTCCGCGGTTGTGGAGGTTGAGGCCTCAGGAGGGTCCGAGGCACCTTCCCGGCCGTGGGCTGGGGCCTGTGGGGCGCCGCCCGGTGGTGACCCCGGCTGGGGCAGGCAGAGACCCCCGGGAACACATGAAGTGGCGCCAAGAGTGATGCTGGTGACAGCGGGTGCCCTGCGGGGGTGACACTGGCCCAGCGACCCCGTGGGTAGAGACACGGGGCTGGCGGGGGGTCACGCAGTTTTAGGGCTGGGAGAGTGGGGGAACAGAGCCACAGAATCCCAGAGTGTCAGGGGTTGGAAGGGCCCTGGAAAGCTCACCCAGTGCAATCCCCCCATGGAGCAGGAACACCCAGATGAGGTTACACAGGAAGGTGTCCAGGCGGGTTGGAATGTCTGCACAGAAGGAGACTCCACAACCTCCCTGGGCAGCCTGGGCCAGGCTCTGCCACCCTCACTGAGAAGAAGTTTCTTCTCAAATTTAAGTGGAACCTCCTGTGTTCCAGTTTGAACCCATTGCCCCTTGTCCTCTCACTGGTTGTCACCAGAAGAGCCTGGCTCCATCCTCCTGACACTCCCCCTTTCCATATTGATCCCCAGGAATGAGTCCCCCCTCAGTCTCCTCCAGCTCCAGAGCCCCAGCTCCCTCAGCCGAGAGTCCACCCAGCAGTTCACAGTGTGGCTGCATAATAAAGGTTTGAACCATTGAACAGGCTTTTATTTACATGGCAAAGTATCTCCAATACAACACCGTGCTTGCCGAGCGTACCGGAGACACAGTGTTGAGTGAAGAGCACGAGCTCGGTGACTGAGTGCAGGACTCAGGACCCTCCCTGTGCCCGTGGGGCCAGCGGTGTCACCGAGGGAGACGAACGTTCTCCAGCAGTGACAGCGTCCATAGACCCAATGCCAAATGTAGAAGTAAAATTAATTCCATCCAGCATCTCCATGGAAATCAGCGGTATGGACAATAATAGGAATTGTTTGCAGGTGACTAAGCAGCTTGTATCAGAAAAAAGGCCATCGGAAAATGTTTCTGGGTGCTGCCAACGATCTGAAGGGTTCTGTGTCTTATGAGGAGAGACTGAGAGAGCTGGGGCTGTTGAGCTGGAGAAGAGAAGCTGAGAGGGATCTGATCAATGGGATCAGTATCTCAGGGTGGGTGTCAGAGGGTGGACCAGACTCTGTTCTGTGGTGCCCAACGCCGGGGTGAGGACAACGGGCACAGACTGAAACACAGGAGGCTGCATCTGAACATGAGGAGCTGGAGGGTGCTGGACACTGAACAGGCCCCCCAGGGAGGTGTCACGGCCCCAACCTGACAGTGTTCAAGAAGAGACTGGACAACGTCCTCATGGTGTGACCTGTGGGGTGTCCTGTGCAGGGACAGGAGTTGGACTCGATGATCCTCGTGGGTCCTTCCAGCTCAGGACATTCTGTGATTCTGTGACTTCTCAGAGGTCTGCACAGCAGCCAAGATTAAACTCATCTCAGAAAAACAAGTGTTGGATTTTGTCCCCAGATTGGAAAATTATTTTTCCTTCCCGGTAGCAACAGAAGCAGTCTGGATCGCTGCTTTTTCCTTGTCAGGCTTCGAAAAGTCCTCTCTTGGTAGAGCATTGTAAAACTCAACCCAGAGAATCAACCATTTTGAAAATAAAGAGATCGGAAAATAGTTTTGTGGTGGTTTTAGTACCAGGGATAACTATGACCTGCTGGTTTTTACCAGAGGTACATGAACTTCTCAAAGAGATAAGAGATGGAAGTAGGAAAGTAATTTTTATTGTTTTTCACAAAATCCGTCCCCTGAGGGCTGCAGAAAGGCAAATCTGGGTTGCAGGTTTTGAGCTTCGGCTGTGGCTGTGGGTGGGTGACGTGAACTTGCTGTGGGGAGTTGGACACTGGGCCGTGTCTCTGTTTCCCTCAACATTCACAGTTAGATCTTGGCCTGGTGTGGCAATAGGTTGGACACTTTCCATGGCAGCTCAGACACGTCTAGAAACGCCGTAAGATGCAGGAACCATCAGGCACAAGCAAACATTAACCTGAACGACAGGGAGCGGAGCCAGGGAATACCTGGCCCGGTTGAGCTCGAGGTCAGGCTTTCCCCTCCTGGCTTTTTGCCCCATCGCACCATGGTTTTCACGTCTTTCACGTTCTCTTTCCCCTTCCTTTCTTGCTTTGCTGAGGTTTCTTGTTTAGATTTCCCCTTTGCGGCCTTGCCTGCAGCCCTTTCTCACCACCCAGCTGCCTCGTGTCTCTCCATTTCTGCTTGTCAGGAATTCCACATCCCACCTGCTGCCTGTCTCCCTTGCTTCCCTTCGCCTCACCTGTGACTGTTGCCGGTGTCCCGCGTTTCTCAGCCTCTTCCCACCCCTGCCCCAACACGCAAACAGTGGCACTGACCCACATTCTAAACCGAGTGAAAGGGCCAAACCTGGCTTTGAGTTCTGATACTCTGGTGTGCTCTATAATTCAGTAGCACAAAACATTAAAGAACAAGCGATGTTTGCAGTGTTCCTATAACTCATCTCACCACAGTAACCATTAAACTTCTAAAAAAAATCGAACATTACTTCATAATTCAAGCCTTAATTTACTAACTAGTTCCCCATCTATTCACATTTTAACCTCTTATCCCCAAGGACTACATGTAACCCTCTTAAAAATGCAGTGTTAACTCCCATGTGAGATACAGTTAACCCTGGCCTTGCTAGACTAGCATCTAGGATTAGGAGTAGCTTGGTTTACTTGAACAGGACTGTGGGACTACACCATACATAGTTTAAGTATCAAAGTTCAGAAAGCCGCATGCAGCTGCTTGCTGGTTTGGCCACAGAGCTACTGAAGTTTCAATAGCTTCATACCCCATGAGAATGCCAGAGCAGTTAATTCTAAAGGTGTAATTTAAGATGTCCCCAGCGCACACACTTGCCCAATGAATAAAAAATATTCATTTTTTCCCATCCCACCCTGGTCCTGTTCTCCAGAAGGACGAGTTCTGGTCACCAGCACCAGAGAAGATGCTTTTGGCTGAGGTTGCTCCAAAAAGTCCCAGCTGTTCCTCAGCCATCGCTGCGGAGCAAACGTTCCCGGTCAGGCGGGTGCTGTCTCCCCACACCAGCTGGCCCCTCGCGCAGCACCCCAGCGCGGCATTTTATATGTTCCACCTGCAGCTCTCTGCCTTTCTGAGAGCTGGTCCTGCAGTAGCAGGGGGGCACGGGGGTCTCTCGTTGTGCGGGCACCACTGTGCTCTTCGCTTCTGTTCCAGAGAGAAGCACGGAGCGATTTGCTGCCCGCGCCTGCCAATGCCGGCCCGTGCCAACGCCACCCGCCCAAAAAGCGGCAGAGCATCACCGGAGGAGCCAGCCGAGCCCGCCCTGTCCTCAGATGACTCCAGCCTTTCCTTTTCCATCTCCCTCCATGGGCTTTGCTCAGCAGGGTCAGGTTGCAGTGCCGAGCTAGGGAAAAAAAAAGACATGCTTAAGGAAAGGCACAAAAATTTAAAGGAGTAGAAACTTCCCAGCCTAGCTGGCTAAATCTGATTTTTCTGGGTTTCAGCAAGCAGGGAGGATTCAAACAGAATCACAGGATCATGGAATGTCAGGGGTTGGAGGGGACCTGGAAAGCTCATCCAGTGCAATCCCCCCATGGAGCAGGAACACCCAGATGAGGTTACACAGGAAGGTGTCCAGGCGGGTTGGAATGTCTGCACAGAAGGAGACGCCACAACCCCCCTGGGCAGCCTGGGCCAGGCTCTGCCACCCTCACCGGGAACAAGTTGTTTCTCAAATTTAAGTGGAACGTCCTCTGTTCCAGTTTGTACCCATTGCCCCTTGTCCTATCACTGGTTGTCAGAAGGTGAGAAAAGATAACCCTAGAGGAGGTAACACACAGCTGGAAAAGGGAAAAGGCCACACTTTACCAGTGCTGGGCATACAGTGATCAAACTCCAGAGAAAATAACCTCCTAGAAAAATGGAGCTGGAGCAGTGGAGAAGTGAAGCAGAAGGTCAGGGAGAAGAAAGCTCTGCCTCTTGCCAAAGGGATCCGCATCCCTTCCTGCAGCCACGAGCTGAGAATTACTTGTCTCCATAGCTGCTGAAACCTTTACGTCTTTATAAAACAGACTCAGAGAGCACTTTTTTCCCATGCTGGTTGGTGTTTCTTCCAGGAGCCGCTGAAGCCCCATGGATGGGCAGCAGAAGAGCTGGTGTGCTGATGGCTGCCCCAGCTGGGGCCGCCCCAAAGGTGCTCTGCCCGGTGGTACCACCCGAACGGACAATTTCACACAAATTCTTCCCTCTGTTGCACCCGGCAGAGTCAGATACCAATGGCAGAGCGAGCCGAGGTCCAGTCTGGTCCCACAGAGCCGGCAAAGGTGTTTGCAGCGGCAGGGAATCATAGGATCATATGAGTCATCAAATACCAGGTTGGAAGGGACCTCAAGGATCAACTGGTCCAACCTTTCTTGGCAAAAGCCGTGTCTAGACAAGCTGGACCAGCCCTGTCCAGCTGAATCTTAGAAGTGTCCAGTGTTGGGGAATCCACCAGTTCCCTGGGGAGATTATTCCAATGGCTGGTTATTCTCATTGGAAAAAAAAATTCACTCCTGTGTCCACTTGGAATCTCCCAGGAGTAAGTTATACTCATTGCCCCATGTCTTTTCCACCTGATTCCTTGTACAAAGGGCATCTCCACCTTCTTTGTAGCCACCCTTTAAACATTAGAACATGGTGCTGAGGTCCATGCTGCATTCGGACGCCCACCCACCACCCACCGAGCTGCCCTGGCCGGTCTCCGCTCACCGCAGCAGTGTGGAAACCAGTAAGGCCCAGCTGGGTGGGAAGTTAGTGCTCACTGGTTTGGCGCTGGTGGGTCGGTTATCCAGCAGGTGGCCATGGACGCCTCCAATAACACGGTGAGGCGGTTTTGCTGTGATATGTCCAAATCAGGAGCACCCCACCGACGCATTGGTGGGACGCTGCCCAAGGTGGCAGGTGGCCCAAGACGAGGGGCGTGGGGAAGGTGAGGGTGGCCCGTGCGTCTGTCTGTGCCACTGCCAGTCTGGTGATTTTCAGCAATAAGCACCAGCTGGTGCACGTGTTGCTGTGTGGTCAGCAAAAAGCCGTGGCACAGGGTGCGTGAGGGGTTTACGCTGCCTGACACACTAGTGGTTTAAAAACCTCTACTAATCTCAGCGGCGTCTGCAGTGTAGGTGCATTTATAGATTGCCTCACAGAGAGTTGATTTCTTTGTGCAACCAAATCTCTAGACTAGCCAGGTTGGAAGTGCCATGGCGCTGGTCTGGGGAGGTCACCTGCCAGGTGGCTTTACACATTTAATATCTTTTGGCATCATGCATGACTTGTTGTCCCCTTCCCTTGAGGGAATAACAGCAAGCAGGGAAAGAGGAAACATCAATCCGGGCACAATCTGGAAGTGCAAATTGTCAGCGAGAGATAAAGCCGGGGAGGACAAAGCGGCAGCTGTGGTGCTGCTGCTTCTTGCTGGCTGCAGCGCTGGGCTCTCCATCCCCAGGCCAGCTCCGATGTCGCAGATGTCTCCGCTGGAGACATTCAAATCTCATTCCTGGAGTTTAGGCTCAGCTCTTGGACCAGGCACCAGAGCTCTGCTCCGCGCTGTGCACCATAGGCTCAGTCCCATCGGCAGCGTGGCAGGGAGCCTGGAGGGGCTGGGGGTGGCTGGGAGGCTTGTTCAGGAGCGAAGTGCTGCAGAGGTGACACGATGTGGCTGAGAAAGTGGCAGTTCTCGTTTTGTCCTCGTCTGCAGCTGGCCTGGAACTGCAGGTGCAACTCCGCTTAGCTCCAACCCTCAGCCCCCTTCAGCCTTGTCATCCGCTTCTGCAGGCTCTGGCAGACAAAACGGCTCTTCCACGCTGCTTTTTTATTGCGATTAGCACCCCGGCAACAGCTGACGTACGAGGTGGGTCGGGGGCTGTGTGGCAAAGGCTGGCTCAGAGCAGAAGTGAAAGAGACGGAAACACCGGGTGTTTGTTAGCATGCTGAAGGTCGAACTGATAGCAAGAGGCTGGGCTCCCGGGCAGGAGAGGCACCCGGCTCGGGGACCCGCCAGACGAGGGCTGGGGATTCAGGCAGCACCTCCACCAGCCACAAGCACCAGTCGGGGCTGGGCAGTGACACCAGGCACAGGGACAAGCCAGCGCAGGAGCAGGGAGGGATTCACTTGATGTTTGAGCCAAGCTTTGTGCTGAAGAAGCAATCAACCATCCCTTGGCTGTATCCACAAGTGCTGCCCAGGCTGGGGACACTGGGCAGATCCCTGTAAAGTGGGTTTGCTGAGGTTTCCGAGGTACCACCGAAACAGAGTCCCATAACCTTGAGATGAGTCCAGGTAGCACGCTGCCAGTCTCTCCGGCATCTCTTCCTTCCTCCCAACCTCTGGGTTTGCAAAGGCATGAATTAAATGTGACCTGTGGGCACGATGAACCAAGATCCACGTGCTGTGTGCCTGCTGCAGCCCGCAGAAACCCCCGGCACGGTGCCTGCGGGGGCTGCCAGGGTCCCTCAGAATGCTCCTTGCCTCCACAGCCGTTCCTGGGCAAATGCAGCCGGACCCAGAGCACATTCTGGACAGTCACACCCTTACCCAGCCTGTACCTACTTAGTTTGGCTTCACAGAGGCCACGGGAAATGGTGCTGAAAGCTTTGCTGAAGTGAAAGTTCTCCCCTCATCCACGCGGCCAGTCATCTCATCTCATCATCCCATCATCTCATCATCCCATCATCTCATCATCTCAATCTCAGGCACACAGGTGGGTCAGGTGTGACGTGCCCTTTGTCAATCCCTGCTGGCTGTTCCCTTCTCATCCTTCGGGTGCTCGGCAGTGATTGCCGGGAGGATTTGCTCCATCACCTTCCCGGGGACAGAGGAGAGGTTGGGCAGGCTGTAGTTCACCAAGCACTGTTTCTGGCCCTGCTTGAAGCTGGCTGTGATGTTTGCCTTCTCCCACTCACTAGAACCTCCTGATGGCTATGTTGTTTCAAAGAGATCAGAGAGGCTGTGTCAACTGCCAGCTCGCCCAGCACCCTCAGGTGCATCACACCAGGTCCTATGGACTTGTGTATGTGTGTCCCAAGACAATCTTCCGCTAGGATGGGCGATGCTGCTCGGCTGCAGATTGCTGCTCAGACCAGGGACCTGGGAGGCTTGAAGGCAAACCCCAGTTCTAACAACAGAGTCAACAAAGGCCTGGAGTACCTGGGCTGCTCTGGGTCTGTGGTCACTGGAATCATGGACATGGGAGGCTTGTGGACCTGCCTGGCCAGTGAGAGCCCAGCCAAGGAAACCACTGCTGTGTCACCAGTGTCCGTGGCACTGTCACCAGCCAGCACCTCCGGGGGCTGCGGGGGACACAGACTGCATCAAGTGAGTCACTCTCTCTGCTAGAAGGGATTTGCTTGTGTTTCACCCCTGGAACCTGCTGTGCTTAATAAATGCAACCTTTGAAATCTGCTGCCCTTAATAAATTCAATGTCAATAAATTCTGGTTTCCTGCCTCCTTCCAGCTCCAATCAGCCCTGCTGTGACTTGGCAGGTATGTGGGGACTTTCCCAGGGTGAAACCTCAGGGATGTCGAAACCCGCCACATCCACCCAGCGCTGCCCAGCGCCTGGAGTCCCCATGGGCTGGACGCCCTCGTGTGTGACCTGTGTGGGAGGGCTCTGCTGCTTCTGCCTGCATTTTCAGTTTCATTTTCCTTCATTTTGATTTTTATCAGAACCGCGCAGCTCCACCTGTGGCACCAGCAGCCTGTTCGGTGCCGGGGTTCTGGGTCCGTCTGCAGCAGCAGCGTCTAGAAGAGCTGTGGCCCCCCAGGCTGGAGCCCAGAGCCCAGTAACGCAGCATCAGCACTGGCGGCGGTAACTGCTGCGGTGGGTGTGGTGAGAGGAGCGACTCCATGGCTGCGGAGCAGGGAGGGCTGGCGTGGGGTTGGCATGGATTTGGGAGTGGGGTGGCCACCCAGGCTCTCTCTAGCTGAGCCCACGTGGGCGCGGGGACAGCCCCAAGGTGGCCTGGGCAGCGCGATGGAACCTGCTGCGTTCCAGCAGCCTGCAAAGGGAGGGTCGGCTCTGCTGTGTGCTCCGGGGTGCTCAGTGTGCTCGATGTGCATCCCCTTCTCCACTCCTTGTGGCTGCTGGGGACAACAGCCCCCCCTGACCCCGCTCTGCTGCAGATGTCTCAGGAATCGCGGCAGCCGAGCCGCCCCACGGCCCTGCTCATCCCTACGGCGCGGGGCGGGCGAGCACGGCGCGCCATGTACCTGCTGCTGGCCCTGAGCACCGCGGCGCTGTGCCTCGCCGGGGAGTCCCTCACGCCCACCGCTCGCAGCCTCATCTCCCACTTTGTGGCCCTGCAGATCGGGGTGCTGCTCAAGGGCATCTGCTACCTGGCG
This sequence comes from Streptopelia decaocto, assembly GCF_964273445.1. NCBI lineage: Eukaryota > Metazoa > Chordata > Aves > Columbiformes > Columbidae > Streptopelia > Streptopelia decaocto. Next base: position 17,306,018 of record NC_138667.1, read on the forward strand.
GAGGAGATCTTCCACCTGCAGTCCAGGTGAGCCAGCGCTGTCTCCCCGGTTCCTGGGGGGACAAGGGCATAGCAGCCTCTGGGTGTTGGGAGGGATCTGTTCCTTGTTTCTAACCCCATGCGTGTCCTCTGTGGTGATGCTTTGCTGTGCCCCGGCAGCACAGGCTGCTGTCCATCAGCCTTGCATCTTTCTCAGTTCCTCATCTTCCTCTTCCTCCTTCTTCTTCTCCTCCTCTCCCTTCTCCTGCCTGCCCATCTCTCCCATTATCTGTTGACATCTCCCTTTCCTTCCAAGTGCGCCCTTTCCCTGGGGAGCCAATCTCAGCCCCAATCTCACCCACTGCCAGAGGACACGAGGCTGTTGGCGATAACATCATCTTGCTGTCCAAGGTGACATTGCAGCTGCTCCCCTCCCAGACCCAGGGGTGCTGCAGAAGCCCCAGCCTGGGTGCACCCCGGTGCTGGGCAGGGTCCCACAGGGCTCTGTGCTGCTCCAGAAGGTCAGTGGCACTGGCAGGGCAGTGGGACCATCCCCTGGCCAGTGCTGCAGACAGGGATGGTGGGTGGTCACCAGCCTGTCTCCTGTCTCCTCTCCCACCCAGGCACCACGGCAGCTTCTGGAGGGCCCTGAGCGCCTGCGTCCCCCTGCACCGGCACCTGCCCTTGTTGCTTGTCTCTGGCTCAGCCCACGTGGCTCTTTTCGATGGAGATGGGTGGCAGCTGGGCCTCCACCTCGTCCTGGCCAGCCTGGGCCATCTCCTCACCTTCGTGCTGGGACTCAACGTAAGGCACCAACACCTCTTGCCCAGCCGGGTGTCCCAGGGAGCGTGGCAGCCCCAGGCAGTCACAGAATCTCAGACTGGTTGGGGTTGGAAGAGACCTCTGAAGATCCCCCAGTCCAGCCCCTGCAGGGTGACCAGAGCAGATCACACAGGGTCACGTCCAGGCGGGTTTGAATGTCTCAGAGAAGGAGACTCCACACCCGCTCTGGGCAGCCTGGGCCAGGCTCTGGCACCTCCCAGCAAAGAAGTTTCTCCTCATGTTCAGATGGAACCTCCTGTGTTTCCGTCTGTGCCCGTTGCCCCTCACCCTGTCGTTGAGCACCACTAACAGAGTCTGGTCCATCCTGACACCCACCCTGGAGATATTTATAAGCATTGATAAGATGCCTCTCAGCTTCTCCAGGCTGAACAGCCCCAGCTCTCTCAGTCTCTCCTCATCAGAAAGATGCTCCAGACCCCTCAGCATCTTTGTGTCCCTCCAGTAACTCCTTGTCCTTAAACTGGGGAGCCCAGAACTGGACCCAGAACTGCAGATGTGGCCTCACCAGGGCAGAGCAGAGGGGGAGGGTTCACCTCCCTCAGCCTGCTGCTCACACTCTTCTTCATGCACCCCAGGTACTGCTGGCCTCTTGGCCACAAGGGCACATTGTTGGCTCATGGTGACCCTGTTGTCAACCAGAACTTTCAAATTCTCTGCAGAGCTGCTTTCCAGCAGGTCCACCCCAACCTGTCCTGGTGCCGGGGGTTATCCCAACCCAGGTGCAGGACCCCACGCTTGCCCTTGTTGACCTTCCTCATGTTCTGCCCCTGCACGTACAGCCCCGCAGCAGCAGAAACGCTCTCGTTAGCTCAGCCGAGGCGCTGATCTCGGCCCACACTGCCACGCGTGCTGGTGGGGCCCGGCTGCCGTTACTGAACCCGGCCACCCCCTGCTGCAGCCATAGCTCCCGTGGCACAAAAAAAGTGTGGTTTTAATTCCACCAGTCAAGCTGGTGCTTGGGGGAAGAGCAGCCTGCGGGGTCTGCAAAGGGTTAATTATCAGGTGTGCTGTGGTGGCAGAGCCCAGCGCCGGGGACCTCTGCGGCGTGGGGAGGGCTCTGCTTCACCCAGCAGAGCTGGGAGGCAAGAGGGGTCACACAGGTGACAGAAAGGTGCTTTGGGGATGGCAGCCATCAGGTGCATGTAGGGTTTCAACACCCATTTCTACCTAAATGAACACACAGAGCTGGCAGAGGCCCTGGAAATGCCACCATCGGGTGCTGGGGTGTCTCTTCCCGCATGCTGGAAGCACTGGGCAGATGCACGGGTTGCACTGGGACGCGCAGTCCCAGTGGAGGATGCAGGCAGGAGGGTGTCCAGCTCACCCCAGCATCAGCTTCCTCATCTGCAGGGCTGTGTGGGCCATCGAGAACGTTTGGCCCATGGGGTGGTGAAAGGGCCAGCAGGGCTGGTCACTCAGAATCACAGAATCCCAGAATGTCAGGGGTTGGAAGGGACCTCGAAAGCTCATCCAGTGCAATCCCCCCACCAGAGCAGGAACACCCAGATGAGGTTACACTCTTCAGATCTCGCTGCGGGGGCGGCTGCTCCGCAGTCCCCATAGCGAACTGACTGGTGTCTGCTGTCATCGCCACTGCTCTGTCTGTCCTTCTCTCTGCAGAAGCCCTCGGCGGTGGAAATGTCTGAGATGTTTGAGACGTCCAAGCAGAACGTCGCTCATGGGCTGGCCTGGTCTTATTACGTTGGGTACCTAAAAATAGTCCTGCCACGTACGTAGCTCTTTCCCTGCATTATCATGCCTATGGATAGAAATAGCTCCCGATAACAATCCTCTCACTTCTACAGTGTCAGCAGGGGAATGGGGACCGAGGTAGAAAGCAGCTGTACTCACACCAGCCCCCTCTGCCCAATATTCTCTTCCACCAGGGGTGAAAAAGTCAATGGAGGAATTCAGCAGAGCCAACCCCAACGTGCTGACATGCAAGGAGACCTGGAAGCTCCACATCTTGATCCCTCTGAGCTGTGATGTCTATGATGACCTGGAGAAAGTTGACAGCAATATCCAGTACCTGACAGACCTCGCCGAAACTACCCTGAGCCGAGCTGGCACCAAAAAAAGGGTCTATAAACACAGCCTGTACGCAATCAGGGATGAAGGCAACAAGGTAGGCTGAGGGCAGCGTCAGAGTGGTCAGTATGGCTCAGCCCAAAGGTCTCCCTGGCCTCAGATTCTGGCCCAGAGGCGGCTGTGAGGGCAGGACAGTGTTCCCTCTGCTGTCAGGTACCCCCAGCTCTCAGGTTCTGTGAGATGGAGAGGTCCTGTCCGTGCCGGCCCCTGCAGCCCGTCCTCCTGGCTGCCTCCTCCTGGCTCAGCCCTTGTGGGGACGTTGGGCTCACTGAACCCCTCCTGGAGTTGATTTCAGTCTGGAAAACAGCAGGAAACTGAGCAGAAAAAAAGCAGATGTGGGGTCCATTTCTCACAGGACAAGTGAATTTTTCCTTTTGTCATGAAGAGATGCTTGAAAACGTCTGTGTGAGTCATTATATAATTTGACTCTCCCCTTCCTCCAGTCACCTCTTTCCCAGGCTGAGCCCCAAATCCCTCCACCTCCTGTTGCATTCACCTCCTTCCACGCCTCCAGGCAGATGGGCCTCTGCCCTGCACCCCTGTAGGAGGGAACCCCCTGGTCCTGCCGACCCAGCCCTGGGTGGAGGTGTCAGCAGAGCGATGCTTCTCACCTGGCTCCCCCTACTTTGCTATTTGATGGTGCTGAGCACTCAGCTTCTGGTTCTAAACCCAGCAGGGCTTCTTTTCTGGCCCTGCTCCCAGGGAAGCGCGGTCAGCGCTGGGTTTCCCCGTGGGGATGCAGACACTGACGCTGTTTCATCTGCCGGGCTCCCGCTGAGTCACTTGCACCCAGTGATCTCCAGCAGCTCCACAGCCCAGCACTGTGCTGACCCGCTGTCCCCAGCTCGCTGGCCGGGCAATGCCGAGGGCGCACGTGGCAGTGACACTGGCTTGGTCACTGTGGTGACTGTGCTCCAGGCTGGCAGCTCTTCCTGCTGCTCCGCATTCACCCAGGGAGCCCGTCCCTCGTCCTTCTGACACTCTCAAACTGTCCAGTTTGCCATCAGTACCCCCACTGCAAGGATATTGTTCCTTCTTGTCTTAGCCAAGTCATGATTTCTGGCACTGGGAGCTACATTCCAAGGCCCCAGTGAATGGGACCATTAATGAAACTATCCAAGGAAAGGAGAGTTGCAGAAAGATCAGACCAGCCAAACCGGAGTATGAGGTGGAACCCAACCACACAGGGCCTGCCCTCCTGGGTTGCTTATTTCTCCCCTCCCTTCCTACCATAAATCTCAACATCTGCTGTGGGGAAAGCAGCTGCATAAGAGATCTGCTGAGCCATCCCCTCATCCCAGTATGAGAGTTACTGGTAACCCTGCTCCTCAGAATTTTTGATGGCCTTAGCAAATCTCTCCTTGTTTGTTTGATCAGCCTCCTTCCAGCTGTGCATTCACCTTGCCAGCATTTCACAGAATCCCAGATGTCAGGGGTTGAAGGGACCTGGAAAGCTCACCCAGTGCAATCCCCCCATGGAGCAGGAACACCCAGATGAGGTTACACAGGAAGGTGTCCAGGCGGGTTGGAATGTCTGCACAGAAGGAGACTCCACAACCCCCTGGGCAGCCTGGGCCAGGCTCTGCCACCCTCACTGGGAACAAGTTTCTTCTCATATTTAAGTGGAACCTCTTGTGTTCTGTTTTGTACCCATTGCCCCTTGTCTTACCATTTGTTGTCACCGAGAAGAGTCTGGCTCCCTCCTCCTGACACTCACCCTTTATATATTTATAAACATTAATGTGGTCTTCTTCTCCATTCTCCTGCTCTCCATTGGGGTGCTCAGATGTCCTCATCTCTAGCGGAAACACACCAAGAAGGTGTGATCACACACAGGCGAGGGGCGTCTCCAGGAGGACCAAGCTCCATGGGGAAAACCCCTCCCCAGGCCAGGCTTGGGAGTGCCGCAAAGCCAGTGGCTGCACCCCAGCACCCACAGGAGGGAGGCAGCTCCCGGAGCCCACCCGGCGCTTGGGCACAGCTGTACCCAGCTGAGGGCAGGGGGACACTGGCCCCATCCCCGGGGTCCAGTACCCAGCACCAGCACAGGGCAGGAGCTGCCCAGGAGTCTCTGCCCAGCACTGGGGACCCCGACAGCCCTTTGCTGGACACTCAGTGCCCCTGTCCTGACGTCTCTGTCCTCCCTCCCGCAGCTCTGGCACTGCGCAGTGGAGTACGCCACCCCGCTGCAGTCCCTCCACGCCATGTCCCAGGATGACTGTGCTGCCTTCAGCCGGGAGGACCGCGTGGAGCAGGCCAAGCTGTTCTACAGGACGCTGGAGGAGATCCTGAGAGGCTCCCGGGAGTGCGCGGGCACCTACCGGCTCGTGGCCTACGACGGTGAGCGGGCGGGGGACGGTTGGGGTCCCCAGGCTCCCCCAGCCCTCAGTGACCTCGGGTGAGGGCAGACGAGGGGCAGGAGATGGGATCTGTGCAGCGCTTGGCTGACACCTCCCACAGAGAGACACAGAGTCATAGAATTATTTTGGTTGGAAGAGACCTTCAGGATCATCAAGTCCAACTATAACCCACCCCTGGCACTGCCCCATGTCCCTGAGAACCTCATCTCCATCTGTCCACCCCTCCAGGGATGGTGACTCCAGCACTGCCCTGGGCAGCCTGTTCCAATGCCCCACAGCCCTTTGGGGAAGAAATTGTTCCCCAGATCCAACCTCAACCTCCCCTGGCGCAACTTGAGGCCGTTTCCTCTGCTCCTGGCGCTTGTTCCTGGGGAGCAGAGCCCGACCCCCCCTGGCTCCAAGCTCCTTTCAGGCAGTTCAGAGATCAGAAGGTCTCCCCTCAGCTCCTGTTCTCCAGCTGAACCCCCCAGGTCCCTCAGCCGCTCCCATCACACTTGTGCTCCAACCCCTCACCAGCTCTGTTCCCTTCTCTCCACTCGCTCCAGCACCTCAAGGCCTTTCTGGGCCTGAGGGGCCCAAAACTGACCCCAGGATTTGAGGTTTGGCCTCAGCAGTGTCCAGCACAGGGACAGTCACTGCCCTGGGCCTGCTGGCCACACTATTCCTGACCCACACCCTCAGATGGCCCTGGGGGGTCTCTGCCCCTGACACAGGGATTTCTTGCTGTGGGTCTCGGGAGTGGGGAGGACGCTGGCAGAGCTGGTCCCTGTCCAATACCCAGAGGCACCTGAGACAAATGCTCTTCTGCCGGGACAGCGGGAACGCTCCCTCAAGGCTGAGGTGTAACAGGGGCTGCCGAGGACGGAGCAGCTCCCGTCACTGCTGCTGTTCCTGCTGGGGCTGGCAGCCCCGGCAGCAGGACGGGTGCTGGGGTGTGCGGGCTCAGCACCGTTCCTGCTGAGCGGGGATGGGACAGAGTGAGGCTTTCCCTTTACCATCCTCCTTTCCTTCCCCTTCTCACCTCCGCCAGAGCAGCAGGGCTGGAGAACAGCTTGCTGCTTCTTGCTGAAATGGATCCCCTTGTTTTTGAGAGGAGATTCAACGCTCTCCCTGATGGGGAGGAGCATTTCTATCCAACACAACAAGCACTACTGGAATCCAGCACATAGTGCCTGTTTTTTGCTCTCCTTCCTGCACTCTCTGTTTCAATTTCTTTCATCTGGCATGCTGAAAGGAGAAGTAAGAGGCATATTTTGACTTCTCAGGAAATTCTGCGTCTTTGGAGGCATCTCCCAACAACTCTGCTCCCTGCCCAGGCTGCTGCCTCGGGCCAGACCGGTGACAATGGGTTTTGTCTTTCTTCTGTTGCAGAGTCAGGTGAAGCAGAGACCCACTTCTTGTCCAGAGAGCTGCTCTGGCACCTGCGGCAGCAGCATTATGAGGAATACACCGTGCACGAGGGGACTCGCCCCTGCAGCCCATCCACGACCCTCACCTCCACAGAGCTCAACCTCCAGATCAGCGCGTCAGACCTGCCGCAGCCCTTGCGAAGCGACGGCTTCTGAACCGCAGCGCTGGCCGCCCGCACCGCGGCTCGGGGCTCCGCTCCCCGGCCCCAGCCCCTTCCTCCCACATCCAGTGCCGCCCGTGGCCGCCATCCCCAGCTCCTGCAGGAACTCCCCACCAAAACCTCCTGTGCACCACGTGGACTGGGAACAGCTGACTCAAACCACAGCCCTGTGGCACGGTTCCCATCTTCTTGGTTATGTATATCTCGTATATTAATTGTTGTTTTTCAATCTGCTTTGATTTGTGTCATATAAAGCGTTTTCTTCTGGGGCAAGTGCATTATCCTGAATCTTGGGCATGATGTGCTGTCTGCCCTTGGACATCTGTGTTGTCAGAAGGGGCTTTGGAAATCCCAGACATGGTGTGTACATGTGCGCTGGGTCCAACACGCCCAGCCATCCGGCCTGGCCCATCTGACGGCTTCTGATGGCACATGGAATATGCGCGGGACTCCCGGCCTGATGTCACACACAAACATCCCCATGTTCCGCCCACTCGGGATGTGGAGGGGGAAGCAGAGGAGACCAGGCCTGGGAACTGTGACATTTGGTGGTGCCACGGTGCGGGAAGCCTCCCTGCCTTTGCTCCATCCAGCAGTTTTGTGCTGATGCCCTTTGTGCCCACGTTCCTCCCGAGCTCTCTGCAGAAGTGTTTCTCCAGCCCCATAGGACGTGCCAGACCCCTGGAGCGCTGGGAAAGGGGCAGGTGCAGCCCTGGGGGGGTTTGCATGGGGGTTCTGGTGCAAGACATCATGTGTTGGGTGCTCAGCCCTCCATGCCTGGGGGTGCAGGACCCTCAACTAGCCCAGCCAGCCAGGCAGACAGCAAAATACCAAAGGTGCCCCTGGGGCAGGCCATGGGGCAGGCCATGGGGCAGGCGAGCTAGCTGTCCTCAGGCAGCCAAGCACAAGTGACATGGCGTGGTCAGAGCTGCGTGCCATGGGACAGAATGGTGGCCTCAGGGCTCCTCAGGCTGCCAGAGCCCATGGCAGAGCTTGGTGCAGGGCCCAGAGCTGTGTACCCATGGCTCTGTGCCTCAGTTTCCCCTTTTTCCAGGAGCTGAAGGAGGATCTGGCCAGCCAGTCCTGCCCTGGGAGGCAAGGTGGGGCAGGAGGCAGCTCTGTTGGCTCCGATGTTGCAGCATCCCTACGTTTGGTCCCTCCCAACTCCCAGGACTTTGGCAGGAAGTCCCAGAGAGATCCCAGAGGCTTGTACTCAGCCTGAGCTTCCAGCACCAAGGCCCAGACGCAGCTGTAACCACCCTCTGGGCCATGGAGACCCCCAGGGGACTGTGGAGTCCAGGGGCTTGGAGGAGGGAACCCAACTACCTGGCTAAGGACAGTGACACAAGTGCTGTGCCTGGCGCCATTCACAGCTGCCTGGATGGGTTTGCCTGGAGCCAGGGACACAGAGGCATCCTGGGGGATGCTGCTGCCTCTCTTTGGGGATCCTGGGGAGTCCCCAGTTAAGCCACATTCCCTGACACCATTTCTCCAGTGTGGCTGCGGTCTCTCCGGTCCTGTAGAGGGTAAGTGTCAGGAGGATGGAGCCAGGCTCTTCTCAGTGACAACCAGTGATAGGACAAGGGGCAATGGGTGCAAACTGCAACAGAGGACGTTCCACTTAAAGATGAGAAGAAACTTGTTCCCGGTGAGGGTGGCAGAGCCTGGCCCAGGCTGCCCAGGGAGGTTGTGGAGTCTCCTTCTCTGCAGACATTCCAACCCGCCTGGACACCTTCCTGTGTAACCTCATCTGGGTGTTCCTGCTCCATGCAGGGATTGCACTGGATGAGCTTTCCAGGTCCCTTCCAACCCCTGACATTGTGTGACTGTGATTCTGTGACGGGTATGCCATGGCTCTAAACAGCCGGCTCAGGCTCCTCGCCATGTCTGTGCCTCATGGCTCATGCTAGAGCCCAGCTCCGCGGCTCTGAGCACGCACAGCCCGTGTGAGGACCGTGGTGCACTGCAGGGTGACAAACCAGCCAAGAGGCCAGAGCCAGCACAGCTGTGGGGATCACGGTAGGGCACTGGGCTTTTTGTCGCTCCCAGGCCAAGGTGAAGGGGTTTGTGGCTGAGCAGGATCACAGAATGACAATCACAGAATGTCAGGGACATCCTTCCCTTCACACAGTGCCCGTGTAGCTCCAGGGACATTCAGAGCTCTGTGAGCCCTGTGGGACACCATGTGCTGTCCCTCATGGGTTGGTACCACTATCCTGGCCTGGACATGTGCTCTGGGCTGAGGCATTCTGCCCCCAGCATGACCCCAAGTAAAGAGGGATCGGCTACAGCTTATTCCTCTCTCATCTAAATCCACTCATGAAATAGCTCCAGTTCCTTCTGCCTCTCCCTGGCTTTCCTTCCCAGGATAAAACTGCTCTTACCTGGCAGCTGCTGCCCAGTGAAGCACCCCAGCTGAATATCAGGGCTCCATCTTTCAGGCACACGGCAGAACACAATTGGAGATCTTTCCACAGCTCCAGAGCTTTCCGAGGAGATTTGGCTGCATGTTGGTCCGCTGGAAGTGGGAATTGGAACCCATTCCAGGATTCAGTAAAACCTTAATCTGCAGCCTAATCTCTGGGTGCTGCATCTGTGCAAAAGACACAAATGGCAGATGAAAGGGCAGTGAAGGGAGGGTTTGCGGCAGCAAAGGCCGCTGCAGGGAGCCAGCTGTTCTGCAGAGCTGTGGGGGATCTTTGCCGAGGCTGTCGCCATGTGCTGCGCCGGCCGGAGGGAGGAGGCAGAGCTGTGGAGCTGCAGGCGATGGATGGACCTCCCGCTTGTGGTGGGACACAAACCCCTGGGTGCAGCGAGCAGAGTCCTGCACCTGAGGGTCTGGCCCTGGGCTGGTGGGCAGGGGTCCTGATCACCCGCGTCTTGTTTGGGAGCAGCGTTGCCAAGGGCACAGAGCAAATGCTGTGGGCACCTGCCGAGATTCGAGGTAAATGCACGGCTGTGGCATCGGGGCTGCGGTCAGCAACACGGGCACAGGCAGGACCTGAGGGAATGGCAGAAGATGTGCCGGGGAGGGTCAGTTGGACATGAGGAAAAGGTTCTTCACCCAGAGGTGCTGGACACTGAACAGGCTCCCCAGGGAGGTGTCACGGCCCCAACCTGACAGTGTTCAAGAAGAGACTGGACAACGTCCTCAGACACACGGTGTGACCTGTGGGGTGTCCTGTGCAGGGATAGGAGTTGGACTCGATGATCCTTGTGGGTCCCTTCCAGCTCAGGACATTCTGTGATTCTATGATTCTACAAATCCACTGGGCATCCCCGTGGGACACAAACCCCGGCTCCTTCCCAAGGCCCTGCTCCCTTCCCATCCAGTCACTTCTTATCTTGCCCATCACGGCCCGCAGGCAGGTTGGGCTGAAGGTGGCTGACAAGCCCAGGGACGGCCACAAGCCCAGAGGAAACCTGACAGCACAACCTTGTTCCAGCAGAGACCGTGCTGCCAGCCAAAGGCTCCGCTCCTGCCGTGCTCAAGGGCAAAGCCGGGGCCAAGCACACAGCAAGGCCAGGCCTGTGCTGGCAGAGTCGCAGGCAGAGCTGGATCGCAGGCAGGAAAATCAAACCTTGGAAGTGGAAGCTGCTGCCCAAGCTGGCAAACAGTGGATAACCAGTTTCCCCTTGAGCTCCCTAACAGCAGAAACCTGCTGAGTTTTTGTGCTAATTGCAGCATTCCAGACCTGGCTTGGGACGCCCCGGCTGCTGAAGGTGCCGTGGGGCCGCAGCCTGGCCATGCTGCCGAGCACCGTGCCCTCACCGCTGCTGTGCCCACAGCCACGGGCGGGCTAAAGCTCCGCATGTCCCCAGCCATCACGAGTGCTGGGGCAGGGCCCTGCACAGCGATGCCCCGTGCCTCGGTGCCATGGCTGCCCGGGCGGGCAGGGCTGTGCGAGGGGCACCAGCACTGCACCGGGACTGCCAGGGACCCGAGGGGTGATGAGCAGATTTAGGGGTATCTTCAACCCGAGCCGTCCGAGCAGAAGCCATGGGAACAGGAGCACAGCCCCAAGACTGACGCAGGGCCCAGAGCCCCAGTCTGGCTGGTCCCTGGACAAGCACAGAGCCCCGGGTGACCCGCAGGTGGGCTCAGTGCAGCAGCGAGGGGTGGCTGGTGGTGCTCTGGCCCTGCCTTGTCCTCTGCTTCTGCACCGGATGAGACTCACAGAACCATGGAATAGTTCAGGTTGGAAGGGACCTCCAAAGCTCCCCCAGTGCCCCCCCTGCCATGGCAGGGACATCTTCACCAGCTCAGGTTGCTCAGAGCCCCGTCCAGCCTGGCCTGGGATGTCTCCAGGGATGGTTCATCCACCACCTCTCTGGCCAACCTGGGTCAGGCTCTCACCACCCTCAGGGCCAACAATTTCTTCCTCATGTCCAGCCTGAATCTCCCTCCTTTAGTTTAAACCCATCACCCCTTGTTCTGTTGCAACAGGCCCTGCTAAAAAGTCTGTCCCCACCTTTCTTTTAGGCTCCTTTTAAGTCCGGAAAGGCCTCAATAAGGTCTCCCTGGAGCCTTCTCCAGGTTGAACACCTCAACTCTCCCAGGCTGTCCTCCCAGGAGACAAGGACATGTGTGGGGTGTGTGGGGTGTGAGGGGTGTGTGGGATGTGTGGGACGAGGAGCTGAGCTTCCCAGCCAGCTCTGCAGCAGGACTGCTGGGTCTCAGGCATCCAGGCCTCAAAGGGCTAAAGACCATCTGGTCACAGCCAACCAGCCCCACCAGCAGCAGGGTGTTCTTACTGGATATTTTTGCCCAACACCTAGACTGCTCCATGGCCCGAGAGTCTCCTCTCTGCCCTCAGGATGAAGGAACAGCGAGAGGGAGTGACAGAGCCTGGCACCGCGTGGCTGTGCCCTCCGGCCGGGCTGAGCGCGGGGGCAGCGAGGACGAGGGTTCCCACAGCTCCTCCTCACACCTCGGCTGTTCCCACCAGGGTGTTGGTGCTGTTGGATGTCCATAAGCCCAGCTCCGAGGTGGGCACTCCTTTCTGCAGCACGCTTTGGTCTTTTCTCCTTCTGGGTGACCAAAAATCACTGTTAACTGCCTGTGGTGATTCATCCTGCTCCATACAGCAAAGACTTATTTTTTAACCCCAGCGTAGCTGATGTGTGAGCTGTCTCAAAGACCCATTGTAGAGCAGGTGCTTGGGCTTTTACCACAAACTTAGAAAAACTCACCTTCGGTTCTTCTGCAGGTTCTTCTGCCTATTACAAGTGTTTTCACTCCTGCTCCTCTCCTTTACCTTGGATGAAAAGCCACCGGTGCCCACTGACCTGCTGTGTGCAGGAATACAGCAACTGTCTGGGACAGAGGGATGGGAGGATGAAGCACAGTGCTCCCAAATTCTTGTCTTTTGGTTTGGGAATGGTGAATTTAGGATTTATTTTTATGGAGGTTGCATTCCCCTTACTGTGTGCAAGTCAATGCTTTGCTCAAAATCAGAAAAACTTACTGAGTCATTTCAATTCATTCTCTTTGTAGTGGGAACTGGAGTTGACCAAGCGCTGAACAAAATGCTTATATACTTATCATTATCAGCAGCTGAAGGAAAAACACGTGGCTTAACAGACCAAAGAACAAAACCGCAGCGGTCCCTGCCCTTGGCAATACCCTCACTTACGTGTGTGTGAATCCGAGCAGCTGATCCGGATGCTGGTTTTCTCCCTCTTGCTGTCTGTGCTTGTGGGGCCTTGTCCTTGCAATGGCAGTAAAGAGAGAACTCCTATAATGCTGGTGGTCAGCGACTGGATCATGGAAAGTGTGCTGAGATTTCTCACTTTTGCTTACATTCCTGGTAACTGCAGTCTGCTGAAGCCTTATGCCAAGTACACACCTTGGCTGCAAAGTTTCTTTCTTAATGGGAGACCCGCAGTCAATTTTGACTCTTTAAAAATTTATGCAGTGGCTTGAATATTAATGCTGGCACTGCCAAAACACATCTTCCAGCAGACCCTAAAACCTGAGCCACTGGTGCCAGGATGCAGATGTTCTCAGCTTTGTTTGTGCTCCTGCCCCTGAGAGCTCCAAACCCATCCCAATGACTTGGGCCCTGAAGCCTTTGGGCAGAAACTTTCTAAATGTCTAAAAAGGTCAAATTATAGATTCATGGAATTGTTTTGGTTGGGAAAGACCCTCAAGATCATCATAATCCAACCATTAACCCAACACTGTCAGTAACCCATGTCCCTAAGAGCCTCATCTGCCCAACCCTCCAGGGATGGTGACTCCAGCACTGCCCTGGGCAGCCTGTTCCAATGCCCCACAGCCCTTTGGGGAAGAAATTGTTCCCAGATCCAACCTCAACCTCCCCTGGCGCAACTTGAGGCCATTTCCTCTGGTCCTGGCGCTTGTTCCTGGGGAGCAGAGCCCGACCCCCCCTGGCTCCAAGCTCCTTTCAGGCAGTTCAGAGATCAGAAGGTCTCCCCTCAGCTCCTGTTCTCCAGCTGAACCCCCCAGGTCCCTCAGCCGCTCCCATCACACTTGTGCTCCAGCCCCTCACCAGCTCCTTGTACAGAGCTTTGCAAACACAGAATCCTCTGCATCTGGGGCAGGAGGGGAGAAGAAGCCAAAGGCAGCTATTTCTGAAGCTTGACAACAGCTCAAAAGATTCATCAGGACCTACTTTTATTCATATCTTTAAATCTTATATCCATATAATTTCTAAAGATTGGTTGGTAACTGTGCAGGTTCAGAGCAAAGAACGCTTGGCGAATGTTGATGCTTTAGAACCAGCTGCTGCAGGGCGGTCACTTCAGGAGGCTGAGCTTAGACAAGTGATTGGAGAAGGGTTCACACGGCAGGCAGGGAGGCTCCTGTGCATCGCTGGAGGAAAACCCGCACGTCACCTTCTGCAGAGAAGCGCATGTGTGGATGGGACGGGTTCACCTTCCCGAGGAGCCCAGCGCAGGTGAGCAGCAGCGACCGTTCCACAGCGCTGCGCTGCCCTCAAGTGCTGCTTCTCAATATCCACGTTTTCAAAGGCGGCCTGAACTAAGTTGCACTTTCCTAATGTTGTGGTTGTGCTCCAAGAAAGACTCTTGCAATCACACTGATTTATTTTTCTTTATTTACCTCTCATGTAGTAAAAATCCTGTTTGAAATGTGGGCTTGTTTGAAGTGGCTGAGGAAAAGGGCAGGTTCTCTAAGCTCACACTTTCTGTGGTTAAAGTTTGGCACCCTGCAAAGCTGGAAAAGAGCAGCTCAGCACTTCAGCCGCGGCTGGACCCTCACATCTCTTGGACCTAAACTGGTGATTAATTAATTAACTGCCTCTGCTTTGTGGTCCAGCTGCTGCTGACTGCACAGTCCCTTTGGTCTCCTCTTCCCAGGGGCTCGGTGGGACCAGTATAACACACACACCCTTAAGCCCTCCAGCCTTTACAAGCCTGGTGTAGCATTCATAGGGTTAACTCACATATAAAACTCAACATCCCAATTTTTAATTAACTTGTCAGCCAAGCATCCAAAATGTGCATTTCTCGCAGTTCCTCAGTCTCGCTTGTAGTTCTGTGGTGCCACCTCCAACACGTGTTAGATGGAGCGTGGTCCCCAGCACAACTGCGCAGTGCTCACAGAAAGGTGAACAAAGAAATGGGAAAAACAAGTTAAAGCCCCAAGAAGCAAAGAAGGTGCCAGTTTGGGGTCACGGGTGGCTCGGGGGCCCGCACAGGGCAGCTTTTCACCAAGCCTCTTGCTGGCAAGGGAACCGCCAGCTCCAGCCTTTATATGGTAACTACAAGGTGTTCATTTTAGGGAGACTTTTTTGTTCTTTCCTCATCAGTTCTGTCCTGGCCACTGGTGCTGGGGTCTGCACTAGGAGCAGGGGTAACCAGGGCAGACACGGATGTAGGATGTTCCCAGTTACCATCTGTCCCCAGCGAACCAGCACTGATGCCTGAGCTGCTCTGATCACCGAGGAAAGAGCCCACAGTGATGTCTGCACAAACACATCCTGCTCGCAGGAGGGAGAGAAGGGGCATTAATTAGTCTGGAACATGTTTTTTCTCTTTTTCCCACTCTTGGTAGAGCCCCTGGGCTGGACACAGCCTCCTGAGGCCAGAGACCTGAAACCAGCAGCGGCACAGCCAGGGGACGGGGCTGCTCCAGCCTCACTGCTGCGAAAGGACAAATGTCCTAGTGCCATGGTCCAGGGCCAGGTGAAGGGAGGGAGGGACCTTGAGCCGCAGGATGAGGCACCGCACATGGGACCAAACATGTCCCGTTCCTTGTGCCTGGCCCAGCCGCCGCACCAGCCACCGCACCCCCAGTGCTGCTGCCACCAGCCCCACACCAGCCCCTGGGGCATCGAGTGCACCTTCAGTCAGTTTGTAGATGACACGAAGCTGGGTGGGAGTGTTGATCTGCTGGAGGGTGGGATGGCCATACAGAGAGATCTGCACCAGCTGGATCCATGGGCTGAAGCCAATTGTCTGAGGTTCAACAAGGCCAAGTGCTGGGTCCTGCACCTGGGTCACAACAACCCCATGAACGGTCCAGGCTTGGGGAAGAACAGCTGGAAAGTGCCTGGAGGAAAAGGCCCTGGGGGTGTTAGTGACAGTGACTGAACATGAGTCAGCGTGTGCCCAGGTGGCCAAGAGGCCACCGGCATCCTGACTGGTACCAGCACTGGTGTGGCCAGCAGGCCCAGGGCAGTGACCGTCCCTGTGCTGGGACCTGGGGAGGAAAAACCTCGAATCCTGGGGTCAGTTTTGGGCCCCTCAGGCCAAGAAAGGCCTTGAGGTGCTGGAGCAAGTGGAGAGAAGGGAACAGAGCTGGTGAGGGGCTGGAGCACAAGTGTGATGGGAGCGGCTGAGGGACCTGGGGGGTTCAGCTGGAGAACAGGAGCTGAGGGGAGACCTTCTGAGCTCTGAACTGCCTGAAAGGAGCTTGGAGCCAGGGGGGGTCGGGCTCTGCTCCCCAGGAACAAGCACCAGGAGCAGAGGAAACGGCCTCAAGTTGCCCAGGGGAGGCTGAGGTTGGATCTGGGGAACAATTTCTTCCCCAAAGGGCTGTGGGGCATTGGAACAGGCTGCCCAGGGCAGTGCTGGAGTCACCATCCCTGGAGGGTTGGACAGACGGACATGAGGTTCTCAGGACATGGGGCAGTGCCAGGGGTGGGTTATAGTTGGACTTGATGATCTTGAAGGTCTTTTCCAACCAAAATGATTCTGTGATTCCATGACTTGCCAGGACAGGAGCGGAGGTGGAATGCGACAGACTCAAGCCCTTAATATTTCAGAATGGCTCCCTGCACTGGACGCTGTTTGCTGCCCCTGTGCTCCCCACCTCTGCAGGCTGGAGCTGCACCAGCGCATCCACCCCACAGCCCATCACTGCCAACACGTGTCAGATGGCGACACCAGTCCCTGCGCAGCCGTGGGGCAGACCCACGGGTGAACCTCCCCACGGCTCTGGCAGGACAAGGGACACTCAACTCCTGCAGCGCTGGGCACTGTGAAATGGAGAAATAAACATAACAGCAGAGTCAATTATACTGTTAAGCAGCATTCTTTATTTTATCAGCGCTGGGGAACACTGGGGATCATCCTCCATGAGTGCTCCCAAGACTGGATGCTCTTGCATTGCTTATATTCACATAATTATTACATATGCGTTACAGTTTTTGAAAATTTTTACATACCTCTATACTAAGAAATAATTAATTATGTTAGTTATATTTTGTTTCTTACTTACAATACACCTGTTAATTATTAGTTAATATAAACTAAGCACTCTGCTTCTAAACAATGTATTACTTCATATTCTGTCTCCCTCTTGTCAGGCAGAAGGATCTAAAGCTTGAAAAATATTCCCTCATTTCACAGGTGGTCAGAAAGCATTTATCTCACGTTAATTGGTTAATGATGGGTACATCTTTTACAACTCAATCACAGTATACATTAATTTGGCAGCTTCTCTTCAACTGCAGCACGCACAGATGGGGAGCAGCCCCCCAGTGCTGCTCCTCTGAGGGGGACGTGGAATCACAGGAACATTTTGGCTGGAAAAGACCTTTAAGATCATGGAGTCTGACCGTAAAGCCAACACTGCCGAGTGCACCTCTACCCCGTGTCCCTGAGCACCACATCTGCACATCTGTTCAGCCCTCCAGGGGTGGCGGATCAGCCTCTTCGGGGGGGTAAACCCCCTTTCACCTGCGAGGCAGCACAGCCGGTGTTTGTTGTGAGGAGCCATTGAAGCAGGAATGTTGTTTGCACAAAACTGGGGACCTGGCGCCTGAGCCCAGCGGGAGGACCGAGGGACATCAGACTCTGAATCCTTAATGTAAAACCAAGTCTCTGCGAACTAATCCCGGAATGCAAACTGATTGCTGTATTTAAAAAGTTAAGCTAGGGGGAAGGGTAACCGAAGAGCCAGGAATCCGTATTTTAAATAAACGAAGAGGCGGAGAGGGTTGCTAGAATTAGACAAGACAGGTAAACTGAGGCAGGGTCGGGTGTCCGTAAGCCTTCCTAAGGAGACAAACCCACACAGATGAGTACAAAATAGTTTTTCTTTGTTGCTAAAGCTAGGTAAGGCTTCTTAGGAAGGATGGATATTTGTGATTACCAAGACAGTTTAAGGCAATTTGTATAAATTAGTTGCAAAATAAATTTATGTCTTTGGAGATTCATATATACATGATACCCACTATACATTTAGACTATATTCATGCTTCAGGGATACAAATGTCCAATGCTGAATACCACTATCTTTAAGAGAAGACCTGAGCTGGTATTTAATGAAAATGGAACCTCAGGCAACGCTTTCAAAGTGATCTAAATAATATTTTGATCTACATGAACAGGGAGCTGACAGTCAGCCTTTGCACACAGATTAAATACTCAGGGTTTTCTGGGTTTCATGGTTGTGTAAATCACGCTTAGAGTGTGTGTGTAAATCACGCTTAGGGTGTGTGTAAATCACGCTTAGGTTGCCCCTTGGTTTTTCACACCATCTCATCCTTCATGTCAAAAATGTACCCAGATTCAAAATTTTATCTGATTATCCGAACTCCAGATTGTTTTACTTTTTCTCAGGTGTTTTTTTCTTGTCAGAAAAGAAATACCATAAATCACGTCAGATGTTAGCATTGAAATTATCATCAATAAATTGAAATACTTTATCTTGATGGGATATATATATATAGTACAACACAAGTAAAATTCTTTTGGGGAAGAACATTGAATTACATTTAAAGGGCATGAGAATAATGAAGAATACTCATTGCCAAGCTAACTCATGTAGTTAGACCAACCAGCAGGGAACAGGGTGGGAATTTGTGGGGTTTATTCATTATTTATTTATTTTATTATTTGGGGCTTATAAGCAGGGGCTTTTTGACCTTTTTGCCCTATTCTGTGTGCCGGCCTTTAGACAGGCCACCAAGCCTTCCAAAATCGTTAATAAAACAAGCTTTGCTGAGAGATCCCGCCTGGGCTTGTTCCATTGGCAAAGACGGCCGTTTCCTACATTTACCAGAAGCCCACTGAGCACTTGCCATTAACCCACCCTGTGCCACGGGCCCCGCGCCGCAGGGCAGCGATCACACACACCCCGCAACTCCCACCCGCTGGGGCGGATCAGGGCAGGGGCAGCAGCAGCCGCCCCCGGACCCGCTGCTCCGGGGCCGGTACCGGAGCGGCGCGGCCCCCGGGGGACGCCCCCACGGTGAGGGCGGCACCGCGGCCGCCTCAAGATGGCGCCGGGCGGGCCGGCCGCGGGGGACGCATGTGGCGTCACGTGACGCTCCGCCGCCCAATCAGCGGCGGGCGGCGCTGCGCGGGGAAGATGGCGGACGATAAGGTGAGTGGGGCGGCGGGCCGGGTCGGACCGCGGGGCCGTGGGTTCGGTCTCCGTGCCGGGTCCGGTCCTTGTGCCGGGTCCCTGTGAGCCCGCGTGTCTCCGCAGGACCCGCTGCCCAAGCTGAAGGACCTGGCGTTCCTGAAGGACCAGCTGGAGAGCCTGCAGCGCCGCGTGGAGGGCGAGGTGCAGGCGGGCGTGGGGCAGGTAACGCGACCCCGCGGGGGGTGACCTGGGGGGGCCCGCCAACCCGTCCTGAGAGACCTGCTTTAAAAACAAATAAACAAAGAGTAGGAACCGATTCCCTTGCCAATATAACAGGCCCAGGCAGGATCTCTCAGCAAAGCTTATTTTATTAAAGGTTTTGCAAGGCCAGGTGTTCTGCCGAAGGTGGGCACACGGGACAGGGCAAAAGCTGCTGCTTGTATTCCCCGATTCGCGGCTGCAAATTCTCTCCCCCATTCCACGTTGCTGGGTACAGAATTCTCAGAATACCTGATGCTTCCCGGCTGTCCTGCCTCAGTTTCCCTCTCTAACTGCTCCAGTTGTAACAACCCTCCCTTATCTATTTATTTCCATTGAAGGTCTGGTTTCTTGGCTCTCTGGCCAACCTTCCCCCCAGCTTAACTTTTAACCACAGCAGTCAGTTTGGAGAGCAGTGTAGGGGAAAGGGACCTGGGGGTCCTGGGGACAGCAGGGTGACCATGAGCCAGCACTGGGCCCTTGTGGCCAGGAAGCCAATGGTGCCTGGGGTGGGTTAGAAGGGGGTGGTCAGTAGGTCAGAGAGGTTCTCCTGCCCCTCTGCTCTGCCCTGGGGAGACCACACCTGGAATATTGTGTCCAATTGTGGCCCCTCAGTTCCAGCAGGACAGGGAACTGCTGGAGAGAGTCCAGCGCAGCCACCAAGATGCTGCAGGGAGTGGAGCATCTCCCGTGTGAGGAAAGGCTGAGGGAGCTGGGGCTCTGGAGCTGGACAAGAGGAGACTGAGGGGGGACTCATTCCTGGGGATCAATATGGAAAGGGGGAGTGTCAGGAGGATGGAGCCAGGCTCTTCTTGGTGGAAACCAGTGGGTGCATACTGGAACACAGAAGGTTCCACTTAAATTTGAGAATAAACTTGTTCCCAGTGAGGGTGCTGGAGCCTGGCCCAGGCTGCCCAGGGAGGTTGTGGAGTCTCCTTCTCTGCAGACATTCCAACCCGCCTGGACACCTTCCTGTGTAACCTCATCTGGGTGTTCCTGCTCCATGGGGGGATTGCACTGGATGAGCTTTCCAGGTCCCTTCCAACCCATGACATTGTGTGATTTAGCGCAAAGTGACTTTGTTTCACATTCAGGGTCTGGTAGCTGATGTTCCTCAGTCCCCAGCCGCTGGGTCAGGCCTCAGATCTACAAAACAACATTACTCTTTCAAGGGCTCCTCACAAAAACCACTGGGGCATGTCCCAGCCCCGCAGTGGCCATGCCTGCCGGCTCACCCTCCCTCTCTCCCACAGGACGGCTCCCTGCTCGCCTCCCCCTTTCTCAAGGGCTTCCTGGCCGGGTACCTCGTGGCCAAACTTCGCTTCTCGGCTGTCCTGGGCTTCGTGGTTGGCACCTGCACGGGGATCTACGCTGCTCAGAACTACGCTGTTCCCAACATTGAAAAAACAGTCCGGGACTATGTCAGCTCACTGAAAAAAGGCCGGGACTAGCACGGAGCCCTTCGACGGCGGTGACTAGAGCGGTTACTCCTTGGTCAGCAGGCGCAGGAGATTCCTGGGGCTCGCAGAGGCACGTCACACACACCGTTCCTTTCCACTAGAAAAGGGCTTTACACCATGTTGGTGTGAGACACCAGCAGGTCTGGTGATGGGGCGTTCATCAGAGCATCGTGACAGCGACAGTCGCCCCACTGATCCAAAGTAGCTTGGAAGCATCGGCAGCCAACGGTTTGCCAGCTGCCTTTCCCCTGCCGCTGTCCCCATGTCCCTGCAGACGGAACAGCTGCCTGCGACATGTCACCACGTTCAGCACCCATACACCCTTCTGCTGAGCGCACGCTTTGCCCCAGGAACGTGCTTTGTGTGGCTTCTCGAGGAGACCTGTAGTGCTCTTCCTAGTGACAGACAAAATCATTCTCCTCTACTGCGTCAGAAATGTAGCAGGAAACGTCCTGTTTTAATCAGGCTCATTAAATTCACGGTATTTAGTCTCTTCTTGAGTGTTCTAGGGTGCGAGTCTGTCTGGCCTGTTTGTGCTGACAGCAGCTTGCCCTTCTGCCTGCCACCTGAAAATGGTGACACTTGGTAACGCCGCTGGCCCCGCACGGCGGGTGCTCCACAGGGGGCTCTGGGGGCTGATGCTGCTCCTGTCTGTAGCCATATACGGCTCTCACGCTCCCCTCCTCACCCTCTGCAAGGTGGATGGGACGATCCCCTTCAGCTCCGCGTCCGTCGTGGTTCTTGTCGAGCTGACAAAACTGCTGCTCTCCCTCCTCTTCCTGTTGGCCTGCAACCGGGACCTGCTGCGTGTGGCTGTGTCGTGGCATCACGTCGTCCCCTTCGCCCTCTCCGCTCTGCTCTACGCTGCCAACAACAACCTGGTGGTCCACATGCAGCTCTTCATGGATCCCAGCACCTACCAGGTGCTGAGCAACCTGAAGATCGTCAGCACTGCGCTCCTCTACAGCCTGTTCCTGCGGCAGAGGCTGGGAGCACGCCGCTGGCTGGCGCTGCTGCTGCTGCTGGCTGCGGGGGTGAGCTACAGCTGCGGCGGCCTGCGGGACCCCGGCAGCGCCTCCGAGACGCAGCTGCACGTCACGCTGCTGGGCTTGGTGCTGCTGGCAGTTTACTGCCTCATATCGGGCTTGTCCGCCGTCTACACGGAAGCCATCCTGAAGAGCCAGGCGCTGCCGCTCAGCCTTCAGAACCTCTTCCTTTACTTCTTTGGGGTCCTGCTCAACTTGATGGGCTACTTGTGGAGCAGCGCGGAGGGTGGGTTCTGGGAGGGCTTCTCCTCCTGGGTGCTGGTGATTGTGCTCAGCCAGGCCTTGAATGGCTTGATCATGTCCGTGGTCATGAAGCACAGCAGTAACATCACCAGGCTCTTCGTCATCTCCTGCTCCATCCTGGTCAACGCCCTCCTGTCCATCACCCTCTTCAACCTGCAGCTCACCCTCCTCTTCTTCGTTGCCGTCTCATGCATCGGCCTCGCTGTTCACTTGTACTATGGGGTGACGTAGCTGTTGACCCTGCCCTGTGTGCACTGGGGTGATCTCCAGCCGTTCTCAGGGGTGCTCTCAGCTCCTCAGCGGGCCTCTCCCATCGGCCTCACTGCGCTGCTCATGGCAGGAGGTGTTACTGGTGGATGGGTGCAAGAGCAGCACTGTGGGGGGAGGTGCCTGTTCTGGGGGGACACTGGGCCCCTCTCCAGCCCTGCTGAGCTCTGCCACGGGGCTCCTGCACCCTTGGGTGGCCCCAGCCTCCCCAGTGGGTCCTGAATGTTCTTGCAGTGTGTCACATTTCAAGCTGCATCCCCAACTTCTCCACACCAAAGAGCACGCCCGTTCCTTGTGCCTGTAAATGCTGCGCTGTGGGCTCTGTGCGCAGGCAGCTCTGCTGCACGACCGCTGCCCGGCCAGCCTTGCTCTGACACCGTTTCACCTCCTGTGGGTGGTGTGTCCCCGTGTCGGGGGGGCCATGTCCACTCGACATGCTCAGCTGATCCCCAGCCCGTGGCCCCAGGGGAGCCCCAGTGCTGCAGGAGGTCACCCTGCTGGGCTGAGCCCCCCCGAGGTGGGCAGAGGTTTGTCCCTCCGGGAGGTACCAGCCATGTGCACAGGGCTGGGCTCTGCTCCCTGCAGAACTGCACACGGTGGGCAGGGGCGTCTCTCCCCCGTCTCTGCAGTTTTCCAGCCCCTGGCTGAAGGGCCCTTCTCAGCCCCATTCCCCTCCTCAGTTGTGGTGTTGCTGCCCTGTGCAGAGCAGATGGGGAATGGGGGGTGCGGGATCTGCTTTGCCTGCTCCCAAAAAGGGAGACAGGGCTTGGATTTGTACCAAGGCGGTGGCTGGTGAGCTCCTGGCTGTGGGAGTCACCACTGGCCCTGGCCGAGGGTATTAAAGCTGCGGTTCAACAGTAGGTGCATGTGTGTCCTCCCTGTGGGAAGGTGTCTGTTCCCTTGGCGGAGTTTTGGGGGCTGGGGACACGTCGGAGCCTGATGATGCTCATTGTTGAAGGGGCACCTGCTTTATCCCACGTGGCAGCAGCCCAGGGGCCACCAGCCCCGCCCTCCGCACCTGTTCCCATGGCTGGGTTGTGCCCCAGCCTGTGCAGGCAGGTGCCCCACAGCAGAGCAGGGTGGTTTGTCTGGGGCTGGCTGGTCCCCTGGCACCTGGGGGGATTGGTTAGAATCACAGAATCATTTGGTTGGAAAATACCTTCAAGATCATAGAGTCCAACCGTTAACCCAATACTGCCAATGTCACGTCTAACCCATGTCCCTAAGAGCCCCATCTATACGTCTGTCCAACCCTCCAGGGATGGTGGTGACTCCAGCACTGCCCTGGGCAGCCTGTTCCAATGCCCGACAGCCCTTTGGGGAAGAAATTGTTCACAAGATCCACCCTCAACCTCCCCTGGCGCAACTTGAGGCCGTTTCCTCTGCTCCTGGCGCTTGTTCCTGGGGAGCAGAGCCCGACCCCCCCTGGCTCCAAGCTCCTTTCAGGCAGTTCAGAGCTCAGAAGGTCTCCCCTCAGCTCCTGTTCTCCAGCTGAACCCCCCAGGTCCCTCAGCTGCTCCCATCACACTTGTGCTCCAGCTCCGTTACCGTTACTCTGAGCCCCCGCCTGCCCAGGGGTCTCCAGGCGGGAGGTTCAGGCTGGGTTGAGTTGTTGCCAATGGAGCAAACAGCAGCTGGGGCTCTGTCAGGAGGAGGTCTGGGGGGGATGTTCCTCACAGGGGTGCTGCCAAGGGCACATGAATCCTGGGCTTCTGGGACATAAGGATTTCTTCCCTCCCCTCCAGCTGCTCTAGACTGGCGTGAGCTGGTGGCCCAGCCCCACATCTTCCCCCTTGACCCACACCCATGCGCCCTTGAACATGCTACGGACCCCAAGGGCACCCAGCTCCATGGCTGGACCCTGGGCCCCGTTTGGCCGCTCTCTGGCTCCAGCCATGTGTCTGCACACACGCTGGGCTCTCAGCCGATGGCCGGTCCAGCCCGTGTCTGCTCGCAGGATACGGGGACTTGTGTGCACAACGGAGAGTGAGGGGACACAGGCAACACCCAGGAGCAGATTTTAATGAGAAGACAAGACAGGCCACAGGGACAACCTGCAGGGTTTGTCCAGGCGAGCACTGTCCCCCTGTGACCAGCCCCTCTCCCCCATTCCCCATCCCCCTGTGCTCATCCCCCCGATCCTCACTTTGGTCCTTCCCACAAACGTTCCCAGGAAGTTTCGCACATTCCCCCAACCCCCTCAGCACCCCAGAATCAATTTTCTCTTTCCTGTGAGACATTTCCTGAATAACCCAGAATCTGGAATAAACCCATTTTCATCTTATCAGTTAAAAAGTTTCTGGTTGAACCTCTTCGAGGTCACACTTGAGGGGTTTGTCCACCAGTGCCTCGAGAGCTCAGGTCTCGGTTGCTGTCTCTGTTACCCCCCGCTCGTTAGCGTTTGCACACAGGGGTGTTTAATTTAGTCATTTTTCCTGTCCTTTGTGGTTTTTCTCTTGTGCTGAACGGCAGTTGAGCAAACACCTTCACAAACCCCATCTCCTCACAGCCAGGGCCCAGCCGCAGCTGGAGGGTTGGGGGCGCAGCAGAGGGGCTGCGGGGGACACAGGGTGTGGGGGGGTCTGGGCAGGGACCATCAGACCCCAGCGAGGCAAATCTGATGGACCTGAACTCCTGTTCAGGGCAGACGACATCACAGGGGCAACGGGGGCACATCGGGGATTGGGGACCTGGAATTTGCCATAAGGAAAACCCCTTTGGGAGGGCACAGCCGTGGGACAGAGCAGGGCAAGGGGCTTTGCTTGGGGCCTTTCTCAAAATTTGTGTGGGCAAAGCCACAGCCACTGTGGGATAATGCTGGGGACAGTCCTGCTCCACAGCGGAGCTTGGACAGGGGACACTGAGAGACCCCCCACCAGCACCTGGGGTCCTGTGAGTCTTCCCACGGAGCTCCTGGCCCCACAGCCCCCGCGGGGACACGCTGGCGGCAATGGTCACGCGTCCCCTTCACACCCTGCGGCAGGGCCGGAGGAGCCCGGGCCGGGACCTGAGCAGGCAGGCAGCCCCGGCCACGCCGAGCAGGGCCAGGACAACGCAGACAGGGGCGATCACGGCAGCGCGGTCACACTGCAGCACCGAGACCGGCACGTCCCGCACCAGCCTGCCCTGGTAGCGCGGGGGGGAGCGACACGTGTAGCCCTGGGGCCAGCCCTCCCCGAGGCTCCCCGTGCCCCCCAGCGCCTGCAGCGCCCCGGCCCCCGCGCAGGAGCAGTTGTAGGGGTTCCCAGCCGCAGCCACGACCCGCAGCTGCCTCAGGAGCTTCACCTCATCCCACGGCAGCTCTGTAATCGAGTTGTTGTCTAGGTGGAGGGTGTCCAACTCGGGGTAATTCCTGATGGAGGGGGCAGCCTGCAGCATGTTTTGACTCAGGAAAAGCTTCTTCAGCGAGCTGAGGGAGGTGTCTACGGTGTGGAGGTGGTTGCAGCTCACGTCCAGCACTTCCAGACTGGGAGGCAGAGGTGTGAGGACTTCATCCAAGCCAGTGTCGGACAAGTTAAATGTTCGGAGGGACACTGGCCACTGGCAGGAGGAGGATGGGGCTGCCAGGAGCTTGTTCTGGCTGAGATCCAGATGCTGGAGCTCGGGCAGCAGCTGCAGGCTCTCGCACACGCCATGGTAGGACGTCAGGTTGTTGCGTTGCAGGCTCAGTACCTGCAGCTGAGGGAAAGCCCCCTTGCAGAAGGTGGGCATCAAACCCTCATCCCCAAGGCTGTTTTGTGCCACGTCCAGGGAGCGCAGAGCTCTGAACGTCCTTCCAATGGCACAGGGCAGGCTGGTGAGGCGGGAGCCGGTGACAGCCAGCTCCTGCAGCGTCTCCAGCCAGCTGCTCAGGCTGGACAAGTCCTCCTCGCGGCCCGTCAGCGGGGCAGATGTCACATTGTGGAAGTGCAGGGACAAGATGGGCAAGTTCTGACCGGCCATTTCGTCCCAGTTGCCTCTCCCCTCAAAAGTGCAGCTGTCAAACACCAGCTCCTGCACCTGGGTGTAGGAGAAGAAACTCAGGACTCGGGCCAGGAGTATTTCAGGCACCAGAAGATCACCAAAAATGATTTTCCTGATGACAAGAGAGCCCAGCATCTCAATAGTGGGGGGGTCCAGGTCGCTGATGGGGAAGGCCACATATCTCTGCAGCTCTCCCCCCCGGAACTCCAGGACAGTGGCTGCTAGGCACTGGATGATGCTGCCGACGCTTTCCTGGGACAGGTTGTAGCACACACAGTGCTCCTGCGTGCGGTTGAAGAAACACCTGCCCTCTGCCTCCAACAGCCCCAGCCACAGCAGGAGCAGAACAGCCACATTCATGGTGAACAACCTAGAAACGAGGAGAGCAGCAGTGAAAGGCAGTGCTTGTGGTGGCTGAGGGAACCGTCCGATCCAGACAACTGGAGGGATTGGGCAGGTTGAGCCACCGCTCGGGGACACGGCACTGCCCTCGTCCCTCCTGCCCAACGCTCCGGGCTGCTCAGCCAGGGCTCAGGGCAGAGCTCAAATCACCAGGGAACACCCAGGAGCTACCGCCGGGCAGGGAGGTGGTGGCTCTGGGCACACCCCACCCCAAAACCAGGGTTTCAGCAAAGCAGGGTGGCTCCTCCCGGGCTCTGCGCTCTCCTGGCACAGCCCCGCTCCAAACCCCGCAGGAAATCACCAGGAGAAACTAGAATTGTTGAGTTACGGATAGTGAAGCCGGATCTATCAGTCTGACCGCGGGACAGGAGAGCCACAGCCGTTTGTTTCTCTGCACGCTGCACTGTGTGATCCGGGGCAGGAAATTGCAACAGGGCTTCTTATTTTCCTTTTCCTCACTCAGCGATTTGATTCATGACCAGGCTCCAAGGGGACAGCAAAAAGTAATTTCTGAGGGTCTGTATTCACCCCTGTCAGCACCAAATATCGCTTTGCTGTCCAGCTGACGGCTTATCAACAGATCGCAAATAAAGCAGCAAGCAAAGTTAAAGGCTCCCAAGAATGTGCTGACTCAGCTGTGTCCTAGCACCCAGATGGTTGGTAGCGAGGAGCCTTTGGGGGTCTCCAGCCCAACCTCCTGCTCTGAGCAGGTCTGTTGCCAGCACAAGCCCCGATCAGCCACAGCTTTTTCTGGCTGCGCCTCAAAACCCTGGGCAGACGGAGCTCTCCCTACCTGTCTGTGCCTCCGCGGGGCCGCAGCACGTCCCGGGGAGCAGCTCTGCTGGCAATGTCCCCCTGGCTGGAGGGGCAGCACGAAGCAGGAGTAGGTTTGTCCAGTGACTCAGCAGCCAGCTCACACCGAAATGTTTCCTTGCCCCACGGCTGCTTCCTCTAGCTGCTGCCAAACGCAGGGCTGGGGTGCCGGAGGCTGTGCCAGCGCTCGGCTCTCCCTGCGCCCGCTGCTCCCCAGGCTCCCGCCCCAAGATACCGCGGTGCTCGCAGGCGTCTTCCTGCTGCTGCTGGCTCTCCCGCTGCCCGTCCTGCTGCAGGTGCGGGTGGCCGGGGCCGGTGGGCACTCACAGGCTGGTGCGGGCGCTGCCCTGGCTCCCGCTGCCCCACTTCCCCAGCGGGACCCGGCCGTGCCGCGGGAAGCAGCACGAGGTGCAGCAACCGCCCCAGCCACTTCTGCTTTGCTTCCCTGCAGCTGCGGGCTGGGAAGGGGGTTGGTGTAAGTGCCAATGCTGGTCATGTTCATAGGAGGGATGAGGGACAAGAGGAAACGGCTTCAGGTTTCACCCAGTTCAAGTTTAGATTGGATATTAGGAACAATTTCTGCCTGGAAAGGGCTGTCGGGCATTGGAACAGGCTGCCCAGGGCAGTGTTGGAGTCACCATTCCTGGAGGGGTTGGACAGACATGGAGATGAGGTTCTCAGGGACATGGGGCAGTGCCAGGGGTGGGGTAACAGTTGGACCTGAGGATCTTGAGGGGCTTTTGTAGGAAGAAATTGTTCCCAAGATCCACCCTCAGCCTCCCCTGGCGCAACTTGAGGCCGTTTCCTCTGCTCCTGGCGCTTGTTCCTGGGGAGCAGAGCCTGACCCCCCCTGGCTCCAAGCTCCTTTCAGGCAGTTCAGAGATCAGAAGGTCTCCCCTCAGCTCCTGTTCTCCAGCTGAACCCCCCAGGTCCCTCAGCCGCTCCCATCACACTTGTGCTCCAGCCCCTCACCAGCTCCGTTCCCTTCTCTCAACTCGCTCCAGCACCTCAAGGCCTTTCTTGGCACCCAAAACTGCCCCCAGGATTCGCGGTTTGGCCTCCCCAGTGCCCAGCACAGGGACGGTCCCTGCCCTGGTCCCGCTGGCCACACCAGCGGTGCTGTCCCCGGGCAGACCCCGTTGCCGCCCCTGCAGCCGGTGCCGTCCCCGCCCGCTCCGCAGGGCCCGGCCTCGCACGGGGCCGCCCGCGCTCCCGCTGCCGCCGCAGCAGCGGGATGGCGGGGGGGCCGAGCCCGGGAAGGGCCGGGGCTGAGCTCCTGTGCCGGGAGCCAGGGGGCCGGGGTGCCTGGGCCCGGGGGTGCCCGGACTCGCCGGCCGAGCCCTCGGGGGCTTCACGACCCCAGCCCCGCTTCCCGCGGCCCCGGCCCCGGCCCCCGCCCTGCCCGCCGCCCCGCCCCGGGCCCGGCCGGCCCTTGTCCCCGCCCCGGCCTCCTCCTCCTCCTCCTCCTCCCGCCGCCATGTGGGGCCGGCGGGGCCGCTGGGCCGGGCGCGGCGGCGCGGAGGAGCTGCGGGCCCGGCGGCGGGAGCGAGAGGCAGGTCCGGACCCAGGGGTGCGGGGGGGTTTGCGGGACCCCGCGGGCACCGGGGCCGCTGCTGGGAGCCCCGCGGGCGCCAGCGCTGCCCCGCAGCGGGACCAGCCGGGGCCCGGGTCGCCGCGCATCCCGGGGCGGTTGGCAGCTCTGGGCTGCCGGCCCGCTCGGGAAAGCGTTTCACAGCCGTATTTGTCTCTAATCCGCGTGGCTTTTCTGCCCTGGGTGCCCCTGCGGTTTGGGCTTTGCAAGGTCTCCCCCGGATAAACCAGCCCTGGGTCCCTCCGGGTGCAGCCCCGCGGTCCCCGCGGCCCGTCCTGCCGCTCTGCCCGGCCTGGCCTCGCACCTTGACCCGCACCCGGCCCCGGGCGCGGTCTGAACGCGGCCGCTGCCCCGCGGGACCGGCTCGGCGCTGCTCCCTGACACAGGGAACTGACGGTGTTTGGTGGGATGGAAAAGC
The DNA here is from genome assembly GCF_964273445.1 of Streptopelia decaocto. Taxonomy (NCBI): domain Eukaryota; kingdom Metazoa; phylum Chordata; class Aves; order Columbiformes; family Columbidae; genus Streptopelia; species Streptopelia decaocto. The sequence continues at coordinate 17,335,121 of NC_138667.1, forward strand.
GGGTGGTGACGGGACCGGTTCCACGGCAGCTCTCAGGAGAGCCCGGCGGCAGGAGCAGCTGGTCAGCAAGCGGCTTCTGCGGGAGGACAGCGCAGCAGAGGAGGGTGGACGGGATGGCGCAGACATCGTGCCGGACCCTCTCTCGGAGGACGAGGTGAAGAGCAATGGTGTTCTCCGTGGTGATGGGGTCCCTGGGGTCTGCCCCAGCCCCTGGGCATGTGGAGCAGCCCGGGTGGCGGGTTTGGGAGGGTTTTCTGAGTCACTGCCAGACATGGTGAGAAACAGGTGCTTTGCGACCATCTTTGTGCCCGGGGTTTCTTTGCCTCCAGGATTAACGGGATGAAATCTTCACCTTGGCACTGCTTGAAATTCACCCATCTTTTCATTTTCGGATAGGTTCTTGAGCTGCTCAGAGGCATGCAGAGAGGTTCAGAGGACAGGAAAGGATCGCTCAGCCGCCTGCGCCACGCTCTGCAGAACAAGGACACTCAGCAGAAGTTTGTCAGGTCAGCCTGGGTTGGGCACCGCGTGGCTGGGCACGTCCAGAGTGGCCCTTTGTCGCAGCCGTTGTGCGGGTGAGCTGCTGTGTGGCCGAGGGTGGGAAGGCAGGAGGTGACAGCGGCCGTTGCGTCCCGCCAGGCTGGACGGCAGCATCCGGACGCTCGTGGGGCTCTTCACCAGCAGCCTGGCTGACGTGCAGATGGAGGCCGCGCGCTGCCTGCACGAGCTGTCCCACTCCAGCGACCCCGCTGTGGCTGAGGCCTGTCTGCCAGTGACCTCCTATCTCCTCACCTACCTCTCCGGACACAGCGTTGAGTTCACGGTAAGATCCGTGCGCGTGTTTGCTTGCAGCTCTGGCACCTGATAATCCTCTGGTAGCAGTTGGGCGCTGACCTCCTTTGGCCACCCCCAGCCTAACAAGGCTGACATAGGAGCGCTGGTGGGAAGGGGTGCTCTGGAAGGCTCCAGTCCAACCTTCCCGTTGGAGCAGGACTGTCCCCAGTGCTAGCCCAGGGCAGCGTGGCTTTGTTTTGGAAATACAGAGACCCCCTTCACTGTGTCCCATCCCAACGCCAATACGAGTTTGTTTCCATCGTGTTTGCACCTCCTTCCAGGCGGCTGCAGCCTGCTCTGAGAATCAGAGAGTAGAAGCATTTTGGTTGGAAGGGACCCTTAAGATAGAGTCCAACCATAACCCACCCCTGGCACTGCCCCATGTCCTGAGAACCTCATCTCCGTCTGTCCACCCCTCCAGGGATGGTGACTCCAGCACTGTCCTGGGCAGCCTGTTCCAATGCCCCACAGCCCTTTGGGGAAGAAATTGTTCCCCAGATCCAGCCTCAACCTCCCCTGGTGCAACTTGAGGCCGTTTCCTCTCGTCCTATCACTTGCTATCTGGGAGAAGAGACCAACACCCTCCGTGCTTAAATACTCCCAAGCCTCATCCAGGCCGGGCAAACCCTCCTGCCGCAGCCCAGGACACACTGGTTTGCCACATTTGCGATGGCCGGTTCATCTCCAAGCCCGGTTTGCGGAGGCAGGGGGACATTTGGGGACTGCAGGCTGCGGCAGCAGGACTCCATCGTCAGACGGAGGGCCGGGACGGGGGCACCTTGGCGTCTGTGTGGTGGGTAAAGCAGGAACACCAGGTGCAGGGCAGTTCAGGGCAGTCACCATGGAAAGGCTGTGGAATGAGAGGGGTCTTGGGGAAACATCGTAGCAATAATTAGAAGCCTGAAAAATCTCCAAAGTAGAAGCGATCAGACCCCAACCTGAGCCAGATAGAAAAAGGATAAACTGAAGCTGATCCAGCTGGGAATGGGGTAGCTGGAGAGCCTTGAAGTTTCCATCTATGTTTACCCCTCTGAATGTGGCTTCAGCCGCGCTCAGGGGACGTGTGTGCCCCGGTCCCGGGGTGCAGGCGATGAGGGGCAGCCCAGAGGAGGTGACCTGCTGTTCTGGGGTGTTGCAGGAGCTGTGTTTGTACACGCTGGGGAACCTGGTGGTGGAAAGCGAAGCTGTGAGGAAGCAGCTTCTGCCTCAGGGCATCATTCCAGTGCTGGCATCCTGCATCCAGGTGGGTGAAATAGCTCAGCTGCGCTTCCCCTGCCCCAGAAAGAGCCTTTTCTGATGCCCTGCAGGCGCTGGCTGAGGGCACGGAGGTACCAGCCACCTTCCCGCTGTGGGCACAGACCCCTGCCCAGGGCTGTTCCTTGCGGGTAAATGTCTCTGTGGGCTCTCCTGCGCTCCATTTTCGGGGCTCAGGTCATCACCTTGTGCTCTTCTCCAGCTGAACCTCTCTCATGCACAGCTGCGGCTGTCAGATGGGGAGCTGCAGGCTCTCCCCTCGGTACGGCTGGGCTGCAGCGGGCAGATGAGGCCGACACAGAGGGGAGGGCTGTGGGGTGCAGATCTGCGTGCCCAGAGCAGCTCTGCTGCCGTGTTTGGGCTCTGGGATCCCTACAGCTGCAGCTGTGTGAGCCCAGGGAGAGGGACAGCGCAGCTCTGGTGTGGCCACAGCTTGCTCTGTCACTGCGGTCCCCTCTGTGCCCCCAGGCGCGGGCAGACCGCGCGCTCGGCTGCCCGGTTTGGCGTTACAGAGGAGTGGCGCAGCGCGGCCCTGCCAGGCGGCGTTAGCCGTGCTCTGTTTGATTGCAGTCCCCGCACGAGGCGGTGCTGGAGGGTCTGGGTTACGTCCTCTCGCAGCTGCTCCAAGCCAAGGAGGCCCCCGCAGAGATCGTACCGTGAGTCCCACCCTTGTCACCCTCCGTCGGGACGGGCCCTGGGGCCTGGTGTGGTATTTGTGTGCCAGGGACAGCGACACCTTTCCCATCCCAGTGATGTTAATAGTTCAGAGCAGAATCTTACCAGGACTGCGGATGTTTTGCTGCAGATCAGGGCGCGGGGCTTGACTCTTTTCCCTCAGCCTCATCGGAGCAGACAGCTCTGGTATTTCGGTAAAGGACAGTGTTGAGCAGGGCAGGCTTGCAGGGAAATTCTGGCTGTGTTCCTCCTGCGAAGGAAAAGATCAGCTTGACAGGCCCCAGTGCCAAAAATGTGACCCCAGCCATGATGTCCTGAGCGCCCCCAGGCCCTGCCATGGACGGGGGGGTTGTTTTGGGCATCAGCGCTGCCCGGCGCCACAGCCTGGGCTCGGAGCCTCTTCCAGGTGTGGTTTTAGAGCATGTGGCCCCCAGTATGAGAGAGAGCAGCTCCTGCTTGGTGGCCAGGGCCAGTGTCCCCCCGTCACCTGTCTGTCCTGGCTGTGCCTGTGCTAACTCTGCCGTTCTGCCCCCAGCTTGGTTCTGGACTCTGTGCTCCCCCAGCACATGCTGCGACTGGTTTGTTCTGGTCTCAAGGCTGGGACAGGAGCAGCCGTGGAGTTTGCGTGGTGTCTCCACTACATCGTTTGTAGGTAAATGTGCTTTCCTCCTCGTTTTGAGTTCCCTGAGGGCAGCCAAACAGAGAGGCACGAGGGCACGGGTTCCTGCCAGGGCGCCTGGATTGCCACCGCTCGCCCCTTTCCCTTGGGAACGCAATTCCCTGCCACCCGGGGCATTCCTGCTCCGCCATCCGAGCACACATGTGCTATTTGCAGGGTCACCATGTTCTTTGTGGGTGATAAATCCGAGGAGGCTGTTCCCAGTCCTCTGAACCCCCCCAGTTGCCTCCCTGTGTCAGGAGTTGCCCCCCACGATCCCCAAGGCAAGTTCCCTGGCTCCTGGAGCTCTGGGTTGCCCAGTGTCCCCTGGCCAGGCTGGCTGCCACCAGCGGTCCCTCCTGCCTCGGCGCAGCTCCTCCGGTGTCACCTTCGAGCAGCCCCAGCAGAGACACAGGCACCTGTGGGCACTCAGGTGGATCGGGGCTGGTGTTTTCAGAGCCACGCGGATAATTCCAGTGGATCTGTTTGCCAAGGGCTTTTCAACTTTCTTGTCAGCTCAGAGGCAGCTGCTGTTCGAATGTGGAACAAGCCCTGTGCTGGTTCAGCAGAGCGCTCTGAATTGCCAGGCGCTGTTGTTTGGCGAGGGCTACAGCTGTTTTCCCCGAGGGGCGAGGGTGACCGTGCTGTCCCTTCCCTTTGCAGCCACACAGCCGATGCGGCACTGCTGTCCCTGGGCACCCTGCCTGCCCTCACCGCGCTCCTGCTCGACCTGGCTTCCGAAATCCCCCCGGATGCTCCCGAGGGCCTGGAGCTGGTGAGAGGCGGGCAGGACGCGCTGGTCCCGGCGCTGCGTGGGGACCGGCCCGGCTGCAGGGCTCTGTGTTTGCCCCGTCACAGCTCGTCTGCCCGGTGCTGCGGTGCCTCAGCAACCTGCTGGCGGGGGACACGGGCTGCCAAGGCCAGATCCGGGACGAGCGCCTGCTGGTCGCCCTCTTCCTCATCCTGCAGAGCTTCCTCCAGCAACATCCCTTCATTGTTCAGGAGGGTCTGTGGCTGCTCAACAACCTCACAGGTGAGCGCCCGTGGGGCTGGGACCTGCCCGGCGGTGTCTTGTCTACAGAGACCTCGACTGTACTGATATGTTCCTCGTCTCCCACCCCAGCAGACGAGCCCTTCTTCTGCTCTGCTCTGCTCGCCCTGGACTTGCTCCCGGCCCTGCTGCAGCTCCTGCCGTGCTCCCCGATGGCCGCTGCGTTGGTAAGAACTCGTTGGGCGTTCAGGAACACGAACCCCGCACACACGATGCTCAGGGTGGAGGTTGGCTGGGGGCAGCAGCAGCTCGGCAGAAGGTCTCGTGTCATGGCAGTGTCACCATCTGCGTCCCCTGAGGTCACTGTGTCCGTACTGATGATTGATGGAGCCTTGTCCCAGCAGAAGAGGGGTCCTGAAGCAGATGTTCCCAGATGAGCAGGCCCGGGGAGGCTGCGGCCACCTGCTTTCAAACAACTCTGAAGCTCTGGGGAGATGCTGTACCCTGGGTGGGGATGGAGAAGGCTTCTTCTTGTCAATCATACTCCGGGCTGCATTCCCAGCCCCATGGGCAGCAGGTTTGGGGGGAACCTGCCCCTCTGCTCCGCTCTCTGAGACCCCCCTGCAGTGCTGGTCCAGCTCTGGGTCCTCAGCACAGGACACACATGGACCTGCTGGAGAGGGGCCAGAGGAGCCACAGGAATGATCCAAGGCTGGAACAGCTCTGCTGGGGGACAGGCTGAGAGAGCTGGGGGGTTCAGCTGGAGAAGAGAAACTCCGGGGAGACCTTACTGCGGCCTTTCTGGACTTAAAAGGGGAGGATAAGATGGGGACAGACTTTTTAGCAGGGCCTGTTGTGATAGGACATGGGGTGATGGTTTTACTGAAGGAGGGAGATTCAGGCCAGACATGAGGAAGAAATTGTTGGCCCTAAGGGTGGTGAGAGCCTGGCCCAGGTTGGCCAGAGAGGTGATGGATGAACCATCCCTGGAGACATCCCAGGCCAGGCTGGACGGGGCTCTGAGCAACCTGAGCTGGTGAAGATGTCCCTGCTCATGGCAGGGGTGGCACTGGGGGAGCTGGGAAGGGCCCTTCATCCTAAACCATTCTGTGATTTTGAAGAGCATTCACAATCCAGGTGGTTGGTGGGCATGTGGCTTTGGGGAAGCACCTGGTGGGACCTCCGGGAGGACACGGGGAATTCTCTGGAGCCCCCCGAGGCCATGGGGAACCTGCCTGCTAACAAAGCGCACGTCACTCACTCCCTCTCTTTTGCTTCTCATTCCAGGTCCTGACGATTCTGTGCAATATCGCAGAGAAGGGCCCAGCCCTGTGCCGGCAGCTGCACCAGGCTCTGCCCCTGCTGCTGCCCGCGCTGGCACTGCCCGACCCCCAGGCCGTGGGGCAGGGCCTGGAGCTGCTGCACCTGCTCTTCCTGCACTGCCCGGAGGTGAGCGCACAGCTGCCCGCCCCTATCAAGCATCCCTGGGGATGGGGATTATTATTGTTTAATTAACAGTGCCTGTAGGCACTGCCACACAGCCCCTGCTCCCCAGACATGAGCCTGCAGGGCGGCACTAGGGGGGAGAGGGTGGAAGGCCTGCACTGAACAAGACTCTTTTGGGGTGGGTTTTACCCTTTGAGGTTATTTTGGGGGGATTCTTTTGACTCAGCTGTGCTTACGTAGAGCTCTGTGCATTCCCACCCAGCGAGCAGCGTGGCTGGATATACGTGACTGGGGATGACAGTGTGTGGTGGGCTCTGGGGATCCCCGGGCAGCACCGCGGGGGCTCAGGGCACACGGGCCCAACCAGGCAGCTCTCACCCCTCTCTCTCGCCCAGGTGGCTGCCGATTTCATCAGGCAAGGCGGGCAGCAGGCCCTGGAGCAGCACCAGAGCAGTCCAGTGCTCCAGGAGCGGGCGCGAGCACTGCTGGACATGGCCAGGCAGCCCCCGGGAGCATCCACCGCCGGTCCCTGCCACAGCACAGCGTTTGCCTTCCCCTAGGCCTCCCCCTGCGCTCCCCGGAGGAGCGAAGCATTTGTTCCCTGTGTCCAGCTTTCCTGAGGGCTGCTCAGGGCTCTGACCGCCAGCAGCAGCGCGCAGGCTGCCCCGCGCGTCCCCGGAGCTCGGTGCGGCCGCAGAGCCGAGCTGCAGCCGGGCCACGGAGCCGGGCGTGGCTGGTGAACAAACCTGCCGCATCAGCCCTTCCCTCAGCAGCTACTTTGGGCGTTAAACCCAACACACGAAGCCCAGGGTAAGCACGTTGCATTTATACAATTGATAAGTTAAAGAGACATGTTACACAGTAAAGATCATCAGTCATGTCTTCAGCACGCACGTTTACTGTCTGTCTTCACGCTTTGCTTTTCACAATGTCCTCCAAGACCTTGGCCACCTGGTCCACGGTGAGGTTGTCCAGTGACACGCTCTTCTCCTTACCAAACTCTGCAGGAAAGACAGAGGATGAGAGAGGGGGCAGGTGCCTTGGTCCTTCTCTGGCGCAAGAGCACCCCAAAGCCCAGCTTTAGGTTTCACAAGCAGCATTAGCATCACAGCCTGGGCTCCTGTCACCCCCATTTCGCACCCACCACCCCCCAGGTGCCTCCCTGTGCCCCAGTTATCGCTGCCACCTTCTCTGCTCTCAGCCTTTCCCTCGGAGAGAAGCCAGTGTGGTCTCACACATTTCCTCACCTCTTGGTTCACTTTTGCTGCACAGCAGCTGGGCAGAGACCACCACGGCACCCCAAAGTGACCAGGCGGCTCTCAGCCCGCTCACCCTGAGATGCAGTAAAGCGGTGCTGAAAACCTCGCTGTTCCCACAGCTTCCCCCACCCTGCCGGGCACATACAGACCAGACCCAGCGGCTCTGCTGTCCCATGCGCTGACACTGGGAAACTGGTGCTCAAAGAGCCATTGTGTGTCTTCAAAATAAAGTTTCTAAATTATTTTTGCCTATTCCCAGGCAACAAAGCCTTTACAGAGGAGCTTTTCTTCTTGGCATTTGGGCATCTGGGCAGGAACAACCCCAGGTTCCAGTATAAGTTGGGGAACAACCTGTTGGAGAGCAGGGTAGGGGAAAGGGACCTGGGGGTCCTGGGGACAGCAGGGTGACCATGAGCCAGCACTGGGCCCTTGTGGCCAGGAAGCCAATGGTGCCTGGGGTGGGTTAGAAGGGGGTGGTCAGTAGGTCAGAGAGGTTCTCCTGCCCCTCTACTCTGCCCTGGGGAGACCACACCTGGAATATTGTGTCCAGTTGTGGCCCCTCAGTTCCAGCAGGACAGGGAACTGCTGGAGAGAGTCCAGCGCAGCCACCAAGATGCTGAAGGGAGTGGAGCATCTCCCGTGTGAGGAAAGGCTGAGGGAGCTGGGGCTCTGGAGCTGGACAAGAGGAGACTGAGGGGTGACTCATTCATGGGGATCAATATGGAAAGGGGGAGTGTCAGGAGGATGGAGCCAGGCTCTTCTGGGTGACAACCAGTGACAGGACAAGGGGCAATGGGTACAAACTGGAACACAGGAGGTTCCACTGAAAGATGAGAAGAAACTTCTTCCTGGTGAGGGTGGCAGAGCCTGGCCCAGGCTGCCCAGGGGGTTGTGGAGTCTCCTTCTCTGCAGACATTGCAACCCGCCTGGACACCTTCCTGTGTAACCTCATCTGGGTGTTCCTGCTCCATGGGGGATTGCACTGGATGAGCTTTCCAGGGCCCTTCCAACCCATGACATTTTGGGATTCTGTGATTTCACTGAGAACACAGTGAAAACAAAACTTTTTTTTTTTTTTTTATATGAACCCTACATGGGCGGGAGGTCACAGACACGAGCTGCCAAACCGCCTCCCGAGCTGCAGCTCCCTCTGTGTCCCCGAACCCGAACCCCCCGGCACCCGCGGCCCCGCTGGAGCGGCCGAACCCGGGGACACCCGCACGCACCGTAGCGAGCCCAGAGCCTGGGCTGCACCCCCGAGCACTCGCGGATCAGGATGGGGAAATCCGGGTTCGCCTTCTTCAGGGTCACGTAGTGCTGCTCGATGAAGTCTCTGCGGAGGAAAGGAGGGATGAGCGGCGGGTCCCCGCGCTGAGCCCGCCGAGCCAGACAGGCTGAGGCCAGACCCCGGCCCCGCTCACCTGGCGCCGCGGCTGCCGGCCGAGCGCTGGCACAGGTGGATGCGCAGCTCCCGCAGCCCGCGGCCCAGCCCGGCCCCGATCCCCTTCACAGCGGCCGCCGCCATGTTCTCTCCGCTCCGGGCAACAACACGGGGGCGGGGCTTCGGCGGCGGCCAATCGCAGCGTCCGCCAGTGACACATCCGTCAATCGCTGTGCCCGGCGCCCAGCGGCTGGCCAATGCGGACAGGAGGGCGGGTTGAGTGGCCGCGGGGTGCGCTGGGAGCGGCGGTGCGGAGGGGCCGCGGAGTGAAGCGCGATGCCGGAGCGCGACAGTGAGTGGGGTGGGGGACACGGGGGTACACGGACACCCCGGGACTGGAATATCCGGCCCTGGGGCGGGCGGTGCTGCGGCACTCGGGGGAGCTGAGGAGCGGCGCGGTGGAGCGGGCGGTGCAGGCCCGGCCCGGCCTGGGGGCCCTTGCTGGGGGAGCTCCCGGGGTGGCGCTCCGGGCGGGGACACAGCGCGGGTGTTGGGGTGACAGTGACACCGTGGATGGGGTCACGGGGCGTGCCTGGGGATGCGAGGGCAGCTCCGAGGGGTGGGATCCGGGTGTGGGGACACCCCCAGGGAGGCACCAGGACCCCCCAGGGAGGGCTCAGGGACACTCGCGTGGGCGTGGCAGGGTCTCGCTATGGGCAGTGACACCAGGATCCCCGTGTCCCTGTGCCCCAGTGAGGCCAGCCCAGGGTATTCAGTTTGGTGGGGGGTGGGGGTGCTGCTGCCGGGTCGTGGGCTGGGGGCACCGCGGGGGCTGGAGGGGTTCACGACTCTGAGCGCTCCCCTGTTCCCCAGATGAACCGTTCTCCAACCCTCTGGCCCCTGATGGCCACGATGTGGACGACTCGCACTCCTTCCACCAGTGAGTATGGTACTGGGGCACTGGGGCGGGACTGGAGTCACCGAGTGTCCCGAGTTGGGAGGGACCCACACAAGGATCATGGAGTCCAACTCCTGTCCCTGCACAGGACACCCCTCAGGTCACACCATGAGGACGTTGTCCAGTCTCTTCTTGAACACTGTCAGGTTGGGGCCGTGACACCTCCCTGGGGAGCCGGTTCAGTGTCCAGCACCTCTGGGTGAAGAACCTTTTCCTCATGTCCAGCTGACCCTCCCCTGGCACATCTTCTGCCATCCCCTGGGTTCTGTCACTGTCACAGAGAAGAGCTCAGCCCTGCCCCTCCTGCTCCTACTGAGGAACCTGCAGCCCTGTGAGCTCTGCCCTCAGTCTGGTGACTGTGGGCTGGAGCGGGGCTGTGGGACCGCAGGCAGGTTCCCCATGTAGCGGGTGGGGGTGACAGGTGCGCTGCAGCCTCCTGGCTCCTTCCACCGGGACCCCGTGCCCGACTCCATCACACAAGACTCGCTGGCAAACCCTCTGCCTCCTCGGACCCGTCAGGCTGCCGGAGCTCGCTGGGAGGTGACGGTTTCTGTTTCCCCTTTTCCTTGCAGGTCCAAGCTGACAAATGAAGACTTCAGAAAGCTTCTTATGACCCCGCGGGCTGCGCCAACATCTGCGCCACCATCCAAATCTCGCCACCATGAGTGAGTAGGACTCTGTGGGACAAAGTGGAGTGCCCTCCCTCTGGGGCTCTGCTCCTGCGTGACTCTCACCCCCTGTGCTCTGCAGTGGATTATTTAAAGGGGCTTTTGATAAAGAGTGTGCAGCCGGGGCCTGAGGAGCAGACCTTGGCCTTTCTTTGTGGTTGCGTCCATGCGGGGTGCACATTAACTAGAGAAACAGGGGCGTCAGGACTGTTTTAAATAACAGAGGAAATCTTTTATGGCTCTTAAGATGCTTTGTGCAGGAGACAGATTAAAGTTTGTTCTGTAAAAATGGGTGCTTTCCCCTCCTCTCCCTGCTGACAGAGTGGACTTAGGGAGAAATGGGACTGTGCTGTTCCCCTCTTTGAGTGTCTCGGTGCGCTGCTGTGTCTGAGGGACGGTTCTGTCTCGCAGCCTCTGTCTGTGTGGCTCTGCAGCCTGTACATGTGTTTTCTCGCCCTTTTCCAGGATGCCCCGGGAGTACAATGAAGATGAAGATCCAGCTGCTCGCAGAAGGAAGAAGAAAAGGTAAATGGGGAAAGCAACGCATCAGGACTTGTGTATGCACGTTGTGTCCGTCCCATGGAAGCAGCTTCTGAGCTCTGAGGCTACCAAAGGTGGATTGTTTTGGGGCTTTGAAGCCAAGCACAGGGAGAAGAGCTCGGATTGAGTGACTGTCACTGCTTGTGGGAACAAGTGTGGGAGGGCGGCAGCAGGACAGGCGGAGCAGGAGAAGCTCTGGGGTGTCTGGCGGAGCAGAGCAGTGGTGGGATGTCCGTTGGGGCACAGCTGGGCAGCAGGGCTGCACTGCAACTTTTCCCTTTCCAAGAGGACACTGAGCTCCTCTTCGCAGAGCCTTGGAACAGCAGCGTCACCTCACCTGGTGCCCTCCAGGCATGTTGTGTCCAATGGTGCTCTAGTATGTTTTTTGGGGAAGGGGTTGGGAGCAGAACAGACACATGTGGGTTTGTGGGGACTGTTACCTGACTGGAACATCAGAAGCGTGAACCTGTTGCTCTGACACCGAGTTGTTTTTCCAACCCCAGCTACTACGCAAAGCTGCGCCAGCAGGAGATCGAGCGCGAGAGGGAGTTGGCTGAGAAGTACAGGGATCGAGCCAAGGAGAGGAGAGATGGTGTGAACAAGGACTACGAGGAGACGGAGCTGATCAGCACAACTGCCAACTACAGAGCTGTGGGGCCCACGGCAGAGGCGTACGTCACCCCACGGCACCGCCCTGGCTTGGCGTTCTGCTCCAGAGGGGCTTCCTCCTAACTGGCTCCGTTTTTGTTGGACAGGGATAAATCTGCAGCGGAGAAGAGGAGACAGTTGATCCAGGAGTCCAAGTTCTTGGGTGGTGACATGGAGCACACTCACTTGGTGAAGGGTCTGGACTTCGCGCTGCTGCAGAAGGTGAGCACGGACATCACTGTGCAGGCAGGGAGGGTGGGAGTTGCCGCTTAGGGTTGGATTTCTCTTTCTGGGAGAGATTGATGAGGGGCTGGGGAGCTGGTGGAAGTGGCCTTACTGGTTCTGATGGGCGGCGGTGGCATGGATTGGTCTGTAACGGATGGATTTGCTCTGCGGCCAGGTACGGGCTGAGATTGCCAGCAAGGAGAAGGAAGAAGAGGAAATGATGGAGAAGCCCCAGAAGGAAACTAAGTGAGTGGTTGAGGATTTTGCTCTCCTGCATGCAGCTGCCTCCCAGAGAGGAGGATGCAAAGGGGGCACACACTTAGCATAATACTTTGGTTTCTTTTCTCTTTCTGTTCAGGAAAGATGAAGATCCTGAGAACAAAATCGAGTTTAAGACCCGGCTAGGTAAGGCTGTGTGGATGCGGCTGTTCCCCACCTTTTATTGTGGGAGAAATGGTGAACGGGGGAATGAAAACCTTTAGTCATTGGAAGGGGGAGAGTCTGAGGTGTAGGTGTCCTGAATTCGGGGGCTGGAGGAAGCATGGGGGGACGATTCTGGTGTTTGTGATCAATTAAATACACTTCACTTGGGGCTTGTCCATTGCTCTCCTGTGAACAGCTCTCCCATGCATTCCCTTCCCTCCAGGTCGCAACATCTACCGCATTCTGTTCAAGAGCAAGGCCTACGAGCGGAACGAGCTGTTCCTGCCGGGCAGGATGGCCTATGTGGTGGATCTGGACGACGAGTACGCCGACACCGACATCCCGACCACGCTGATCCGGAGCAAAGCCGACTGCCCCACCATGGAGGTACCAGCCAGCAGCCGGGCTGCCCCACCGCGTCACTCTGAGCTCTCTGACAAGGAGTCATCCTCTCCCTTGGGGGTTTCTCTTCCAGGCACAGACCACACTGACCACCAACGACATTGTCATCAGCAAGCTGACGCAGATCCTCTCCTATCTCAGGCAAGGGACCCGCAACAAGAAGCTGAAGAAGAAAGACAAAGGTAGGAGCTGAGGTGAACCAAGCAGAAGGATTTAGCACTGGCAGCATACCCTGAGAGAAGGGATGTGTTTAGTTCGCTGTGTTCCCCTGCGCTGTGAGGCAGCGGACTCAGAGGAGGGATTTCTTACAGCTCCCAGGGTGCTGTGTCCTGCAGGCAGCAGCTGCTCAGTGGCAGGAGTGCAGGGGACTGACTGCTGAGAAATGACATCTGTGACGGTGGCTCCTGCTGCTCCGCTTCTCCTGGTTGAGGGCCAGGTGCTTGGGGAAATGTCCCCTACTGGAGAGGGACACAGTGGCTTCCTGAGGGGGATGTGGTAACCAAAGGGAAAGTGGGGACACCCTCCAGATCACCACTTCTGGGGCTTGGAAGCCGGACCAGGGACAGGGAAAGAGCTGCTCATAGCACCCACTTGTGCGTTAAGCCTGATTCTGACACAAACTGAAACAATCCAGGTGGAAGACTTCAAAACTTCCAGTGGAAATGGGGTGCAGAGCAAGGGGTGAGACAGTTTGATTTGTGGTCAGACTACAGCCAGAAATTACTCACAAGACATGGAACCTGTGCACTCTGAGGTTAAATGGAATTGAGCACTTTTTTCTTTAGAGGAAAGAGCGAATAAGAAGAAAATGGTATTACTTGATGGCAGCAATTATAAACCTTAGAAAGTGTCTGTAGCTTAGTTGCTGAACCCAGTGGAACAGCTCTATTCCGAGTTGTTTGGTACTGTGTGTCAGGGCGATTCTTGGCGGGATTGCAACCAGGTGGCAGAGTGGATGATGAGGCTCTCACTGCTCTTGTGTCCTCACAGGGAAGCTGGATGAGAAGAAGCCCCCTGAAGCTGATATGAAGTAAGTGCCTCCCTGCCCACAGGCTGCAGAGTCTCTGCCTTAAGAACATCTGTTTTGTCCCACTGGGTTTGGTGCTTCTGGAGCCAGCTGCCCCTTTGTGCCTGCAGTTTGTAGGACAATGCTGGATGCGAGCTATGGTTTTTATTTCAAGCTTGAGGCAGACAAGGGCTGAGTGTCCTGGTCTGCCAGCAGCAGGTCCAGGCAGCAGAAATGCGGTGATGCCTCTGACAGATGTAGCAGCCAGTTCTGTTGGGCATCTTTGGCTCTGGGGGTTGGTGCTGCGTGCTCATTTATTAGGTTCCAGGTCAAAGCGGGGGTTTGTGGCCTCTTCTCTCACACCACCCATAACTACAGGCTCTTTTCCACTTCTAGCATCTTTGAAGACATTGGGGATTATGTGCCCTCCACTGCGAAGATGCCACGGGAGAAGGAGCGGGAGAGGTACCGTGAGAGAGAGCGTGACAGGGACCGGGAGCGTGACAGGGACCGAGAACGTGACAGGGAGCGTGAGGAGGAGAAGAAGAGGCACAGCTACTTTGAGAAGCCCAAGGCTGATGACGAGGTGAGCCCCTGCTTGAGGAGCCTGGACTGTCCCACCTCATCTCTGCCTTTGGGGAGTGCAGCTGGGGGTTGGTGTGGCCACGCTGGTGGCTTTGGGTGCCTCTGGTCACGATCCCCGACATGTTCAGTGCTTGCTGGGGTCAGTCTCTAGTGTAGGGCTGGTGTGCGGCTGGGCGCTTGTCCTCTCCCTCAGCCAGCACGGCAGGACTTGCACCAGCCAGTGGCGTTGGTGGTTCAGCTCTTGCCATAAACTGTCTTAAGTGGAGCTGCGAGTCCTGCAGCGCTGTCATGTTGCCACTTTCAGCCCCCCTGGCTGACGTGGTATCTCTCTCTTCTTTGCAGCCCGCAGACATCGACAAAGGTGAGTCGAGTGCTGTGGACATTTGAGTGAGGCTGAACGTGTGGGTGAGGGCGTGCGGGGCTGCAGAACTGCTTGGCTTGCTGGCCTGTGTGCCGCCTGCCCTCCCACAGGCTGCCACGACCAGGGGAATTGCCGGGAGGGTTTTGGGTGAAGAGTCTTGTACTTGCAGCCGGCTTGCGTGTGTGTGCAGACCCAACCCTGGCAGCAGAGCAGCTCAGCCTTACCTTGGCTGTAAGCTGAGGAGAGCTCAGGGTCTCCAGGATCAGCCAGACCTGGCCTGGGCATGAGCTGGTTTTGCTGCTCCTCGGTGTTCTCCTGGCTCCTCTTCTACCTCGTGTGTGTCCCGTCCTCCTGTGTGCCCTGTCCTTCTGCCTGTTCCCCTGGCCCAATGAACCAGTCGTGCAGAACGGGGCTTTGCCCAGCCCCATGTGTTGCCTTGAGCTGTTCCTCCCCAAACCTCAGCCTGCTGCTCTCTCTGCCCCAGGACCCGGCTCAGCCAAGGAGCTCATCAAGTCCATCAATGAGAAGTTTGCTGGAGCCACTGGCTGGGAAGGAACAGAGCCATATCCTTTAGCATCTGTGCAGCCGGTGGCTGCGGGGATGGGCATCCGTCCTTCCTTGCTTGGGAAGGCTCTTCCTCTGGCAGCAGAAAAATGCCACCCAGACCTTGCTGCTCGTGTGCCAGGTCCAAGCTCTGCAGCCCCCGATGGGGTTGGGCAGGGCAGGAGGTGGCTCTGCGGCTGCGGTGCTCAGCCCTGAGGTGCACGGTGTTGCTTTCCTTGACTGTTGGCACATTGAAGAAGCCAGAAGATAAGAAGCAGCTGGGGGATTTCTTCGGCATGTCCAACAGCTACGCCGAGTGCTACCCTGCCACGTGAGGAAGCGCTGGGCCCTGTGGGGTGGGAGCAGGGTGTGCCGAGGGGCAGCGAGAACCTCACCATCAGCCCCATGGCTGTGGAGGGGAGCAGGCTTGGCTTGGTCTGGGGTAGCAACCAACTGCTCAAACGCTCCCCCAGTCCCTGGTTGTCGCAGAGCCAGCCTGTTCATACCTGGTCTCTGCTGGAAACGGCTGCCTGGAGGCTGCTGCCCCTCCGTGCCCCGGGGTGGCGGAGAGTCACTGGGTTCCCTGGTAATTCCTGTGCTTGTTGTGCTCTGGCCACAAAGCAGTTCCTGGGCAGGAGAGGAGCAGCTTTCAGCCTGCAGCGTCATCTGAGCATTCGCAGTCGTGGGTGCCCCATGGTACAGCTCACCGGTGGGGCCTGCAGCTGGAGGAGCTTCTCTCTCCTCCTGCAACTGCGTGTGTTTGGTCTGAGGCCATGAGACGGCTCCCACCAGCCTGGCCCTGAGGTCTGGTCATGGAACCACTCCAGACCTTTTCCTTGCTTCTCTTTTCTTTACAGAATGGACGATATGGCTGTGGACAGCGATGAAGAGGTGGACTACAGCAAAATGGATCAGGTATGACGGCACCAGCTTTGGGACCAGCTGGCCAACTAGGTGTCCATGCAGGCTGAGAGGATCCTGCTGGAGAGAAATCGGGCTTGTGCAGGGGGTTTGAATCCCCGGGAGCTGAGTGCTGAATGTGTTTTGGGGTTTGCTGGTCTGCTGTGTGCTTGGGGGTGGGTGGGTTCTATCATCCCGGGGGCAAACGTGCAACAGTCTGGTGCACTTGACCCAGAGGTGTTGGAGTGGTGCTGAGGACACGTTGAGGAGGTTGTTGGTCTATCCCAGCTCCCTCACCCACAGGATCCTCTGTGTGGGGTTTTTCAGGGAGAGAATCTCAGAGCTAAGGCCAGACTGGGTGCACAAGCCTGTTGAACTGGGACCGGTGGGGGGTTGAGATCTTGCCTGGGCACAGGGCTGTGTGAGAAGCCCTGGCCACCTCAGCTGAGGAGCTGCTCTGAGTCGTTCTTTCACTGCAGGGTAACAAGAAGGGACCTCTGGGACGCTGGGACTTCGACACCCAGGAGGAATACAGTGAATACATGAACAACAAAGAGGCTCTGCCCAAGTGAGTGCGGGCTTTGAGACGGGCTGAGGGAGGATTCTGGGAGGGGCTGGCAGTGCTGGCCAAACCCGGGTGCTGGGGGAGTTTAAATCGAGCTGAGGGCTCCCCTGGTGAGGACCTGAGGAGGAGCCGTGGGTGCTGGACCTGGTGGTTTTGCTCTTAGGCCACTTTTGAGGGCTCAGGCCCAGCTGTTGCTGTCAGAGCCCCCGGCTGGCTCTGGAGTACGGGCTCATGGCTGGGCAGACGTATCCATTCCCCCAGCAGCCCGTGGGTGCCCTGCGAGCGCTGAGCTCTGTCTTGGCCCTTCCCCAGGGCGGCTTTCCAGTATGGGATCAAGATGTCTGAGGGACGTAAAACCCGTCGCTTCAAGGAGACGAATGACAAGGCAGAGCTGGACCGGCAGTGGAAGAAGATCAGTGCGGTGAGTGCCCAGTGCTGGGGTGTCATCTCTTCAGGTCACCAGCTGCCAGCAGAGCCCAGGAGAGATCCCACCTCATTCTGCCCTGTCCTAGGCACGGCTCTCTGGTCCAGCCCATGTCCTGGCAGCCATGCGCAGCCAATGGGAGTGTGCAGCAGGGCTGGCTCACTCTAGAAGCTGGATTTGCTCCTTGTGAGGGTGTCAGCCAAATATTTGGAGCTTCAGGACTGCAGAGGCACCAGGAGCTGTTGCCCTGGCAACAGTCCTGGTGGGGGCTTTTTGCTCTGGGCTATGCAGCAGACGAATGTGTCCAAACCCAGCAGCTCTGAGCCATCCAGAGGGGTTTGCAGGACAACCAGGCGTGTTTAGTCGCTTCATTTTCTAACTGGCAAAGCCAGGGGTGTCCTGGTGGGTGAGCTGGCCGTGAGCACCCCAGCAGTATGGGCTGGGCTAGGGGAAGGTGAGAACAGATGGTCCTTGGTGGCCAAAGTGGAGCAAAGGTGGAACAGGCCCAGCTTCTCCAGATTTTGGCAGCTTGGGGACAGCTGTAGCTCACCTCAGCTCGCTCTGGTCTGGCTATGGCTCTCTCCGGGTGGATCTTGCACCCTGTAATCCTACTGCGGCTGGGGGCAGCTAGGTACCCTGAGAGTAACAGGAATTTGTGCTTTCTCTGCAGATTATCGAGAAGAGGAAGAAGTTGGAGGCCGATGGGTCAGTATAGTTGTCTCTGCTCTGGGCTTGGCTGGAGGGCAGTGCTGGGGCCTGGCTGTCCCTCTCACCTGTCGCAGGGGCTGGAGGGGGCAGAGACCTCCCTGCTGCACTCAGCAGAGGGGCTGGGGGGAGAGCAGAGAACTTTTGGTCCCCTTGGGGTTCTCCTGCTCTGCTTGGTGCAGCAGAACCTGCAGCAAACCTCTCCCTGGGTGGGTGCTGAGCAGGTCCCAGGGCTGTGCTGGAGCTCTTCCTTCACCAGAGATTCCTGCCCTGTGCCCCAGGAGCTGTTGCCCCCCTGCCACGGTTCTGTGGGGTGAATCTGTGTCCCTCAATGCTGCGCTCTGGAGGGTAGGGGGACAGAACTGTCTGCCCTGCGTCCTCACCTCCTTCCTACCCTTCTGGCTCTTCCAGGGTTGAGGTGAAGCGGCCCAAGTACTGAAGCCTCCAGCACCATCTATCTCCTCCAGCTCCTGGAACCCCGGCCTGCAGGTTTCTGCCTTCCAGAGCTTGCTGGTGTGCTCTCCTGCCCCCACCCCATCCACTTTCTTTTCTGGCCTGGGCAGTGTGTGCCCCCCGCTGTGTGCTGTGGGGCTGTGCTGAGGCTCTGCCCCCCAGTGTTTGCTGTACGTCATGTGTAAATGTTGTAGCTTTAATAAAAATGAATTAAATTTGTGTACACGTCCATTTGTGTGGGTAGAGAGGCAGCTGCTTGGGCTGGGCTCAGATTAGGAGGGTGCTAGGCTGTTTCTCCCACCTGTGGGGCTTGCATAGGTCTTGTGGGGTGAGTCCTAGATAAGGGGGTTTGTCATAGGAGGCAGCAGCCCCTGTCAAAGACCCGAATAAAATTAACAAATATGCCTGTTTGGGGAAAATACTCCCAGCTGAGCAAACTCTATCTCAGTGGGTGGGGAAGAAGTGGGACCCTCCTGTGGGGTATGAGGAACGGCCTGAAGCCATCTGGGGCAGAGTGTGTGTGATGGGGCCAGCAGGAGGCTGGAACAGCCCCTCTGGCCAAGGGCAGGGATGCTGCTGGGGGACCCTGCCAGGCCCAGCCCTCGAACAGGGTCGGAGTGACGCCGGGTCCCAGTCCCGGGACGCACGGGGAGCCCGCGGGGTTCCCGGGGTGCAAAGCACCTCCCGCTGCCCTACAGGTGGGGAAAGGCCGGGGCGGGTCCCGGCAAAACCGGCCCGAGGTGTCCGCGGGATCGGGCCCCTCGCCGAGAGAGACACCCGGAGCTGGTGACACCGCGAGGTCACCGCTTGGCCACCGCCGGCCCACGCGTGGCCACCGCACCGCGCTACAGGCGCGCCCGGCGGTGGGGCCTGGTTATGTAAATGAGGGGGCGGGGTTATGCAAACGAGCCCCGCGCCTGCGCTCAGCGCCCACCCAGCATGGCGGCGGCCGAGGAGGTGAGCACGTTGGGGGTGGCGCGGCCCCAACCCCGGTTCTGTGGCCCCGCCGGTCCCGGCCCAACCGCCCCGCTCCCCCCAGGGCTGCTCCGAGACCGCGGGCAGGGAGCCGCGCCTGCGGGACACCCCCGAGGACATCTGCTTCGAGGCGACGGCCAACGCCATCGCCCTGCACCCAGCCCGGCCGCTGCTGGCGGCGGGGGACGTGGACGGCGACGTCTACCTGTGAGTGGGGGCTCCGCCGGGGCGGGGGGTGCCAGGTGCCGGAACCGCTGGGCAGTGGCTGTCGGGGCTGCCCCGCTGAGCCCGCCCGGTGCCGGCAGGTACTCGTATTCCTGCACCGAGGGGGAGAACCGGCAGCTCTGGTCCTCGGGGCATCACCTCAAGTCGTGCCGGGACGTGGCGTTCTCCCAGGACGGGCAGAGTGAGTGCAGGGGCTGTGGGGTGGCACGGGGGACGCCGGGGCTGGGGCCACTGACGTGGGTCTCCAGAGCTCTTCACCGTGTCCAAGGATAAGGCCATCCATGTCCTGACCGTGGAGGAGGGACGGCTGGAAACGCGCTTCCCCAAGGCCCATGGGTAGGTCTGCATGGGCAGCTCATCTCAGGCAGTGACTGCTGGGGCAGAGTTCCCATCCGTCCCCTGCCGCTCAGCCCTGGGCCGGGCAAGCAGAGCCCGGAGCATTGTCCCTGATGCTCTGGGTGCTGTTTGACCATGGCACGAGTTGCGATGATGCCAGCGTGGGGCTGGGGTCTCTGCAGCTCTGCCCTCAACTGCGTGCTGCCCATCGACAACCAAATTTTTG
This sequence comes from Streptopelia decaocto, assembly GCF_964273445.1. Taxonomy (NCBI): domain Eukaryota; kingdom Metazoa; phylum Chordata; class Aves; order Columbiformes; family Columbidae; genus Streptopelia; species Streptopelia decaocto. The sequence continues at coordinate 17,354,787 of NC_138667.1, forward strand.
CCACGGGCGACGATGGCGGGGGGCTGAAGGTGTGGGATCTGCGCAAGGGTGATGCCATCTTGGAGGCCCGTCAGCAGGAGGAGTACATCAGCGCAATGGCCGTGGATGGTAATGGGAAGATCCTGCTGACCGCCAGGTACCGGGGGCTCCATGGCGCTGGGGCTGGGCTTCACAAGACCCATGCAGGGCCTTCCTTAGGGCTGGCAGGAGCGCCCTGTGTCATGTCCCATGCTCATGATATGCCCCTTCCATCCTGCAGCGGTGATGGCACCCTGGGTGTCTTCAACGTGAAGAGGCGGCGCTTTGAGCTGCTCTCGGAGCCGCAGAACGGGGACCTGACGTCTGTCGTGCTGCTGAAGGTTGGAGCTGGGCCCTGCCACAGAGCGGGGCCCTCTGCGCACCCCAGGTTTCTTGTTCTGCCTTTTCCTTACTGTCCTTACTTTTGCCTAGAGGGGGAGGAAAGTGGCGTGTGGCTCCAGCGAAGGCACCATCTACCTCTTCAACTGGGATGGCTTCGGGGCTGCCAGCGACCGCTTCGCGCTGAGGGCTGAGTCCGTTGACTGCATGGTCCCCATCACGGACAGCATTGTCTGCGTGGGCTCCCTGGATGGAGTCATCAGGTCAGGGGGACTGGACGGGACGGGGAGGGTGCGGGACAAGATCAGCTGTGACCGGGAGCAAGGGGAGGGGGTCACAGCGAGCTGGTGTCGGACCAGGGCTCTGCCTCCCCAGGGCAGTGAACGTCCTGCCGAACCGTGTGCTGGGCTGCGTGGGGCAGCACCTGGGGGAGCCCATCGAGCAGCTGGCGGTGGCCCCGGGCGGGCAGCTCCTGGCCAGCTGTGCCCACGACCAGAAGGTGAAGTTCTGGGACGTGTCTGCCCTGCGGGGGCTGGTGGTGGACGACTACCGCAAGAAGAAAAAGAAGGGGGGCCCGCTGCGTGCGCTCAGCAGCAAGGCGGTGGGCAGCGGGGAGGATTTCTTCGCCGACCTGCGGGACGAGGCGGAGCCGGCGGCGGGGCCGGGAGAGGGCGGTGATGGTGACAGTGACAGTGACAGCGACAGCAGCGGCTGAGCGGCCGCGCCGGGCGGGAGCACCGCATCGCCTCAGCGCGGGGGCGGGGCCATGGGAGGCCACGCCCCGTGGGCGGCCACACCAATGGGGTGCGGCCCTCAGCGGCCACGCCCCGAAGGCGGGGCCAGTCCCGCACGGGAAGATCTGCTGCTACCCCTGGCGGCAGGGAGCTGGCATTCTGATTGGCTGTTGGGGCTGCCACTCAGGCTGCGCTGCAGGGAGTTCTTACGGGACAGAGGGTGTCGGGGGCGGGGCCTGGGAGGGAGTGACCCAGCGGTTCTGGGGTGTGGGGGCCCGGGAGGGGGAGCCTGGGGGTGACTGGGGTGAGGGCTGTCCCTTGAGACGGGGGGGTAATTGGGAGCCCTTGGGGAAGGGGTTGGGGGGATTGGCTCACAGAATGGGGGATCCCTGGTTGTTGGGGGGGGTACATGACGGGGGATGCAGCCGTGGGGGAGGGGGACACGTGGGTACAGCTGGGCTTTGCTGGTGTCTTTGGGGGGACTGGGGCGGGGGGGAAGGAGGTAACGTGACTCCTGTGGTGCCTGACCTGGGCACACAGGTCCGTCCCTCTCCTGAGGGGCTGAATTGTTCCAGTGGGTGCGCTAATTAGACATCCACTCTATTTAAAATAAACCTAGTGCCTTTCAGTTCCTCGTGCCTGGTGGCCATGGTTTGCTTCACCCCAGCTTCCCTGGCACCTGCCTGCAGGATGGGGACAGAGGGGACAGGGTGGCCCTGGGGAGCATCCTGACTTGCAGCTGGTGCTGGAGGGAACTGGGGTTTTCCCAGGGGACGCCCTGGGGCTGGGGGGGGGCTGGCCCTGTGCAAGGGGTGTCACCAGGTCCATGGTGGCTGGTGGCCTGCGGGGGATACAGGGACCGTGGCAGGAGATTGGAACCACCTTCCCTGCGGGCTGGGTGACATCTGCACCCATGGGGTGTCCCTGGCCAGACACATTCTCCTCACATACCACTGTTGATTTCCCCCTGGAAATGTCCAAAAGGCACAGCGGTGTCCCTTGGGTGCTGCCAAAGGGAGATGGAGGGTCCAGATGTGCACCGGAAGGTCCTGGTAGAGCTCTGGGAAGCAGAGAAAGGCACCAAATGGCCTTGAAGCCCCATGGGCCACATCCTAAAGCTCTGGGAAGTCCCTGGGGCACTTGAAAAGCACTGGGTGACTGGGGGTGAGTACAGCATGGCCCTTGGAGGACACATGAAGGCGCTTTGGGGTCCTCTGGTGCTCCACTGCAAAAGCAGCTGGGCAGCATGGAAAGACATGTGGAGTCCCCTTAGGTGCACCAAAATGCACTGAGGACCCTGGTGAGCACAGTGAGGCCCCTGGAGGTCACTGGGGACTAGCCACAAGGCACACGGGACACTCACACAGGTGAAGGGACTAGCAGAGCTCTGGACTCAGTGGCACCCATGTGCTCTCCAAAAGGCACCTGGAAGCCCACGGTGCTCATCAGAAACCACTCGTGGACCACTGGGCATGCTGAAGGGCACTTGGAGGACCCAGAGAAGAGCAGAAAGGTGTTATGGTGAACCAAAGATACACCCAAAGGCACTTCTGCATCAAGTGGTGCCCGTAGAAGCCTGGGAGACACCAAAAGGCACTGGAAAGACCCCGCTGAGAAGGCAGGACACAAGGGTCTGGTGGCCGCTGCGCTCTGGCTGTGGCTCCAGAGCCTCCAGGCTGCAGGATGAGTTGATGTCCATCTCTTCTCCTGCCACTAGAGAAGACACTTGTGTGGGGGGAGAGCACTGAGACGGTGCTGGGCAGGCAGGGAGCTGAGGATGGGGGAGCAAAAGACGTGACACAGCCAGCGCTTTTCAGGCTCCTTTAATACAAAATGAACAGCAGGCGGCTGGACCTCCCTGTCCCGAGGGATCATTCATGGGCAGCCGATACCCCGCAGCCGCAGGCAGCCCTGCACCCCGGCCCGGGCTCTCCTCTCGCTAAGCAGCAGCTCCACCAGCCGGGGGATGTGCCACCTTCACCAAGACGGTCCTTGGTACAGCCCTGTCCTCCCTGGAGGCCGTTCCACAGGAACCTGGCACACCAACCGAGGACACACATGGTCCCCTGGTGAGCTCAGGCCAGTCCCCAAGGTCCCCTCCGTGTCCCCAGCCAACACCAACAGTCTCTCCAAGCAGCTGCTGCTTCTCCCAAGACCTGCACTAGGCCCCTCCACCACAGCAGAGCAACACAAAACAACATAAAAGCAGCCAAACTTGGGCAGGTAAACCTATGTCCCCAAAAAACAGAACTGTCCCCAAAGGCCAGCCAGGGACAGGGCAGCTGTCACAGACCAAGCCAGCAGCCCCATCTTCCCAAACCGGCTCTCGAAACAAACCCCAACAAACTCAAACGGCAGCTGGAACAGGACCAGGTCCCCAGCGAGGCTCGCACGCCGCTCCTGCGGCCACCGAGGCTGGTGTCTCAGGTTCAGCTGGTGGCTCGGGCAGACCTGCCTACGTCAGCTGGCCGGCTGCTGCGGAGGGAAAGCAACGCGCTGAGTGGTGCTGTGAGGAGCAGCACCCCAAAACCCTCTCTCTGTGCTCCTCTGCTTCCAGCCAGGAGTCCCACCCGGAGCTCTGAGCCCCCGGGGTCACCATGCTGGGGGTGACCAGGCGGGGTCCCCCCGCACACTGGAAGCACCGGAGCTCTGTGCTGCCTGGTGCTCCAGGACTTGGGAAGGGCAGGGGCTCGGAACCCACGCCGTGTGAGGACTCACCCAGAGCCCGGAGAACGTGCAGTGCCACCGCCACCTTCGCCTCCTCGTGCCCGCTCCTGCCTGGCCTGTCCTGCCGCACCGACGTGAAGCCGCTGAAGGGCACGGGGAACCCCGGGATCACCACCTGGCACCAGAACCGCTGCCACCCTTTGGGGTTGGCCTGGACGAACTTGGTGAGGAACAGGGGCGTGCCCAGGTGCTGCCGCCGGCACACGGCGTGCAGGCGCTCCACGGCATTACACAACGCGGGGGACAGAGGCACCGGCTTGGGGACCTCCGGGCACTTGCCACCTGGACCCAAGCTGGACGGTGGCTTCTCCTTGCAGGACTGCAGCTTCTGCTTCAAGTCGGGTTTCAGCCAGTTCACCCTCATCTGCACCCCGCGGAGCTTTACGTTCCCTAGGAGAGACCAACAGCAGCTGGCAGGACATGCTCGTACACCCCCCGCCAGTATCACCACCCCATCCCATCCCCAGCATCTGGCAGTGACCCCCACGGGTGGTTTGGCCCTGACCCACGGCGTACGAACAGCACAAGAGCTTTTCTCCTGCCTCCACAAGCCCTCATGCAGCCGCGGGGCAGCTGCCTCTCCATCTTTTGCTACTAAGGTGGACTCCAACTGCAAAGCTCAGGGGGTTTCAGGGGCAGCCTGCCCTCGGGGACAGGCGCAAAGACGCCAAATGCTCCTCAGCTGGGGCAAAAACAGGTACAAATCAGGACTTTGGAGGTGCTGGTTAGACGTCTGGGCAGTGCAGTCATGGGATGGGGCACTGAGGGGCAGGACGCCCCCATCAGGAGGGTTTAACAACGTGGTCAAAGCTCTGGATGCCCCGGACTGGTACTGGTGATGCTCCTGCTCAGAGCAACTGCCCGACCCCTCCAGCAGCACCTTCACCCCACGAGGTCTGCAGGACTGCTGGGGATCGGCCCCACGCAGGACAGCTGCCCTCCCACGGGACACGGGAGGGAACAAGGGACGTCTGGAGACTGGAGTCACCTCACAGCTGAGTCTGGAGGTGGCTTCAGTCCTTAAAGACACCATGAAAAGCAACCCAAGCAGCATCCCACTGCACCCTGGCCTCCCAGTTACCTTCCGTGAGCATTTTCTTGGCCATGGCAGCAGCCTGGTGCGAGCTGTATTTCAGCACAGCGAGCTGGGCCTGTTTCTGGCAGGGGCTGCCGTGCAGGGTGACGCTGAGGACGCCCTCGGTGACCCGCCGCAGCACGGCCTCCAGCTCCTGCCGGCTCACCGAGGCGGCCAGGCCGTCCACGCTCAGCTCGCACTTCTCCGTGCTCCGGCACACCACGATGGCGCAGCCCTCCCGCACCTCGAAGTTGTGCAAGGCCGTGATGGCCTCCTTGGCGTCGCGCTGGTTGCCGTACTTGGCGTAGGCGAAGCCGCGGTTGAGCCCGCTGAAGGTCATCATGAGGCGGAACTCGTAGAGCGTCCCCACGCTCTGGAACAGCGGGATCAGCGCGTTCTCGTACACATCCTGCGGCAGCTTCCCGATGAAGACCTCGGTGCCGGCCGGCGGGGGGCCGCCCACCCAGCCTGGGGGTGCACAGCGACACGGAGCACGCGGTGAGACCCACCTCACCTCCGTGCCCCTGGACACCCTACGTGCCAAGCACCCCCACACTGAGATACTGTTGTCACATACCTGGCGGGGGGCCACCGTACCGCCTCTGCCCGTTGACCTGCACCAGGTTGATGCCGGTTTCTTTCGCCCAGGCATGCAGGGCCATCTTGTTGGCCTGGTTGATACTGTTGGTCCACATCTGAGGAGGGAGATGATGCTGTCGCTCGTCTGGTTGAAACATTTCCAACCTCCCAACTGGCGGCGTCCCCCCCCTCATGAAGCAACTATAAGGCACAGCACCAGCCAGCGCGTGGAGGGGCAAACACTGAACCCCTGTGCCTTCAGCAAACCTGAGGAACCTCTCAACACCGCACATACTACCCTGCCCAAGCCTGCTCCACCTGACCAAGCCCATCACCTTTGGCAGAGCACCCAGACACCAGCAGTTCCCTGTGGATGCCAACAAGGGCTCTGAAGTCAAGACACAGGCAGCAGCTGGTTGGCGCTGCAAGACGCAGCTGGAGCACAGAGCCAAGGTGACCCATCACACCAGGGGATCCCAGGCAGGACCTCAAGCCGGCCAAGTCTCTTCCACCAGCATCTCCTCAGGCTTCTGAGGACATCGAGGAGGGTTTAGAGACACCATCCATGTGGCAATATCATCATGGTTTAGGTCATTAAGTACTGCGAGGTCTCATTAGAGCTCCTGAAACTGAGTGGGGTGAAGCCTGGCTCAGGCTACAGTGCAGTCTGGCTGCACCTTCACCTGGCTCATCTACACGTATGTCACCAGATGGTGGCACCTTTCTCTCTCCAAGGGGTTTCATCTTTCTTGAAGACCACAACACACCTTTGGATGAAGGTGGGGACCCATACAGACGGAATCTCTGCTGCGAGGGTGCGGGAAGCCACGCACACCAGACCCTCCCGCCCGGCCCTGCAGCCGCCGGGGCTGGGCCCAGCACCGGCACCTCCTCGTCCCCGAGGTCCCCGGGCCAGGGGGTGCGTGGGGTGCCAGGGCCCCCGGGAGAGGCAGGACCCGGCCCTGCTCCAGCACAGCCCCCGCCGATCGGTGTGAGGGGCTCATCACCACCTCCCTCCCAACGGGGCAGAGGGGCCGCGGGTCCCAGACCAGCGCGGGCAGACGGGACCGGGACCGAGCTCGGCATCGGCGCCGCTGCCACGGGGAAACGCGCCCGGACCGGTCTGGGGGGCTCCGTTCCCCGCCCGACGGCCCCGGGGGCTCCCCCAGAGAACCCCACGGGTGCTCCCCAACAGATCCCCGGGTCCCCCCACCCCGGGAAGGCCGCACGGAGATAAGCCGTGTCCCGAACCGGGGCTCCCCCCTCCCCCGGCAACACCGTGGCCGCCGGGCCGCCCCCCGACGGCGCCCACCTCCGCCTCCATCGCCGCGGCTGCCGCTCCTGCTGCTCCTCGCCGCCCGGGCCGCGCTCTGGAAGGTTCCAGCGCCGCCGCTCCGCCCATCGCGCCGCGACCGCTCCGCCCCGGGCGGGGCACAGGGACCCGGCAGCGCCCGCCCATCCCGCGTTCGTTCCACGCGGGGAAGCGGCGAAACGCGTGGGGCGGCAGCGGGGGGACCTGGGGACCACAGGCACCCGCAGGAGGCTGGGGCACCCGGTTCAGCCCCGGCTGGGGCTGCTCGGGGGGCTCCGGCCCGGCTGGTGGGGGCTGCGCTCTGCGCGGGGGTGGCAGCAGCGGGGGGAGCGGGAGGAGGCGTCCACGTCCCCCGTGACATTTACAAACCAGCTCTCGCTCAGCGAGGCAGGAAAGCAAATCCCTGCCCCCAGCAGAAAACGGGGACAGGAGTCGCAAAGTGGGAGAGACACATTTATTACGTTTCTGGGAGCAGCGCCTTTACATTTTGCTGGGGATAAGGTCACCTCCCTGCAGCCAGAGCAGAGACGGGGCGGGAGGTTTATTCAAAGCGACGGGAACAAGAAGCTGCAGCCAACACCCCGGGGTCTGCTGACAGCTCAGGGCTCCACGTGTCACCGCAGTGACAGCAGACCCGCGTTTGCCAGGGCCACTTGCAAAACATCTTCCCAGCCACACACTCGACGGCTGGGGCCCGGCCCACGAGTCGATGCAGCCTCTGCACTCCCGCCGGGAAAAGGAGGGCATGAGACACAAATAAATACAGCTTTTGAAGGTCCCTCTCAACCCCACTGCCACCTGGCCTGGCGAAGGCATTTACAGGAGGAAATCTGTCAGCCAGAATCCAACAACTGAGGAGACGTGGCCGGGAGGGGTCAAGGCCGGTTCGTTCGCGTCCTGATCTCCTCAACCAGGCTCTCTCTGGGAACGTTGACCTACACAGAAGGAGCACAAAGTTGCTTCAATACAACCCAAGCAGCTTGACATACCTGGTCCCTCTGGTCCCAGAGGGATGGCCTGTGCCACATCCGTGGCCCTGTGTCACAGAATGTCAGGGGTTGGAAGGGCCCTGGAAAGCTCATCCAGTGCAATCCCCCCATGGAGCAGGAACACCCAGATGAGGTTACACAGGAAGGTGTCCAGGCGGGTTGGAATGTCTGCACAGAAGGAGACTCCACAACCCCCTGGGCAGCCTGGGCCAGGCTCTGCCACCCTCACCGGGAAGAAGTTTCTTCTCATATTTAAGTGGAACCTCTTATGTTCCAGTTTGCACCCATTACCCCTTGTCTTCCCATTGGCTGTCACCGAGAAGAGCCTGGCTCCATCCTCCTGACACTCACTCTTTCCATATTGATCCCCATGAATGAGTCCCCCCTCAGTCTCCTCTTGTCCAGCTCCAGAGCCCCAGCTCCCTCAGCCTTTCCTCACACGGGAGATGCTCCACTCCCTGCAGCATCTTGGTGGCTGCGCTGGACTCTCTCCAGCAGTTCCCTGTCCTGCTGGAACTGAGGGGCCACAACTGGACACAATATTCCAGGTGTGGTTTCACCAGGGCAGAGCAGAGGGGCAGGAGAACCCCTCTGGACCTACTAACCACACCGTTTCTAATACACCTGCGCAGATCACACCATGGTGCTGTCACCAGTCCCTCTGCGGGGATAGAACGGGCCGCAGTGCACACAGAGCTGAACCTGAGAGAGCCAGCACTGGCCTGCAGCCCTGCCGAGTCCCCTCCTGCCCAGCAATCCAGAGAGCGATGCTCTTCCCACTCTTTCCTACTGGTACCACAGCCAAGGGCAGTGCACAGATCAGCACTCGTCCCACTCGTGCCACCTCCAGGACCTTAAGCAGTGGTCCCCTGCCATGGACAGAAAGCGTGAGCAGCCCTACAGCCCAGTGAATCACCCCTCTGTGTTCCAGGCTCCTGAACTGAGGAACAGCTGGGAGTTCAAGGAGGCCACATGATGGGAAACTGTCCAGAACCAGAGACAACAGTGCTCCACGGCTCCAGGAAAACTGCATGGGGCAAGGAACTGGAGCGTGAGGTGTTGCAGAAGCCTCTGGGGAGATCACTGCTTGAGAAGATCTAATGAGGGAGCCAATGGATAAAATCCTGAGAACCTGTTAAGAGTGGGGTTGGTGGCAAAGTGACACCAGGGCACATGCCCCACAGCAAGTCAGGAGGGGCTGAGGAAACCTCACCCAGTCTCCAAAAGTGAACTCACAAGCCTCCATCAGCCCCCAGGCCTCACCTCCAGCCTGCCAGCCCTGGCTCCTGCCTGGTAAGAGCCTTCCCCTGCCACACCTGCAGCAGCAGCTTTGGTTAGCTTTGCCCGAGGGCACCGCGGCAGAGCAGGTACAGGTGGGTCTGGAGGGAGGAAGGGTCAAGCAGCCACCACCCCCTCACCAAACCACCGCGGGCCTCACCTCCTCCCTGGTTGCCACGACCCGCAGCTTCACGACTCCATCCTTGAGCTCCTGCTCACCCACAATGGCGACGAGAGGGATGCCCGTGTCCTCGCAGTACTGCAGCTGGTTCAGCAGCTTCGGGTTCTTCTTGTACAGCACTTCTGCCTGGAAGAGAACCAGAGTACACTGCCATGGTCAGCACTGGCTTGTTCTCCACACCCCCTCAACCAGGCACTGCTGGGCTAATTGCTGCTAATTGCTGTCCGGTGAGCATGGGGGTCTGTAGGCTAACGGAGAACGTTTGGCATTACAGCTAACAAGTAATGCAACACAGCTCAAAGGTACTCACAAGAACTGCTTGTCCTGGGAAAGCAGGAAGTCATTACAGAATCCCAGCCTGGTTGGGTTGAAGAGACCTCTGTAGATCCCCAGCCCAACCCCTGCTCACACAGGGTCACAGAGCAGATCACAGGGGGTCACGTCCAGGCGGGTTTGAATGTCTCAGAGAAGGAGACTCCACACCCGCTCTGGGCAGCCTGGGCCAGGCTCTGGCACCTCCCAGCAAAGAAGTTTCTCCTCATGTTCAGATGGAACCTCCTGTGTTTCAATTTATGCCCATTGCCCCTTGCCCTGTCGTTGGACACTACTAACAGAGTCTGGTCCATCCTCTGACACCCACCCTGGAGATATTTATAAACATTGATAAGATCCCTCTCAGCTTCTCTTCTCCAGCTGAACAGCCCCAGCTCTCTCAGTCTCTCCTCATAAGAAAGGCTCTCTAGGCTCCTCAGCATCTTTGTGTCCCTCCACTGGACTCCCTCCAGTAATTCCTTGTCTTTCTTAAAGTAGGGAGCCCAGAACTGGACCCAGAACTGCAGATGCAGCCTCACCAGGGCAGAGCAGAGGGGGAGGAACAACCTCCCTCGACCTGCTGCTCACACTCTTCCTCATTCAACCCAGGTACCATTGGCCTCTTGGCCATAAGGGCACATTGTTGGCTCATGGTCAACCTCTTGTCAACCAGAACTCCCAAGTTCTTCTCCACAGTGCTGCTTTCCAGCAGGTCATTAGCTCCAGTCCACGTCAGAGCAGGGCTGACACCTGCGCTGTCCCCACAAGGTGAGCAGCCTGGCAGAGCGCTCGGGCGTTCTCCTCCGCTCAGCCACCGATGGAGTCTGCGCGGCGCAGGGCCCTGCCACACAGCCAGCCTTCGGCCTCGGACACAGCCCAGCTCCTCCCTGGCCCCACTCTCCCCTCCTTGCAGGACTCTGCATTTTTTCGCATTTGTTGGACACAGCACAGTATCCCAGCTGCCATACTGAGGGGCTGGAGTGCTGGCTGCTTTGGGAATCTGTCCTGAGAAAACAGTGCTGCCCCTGCAGCACTAGAGGGCTGACCAAGTCATGCTGGACGGGGCTCTGAGCAACCTGAGCTGGTGAAGATGTCCCTGCTCATGGCAGGGGTGAGACTGGATGAGCTTTTAAGGTCCCTTCCAAACAAAACTATTTCATGATTCTATGCTGCCCAGCCCTTCCTGGATAAGCCCCGATTAAGGACACCTAGGATGCTCTGTTTAGGAAGGCAGCCTGCTGCCCACCTTCTCCCTCTGACTCCTTCCTCCCAAAGCAAAGCCAGATCTGCTCGTTCCTGGCACAGAGAGTTGACCAGGCAGCTCCTGACTTTGCCATCATACCTTGATTCCAGCATCCCACAGCTCAGAGATGAGCTTCAGCCGCTCTTCAAGGAGCTTCTTTTGGGCAGAGGCCACCAGCACCTGCGTCTCCGTTGTCCTGATCTTTTCCTCAGATGCCTAGAGAGATGACAAGACTCAAAAGATGCCATGGACACACAGAGAAACCCAAGACCCTATGAGCAGCACAGGTCACCAGCATCAGTTTAGTGGTGAAGAGGTTCAGGCTCAGTGGGATGAATGGCATCAACTCATGGAAGCCCCACTGACCTCATCCTGGAGCAGAATCTCACCTTCTGCAGCTGTCCCATGACAGGAGGTTAATGCAGCCTCCCTCCTGCTCTGCAGCTGTGCACAGACTGGAGGATGTGCTGAAAATGAACAGCTTCCCTACCAGCTTCTGCCTAGAGACTGTTCCTCCACACCCAAAGGCCTCACACAGATCTGCTCCGAGCAGCTCAGGAGCAGCAGCCCCAGCAGAAGCTGGAAGGGGACAGCTGTCTGCTCAACAGCCGAGCTGGTAACTGTGGGTTGGACTTAAAGCAGCAAGCTGAGATGCTCCAGTGCTGTCAGGAGCCACTTGCTCCCATGGCAGATGCTGGATACTCAAAATGGCATTTTCCTACTGTCACATCGCTGGAGGGAGAAGCATTTAAAGGTCACCCACAGAGGAACAACCGTGGCCAGGACTGGAGGTGGTGGGGGAAGAATTCAGTTTCCACTTAGAAATCCCAGTTGTGTCTGGCTGCCAAGAGAGAACTCCCCACAATGGGCCTGTGCAGGAGGGAAATGTGCAGCAGTGTTTTGGGAGCCTACAGAGACCTATTCAACACCCACAACTGGGACAGAGGACAACCTATTGGTACAGCAGCTCTGAGGAGGGCGGAATAGGAAAAAGATATCTGGGGAACCCCCAGAGGCACCGCGCTCTCTGCCCTGGGACATCCGACCATATCTAGTCTCCATAGTGCCTCTGGCAGGACAGGAGATGTGCGAGGCTGCTGTCCCCTGCCAGCCCTTCAGCAGTGCCACCGTCCCAAAGAGGATGCAGGGTCACAGGGACACTTAACGCAGCGGGGGACACTGAGGCACCTGACCTGGGTTGCTGGTGCTGCTGAGGATTGAAGTGGCCCCTCCAGCTACAGCTCAACAAGCCACGTCTGAGGGCTGCTGGCAGAGGGGTCTTGTCTCCAGTGGGAGCCCAGAGATTGTTTCCCAAGCCAGAGAAAAGTGGGGATTATGTCCAGGTTCCGACTCCTGCTGCAGGGCACAGCAGAGGCCTGGCTGGCTTCTCCAAAGACTCAGTTCAGCATCTAACCTGGGGTGCATGTGGAAGATGTAAATCCTCACTCGTTCTCCATGCTTAGTTGAGCACCAAAGGCACCCACCTCCACTCTCTGCTCCAGGATGGAGAAGATCCGCTCAATGCCAATGCTGATCCCCACACAGGGCACCTTCCGTCCCTTGGGATCAAACATCCCCACCAGCCCGTCGTAGCGGCCGCCTCCGGCCACGCTCCCGACGCTGACGGGCTCCTCCACATGGTCGTTCTCCTGCTGCAGCAGCACGGCTTCATAGATCACTCCCGTGTAATAGTCCAGACCCCGCGCCAGGCTCAGGTCGAAGGAGATCTGCAGGACACGGGGAAACCCCTCATCGGGCGCACTAGGGGGCCACGAGGGCAGCTCCCTCCTGCCCCCACACTCCTCACCTTCCCCGCGATGCCAAACAGGGTCAGGTACTCAAACAGCAGCTTCAGGTCGCCCAGCCCCTCCTTGGCCAGCTTGTTCTGGGACAACTTTGGGTCCTGGAGGAGCCGCTCGATCAGGTCCAGCCCACCTGTGGGAAGGAGCCGTGTTGGTGCCTCACACCCCTCTGGCACTGGCCCTGCCTGGCCCAGGGGAACAAGGCCAAGGGCTGGACCCCACCGTGCTCACCGTGCAGCTGGACATACTCCCCGATGCGATCCGCAGCCTCGGGAGAGAGCCCCTTCTCCCCCACCATCTCGCTCCTCACTTCTTCCCACGGCATCTGCGAGGGGAGAAAAGAACATCAGTCACTGCTGCAGGGCTGGGGTCTCTCCTAGGGAAGGTCTCTGGGGTCCTGCCCAGTGAGATGAACAGACAGATATGCCCTCAACAGATCTTCAGATGGCAAAACCCCATTGGTGTCAGTGTGTGTAAGAGGTAGATGAGAGAAGACGCAGATGAAATGATCTCAGAGCAGTCACACAGCCACAGCTCCACTCCTCCTACCTCTGCACAGCCTGTGTCCCAACCCTGCAGTCTGCAAAGCTGCCCAAAAACTCGAAGCCCCAGAACAAATACTTTGGGTTTGATTTATGGCCAGAATCAAACACCAGTACTGTAACAACACCAAGTCTTGCTGCTGTGGTTTCCTTGGTTCGGTACTTAGCCATAAACTGCAGTAAAGAAAGCGTTGCTGGTCATGCCTACCCCTGGCAAGGCGTGAGGAGGTGGTCGGGTGATGCAAAACCCCACAATATGCTGCAGAATATGCTGCAGTTTTCCCACTGACCGAGGGCTCAAAGAGAACCAGAGTCCTGATCACATCCAGCTGTACGAAGTTACAGCATTTCAGCAGGAAAACAAGGAAATTATCCCACTCTAAAAAAGCCTCAATCCTCCCTATAGCTTTTCCATGCATACAGAGCCCCAAATGCTACAGTTTGGTCAGGCCTTTGCAGTGGAACTCACTGCTAACAGGATTTCAGGTGAGCATTCCTCTAGTTGACTTAATTTAACCATCAGACAAGGCCTCCAAAGGAAAACACAGTTCATCCTTGAACAAAGCAACATGAACACACCAGATGAGATACAGGGGCACCTCGTTTCATAGGGTTTCACAAGAAGGTTAGGGGCAGTCAGCCCACAGTGTCCCCTACGTAACTCTGAACACGCACAGAAATTCAGCTCCATATTCCACTCCAGATCTTGAGCCAAGAAAACTGACTTTTAAAACTGCATTTCAACGTTCCTCTTCCTTAGCTATTAGTGGAGGGCTGTAGTCACATTTACACGGTGATCTCCAGCATCTTTATATCTGACTAGGACCTACAGTCAAGACCATCAGCTGCAAATAAATAGTTCATAGAATCATCAAATGTCCCAAGTTGGAAGGGACCCACAAGGATCATCGAGTCCAACTCCTGTCCCTGCACAGGACACCCCACAGGTCACACCATGAAGACATTGTCCATTGAACACTGTCAGGTTGGGGCCGTGACACCTCCCTGGGGAGCCTGTTCAGTGTCCAGCACCTCTGGGGGAAGAACCTTTTCCTCATGTCCAACTGACCCTCCCTGGCACATCTTCTGCCATTCCCTGGGCTCTGTCACTGTCACAGAGAAGAGCTCAGCCCTGCCCCTCCTGCTCCTGCTGAGGAACCTGCAGCCCCATGAGCTCTGCCCTCAGTCTGCTCTGCTCCAGCTGAACAAACCCAGGGACTTCAGCCGCTACTCATACGGCTTCCTCTCCAAACCTTCACCAACCTCATGCCCTCCTCTGGACACTCTCCAATAGCTTTATCTCCTTTTATCCTGTGTCCCCAGCCCTGCACACAGTGAATGCTCCAGGTGAGGCCGCCCCAGCGCAAAGCAGAGCGGGACAATCCCCTCCCCTCCTGAATCCCTCAGAGAGCTCCTGACCAGCCAGTGCTCGAGGCAGCTCACTGAGCACAAACCTGCAGGTACCTCTGGCCTGGTGTCACACCAGAGCGGCTGCACAGAGGGGGCTGGTTTGTACCACACCAAACCCAAGCAAGCTACAGAAACAGTGACGTCCACACACAGCGTGTTTTATAAAAGCATCTGTGCTACATGCCCGAATTGACAGAGGTGTAAATGAAGCAATCAGGAGACAGGATAAGCTACCACCATCTCACAGCACTGGGAGATGATGGCACTGAGCAGCTTGTTGTCCCTGTGACCGTGTCCACCCTGCTAGAACACTGCACAGTCCTGGGCTGGTTCCTGGCAAAATGTCTTTGCACTGACAACAGCCACAGCTGAGTGTGACAACACACAGTGAGGACACCCAGTGCAGGACAACACCAAACAGACCTCGGAACGCGCTGCTGGGGTTATTTTTCAGGTCTATGTTTCTGATCTCTTACTCCTTCTCACTCCAAATCCTTTACTTCCAGGTAAAATAGAGAAACCCCATCCAAACACATCCACCTCACTTCTCCTTGCTGTTCCCCACCACCTCCTGAGGGTCCCACAAACAGGCTGGTGTCCCTGCTCCTGCCGAAACAGCCCGGCCAGCACCACACACGTGCTGCTGAGTCTGTGTCCTCAACAAGGACGTCAGATGTCACATCACCCACCAAGGACAGCACCAGCCTGCAGGACAGGGTTTGTGCAGAGGGTCTGGGACAACACAACTCAACTGTGGGTTCCATTGGGCTCTGCCCTGTCACCTGTGCACTGACTGCCTCACAGACACGGTTACAGCCTGTCACTTATGGCACTTCTCTACTCCTGCATTACCACAGAGATTCACTGTTTATGCCACACTCACCTTGCAAACGAGGGCTGAAATTTTAATTAAGTTTGGACTGGACGATCTTTCGAGATCACTTCCAATCTGGGTTGTTCTATGATTCCAGGACACAACTGTGATTCCTCACATGACCCAACAGAACCCAATGCATTTGAAAAGGATTTTCAATGCCATGGCCCGGTCTGGGGGCAGGTTTTCATGATTCTGGTTCGTAAGCAGCAGCAGCACCTTAAGAAGGCCAAGGTTTGGGATGTTGAACCACCCACGTGAAGAGGACTTTTCCCTCCCTCCTTTCCATTTGTCAGGACCTTGGGGGATACTGGAGAAGAAAGCATAGAATCCAGATTTCACATGTGACCACTGTGCCCTGCGTGCCTCCCCTCCAGAGAAAGGGGGGAACAAGAACAACTCGATGTTTATCAGCATTTTCCAGCCAGTTCTCACGGACCATGGAAAGAGCAGCCCCGAGGGACAGAGACTCACTGAAAGCCCAGCAGCCCAGGGTTCCAGCTCGTACCTTATCCAGTTTGTCAACGCTGGAGCAGATCGTTCGGAACTTGCTGTCTGGGACACCGCAAACCGCAAACATCCCGTCAAGGATGCGCCGATCGTTGACCTGGGCGAGAAGGAGCAAGTCATTAACTATGAACTCAGATGCCTCAGCTGTGTGCAGTTTCTCTCCTCTCTAGTTTTAAGCATGGAAGAGAAACTTGTGGGTGTCTGAGAAGAGTTTTTGCTCTTTCCCTTTCCTGGGGAGCAGGTGGCCCAGCTGGCACAACTGACTCCTGTCACACAGGGTAGAGCTACCGCAGTCTCCTCCTAGAGCCACAGACACCAAGAAGGAAGAACATCAGGGTCTGTGAGTCCTCTCAAATGAACATGTGAAAACAGCTCAGGAACATACCACGGCCTAAGGAAGTTAATTCAGTGCGTTACCCTGCTCTCCCAGTGTAAGAACAAAGGCACATCTAAGTACATTAAAAGCTTGCAAAAGATTTTTAATAGTATAGTGAATCCCATACTTTAATTATGCTCTGTAATAATGGGTACTTGAGGCCAAAGGCTCAGCTGGATGCAACGTTTCCATGGGTAGTGAAAATATCTACAATTAAACCAGACAGAAACAAAAGCTGCTCGGGAGTTTGCAATCCTGCAGCATCAACATGGACCAGCCAGGGGCTCATGGGAACAATAATCGCCCAGGGGTGCCACACCAACAAAATGAAGGTGTTTTGAGGCAAATAGCAAGCTTAGCCTGCAGCAGGGCACGACTCCTCTTCTGGAAGAGGCCTCAGGCCCAGAAAGGACTTGGGAGAAGGCAGGAGGCTGCAGACAACAGGGTGCACAGTGAGCAGATGTCCCCGCTGAGCTGGGACAGGGACCCTGGCCCAAAGCCTGTGCTCTGCTGCAGGCAGGAATGTGACAGTCACCTGGGTAGCTGGCTGCCGGACACTCTGCAGGGGACTGAGCTTGGTGCTACAGAGAACTCTGCTCCCTGCAGCCTCGGGAAACCTCCTGCGTCCCCAGGTAAAGGGGAGTCTGAGCTGAGGTCCAGCCGGGTCACAAACACACTATGAGGAGGCAGAGAGGTGGGATGGGCTTCTGGATCAGACCTCAGCAGGCATGAGAGGGGGAACAGGGGCTGCTGCATAAAAAAGGAACAACCACCAGTGCTTCCCACTGTGAAACCCACCCTGTCTCACCTTAACGAGAAAGTCCCCAAGCTGCAGATCACTCAGGATCTCATGCACAATCTTCAGGCACTCGGCATCAGGAATCATTGGGTCGAACTGGCCGGCGATGTCAAAGTCCTGGGGCACAGGAGAAGGGCTGTAAGCAATTCTGCATCGCTGGTGTCGCTGCAGCAATACAGCCTCAGCTCCGCTGTTCAACAGCAGTTTGTTTACAAAAAGCAACAAAAATGGGATGTAAGGGAGCACCAGCCCTCACCAACAGGACCCAGAAGGGACAAGATGACCCTGTCTACGGGGCCAGATGGGATCCACCCAAGAGTGCTGAGGGAGCTGGCAGAGGTGATCACAAAGCCACTTTCAATTATTTATCAGCAATCCTGGCTCACCAGGGATGTCCCAGTTGACTGGAAGTTGGCGAATATGACACCCATCTACAAGGGCCAGAAGGAGGATCCAGGGAATTCCAGGCCTGTCAGTCTGACCTCGGTGCCAGGGAAGGTCATGGAACAGATCGTCATGAGTGCCATCACACGGTACACACAAGACAACCAGGCAATCAGCCCCAGACAGCATGGGTTCACGAAAGGCAGGTCCTGTCTGACAAACCTGATCCCCTTCTACGACAAGGTAACCTGATTAGTGGATGAGGGAAAGGCTGTGGATGTTGCGTTCTTAGACTTCAGTAAGGCCTTTGACACCGTATCCCACAGCATCTCCTGGAGAAGCTGCAGCTCATGGCCTGGATGGCCGTACTCTTCACTGGGTAATGAACTGGCTGGAAGGCCAGACCCAAAGAGTTTTGGTGAACGGAGCCAAATCCAGTTGGTGGCCAGTCATGAGTGGTGGTCCCCAGGGCTCAGTACTGGGGCCAGTTCTGTTTAATCTCTTTATCAATGATCTGGATGAGGGGATCGAGTGCACCCTCAGTAAGTTTGTAGACTATATCAAATTGGGTGGGAGTGTTGATCTGCTGGAGGGTGGGATGGCCATACAGAGAGATATGGACCAGCTGGCTCATTGGGCTGAGGCCAATTGTCTGAGGTTCAACAAGGCCAAGTGCTGGGTCCTGCACTTGGGTCACAACAACCCCATGAACGCTGCAGGCTCAAGGAAGAGCGGCTGGAAAGTGCCTGGAGGAAAAGGACCTGGAGGTGTTGGTGACAGCAGCTGAACATGAGCCAGAGTGTGCCCAGGTGGCCAAGGTGGCCACCAGCATCCTGACTTGTGTCAGAGCTGGTGTGGCCAGCAGGCCCAGGGCAGTGACTGCCCCTGTGCTGGACACTGCTGAGGCCAAACCTCAAATCCTCGTGTCAGTTTTGGGCCCCTCACACCAAGAAAGGCCTTGAAGTGCTGGAGCGAGTGGAGAGAAGGGAACGGAGCTGGTGAGGGGCTGGAGCACAAGTGTGATGGGAGCAGCTGAGGGACCTGGGGGGTTCAGCTGGAGAACAGGAGCTGAGGGGAGACCTTCTGAGCTCTGAACTGCCTGAAAGGAGCTTGGAGCCAGGGGGGGTCGGGCTCTGCTCCCCAGGAACAAGCGCCAGGAGCAGAGGAAACGGCCTCAAGTTGCACCAGGGAAGGTTGAGGTTGGATCTGGGAAACAATTTCTTCCCCAATGGGCCGTCGGGCACTGGAACAGGCTGCCCAGGGCAATGCTGGAGTCACCATCCCTGGAGGGGTGGACAGATGGACATGACGTTCTCAGGGACATGGGTTAGACGTGGCCTTGGCAGTGTGAGGTTAATGGTTGGACTCAATTATCTTAAAGGTCTTTTCCAAGCAAGATGATTCTGTGACTCATGGAAGGCAGCAGTGCTCTCATGTCCACTGCACTGCAAAGAGTTTGTACACTGTGCCGTGGACGGGGCAGTTTGTGAGAAGCCACCCTGCTGTTCCCTGCTTTCTGCTTCTGGAGGTGTGTGACCTGGTCCCTGCCTCCAACACAGCAGTTCCCTGTGTGATACACTTCGAAACAAAGAAAAAACAACACAAAGGAGACAGCAGAGAGATCATCAGCAGTAAATAAATAGAACGAAGCAACCAGGAAGGGGAGGAGAAAACTACTCATTATTTGGTATGACCTAAATACCAAATGTTTTGCCTTGATTCTTAGGATGTTCTTTTTTTAATATACATGCCAATCAAATTAATGATCAGGGAAGAAGACAGAAGTGATCTCAACTGAGGCAAACCCAAAGTTTCAACTGCCAAGACAGAAAAAGAAACCAGAAAGTCTGAGTGGTGTCCATCAGAGATTACCAGATGAACTGGCACATAGAATTAAAGTCCAACAGCAAGATGGTTTAACAGGCTGGTACCCTGTGACTGGAAAACAGCAAAGACAATGTCAGTGTTCAGAAAGAAATAGACAGAAGCAACAAGAGACCTCTTATTTGACTCCCATTTATGAATCTCCAAATGCAAATTATTCAGTGAGATTTTGAGTACAAGACTGATTTTGATTAAGTAGGTAAATTTCAACACAGTTCCATCAAGCTTCCAAAATAAATTGAGGCAATGGAGGAGGAAAGAGATGAGATCACGTCAGCTAATCCCAATCAGCTGAGTGCAAGGGAGGCTGATGCAATCCCCATGGAGGTTGGGCAAGGTCTGGTACAGTGAGGAAAGTGCCACTGCCACTGTATGCAGCACAGGTGAAATCTCACTGAAAAAACCCAACCAGGGCTGCTGAATTATATTTAAAGATGCAGAAAAAGCTACTAGGCTGAGCAAAGAAGCAAAGCATCTTCAGGCGGAGAAGGTAACAGAGCTTGATTTACATGGCCTACGCAGGGGAAGATTTCTCCAAACATTTCCCAAATGTTTATCTGGGAAAGGGGAAGAATCCTTATCCTGGGATGACAACTACCCTTCAAAGAGCTGCACTGGCACAGGGAGAAGGAAACTATCAGACACAAGTTTAGCCTGGATATTGGGAGACTATTTCTAGCTCTCCTAGGAGAGAAATCTGGGAACAGTCTTTCACATGAGACAGCAAAGACCCCAAGTTGTCTGGAAATGGGAATTTACCAAGCCAAAGCTGGAAAGCATCCATGTGGGTTCTGTGATGAAACAGGAATATTCTCAAACAGGAATTTGTTTGCACTATGAGGCCCTGGGGACTGTGTTAGTGCAGCACTACAAAGCTGTTCCTCGGGGCTCCCACACTCCTCTGACAAAGCCACAAAGGAAATTGCATTCTTACCTGCTCTATAATATGGCCTCTGGGTTTTTCCCTTCCTTGGAAATAAAGATTGACTCAGCGCGGGACAGCAGCAGCATACGCTGAGTCCCTCACCTGGCTCACGTGTCCTGCCAACACAGCCAGGAGTCCAACTGTTCCCAGATTTGGGATCAGAAGGAAATTCTTCCCCTCCACCAGGCTGGTGAGCACCCTGGGATGCTGGGATGCAAGGGGCTGCCCTCCTGCACAGCACGAAGCAGGGGAGATAACTGGGGCTGCATCACAAAAGATCCCCAACACGCCAGCACCCCATGTCCCAGACATCATCCTCACTCCCCCACCCTCCCGCTGTTTTTCACACCCATACAGGCACACTAAGGATTAGTGGATCCCCCCGATTTTCCACAGCCACAGGGAAGGCCACTGCAGGGTAACGCAGCCTTCAGTCCTACGTTTTTATGGTGCTACATCCCCGGGGCGCTGCCAAGCCCACAGCCCCACGCAGCAGCCCCTGACCACAGCCGGACTCACACACTGGTAGAACTCCCTGTAGCGGCCCCTGGTCATGGCCGGGTTGTCCCGCCTGTAGACCTTGGCGATGTGGTAGCGCTTGATGTTGGTGATCTTGTTCATGGCCAAATAGCGAGCGAAGGGCACCTGGGAGGATGGGGTTAAGGATGGGAGCAGGGAGGGGTCACCCACCCCATTATCAGTCACGGGCAGCGCTGGGTCCTCACTATCTCCCCAGCTCCCAGCACAGTGTGGCGCACACCCAGGGGGCAAAGCAACTGCATCCACTTCTGGACTCCCCAGTTCAAGAAGGACAAGGAATTACTGGAGAGAGTCCAGTGGAGGGACACATACTGAGGGGTCTGGAGCATCCTTCTGATGAGGAGAGACTGAGAGAGCTGGGGCTGTTCAGCCTGGAGAAGCTGAGAGGGATCTGATCAACGTTTATAAATATCTCCAGGGTGGGTGTCAGAGGATGGACCAGACTCTGTTCAGTGGTGCCCAATGCCAGGGTGAGGGGCAATTGGCACAGACGGAAACACAGGAAGTTCCATTTGAATATGAGGAGAAACTTCTTTGCTGGGAGGTGCCAGAGCCTGGCCCAGGCTGCCCAGAGCGGGTGTGGAGTCTCCTTCTGTGAGACATTCAAACCCGCCTGGATGTGACCCCCTGTGATCTGCTCTGGTCACCCTGCATCAGCAGGTGGGTTGGACTGGGTGATCTCCAGAGGTCCTTGCCAAGCCCAACCAGTCTGGGATTCTGTGCTCAGAGATGGCTGGACTTGTCCAAGACATGGCCTACACAAGCTGCCATTAAGTGTCCTTACAGGCACCTTCCAGCAGCACCTTAGGCTGGATCTCAGCGTCACGTGGACTGTGCCCCACAGCAGCCTGGTCTGGAAAATCCTCCCCCACCTCTGCAGCCAAGCGATTCTTCAACAAACAGAGGTAACATACAGTAAATGACTGAGTAAGTGATCTGCACCCACTGAAGCACACTGCCTGCTCACCCTCTCCCTGTCGGTATGGGGCCAGAGCCAGGGGACTGCCCCCCCAGCTCCTCCTCCCGCTGCCCCAAAATGAGAACAGCAAAGGTGACATGGCCCCTCGGCACTGGTTACAGCAGGATACTGTCAGGTCATAGCGCAGGGACAGCAGCTCTCCTCCTTGATCTTTCAGATCATAGATGAGTTTTGAGTCCTCACCGTACTTCCCTGTCAGCGTCTCCTACAACAAAAAGACACAGGAACAAACAGCCTCTTCAGTGATGGGATCAGCCCCAGAGCGCACAGAAAACACAGAGAGAGAGGAAGGACACCTGGGAGATGGAAGAAGGAAACTCAGCCCTCAACACGTCACAAGCTTTCAACTGCAGGATCCTCAGCAGCTGTGTCCTCACTCACCTTCAGCTCAAACACTGGTGTGTCAATGACTTCTGCTCCGTGGCGCTTGAAGCAGGCAATGATTGCATTGAAGACTCGCTCACGAATGGCCATTTGCTTGGGGCTGTAGTCCCGTGTGCCCTGGGGGAGATAAAGAAGAGCAAAGGCCGTGTTGGGTTAGAGGCACGCAGGGAGACAGATGTGAGAGGCAAGGTGATGAAGCCGTCATACTGCTAACAAGACTAGAGAGATCTGGTCCAGATAGCAAATATTGAGAGAGATGGTAAAAAACAGCACCCAGAACCACTGAAAACGTCAGGACACAGCTCAGACATGATCTGCCATGGTCGGCAGAGCTAAAGCTCAGTGAGGAGTTTAACGATGCGGGAAACAAAGGTACCAACTCACCCAGCAGTCAGAGAGCTCAGTGGACGATCTGTGCACAGGTCTGGCTCAAATGTCTCAGCCAGAGCCCTGCACAACAAACCACCTGAGAGGTGGAACCAGAGGACACAGCTCTGGAGCTGTGGAACAACCAGCACCTCTGCAATGTCCACACACACAGAGAAACCATCTTTCCAAAGAGTGACACCTGTGAAGTGTCCACCTGGGATGTGATCCCCTTTAATTCCTTCACTGTTAATAGTCACTGACCACCGTTAGGCTCTCATCAACACATGAATCACTGTTAATTAACTACACCTCCCACTTTCATTTTCCAGGGACTGGCAGTTGGGCAGGAGGAAGCAGAGAGCAGGTGGTTCCTAACGCCCCGGCTGCAGGTCACACAGCAGCTCTCAGCTGTACACAGACACAGCTGAGACAAGCTGGAAACCCACGCTATGTTTCCCTGGCACTCATAGAGCTGCAAAATCCTCTCTCCACATCTTTAAACAGTGAAATACCCTTCCACTTTCCAGTCTCACACCACAATTACATTCACCAAAACACAAAAAAAAGCAAATGGACAAGGCAGAGAGTTTTGAGGCATTTCCTAAGTCAGTGGTATTAACACAACCTGTTTTATTTGTGAGCAACATTTGTAATTTTTTCCACGCCACAGCAGGCAAACGCAATTGGTCACTTATCAGCTGCTAGTGCCGAAACATTCAGATTAAAAAAAAAATGTAGCAGAAATTGCATTATGGACACTATTCTCAGGGGTCTGGAGGCTGAAAAGCTCCCCCTGAAGGGTCCTTCTGCAGGAGGACACAGAAATGTCAGCAGCCGGCCAGAGCTGCTCAGTATAACAGGATCGCCCACCCTCATGGACTAAGGCAAGATCAAAAACCACAAGACCTTTCTTGCTCCCCACATTTCAATATGTGCTGAACACTCCTGGCACACAGTGCTGGGTACCTGCGTTTCTTTGGTTTGCTTCTGCTTTGCAGCTCCCCCCCGCTGAGCCTCGCACCAGCAGAGCTGCACTTCGCGGCGCTCTGTGCTCAGCAGCAGCTTCACCCGCTCGGTCCAGGGAACAGGAGCAGCCTGAGGATCCCTGATCCATGAGGCCCATGTCTGCAGGGACTAGTGGGGTCAGTGCTACACAAGCTGAAGAGCCTGAGCCATAAACTCATCAGGGTGATGCAAGTCATGACCCTACTTCAAACAGCGCAAACTGAGCAGATATAAGACCTCTCACACTGGGGAGTTACAACAAACCTTGACCAAAACAGGATTTAATCTCCTCACCACACCAGCTGGTGGTTGGCTTGTCACAGAAGCACCCGAAAGTGTTTGAGTTACATGGGGATTAGGGTCAGATACTGCCAGGGATATTTTCACCCCTCTCTCCCCTACTGCTAAAAGCAAAAAGGGAAACAGAAACAAGAACAACAACAGGCAGGTCTGTGTGGAGGTTTTGCACCCGCAGGTGCGGGGGTGCTGGGTCTGTGCACGGGAACAGGTCGTGCACACAGAGCGGATGAGTGCATGTGCTGGGGAAATTACCTTTGGTGTCTTGAGCACAAACTTATGTTTCCCCTCATCTCCCCCCAGCTGTGCCTTCATCTCCATCAGTTTCGCGACTTCCTTGGCAATCTGGGGAGAGAACAAGGAGGGTGCTGGGGGTCAGCCCACCTGCCAGCCCTCAGCATTCCCAGTACACCCAGCCTCAACACATCCACTGTTCCCAGTCTCCCACAGCAACCAGAGGGGCATTCCACGCTCCTCTCCAGTACTCCCCAATTCTGCTACAAACACCCCAATCTCAGCACCCCCAAGGCCTCCATCACAGAATCACAGAATGTCAGGGATTGGAAGGGACCTGCAATCCCCCCATGGAGCAGGAACACCCAGATGAGGTTACACAGGAAGGTGTCCAGGCGGGTTGGAATGTCTGCACAGAAGGAGACTCCACAACCTCCCTGGGCAGCCTGGGCCAGGCTCTGCCACCCTCACCAGGAAGAAGTTTCTTCTCATATTTAAGTGGAACCTCTTGTGTTCCAGTTTGCACCCATTCCTCCTTGTCTTCCCACCGGCTGTCACCAAGAAGAGCCTGGCTCCATCCTCTGACACTCACTCTTTCCATATTGATCCCCATGAATGAGTCCCCCCTCAGTCTCCTGTTCTCCAGCTCCAGAGCCCCAGCTCCCTCAGCCTTTCCTCACACGGGAGATGCTCCACTCCCCTCAGCATCTTCATTGCTCACCACCTGCCTCCCAGTCCCCACCTCCTGTCCCACCAGCCTCTGCACCACCCCAGGCCCAGCACGCCCAGCTCCTGCTACGTGCTCCCCAGCACCGGCCACCCCTGCAGCCCCCAGCACCGACCTCTCCAATCTAACACCAGTATCACCAGTCTTGCCAGCCCCTCTGCTCTCCAGCTCAGCCCTCCCGTCCCCTCTAACACCCCTCTCCCCAGTGCCACCACCCAGCCCAGCGACACCCACACCAGTGCTCCCAATTCCCCACAGCTCCCTCCCACTAAGCCCAGCAACCCCAGCCACACCCCAGTCACCTCAGCACGCCCCTCTCCAGCCCAGCACCAGCACCAGCCCCAGCACGCCCGGCTCCCCCAGTCCCTCTTCTCCAGCCCAGCACCCCCAGTGCCCCAGTCCAGCACCCCCTCCAGAGGCACCAGTCTCCCAGCACCCCGTCCTAGTCATACCGGTCCTCCACAGCACCCCATTCCCAGCAACCCTCGAGCCCCCCAGCCCCGCACCCGCAGCCCGGGCAGGCTTTGGGACCCGCCGCACCTCGTCGGGATCGGCCTTGTCCTGCTTGAGCCGCCGCACGGCCTCGGCCTGTGCCCGCACCGCCGCCTCCTCCGCCATGCCGGCCCGTGCCTGCGCACTGCGCCTGCGCGCCCCCGCCTGACCGGCCGCGCCTGCGCACTGCGGCGCCCGCCCGTTGCCACAGCAACCACCTCACCTCAGCGCCCGCAGGGAGAACCGCTGGGGTCACGCAGCTCAAATAGACAACCGAGGCCCTTTCTTTTGTTTTGTTTTGTTTTTTTTTTGTTTGTTTTTTTTTTGTTTGTTTGTTTTTTTGTTTTGTTTTGTTTTGTTTTATTTTTTTTTTCTTAATATACGAAAATACAGAGTTCTTCCACGCTCGCTCCAGCCGGAGGCTGCCCGCAGCAGACCCCTCGTGTCCACCCTCAGGAGGCCCTGGTGCCGCAGCACAACAGCAGAGCCAGGCCACAGGCTGGAGCTGCCCCTGCAGCCCTCACAGGGCCGGGTGACACCCCCACACTACCCTGCAGGCGCCCAGCGCCCCCCAGCTCTGCCCCTCGCCGAGCTCACCCAGATCCTGCTTCAGCTGATCCACATGCACCCATAGCCACCTATGGCAGGTGTAACAGGCTGCCCAGCTACAGGTACTGCAGTGTTAGGTGCTCACAAGCTTGACCCGTCCTTCAGAGCTGTCAACCAGAGGTTAACCTGCTGACTGCGCTGTCTGTAACTTTTAAAACCCGCTCACTCCTTTCCAAGCGGAGATCCCATGTCCGCGCTGCTTTAGCTCAGGCAGGTGAGCCCCAGGCTAGCAGACGGTGGCCAGACCTCAGTGGGAAGGGTGCTGGCAGGTCCACATGTACAGCAGCTCAGTCAAGCAGCTCTGGCCAGAGATGTCCTAGGGCTCCAGCCGCCTTCTGATCTCATCAACAAGTTTTTCTCTTGGGATATCAACCTACAAAGCAGAGAAAGAGGTGGCAGCACCGAAACCCTGAGCAGAGCGCAGTTCAATCTGGCCCTAAAGACTTGCTGTGGACACTGACACAGTTGGTGCTGGTTTTCTGGAGCAGATCTGTGCTGCAGCTCCCCAAAGGAACACCTGCACTGGGGGAAAACCCAGAGCCTTTTGGTAATTGCTGGATTTTGGAAGCGCTTTTGAAACCTGGCATAAAAAGGCATTCTCACCTCCTCTCTTGTTGCGACATCTCGCAGCTTGACGACTCCATCTGTCAGCTCCTGCTCCCCTACAATGGCAGCGAGGGGGATCCCCGTGTCCTCACAATACTGCAGTTGCTTCAGCAGTTTAGGATCCTTCTTGTACAGCATCTCTGCCTAGAAGGAGCAGAGAAGGTGAATCATTAGTGCAAAATTTGCTCTGATGGATCCTGGAAAGGAACAGCCAGCACCAAAACCCCACAGAAAACTCTGCCTCATCGCTCCTGCAATGAGCGGTTCCCTTTAGTGCTCTCAGCTCTCTCCTCAGACCTCTGTCTGCTACATCTCAGCCCTGAAGAGACACATAACGGAGTGGCGCTGGTCTCACTGTGCTGCAGCTCCCTTAGGCTCTCCCTCCAGTTCCAAGCCCACGTCCTTTACCTTGATCCCTGCATCCCACAGCTCGGAGATGAGCTTCAGCCTCGCAGCAAGCAAGTGTTTGTGGGGTGTAGCCACCAGCACTTGTGTCTCAGTCGTTCGAATCTTCTCCCCGGAAGCCTGTGGGGACAGACACGCTCGGAGGAGTGACAGGCTCTGAGGGAACCTGCAGCTCATCTGCTCATGTCTTCAGACCTTAACCTGGCTCCCCACAACACACAAGCACAAGCAAACCATCACCCTTCAGTGACTGTTCCTGAGCAAGGACAACCTTCCAGAAGTAAAACATGTGCACACGTAAGACAGCCTGGGCAAGTGCAATGAGTCCCCCAGAGAAACTGCATTCTGACATGCTACTTAATTGTGTGCTGCTGCTCCCACGGGATCTTGCCCTTCCTTCCTCCCTCTCAGATGGGACCTGGACAGCTTTCTAATGTCTCCTTTGATTCTTCAGCTACAAACACATTGCTTCAGGCCTACTTGCTACAAATCCCAAATTCGGAACTAAATGCAGAATGATGAATTTCCTCACAGGCTTTCCTAGGGTGCTCGTTACAGAACAAGTGCCACAGCTGTTACTGAATTAATGTCTTTACAATCCCCAGGACAGAAAACTTCACAGGCAGGAGACAAGAGCAAAGTGACTCAGGAGGAGAGTTATGAGGCAGGATCAGAGCTCAGGGCCCATCTCTGATGTGTCCTTGGCAGCTGCTACAAAATGCTGCATTCAGCTGCCCACAACTGCATCGTGATGGGCTGCAGAACAGGGTTCTGTCTTCTGTGCACAGACATTCCAGCAGGAGAGGACCCATCTTCTCCACCCAAATCCCCTCCTCCTGAACCCTGTGGAGCTGTAGAGCTCTGCAGCAAATGACAGACACGTCCTAGAGCCTTCCCCGTGCCACGCACCACCCACCTTCACCCTCTGCTCCAGGATGGAGAAGATCCGCTCGATGCCAATGCTGACACCCACACAGGGCACCTTCCGTCCCTTGGGATCAAACATCCCCACCAGCCCGTCGTAGCGGCCGCCTCCGGCCACGCTCCCGACGCTGACGGGCTCCTCCATGTGGTCGTTCTCCTGCTGCAGCAGCACGGCCTCAAAGATCACCCCCGTGTAATAGTCCAGACCCCGCGCCAGGCTCAGGTCAAAGGAGATCTGCAGGACACAGGGAACCCCCTCATCGGGCGCACTAGGGGGCCACGAGGGCAACTCCCTCCTGCCCCCACACTCCTCACCTTCCCCGCGATGCCAAACAGGGTCAGGTACTCAAACAGCAGCTTCAGGTCGCCCAGCCCCTCCTTGGCCAGCTTGTTCTGGGACAACTTTGGGTCCTGGAGGAGCCGCTCGATCAGGTCCAGCCCACCTGTGAGAAGGAGCCGTGTTGGTGCCTCACACCCCTCTGGCACTGGCCCTGCCTGGCCCAGGGGAACAAGGCCAAGGGCTGGACCCCACCGTGCTCACCGTGCAGCTGGACGTACTCCCCGATGCGATCCGCAGCCTCGGGAGAGAGCCCCTTCTCCCCCACCATCTCGCTCCTCACTTCTTCCCATGGCATCTGCAAGGGGAAACCAGCCGCTCCCAGTAACTGCTCTCAGCACCCACTGTCTCCACCAGCCCATGTATTAGCAACACGTGTGGGAAGACAGCAGTCGGCAACCTCACTAACAATCCACGTCTCTCTCACAGGAATCGTTAACAGAAACCACTGGAAATGCGGGGATCTATTCTTAACCACACCCAAGAGCTCCCCAAATCCTTTAGAAACACCCATGGCTCAGTTGCTGTGAACCCCTTTCTGATGAGAACAGCCACAACACTGTGTAGCCTGAGACATCTGCCCCTCAGACTGGCCACAATCTCCCCACGAGCACAACCCTTACCTTGTCCAGCTTGTCTATGGTAGAGCACGTGGATATGAACTTGCTCTCCGGGATGCCGCAGACGGCAAACACACCATTCAGAATCCGTCGGTCGTTGACCTGAGGTGGGAGAGGCACACTTGGAATCACAGAAACGCAGAATAGTTTGGGTTGGAAGGAACCTTCCCAGCTCCCCCCCTGCCATGAGCAGGGACATCTTCACCAGCTCAGGTTGCTCAGAGCCCTGTCCAGCCTCGCCCGGGATGTCTCCAGGGATGGTTCATCCACCACCTCTCTGGCCAACCTGGGCCGGGCTCTCACCACACTCAGGGGGCAACAATTTCTTTTTCATGTCCAGCTCCAATCTCCCTGCTTTAGTTTAAAACCATCACCCTTTGTCCTACCACAACCAGGCCCTGCTCAAGAGCCTGCCCCCACCTCTACCTCAGGGGAGATTCCCCTCACCATTTCTTCCTGCCCCAGTGGTGCGGGCAGTTGCAGCTGCGGGTGTTTCCTCTGGACATTTCACTGGCACCTCAACCTGCCAGGAGGGGAAAGCACAGAGGAGGAAAACCACCCAGCTCTGGTCTCACCTTAATGAGAAAGTCGCCAAGCCGCAGGTCACTCAGGATCTCATGCACGATCTTCAGGCACTCAGCGTCGGGAATCATTGGGTCAAACTGCCCAGCAATGTCAAAGTCCTGGGGGCAGACGAAGCAGAAGTGTCTCCTGGCCCAGCTGAGATACTTTGGCTCCACCGAGCAGCCCCGCAGCAGCCAAAGGCAAACCAGCTGAAAAAACCCACACCAGTCCCCGCGCAGTCTCAGCTTCTCGCACGACAGCCACCACAACACTCACGCACTGGTAGAACTCCCTGTAGCGGCCCCGGGTGGTGGCCGGGTTGTCCCGCCTGTAGACCTTGGCAATGTGGTAGCGTTTCATGTTGGTGATCTTGTTCATGGCCAAATAGCGAGCGAAGGGCACCTGGGGCCAAGAAGTTAAGGACAAGAACGCGGAATCCCCCTGAGCTGCACAAAGCTGAACTGCACAGCTCCCATCTGCCTCCCGCTGCGCAAACTGGTCTCTGATCTCCAGGGAGCATCAGCCAGGGCTGAGGATGATTGTGGTGAACTGCTTAGAGCTCCACCAACACCAGGACAACTCCATTTTCTTCTCCTGAACCACAGTGTGTCAGTGTCTCTAACACACACACACCTTACCAGCTCATTTTACCCTCTCACGGTGCGATCAGAGAGAATTCAACGTATAGCACAGACGTATAAATATGCAGAGAGGACCTTTTCAGGGAGACACGAAGGTGGAGAAGGCCCTGGAGGAACACCTGCTTTGTACCTGCAGCAAACAGCCCCTGGGGCACTGAACGGTGGGGTGAGCAGGACAGGAGCACAGAGCTGGGGACTGTCACTGGGAGGAGGTAACACCAGTATGGTGGAGCATACTGGTGCATGTCACAGACTGTGGAAAACCAGGGAGCTTTGCTGTGGGGTGGTTTGAGGTGGCAGGTCCACTGCTCACGGAAAAGGGGGTTCCTGTCACCCCTATGGGACCACATGTCAGGGCCCAGGTGACCCAACCAGGGCAGCAGTGCCCTTGCTGTGTCCCCGTCCCCTCTGCGGGCGCAGGATACAGTCAGGTCGTAGCGCAGGGCCAGCAGCTCTCCCCCTTGGTCCTGCAGCTCGTAGATGAGCTTCGCCTCCTCCCCGTACTTCCCCACCAGCGTCTCCTGGGGAGAGGGGACGGGGCTGGGGGGGCAGCCAAGGAGCTGTGTCCCCATCCCCTCTCTGGGGGGGTGGCTCTGGGGTGCAGGGTCCCCCAGGATGGGGGACAGAGCACAGAGCCAGTCACCCCCAAACCCCA
Source organism: Streptopelia decaocto (assembly GCF_964273445.1). Lineage (NCBI taxonomy): Eukaryota > Metazoa > Chordata > Aves > Columbiformes > Columbidae > Streptopelia > Streptopelia decaocto. The sequence continues at coordinate 17,385,468 of NC_138667.1, forward strand.
CAAGTGAAGCAGAGAGGGGAACAGGACACACACCCCCAAGACCCCTTCGGCACAAGAGGGTCCAGGGCCCCATCCCCCCACACAAGGGGCTCCCACAGATGTGTCCCTCCAGTCCCGTCCCAAACCTGCCCTTCAGCCCCTGGAAATGGGGTGCTCCCTAGTCCCACAGAGGGAGAGGGACCCCCGGGGGCAGAGGGGCCGCACAGCCCCGGGGTCACCCACACTTCAGGGGGGAACGAGGGGTCGGGGTGCCGCCTCACCCGCAGCTCCAGCACGGGGGTGTCGATAGCGGCCGCCCCGTGTCGCTTGAAACAGGTCACCACGGCGGCGAGGAGCCGGTCGCGGAGCGCCGTGTGGGCGGGGGGGTGGTCGCGGGTGCCCTGGCCCGGGACGGAGAGCGGCCGTCAGCGGCGGGAGCGGGGGAAGCAGCGCCCGGTCAGCGCCGGCGCAGCCCCCGCTCCCCCGTTACCTTGGGCGTCTTCAGGACCAGGCCCCGGGACGGGAGGCCGCGCTCCCCGAGCGGTTCCGGCCCAGCCCCGCAGAGGCTGCCCCGGGTCCCGGAGCAGCGCGGGCCCGCCAGGAGGCGCGGGGCGGCGGCGAGCGGCCCCAGCCGCAGCATGGCCGGCCCGAGAACCCGGAAGCGGCCGGGCCACACGACCGCCCCCCCCCGCGGCGCTCTAGGCCAAAACGCGGGCACTCGTTGGTGCTCGGGCGGACTACCCCGCTTTACGGCTCGGGCAGCCACCGCGCGACAGTTTGCGTTTCCTTGTCGCTCGCACCCTCACCATGGCGTCGGGCAGCGGGGTAGGTGTGGGCAGCGGGGCGGGGGCGGCGGGGCCGCGCTCTCGTACTCTCCCTTGCCCAGTAGCCCCTGGGCTGTGCCGGCGGCGGGGCCGGGGCCGCTCGGGAGGAGCAGGCGGCGCCAGGGCCGCCCCGCCCGTTCGGGCCGCGCTCGGGCCTGCAGCCTGCCCGGGGGGTGACGGGCCGCGGCGGGGCCGGGGCTGGTGCGGAGGCCCCATCTCTGCTTTGCACCCCGCGGTGCTCGCTGTGCGGGGTAGCGGGAGATTCGGGGCCCCCGCAGAGGCCTCGATGCCTTCAGGGCTCGGAGGAGGGCGACCCCCCCGCCCCGATCTTCCCGTTGCCGCCGGGCGGTGTGCGGGGATCCAGCCGCGGGTGGGGGTGCCCACCGGCCTTCAGCCCATCCCGGGGCCTCCTGGCGCCGGGCCATGGTGGAGGCAGCTCCTCCTGTTCCCCTTCTTTTCCTGCCCGTCCCTCTGGCTTCCCCGGGGCAGCGCTGCCTGTTTCCTGGCTCTGCTGGAGCTGCTGCTGCTGTCTGCCCTGCATGGAGAAAGTGCGTTTTCTGTAGCTGCGATTCATAAATCATAGAATCACAGAATGTCAGAGATTGGGAGGGACCTGGAAAGCTCATCCAGTGCAATCCCCCCATGGAGCAGGAACACCCAGATGAGGTTACACAGGAAGGTGTCCAGGCGGGTTGGAATGTCTGCAGAGAAGGAGACTCCACAACCTCCCTGGGCAGCCTGGGCCAGGCTCTGCCACCCTCACTGGGAACAAGTTTCTTCTCATGTTTAAGCGGAATCTCCTGTGTTCCAGTTTGTACCCGTTGCCCCTTGTCTGATTCTGGTGGTGTTGGTGGATTTGTGCAGTGTAGCAGTGAGCTCTGACTGCCTTCATGGATCCTGGAGGATCTGTTGTTGGGAATGCTGAGATGGGATGGGTGAGGTGGGTGCCATTGGAGTGCTGGAGCAGTTCAGACACCTCAGCTGACACCCCAGAGAGTTGTCATCTCCACAGGAGCTGTGCTTTTCTGTGTTCTTGGCCACTTTTCCCTTCCCTTAAAGCTGCTGGCTGAGGAGTGGTGAGGGAGGTCAGGGAGTGGGATGTCTGACCGCCAGGACATGAGACCCGGGGTTTATTTGTGTCTGTGTCCTGTTAGACTGAGCCTGAGTTGAGACTTATCTTGTAGTCTTTGGTGCTGATAGTGGCAGATTGTTCCTTGTCCACCTCCACAGGGAACAGGAGGCTTTGGGGCACTTCTGCTCTTTAATTGTTGTTACTTATTTGGGAAATACTCTCTGTCACCCAAAGCGGTTCTTAGATAAAGATTTTAGGGCTTGCGGCCGCCCTTGCCTCCACCAGACCAGTTCAGAAAAGTTCCTTTGGGTAATGTCTAGCCAAAATCTTGTTTTGGGTTTAATTTCTTTTTAATTTCTTTTCCTGTGCCTGGAGGAGGGAGATTGGTAAAAGATCTGCAAAAGACTCTTTCCCTTTTATTACAAGCGGAGAATGAAGCAGCAAGTAAATTGCCTCCTTTCCGGGCTCCCCCCAGCTATGATTTGTGATCATGCGCTGGCGTGCAGGATAGTCTAGATTCTGGAAAATACCCCCAAACATTAATTTACACTCCGTGATATTTTCTTTTCTTTTGCTCAGGGTGGTTAATAAAACCTGTTATGACATGCTTAAAGTGCTTAAGAAACTCTGGGAATAAATGAGAATTTTTCTGCGCCTCCCTAAGGCATTTTCATTCCTATCAGCAGTTGTTCGTTCCATTTGAAGGATTGCCCGAGGAGAAAACCTTAAATGACTGTGCTGCTGCTGCTGTGGCTTCAAATGAGATTTATTTCCTTTGGATTGTGATTGGATTCTTGATTTGGCTGAACAGAGGAGGCAGTGGGGTGGGGGGGTGGGGGGTCTTTCTATCCTGGAGGTGTTTTAAAATACATCCATCCTTTTTTTAATATGAAGCTGAGAGCCTCTCACTGCCGTGCCAAGAGAAATGCAGCTTTCTGACCCAACAGGAGTTCTCTTCTCTAGAAAATAAAGAAGCATCAGAGTTATGACCGTGACCATTACTGGGTGCACATGGGGCAGCCCCAGGGAAGAGGCTGTGCTGGTTTGGTGAGGCTGGACTAGCATGAAAGTGGGATTCTTGTCCAGTCACTTCTGCCCTCAGTGCTGGTGATTAGGTAAAAATCCACCTCAAAAGAGCAGTTTTGGTTTTCTGCAGTGCCGGCTTCACCTGAGTTGGGCTTCTCTTCCCATGACCTGTCCTGTCGCTGCTCCACAGGGCTCTCTGGGGAGCTGGGGCAGGACCAAGTGGTTTCCCTGGTGTCTCCACACCGTGCTGTGACAGACGGACATTTCAGAGCTGTTTCTGGTTTGTTTGTACAGATCTCACTTGTAAAACTCAAGTGATTTCACAGCAAACTCAGTGCTTTGGTTCCTGTAACATGCAGACGTGCGGACAGTCTCTGCGGGAGCCAGTGTGCGCAGCCTCCTGAACTCCTGCGTTTCAGTCAAACTCTTTGTAGCTCATGTTCTGTTTCACGGCTTACTCATCCCATATTTGCAGCTTGGGTTTAATTGCTGTTTGGAATGGGGGTGTGTGACCTGCTAACACCTGCACCGTGTTCATCAGGTGGCACTTCTGAGGTCTCAGATCAATCCGTTTAAATCCCGTGTCTGTCTGGTTTTCAGAGCGAAACCCTGGCTGATCATCTCAGGAGCCATTGAGATTAACTTGTTACTTTTCTCAGTGCTTTGAAATCCTTCTAGAATAAGTAGATATGTGCATGCTCTGTCATTCTCTTAAGCTACATCCTTAATTCCTAGATATGAAAACAGGACATGGGGGTATAACGTAGTGTCCTTAATTTACTGCTTTGGCTGCACAGGCCAAGCAATTCCACCTCTTTCCCCGGTTTCCCATCAGAGCTACTCAAACTGATGCTAAACATTAATATGCTTTGTTTCCTTCTCAGACTAAGAACTTTGACTTCCGCCGAAAGTGGGACAAAGATGAATATGAGAAACTTGCAGAGAAGCGGCTCACGGAAGAGAGAGAAAAGAAAGATGGTGCGTAGTGCTTGGCAGGGAGTCACCCCAGCCCTTTGCATTTGAGAGGGACAGAGCGGCTGGAAGTGAAATCCAGAGGGAAGCAGCAGCAGTTCAGGGCTGCCTTGCTCTCATCCTTTTTCCTCTGCCTGCCACTGAATATATTTTTTGAGAAAAGTAATGACTGAGAACCTTTGCCTCTGTCTTCCTGTTCCTTGGGGAGGGAGAGGAACAATCAGCCCCTGGAAACAAGATCTCAGACTATGACCCAAGTCAGAGCTGGAGACACCTCACAAATCTATTTGGTTCTAATAGTGGTTCCTATTCCTGGTTCGGAAATAGTGAGGAGGAAATGATCTTTTACAGATTAAAAAAAAAAGATGTAATTTCTGCATGAATCAAGTAGTCCCAGATTCCCGGCAGGCCCCTTTTCATCAAGGGCACCGTGAAATCCGGCATGTCAAGCTTGACCTTTCTGATAAACACTTGGTTTTGTGTGTATGTTCTAGGCAAACCAGCTCAGCCCGTCAAAAGGGAACTTCTGCGGCACCGAGACTACAAAGTGGACCTGGAGTCGAAGCTGGGGAAAACCATCGTCATCACCAAAACCACCCCGCAGTCGGAGATGGGCGGGTAGGTCGAGGTGGTTTTGTTGCAGTCCCAGGGCTGTGCTGGTCAGGCCGGGGGACCCTGAGCCCTTACGGGGATCCCCTCCTGGGTTTGGAGGTGGTGCTGCCCCGTGTTACAGCTGAACAGGGTCTTTGGGGTGATGTGTGGAAGAGCCACAGCAGGATGAGTCTCTCCTAATGTTATGATGTGACACCAGCATTGCTCTGCACACCCGTAGCGCCAACCACGAGCAAGACTCTGTCTGCTGGTGATTTGAGTTTCTGATTTGGATTTCTGTGCCCTGGGAAGGGGAGAAACATCCACCTACCTGTCCCTAGGGATGGTATTAGGTTGGTGCAAAACTAACTGCACTTTTGGATGTGAATTTTAAATCATTATAACTAGGCTCGGACACATCTTCATTATGCCACTATGCTCCTCAGCTTCAAGGCTCTCGTGTTCTTTGCGAAACTTCTTGACCCACCACTGCACTGAACCTTTGTTAGCAGTTCCTGGGCCAAAGTGTTGTTGATGTTGTGAGTTGTCTTTGCTAATTTATGACCCACTGTGAACTCGAATAAGAAAATCACTCAAATTTGCTTTTAGTCTAGCATCATTTCCATAGCCTAAGCTAGATGTAAAATAACTAATAAGTCAGCAAAGACCATAAAGTGAGAAAAACCATGACTGATGGATCACAGATCAGCTGATGATTTGGTTTCTGTCGTCTGTCGGTGTCAGTACCTCCAGTGTAACCTGGGCAGCACTGGCAGTCTGGCCTGTGCCCTGCACATTCCTGTTCCCTGGGGCTCTCTAATGAAAATCTCTTGCCCAGGAGAAAGGAGCCGTATCACAAGCGACGTGCAGATTTCACGCTGTAGGTTGTCTCAAAGAGTTGGGAGATGAGGTGACCTTATGCTTCGGAGTTATTGTTTTCCCTCTCCTGCCAGGTATTACTGTAACGTCTGTGACTGCGTGGTGAAAGACTCCATTAACTTCCTGGATCACATCAATGGCAAAAAACGTAAGGATAATTTTTGTACCTTAGAATCGTAGAATTGTTTTGGTTGAAAAGACCTTTAAGATTGTCACGTCCAACCACTGTCCCAACCCTGGCACTGCCCCATGTCCCTGAGAACCTCATCTCCGTCTGTCCAACCCCTCCAGGGATGGTGACTCCACCACTGCCCTGGGCAGCCTGTTCCAATGCCCCACAGCCCTTTGGGGAAGAAATTGTTCCCCACATCCAACCTCAACCTCCCCTGGTGCAACTTGAGGCCATTTCCTCTGCTCCTGGCGCTTGTTCCTGGGGAGCAGAGCCCGACCCCCCCTGGCTCCAAGCTCCTTTCAGGCAGTTCAGAGCTCAGAAGGTCTCCCCTCAGCTCCTGTTCTCCAGCTGAACCCCCCAGGTCCCTCAGCCGCTCCCATCACACTTGTGCTCCAGCCCCTCACCAGCTCCGTTCCCTTCTCTCAACTTGCTCCAGCACCTCAAGGCCTTTCTTGGTGTGAGGGGCTGAAAATTGACCCCAGGATTTGAGGTTTGGCCTCCCCAGTGCCAAGGACAGGGGGCAGTCACTGCCCCGGGCCTGCTGGCCACATTTCTGATACAGGCCAGGATGCTGGTGGCCACCTCGGCCATTATTCATTTAAACGGGCAATGACTTTTCCCAGTGCGACAGAAGTGAAAGTTTCACTAAGTCTTAATGAATTATCAATTCCAAGCTGGTCCCTGAGCTCCAGGGTACGATCAGCGTTTACACCGCTGTGGTTTGCTGAGGATGAGCAGAGTGGGACAGTTTGACCCTGGAGCTGGGTCCAGCACTGTGGTCCTGCATGTGTCTCTGGTTCTTCTCTCTGTTCCCCAAGATAAAGACAAGAGATCAGAGTTCCCAGTTAATCAATCTGTTCCTTTCCTGCGTTTAACTTGGAAAAGAGGGCTGTAGCCTAATTGAACTGGCTCCCATTTCACAACTGGGCATTGCTTCTCCTCAAGATATTCAGAGAGCGGGGAAGTGGAAAAAGTAAAGGAGCAACAGGATGTGCTGACACACTCTTGGCACATTGTTCAGCTCCTCAAAGTGATTCTTGGCTCGCCATGGAAGTCAACAAATGGCCCCTTCACCAGAAGGCAGTGATGTGTGTGACCCCAAGCTGCACACTTGGCTGCTTGAACCTTTGAGAAATGGGGTTTCAGAAGAGAAGCTGAGGGCCAGTTTTCTGTAGCTATGAGAATAAAACCCAGTGTGCTAAATAAAGCCCAGTGCTTTTATGTGAATGGGAAGAGGACGCTGAAGTTGTTTGATGTGTTGGGAAACGAGCAATGAGTCCTTATGAGAGAATCTGAAGTAAAAAATCCTGGCATGACTTTGCATAGGCCTGAGATGAAGGGCTGAACTGGGGTTGGTGACTTCAGCCGCTTCTCATACGGCTTCCCCTCTAAGCCCTTCACCAATTTTGTGGCATCTTGTGGACACTCTCCAGTAGCTTTATCTCCTTTTCTTCTGTGTCCCCAGCCCTGCACACAGTGAATGCTCCAGGTGAGGCTGCCCCAGCACAGAGCAGAGCGGGACAATCCCCTCCCTGCCCGGCCATGCCGTGCTGGATGCACCAGGACACGGGTCCCTCTTGGCTCCAGGGACACTGTTGGCTCATGTTCAGCTTGTCATCAACCAGAACCCCCAGATCCCTCTCTGTGGAGCTGCTCTTGAGCCTCTCATTCCCCAATGGACGATGCTGCTCCCTGTGCTGTCAGTGGGGGGTGGCCCGTGAGCCGGTGCAGTCAGGTCAGGCTGGAGCTCCGAGCCTGAGGGTGTATGGCCTTGACCCTGAGTGTGGTCTGGCCTGAACTTGCTTTGAGGAGAGGGGTAACAGGCCAGAAGGGGCAGCTGTGCTGAGAAATTTAAATTGGGATCGAGGACAATGTGCAGACCACGAGTGTTGCCAAGTGTGACTGATTCCACTCCTGTTTTCTAGACCAGAGAAATCTGGGCATGTCCATGCGGGTGGAGCGCTCCACACTTGACCAGGTGAAGAAACGCTTTGAGGTGAACAAGAAGAAGATGGAGGAGAAGCAGAAGGACTATGACTTCGAGGAGAGGATGAAGGAGCTCCGTGAGGAGGTGAGCAATTCCCCCTATGAACTGTTTTGTGAGGAAATGAAGCCAGGTTCCTAATCTTGTTCCACAGAAGCCCTGTTCTTGATAGCATAGCCTTCTTTGCTGCTGCGAATGGGGTTTGTTTCATTGTTCTTTGCTTTTTAAGAAGTTTGCCGCTGCTGCCCTGGAAACCTTTTTCCCCTCCTCCTATGTGAGGATAACTTCTGGTGCTTCAGGTTTCCACTGTGAGTGCCACAAGCCTGACAGTGCACCCACAAGCCTGACAGTGCACCTACGTTTCGTGTCCCGTCATGTTAGAACTCATGTGCTCTGCGAAGCAGATGTGTGTCCTTGTCCCTTCCATGGTTCTTGGGATTGCTGGGATCCTTCTCCACGTGGCACGTTGCTTGCGGGTGGGCTCCCCGAGAGTGGGAAAGCTTTGTGAGTGGTGAGATATGTGTGGAGGCAGCGAGAGACAGGAGATTCCTCTCAAACCTGGGCTCAGGCATCAGCTCCCTGGCATGAAGATCAAGTTTATTTGAAAACCTGACAAAATTATGACAGTTGAGGAGCTTCTATGGATGCTTCTCCTCCATCAGCAGTCAGATACCAACCAAATGTTAAAAATTGCTGCTCGTTTGAGTCTCCCTGCCCAAGCCCAAGCTTTGTGTCACCGCAGGGTGCTCTGGTGGGGCGCACACAGAGCAGACCTGTGCTCTGCTCTCAAGCAGCCTTTGGTGCGGCTGAGCCTGGTCTGTCTGGGGGAGGCAGGAGGCAGGAGGCAGGTGCCTCAGCAGTGCTGAGGGTTGAAAAGCTGCTGCCAATCAACACATGGCAACAAATAAACCAGCAGCAGCTTTCGGTGTAGCTGTCTCCAGGGCACGGCTGTCTGCAGCGGCTGCGGCTGGTGATGGGGACAGCAGGAGCGGCTGCTGGGTTGGGAGCCGGAGCCCTGGTTCTGCGTTGCCCGGTACAAGGCTGGCGCTGTTCCAGGGCTTGTGATCCTTGCAGAGCAAAACGCTTTGATTAGAGCAGCACAAACGCTTTGATGCCAAAACCCCCCCGAGCCGCTGAGAGCTTCAGCTTCTGTTCCAGTGAGCAGCTGTCACTCTGCCAGGCTGAGAGCCAACAGGCAGTGACATTCGGCACCGCAGCCGCTGGAACGGGGCGTCGTACAAGCGAAAGGCTCTTACTTCAAAAACAGCTTCCTCTTGCCTCAGTGTTGATTCCAGACAAAACTTCGGACATTTATTCAGAAGAGAGTGTTTCATAACACCTCTTTTTGGCTACATCTTGTACGTGGGACTCCCCTTGTGGGGTGGTCAGTGGGGTGGGAATCCTCCTGGGAGGCGCAGGCCAGGTTTCTGCTGGCTGCTTTCATAGAATCACAGAATCATTTAGGTTAGTAAAGACCCTTAAGATCGTTGAGTCCAACAGTTACCCCGTCCCTGACACTGACTCATGTCCCTGAGAACCTCATCTCCACGTCTGTCCAACCCTCCAGGTATGGTGACTCCAGCACTGTCCTGGGCAGCCTGTTCCAATGCCCCACAGCCCTTTGGGGAAGAAATTGTTCCCAAGATCCAACCTCAACCTCCCCTGGCGCAACTTGAGGCCATTTCCTCAGACACAACCTGGGTGCAGTTGGTAGGACCTGGGTTAACTGTGCAGTGCTCGGTGTCTCAAAAGCTTCCTCAGCTCAGGAGGCTGAAGTGATTTTGCTGTTCTGTCCCTTGCTGCAGGAGGAGAAGGCCAAAGCCTACAAGAAGGAGAAGCAGAGAGAGAAGAAAAGGCGGGCAGAGGAAGATTTGACATTTGAAGAGGATGACGAAATGGCAGCCGTGATGGGTTTCTCGGGTTTCGGCTCAACCAAAAAGAATCACTGAGCAGCTCTGGACTCTCCTCTTTCTTGAAACAGATTGTTTTTACCCAGGGGACTCTGGATAACTCTTAACAGACTTGATTGAGGACTTGTATGTAAATCTCCCAGTAGAGGTTGGCTGGAGGAGTTGAAAAGCGATTCCATGCTCTACCTGCGCTGCAGAGCAAGCTCTGCCTGTCATTAGCTTCCCTTCTCCTTCTGTGTCCTAGATCCGGCTGCTCCTCGCTGCTCCGTGGTCCTGCGCACGCAGGGAACTGCTCTGCTGGGTACGTTTTTGTGTCAGTGAAGTGCAACAGTTCTGTACAGATGGCCTGGTTCAGGATTCGTCTGGTTGTTCCGGGCCCTAGTTTGTTCTAGTTATCAGCAAGGCTGCGTGTTTGAGACGCAGGGAGCGATTCCATTGCTTTTTTGGATCGTGTAGGTGAGGGAAATGTGCCGCAGAGAGCGGTGCTGAGCGGCACAACCTGCATCATTACAGCTTGTGCTGAGCAGAGCTGGTGGCTGCATGGAGTCGGGGTCGCTGAAACTTTCCTGTGTATTTTATCTGCAAGGGATCCTGCCCTGCTTTTCTCGGTGTTTCGTCCCATCACTTCGGTATCTTTAAGGCCAGGGAGAAATTCCTCCCTGCGACTGATCTAGGATAGAGCGAATGAAAGAAAGGTGTGTACAATTCGCCAGAAATAAATGGATCGTTTTAATGGGTTCTTTGGTGGGAGTTTGATTATTTCGTTATTTCCAGCGCTGCTGTTTCTCTCCAAGAAGAGCTGCTGGTGTCTGTCAGGCTGCATGGTGGCCTTGTTGGGACCTCGACGGAGCAGAGGCAAGGCTTGTCACCCCCTCTCTCTCCGCTCAGCTCCCCTTTGCAGGCACTTGCCACCATTCCTGGCTTTTTAAAGGAATTTTGGAGATGAGTATAAGACCATGGAGGGGAAAGGAGGACAGGACTGGGACCTGCGTTTCCATGAGCCCATCCAAGAGCAGGCTGGTCCAGACTTTACCAGCCGCAGTATATTAAGGGCCATTTTTTTCCTGTCTGCTGGTATCAGCGTCTTGTCACCTCTGCCCTCCCCTAAATCCACTTCATTTCTACTTTTATTTACCTCACTCAAACCTTGTGCGACTCATTTCCCTCTACAGTGAGGATTTATATTTCGCGTGGCTGGGTTTTCGTAGCTCGGTTTCACTCTCCTCTCTCTTTTTATGTATATTGATGAGATCCTTGCTCTTGCCCTTCTCTGTACTCATACAAATCTTCTGACCCGGGGAAGGCTGCAGTGTGTTTCGCCTGCTCGTTCTAATACATCTAGAACAAATCCTGTAATGCTTTGCTGCTGTTTTAATTCCTTAATCTTAGACCGCTGACAGCTTCATTGCCTCGGGTCTTTCCGCTTCAATTCAGATTATAATCCCCGTTGAAGATGCTATTGAAATGATATAGAGCCAGTCAGAGACAACTGTCCTTGGAGGTTTGACCCTTTTAACTCGCACTACTTTGACTTCGGCGAGCGCTTTCTGAGCGCGCGAGCGGGAAGGCGACTTTCATTCCAGCCACGTACCTAACGCTGTTCAGGCTGCAGCACGTGGCTCCGGCTGAATGGGAGAGAGGAGACGCTTGTGCCTTTGTGCCCTCCGGGGTGCGAGAGGGATGCTGCGGCGGTTTCATACGCATTAAAAGTTTAGGATGTTTCAGAGAAGATTTAGCAGCAGCCATTTTATCCCAGCCACTAGCTCTACAGGCAGCCAAACCCTCGCTGCAGCCTGAATTTGATTTGCGGGGTGGGAGAGGACTCTCATTAACGAGATTCCCCTTTGGTAAAAACCCTGTTGTATCCACGCTCCATCCCGAGGCCACCGGCGTCCTCTGGGCCGCAGCCCCAGTGTCCCCGCGCCGCGGCCGCCTGGTCCCAGCACCGGGGCCGCTCGAGCCGGGGGAGCCGGGCTCTTTGTCTCGGCAGCTCGCTGGGAGCACTGGGGTGTGCGGCAGCAGATACAAGCTCTCGCTGGATTCCCAGCAGCGGGAGCTGCCTCTAGCCAAGGATGAAAAGCTGGTTTCATGGGAGGAAATAATATTTAGAGAAGAGACAGATAACATTCCCTGTGCCTGCTGATTAACCCTTTGCTTCCCCCAATGCTGAAGCAGCGATTCTTAGTGACTCTTCTTCAGCACTTGCTAAGGATTGTGTTGGATGTGCCCATGGGGGTCAGGGCTTGGGGTTTAATTAGGGAGGAAGGGTTTTAATTAGGGAGGGAGGCTGCAGCTTGGCAGCTCTTCCTCCCTGTGTCCCCCACCAGCAAACAGGGCCGGGCGCTCTGTGCCGGCTGCAGCCCCTTTCCCTGCAGCTCTTCCACAGGTGGGATCTGGTAGAGTAAAGAACACATCTCTCATGGTTCCCACGTCCAGGCTGGAGTGTCCTGCCTGGTCTCGCTGTGAAAATGTTTAGAGGTGCCTGGAGACAGCTCGGTGCTCGTTGTCGGTGCCTGGGCAGAGGGTGCGAGGCTCTGCCCTGGCCACAGAGCAGTTCCTCGCACTGTGGGGACCCGTGGGGAGGATCTCCCGGTTCAGCAGACCTGCCTGCAGCCCAATCAGGCTGGGGACTGCGCTCAGCTGAGCCGGACTGTTACAGCTCCATCCCGTTAAATATTGATGGCGTTGCTGGAGAAGCACTGGGGCATCACTGCAGAGCCCAGGGGAAACACAAATCTGTTGTCCGCACCACATTGTCTTGCATGGGCTCACCACGGGAGTGGGGACTGAAGCGCTGTGGAGGGGCTGAGCTCCACCGCCCACACTGAGAAGCTGCTTTTCCCCTTCAGAGGGGCTGGGAGGCTGCTGTACCCGCCCCTGCTGTCCCACCTTTCCATCACTCTCCTCAGGTCCTGCTGGGGACCAGAGCAGCAGCCGCCGGATCCAGCCCAGGATTCCCACTGGCCCAGCAGAGTGACTGGGATCAGGGACCTGCAGTGATTCTGGAGGTGTCCCAGCCTGGCCCTGTGCGTTACTCTGCTTTGGGCAGCTGAATCGTTACCTGCTTCAGGGACTTCATTAGCAAAAAGACTCAGCTTTTTAGCATTTTACACCAGTTTTACACCCAGCCCTCCCAAAGCAGAGGTTTAAGAGCTTGGCAGGAGCTCCAGTCCTCCCACTGCTCAGGCCATGAGCTACCGCTGCCCCAGTTAGGCTGCTGCTCTTGTCGTTTGCCATCATGCAGCTCAACAACTTCCATGGGCAATGTCACCAGAAACCCCCTCCGGTTTCTCTTTGACCCGGTACGGTGGTGCCAGGAGGTTGTGCCACCAGACCCGCTCTGCTGGGACAGGCTGTGAGGCTCCTGGCTCTGCACCCAACTTCTGCTGCGGCACCGTCCCACACAACCCCGGAGCCCCCAGCTCCAGGGACACCCTGTTCACTGAGTGCCACCCCCTGCAGTCAGCGCTTGGCCCAGCCTGTAGCCTGTCCTGCTTTCCTCATGGGGGAGACAAGGTGCCCCCAGGGGAGAGCCTGATCCGTGCAAGAAAAAAACGTCCCACCACTGTTTGGAGCTGGTGTTTCTGCAGGAGGGAGCGGAAAGGGAGGGGATGCTGGGATAGGGGAAGACAAGAGACTTGTGGGGGTTCCCTGGGCTGGGAGGTGTTTGCTCCCCATCCAGAGCTTTGGCTGGGAAACTTGGACACCCATTTTCCAAAAAGGGCACAGTAGGGAGCAGGGGACACGTACAGCGCAGCCGTGCTTGGCCTGGAGACCTTGGCAGGTTGGGCCACTGTCCACACAGTCCCTGCTCAGGGCTGAGCCAAGTCAAGCCACAAATGGGGCCAAGGGGCAACAAATGGTGCTCTGGAGTGTCCCAAACTGGGAGGAAGGAGATGGCCCCAGTGGCTGCCCCCATCCCAGTTGGGTCTGGTGCCAGGTTGGGCTGGAGAGCCATTGGAGGGCTGGGTGGTTCCTGCTGGGCTCGGTGCGGAGCTCCGGAGCAAAGGGGAGATATTTCTTTGTCACAAGCAAAATAAAAAAACATCGTCATCCAGAGAACAAACAGCTCCAGGCTGGAGAGGGAGCAGGGAGATGGGGAGGAGCGGGGGAGCGTGGGGACAAGGCTTCCGCAGGAGGTTTTTTGGGAACTTGTGATCTCAGAGCAGATTGCTGCTGCCGGCTGTGCACCAGTGGCACCAGTTCACCCGCTCACGGGTGCCTCCCCAGGGGGCCAGGGCCGCTGTGCCGCGGGTGCGGGGACACGGTCCCTGTGCGGGGAGCTCTGATGCGCAGGCAGCGGGAGCCCCGGGCGCTGCTGTGCCTTTGTTCCTCCTGCTCTTTCTTTTCCACCTTCAGATTTATTCTTTCCCTCTGCTTCCAGCCTGCTGTGTGTGCAGCGCTCCCCCTCCTTTCCACCCACAGCTCCTGTCTTGATTCTCCTTCCCCTCTACAAATAAGTGTTCCTTGGGCTTCTTCGCCTCCCTGCCCAGCTCCCCCCATCAGCATTGTCTCCTTAAACTTGTTCCTTTCACCCTCCCTCGCCCCCTCTCCCTGTTTGCCCACAGCCCCTTCCCCTGCCCACTCATCTCCCCTTCCCTCCAGCCGCTCGGGCTCCTGTTCGCTCACTCTCTGTCTCCCCTTCTCTTGACAGTTTGGGGGAAATCTGTCTGTGTCAACGCACAAATTCCATTATTTATTGGCGGAGCGGAGCGAGGTCCTACACTCGTCTGTAATTGTCTGCAGATCAAAGCGGCTGCTGATGGCAGCTTTGGCTCTCGCAGCAGAACACCACCCCCAGCTCCGCGCTCCCACCCTCCCGCGGGAGTCGGGTGCACGTCGACACCCTCGATGACTGATCTCCCAGACAGAGAGGAAAGAAGTAGGGCTGGTGGGGGAGAAAACAGAGACCCGGAGAATCTGCAAAGCTCCCGGGAGCAGATTGGGGGTGTTGGGGGTGTCTCAGGGGGCCACAGAGCCCCTGGCAGCGGCCAGGAGAGAGTGGGATGGTGGAGCTGGTCCCTGTCCTGGGAATGGGGACAGAGGAATGAAGTGAAGGGGGGATAGAGAAGCAGGGAACATCCCCGTATCTGTCCAGGTCTGGAAGAACTGGACTTTCTTCTCCAGAGATGCATCCCCAGAGGGCTGTAATGGCTCCGTAGGAGCAGATGGCTAAAAACCAGAAATGGCGACAAAGGAGAATGTGTCTTTTTCTACCTTTCCCTCCTGAAACCACCAACCTAACCCAGGGATGTGGGACTTCAAAGAGAATTGCAAACACCCGTTTGCTGTTTGGGCATTGATGCAAGATGTATGTGGGGCAAGGACAAGGAAACATCCACCCCAACTCCTGCCCCTTGGCCTCCTCACTGAGGTCCCAACTCCAACATTTCCAGCTGCTATTTAGTGCATGGAGAGGAGAGAGGAGAGGGAGAGGGAGAGGGAGAGGGAGAGGGAGAGGGAGAGGGAGAGGGAGAGGGAGAGGGAGAGGAGAGGAGGAGAGATTTCAGGATCTAAGCACAGGATCTAAGGGAAGCTGTTATTGTCATGTTTGGGCTGTGTTGGGGTGATGGCCCCTTCCCTGGAGCCCTTTGGGAGCTGACCAGATACTTCCTTGTGGCTTTAGGACCTTCTCATAGGAAAGAGCAGGTCAGATTTCTTGTGGGATCACCCACATGGAGGGGAAATTGCAGTGGTTTCTCTGCTCAGACCCCTCTGCCCAAGGCCAGTCTTCCCATTTAATCAAGATACACTGGGGGAAACCGGGCTTGATGAACCCACATGTTCTGTCCCACATCAATCTGCAGGTGCCAAGAGATACAGACACCATCAATAGTTCCAGTAGCTCGATCCCGGTGCATGGAGCTGTCTGGTTCAAGCCACGCGTCCCCACGCCTTTAGATGTCAAGTTGTCCCCAGGTTTTCCTCCTTGTGACACCTCGCTGGTCCTGCCATCAAACCTCCTCCAGCTTCTTTTTGCACAGAGTTCAGGCAGTTTCACTTCTGCTCCTCCCTATAAGATATTTTTCTAAGCCTTAAATCATTTTTTTAATCTTCTTTCAAGAGTTCAGATGCAGGCGCTGGGCACATTGTTCCAAGCTCAGTCAGCTGGTGCCTGACAGAGGCGTTACCTGCTCTCTTCCCAAGCCTCTGCTCTTCCCCCGTGCAACCATCACACCGTTGCCCACCCTTATTTTCCAGCTCACTGATCCCCCTCCCTTCTCAGTCCTTCCCAGGGAGAGGAGACATTCCCACAGGACATTTTAGGGAGGGTCTCTAAGAAGGTGCCGCGGGCACAATTGCCACTCTCGGTATAATGGTGACCCAGCCCTTCTTCTGATTTGGGTCCAAGTTCTCATACTTCAAGAGGAGCAAGACACCAACCGTGAGAGCAGCTCCCTTTGCAGGCTTTGGCTTGTAAGAAGATCCCCCCCTCTGAAGCAGGAGATATTGGTGTCCTGAGCTGCCACCGAAGTTTGTGTCCTCCAAGGAGCCAGAACTGGCTCACCCAGAGCTGAGTGGGACCGACTCCATGTCCTGAAGATGCTCAAAAGTAGGAAAAGGCTACAGCGGGTCCACACAGGGCTGGGCTTGTGTCTCAGCCTCTGTCTGTCCCAGCGGAGGGGCTGGGGAATACGATGCTGTGTCACTGGTCAAGAGAATCCAGTTTATTCCACCAGTAGTGGCCCTTGAGTTGGTCACCTCAGCTACACCTTCTTCTCACCTACAAAACACCTGAAACTTCAGGAAAACTTTACTGACACATCATGGGTCTAAACCTGCCTGGTGGGAAGGGTCTACCTGCACTGCTGTGGGGAAAATGAGGGGGTCGAGCAACCCAGGCACCATGCAGGACAGAGCCCATGGACTAGGAATTCTGGTGGGAATGGAGTCCCAGCATCCTTCATTGCCTCATAACCCACCTCTGGGCAAGGCATCTGTGAAAAGAAACGGCTCCCTGACAAACACGAGACCTGCGCTCTCCTGAAACCAAGGCTCTCTGGGCACCCTCGCCTTGGTGAGCACTTCATCTCTGCTCGGGATGGGTTGCTACAGGTCAGGGCTTTCTGAATCCCACAACAGCTTTGGTCATTCGGGGCCTCTGAAGGTCCCTGGTGCATCCTTGCTCAGTGCAGGGCTGGGAGATGAGGTTGCTCAGGAGATCTCCAAGGATGGCAATTCCTGCCCCAGCCTGGTCCCTGTGCTTTTTTTTACCACCCTCATGGTGAAGATTTTTTCCCTAGTACCTAACAGGAATTTCCCCTCTCCAGCCCATGCCCGTAGCTTCTCCTCCTGTCCCTGTGCGCTTCTGCAAGGAGACTGGGCATGTTTCACGTTTTGCATCCCAGCTCCCAAGGGCGGGCAGGGTGCCCCACCAGCCGTGATAAACACACTGAGATGGCCACCGTCCCCTTCAGGGCTCTGATTTTTCCTCCCGAGGGAAGGCAGAGAGCCAGAGCTTCAGAGGGGAAGGAGCACGGATCAGGGCACCCCACTGCACTGAGCTTTGTGGCTTCAAAGCAAGAGCCCCCAGCGCCTGACCTTGTACAAGCCGCTCGGGAGTGAGTTACCAGCCGCGGGACCAGCGCTGCTCCCATCTTCAGCCAGGAGACCCCCCCTCCCACCCTGGCTCCCCTCTTGGCACTGCAGACTATAACTGCTCTCGCTTGGAGCAAGAAGGGAGCAGCGAACCCACATGCACGGCTGGGCAGACCGGCGCCTGCGGAGCTGGGGGAAGGGACGTGTGGTCTGGCAGGGACAGCTTTTCTTGCAGATGCTTCTGCTGCCCCAGAACACATCCAGCAGAAAAATGGAGGGATGGTGGTGGCTGGGCAACGTTTGGTGCCTGCAGGCAGCTGGGGGACAGTCCCCTGACCCTTTACGCTCTGTGTGGCTTTTCCAAGGCAGCTCAACCTGCGGCATCTCCTGCTACCTCCCACCCTGATCTTGCCGGCTGCCCTGCCAAGGCACATCAGTGCTGACCTGTGACAACCACCCGTCCACCCGCCTGTGCCAAGACATCTCAGAGTGAGGCCCCCCCCTTCCCCTTCTTATACCTTCCAGCACCTTCCAAAAACAAGCTTCTGGCTGCAGTCTGATTCCTTACCCCAGGAGAGCAGGGCTGGCAGCTGAATTCTCCTCTGGGTGACAAGGGGATACTTCAAATCTACAGGACATGAAGTGGGGTGATAGCTGGGGTGCTGGACTGTCTCCATGCCATGTCCCACATCCTGCTGTCCACCCTCCTCTGCTGTGCCCCACCAAAAGAGGCTCTTTTTTGGATTCCACATCCCTCTGCAGCACCAAATGCGCCTGTGCCATTTCCTTCAGGAAGGGTATCCGGGGAACGAGCCCGTGTCCCCTTCTCAAGCCCCCCACTTTTGCCCTAGGTCCCCTGGAATCCTGGGAGCTGGAGGAGGGGGCAGGAGGGGACCCCAGGGTGCGGGGAGGTGAGGAAAAGGGACAGGATGGGGCTATGCCGGACCTCCCTTAGGGGAGGGAAGCGAGAGAGGGGGAGATGACAGATCCCCCCCCACCCAGGGAAGCGGCGATGGAGAGCGGCGGCGGCGGCTGGGGGGGGACATCGCCGAGCAGAACAGGAGGAAGGCAGACAGGACCGGGCTGGGGGGCCGGGGGGTGACGGATCCTGCCGGGAGCGGGTTGCACCCGGGGTGGGGAGAGAATGAATATTTTAATCTGAATCAAACAAAAGAGCGAGAGCAGCTCTGAGGATTTCCCGGAACGCACTTGGTCGGAGACGGGGAAGGAGTGGAGGGGGGAAACGAGACCCCCGAAAATCTCTGTGTCCAGTATACCCCCTCCCAAATCCTCCGGTGGCCTGAGCAGCCCTCGGGGGGCTCCGGGAGCAGCCGTGCCCCAGTCATCCCACCGCCGGGGTGCCGGCCCCGGGCAGGTCTGGGCGGTGATGTGGGGCGGGGAGGGGGGGACAGAGCGGGGAAGGGCGGGGGGAGGATTGTGGGATGAGAAAGAAACAGATGGGGGCGGGGGGTGGCAACGACGACGCCGGGGTGGCCCTGGCGTGGGAGATGCTGCGGGGGCCAGTCCGGCCGTGATCGGCCGTTCCGGTGCAGCTTGGGCTTCACCCACCGGGACCCGTCCCGGTTCCCGCCGCCGCCCCCCGCGCTGCTCCCTCACCGGCGGCCCCGCGACCGCGGCGCGTCCCGCCTGGGTCGCCCTGAGCTCCCAGGGACCAAACGCCCTTTTCCCAGCCCGACAGACCCCTCCAGCCCCGCCGCCTCCTGCTTCCTCCGGTCTCCCGGTCGCCCCTGAATCCTGCCTCCCACGCGGGTCCCCGTGGGGAGCGGGGGGGGGCGGCTGGGGCTGGCGGTTCCCTTCCCACCGGGGACCGGGAGGCAGAGACAAAGACGGTGAAATATCACTGCACGGCTAAACCCGCTCCGAGCCCCGCCGAGCCCTTAACTAGATTGTTAGGGGATTATCTGCGCCCTGAGCAGTCGCAGGGCAGGGGGGGGCGGCCGTCCTGTCCCGTTACCGAGCGCCCCGGGGACGGCGCCGGTGGGAGGCGACGCGCGGAGCTGCCCGGGGGCGGCGGCGGCTGGAGACCGGTCTGCGGGGAGAACGGATCGGCCAGCGGAGAGACCGTGATCGGTACCGGGCCAGGGAGGGGGGATCGCAGGGGGCTCCGTCTGTCACCCTCCGGGGGCAGGAGGAGACCAGCGGCTCGGTCCTCACCCGCCTCCCCCTCGCCTTTTGCAGGGGGCGGAAAGTTTGTGCCTGCGGGGGGAGCCGCTGGGCGGGGGGGTGGTGGGGAGAGGTCCTCGGCTCTCCAGCGGGATCGTGCCCCGAGAGCCCGAGGGGCTGACACTGGGGTGCCCGAAGGGGGACCGGGATTAGGGGCGCGGGGCTGTGGGCAGGCGGGGTGCCGGGGTGGGAGCAGGCGGGGAAGGGGGGGTCCTCTGTGGCTCCGCACGGATGGGCTCAGCTTTATCCAGGGCTGTAATCCCCCCTGCTCCGGTAATTAAAAACTCCGCATTACAAGGAAAACGGTGTGCAGGGAAATGTAATCAAGTCTGGAGGGGCTTAACCATCTGGTAAAGGTTAGGACCGGCACGGCGGGGGACGCGGCGGGGGGATTTGGCAGCCGCCGCGATCTGGGCTCCTTTTAATCTACCGCGGGGACCGGCACAGCATCTGCGGGGTAATACCGGTGCCCCGGGCAGCGATCGGTCTCGCTGGAGCTTCCACCACCGTCAACGGGACCTGCCCAGGGCAAGGCCCCTCCCCAGGTGCGTCCGGGTCGGAGATCGATCCTGGTGTGACCCCGGGGCCCGGATCGCATCCCCTCCCCGGGGCCAGCAGGGAAAGGGTTAAGCGGTCGCCTCTGGCCGGGGCTCGGCCCCCAGCTCCGGGCAGGGCCCTCCCCCACCGCCCCCGCCAGCCCGAAACTCGTTGGAAGTGCAAGGACGCGCACAGGCGAGGGGGGACGCGGCGGCGCGGGTGGGTCCCCACGTCCCCGGGGGGTCTGCGGGGCCATGGGGGTCGGGGCAGGCTCCAGGCGGGGGCAGCTCTTCCTCCGCTCCCTCCTCTTCCTCCTGCTGGCCGGGACCCCGGCACCGCGCCCGGCGGGCGGGCAGCTGCGCTACGCGGTGCCGGAGGAGCTGGAGCACGGAGCCTTCGTGGCCAACCTGGGCGAGGACCTGGGGCTGGACGTGTCCAGCTTGTCGGCGCGGCGGTTCCGTATCGTGTCCAGGGCCGGGGCCAGGCAGCACCTGGAGGTGAACCTGGAGAACGGGATCCTCTTTGTGAACGAGCGCATTGACCGGGAGGAGGTGTGCGAGGCCGGGGGGACCTGCCTGCTCCACCTGCAGCTCCTCATCGAGAGCCCGCTGGAACTCTACCGCGTCGAGGTGGAGGTGCTGGACATCAATGATCACGCACCCACCTTCCCCTGGCAAGAGTATGTGCTGGAGGTGGCCGAGTCCGCCGTGCTCGGTGCCCGCTTCCCACTGGAGAGTGCCCAGGATCCCGACGTGGGCACCAACTCAGTGCGCACCTACCGGCTCAGCCCCAACGGGTTCTTTTCGCTCGAGGTGCAGACACGCAGCGACGCCAGCAAGTTTGCAGAGCTGGTGCTGGAGCAAGCTCTTGACCGCGAGCAGCAACGCGTGCACCGGCTGCTGCTCACCGCTCTCGACGGCGGCGTTCCCGAGCGCTCAGGCACAGCTCACATCCTTGTCACGGTGCTGGATGCGAATGATAACGTGCCTGCCTTCGACCAGCCCTCATACGGTGTGAGCCTTCCTGAGGATGCCCCCGCCGGCACCCTGGTCATCCAGCTCAATGCCACTGACCCGGATGAGGGCCCCAACGGGGAGATCGAGTACTCCTTCAGTGGGCACGCACCGCCACGCGTCCGGGAGCTCTTCCACATAGAGCCCCGCAGTGGGCAGGTGCTGCTGAAGGGCCGTCTGGATTATGAACGAGCAAGCATCCACGAGCTCTATGTGCAAGCCAAGGACCGTGGACCCTCGGCTGTGGCTGTGCACTGCAGGGTGCTCGTGCACCTCCTTGATGTGAACGACAACGCGCCAGAGGTGACCCTCACCTCTGTGTCCACACCCGTGCTGGAGGATGCCCCACCAGGCACTGTCATTGCTGTCATCAGCGTTCTGGACCGGGACTCTGGGGACAATGGGCGCGTGAGCTGCGAGGTTGGCCCCGACGTGCCCTTTGAGCTCCGCTCTTCCTTCCGCAACTACTACACGCTGGTCACCACGCAGGCGCTGGACCGGGAGGTTGTGCCTGAGTACAATGTAAGCATCACAGCACGGGACATGGGCTCCCCTGCCCTGCTGACCCACAGTACCCTCACCGTTCCGGTGTCCGACGTGAACGACAATGCCCCACGCTTCCTCCAGCCCTCCTACAGTGTCTACGTGATGGAGAACAATGCGCCAGGTGCCTCTATCTGCTCTGTCAGTGCATTGGACCCCGACTGCCAACAGAATGCCTACCTGTCCTACTCCATTGCCGATGGGCACATCCATGGCATGCCTGTGGGCACCTACGTGTCTATCAACTCAGACAGTGGGCACATGTATGCCCTGCGCTCCCTCGATTATGAACAGATCCGCAGCTTCCAGATCCAGGTGCAAGCACAGGATGCGGGTTTCCCCCCACTCAGCGCCAATGTCACCGTCCACATCTTCGTGCTGGACCAGAACGACAACGCTCCAGTTATTGTTTCCCCCTTGCCGCGCAATGGCTCCGTGGCCACTGAACTGGTGCCACGATCTGCTGGGCCTGGCTACCTCGTGGGCACGGTGTCAGCGGTGGATGCGGACGCGGGGCTGAACTCCCGCCTCTCCTACCAGCTTCTCCAGGCCACTGACTTCACCCTCTTCAGCGTGGCACCAGACACAGGCGAGCTGCGCACCCTTCGCTCCTTCCTGGAGCAGGATGCAACGCGGCAGCGGTTGGTGGTGCAGGTGCGGGACGGGGGGCAGCCGGCGCTCTCAGCCACTGTGTCCCTCCTGCTTTCGGTGGTGGAGACCATGCCTCAGACTCTCTCTGACTTCAGTGAGTTCAGCTTCCCTCCAGAGGCCGCCTCATCCTCCCCACTCACCCTTTACCTTCTTGTCTCCTTGGGCTCCATCTCTTTCACCTTCCTCCTTGCCATCCTCATCCTCACGGCCATTCGGTGCCGTGGAGAGCGGCAGTCCCTCCAAAATGATGGCTGCTCACTGCCCTGCTGCCACTGCTGCCCCGGGTCCAGACCCTCCCCTGATGGCCTGAAGACGTCCAACCTGACAGCGCAGCCCCCCGCAGGGACCACGGCTGCCACCCGCCTCGACGTGCCCGGGGGTGGCCCCCCAGGCTACTGCTACAAAGTCTGCTTGGGTCCTGAATCTGCCCAAAGCGACTTCATGTTCCTCAAACCCTGCAGCCCACCCCGGAACAATGAGAAGGACCCAGGGAAGTGGTCCCAACCAGGCCAGCCCCTCCAGGTCTCCAAGCAGGTAATGCTATGTCCAGTGGTGCTCATTGGTGTTCCACGGGTCTACCCAAACCCCTCCCTCAGCCTCTACCCTGAGAGCATCCAGGCACAACTTTTCCCATAACCATCGCTTTTGATCAGTGTAGGAATTAGGAGCCGTCAGGCAGCGGGAAACCCTCCACAGAGCTTCCCAGTGGGTCTAATTATTAGGGGAGCATCAGGCTTGTCTGAGGCGAGACAAAATCCTTTCCTGATGCCTTTTGCACCCATTAGAGGGGATGGAGATGCTCTGGTGCCCCAGAGCAGTGGGATGGTGGGGGTGGCATCTCCTTCATGTGGGTGAGCAATTACCACTGAGACAACCTGAGAGTTGCTGCTGTCTCTGCAGTGTCCTGCTGCTGCAGCGGGGCTGATCCCGGCCCCACCGGCACCTCTCATGTCCCCAGTCCTGGCACCCAGGCCTGGCTACTGTACCGCACCGGGCTGTGCTGGCAGGGAGGGAGTGGGGTCTCCGGGGTGGGATTTTGATGTCAACATTTGTTAGGTGTTGAAATGAGGAATGTCTAATTTTCCCGATGAAAGACTCTTTCCGAAACACGATTACAAGGATGGAGAGTGATGAGGCGTCTAATCCACTTACACTTGACTTTTAATAAAATAGCCCTTCCAAGGAGAGCCCAGGACTCGCTGCCAAGAGGCTCTCCCCGCACGTCTCCTTGCACCACTGGACTCGCTTCCCTAATATGTTAATGGGATTTTCCCCTAGTTGTTTGCAACCCCCCCCCAGGACATTGGGTATGCAGCCAATTTCCACACGTCTCACCCTTTGGTGCCTGAGACTTGGTCTAAGTTACCACAGCACCTCCAAAAAAGGCAAGTCCAGAAGGGAACAGGCTGGTTCAGCACTGCCTCAGTTTCCCTAAAATGGGAATGTGCTGCTTGCTTCTTCACAAAGGAAGAGATAGAGTTCTGCATTCCTGGCTACTGAAACTGTTGCTGGCATAGCTGAGCTGATTAACAGAGGGTCCCAGGGCTGATTGATTACCAGAGAGTCCCAATAACCATTGCCCTTCCCTCTGTTTTGCAGATCAAGCAGCCCAACATGGACTGGCTGCCCCCCAGCTCAAAGCGACCTGCCCTGAAGAGGTACCAAATCCGGCACTGTGGGACCAGAGGGAGCGGGTGGAAGGGGGATGTGGAGGTTAGCTCCAATGCAGCTTTGAATTGGTTTCCTCTCTTTAGCTCCCAGAGCCTGGAGGATGTGGGGGAAATCCACAGAGCCCTCCAGAAGGAGCACGAGAGGCTGTGCACACTGGTGACCCCTGTCTCTGGTTTGTATTGGGGCACTGGGGCTGGGAAGACGTGGCTGTCACTTGGTAGAGATGCGGTGGTTGGACACATCCATGCTTCCAGAAGTGGTGGGGATTTGTGGCATGGAAGGGATGGTGACAGAAGGGAAGGATCCAGAGGGAAGGATGGTGACACATGGATGTCACTATCCCACTGAGCTATGGATGTGACCTCCTCTGAGCTGGTCTCACGCTCATCTTTCCTCTAGAGTTCCAGAAGGCTTCAGCAGGCACCAACAGCATCTGGACACCCCAGTACAGCTCCTTGTACCCAGGGCACATCCCAGCTCTCGATTATCAGCACAACGTCTACATCCCCGGCACCCCCACGCTGCTTTCCAGCAAAGACGGGCCCCTCTTTGTGGGCCGGGAGAACAAGAACAGCTTCTCCACCTTTGGCAAGAGGAAGAAGATGACAACTTACTGTGACATGCATGACAGTGTGGTTATCAACAACGACCTGAAATAGTGACCAGTGCTGGACCTGAGTGGTTCTGCCCAAGGCCCTGGGAATCACTTGCATGGTTTCAGCTGCCCCATGTATGGACCACTCCGGATTTTGCGAGGCTGCTGAGATAGTGGCTCACCAGGGCATGGGGAAAGGATTGAAGGGGCAAGAGAACTAGAAGCGATAGGGGTGGGCAGGAGGAGGTGGGGCAGGGCATTTCTCCCATCTCATCCTGCAAACCTGTGTTGGCATCAGGTGCTGTTGGGGGTCCATGTAACCAGATTTAAGCAAATCTGCCTTGAGTTTACCCATTCTCATGTCCTCTTAGGGACTGTCCGTCTCTGTAAACATTGTCACTTTTTTGTCGTCTAGCTGTGTGAATGTACTGAGCTGCATGCCTGTATTTCTGTCCCATAGGCACGGAAAATGTACACAGACCAAGCCCAGTTCAGTCAACCTGACCTTACATACTGGGGCAGTGACCGTTGCTCTGTCCCTGAAACCCAGCAGGATGTGTTGCATATTCAGAGCAGCCATTTGTGTTCTGGCTTCTCTGGGACATAAGTGAAAAACCCAGCCATTATGGGTTCTTCTCTTCAGACTCTGACCTGACACAAGCAGAACTGGAGACCAAAGGTCCAGGACACAGCCCAGCTTTGCTCTGGGAGCAGCCTGAGCTGGAGCAAACAGACTGAATGGTCAGAAGTGCCAATAGCTCAAGCAACTGAGATGCACAAGGCGAGGCCCTGCTGGGTAATTCTCTAGCCCAAGCCAACATCACCTGAAATAGTTTCCAGCCATCAGGAGAACCCCAACACAGGTGATAGTGCTCTTCCCTCCCACCTTGTCCTCTCCTGATTTCTGTTTTTGCCAAGTCCTGACTGCCTGTGGGAACCCCTGCACCAGGGTCCCACCAGCAGAGGACAGACATCTCCCACTGCACTCTGCTTCTCTTGGAGGACTTTTACCTGACTGGCAGGAGCTCTCAAGGGCAGAACTCCAGCCCCAAAACAGTCTCCCCCCGCCCTGCTCACCCTACACCTGTCCACCCAGTCTGGCTGCCAGTATTGCCAATCACTCCTGTCACGGGACAGCTCATTTCCAATCCATCTGTGCAGAACATGACAGCTCTCTCTAAACCAAGTTTGTTTCACAGTGTCTGATTTGTACCAATAAATTGTATTTTAATAGCTCACCCTGGCTCCTGGCTGTCCCTGAGCTCCACACGACAGCAGGAATCACTGCTTGTCTCTCCGTACAGGGCTCTCAGCTCCAACAGACACCCGTGTCCTTCCGGCCTCCTTAGTTGCTGGAGCAGTCCAGGAGAGCTCATTTTGTTCAATTCGCCTGGATGCTGGGGACTCAAGATTGCCTTCCCCCAACCCTGGACTCAGGAGCACTTTGGGGTCATGGCCAGGAGGCCTCGTGTGCTGGAGATGTCACACAGCTCCTTGCTTCACGCTACAGCTCAGGCAGAGACTCCGCACACATTTACACCGGGGTGTGGGCACAAAGGGCTTTGAGCTGCTGGGGAGGAGGACTGGATCTGGCAGTAATGGATTGTTGTTGTTACTGTGCATTGCTTTCTGTGAGTCATTTAAGCTTTCCCCTAGACGTTCACCACCCAAGAGCTTGACTCGGGAGTAGCAGAAATAACCTGGATGTGTGCCAGAGACCAACCTGTATCTACTGGTGGGATGAGTCTCGATGTGGGAAGCAGTTCAGCTTTGGATGAAGTCCTGAGATGATCACGCTGTGGTTGTCCTTCTTTTACCCCCTGATTACTCAGTGACTGGCCTGGGGAGGCTGCAATGCGGCTTTTGGGATTAACCCAGAAAAGTCCTTGTCTACAAGTGGGTAACAGGCTTTCCAGCGGAAGCGAGGGGCAGGGAACAATCAAAGGGGCCCAGGGGACTCAGGGACCCAGGAGGACTGTGCTTTGGACATGAAAGGGACCTGGATGCTTCTGGTGACTTCAGTCCCAGCTCACACCCGCCTAGCTGTCAGTAGATGAAATATTCCGTGTCCCAATTAGATGGTAGGATGAAGGATTTTATCCTGAGAGTGCATTCTTCAGTGGTCTCTGCAGAGTGTTAAGGGTAAAAAAAGAACCCCAAACAGTGAGTGCCCGAGACCCTTGTACAGCATTAGCCTGTTTCACTGCTTCAAAACAAGAAGTGAATTATGTAAAGTGATATGATAAAATTAATATCAGCTTCAAGAAGTAATAAAAGCATCAAATGTACCTGACTCCCCGTGGGGGCAGCAAGCATCTCCCTCTCCTGGGTTAGCTCTGCCAATATCTTCCCTGCTATTTTCAGGTGATGCTGGCCAGGCATTAGGAGAGGACTGCAGCCCCCACCAGTGAGCCCAGAGGGGCTCAGCCCCAGCCCCCTGCAGCAAGACCAAGCCATTAGTTTTGTGTTAGCTCACACAGCAAAGTACCCAGCGCACGTACTTCACAGTATCCAGGATCTAAATGAACGTGTGGAGCTGATGCTTTGTTTCAGATTCCCAGGTGTTGCTTCCCAAAGAGAGGTCTCAAAATTGAACCCCAAACCATGGGCATTTGAAATTAATAATTGACATCCCTGCCTTTGGAAATTCATGGGGTTGAGCAAGCAAGTGGCCAGCTATTGCCACCTCTGAGTCTGTCACTCTCCAGTGTACTCGGTTGGCATTTTAAAACCCCTACAATTAAGGCTCGACCAACCCTCAGTAAATTGCCTCCCTCTCCTCTCCATTACTCCTGGCTATGCTCAGCCCAGGAGATGAGACAAATACATACATCCCCCTTGCGCCTCCTGCTGATCCCCAGATCTGCATGTTCAGGTCAGGCTTCATCCAAAAGGGATTTGGGGGTGAACACAGCACCCAGCCCAGGCCCCAGCATCCCATGTGCCCTGAGGATCCTTTTGCTTAGTTTGAAGGAAGTCCTTCACTGGCAGGAGCTCAGTTTCAATCTCTCTTCTCAATCAATGTGTCAATTAAAAGGACAATAAAAAGGGGCTTGTTTTAGGTGAGATGACACTTACTCAAACCCACTCAACCACACTACTGTCCCTCCTTCAAAGAGCATGCCTGGTCGGAATAGTCCCTCTAATAGATGAGTTCTCCTTTGAAGATCTCCCACGGGGACAAAGTGCCATTAAAAATTCAAGGTCTTTGCCCTACAGCTGGTTATTTTTACAACGCTTCCTGTGCTTACGCTCCTGCACAGTTCATGAGCATTAGCTGGTTTCTGTATTCTGGTAATGCACTGGGCATGAGAGCCACTTTGGAGACATACTCGGCAGAACGCTCTCTATATGCCCCTCTCATACGTTCAGAGATCCAGAGGCAAATCTGGCTTTCAGGGACCTGCCAGCCAGCTTGAGATTTGCTTCTACAACAGCAGGAAAGCTGCCATGTGGTGCAGTTGGCTGCAAAATGCCGCAGGCCATGCTAGGCAGGCACACAGCGCTTCTGGGCACCAGTGCAAATAGGGAAGGTTTTTTGTGCTCTCGCTATTGCTGAATAGACTCTTTGGATGGAAACATTACTTATATCTCTGTAATGACTTGAAAGCATATATCAGAGAAACAAAATGAATCCAGAGGTAGAGAGAAAAGAGGGCAGAGAGAAAGGACCCGCAGGGGCTGGTGCTCAGCTCTGCTCAGGTCTGCTGTGTGTGGAGTCAAGCAATGGCTGGAGAAACACAGGAACCTTCAGCGGGGACATGGCAGCCTGCAAGCAGCCAGGCTGGGCTGGATACAGCCATGAACACAGGTGGTCTTGGCTCCCCAGAGGGATCTGGATCAGCCAGACAGAGCTACAGTCCATGGGGACCAGTGAGAATCTGCATATTGACTTTGCAGGGTTCTGGATTCAGCCCGAAGTCTGTGGCACCCAGTGGCTAATTAGAGTCTTCAGAGTTGCTAGGACTTTATTTTCTTCTCTTCTCACTTGAAGATGATGGTGGAATGAACGCACCTTAATAGAGCTGGGACAGGGTCAAGGTCCATCCTGATTTCTTTTCAAATTGCCTCAGCGTCTTAAACATCCCCCTGGACGCACCCTACAGAAAAGCCTGTTGTTCTTGGCTGGATCCCCTCCTCCTGTTTCCTTTTTGACCTCAGATGTTTTGCAGGAATAAATTTCCTTTAGCTTTTGTCATAATACTTTTGCCTCTGCCACACTGGAAGATGGTCTGCATGACTGTCACATGCTGATCCTCTCTGTCCCTTTGCACCTTTTGTCTTTTGTACTGCTCTGAAAACATCAGCTGCCGACTCCTCCGCAGAGATCAGATGAAGAAAAAGGCCTGGGCTAAGCGAGGCTTTTGCCTCCCCAGTTTGCCTATAATGTGCTTTCAATCTAAGTGGCGGAAATGTCACTGACTCTGTTTGTAGCATTCACTCAAGTGGAATTAATGCTTCTTGTTAGTGATAATATGACTTAATCAGCTAAATTATTGGGAGACGTAAGTAGACACCTTTGTGTATTGAATAACTTATGACACACTGGACCAAAAAAGCACAAATGAAGGCTTTGAAAATAAATTAAATATGATCTCTAGTGCAGTCTGCACTTTGACTAATGATTCATCTCCCATGAAATTCAATGATTTACAAATCTTACATTTGAATAAATGATACACTTTTGCATGTTTTAAAAAATAGCAGAGATTTTTATTTCAGCATTCAGAATTCAAAGTGTTTCTCCAATGCCAAGAATGCAGGGCAAACAAGTTCATGTTAAACGGATCGAAAAATAAAACATTTGTGCAGTCAGCCATCAGAAATACATCCAGAGGATCTGCAGGCATTTGTGATGAGATATTTATTTTAATTCATTGCTGGAAATATCTGCAACAACAGGTGAAAAAATGCAGCAGAAGAAATTGAGAGAGCGCAAAGATTCCCAGAAGGGTCACTAAAGTCTTCACATCAAATCCACTCATTTCAATAATATTTACAACAGAAAGTATTATTAAATAGCTCCAGAAATGTCTTATCATGCATTTTGCCTGCACAGAAAATAAATCATACAAAGGAAAGAGAAGCAGAAAAAACAACTATCAGTCAAACAAATCATTATGAGCATTAGTAGGATTTCTGATAGGCAAAGAGGCAGAGACTCTGTGATAACAGGCTGCATGTGAAATAGAAAAATTGGGGTTAAATCGCTAAGTGAACCCAGAGAAAAGATGAGCTGTCTGAATTTATTTAGTTCTATTGCAATGAGTCACTGAATTTCTATATCCAAATCTTTCCCTAAAAAGCACTGGAGGCCATCGTGGTGCAAACAATAGTGCAGATCTCTACACAGGGATTTTTTCAGCCCAAGTCTATCTGAAATTCAGAGGTTAGTTTAGACTCCAGGATCACAGGGAAGCCTGGCTTGTTTCATGAGTCTCCTCTCAAGTCCATGTCCATACTTCTTGGTGTTTTAACTAATAGAATGTTATTTTCCTATAGCCTAGGCTGAGGGCTGAGGGCTCTGGGTTTAATTTTTCTGTCAAAGAGTTGCAACTCTTTTTCACCAAGTTTATCACAGCTCTTGCTCTGCAGTTTTTCCATCTATACTGATTAAATCTCCAAAGCTCCCCCGAGTACAGATAGAACATACCAGGTCAGGTATCCAAATGTAAGGAATTTGAGCTGGGGCTGAATCCTACCTGCAGGATCCCATTTGTCCCCAGTCTCCTCCTTGATCTTCTTTAAATATAATATACCAGAAGTGGAGATAAAGCCTCACATACTCAGCACCTGTCTGTCAGTGGCATTTTATCAGACACCAGAGGAACAGAATTACTGTTTGCTTTGAGTCTCCCCTAGAACACCAAACTTCGGGAATGTAATCCTGAAATCAGGTCCTAAAAGTAAAGCTTATTTTTTCTTTCCTGGGGAAATGCAATGTTATAGTCAGTGTGCTTCCCTAGACCATCTTTTCTTCCTCTTAGTTTCCCTCTGCAAAATAGTCTGATGGTTGCCCCAGTATGTAAGGAGATCTTGTGTTCGTGTCTACTGAGCTGTCTCGTGTGCAGTGTTGTGGTGTCTGAAAACCAGGGTGGTTCTACGTGGGGTATCATGTCGGACCAGCAAGACACTTCCAGTCTTGCAAGGAAGGAGTTAGAAGATAATCTTTGTTCCTCCCATCTTGAAGACCAGCAGATGCAGTTACAGACTTTGTTTTCATGTTTTATCTTCTTTAAAAGATACAAAATTAAAAACTTGGATCTGAACTGCAGGGACAAATCACAGCACAAAGCTGGGAACACGATGTCTTCCCCCAAGCCCTTCTGTCTAGTAAAGCACTGTCTGTTTGCTGAAGGGATGAGGAGGGAAGACCACTCCGGGAGCCACTTGTGGGAAGATTGATTCTGTTGGCATGGAGAATTTTCTTTGCAAATGACCTCTGTGGAGATGGAGTGGGAACAGGGGATGGAGTGGGAAATGAACCTAGCGAAAAATCACAGAAGTTTTTTACTGCCTTCAGGTGCAATTCAAGTGAAAATAGAGGGTACAAAAAGAAGGAAGAAAAATGAAACAGCCTTTTCTCTGCATAGATTGCACTGCTGGAGAAGCTTTGAATCTTGCAAGGCAGAACAGTTGTCTGCTCAGAGGTGCCTTCCCCAGAGCCTTTGCCTGGGATAGTTTCATCCATTTATCCCTGACTCCTGGCATCTGCATAACATGCTCACAGAGAGAGTTATTAGTTTAATTTTCTTGTGAATTACAACAGGGGCAGAGAGAATTAGAAAAGACCTTTTTTTTTTATTATCATTACTTTTTGTTTTCCAGTTGAGAGATTGTAAATGAGGCTATTCATCCTGCTAACATCAGTAGGGACCCAAACCCAAGCCTTTCTGGGGTAATTGGTTTCTGATGAGCAATCACTTGTAAAGCCAATAGCAAAGGCAAGAAGTGAAATATAAATTCCCTCCTTACATGCCGAGCTTTTCATTAGGATTGAGTGCCTGGTTTCTTTCTGGGGTTCAGTGGAAAAGTCAAGAAGTGGTGAACAAGGCAGTGGGTTAAGCCTGACAAGGAGTTTGTATTAGCAAAAAATCATTGCCCGATGTCCTTGGGAAGAGAGAAAGGAGCCGAAGAACCCCTCCAGCTACAGCTTTCTACTGAGCCCTTTGGCCAAACCAGGGCCTTGGGCAGGAACCAGAGACAGCAGATCTTCTCATAAATGTGTTTCCATGGGGGACGGGCCTGGGTGTGCTTCGGCCCAAAAGAGATCGAAATGTTGAAGAAGGCAAAAGAAGATTAGTGACCAGGGACAGGTGCCCATGTGGCAAGTCTCACCAGGGTGGCTGATGGAAATCTGCGGCCCCTGGTATCCTGCAGGTCACAAAATATAGTGGACCTTGTTATCTGGAATTGTTACAAAGGCTGAGACTGAGAGTTATTTTTATTTTTCTCCAGTTCCTAGAGAGGAAGCTGCTGTTCTGCCCCAGCTTTTGTTTTCCTGATGAACGTCATGGTGCTTTAGGCTTGATTTTTTTATTTATTTTGGTGGCAAATCAAGTATCAATCTAGACGCAGCTTGCAGTGTTTTCTAGGTTGGGGTTGCGGGGCTGTCATTCATTGGCTTAACTGGATTGCTTGCTGCTTTATGGGTTTTGTTCAGTAAAATCTTTTGGCACACATACAGCTGGCTGTTAAAGATTAGTAGAGAACAGCAGGCTTGACAAAGACAGAGAACATTTTTAAGCTCATGTACACAGAAAGACCTCCAAAACAAGAATGATGCGGACATATCTCTAACAAAACAAACCAAGCAAAACTCTTCAAACAAATCCACTTTTTCTGCGTCCAAATGCTGAAAGCTGAAACCGAGGAAACCAACACACAGAGTAAAATGACTGATTAGACTCAGTCCTGGGCGACCCACTTTGAGCAGAGGGGAGCGGTCTAGATGTTGTCCAGAGATCTCTTCCAAACACAACCATTCTGTGATTCTGTGATCACAGCCTTTTCCTTAACCCAAAATAGATAGATGTTGCTATTGCCACAGCAAGAAAAGATACAATTATGACATTTCCATATTTGTATCACATTTGCTTACACATTATTGCCCAACATAATATTCTGCATAGCTGTCAAGAAAACTGGTTTGTTTCCCTTTTTTGGAGTCAAGCTCTCCAAGAGAAGGCTAAGAGGAGATCTTAGTTATGCTTATAAATATCTTGGGGGTGGGTGTCAAGAAGATGGACCAGACTCTGTTAGTGGTGCCCAGTGACAGGGTGAGGGGCAATGGGCACAGACGGAAACACGGGAGGTTCCATCTGAATATGAGGAGAAACTTGTTTGCTGGGAGGTGCCAGAGCCTGGCCCAGGCTGCCCAGAGCGGGTGTGGAGTCTCCTTCTCTGAGACATTCAAAGCCGCCTGGACCCACCTGTGTGATCTGCTCTGTGACCCTGCGTGAGCAGGTGGGTTGGACTGGGTGATCTCCAGAGGACCTTTCAACTCCAACCATTCTGTGAGTCTGTGACTCTGAGCCTCACAAAGCCTGGACATACCCTGCTCTAACCATGCCTTGCTACCAGTTGCACACCAGCCGGGCTCTGCTGTCTGCCCCAGCTTTTTGGTCTCACACCTCAACCATCACGCAATCCTGTAATTTTGGTACTGCTTGTGCTTTTCCATGACAATGCCCAGAATAATTCAACTAAGCTTAAAGAATGGAAGTTTGGGGATATAAGGCATTGAGAAGAGGTTTTAGCCAAAACTGTGGTGTGACCTAGGAGAGGTGGAAGAGGACCAGCTGGTCCCTGCAGTTTTCCAAACTGCCCAAGCCTCTGGAATCACTGATGATAATTCAAACCCTTTCTGCCTGCAATGTGGGCAGAGATTTGTACCAGATTTGTACCTTAGAGAAAACTTGTGTGATAGGAGCCCTGTGCCTTACTGTCAAACTGGATCAGGACAATCCCCAGGGCCTGACCCTGCACCCTCACCACTGCTGGTACCTGTTTAGAAATCTGTACTGACAGACACAGAATCTGATGCATTTTTTCCTGCTTTGAATGGGAATCCCCTGAGTCCTGATTCCCCATCTCTTTCTTCCCTAACATTTCCATATGCTCTTGCTCTGGGGAGAGCTGAAGTTCCCCAATGAGTTCTCTTTTGTAGAAGATACATGCTGGCTGATCATCACAGCACACTTCCATTTTATCTTTATTGGGATGTCCATCCTCCACGTGATAAAGAGTATGGCTGATCCTTTCACTCTCAAGGAAATTGTGAGGGGAAAAAAAAGAGAAGAGAAATGCAGAAATGTGGGAAGTGAATCCTTCTACCTTTTTTTTGTCTTTTTATTTCACAAGATTCTACTTTGCAACCCTTGTTACTTTGGATATGCCTCATATTTCTCCTTTTTCGAGTTCAGCGATGAGGAAGTTGGGACTGAAAACATAGCAAAATATCAACAGATCACATAATTGTATGTTCCTTTAAAATGTGTATGCTATTTAAAAATATTTACTCATTGTACTGGCAGTTTATCAGGAGTACAATGCAGTGAGAGATGGGAAAACATTTATCAAACCAGAACACATTTTTGTTGCTGGTTTTGCTCGTTCTCTGCCTTGTTCTGTGGCCTGGCCTAGGAAACTCTTTGAGGATGTGTGTATTCGGGAAGTCTGTGAAAGAAGAAAGGAGGCGGCTGTCAGGACCCACACAGCTGGTGTGCAGAACAGTGAAAGAAAGAACTTATGGTGGGAGATTTGTCTAATTTAACAGCCTGTGAGAATTTCTGCCATGGAATAATATTTGTAGTTGTTGTTACAGAAAGAAGGAGGAAAGATGGGCAGAACATAAAAAAATTGGTAAAATACCCTCTATCTGATCGGGAACCCTGTACCAGTGTTGCAATTTCCCTCCATTCCTGTTCTGGGGGACATTTCAGGGAATCTGTGGTATTCAGGGAACCTCTGGATAGGAAAGAAAACTGCTACCTAAGTAGGGTCTAAGGTATTACATGGGTTCCACTTGAAACTGCAAAAAGCTCAGTCTCTGGTAGCCCACAACCCCCCTTCACATCGTGTTCACTGGTCATCTTAACACAACATCCCCAGCTTTTCCACCCTGATTCTCCTTTCCACAGCAAGCCTGGCTGGCATCATTTCATGAAGTTCTTCCCTATTGCTGTAGAGCCAGGAAGAAAGAATTACTTTTCATGCAACTGCATTATTCTCTCACTGTAATTACAGAGGCTGAAATGAAGAAAACTCACCCCTGCACTAAATCTGTTGGGCATGGGGAGCATGGTGAAGGCAAGGAAGTGGAATTATATTGCAAATGTCAGGAGCTATGAAAAATGTAACAGACTTCAATATTCTTCTGCTGTTATTCCTGGGAGTTTCTCTCACCTGCATTCACAGAAAGTGCCTTTCACTGAACCCAGCTGCCATGGAGCAGAAAAGATTACCATGCTTCCTAGTTTTATTTTAAAACTACACTATGGCATGCATCCTGGTCATAAATGCATTTTGCCTCCAAACTCTCATTTTAACAATTAGACTTCAGCTTCAAGACTTAATTTAAGCCTTTAGGGTTAACTCCTACATCACGCTCCACTAAACCTCAACCCCAAATGTCCTGCTGTTTATACCTTACTTCTGGCTTCTACATTCCAAATTATAACCACAGCCCCTACCTTCCGTGATACCTAATGATAACTGGTGCTGAGCCAGCCACTTGGATGCTGCTCTGAAGATGTGAAACATTAACCACACATCTCTTCATAGCTCGCTTTCCCACGGGGTTGTGTTTCAAGGTAAGTGGTTTGCATAAGATCCCTCAGAGACCTGCATTTATTTTATTCAGTAGTATAAACAACCTGCTGCTTTTGTGCTTCTCCCTACAGAGCAAAGAAAAGCCCATTTTATACATTAAAATTGAACGTAGTGTTGCTGAAAGGTCTGTGATGGCTTTTTCTGGAGCACGGAGCATCTTACCTAGTTCTGGGAGGGGTATCGCAGAGCATAAGCAGTTTCTGCCCGTACATCCCCCTCCCCTCTTAGGACCCTGCGTCCGGGAGGGAGATGGGCTCGCCGGCCCTCAGCTCTGCCTGCCTCGCCGCCCGCACTGCCCAAGGCTGGGGGAGTTCGTGCCGTGGGCAGTATCGCTTTTTTAATGGGGTTGCTTTCATTTCAGCCTCGATACTGGGATCCCCACGGTTCGGAGAGCAGCTCGGGGAGGGGAAACCTGGTTCTCCGTGACTCAATTAGCATAACCCTGGGAAGTAACAGGCATAAATCCCGACTCCTGCTGTTTACTAGGAGTCACGACATGTCGCTCCCTGCCAGGCAGCCATGAAGCGGGCGGCTAACGAGTTCCTGGGCTTCCAGCCCCGCCGCGTCGAGCAGCACCGGAGCGACCCGACGGCTGGTCCGTGCTGTGCCCGTCGGGAGCGGGCGGTGCCGGCAGCACGCAGCGGTGGTTCTTCCCGAGACACAGGCGCTGGGAGGGACAAACCCAAACTGGTATCAGACCCCGTTCAGTTCCCGGACACTTATACGCAGGATCGGGAGGAGGGACATGAATTTCACCCCTTCCCTCCTTGTCACGTTGATGCTGCTAAAGTACAAAGATGAGCAGTGGGAGATAAATGAGCAGCTCCCCCACACTGGGATTTGAGCAATCAGGAAATATAATCTGAGCTGGAAAGTGCCCGAGCATCTGTTGGGTTATTAATAAATTGTATGCAATCTGTCCGGGATGAACCTCGGGACGAAGGGGAGCCATCTGCTCCCGACTGGTAGCTCTAATGGTGTCTGGGGAATAAACTTAACAAATAAAAGGCAATGGGATCGGCCAGCAGGGCTCCGGGAGGCCTGGTCTCTGCACAGCCTTTCGAGGGTGGGACAACAAGGGGGCTTCCCCACCCCCGGGACAGGATCCCGCACGGATTCACAGAGAACTAGGAGTCAGATCAAGCATGAGCATCTCTTCACAGAATCACAGACTGTCAGGGATTGGAAGTGACCTCGAGTGATCATTTAGTCCAATCCCCCTGCCAGAGCAGGAACACCTAGATGAGGTTGCACAGGAAGGAATGTGTCCAGGCGGGTTTTGAATGTCTCCAGAGAGAGAGACAGCCTCGCAGGCTCCACCAGCTCTCGGGGAACTCACCCTCTCTTTCGAGATCCTTTCCGCAAATCAAAGGGTCCTGTGCCAGGGCGAGCCCCGCTGCCGGGGGCTGCCTTGTGTCCCCACACCCGAGCGAGGAAGCAGATCTCACCCGCCTTTCCTCTCGGTCAGTGCTAATTGCCGCCCATAAATATTATTCTCCACGTTTTATCCTCTATCTCTAAAGGTGCCTACTGTGTTTTCTCGGAGCAGCTGGCGAGGATTCCCAGCTCAGCTCCTTCCAGCGCGGGCAGCCGAACGGGCAGCCGGAGCGGCCGAGCTCCATCCCACCGCCCGCTCTGGGTGCCTGCCATCCCCCGGGAAAACGGGGACGTGTGGGGTGCTGCGAACGCGCAGATGACAGGGATATTAACTGGGGGAGGCTGGGGGCGCTCTCATCGCGGGGTGAATAGCTAAAATGTTTAATAATGGAGGATATCTCCACCTGACAGCGATCGGGTGGGGTCTGTGTCAGCAAACACGCCTTCCCTTAAAGAAGCTAGAGGGCACCGTGCGCCTAAAACACTTAACACGTGAGAAAACACTTAACACGTGAGAAAACACTTAACACGTGAGAAAACCCCACTCGGAGGAACTCCAGCCTAAATAAAGGCCAGTTGAGGATTAAACCTCCAGTGACGGGACAGGGAGGCAGAAAGAGAACAAGTGCAGCCGCTGCTCCAGCGGGGCTGCTGGGTCTGTACAGCCCTGCCCCACCGGCGGCTGAGCGCGGGCAAGCCCGCCCCTTCAAGGGGGATCAGTGAGAGCCCAGACCCGCTCGGGACGTCAGCAGCTACCGCCGGCCCCCGGGGGGGAACCCGGAGCTGTCGCCGAAGCGCCGGTGGCCGCGGCGCACTCGCTGCTTCGCTGTCGCCCGCAGGAACGCAACGGCGGGAGCAGAGGCTGCCGGGAACTTCCGCAGAGGGGAGGAAGGGGCGGCCGGGCGCAGGCTGCTCGGCAGAGACTAACGGGAGCGGTGCGGGGCGATGCGGGATCCCGTTCGGACCGAGAGGCGGCTCCGTGCCCTTCCGAGGACGGACGCGCTGGCTTGGGGGCGCGTTGGAAGTGGCTGGGGTTTTGTTTGGGTTTTTTTGCTTATTTGTTTGTTTGTTTTTTACTGCACTTTCCGGCCGGGAGCGCTCTTCGCTTCCCACGGATGGCGGCGGGGAAGCCGAGCCGGGAGCTGGGCGGCTCCGTGCTGAGGGAACCGGGCTCGCAGGGCAGGCGCTGGGCTTGTCGGGGAGAGCTGGGCGGCTGCTGGAAGGCTCCTGCCTGACCCCGCGACAGGTCCTGTCACCGTCCGCGTGTCAGGCCAAGCGGCAGTGGCAGCTGGTGCCCAGCGATGGGTGTCGGTGGCAGCTTCCCAAGAAACGCCGGGGGTGGGGGCTCCAGCTATGTCAGCGTCCTGAAAGCAGAGGTGGGAAGGGACGGCTTCGGTGACTGTTCCTTGCTCGCCGAGCCTGCCCCGGTTACATTCGGTGGTTGGGGAAGGTGATGTGCAGAAGCGAGGACTGAACTCCGCGGCGGTGTGTGCTCCAGCCGCTGAGCGACCAGGTCACCCCCGGCCCCTCCGCCGGGATTGCCGAGGGCGGAACGCCCAGCTGAAGGAGCGGGGGGACCCCATACGGGCGGTCCCTTTCTCGGTGAATTAGGGAACTCTTGAGTGGTGGGAGAGGCTGTTTTAAAAGCTTTTGATCTCAGGCTTTGAAAACAGCTTTCGGCTTCTCTGTGCCGTGCTCTAACCACTAAACTGCGTTAAAGAGGCGTGAAGGACCCTCTTCGCAGGAAGATAAATCCGACGATGTGAGCTTGGGGCTCGCCTGCCCTTCAGGAGGGGACGGGCTCTTCTTTCCGGATCTCCGTGGACGGGGACAGTTGCCCTGAGCCGGCTGATCTGGAGCTGCGGTGCGGCACTTCCCATCTCAGGGATGGTGAAGCTGGAAGTGTCCTGTGTCACGGCAGCCATTCTGTGGGAGCTGCCGCCTTTTTCCCTCTTGCCGATTCTCCATTTATTGTCTCAAAGTGTAACTGAAGTAATGCTTTGAGTTCAGCAGGGGTCGAACTAGAGCTTTCCAAATATCCCTGGAAAAGTCTTTCTGTCTCTCCACTGTCTAAAGAACGACAGGACATGAACCTTTCGGCTGGTGTTGGCCATTGGGCCGTACTTGATTTTCTAATAATTCAGCATTTGCTCCGTAGCTCCAGTGGGTGAAATTAACGCGGAATGTCGAAATTTGTGGGGTTTTTTTTCAACAGTTTAACTAGGCTTTCACCCCTTCCTGTCGAATGAAGGAGACTCAGAAGAACGCCCGGGCATTTGCTGGGCTGTCGGGCTGTAAAGGTGAGTAGCTTTTACTGATATTTTTCCATACAGATTCGTAGTTGATGTGGATCACCGCTCCTCACGAGTTGTTGCTTAGAGGCATAGGGCATACTCTGAGACTGACTAGCTCGGGTGCTTTTTGCAGGATCATCTCAGCTATTTCTTATGACCTTTGTGACTTCTCATTATAGATATGGGAGGTATAAAAGGCAAATTAGCTGTACATCTGTGGTAGTAGTGCAATGGCACCCTATACCCTACCGCTACTCGGGCAGTAGCTGGATTTCAGCAGCATGTGAGAATCTCATATAGTCTGGATTTAATTAAGCAAGAAACAACTCTTCCAACGTGGGTATCATGGATACTTTATCTGGTTCTTTGCATAAAGAAACACTTTTATCCCTAGCAAAGCTCAAATCTCTGGCATTGTGGAACCATTTATTCCAGCTGCTGCTTGGTGAATAGGGAATCGATGCAGCCAAGTGTTCAGACCACAAAGGGACGCCGTATCTTGACGGCAGTGGCTGTCATCTCATTAACAGCTGTACCACTGATTTAAAACATCCTAGTACATTTTACAGCTAGCTTAACTTAGACCATAAAACGGCTCTAAGATACTTGAAAATACAATGGTGCTCTTTTTGCTGACATAGGCATTATATTTTGTTTCTATGAAAGTGGCATGAAATATTTCTCCAGAGAAGAGCTACTTATTCCAGGTAAGTCGTTTAACTTAACAAGCAGATAAGTAGGGGAACAAACAAACAAAAATAGCAACCAACCAACCAACCAAACAAACAAACAAAAACCACCACAAAACCACACAAAACCCCACAACCTATCCTGCTTGAACACCTCTTGTCCTGGAGTCACCTGGAGAGAGCATGATGAATTGTTGACAGAAGATCTGTCCCAGCATCTCTTCTGATCCACGAGTCAAGACAGTTATCTCTACCCAAATCTTTATTTCATTTTGCCACACAAATTAAAACAAACTGTCAGAAAACTCCAGTAAACTCAGAGATCGGGAATGTGTCTCCACATTAACTTGGCAAAAATCTTGCCCTGTAGAATCATCTTCGTCGGTCATCTGTTACCAAAAAAGATCAATTCTGTCCCTTGCACCTGGAAAAGTTAACAAGTGCTGTTCTGCTTGATAGGATAGAGTTGTATCTGTCTGTTTACCTGTGGTCTTATGGTAATGACAGCGAGAATGCAGGAAAACAGTATGTAGACCTAAACAATTGGAGAGAAGGACAAAACCTGTGTGGGCGTTATGAATGCGACAGGCACGCGCTAATGGGATTGATAAGTCAGAGTCCCCAGCAGCGTGTCTGCCGGGGGTTCAGCGCTGGAGGGAAAAGACCAGTCTTCAGAGGCTAAACTTCCACAAGGATATGTGATCTGAAAAGCGATGTCTGAATGCCTTAATCGTGAAGAAAACCCTGTCGGGAAGAAAAACCTGGTCGGGGTGAGGAAATGCAGGTAAGTTACAAAGTCGCAGTAGGAAGAAGAGCTCGTCTTTGCATTTTGATGGCATAGGCCATACATTAATGGCATTAGGGACGAATTTGGAATCAAGACATCATTGCTGTCCAGGAAAAACCTGACTACCTTCAGTGGCAGATTTCTGTATGAACCGGCGGCGCTGCGGAGACCAGTCACGCAGGAATACAAAAAGGTCAGTAGACACAATCGTGTTCAATGATGTTTTGAACTGTCTGTGTACGTGAGTTGCGGAGGTACCGGCAGAAGCTGCTCTCATCCTCAGTCCGGCTGCGGGAAGTGCGGTGGTCGGGGTGTTGCAACCGGGCTGCTCGGGGCGGGACCGGGACAGGTTGGTGGTGAATGCGAGCGGGGGCGGACGAGATCTGTGTGGGCAGGAGGTGGATTTTTGCCCTAAAGCTTCAAATAGTGGTCGTAAATCCTTCCACAGCCACGCATCCGGCGTGGTAACATTTATGGCGGTGCCTTAAGACACAGGCGAGCCTCCGGCAGAAGGCGGGCAGGAATGAAGAGCACAGAGAGCAGAAAATCTGAGCAGTGTTTCATTTAAAGGAAGGATCTCGTCCAAGACACTGCTTTTCTGTTTCCTCCCAACGGACGGGAGCCACCACGCGTGTTGGCTGCGGCTCCTTTCAGCTCAACCCTCCCGTGTCCGCCTCGGCTCCGAGTAGAGGGAAATGTGAAGTAACCTGCGTCTCAGACTCTGTTCTCCTTCTGCATCCGCTTTCCACTGAGCAGCGTAATCGCTTGGGCTGTCGGAAAAGCTAATGGGTAGCGGGGAGTATCTCCTGTGAAGGAGTTATTGCCGAACCGTTTGATCCCGCTGTTTTCTCAGGGATGCTGGGAATAGGGGCAGGGGAACACTTGGTTACAAAACACGTCCAGATTTTTATTTATTTATTTATTTTAAGAAGTGTATATAACTGCGTGTGAAACAGACATATTTTAGGAGACACTTCAATTAAACCGCAGGGTTTCTAATACAGGAACTCCGATCAAGGTCATCTTGTCACCTGTCCCATTATATTGAACATATTTTTCGATTAATTTATGGCAAGACCATATCACTAAGAGAACAAGTTTTACTGATTAGCTTTCGGCCACTTGAACTGATGACAGGTGCTAGAAATCTATGAGTAGAGGGGGCAACAAACACCAGTCCAAAAGGAAATAAACCAAATCGGAGAAGAATTAAAATTTCAATGGGATTTTTCTACTTGCTTTAACCGAATAACAAAATTCAGGCCTCAAAATCACTTGTAATTAGAGAAAAGTATTGTTTCAGAAAAAAATGGCAGAAGGGTACTCTACGAAGAAGCTGGGGACAATGATATGAACGTCTCCTAAATCAATGCAACGAAAATGTTTGGCACAAGTATCAGGCAACAAAGTAAGAAAGACTTGAAGTGCACGGAATGGAAAACGGCAAAGATGAAGTAAAGCACGGTGATATATTTAGAGAGAGAACCGTGACAGGCAGTTCGTACAGACTGCCACATGATGTCGCTCTGACCTAAAAAACGTGTGATAAAAGAAGGGGGAGGGCGGGAAAAGACCTTCCGGGGCGCAGAAAAAAAGAACGCAGATGAGAAAACGAGCAGCAGAGGATGTGAAGCCACTGAGAAAGGATTGCTGAACAGTGGACAGCTAAAATCGTTT
This sequence comes from Streptopelia decaocto, assembly GCF_964273445.1. Classification (NCBI taxonomy): domain Eukaryota; kingdom Metazoa; phylum Chordata; class Aves; order Columbiformes; family Columbidae; genus Streptopelia; species Streptopelia decaocto. The sequence goes on from NC_138667.1 coordinate 17,427,267, forward strand.
CGATAGAACGATACATAACAACGCGGTGGGGAGAAAAAGGAATCGGTGACTGCGATGGGCGTTTGTGGACCAGCGCGGCAGCGCTGGGAGCCAGTGGTGCGGGTGCTGGTGCTGCAGGCGGCCTGGGCGCTGGTCGGCGGGCAGGTGCGGTACTCGGTGCCGGAGGAAGCCAAGGCCGGGACGGTGGTGGGGCGTCTGGCGCAGGACCTGGGCCTGGAGGCGGGCGAGGCGGAGGCGCGGCGGCTGCGGCTGGTGTCGCAGGGCCGGCGGGCGAGCGTGGAGGTGAGCGGGGCGAGCGGGGCGCTGGTGGTGAGCTCGCGGCTGGACCGGGAGGAGCTGTGCGGGAAGAGCGCGCCGTGCGCCCTGCGCCTGGAGGTGCTGGTGGAGCGGCCGCTGCGCGTGTTCCACGTGGAGCTGGAGGTCACCGACATCAACGACAACGCCCCGCTCTTCCCCGCCGCCCGGAAAAACCTCAGCATCGCGGAATCGTCGCTGCCAGGGTCTCGGTTCCCTCTGGAGGGCGCGTCCGACGCAGATGTCGGTGCCAACGCGCAGCTCTCTTACACACTCAGCCCCACTGAACACTTCTCCCTGGATTTGCAGAAAACGGAGGAGGACAGCGAGTCCATATTTCTGGTGCTCAGGAAACCGCTGGACCGCGAGACGCTGCCTGCGCACCGGTTGGTGCTGACGGCAAGTGACGGGGGCCGGCCGTCTCTGACGGGCACGATGGAGCTGGTGATTTCGGTGCTGGATGCGAACGACAACGCGCCGCAGTTCAACCAGTCAGTGTATAAAGTGCAGCTGCTGGAAAATACAGAGCGCGGTATTTTAGTGATCAGACTAAATGCCACGGATTTGGATGAGGGAACGAACAAGAATATATCGTATTCTCTCCAGCAATTGTTCCCTCAGGATGGAAGAGATGTTTTCGGGATGGACAGAAAGAGCGGGGAGATCCGTCTTAGGGGTGAACTGGACTTTGAGGATGTTGGTCTCTATCGGCTTCAAGTGGATGCGACAGATCAGGGAAATCCACCACTGTCGGGACACTGCAAGGTGTTGGTGGAGGTGCTGGACGTGAACGACAACGCGCCCGAAGTGTGGGTGACGTCGCTGTCGGTGCCGGTGCCGGAGGACGCGTCGGTGGGGACGGTGGTGGCGCTGCTGAGCGTGTCGGACCGGGACTCGGGGGCGAACGGTCGTGTGCGCTGCGCGGTGTGGCCGGCGGCGCCGTTCGGGCTGGTGTCGACGTTCGCGGGGTCGTACTCGCTGGTGCTGCGGGAGGCGCTGGACCGGGAGCGGGTGTCGGAGTACGAGGTGGAGGTGCGGGCGGAGGACGGCGGGTCGCCGTCGCTGCGCGGGCGTCGCGGGCTGCGGGTGCCGGTGTCGGACGTGAACGACAACGCGCCGGCGTTCGCGCAGGCCGTGTACACGGTGCTGGCGCGGGAGAACAACGCGGCGGGTGCGGAGCTGGCGCGTGTGTGGGCGCGGGACCCGGACGAGGCGGCCAACGGGCGCGTGCGGTACTCGGTGTGGGAGGGCGGCGTGGGCGGGGGCGCGTCGGCGGGCGGGGGGTGGCGTCCGGCGTCGAGCTACGTGTCGGTGGACGCGGAGAGCGGGCGTGTGTGGGCGCTGCAGCCGTTGGACTACGAGGAGGTGCAGGTGCTGCAGTTCGAGGTGCGGGCGGTGGACGCGGGGGAGCCGCCGCTGTGCGGCAACGCCACGGTGCAGCTGTTCGTGGTGGACGAGAACGACAACGCGCCGGTGCTGCTGCCGTCTGGAAGCGGCGGGCCAGGTCCCGGGGTGTCGGGCGAGGAGGCGTCGGGGCCGGACTCGGTCTCGGGGGCGCTGTGGGCGTGGGCGGCGTGGGGGGCGCCGGCGGGGCAGGTGGTGGCGAAGATCCGCGCGGTGGACGCGGACTCGGGCTACAACGCGTGGCTGCGCTACGAGCTGTGGGAGCCGCGGGGGAAGGGCCCGTTCCGCGTGGGGCTGTACAGCGGCGAGGTGAGCACGGCGCGGGCGCTGGACGAGGCGGACGGCCCGCGGCACAGGCTGGTGATCGTGGTGCGGGACCACGGGGAGCCGGCGCGCTCGGCCACGGCCACGCTCAGCGTGTCGCTGGTGGAGGGCGCCGAGGCGGCGCTGGCGGCCGCGGGCTCGTCGTTGTCATCAGGGGCGGGGCTGCGTCCAGCGGAGGGCGGTGCGGCCGCTCCAGGAGCGGCGGCGACGACGAACGTGTGGCTGGTGGTGGCCATCTGCGCGGTGTCGAGCCTGTTCCTGCTGGCGGTGGTGCTGTACGGGGCGTCGCGCTGGGCGCCGCGGGCGGGCGTGCTGGCGGGGCCCGGGCCGGCGACGCTGGTGTGCGCCAGCGAAGTGGGGAGCTGGTCGTACTCGCAGCGCCAGAGCCGGAGCCTGTGCGTGGCGGACGGCGCGGGCAAGAGCGACCTGATGGTTTTCAGCCCCAACTTCCCGCCGCCGCCCGGCCCCGCGGCGAAGGAGACGCAGCCGGAGCCGCCCGCTCTCCTGGACACGGTCAGTGTCTCTCTCTTTTCAACTCTTGCCCCTTCCCCGACACCTCTTCCCCGCTGTCCCCACCTATGTATTATCTCTCCCGGTCCCTGGGCATTGGTGGGAGTCGGGCTGAGCCCCTGGTATCCGTTGGCGCTTGGCGGGTGCTTAAGAATGTAAACGGGACCTTTGCTTCATTCTTGGCGTCCTTGCCAGGACCTCTTGGCTCTTGCTGTGGAGGAGAACTAAAGAAAGGTGTTGCCGCATCCAGCAGCAGTTACAGTCCGCAACGTTCTGTCGTCGAAAAAAGATTACTGCGGATTGCGATTAGAGGTTCCAAGCTATGAGCTTTCGAGGGGCTCTTTGCTTGCTGGTGTGTAGCATCTGCACCGGAGCTGTTGACAGAGTGCAAGTCACGCAGGCTGTCGTGGTGACAGTCCTTCAGGCACTATTTACAGCTTTATCACTCTTGCTGACTAGGCAGACAAGAGAGACTTTTCTTATTTTCCGTTAGCCACTATTGTTACAGTAGTTAGAAGGATAAAGTGCTGAGGCAGAGGAACGAAACCCAAGGTAGATGTTAGAAAGTGGCATTTGCTTTTTCTTTCTTCTTCGTTTTTCCTTCCCTCTTCCCTGCCCATTTTGTGAGCTTTGTGTTCCTGGCTGGACGGATGGTGTGACGGGCAGTGGCTTTTTTTGATGCCATTTGAATATTTGTATCAGCAGCCATACTCTTACAAAGCCCGGGAGTTTCTCATTTCAGCAAAAAAAAAGCAACCCAATCAAATTCACCCTACACAGTAGATATCAGTTGCTGCATTGATGTTCTCATCAGCATTTGAGTTGTTCTCTCACATCATGAATTCAAAGCTCATTGCTATTAGAGGTGTAAAGAGAAAAAAAATCTCCATTTTGGTTCTCTCAGCAAAGTCATGAAGGAAGTAGGGAAGAAGCTTTGTTCTGTGGTGTTTTTTCCAACTAGGCTGTTACTCTTCTTATTAACATGAAGTGTTCAGGTAGAAGAGTGTGGCCCATGGTAAGTGTTAGAAAAAGGGAATTTTTGTCTTCTGCTCACCCTGTCCCCTAAGTTGTGGATTTGTGTTCCTGACCAGGGAAGTAGCGTGAAGTACATTGGCCTGTTTTGGCGTTTGTTCAATATTTGTATCAATGGCCACACCATTTGAAAAGCTTCTCAGGATCCCAAGAGAGTGAAGTATGAGGCCTTCTGGATCTTGAGACAGTTACATGGTATTGAAATGCCCACAATCTATTTGAGGTTAGGAATTTCCTACACCAGAGACAGTCCCTTGTGCTGCTGCCTGCCTGGTGTAGGCAACATGTTGGCAAGGACTTGGTGAGATGCAAACTGCTGAATACTGTCTGAGGAACATTTTCACTGCTGTTTCAGGAAAGGCATTGTGGGAAGGTAATGCTTTGATCTGCTGTCCTTGTGTAGCAGTGGGCATCTAGAGCAGTTTCCACAGCAGCTGATGTTGCCTCAGGCAGGATTTTTAAGGCTATATGAGGAGCCTTTGTGTGTTTGACTTCCCTTACTTGTGCACTAATACAGTCAGCATTGGTAGAGATCATGTGTCCTGTTGTCACACATGGCTCCTTCTGACATGTGCATGTACAGGACAAATCCTGGACAGCTCAGATCTGGTTTTCTATAGTACGAATTCTCTCATCTAGATGAAATTGTGAAATCACTTGCACTTCAGCAATTGGTTTGGTTTCATCACAGAATAAGATCTGTGTGGACTGGGATCTGAGCTGTCACAGCTCTAGTCACATAAGCTTTAAGAACTTGATTCCTATATGAAAATGCTGAAAAGGCACAAAGCATCCAAGCAGCTTAAAGCTGTTCTGCTTTTGTAAAGGTGGGCATCTAGAGCATCTTCCACAGCTGTTGATGTTGCCATGATGGTTCCTTGATCCTCCTCAGGCAGGATTTGTAAGGAGGAGGATGAGACCTTTGGGCACTCAACTTCCCCTACTTGTGTGATTCCACAGTTGGCCTTAGCAGAGATGGTGTGTCTTCTTGTCACTAGTAACTCGTTCAGATACATGCACGTATATGCCCAACCCTGCACAACAGCCCAGCTCTGGTTTTCTATTGTGAAAATTCTCCCATGTGGATGACACTGTGAGTGTGCTTGCACTTGCACATTTGGTGTCATTCTCTCAAAGTGTAAAATCCACGTGGACTGTGATCAGAGCTGTCACAGCTCTAATCACAGAATCTTTAAGAGGAGCTCTAACATGCATCTCTGTGGTGTTTCCACCTGCAATTGCTGAGAAAGCACAAAGTATTTAGGGTGAAGTTCAAGCACCTGAGAAGCGCCTGCCAGGCAGTGAGTGCCTTTGCATCCATCCATATGTTCTTTGTGCCAGTCATGAGAGGTGGGGATGTGCAGAGACCTGGGTCACATGCAGCGCAGGGATTAGAGCTGGAGGAGGTTCTTGTGGTGCAGCAAGGTCTGGGTATTGTGGCAGTGGCGCTATGAGATGGGCATGGGCATGTGTCACTGGAAGGGTGACTCTGAGTGGGGAAGAGTGTTCCCTGAGGGAAATGAAGAAGCTGAGTAGAACACAGTCTGTGTTATTAGGTAAAGACTGGATGTCTGCTTAGCTGGGGATCCCATTTCCCAGGGCACAGGATAGAGGATGCCCATAGAAAACCTTGAGAAGAGTGCCAGCACACACTGCTATGTTCCCATGGTCCTTGTAAGACGTCCAGAAGTTCTGCATATGTTCGCATGCTGTTGTTCTTCATGGTATTACTGCTTGTTAAGTCATCCGACATGCCTGTAATCACTCATGTTTGAAGTGGAACACTGTTGCTCAAAGAGAAGCTTGTACAAATTTAGATCATACTGCCAGCCTTCACTGGATCTCTCCTTGTTTGTGCTCTTAGTCTTGCTAGGCAGGGGAATAAGTGCTCTCCATATTCAAAATGTCAGCAGACTTTATGTTTCAATACAATGGGATGGGATCCACTGGTTCTCTTCTCTTACCAAAACTCCCTACCCTCTTGTTATTTTTCTTTCTTCCTGCTCGGTGGCAATGTGTTGGTAAAATGGGATGAGATGGAGACTGCAGAATTTTAGCAGCTGCCAGGTTGGAGACATTTGGGCAGTTGGCCATCAGTGCAGGAGATGGTGTTTCCACTCTGTTGAGCTGAGATTGACTTTGGCAGAATGTACTTGGGTTTCAGGTGTCCCTCCTGCTTCCCTGGTGATAGAAGGGATAAGGGGATGCTATGTTCAGTGATTTAACAGCTTTTGGAGAATAAGAGTGGTGGTGGGGTTTTTTTGTCCATTTTCACCAGAAATTGCTGGTAATGGCAAGGGAAAAAGGTCCATTAGAACCAGTTCTCCTCTCCTGACAATGTTTCTTATTCTGAAGAGGGAAACGGTGATGCTACAGGTAAGTCACTCATAACTAAAGAGGCTGTGTTTGATAGACAGATGTACTTTTATGCCTGTTTTGGTGTGGTATTTTCATGTTGGATTGATGGAATGTTTCCTGGATCATAATACCTGTAGGTCTGCAGCAGCAAAGCACAACTGCCTCCTTTCCTGGTACTTCAAGAAATAATGTGAGCTGGTGGCAGAAAATCAGATGGGGAAGGAAACCCAATGCATTTCTCAGAGTGGATGTGTTGAGCATCCATGGCATATTTTCATCCAAAATGCCTCGGTCTTCCCTTAGTGGCTTTTGTTTGGCTTTGTGATGTGTGTTTCATGCTAATGAAGGAGAAGTATTCTCTAAGGTCTAGTGCCCCTGCCTACTGGGGTTGTTTCTGTGCACTTCCAACCACGCATGCCTGTGTGCAAGAGGAAGCAAGAGCTTGACATTCAGTTTGCAGGTGGAAAGAATAGCTCTTCATCGAGGTATATGAAGAGTGCTTGGGAGCTGTGGTCGCCCTGTGCTTTTTCAGCTGCCTTGGAGGTTTGGAGTCCTGAGCTGTGGGAGGTATCATTTCCCAAATGAAAGACTCCCTGTGTTGTTTAGATGCATTATGGCCTGTTACATGGAGATCCAAGTACGTGGGGCTTGGACTTGTGTTTCTGAGGGTGGTGGTTTCTGTTCTGATGTAGCAAAGCCGTTCTTTGTGACATGATTGCCTTGCTGTGTTATTTGCTGGGTCCTTGAGAGGACTGGAGGCTGAAGGGTGTGGTCTTCTACCAGAAGAGGAGGAACAGGAGGTGCAGAGCCAGTCTGTCTGTCTAATATAGACCAGAGGACTGGAGGAAGTTTGTTCGCTGTATGGAGGGATTGAATGCTTTCAGGAAGAGGAATGGGAGCTCTTTTCAAAGGACATGTCTGTTCTTGATGCCAAGGGCGTTGTAGACATGTAAAAATATATCGCTAAGAGTGAAAAAGGAAAAAACAAAACACATAAGGAAGCGATAGAAAATGGGAAGAAAGAAAAATAAATGAGGTGAGAAAGTAAAAGAAAGGAAGAAGAAGTGTTGTGGTTTAGCCCTGGCCAGCAACTGGGAGCACATGGCTGCACGCTCACTCCTCTCCTGCCTCCCCAGTGGGATGCAGAGCAGAATCAGGGCACAAAATGGAAAACTTGTGGTTTGGGAAAAAACAAACAAACAAACAAACATTTTAACAGAACGGCAAAGGAAGATATAAATAATAACAATAAAAAATACAGACGACGAGGGATACACACTGCAATTGCTTACCCTCTAGAAAACCAATGTCCAGCCCATTCTTGAGCAGTAATCACCGAAGCAGCGATTTTCTCCACCATGCAGCTCCCCAAGTTATATATGGGTCATGACGTTCTATGGTACGAATCTCCCTTTGGATAGTTTGGGTCAGCTGTCCTGGCCGTGTCCCTTCCCAGGTTCCAATGAAAATTATCTATATCCCAGGTGAACTCAGGACACAAAGGAAGGATAGTATGCAAGGAGAAAGCAAGCAGGAAGGAAAGAAGGGACAGAAAGTTCAAGGAAGTAATTAAGGAAGGAAGATGATAACAAGAAGAAAGGAAGAAAGAAAGACCAGAAGATTACAAGAATGCAACAATCTTACTTCTACACGCTGGACGGAGCTGGTCCCTAACGGCCTGCGCGTTGGTTAAGGTGCCGCAATCCTTAGCTGATGGCTCCGTCTTTGACGGTTTCCACAGCGGCGCCGGAGTGGGGTGGGGAGCTGCCTGGCTGGGAAAAAAAAGATAAGAGAAGAAAGGAAAGATAAGCGAAAGAGGAGTAAAGCACCGGTCACGGCAGACCAACAACGAAAATAAGAAGAAAGAGAAGGAACAAAATAAAGAACAGACGGATGAAAAAGAAAAAAGCGGCAAGATAAATGAAGAAGGAAAGAAAGAAGGAAAGAAAGAAGGAAAGAAAGAAGGAAAGAAAGAAGGAAAGAAAGAAGGAAAGAAAGAAGGAAAGAAAGAAGGAAAGAAAGAAGGAGAAAAATACAAGAAAGTGTATGGAATCGAAGAACGATCAAGAGAGGTAGAAAGAAATACAGAGGAAAATAATAAAGAAATAAAGGAAAGGAGAAAGGAAGGAGGAGGCGAGAAAGGAGCTGAGCAGCGCAGAGGCGATGGTGGGAGCGTGCGCGGCGGCGGAGCAGCACACGGTGTCGCTGCAGGCTCAGAAACGGCGGCCGAGCGGCTCGGCAGCTCCGCCCCGGTGCGGCGGAGAGCCCGGCTGTGAGCGCGGGGGGCGGTGCGGGGCGGGCAGGAGAGCCGGTGCGTCCGGGCGGCGGCGGGAAGCCGTGCGGGGCCCGGGCGGGTGGCGGCGGCGGCGGCAGCAGCGATGGGCGAATGCTGGGGGCCCGTGGTGCGGGTGCTGGTGCTGCAGGCGGCCTGGGCGCTGGTCGGCGGGCAGGTGCGGTACTCGGTGCCGGAGGAAGCCAAGGCCGGGACGGTGGTGGGGCGTCTGGCGCAGGACCTGGGCCTGGAGGCGGGCGAGGCGGAGGCGCGGCGGCTGCGGCTGGTGTCGCAGGGCCGGCGGGCGAGCGTGGAGGTGAGCGGGGCGAGCGGGGCGCTGGTGGTGAGCTCGCGGCTGGACCGGGAGGAGCTGTGCGGGAAGAGCGCGCCGTGCGCCCTGCGCCTGGAGGTGCTGGTGGAGCGGCCGCTGCGCGTGTTCCACGTGGAGCTGGAGGTCACCGACATCAACGACAACGCCCCGCTCTTCCCCGCCGCCCGGAAAAACCTCAGCATCGCGGAATCGTCGCTGCCAGGGTCTCGGTTCCCTCTGGAGGGCGCGTCAGATGCAGATGTCGGTGCCAACGCGCAGCTCTCTTACACACTCAGTCCCACCGAACATTTCCGTCTGGATTTACAAAAATCGAATGAACGAAATATTGTACCAGATCTTGTTTTAACGAAAGCGTTGGACCGCGAGACGCTGCCTATGCACCTGCTGGTGCTGACAGCGAGTGACGGGGGCCGGCCGTCTCTGACGGGCAAGATGGAGCTGGTGATCTCGGTGCTGGACGCGAACGACAACGCGCCCCAGTTCAACCAGACCGTCTATAAAGTGCAGTTGCCGGAGAACGCTGCAGAGGGGACACTTGTGGCACTGCTGAATGCCACGGATCCGGACGAGGGAATTAACAGTGAGGTGACTTACACGGCAACCAACTTCATTCCCCGGAGTGGAAGAGATGTGATCGCCGTAAATCCGAAGACGGGAGAAATCCGTCTCACGGGCTCTTTGGACTTTGAAGAAGTCAGTATATATGATTTTCGTATTGAAGCGAGAGACAAAGGGTGGGCACCTTTGTCGGGACACTGCAGCGTGGAGCTGGAGGTGCTGGACGTGAATGACAACGCGCCCGAAGTGTGGGTGACGTCGCTGTCGGTGCCGGTGCCGGAGGACGCGTCGGTGGGGACGGTGGTGGCGCTGCTGAGCGTGTCGGACCGGGACTCGGGGGCGAACGGTCGTGTGCGCTGCGCGGTGTGGCCGGCGGCGCCGTTCGGGCTGGTGTCGACGTTCGCGGGGTCGTACTCGCTGGTGCTGCGGGAGGCGCTGGACCGGGAGCGGGTGTCGGAGTACGAGGTGGAGGTGCGGGCGGAGGACGGCGGGTCGCCGTCGCTGCGCGGGCGTCGCGGGCTGCGGGTGCCGGTGTCGGACGTGAACGACAACGCGCCGGCGTTCGCGCAGGCCGTGTACACGGTGCTGGCGCGGGAGAACAACGCGGCGGGCGCGGAGCTGGCGCGTCTGTGGGCACGGGACCCGGACGAGGCGGACAACGGGCGCGTGCGGTACTCGGTGTGGGAGGGCGGCGTGGGCGGTGTCGCGTCGGCGGGCGGGGGGTGGCGTCCGGCGTCGAGCTACGTGTCGGTGGACGCGGAGAGCGGGCGTGTGTGGGCGCTGCAGCCGTTGGACTACGAGGAGGTGCAGGTGCTGCAGTTCGAGGTGCGGGCGGTGGACGCGGGGGAGCCGCCGCTGTGCGGCAACGCCACGGTGCAGCTGTTCGTGGTGGACGAGAACGACAACGCGCCGGTGCTGCTGCCGTCTGGAAGCGGCGGGCCGGGGCCCGGGGTGGTGGGCGAGGCGGCGTCGGGGCCGGACTCGGTCTCGGGGGCGCTGTGGGCGTGGGCGGCGTGGGGGGCGCCGGCGGGGCAGGTTGTGGCGAAGATCCGCGCGGTGGACGCGGACTCGGGCTACAACGCGTGGCTGCGCTACGAGCTGTGGGAGCCGCGGGGGAAGGGCCCGTTCCGCGTGGGGCTGTACAGCGGCGAGGTGAGCACGGCGCGGGCGCTGGAGGAGGCGGACGGCCCGCGGCACAGGCTGGTGATCGTGGTGCGGGACCACGGGGAGCCGGCGCGCTCGGCCACGGCCACGCTCAGCGTGTCGCTGGTGGAGGGCGCCGAGGCGGCGCTGGCGGCCGCGGGCTCATCGTCGTCATCAGGGGCGGGGCTGCGTCCGGCGGAGGGTGGCGCGGCAGCGACAGGAGCGGCGGCGGCGACGAACGTGTGGCTGGTGGTGGCCATCTGCGCGGTGTCGAGCCTGTTCCTGCTGGCGGTGGTGCTGTACGGGGCGTCGCGCTGGGCGCCGCGGGCGGGCGTGCTGGCGGGGCCCGGGCCGGCGACGCTGGTGTGCGCCAGCGAAGTGGGGAGCTGGTCGTACTCGCAGCGCCAGAGCCGGAGTCTGTGCGTGGCGGACGGCGCGGGCAAGAGCGACCTGATGGTTTTCAGCCCCAACTTCCCGCCGCCGCCCGGCCCCGCGGCGAAGGAGACGCAGCCGGAGCCGCCCGCTCTCCTGGACACGGTTAGTGGCCCTCCCTTCCTCTCCTCTCACCCCTTCCTTGACTTCCTATTAGACTTGTATCCCTTTTTCTCTCTCTCCCCCATATCTCTCTGTCCCAGTCCATGGGCAGCCTTTGGTGTGAGCCGTCCTGAGCCTCCGGGCCTCGTGGACAGTGGGCACTTGGCGGGATGTGAATGGGATGTTTTCATCTGCCTTGGTGTTCATACCGGAGCCTCTCAGTTCTTGCTTTCTTGGGGGAACTAAATAAAAGTATTGCCACACCCAAATCAGTTGCGGTTCACAGCTGCACAGCTGTTCTGGTTGCAAGTTGTTCTCCTGTCAAAGAAAATCACTGCAGGATGTGGTGGGAGGTACCACGACATGGGCTTTCAAGACTCGCTTGCTTGTGTGTAGCATTTCTGTCTGAGCTTGCTGAAGGACTGCAATCATGCAGGCTGTGAAGGTTACAGTCCCCCAGGCACTATTCATACTGATTAGGCAAGCAAGAGGGACTTTTCTTGTTTCCTTTTTGCCACTATGTTATTATAGTAGTTAGAATCAAAAAGTGCTAAGCCGGGAGAATGGAAACCAACGTACATGTTAGAAAGTAGCATTTGCTTTTTTTTTTTTCTTTTCTTTCTTCATTTTTTTAATGTTTGTTTTTTGTTTTTCTTTCCCTCTTCTCTGCCCATCTTGTGAGCTTTGTGTGCCTGGCTGGACAGGTGGTGTGAGGGGCAGTGGCATTTTTGATGCTGTTTGAATACTTGTATCAGCAGCTACACTATTATAAATCCCTGAAATTTCTCATTTCAGCCACAAAACCCAGATCAACTCTTCTACACAGTAGATATCATTCACTGTATTGGTGTGCTCATCAGCATTTGAGTTGTTCTCTCACATTGTGAATTCAAATCTCGTTGCCATTAGAGCTGTCCCAATATCACCTTTAGAAAGAGTATCGATCCCAGGTCTAAAACATTTCCATCTGAGATAGCTGAAGTGTATCCCAAATACCAAGTGTCAGTTGCAGAGCATCTGCCAGACACTGTGTACATGATAACATCTGTATGTTTTTTATGGTGCTGTCATTGATGGGAATGCTCTACAAATGCCAGAGTGAGCTGGGAAATGAAACTGTGGCATGTCACAGAGGTGAATATGGCAGCGGGAACTGAGTAGGGCCTGATCATGTCCTCATATGAATGGTGAACAAGAGCAGAGGGAAGACTTGTTTAAAGTAACTGGAAATCCCCAGGAAGACCATAGACCATGTCATAGGATGAGAAGAATGGGAGATAATCTGCTTGTCTTGAGAACACAAGTTCCATAGTGGTGAATGGAGGATGCCTAGAGGAAAACATGAGGCAGTTTTGGCAAAAGGTCTTCTTGCCCGAGATTCACTTCCAGACTCTATGGATCTGGTGTTGGAAACTCTTCTGAACATGAAATAGGGTGTGCTATAGAAATGCCTGCAATCTTCTTTGAAGTTAGGAATGTCTCCCACCAGAGACAGTCCCTTGTGCTGCTGGCCTGACTTAGGGCATATGTTGGTAAGAGGGGTGAGATGCAGACTGCTGAATAATGTGTGCTGGACCTTTTCCATCTAGCTTTGAAAAGGCATTGTGGGAGGGTAGCGCTTCAGTCTGCTATCCTTGCACAGTGCTGCGAATCTGCGGGAGGTTCCACAGCCATTTCCCTTGCTATGATGTTTCCTTTCTTCTCCTCAGGCAGGAATTTTAAGGGGATATGAGGAGGTGAGTGTGGTCTTTGTGCTCCTGACTTGCCCTACTTGTGCACTTGTACAGTTGTCCTTGGTAGAGATGGTGTTTCCTATTACACATGGCTTGTTCTGATATGTGCATGTACATTACAAACCCTGCAGAGCAGACCAATTCTGATTTTCTGTGCTGCAAATTTTCCCACCCAGTTGATATTGTTAGTGCACTTGCACTTTGACATTTAGTGTGTTTTTTTTGAAATAATAAAATCTGTGCAGACTGGGATCAGAGCTGTCACAACTCTCATCACAGAATCTGTAAGAAGAAGTCTAACATGCAGGTCTATGGTGTTTCCATCTGAGATTGCTGAGAAGTAACAAAGTATTTAGGGTGAAGTTTACGCATCTGGGAAGAGTCTGCCGGACAGTGAATACCTTTGCATCCATCCGTATTTTGTTTGTGCTGATCACAAGGGAAAGTGTGATGTGCAAAGGCCTGAGTCATGATGACATTGGGCTTTAGTGCTGGGGCACATTCTTGTGGTACAGCAAGATCTGGGTATTGTGGCAGTGATTCTCCAAGTGGCACCAACTAGGGCCTGGGTATGTGTGAGGAGGGTGACGGTGTGTGGGGAGTGTTGCCTGAGGGAAATGGAGATGCTGGGTAAGACATGTTCTGTGTCACTGGGTAATGTCCACTGGCTGGAGATCTGATTTCACATGGCGTGGGACAGACGATTCCAGAAGAAAACATTGAGAAGAGATGCAGCCCTGCTTGCTTGGGATCATCTCAGGACTTTCAGAAGTTCCGCACATCCTTGCACTCTTTTGTCCTCTGTGGTGGTCTTGCGTGATGTGAAGACATCTGCCAGAGACTCCTGTAATAATTTGTTCCTGGATATGGTATGTTGTTGGTCAAACAATGCTTTTGAAATTTGGATCACTTTGTCTGCCTTCCCTAAATCGCTCCTTGTCATCTCTCTGCTCATCTTCCTTTTTAGGCAGGGGAAGAAGTCCTCTCTGTATTCAACATGTTAGCACACCTTGCCTTTCAATACAGTAGAATGGGTTCCTTTAGTTTTATTCTCTCAGCAAAAATTCCCACCAATTTTGTTTTTTCCTTCTCTTACATTGGCAATGTGTTTGTAACAGTGGGTGAGATAGAGATGTCAGAATTTTCACAACTGTCTGGTCGCAGAGCTTTGAGCCATTTGGGATCAATCTGGGGGATGGGTTCTCCACTCTCCTGAGATGAGGTTGACATTGAGAGAATGTACTTGGCATTCAGGTCTCCCTTCTCTTTCCTCTGTGACGGAAGTGCAGAAGGGAGGATTGCACACTGTACAGTGATTTGGAGGTTTTTGCAGAACATGACTAACGTCTTTCCATGGAGGTTCCTCAGAAAAGTTAAGGGGAAAAGTCACTTAAAAGCAATTCCCCTGTCCTGAAAATGTTTCTTATTCTGAAGTAGCAACCAGTGATGCTACAGGTAAGTAGCAGTAAAGGTGTGTTTGAGAGAGACAGATGGACTTTTGTTCCTGTTTAGTTGTGGTATCTTCATGTTGGATCAACAGAATATAGCCAGGATTGTAATGCTGGTGGGTTTGGAGCAGCAAAGCACCACTGCTCACTCTGTTTCTATTTCTGCTGCTTCCAGGCACAGCATGAGCTGGTGGCAGCAAGCAGAGATGGTGGAGGGACCCCTATGTGTTTGTGGAGTAGATATGTTGGGTGTCAAGGGGGTGTTCTTAGGGAAAATGTAATGGTATTATCTTGATGCTGAGGTGCTTGCTGTGTTTATGCAATGGATGTTTGCCTTAAAAGGAAAGGAAGAGCTTGACTTTTCATTTTGCATGTGGAATATGAGACCAGAAGAACAGCCATCCATCGAGACACATGAACAGTGCTTGGGAGCTGTGGTTGCCCTGTACATTTCCATCCTTCATGGAGTGGTGTTCTGCTGAACTGTGATGGGTTTGATTTCTCGAATGAAAGACACCCTTGTAGTGTTTGGACTCATTGGAGACTTTTTGCACAGATGTCCAAGTACCTGGGTCTTGGGCTTGTGTTTCTGAGGCTGGTTGATCCTGCTCTGATGTAGCAGAGCTGTCCTCTGCCACACGATTGACTTGCTCTGTTATTTGCTGTGCCATTGAATGGACTGGAGGTGAAAGAGAGTGGTTTTCTTTCAGAAGAGAAGGTAAGGGGAGGTGAAGGGGCAGTCTGTCTGTCTTGCATAGACTTGAAGAAAGCAGAAACGTTCCCCAGCCGGAGGCATGGAAGGTGTAAAGGAATGGGAATAAGAGCTCTAACCAATGGGCCTTTTCCTGCTTTTTAGTAAGTATGGTATAGTCATGTCGAATATCTTTAGGTAGATGCAGGAAACAAGAGACCCAGACAGAAGCGGAAGAGAATGGGAGGGAAGAATATGGAATGCCAGATAAGGAAAGAAAGCAGAAGAGAAATAACAGAAGGAGGAAAGAGGAAAAAGAAAAGGAAGAGAGGGCCAAAGGCAATGGAAGGCTGAAAGGAGAAAGAAAGCAGGAAAAGAAGGAATTTATGCAAGAAAAAAGGAAGTAGGGAAGAAGGAAAGGAAGGGTAATTAAGGAAGGAAAGAAGGAAAGAAAGAAAGGAAGGAAGAAAGGAAGGAAGAAAGGGAGAAAGGAAGGGAGGAAGGAAGGGAGGAAGGAAGGGAGGAAGGAAGGGAGGAAGGAAGGAAGGGAATAATAGAGCAGATTACCAGCATGCACTGATGTTATCTCTCTATGCTGAATGGATTTGAGGACCTCAACACCCTTGGTACTCAAGGGACTCTGTGCAAGGCTTGATGAGGAGTGTTGACGAAGAGGAATGAGGACATCTCTGTTCTTCACAGCGAGAGTGATGTAGTCATATAGAAATCACGTTGGTAAAAGAGAAAAGGAGTAGGCAAAGAAGGAAGAATAGAAGGGGAGGGAAGGACAGGGAAGAGAGTAGAAGGAGAAAGAGGAGAAAGCAGAGAAGGCAGGAAGGCAGGAGGGAAGGAAGAATATACGAGATTATCAGGAAGCACCGACTTTCTCTCTAGGTACCGAAGGGAGCTGGTCCCTAACAGCCTCCGCCTCGGTTAGAGTACCGCCTTCCGGAGCTGATGTCCCGTAATTAGCGCTGATAGCTCTGTCTTTGAGGGTCTCCACCGCGGCGCCGGAGGCGACTGGTGGGCTGCTAGCAGGGGTAAAGAGGACAGGAGAGAAATGAACGGGAAAGAGATGTAAAGAATACGGCATGGCACATGGCACATGACACAACGAAAAAGAAGAACGCGAAGAAAAGGAAGGCACCGAATAGTGGAGATTGAAAGGGAAAAAAAGAAGACATGAAAGAACAAAGAGAAGAAAAAGTAAGAGGAAAAGGAAAACGAGAGGAAACAAAAAAGGGATAAGTGTAGGTGGGAGCATGTGCGGCGGCGGAGCAGCACACGGTGTCGCTGCAGGCTCAGAAACGGCGGCCGAGCGGCTCGGCGGCTCCGCCCCGGTGCGGCGGAGAGCCCGGCTGTGAGCGCGGGGGGGCGGCGCGGGGTGGGCAGGAGAGCCGGTGCGTCCGGGCGGCGGCGGGGAGCCGTGCGGGGCCCCGGCTGGTAGCGGCGGCGGCAGCAGCGATGTGCGTGTGGTGGGGGGCCGTGGTGCGGGTGCTGGTGCTGCAGGCGGCATGGGCGCTGGTCGGCGGGCAGGTGCGGTACTCGGTGCCGGAGGAAGCCAAGGCCGGGACGGTGGTGGGGCGTCTGGCGCAGGACCTGGGCCTGGAGGCGGGCGAGGCGGAGGCGCGGCGGCTGCGGCTGGTGTCGCAGGGCCGGCGGGCGAGCGTGGAGGTGAGCGGGGCGAGCGGGGCGCTGGTGGTGAGCTCGCGGCTGGACCGGGAGGAGCTGTGCGGGAAGAGCGCGCCGTGCGCCCTGCGCCTGGAGGTGCTGGTGGAGCGGCCGCTGCGCGTGTTCCACGTGGAGCTGGAGGTCACCGACATCAACGACAACGTCCCGCTCTTCCCCGCAGCTCGGAAAAACCTCACTTTACCGGAGAACTCACCTCCTGGGTCTCGGTTCCCTTTGGAGGGCGCGTCGGATGCAGATATAGGAGCTAATGCACAGCTCTCTTACATACTCAGCCCCTCTGAGAATTTCGGATTAGAAGTGAAATCCAAAGACGAAAACAAAATCTCCGTAGTCCTTGTATTAACCAAACCGCTGGACCGCGAGACGCTGCCTGTGCACCGGTTGGTGCTGACGGCGAGTGATGGGGGCCGGCCGGCTCTGACGGGCACAATGGAGCTGGTGATCTCGGTACTGGATGCGAACGACAACGCGCCGGAGTTCAATCAGTCGGTGTATAAAGTGCAACTGCCAGAGAGCACTGCCCCTGGAACAGTGTTTTTCCAGCTAACAGCAACAGACAATGATGAGGGAATTAATCGGGAGATATCTTATTCGTTTAGTGACACGATTTCTGCCAAAATTCAGGATCTTTTCATAATTGACAGAAAATCCGGGGAAATACGGACTGCTGGTAAACTGGATTTTGAGGACGTTCAGTCGTATGATCTGGAGATCGAAGCGAGAGACAAAGGGTGGCCCCCGCTGTCGGGTCACTGCAGCGTGGAGCTGGAGGTGCTGGACGTGAACGACAACGCGCCCGAGGTGTGGGTGACGTCGCTGTCGGTGCCGGTGCCGGAGGACGCGTCGGTGGGGACGGTGGTGGCGCTGCTGAGCGTGTCGGACCGGGACTCGGGGGCGAACGGTCGTGTGCGCTGCGCGGTGTGGCCGGCGGCGCCGTTCGGGCTGGTGTCGACGTTCGCGGGGTCGTACTCGCTGGTGCTGCGGGAGGCGCTGGACCGGGAGCGGGTGTCGGAGTACGAGGTGGAGGTGCGGGCGGAGGACGGCGGGTCGCCGTCGCTGCGCGGGCGTCGCGGGCTGCGGGTGCCGGTGTCGGACGTGAACGACAACGCGCCGGCGTTCGCGCAGGCCGTGTACACGGTGCTGGCGCGGGAGAACAACGCGGCGGGCGCGGAGCTGGCGCGTGTGTGGGCGCGGGACCCGGACGAGGCGGCCAACGGGCGCGTGCGGTACTCGGTGTGGGAGGGCGGCGTGGGCGGTGTCGCGTCTGCGGGCGGGGGGTGGCGTCCGGCGTCGAGCTACGTGTCGGTGGACGCGGAGAGCGGGCGTGTGTGGGCGCTGCAGCCGTTGGACTACGAGGAGGTGCAGGTGCTGCAGTTCGAGGTGCGGGCGGTGGACGCGGGGGAGCCGCCGCTGTGCGGCAACGCCACGGTGCAGCTGTTCGTGGTGGACGAGAACGACAACGCGCCGGTGCTGCTGCCGTCTGGAAGCGGCGGGCCGGGGCCCGGGGTGGTGGGCGAGGCGGCGTCGGGGCCGGACTCGGTCTCGGGGGCGCTGTGGGCGTGGGCGGCGTGGGGGGCGCCGGCGGGGCAGGTGGTGGCGAAGATCCGCGCGGTGGACGCGGACTCGGGCTACAACGCGTGGCTGCGCTACGAGCTGTGGGAGCCGCGGGGGAAGGGCCCGTTCCGCGTGGGGCTGTACAGCGGCGAGGTGAGCACGGCGCGGGCGCTGGAGGAGGCGGACGGCCCGCGGCAGAGGCTGGTGATCGTGGTGCGGGACCACGGGGAGCCGGCGCGCTCGGCCACGGCCACGCTCAGCGTGTCGCTGGTGGAGGGCGCCGAGGCGGCGCTGGCGGCCGCGGGCTCATCGTCGTCATCAGGGGCGGGGCTGCGTCCGGCGGAGGGCGGCGCGGCAGCGACAGGAGCGGCGGCGACGACGACGAACGTGTGGCTGGTGGTGGCCATCTGCGCGGTGTCGAGCCTGTTCCTGCTGGCGGTGGTGCTGTACGGGGCGTCGCGCTGGGCGCCGCGGGCGGGCGTGCTGGCGGGGCCCGGGCCGGCGACGCTGGTGTGCGCCAGCGAAGTGGGGAGCTGGTCGTACTCGCAGCGCCAGAGCCGGAGCCTGTGCGTGGCGGACGGCGCGGGCAAGAGCGACCTGATGGTTTTCAGCCCCAACTTCCCGCCGCCGCCCGGCCCCGCGGCGAAGGAGACGCAGCCGGAGGCGCCCGCTCTCCCGGACACGGTCAGTGGCTATTCCTGCCTCGCCTGTCGCCCCTTCTCCGACGCCCCTTCCTCTTTCTCCCCCGTCTCGCCCTTCTCCCTGCTCTGGTCCTTCTCTCAGGGTCACCGGGCAGCCTTTGGTGGGAGCCGAGCTGAGCCCGCGGACAGCGTGTGCTTGATGGGTGCTTAAGGATGTGAGCGGGACCTTGGCATCAGCCTTGGCATCCTTGCTGGGGCCCCTCGGCTCCTACTGTGGGGGAGAACTAAAGAAAGGTATTGCCACGCCCGGCAGCAGTTACCGTCGGCAGGGTTCTCCCGCCAGACAAAATCACTGCGGATTGTGATGAGGGTTACCATCCTATAGGCTTTCGAGGGGCTCTTGCTTGCCGATGTGTGGCATTTCTGTCTGAGCTTGCTGAAAGACTGCAATCATGCAGGCTGTGAAGGTTACAGTCCCCCAGGCACTATTCATACTGATTAGGCAAGCAAGAGGGACTTTTCTTGTTTCCTTTTTGCCACTATGTTATTACAGTAGTTAGAATCAAAAAGTGCTCAGCCAGGAGAGTGGAAACCAACGTACATGTTAGAAAGTAGCATTTGCTTTTTCTTCCTTTTTTTTTTTTTTTTTGTTGTTTGTTTGTTTGGTTGGTTGGTTTTATTGTATGTTTGTTTTTCTTTCATTCTTCTCTGCCCATCTTGTGAGCTTTGCGAGCCTGGCTGGACAGGTGGTGTGAGGGGCAGTGGCATTTTTGATGCTGTTTGAATACTTGTATCAGCAGCTACACTATTATAAATCCCTGAAATTTCTCATTTCAGCCACAAAACCCAGATCAACTCTTCTACACAGTAGATATCATTCAGTATATTGGTGTGCTCATCAGCATTTGAGTTGTTCTCTCACATTGTGAATTCAAATCTCGTTGCCATTAGAGCTGTCCCAATATCACCTTTAGAAAGAGTATCGATCCCAGGTCTAAAACATTTCCATCTGAGATAGCTGAAGTGTATCCCAAATACCAAGTGTCAGTTGCAGAGCATCTGCCAGACACTGTGTACATGATAACATCTGTATGTTTTTTATGGTGCTGTCATTGATGGGAATGCTCTACAAATGCCAGAGTGAGCTGGGAAATGAAACTGTGGCATGTCACAGAGGTGAATATGGCAGCAGGAACTGAGTAGGGCCTGGTCATGTCCTCATATGAATGGTGAACAAGAGCAGAGGGAAGACTTGTTTAAAGTAACTGGAAATCATCAGGAAGACCATAGACTATGTCATAGGATGAGAAGAATGAGAGATAATCTGCTTGTCTTGAGAACACAAGTTCCAGAGTGGTGAACGGAGGATGCCTAGAGGAAAGCATGAGGCAGTTTTGGCAAAAGGTCTTCTTGCCTGAGATTCACTTCCAGACTCTAAGGATCTGGTGTTGGAAACTCTTCTGATCATGAAATAGGTTGTGCTGTAGAAATGCCTGCGATCTTCTTTGAAGTTAGGAATATCTCCCACCAGAGACAGTCCCTTGTGCTGCTGGCCTGACTTAGGGCAGAGGGGTAAGATGCAGACTGCTGAATAGTGTCTGCTGGACCTTTTCCATCTATTTTTGAGAAAGGCATTGTGGGAGGGTAGTGCTTCAATCTGCTGTCCTTGTGCAGTGGTGATCGTGTACAGGAGGTTCCGCAGCCATTTCCCTTGCTATGATGGTTCCTTTCTCCTCCTCAGGCAGGAATTTTAAGGGGATATGAGGAGGTGGGTGTGATCTTTGTCCTCCTGACTTACCCTACTTGTGCACTTGCACAGTTGTCCTCGGTAGAGATGGTGTTTCCTATTACACATGGCTTATTCTGATATGTGCATGCACGTGCCAAGCCTTGCAGAGCAGCCCAGCTCTGGTTCTGTGTGGTGTAGATTTTCCCACCCAGTTGATACTGTGAATGCACTTGGACCTTGACATCTAGTGTTCTTTTGAAATAATAAAATCTGTTCAGACTGGGATCAGAGTTGTCACAACTCTAATTATAGAATCTTCAAGAAGAACTGTAACTTACAGCTCTGTGGTGTTTCCATCTGAGATTGCTGAGAAGTAACAAAGTATTCAGGGTGAAGTTCAGGCATCTGGGAAGAGTCTGCCAGACAGTGAATACCTTTGCATCCATCCATATTTTCTTTGTGCTGATCATGAGGGAAGGTGATGATGTGCAAAGGCCTGGGCCATGCTAAGGTTGGGGTTTAGTGCTGGGGCATGTTCCTGTGGTAGAGCAAGGTCTGGGTATTGTGGCATTGAAGCTCTGAGTGGCACCAGGTACGGCCTGGGCATGTGTTGCTTGGGGGGTCACTGTGAGTGGGAAAGAGTGTTGCCTGAGGGAAATGGCGATGCTGGGTAGGACATGGTCTGTGTCATTGGGGAAGTACTGGATAATGCCAGCTTAGCTGGAGATCTCATTCCTGTGGTGTGGGATCGAGGATGCCAGTAGAAAACACCGAGAAGCAGCGTCATGCAGAGCTGCTTGCTCGGGATCCTCTTAGGACCTGCAGAAGTTCTGCACATCCTCACACCCTTTTGTCCTCCGTGGTATTCCTGTGTGATGTGAAGACATCTGCCATAAACTCTATTCAAAATCTGTTCCGTAATTTGGTATGTTATTGGTGAAACAGAAGGTTTTTGAAATGTGAATCACGTCAACTTCTCTAAAGTCCTCCTTGATCAGTGATCTTGCAGCTCATCTTCTCTGTGAGGCAGGGGAAGAAGTGCTCTGTGCATTTAAAATGTTGGCAAGCGTTTGGTTTCAATATGGTGGAACGAGTTCTTTTATTTCTCTTGGCAAAAACTCCCGTTGTTTTGCTTTTACTTCTCTCATATTGGCAATGTGTTGGCAACAGTGTATGAGTTGTGGATGGCAGAATTTTCAGCAGCTGTCTGGTTGCAGAGCTTTGAGCCATTTGCGATCAATGTGGGGGATGGCCTTTCCGCTCTCCTGAGATGAGGTTGACATTGAGAGAATGTCCTTGGCATTCAGGTCTCCCTTCTCTTTCCTCTGTGATGGAAGTGCAGAAGGGACCACTGTGCACTCTCTAGCGATTCTGAGACTTTTGCAGAAGGTAATTTTTTTTCACTGAGGTTCCTCAGAACTGTTAAGGGAAAAAAGACCCTTACAAGCAGTTCTTCTGTCCTGAAAATTATTCTTATTTTCAAGAAGCAACCAGTGACGCTGGAGGTAAGCCAGTGATATTTAAACAGGTTGTGTTTGAGAGACATATGTACTTTTGTTCCTGTTCAGTTGTGGTACCTTCATGTTGAGTCAACAGAATGTAGCCAAGATTGTAATGCCTGTAGGTTTGGAGCAGCAAAGCACCACTGCCTGCTCTCATTCATTTTCTGATGCTTCCAGGCACAGCGTGAGCTGGTGGCAGCAAGAGCGTTTGGAGGAGGGACCCCAATGTGTTTGCGGAGTAGATGTGTTGGGTGTCAAGGGGATGTTCTTAGTGAAAATGTTGTGATGTTATCTTGATGCCGAGGTTCTTGCTGTGTGTATGCAATGCATGTTTGCCTTAAAAGGGAGACCTTAACTTTTCATTGTGCATGTGGAAAATGAGGCCAAAAGAACAGCCATCCATCAAGACACATGAACGGTGCTTGGGAGCTGTGTTTGCCCTGTGCTTTTCCATCCTTCATGGAATGTTGTTCTGCTGAACTGTGGTGGGTTTGATTTCTCGAATGAGAGACACCCTTGCAGTGTTTGGACTCAATGGAGACCGTTTGCACAGATGTCCAAGTACCTGGGTCCTGGGCTTGTGTTTCTGAGGCTGGTGGATCCTGCTCTGATGTGGCAGAGCTGTCCTCTCCCACACAATTGCCTTGTTCTGTTATTTGCTGGGTCCTTGAGTGAACTGGAGGTGGAAGAGAGTGGTTTTCTTTCAGAAGAGAAGGTAAGGGGAGGAGAAGGGGCAGTCTGTCTGTCTTGCATAAACTGGAGGAAAGCAAGCAGGTTATTTTCCATCTGGAGGCGAGGAAGGCATAAGGGAATGAGAATGAGAGTTCTTGCCAAAGGGCGTTTTCATGCTTCATGGTAAGTATGGTATAGTCATGTGGAAACTCTTCCGGTAAATGTGGGAAAGAAAAGAAGACACAAGGATGGAAGCAGAAGAGAATGGGAGGGAAGGATATGGAAGGCCAGACAAAGTAAGAGAAAGGAGAAAGAACAGAAGGAGCAAAGAGAAAAGATAAAAGGAAGAGAGGATGAAAGCAAAAAAAAAAAAAAAGATGGAAAGAAGGAGAAAGGAAGCAGGAGAAGAAGGAATCCATGCAGGGAAAAAGAAATCAAGGAAGAAAGAAAGGAAAAAGGGTAACCTAAGGAAGGAA
Organism: Streptopelia decaocto; assembly: GCF_964273445.1. Classification (NCBI taxonomy): domain Eukaryota; kingdom Metazoa; phylum Chordata; class Aves; order Columbiformes; family Columbidae; genus Streptopelia; species Streptopelia decaocto. The sequence continues at coordinate 17,450,165 of NC_138667.1, forward strand.
GGAAGGAGATTACCAGCATGCACCGATGTTATCTCTTAATGCTGAATGGATTTGACGACCTCGGCACCCTTGGTACTCAAGGGACTCTGTGCAAGCTTTGATGAGGAGTGTTAAGGAAGAGGAATGAGGGCAGGTCTGTTCTCCACTGTGAGAGTGATGTAGTCATATATAGAAAACATGTTGGTAAACAAGACAAGGAAGAGGCAAAGAAGGAAGAAGGGGAGGGAAGGACATGGAAGAAAGGAGAAGGAGAAAGAGGAGAAAGGTGGGAAGGAAGGGAGGAAGGATATACGACACTGTAAAAATGCAGCGTCCTTACCTCTAGATGCCCAAGGGAGCTGGTCCCTAACAGCCTCCGCCTCGGATAGAGTACAGCTATCCGGAATTGATGTCCCTTAATTAGAGCCGATGGCTGCGTTTTTCACGGACTCTGCCGCGACGCCGGCGGCGACTGGCAAGCTGCGAGGGTAGGTAGAGAGGACAGGAAGAAAATGGACGGGAAAGGGGTGTAAATAATACGAAAAATAAGTAGAAAAAAGCAAGAGAAGGCTCAGAAGAATGAAGAGAGAAAATGAAGAAAGAGAAAAAAGGAAGTCATGAAAGAAGAGAGAGAAGAAAAATACGAAGGAAAGAAAAAACGGAAAAAAGTGAGAACCGAAGCTGGGAGCGTGTGCGGCGGCGGAGCAGCACACGGTGTCGCTGCAGGCTCAGAAACGGCGGCCGAGCGGCTCGGCGGCTCCGCCCCGGTGCGGCGGAGAGCCCGGCTGTGAGCGCGGGGGGCGGTGCGGGGCGGGCAAGAGAGCCGGTGCGTCCGGGCGGCGGCGGGGAGCCGTGCGGGGCCCGGGCGGGTGGCGGCGGCGGCGGCAGCAGCGATGGGCGAATGCTGGGGGCCCGTGGTGCGGGTGCTGGTGCTGCAGGCGGCCTGGGCGCTGGTCGGCGGGCAGGCGCGGTACTCGGTGCCGGAGGAAGCCAAGGCCGGGACGGTGGTGGGGCGTCTGGCGCAGGACCTGGGCCTGGAGGCGGGCGAGGCGGAGGCGCGGCGGCTGCGGCTGGTGTCACAGGGCCGGCGGGCGAGCGTGGAGGTGAGCGGGGCGAGCGGGGCGCTGGTGGTGAGCTCGCGGCTGGACCGGGAGGAGCTGTGCGGGAAGAGCGCGCCGTGCGCCCTGCGCCTGGAGGTGCTGGTGGAGCGGCCGTTGCGCGTGTTTCATGTGGAGCTGGAGGTCACCGACATCAACGACAACGCCCCGCTCTTCCCCGCAGCCCGGAGAAACCTGAGCATCGCGGAATTGTCGGTGCCGGGGTCTCGGTTCCCATTGGAGGGCGCGTCGGATGCAGATGTCGGAGCAAACGCGCAGCTCTCCTATGTACTCAGTCCCACTGAGCATTTCGCTTTGGATTTACAAAAACAGAATGAGCAAAATACTGTGCTCGATCTTGTTTTAACGAAAGCGTTGGACCGCGAGACGCTGCCTGTGCACCGGTTGGTGCTGACGGCGAGTGACGGGGGCCGGCCGTCTCTGACGGGCACCATGGAGCTGGTGATCTCGGTACTGGATGCGAACGACAACGCGCCCCAGTTCAACCAGACCGTCTATAAAGTGCAGCTGTCAGAGAACGCTGCAGAGGGGACACTTGTGGCGCTAGTGAACGCCACGGATCCGGACGAGGGAATTAACAGTGAGGTGACCTACACGGCAACGAACTTCGTTCCCCTGAGTGGAAGAGATACAATTGCCGTAAATCCAAAGACGGGCGAGATCGGTCTCACGGCAGCCTTGGACTTCGAAGAAGTCACTGTATTTAATTTTCGTATAGAAGCGAGAGACAAAGGGACGCCGCCACTATCGGGTCACTGTAGCGTGGAGCTGAAGGTGCTGGACGTGAACGACAACGCGCCGGAGGTGTGGGTGACGTCGCTGTCGGTGCCGGTGCCGGAGGACGCGTCGGTGGGGACGGTGGTGGCGCTGCTGAGCGTGTCGGACCGGGACTCGGGGGCGAACGGTCGTGTGCGCTGCGCGGTGTGGCCGGCGGCGCCGTTCGGGCTGGTGTCGACGTTCGCGGGGTCGTACTCGCTGGTGCTGCGGGAGGCGCTGGACCGGGAGCGGGTGTCGGAGTACGAGGTGGAGGTGCGGGCGGAGGACGGCGGGTCGCCGTCGCTGCGCGGGCGTCGCGGGCTGCGGGTGCCGGTGTCGGACGTGAACGACAACGCGCCGGCGTTCGCGCAGGCCGTGTACACGGTGCTGGCGCGGGAGAACAACGCGGCGGGCGCGGAGCTGGCGCGTGTGTGGGCGCGGGACCCGGACGAGGCGGCCAACGGGCGCGTGCGGTACTCGGTGTGGGAGGGCGGCGTGGGCGGGGGCGCGTCGGCGGGCGGGGGGTGGCGTCCGGCGTCGAGCTACGTGTCGGTGGACGCGGAGAGCGGGCGTGTGTGGGCGCTGCAGCCGTTGGACTACGAGGAGGTGCAGGTGCTGCAGTTCGAGGTGCGGGCGGTGGACGCGGGGGAGCCGCCGCTGTGCGGCAACGCCACGGTGCAGCTGTTCGTGGTGGACGAGAACGACAACGCGCCGGCGCTGCTGCCGGCTGGAAGCGGCGGGCCGGGGCCCGGGGTGGTGGGCGAGGCGGCGTCGGGGCCGGGTTCGGTCTCGGGGGCGCTGTGGGCGTGGGCGGCGTGGGGGGCGCCGGCGGGGCAGGTGGTGGCGAAGATCCGCGCGGTGGACGCGGACTCGGGCTACAACGCGTGGCTGCGCTACGAGCTGTGGGAGCCGCGGGGGAAGGGCCCGTTCCGCGTGGGGCTGTACAGCGGCGAGGTGAGCACGGTGCGGGCGCTGGACGAGGCGGACGGCCCGCGGCAGAGGCTGGTGATCGTGGTGCGGGACCACGGGGAGCCGGCGCGCTCGGCCACGGCCACGCTCAGCGTGTCGCTGGTGGAGGGCACCGAGGCGGCGCTGGCGGCCGCGGGTTCATCGTCGTCGAAAGCGGGGGCGGGTGCGGAGGGCGGTGCGGCCGCGGCAGGAGCGGCGGCGACGACGAACGTGTGGCTGGTGGTGGCCATCTGCGCGGTGTCGAGCCTGTTCCTGCTGGCGGTGGTGCTGTACGGGGCGTCGCGCTGGGCGCCGCGGGCGGGCGTGCTGGCGGGGCCCGGGCCGGCGACGCTGGTGTGCGCCAGCGAAGTGGGGAGCTGGTCGTACTCGCAGCGCCAGAGCCGGAGCCTGTGCGTGGCGGACGGCGCGGGCAAGAGCGACCTGATGGTTTTCAGCCCCAACTTCCCGCCGCCGCCCGGCCCCGCGGCGAAGGAGACGCAGCCGGAGCCGCCCGCTCTCCTGGACACGGTCAGTGGCTCTCCCTGCCTCTCGCCCCTTCCTTGACTCCTTATTAGCCTTTTATCCCTTTTTCCCTCTCTCACCCATATCCTTCTCTCCCCCTCCATGGGCAGACGGTGGTGTGGGCGTCCTGAGCCTCTGGGCCTCGTGGGCAGTGGGCACTTGGCAGGATGTGAATGGGACGTTTTCATCTGCCTTGGCGTTCATACCGGAGCCTCTCGGCTCTTGCTTTCTTGGGAGAACTAAATAAAAGTATTGCCGCACCCAAATCAGTTGCGGTTCACAGCTGCACAGCTGTTCTGGTTGCGGGTTGTTCTCCTGTCAAAATCACTGCAGGATGTGGTGGGAGGTACCACGACATGGGCTTTCAAGACTCGCTTGCTTGTGTGTAGCATTTCCAGTCGAGCTTGCTGAAGGACTGCAAGTCACACATGCTGCGGTGGTGACAATCTCTCAGGCACTATTTACTGTTTTTTACCTTTGCGGAGTGCTGACCGTGTTGTTATCAGATGTAGTTTTTTCTCTGTTCTCTTCTTCTTTCATTGTTCTCGGCAAGAGACTGTAACAGCAGTTTGAACTTCTAATGGATTTTCTTTTTCCATGTTTCTTGACTTTATGAATGTCTCCCACCAGTGACAATCCCCTGTATGGAGCGAGGTGTTTAGAACTGGGGCATGTTCTTGTGCTGGAAGAGTGTCTGGGCATTTTGGCAGTGGTGGCTCTGCATGGCACTGAGTAGGGCCTGAGTATGTGTCATGGGTAGTGTGACCTTGAGCAGGGAAGAATGTTGCCTGAAGGAAATGAAGATGCTGGGTAGAACAGAGTTTGCGTCATTGGGGAAGAAGCTGAGAACATCGGTGTTGCTGATCTCATTTACCGTGGCACAAAATATGCCAGTAGGAAACCTCGAGAAGTGCCCCCATGCACATGCAGCTTCCCTGAGATTCTCTGAGGACCTCCAGAAGTTCCACATATCCTCACACCCCCATCTCTGTCACAGTCCTACTAGATGTCACGGCATCTGCCACTTGCCTCTAATCAGCTTGCTTTCTTTTTTTTAATCTGGAATTGTGTTGGTCGGACTTTCCATATTTGGATCATGCTGCCAGCAATCTCTGAAGCTCACCTTGGTCATCTCTCTGCTCACGTGTCTTGTTAGAGAGGGGAAGACATACTCTCCATATGGTGGCAAACCTTGTGTTTCAATATAGTGGGATGGGATCCTTTGGTTTTATTTTCTCCTCTTACCAAAAACTCCCACTCTCTTGTTTTTTCTTCTCTCAAATTGGCAATGCTTTGGTAACAGTGGATGAAATGCAGAGAGCAGAATTTTGGCAGCTCTGAGGTTGCAGAGAATTGGATGTTTGGCCATCAGTATGGGGGATGATTTTTTTCCAGTATGCTGAGTGGAGGTTGACATTGCAAAAATATCATTAACCCTCAGATTTTCCACTTGCTTCCCCTGTCACAGAACACATAAGAGAGCATGATGCACTGTAGGATCATTTCAAAGCTTTTGGAGAACATGAGTACTTTTTTTCTGTCCGACTTCCCCAGAAGATGCTGGTAACATTAATGGAAAGTGTGCCTTGAAGCCACTCTTGTTCTGAAAGGTTTCTTTTCTTAACAAACAACCAGTAATGCAACAGGTAAGTCACTCAGATCTGAAGAGGCTGTGTTTGAGAGGCAGGTGTACTTTTGTTCCTGTTTAGTTGAGTTGTTGTTATTTTGGATTGACCAAATGTTGACTATATGGGACCAGGAAAGCACCACTACCTGCTCCTGTTCCTGTCCTGCCACTTCCAGGCACAGCAATGGGGCAGCAAACATAGAGAAAGCACTCTAATGGTTTTCCTGGAGTGGACGTGTTCGGTGTCCAGGGAAGCATAGAATTACTGGACAGTTTGGGTTGGAAGGGACCTTTAAAGGCCATCTAGTCCAGCCCCTGCCATGAGCAGGGACGTCTTCAATCAGATCAGGTTGCTCAGAGCCCTGTCCAGCCTGGCCCTGAATGTCTCCAGGGATGGGGTATCCACCATCTCTCTGGGCAACATGGGTAACTGTCCCACCGCCCTCATGATAAGGAATGTCTTCCTTATATCTAGTTTACTTTCCTTTTAATTTAGAACCATCACCCCTTGTCCCAGCCCAGGTGCAGGACCTTGCACTTGGCCCTGTTGAACCTCAGGAATTCTGCATAGGCCCACTTCTGGAGCTTGTCCAGGTCCCTCTGAATGGCATTCTGTCCCTCAGGCATGTCACCTGCACCACTCAGCTTGGTGCTATCTGCGAATTTGCTGAAGGTGCACTCAATCCCACTGTCTATGTCATTAATGAAGACATTAAACAATAGTGGTCCCCAGACGGACTTCTGAGGGACAGCACTCATCACTGATCTCCATTTGAATGTTGAGCCATTGACCACTACCCTCTGGATGCGATGATCCAGCCATTTCTCCACCCATCAAATCCGTATCTCTCCAATGTAGAAAGATGTGGGAGGGAAGGATGTTGTAGGGGGACCGTTTCAAAGGCCTTACAGAAGCCCAGACTGATGACATCCATAGCTCTTCCCTTGTCCACTGATGTAGTCACTCTTTCATAGAAATCCACTAGTTTGGCCAGGCAGGACTTGCCCTTTTGAAGCCCTGCTGGCTGCCTTTAATCACCTCCCTGTCTTCCATGTGCCTCAGCACAGCTTCTAGGAGGATCTGTTGCACGGTCCTCCCAGGCACAGAGGTGAGGCTGAGAGGTTGGTAGTTTCCAGGATCTTCCTTTCTACCCTTTTTAAAAATGGGTGAAATGTTTCCCTTTTTCCAGTCACCATGGACTTCACCTGACAGACATGACTCTTGAAAAAGCATGGAGAGGGGTTTGGCACCTACATCAGCCAGGACATCAGGACAATGGGAGTATTCTTAGTGAAAATGCTGTAGTGTTACCTTTGTGGCATTTGTTTGGCTGTGTGATGGGTGGCTCATGTTAAAGAAGGAGAGATATTCCATGGGAATTAATGCTCCTGGGTACAGCAGTTCTTGCCATGTTGTTGTGGCAGTGCATGCTTGCCTGAAAGGAAAAGCAAGAGCTCACCATTCAGTGTGCAGGTGGAAAATGAGGCAGAAAGAAAGGCTCTTCTTCGAAGTATAGGAAGACACAGAAATGTTCAGATGGAGAAAAAAAATCCTAAACACCTGAAGAAAACCAACCACAAAACAAATTGTCCTTCACAGTTCATATAATCCATTCCAGTGCTGTGCTCATAACGTTTCAGCTGTTATCCTACACAATTAAATTGGTACCCTTGCCATTTATAGCTGTCCTGACTTCACCTGTAGAAAGAGTATCGCTCTCCGGTGCATAAAATTTCCCTCTGAGATAGCTGAAGCATTGCAAACCATGAAGGGTCTCTTTGCAGAGTCTGGAGGACACTGTCTCTATGATACTATCTGCGTTTTTCTATAGTGCTCTTAGCGATGGGAAGGGTCTACAAAAGCCAGTGTGAGTGTTGAGTTGAGAAAGGAAACTGTGTTATGTCATGGAGATGAATGTGGCAGTGGCACTGGGTTGCACCTGGTCCTCTCCTAATGTGAATGATGACCTTGAGCAGTGGGAAGACTTGTCTGCGGGAACTGAAAATCCTTGGGAAGATCACAGGCTATGTCATAAGACAAGAATTCTTAAGAATGCATGTTTCAGAGTGGGCAATGGAGGATGCCTAGAGGAAAGCATGAGGCAGGATGGGCATGGAGTGTTCTTGCCCAGGATCCTTTCCCAGGCTCCAAGGATCTGGAGTTGGAGTCCTTCTGGATCTTGAGATACTGCATGTTATTTAAATGCCCACAATTTCCTTTGAGGTTATGAATGTCTCCCACCAGAGACAGTCCCTTGTGCTGCTGCCTGCCTGATGTAGAAAGTGTGTTGGTAAGAGGAGATGGAATGCAGACTGATGAATGTTGTCTGATGAACCACTTGTTTTGGGAAAAGTGTTGTGGGAAGGTAGTGCTTTACCTTGCTGTACTTGGGTAGTGGTGGGCATCCATAGTGTCTTCTACATCTATTGATGTTGCCATGATGATTCCTTGCTCCTCCTCATGCAGGATTTGTAAAAGATGTAATTAAGTGCGTTGTGATCTTTGTACTCTTAACTTCCTCTACTTGTGCACTTGCACAGATGGCCTCAGTAGAGATGGTGTGTCCTGTTGTCACATGTAGCTCATTCTGCTATATGCACTTACCTGCCAAACCCTACACAGCAGCACAGCTCTGGTTTCTGTGGTAGAAAGTCCCCAACCCAGTTAATATTGTGAGTGTGCTTGCACTTTGGCATTGGGTGTGGTTCTCTTGAAGAAAAAAAGCTGTGTGGACTGGGATCAAAGCTGTCACAGCTGTAATCACAGAATCTTATAGAACTCTAATGTGCAGCTCTGTGGTGTTTCCACCTGACATTGCTGAAAACGGGCAAAGCATACATGGTGAAGTTCACACAGCTGGGAAGAACCTGCCAGATTCTATGTGGCTTTTCAGCTTTCCATACGCTCTTCGTACCAACTGTGAGGGCAGGTGAGGATGTGCGAAGGCCTGGAGCACACATGGAGAGGGTTTTAGCGCTGGGCATGTTGGGCTTGAGAAATTTCTGAGTATTTTGTCAGTGATCCTGTGAGTGGCACCATGTTGGGCCTGGCCCTGTGTCATGGGGAGAGTGATGTTGAGTGGCAAAGAGTGTTGCCTGAGGGAAATGGAGACGCTGGGTAGAACATGGTCTGTGCCATTGGGGAAGAACTGGAGAATGTCTCCTTAGCTGATAGAGTTGCAGCACAAAGGGCTGTATTCCTGGGATCCTCTCAGGATGTCCAGACATTTGATATATTCTCCTTTCCTGATGTTCTCCCATGTACTACTGCTTTTGAAGGTAACTGCCAGATGTGCTTTAAATGACTTCTTTTTGATGTGGAATGTTGTTGGCCAAACAGAAGCTTTTTGATATTTGTATCATTCTGCCAACCTTCTCTGAACGTCTCCTCAGTCATGTCTCTGGTCTTAGTCTTGCTAGGGAGATGACAAAGTGGTCTCTGTATGCAAGACAGTGGCAAACCTGGAGTTTCAGTACAGTGGAATGGGTTCCTTTGGTTTTCATCTTTTGTCTTAGCAAAAACACCCACACATTTGTTTCTTCTCTTATACTGGCAAAGTGTTGGTAACAGTAGATGACATGCAGATGGTGGAATTTCGGTAGCTGTCAGGTTGTAGATTTTTTGAGGGGCAGTATTCTGTGAGTATGAGGGATGTTTTTTCCACTATACCAAGCTGAAGCTGACATTGGGCAAAATATGTGTAGCCCTCAGGTGTCCCACTGGCTTCCCCTGTGATCCAAGTGCATAAGGGAGCACTGATCAGTGTTTTTCAAAGTGTTTGGAGAAAATGAGTAATTTTTTTCTGTCCAGTATGCCCTGAAGTTGCTGATAACATTAAGTGGTAATGTAGCTTAAAACCAATTCTCCTGTTGTGAAAGTGTTCCTTTTTCTGAAGAAGCAACCGGTGCTGCTACAGGTAAGCTAAAACCAATTCTCCTGTTGTGAAAATGTTTCCTTTTCTGAAGAAGCAACCAGTGGTGCTACAGGTAAGTTGCTCATAGCTAAAGCAGATGAGTTTGAGAGACAGATGTACTTTTGTTCCTGTTCAGCCCTGGTATCTTTGTGCTGGATTGACGGAATGTTGCCTGGATTGAAATGCCTATAGGTCTGGAGCAGTAAAGCACCACTGCCTGCTCTTGTTCCTTTCCTGCTGCTTCCAGGCACAGTGTGAGCTGGTGGAAGCAAGGAGAGATGGAGGAGGGACCTGAATGCTTTTCCTAAAGTACATGTGTTGAGTGTCCAGAGGATGTTCTCAGTGAAAATGCTATAGTATTCCCTTGGTGGCTATTGTTTGGCAGTGCGACACATGCTTCATGCTGATGAAGGAGAGCTATTCCATGGGGACTACTGCCCCTCAATACCAAGGTTCTTCCTGTGTTGTGCTGGCGGTGCATGCCTGCCGGAAAGGAGACAGAAGAACTTGACTTTCATAGTGCAGGTGGAAAATAAGGACAGCTCTTCATCAAGGTATCTGCAGAGCGCTTGGGAGCTGTGGTTGCCCTGTGCTGTTTCAGCCTTCCTGGAGGGTTGTTGTGCTGGGTTGTGATGGGCTTGAGTTTCCTGAATGAAATACTGCCTTACATAGTTTTGGGCAGTTTCCTTACAGCTGTTCTTTGTCATATAATGTCTTTGCTTTGTTGATTGCTGGATGCCTGAGAGGACTGGAGGTGTATGGACTGCGGGAAATGGGGAAGTATGTTCCCTGTCCAGAGGCATGATTGGTGGAAGGGAAGGGGAATGAGAGCTCTTGTCAAAGGACATGTCTGTCTTTCGTTGTGAGCATAGCCTATAAAAATGGAAAACGTTTTGTGAAAGAAAAAAAAAAAAACAACAGAATAAACAGAGGTGGAAACAGAAGAAGAAGGGAGGCAAACAGAGGATATGGAAGAGAAGAATAAAGAAGACAGAAGGAAATGGAACAAGGAAAGAGAAAAGAAAGAGAGAGAAAGAGAATAGCAGAAGGAAATGAAGAAGGAAAAGAAAATGAAATGAAGTACTCAAGTGAAAAGCAAGACAAGAAGAAGAAATAAAAGAAGAAAATAAAAAAAAATAAAAGGAAAAGAAAAGAGAATGGGAAGGAAGGAATAAGAAAGGGAGAGAGAAGGAGAAAGAAAAAGAAAAGACAATGAAGGAGATGATCAGGACAAGCCGACATTACCTCTAGTAGTGGAATGAAGCTGGGCTGTACCAGTCTCACTTTTGGTTGGAGTACCATGCTAGGGAGTTGATGTTTTGGTATCAGTTCTTCAGTGGTCTCTGCCGAGGCTCCAGAGGTAATTGATGAGCTATGAGGAGAGGTAAAGAAGAGAGAAAGATGGAAAGAGAAGGGAGTAAAGCATCAGGCAATGCAGACCAAGAAAACAAAAGGAGAAGGAAGATAAGAAGGAGAATAAATGAAACAAGAAAGAAAAGGAGGAAAGAGAAGATAGTAAAAAAAAAAAAAAAAAAAAAAAGGGGGGCAAGATAAAGGAAGAAAGAGAGAAAGAGAGAAAGAGAGAAAGAGAGAAAGAGAGAAAGAGAGAAAGAGAGAAAGAGAGAAAGAGAGAAAGAAAGAAAGAAAGAAAGAAAGAAAGAAAGAAAGAAAGAACTGTATGAGAAAAAAAAGAGCCAGAAAACAAGAAAGAAAATAATGAGGAGGAAGAAAAGAGGGAAATAATAAAGACGAAAGAAAAAATTGAAGAAGGGAAGGAAGGGGTGAGAGAGGAGCTGAGCAGCGCAGAGGCGATGGTGAGAGCGTGTGCGGCGGCGGAGCAGCACACGGTGTCGCTGCAGGCTCAGAAACGGCGGCCGAGCGGCTCGGCGGCTCCGCCCCGGTGCGGCGGAGAGCCCGGCTGTGAGCGCGGGGGCGCGGCGCGGGGCGGGCAGGAGAGCCGGTGCGTCCGGGCGGCGGCGGGGAGCCGTGCAGGGCCCGGGCGGGTGGCGGCGGCGGCAGCAACAGCGATGGGCGTGTGGTGGGGGCCCGTGGTGCGGGTGCTGGTGCTGCAGGCGGCCTGGGCGCTGGTCGGCGGGCAGGTGCGGTACTCGGTGCCGGAGGAAGCCAAGGCCGGGACGGTGGTGGGGCGTCTGGCGCAGGACCTGGGCCTGGAGGCGGGCGAGGCGGAGGCGCGGCGGCTGCGGCTGGTGTCGCAGGGCCGGCGGGCGAGCGTGGAGGTGAGCGGGGCGAGCGGGGCGCTGGTGGTGAGCTCGCGGCTGGACCGGGAGGAGCTGTGCGGGAAGAGCGCGCCGTGCGCCCTGCGCCTGGAGGTGCTGGTGGAGCGGCCGCTGCGCGTGTTTCATGTGGAGCTGGAGGTCACCGACATCAACGACAACGCCCCGCTCTTCCCCGCCGCCCAGAAAAACCTCAGTTTATCGGAAAATATTCCTTCCCGGTCTCGGTTCCGTCTGGATGGTGCATCGGATCCAGATATCGGAGATAACGCGCAACTCTCTTATACACTTAGCCCCAGCGAACACTTCACTCTCGATGTTAAATCTTCTGATGATAATAGAAAGTCCCTGTTCCTGGTGCTTGAGAAATCACTCGACCGCGAGACGCTGCCTGTGCACCGGTTGGTGCTGACGGCGAGTGACGGGGGCCGGCCGTCTCTGACGGGCACCATGGAGCTGGTGATCTCGGTTCTGGACGCGAACGACAACGCGCCCCAGTTCAATCAGTCGGTCTATAAAGTGCAGCTACCGGAGAGCGCTGCAGAGGGGACGGTGGTGGCGCGACTGAATGCCACGGATCCGGATGAAGGTCTCAATAAAGAGTTTTCTTACAGCATCGTCAATTCAGTTCCTGCTAGTAACAGCGATCTATTCAGAATTGATCCCAAGAGGGGCGAGATCAGACTGACGGGCGGTCTGGACTTTGAAGATGTCCGTTTACACGAGATACAAATCGAAGCGACAGATGAGGGGACGCCTCCGCTGTCGGGACACTGCAGCGTGGAGCTGGAGGTGCTGGACGTGAACGACAACGCGCCCGAGGTGTGGGTGACGTCGCTGTCGGTGCCGGTGCCGGAGGACGCGTCGGTGGGGACGGTGGTGGCGCTGCTGAGCGTGTCGGACCGGGACTCGGGGGCGAACGGTCGTGTGCGCTGCGCGGTGTGGCCGGCGGCGCCGTTCGGGCTGGTGTCGACGTTCGCGGGGTCGTACTCGCTGGTGCTGCGGGAGGCGCTGGACCGGGAGCGGGTGTCGGAGTACGAGGTGGAGGTGCGGGCGGAGGACGGCGGGTCGCCGTCGCTGCGCGGGCGTCGCGGGCTGCGGGTGCCGGTGTCGGACGTGAACGACAACGCGCCGGCGTTCGCGCAGGCCGTGTACACGGTGCTGGCGCGGGAGAACAACGCGGCGGGCGCGGAGCTGGCGCGTGTGTGGGCGCGGGACCCGGACGAGGCGGCCAACGGGCGCGTGCGGTACTCGGTGTGGGAGGGCGGCGTGGGCGGGGGCGCGTCGGCGGGCGGGGGGTGGCGTCCGGCGTCGAGCTACGTGTCGGTGGACGCGGAGAGCGGGCGTGTGTGGGCGCTGCAGCCGTTGGACTACGAGGAGGTGCAGGTGCTGCAGTTCGAGGTGCGGGCGGTGGACGCGGGGGAGCCGCCGCTGTGCGGCAACGCCACGGTGCAGCTGTTCGTGGTGGACGAGAACGACAACGCGCCGGCGCTGCTGCCGGCTGGAAGCGGCGGGCCGGGGCCCGGGGTGGTGGGCGAGGCGGCGTCGGGGCCGGGTTCGGTCTCGGGGGCGCTGTGGGCGTGGGCGGCGTGGGGGGCGCCGGCGGGGCAGGTGGTGGCGAAGATCCGCGCGGTGGACGCGGACTCGGGCTACAACGCGTGGCTGCGCTACGAGCTGTGGGAGCCGCGGGGGAAGGGCCCGTTCCGCGTGGGGCTGTACAGCGGCGAGGTGAGCACGGTGCGGGCGCTGGACGAGGCGGACGGCCCGCGGCAGAGGCTGGTGATCGTGGTGCGGGACCACGGGGAGCCGGCGTGCTCGGCCACGGCCACGCTGAGCGTGTCGCTGGTGGAGGGCACCGAGGCGGCGCTGGCGGCCGCGGGTTCATCGTCGTCGAAAGCGGGGGCGGGTGCGGAGGGCGGTGCGGCCGCGACAGGAGCGGCGGCGACGACGAACGTGTGGCTGGTGGTGGCCATCTGCGCGGTGTCGAGCCTGTTCCTGCTGGCGGTGGTGCTGTACGGGGCGTCGCGCTGGGCGCCGCGGGCGGGCGTGCTGGCGGGGCCCGGGCCGGCGACGCTGGTGTGCGCCAGCGAAGTGGGGAGCTGGTCGTACTCGCAGCGCCAGAGCCGGAGCCTGTGCGTGGCGGACGGCGCAGGCAAGAGCGACCTGATGGTTTTCAGCCCCAACTTCCCGCCGCCGCCCGGCCCCGCGGCGAAGGAGACGCAGCCGGAGCCGCCCGCTCTCCTGGACACGGTCAGTGGCCCTCCCTGCCTCGCCTCTCGCCACTTCCCCGGCTCCCCTTTCCCCCTTCTCCCCCCTGTCACCCTTATTCCTTCTCTCGTCCTTCTCTCTCACTCCGTGGGCATGCGGTTTGGGGTGGCGGACTGAGCCCCCGCGGCCCGTGTGCGCTGGGTGCTTAAGGATGTAAACGAGACCTTTGCATCTTCCTTGGCGTCCTTGTTGGAGGCTTCTCGGTTCTTGCCGTGGGAGAGAACTAAAGAAAGGTTTTGCCGCACCTAAAACAGTTGCGGTTGTCAGCTGCACGTTGTCGAAGGTGTGAGTTGTTCTCCTGTCGAATAAAATTACTGCGGATTGTGATGAGGTGCTATGCCATGGGCTTTCGAGATGCTCTTGCTTGCCGGTGTGCAGCATTACACCCCAGCTTGCTAAGTGCCAGACGTTATTCAGTAGTTATCACCTTTGCTGAGTGCTGGCCGTGTTGTTATCAAATGTTGTTTCTTCCATGTTCTGCTCTTCTTCCATTTTTCTCTGTAAGAGATTGTAATGATAATTGGAACTTCTCGGGGATTTTCTCTCCCCATGGGTAATTTCTTCATTTTGTTTGGCCCAATGGAATAATCGTGGAAGTTGAGAAAGTATTGAGGACATTTTTTTGTATTCTTTTTCCAAGTATGTTGTTGCTATGGTCAGTAATAAAACACGTTCAGGGCGAGAATTGTGACCCAAAGTAGGTGTGAGAAACGGGAATTTTCTTTTTCTTCTTCCATTCCTCTCCCCATGTTGAGACCTTGCATTCCTGACTGTGATGGTGACAATCTTCCAGGCACTAGTAACTGCTCTTTTAGTGTTGCTTATTAGGTAGGCAAGAAGGACTCTTCCTATTTTCTTCTCGTAGTTCGTTGTGAAAGTAGTTAGTAGCTTGAACTGCTCGTGTATAAGAAATAGAACTCAAGGTAGGTGTTAAAAACTAGCATTTTCTTCTTCTGTATTTTTTCATTCCTTCGTTGTGAGCTTTGCATTTCTGGCCTGATGGTGGTGTGGTGGACACTGGTCTATTATGATCTTCTTCCAATATTTGTATTGGCAGTCATACTTTTATAGACCACTGAAAGTTCTGATTTCAGCAACAAAAAAACCCCAACCCAACCAAATTCTCCTACACAGTAGATACCATTTGCTGCATTGGTGTGCTCAGCAGCACTTGGGTTGTTCTTTCACATTATGAATTCAAACTCCTTGCTCTTAGAGCTGTCCCAATATCACCTTTAAAGGAGTACTGGTCCCAGGTCTGAAACAGTTCTATGTGAGATAAAAGCATTGCTAAATATGGAGGATTAGCTACAGAGTGTCTGCCAGACATTGTGTGTATGATAGCATCTCTATGGGTGTTTATAATGCTGCTGTAGATGGGAAGGGTCTGCTAAAGACGGAGATGGAAAATGAAGCTGTGGCATGTCACACAGATTAATGTGGGAATGGCTCTGTAGGGTGTGATCATGCTAATGTGAATGGTGGCCCTGAGCAGTGGGAAGAACTTGTGTGTGGGAACAGCAAGTCCTTGGGAAGACCATGGGCTGTATCATAAGATGACAAGAATGGGAGATGAACTGCTTGTCTTGAGAACACAAGTTCCAGAGTGGGGAATGGAGGATGCCTAAAAGAAAGCATTTAGGCAGGATAGGCACAGGGTCTTCTTGCCCAAGATCCACTACCAGACTCTATGGATCTGGTGTTGAAGGCCTTTCTGATCATGAGATAGTATTTGCTGTTCAAATGCCCACAATGTTCTTAGAGGCTATGAATATCTCCTAGCAGAGACAGTCCTTTGTGCTGCTGCCTGCTGTAGGAACTGTGTTTGTAAGAGGGGGTGAGATGCAGACTGCTGAATAGTGTCTGATGATCATTTTCACTCCTGTTTTGAGGAAGGTATTGTGAGAGCATATATGTCCAATCTGCTGTCCTTGTGCAGTGGTGGGCATGTATAGCAGCTTCCACAGCTGTTGATGTTGCCTTGACGGATTATCCCTCCTCCTCAGAAGGGATTTTTAAGGAGACATATGGTGGTGTTTGTGACCTCTGTACATTCGACTTCCCCTACTTGTGCACTTGCACAGGTAACCTCAGTAGAGATGGCACCTTGTCATCTAATGCCTAACACTTTCCCAATGTGGATCATGCTGCTAGTCTTCTCTGAACCTCTCCTTGGTCACCTTCTGTTCTTAGTCTTCCTAAGGAGGGGAAGAAGTTCTCTCCATGTTCAAGGTGATGGGATTGCACTGGGATGAATTTCAATAGAGTGTGATGGGATCCTTTCATTTTCTTCTCTCCTCTTACCAAAACTGGCCACCTTTTGTATTTTCTTCCGTCACGTTGGCAATGTCTTGGTAATACTGGATGAGATGCAGACTGCAGAATTTTGGCAGCTCTCAGGTGGCAGAATTTTGTGTGTTTGGACATCAGTCTGAGGGATGGCTTTTCCACTGTACCAAGCTGAGGTTCATGTTGAGAGAGTGTCATTTGCTTGCAGGTGTCCCTCCTGCTTCCCCTGTGATAGAAGTGCAGAAGGGAGCACAGGGCACTCTAATAATGATTTCAAAGCTTTTGCAGAATATGAGTCATTTTCTTTTGTGCAGCTTTCCCAAAATTGTAGTAGTAAACGTCCCTTAAAACCAAATCTTCCATCCTGTAGGTTGGGGCCTGCAAATCAGCACTGCCTGCTCATGTTCCTTTCCTGCTGCTTCCACGCACAGAGTGAATGTGTGACAGCGTGCACGGGTGGAGCAGGGACCTTGATGGTTTTCTCAGATTGCATGTGTTGGGCCTCCAGGGAATGTTCTCAGTGAAAATGCTGTGTTGTTTCCTTCGTGGCTTTCTTTTAGGTTGTGTGATACATGGCCCATGCTGAAGAGGAGACCTATTCCTTGAGGACTAGTGCCCCTGATTACTAAGGTTCTTGCTGTGTTGTTCTGGCAGTACATGCCTGCATGGAAGGAAAAGCAATAGCTTGACATTCCATGTAAGGGTGGAAAATGATGCAGGGAGAACAGCTCTTCATCAAGGTATAGGAGTGCTGGGGGGCTGGGACTGCCCCATGCCTTTTCAACTTTCCTGGAGGATTATTGTGCTGGACTGTGATGAGTTTGAGTCCAAGAATGAAAGACTGCCCTGCATTGTTTGAACTCTTGGGAGCCTGTTTGCACAAAAGCCCAAGTACCTGGGGCTTTGGTTTTTGAGACGCTGGTGGATTCTGTGTGATGAACATTTTCAGTGCTGTTTTGGGAAAGGTGTTGTGCACAGGTAGTGCTTCAACTTGTTGTACTTGTGTCATGGTTGGCATCTAGAGAAGCTTCTGCAGGCGTTGATGTTGCCATGATGGTTCCTTCATCCTTTAAAGGTAGATTTTGTAAGGATAAGTAAGGAGGAGTGTGTGACCTTTGTGCACTCAACTTCCCTTACTAATACACTTGTGCAGGTGGCTCTGGAGAGATGGTGTGTCCATTTGTCAGTATTAACTCACTCTGATATGCACAGGCATATGCCAAACCCTGCAGAGCAGCCCAGCTCTGGTTTTCTATGGCACACATTTTCCCACACAGTTGGAATTGTGAGTGCACTTGCATTTCGTTATTTGGTGTGGTTCTTTTAAATAATAAATCCATGTGGTCTGGTATCAGACCTCTCAGAGCTCAAATCACAGAACCTTTAAAAACTTTAATGTGCTGAAATTGATGAGAAGGCACAAAGTATTTAGGGCAAAGTTCAGGCATCTTGGATGAGTCTGTCAGACCATGAGTGTTTTTTCATCCATCCATATGTTCTTTGTGCCGATCACAAGGGAAGGTGAGGATATGCAAAGGCCTGGGCCATGGTCAGAGTGGGGTTTAGAGCTGGGGCATGTTCCTGTGGTGGAGCAAGGTCTGGGTAGTATGGCCGTGATGCTCCGAGTGGCAACAAGAAGGGTCTGGTCATGTGTCACTGTGAGTGGGGAAGAGTGTTGCTCAAAGGAAATGGAGATTCTGGGTAGAAGATAGTCTTTCTCACTGGGAAGGCACTGAATAGTGTCTGCTTAGCTGGAGATCTCATTTCCCATGGCATGTCATAGAGGATGCCAGTAGAAAACACTGAGAAGAGGCCTGATGCAGAGCTTCTTGCTTGGGGTCCTTTCAGGACCTCCAGAAGTTCTGCACATCCTTGCACCCTTTTGTCCTCCATGGTATTCCTGTGTGATGTGAAGACATCTGCCACAGGCTCTATTCATAATTTGCTCCTTAATCTGGTATGTTTTTGGTGAAACAGAAGGTTTTTGAAATGTGGATCACTTTGAGTTCTCTAAAGCCCTCCTTGTCAGTGGTCTTGACCCTCATCTTTCATGCGAGGCAGGGGAAGAAGTGCTCTCCACATTGAAGATGGTGGCAAGCCTTTTGTTTCAGTACAGTGGAACGGGGTTCTTTAGTTTTCTTTTCTTGGCAAAAACTCCCACCCTTTTGTTTTTTCCCTCACATTGGCAATGCCTTGGTAACAGTGTATGAGTTGTGGATGGCAGAATTTTCACAGCTGTCTGCTTGCAGAGCTTTGAGCCATTTGACATTAGTGTGGGGGATGGCTTTTTGGCTCTCCTGAGGTGAGGTTGACACCGAGAGGATATCCTTGGCATTCAGGTCTCCCTTCTCCTTCCCCTGTGGTGGAAGTGCAGAAGGGAGCACTGCGCACTGTCCGGTGATCCTGAGACATTTGCAGAACATGAGTAATTTTTTTCCATTGAGGTTCCTCAAAATTGTTAAGGGAAAAAGTCTCTTACAAACAATTCTTCTGTCCTGAGAATGTTTCTAATTCTGAAAAAGCAACCAGTGATGCTACAGGTAAGTCAATGATAATTTAAAAAGGTGTGTTTGAGAGACAGGTGTATTTTTGTTCCCATTCAGTTCTGGTATCTTCATGATGGATCGACAGAATGTTGCCTGAATTGTGATGCCTGTAGGTTTGGAGCAGCAAAGCACCACTGCCTGCTCTTCTTCCTTTCCTGCTACTTCCAGGCACAGCATGAGCTGGTGGCAGCAAGCACGGATGGTGAAGGGACCCCAGTGTGTTTGTGGAGTACATGTCTTTGGTGTCGAGGGGATGTTCTTAGTGAAAATGTGGTGTTATTTTGATGCCGAGGTTCTTGCTGTGTTTATGCAATGCATGTTTGCCTTAAAATGAAAGGAAGAACTTGGCTTTTCATTGTGCATGTGGAATATGAGACCAGAAGAACAGCCATCCATCGAGACACGTGAACGGTGCTTGGGAGCTGTGGTTGCCCTGTGCATTTGCATCCTTCATGGAGTGTTGTTTGGCTGCATTGTGATGGGTTTGATTTCTTGAATGAGAGACTCCCCTGCATTGTTTGGACTAATTGGAGACTTTTTGCACAGATGTCCAAGTACCTGGGTCCTGGGCTTGTGTTTCTGAGGGTGGTGGATCCTGTTCTGATGTAGCAGAGCTGTCCTCTGCCACATGATTGCCTTTCTCTGTTATTTGCTGGGTCCTCGGGTGGGTGGAGGTGGTCTTCTTCCAGTAGGCAAGGTGGAGGGGCAGTCTGTCTGTCTTGATTGGACTGGATGAATGGAAGAAGGTTGTCGCCCAGCTGGAGGCATGGGAGGAGTAAGGGAATGGGAATGAGAGCTCTTGCTGAAGGGCGTGTTCATGCTTTATGGTAAGTATGGTATTAGACATGTGGAAAATCCTTTGGTAAATACGGGAAAGAAGAAACAAGCATATAAGCAGAAGAGAAAGAGAGAGAGGATATGGAAGGCCAGACCAGGAAAGAAAAAGGAAGAAAAGGAACAGAAGGAGGAAAGAGGAAAGATAAAATGAAGGGAGAACCAAAGCGAAAAAAAGATGGAACGGAGGAGAAATGAAGCAGGAAAGGAAGGAATCTATGTAAGGAAAAATGAAACAAGAAATGAGAAAGGGTAATCAAAGAAAGAAAGGACCAACAAACGAATGAAGAAACGAATGATACAGGCGATTACCAGCATGCACGGACAATATCTCTCCATGCTGAATAGATTTGAGGACCTCGGCACCCTTGGTACTCAGAGACATTGTGCAAGGCTTCATGAGGCATGTTGAGGAAGAGTAACGAGGGCATGTCTGTTCTTCCCAGCGAGAGTGATGTAGTCATATATAAAACATCTTGGTAAAGGAGAAAAGAGGCAAAGAAGGAAGAAAAGAAAAGGAGGGGAGGATAAGGAAGAGAGGAGAAAGCAGAGAAGGCAGGAGGGAAAGAAAAATACACGAGATTATCAGAACGCAGCGACCTTACCTCTAGGTGCCGAAGGAAGCTGGTCACTGACAGCCTCCGCCTCGGTTAGAGTACCGCCATCCGGAGCTAATGTCCCGTAATTAGCGCTGATGGGTCGTTCTTTAACGGTCTGCGCCCCGGCGCCGGAGGCGGGGGTAAAGAGCAAAGGAGGGAAACGGACAACGAAAAAGAAGGACAAGAAGAAAGAGAAGGCTCAGAAGAATGAAGAGAGAAAAGGAAGAAAGAGAAAAAAGGAAGACAACAAAGAGCGAACAGGAGAAAAAGTCATAAGAAAAGGAAAACGAGAGAAACGAAAAAAGAGATAAGCGTCGATGGGAGAGTGTGCGGGGGCAGCGGCGTAACACACGGTGTCGCTGCAGGCTCAGAAACGGCGGCCGAGCGGCTCGGCGGCTCCGCCCCGGTGCGGCGGAGAGCCCGGCTGTGAGCGCGGGGGGGCGGCGCGGGGCGGGCAGGAGAGCCGGTGCATTCGGGCGGCGGCGGGGAGCCGTGCGGGGCCCGGGCAGTGGCGGCGGCAGCAGCGATGTGCGTGTGGTGGGGGCCCGTGGTGCGGGTGCTGGTGCTGCAGGCGGCCTGGGCGCTGGTCGGCGGGCAGGTGCGGTACTCGGTGCCGGAGGAAGCCAAGGCCGGGACGGTGGTGGGGCGTCTGGCGCAGGACCTGGGCCTGGAGGCGGGCGAGGCGGAGGCGCGGCGGCTGCGGCTGGTGTCGCAGGGCCGGCGGGCGAGCGTGGAGGTGAGCGGGGCGAGCGGGGCGCTGGTGGTGAGCTCGCGGCTGGACCGGGAGGAGCTGTGCGGGAAGAGCGCGCCGTGCGCCCTGCGCCTGGAGGTGCTGGTGGAGCGGCCGCTGCGCGTGTTCCACGTGGAGCTGGAGGTCACCGACATCAACGACAACGCCCCGCTCTTCCCAGCCGCCCGGAGAAACCTTAGCATCGCGGAATTCACGACACTGCCGGGGTCTCGGTTCCCGCTTGAGGGCGCATCGGATGCAGATATCGGAGCCAACGCGCAGCTCTTCTATACACTCAGCCCCAGCGAACATTTCAAAGTAGAGGAAGAAAACACTAACTCACGTAGTAAATCCCTCTTTCTTGTGCTCACGAAAGCGCTGGACCGTGAGATGCTGCCTGTGCACCGGTTGGTGCTGACGGCGAGTGACGGGGGCCGGCCGTCTCTGACGGGCATGATGGAGCTGGTGATCTCGGTGCTGGATGCGAACGACAACGCGCCCGAGTTCAACCAGACCGTGTACAACGTGCTCTTACCCGAAGATGCCTTAAAGGGGAAACTGGTGATCCAGGTAAATGCAACCGATCTGGACGAAGGAGCAAATGGAGAAATTACTTATGAAGTCGTTACTGTTGTACCTTCTTCTGCCTCAGATATATTCAGCATTGATCCAGAAAGCGGGGAGATCAGACTAACGGGCGCCCTGGATTTTGAAACGGTCGCTTTCTACGACCTACAACTTAAGGCGACAGATAAGGGGACGCTCCCGCTGTCTGGTCACTGCAAGGTGTTGGTGGAAGTGCTGGACGTGAACGACAATGCGCCGGAGGTGTGGGTGACGTCGCTGTCGGTGCCGGTGCCGGAGGACGCGTCGGTGGGGACGGTGGTGGCGCTGCTGAGCGTGTCGGACCGGGACTCGGGGGCGAACGGTCGTGTGCGCTGCGCGGTGTGGCCGGCGGCGCCGTTCGGGCTGGTGTCGACGTTCGCGGGGTCGTACTCGCTGGTGCTGCGGGAGGCGCTGGACCGGGAGCGGGTGTCGGAGTACGAGGTGGAGGTGCGGGCGGAGGACGGCGGGTCGCCGTCGCTGCGCGGGCGTCGCGGGCTGCGGGTGCCGGTGTCGGACGTGAACGACAACGCGCCGGCGTTCGCGCAGGCCGTGTACACGGTGCTGGCGCGGGAGAACAACGCGGCGGGCGCGGAGCTGGCGCGTGTGTGGGCGCGGGACCCGGACGAGGCGGCCAACGGGCGCGTGCGGTACTCGGTGTGGGAGGGCGGCGTGGGCGGGGGCGCGTCGGCGGGCGGGGGGTGGCGTCCGGCGTCGAGCTACGTGTCGGTGGACGCGGAGAGCGGGCGTGTGTGGGCGCTGCAGCCGTTGGACTACGAGGAGGTGCAGGTGCTGCAGTTCGAGGTGCGGGCGGTGGACGCGGGGGAGCCGCCGCTGTGCGGCAACGCCACGGTGCAGCTGTTCGTGGTGGACGAGAACGACAACGCGCCGACGCTGCTGCCGGCTGGAAGCGGCGGGCCAGGGCCCGGGGTGTCGGGCGAGGCGGCGTCGGGGCCGGGTTCGGTCTCGGGGGCGCTGTGGGCGTGGGCGGCGTGGGGGGCGCCGGCGGGGCAGGTGGTGGCGAAGATCCGCGCGGTGGACGCGGACTCGGGCTACAACGCGTGGCTGCGCTACGAACTGTGGGAGCCGCGGGGGAAGGGCCCGTTCCGCGTGGGGCTGTACAGCGGCGAGGTGAGCACGGCGCGGGCGCTGGAGGAGGCGGACGGTCCGCGGCAGAGGCTGGTGATCGTGGTGCGGGACCACGGGGAGCCGGCGCGCTCGGCCACGGCCACGCTCAGCGTGTCGCTGGTGGAGGGCACCGAGGCGGCGCTGGCGGCCGCGGGCTCGTCGTTGTCATCCGGGGCGGGGTCGGGGCTGCGTGCGGGGGCGGGCGCGGAGGGCGGCGCGGCAGCGCCAGGAGCGGCGGCGACGACGAACGTGTGGCTGGTGGTGGCCATCTGCGCGGTGTCGAGCCTGTTCCTGCTGGCGGTGGTGCTGTACGGGGCGTCGCGCTGGGCGCCGCGGGCGGGCGTGCTGGCGGGGCCCGGGCCGGCGACGCTGGTGTGCGCCAGCGAAGTGGGGAGCTGGTCGTACTCGCAGCGCCAGAGCCGGAGCCTGTGCGTGGCGGACGGCGCGGGCAAGAGCGACCTGATGGTTTTCAGCCCCAACTTCCCGCCGCCGCCCGGCCCCGCGGCGAAGGAGACGCAGCCGGAGCCGCCCGCTCTCCTGGACACGGTCAGTGGCCCTCCCTGTCTCGCCTCTCGCCCCTTCCTTGACTCCCTGTTTCCTCTCTAGCCTTTCTCGACTCTCTCGTTCTTCTTCCCTCCGTGTCCCTTCTCTCTCATTCCCTGGGCAAGCGGTGATGGGAGCCGGGGTGAGCCCCGTTGCTCGTGGGTAGTGGGTGGTCGGCAGGTGCTTAAGGATGTGAACGGGATACTTGTTTAAGGTAGCTGGAAATCCTTGGGAACACCATAGGCCGTGTCATACGATGAGAAGAGGAGATAATCTGCTTGTCTTAAGAACACAAATTTCTGCGTGGTGAATGGAGGAAAGCATGAGGCAAGTTTGTACAAGGTCTTCTTGCCCAGGATCCATTACTAGACTCTATGGATCTAGTGTTGAAGGTCTTTCTGATCATGAGATAGTGTGTGCTATTGAAATGCTTTCAATTTTCTTTGAAGTTATGAATATCTCCTACCAGAGACAGTCCCTTGTGCTGCTGCCTGCTTGCCGTAGCCAATGTGTTATTAAGGGGGATGAGATGCAGAGAGATGAATACTGTCTGATGGACCTTTTCCATCTGGTTTTGGGAGAGGCATCGTGGGAGGATAGTGCTTCAGTCTGCTGTCCTTGCATAATGGTGATCATGTACAGGAGGTTCCAGAGCCATTTATCGCGCCATGATGGTTTCTTCCTCCTCTTCAGGCAGGATTTTTAAGGGCATTTAAGGGATTTTTAAGGTGTGATCTTTGTGCTCCTGACTTCCCCTACTTGTGCACTTGTACAGCTGTCCTCAGTAGAAATACTGTGTCCTGTTACACATGGCTTGTTCTGATGTGTGCATGTACGTGCCAAGCCCTGCAGAGCAGCCTGGCTCTGGTTCTCTGTAGTACAAATTTCCCCACCCAGTTGATACTGTGTATGCACTTGCATCTTGACATTTGGTGTGTTCTTTTTAAATAATAAAATCTGTGCAGACTGGGATTTGAGCTGTCACAACTTTACTCACAGAATCTGTAAGAAGAACTCTAACATGCAGTGCTATGGTGTTTCCATCTGAGACTGTTGAGAAGACACAAAGTATTCTCAGGGTGAAGCTCAGTCACCTGGGAAGAGTCTGCCAGACAGTGAATATCTTTGCATCCATTTGTATGTTCTTTGTGCTGATCACGAGGGAAGGTGAGGATGAGCAGAGGCCTAGGTCATGCTCAGAGTGGGGATTGGGGTTGGGACATGTTCTTGTGGTAGAGCAAGGTCTGGGTATTGTGGCAGTGATGCTCTGAGTGACACCAGGTAGGGCCTGGGCATGTGTCACTATGAATGGGGAAGAGTGGGGAAGAGTGTTGCCTGAGTGGGGAAGGGTGTTGCCTGCGGGAAATGGAGATGCTGGGTAGAACACAGTCTGCGTCACTGCAGAAGTACTGGATAATTTCTGCTTAGATGGAAATATTTCCCATTGCGTCAGTTAGAGGATGCTAGTAGAGAACCTTGAGAAGATTCCCAGCACACGGTGCTGCTTTCCGACACACCACTCAGACTTCCACAAGTTCTGCAAATCCTTGCATCCTTTTATCTTCCACAGTGTTCCTCTGTGATGTGAATTCATCTGCCATAGGCTCCTTTCATAATTTTCTCCTGAACATGGTATGCTGTTGGTCAAACAGAAGTTTCTTGTAATGCGGATCACTTTGACTTCTCTAAACTTGGTCACGTCTCTTCTCATTTCCCCTGCTAGGCAAGGGAAGAAGTGCTCTCCACATTTAAGAGGTTGGCAAACCTTGCACTTTGATATGCATGGAATGGGTTCTTTCAGTTTTCTTCTCTCAGCAAAATCTCCCACCCTTATGGTTTTTCTTATCTCACAGTGGCATTGTGTTTGCAACAGTGTGTGAGATGCAGATGTCAGAATTTTCACAGCTGTCTGGTTGCAGAGTTTTGGACCAACTGGCATCAGTGTGGGGGATGGCTTTTCCACTCTCCTGAACTGAGGTTGAAGTTGAGAGAATATCCTTAGCTTTCAGGTCTCCCTTCTGCTTGCCCTGTGATATAAGCGCATAAGAGAGCACTGCACACTGTCCAGTAATTTTGAGGCTTTTGCAGGGTGTTTGAGTTCTTTCTGTTGAGGTTCTACATAAATGTTAAGCGAAAATGTCCCTTAGAAGCAATTCTTCTGTCCTGAAAATGTTTCTTTTTCTGAAGAAGCAACCAGTGCTGCTACAGGTAAGACTATGGTATTTAAGGAAGGTGTGTTTGAGAAACAGATGTGTTTTGCTCTTATTCAGTCATGGAATCGTTATTTTTTATCATTGGAATGTTGCCTGGATGGTAATACCTGTAGCTTTGGAGCAGCAAAGCACCACTGCCTGCTCTCGTTCCCTTCCTGTTGCTTACAGGCGCAGTGTGAGCTGGTGGCAGCAATTATGGATAGAGGAGGGACCCCAGTGAGTTTTCAGAGTGGATGTGTTGGGTGTCAAGGGGTTCTCAGTGAAAACGTGTTACCTTGGTGGCATTTGGCTGTGTGACAGATGGCTCATGCTGATGGAGAGGTATTCCGTGGGGACTACTGCTCCTGGATACTGAGGCTCTTGGTGTGTTGTTCCTGCATTGCATGCCTGCCTGAAAGGGAAAGCAAGAGCTTGATTTTAGCATTCAGGTGGAAAATGAGACCAGAAGCACAACTCTTCATTGAGGTACATGAAGAGAGCTTGGGAGCTGTGGTTGCCCTGTGCATTTTCAGCCTTTATGGAGCATTGTTGTGCTGGGTTGTGGTGGGTTGGAGTTGGTAAATGAGAGAGTCCCCTGCATTGTTTGGACTCATTGGTGCCTGTTTGTAGAGGTGTCCAAATACCTGCGTCTTGGTCTTGTGTTTCCGAGCATGATGCATTCTGTTTCGATGTGGCAGAGCTGTTCTTTGCCAGTGGATTGCCTTGCTTTGTTATGTGCTGGGTCGTCGAGTGTACTGGAGGCAGAAGAGTGTGGTTTTACTCCAGAGGAGAGGTGGGGTGATGTGAACGTGCAGTCTGTGTCCTGCATAAACTGGAAGGTTACTCCTTTCTGGAGACATGGAAGGTGGAATGGAAGGGGAATGAGAATTCTTGCCATTTCCATGCTTCATGGCCAGTGTGATGTAGTCGTGTGGAAAATATTTTTGTCAACGTGAACAACAAAAGAAGAGATAAGGACAGAAGCAGAAGCAAACGGGACATGAGAATATTGCAGGCTGGACCCAGAGTGAAAATGGAAGAGAAAGAATAGAAGGAGGAAAGAGGGAAGGAAGAGAAAAAAAGAAAAGAGGTCAAAAGAAAAAGAGAGGTCAAAAGAAAAAGAGAGGAAAATGAAAAAGGAAAGGAAAGGAAAGGAAAGGAAAGGAAAGGAAAGGAAAGGAAAGGAAAGGAAAGGAAAGGAAAGGAAAGGAAAGGAAAGGAAAGGAAAGGAAAGGAAAGGAAAGGAAAGGAAAGGAAAGGAAAGGATCTATGCCAGGAAAATGGAAGGATGGGAGAAAGAAAGGAGAAGGAAGGGATGATAGAGGAGATTAGCAGCATGCACTGATGTTACCTCTGCATGGTTAATGGAGTTGAGGACGTTGACATGCTCGGCACTAAGTGACAGCGTGTAAGGCTTGATGAAAAGTCGTGAGGAAGAGGAAAGACCTCTTGCCTGAGGGCATCTCCGTGTTCCATGTCGAGTGTGATAAAGACATGCAAGAAACATACTGGTAAAGGGGAGAAGTGAAGAGGTAAGAGAAGGAGTAAGGGGACAGCGAAGAGAAGGAAGGAGGGAATGATAGAAATACATGGAAACACGTACGAAGCAAGCAATAGAGAGAAAGAAGATAAAGAAAAGAAGAAGCGATAAATGAAATACTAGCATGTAGCTATGCTTTACTGTATATGAAAAGGTCGTGAGGGAGAGAAAGAAGGAAAGAAAGAAGAAGGAAAAAGAAATAATAAAACAAGGAAGGACGACATAAGGCAAGAAACTAACTAAGGAAGGAAGATGACAACGATGATTTAAAAAAAGGAAGAACCTGTAAAGAAGAGTATTAGAACGCACCAACTTTATCTCTAGATGCCGAACAGAGCTGGTTCCTAACTGCCTCCGCCTCGGTTACGGTACCGCTTTGTGCGCTGATGTCCCCTAGTAAGTGCTGATGCCTCCGTCTTTTGACGGTCTCCGCTACGGCGGCAACGGGCATGGGTGAGCTGCGAGATGTGGTAAGGGTGGAGACAAGGATGGATGAAGGAAAAGGGAGTATAGACTAGGTAACGGTATGGAAAGAAAGAGAAGAAGAAAGGAGAGAAAACGGATGAAAGAAAGCAGGAAGAGAAGAAGGAAAAAGAGTAGAAAAATAATATTTAAAAGTAGTAAAGAGAAAGC
The DNA here is from genome assembly GCF_964273445.1 of Streptopelia decaocto. Classification (NCBI taxonomy): domain Eukaryota; kingdom Metazoa; phylum Chordata; class Aves; order Columbiformes; family Columbidae; genus Streptopelia; species Streptopelia decaocto. The sequence goes on from NC_138667.1 coordinate 17,477,168, forward strand.
AAGGAAAAGAAGATGAAAGGAAAAGAACCTATGCGAACAAGCAGTGAGCAAGCAAGGAAGAAAGAAATGAAAGTGGGAAGAAATAAGAAAAAGAGGAGACGGGAAGGGAGAGCTGAGAGAGGAGCTGAGCAGCGCGGTTGCGATGGTGGGTGGGAGCGTGTGCGGCGGCGGAGCAGCACACGGTGTCGCTGCAGGCTCAGAAACGGCGGCCGAGTGGCTCGGCGGCTCCGCCCCGGTGCGGCGGAGAGCCCGGCTGTGAGCGCGGGGGGGCGGCGCGGGGCGGGCAGGAGAGCCGGTGCGTCCGGGCGGCGGCGGGGAGCCTTGCGGGGCCCGGGCGGGTGGCGGCGGCGGCGGCAGCAGTAGCGATGTGCGTGTGGTGGGGGCCCGTGGTGCGGGTGCTGGTGCTGCAGGCGGCCTGGGCGCTGGTCGGCGGGCAGGTGCGGTACTCGGTGCCGGAGGAAGCCAAGGCCGGGACGGTGGTGGGGCGTCTGGCGCAGGACCTGGGCCTGGAGGCGGGCGAGGCGGAGGCGCGGCGGCTGCGGCTGGTGTCGCAGGGCCGGCGGGCGAGCGTGGAGGTGAGCGGGGCGAGCGGGGCGCTGGTGGTGAGCTCGCGGCTGGACCGGGAGGAGCTGTGCGGGAAGAGCGCGCCGTGCGCCCTGCGCCTGGAGGTGCTGGTGGAGCGGCCGCTGCGCGTGTTTCATGTGGAGCTGGAGGTCACCGACATCAACGACAACGCCCCAGTCTTCCCCACCGCCCGGAGAAACCTCAGCATCGCGGAATTAACCACGGTGCCGGGGTCTCGCTTCCCTCTGGAGGGCGCGTCGGATGCAGATATCGGAGTTAATGCACAGCTCTCTTATACACTCAGTCCTACTGAGCATTTCGGTTTGGATTTACAGCGGGCTGAAGAATACCGAGAATCCCTGTTTCTGGTGCTCACGAAAGCACTGGACCGCGAGTCGCTGCCTGCGCACCGGTTGGTGCTGACGGCAAGTGACGGGGGCCGGCCGTCTCTGACGGGCACGATGGAACTGGTGATCTCGGTGCTGGACGCGAACGACAACGCGCCCCAGTTCAACCAGACCGTGTATAAAGTGCAGTTGCCGGAGAACGCTGCAGAGGGGACGCTCGTGATGCGAGTGAACGCCACGGATCCGGACGTGGGAATCAATGGCGAAATTACGTTTACAGCGAGCAATATTTTTCCTCCAAAAGGAATAAACCTTTTCCTTTTAAATCCGAACAGTGGGGAGATCCATCTCACGGGCGCTCTGGATTTCGAAGACGTGCGTTCATATGAGATACAAATCGAAGGGACAGATAGAGGGACGCCACCTTTGTCGGGTCACTGCAAGGTGGTGGTGGAAGTGCTGGACGTGAACGACAACGCGCCGGAGGTGTGGGTGACGTCGCTGTCGGTGCCGGTGCCGGAGGACGCGTCGGTGGGGACGGTGGTGGCGCTGCTGAGCGTGTCGGACCGGGACTCGGGGGCGAACGGTCGTGTGCGCTGCGCGGTATGGCCGGCGGCGCCGTTCGGGCTGGTGTCGACGTTCGCGGGGTCGTACTCGCTGGTGCTGCGGGAGGCGCTGGACCGGGAGCGGGTGTCGGAGTACGAGGTGGAGGTGCGGGCGGAGGACGGCGGGTCGCCATCGCTGCGCGGGCGTCGCGGGCTGCGGGTGCCGGTGTCGGACGTGAACGACAACGCGCCGGCGTTCGCGCAGGCCGTGTACACGGTGCTGGCGCGGGAGAACAACGCGGCGGGCGCGGAGCTGGCGCGTGTGTGGGCGCGGGACCCGGACGAGGCGGCCAACGGGCGCGTGCGGTACTCGGTGTGGGAGGGCGGCGTGGGCGGTGTCGCGTCGGCGGGCGGGGGGTGGCGTCCGGCGTCGAGCTACGTGTCGGTGGACGCGGAGAGCGGGCGTGTGTGGGCGCTGCAGCCGTTGGACTACGAGGAGGTGCAGGTGCTGCAGTTCGAGGTGCGGGCGGTGGACGCGGGGGAGCCGCCGCTGTGCGGCAACGCCACGGTGCAGCTGTTCGTGGTGGACGAGAACGACAACGCGCCGGCGCTGCTGCCGGCTGGAAGCGGCGGGCCGGGGCCCGGGGTGTCGGGCGAGGAGGCGTCGGGGCCGGACTCGGGGGCGCTGTGGGCGTGGGCGGCGTGGGGGGCGCCGGCGGGACAGGTGGTGGCGAAGATCCGCGCGGTGGACGCGGACTCGGGCTACAACGCGTGGCTGCGCTACGAGCTGTGGGAGCCGCGGGGGAAGGGCCCGTTCCGCGTGGGGCTGTACAGCGGCGAGGTGAGCACGGCGCGGGCGCTGGACGAGGCGGACGGCCCGCGGCAGAGGCTGGTGATCGTGGTGCGGGACCACGGGGAGCCGGCGCGCTCGGCCACGGCCACGCTCAGCGTGTCGCTGGTGGAGGGCGCCGAAGCGGCGCTGGCGGCCGCGGGCTCATCGTCGTCATCAGGGGCGGGGCTGCGTCCGGCGGAGGGCGGCGCGGCAGCGCCGGGAGCGGCGGCGACGACGACGAACGTGTGGCTGGTGGTGGCCATCTGCGCGGTGTCGAGCCTGTTCCTGCTGGCGGTGGTGCTGTACGGGGCGTCGCGCTGGGCGCCGCGGGCGGGCGTGCTGGCGGGGCCCGGGCCGGCGACGCTGGTGTGCGCCAGCGAAGTGGGGAGCTGGTCGTACTCGCAGCGCCAGAGCCGGAGCCTATGCGTGGCGGACGGCGCGGGCAAGAGCGACCTGATGGTTTTCAGCCCCAACTTCCCGCCGCCGCCCGGCCCCGCGGCGAAGGAGACGCAGCCGGAGCCGCCCGCTCTCCTGGACACGGTCAGTGGCCCTCCCTGCTTTGCCTCTCACCTCTTTCCCCACGCCTGATTCTGCTTTTTTCTCCTCTCGCGACTCGCCATTCTCCCCTCTGTGTCCCTTCTCTCCCGTTCTATGGGCAGGCAGTGGTGGGAGCCAGGCTGAGCCCCCGGGTCCCCGGTCTGTAGGTGCTTAGCAGGTGCTTAAGAATTGTCACGGGACGGTTTCATCTGCCCTGGCATCCTTGCCAGGACCCTTGGGCTCTTGCTGTGAGGGCGAACTAAAGAAAGGTATTGTTGCACCCAGCAGCAGTTGTGAATCTTGGCTACATATTGCTGTTCTGCGGTGAGAGGTGCCACGCATGGGCTTTCAAGGGGCTCTTGCTTGCTGGTGTGTGGCATTTCTAGCCGAGCTTGCTGAATGAGTGCAAGTCACACAGGCTGTGGTGGTAACAGTCCTCTAGACTCTATTTACAGCTTTATTACTGTTGGTGACTAGGTAGACAAGAAGGACTTTTACTGATTTCTTTTTGCCACTGTGTTATTACATATGTAGAAGCAAGAAGTGCTCAGGTAGAGGAATGGAACCCAAGGTAGGAGAGAGAAAATGGCATTTCCTTTTACTTTGTTGTTGTTGTTGTTTTTCCTGCTCTGTTTCCCGCTCTGCTTGTGAACTTGTGTTCCTGGCTGGATGGTTGGTGTGATGGATGCTGGCCTTTTTTGATGCTTTTTGAATATTTGCACAGCAGCGGTACTTCTATAAATCCCTGGGATTTCTCATTTCAGCAACAGAAAAAAAAAACAAACCCTCAACCAAATTCTCCTATGCAGTAGATGTCATTGGTGTAATCATCAGCATTTCAGTTATTCTCTCACATTATGAATTCAAAGCTCATTGCCATTGCAGCTCTCCCGGTGCCACCTTTAGGAAGAGTATCCATTCCAGGTCTAAAACATTTCCATCTGAGATAGCTGAAGCGTATTCCAAATACTAAGTGTCAGCTGTAGAGCATCTGCCAGACACTGTGTACATGATAGCATCTTTATGTTTTTTCTGATTCTGTCATTGATGGTTATGGTCTACAAAGCCAGAGTGAGCTGGGAAATCAATCTGTGGCATGTCACAGATGTTAATGTGGCAGTGACACTGAGTAGGGCCTGGTCATGTCCTGATGTGAATGGTCACCTAGAGCAGTGGGAAGAACTTGTCTGTGGGAACAGCAAGTCCTTGGGAAGACCATGGGCTGTATCATAAGATGACAAGAATGCGAGATGAACTGCTTGTCTTGAGAACACAAGTTCCAGAGTGGTGAATGGAGGGTGCCTAGAGGAAGTCGTGAGGCAGGATAGGCACAGGGTCTTCTTGCCCAAGATCCACTACCAGATTCTATGGATCTGCTGTTGCAAGTTATTCTGATCATGAAATAGTATGTGCTATTGAAATGCACACAATCTTCTTTGAAGTCATTAATATCTCCCACCAGAGACAGTTGCTTGTGTTGCTGGCCAGACATAGGCCATGTATTGTAAGAGGGGTGAAGTGCAGACTGCTGAATAGTGTCTGATGGACCTTTCCCATCTAGTTTGTGGGAGGGTAGTGCTTCAATCTGCAGTCCTTGTGCAATGGTGATCATGTACTGGAGGTTCCACAGCTATTTGCCTTGCCATGATGGTTCCTTTCTCCTCAAGCAGGATTTTTAAGGGCATACGAGAAGGTGGGTGTGATCTTTGTGCTCCTGACTTCCCCTACTTGTGCACTTGTACAGTTGTCCTCAGTAGAAATGCTATGTCCTGTTACGCATGTTCTGATATGTGCGTATATGTGCCAAGCCCTGCAGAGCAGCCCAGCTCTGGTTCTGTGTGGTATAAATTTTCCCACCCAGTTGATACTGTGAATGCATTTGCACCTTGACATTTGGTGTGTTCTTTTTAAATAATAAAATCAGCAGTCTGGGATTTGAGCTGTCATAACTCTAATCACAGAATCTCTAAGAACTGTAACATACAGCGCTATGGTGTTTCCATCTGAAATTGCTGAGAAGCTACAAAATATTTAGGGTGAAGTTCAGGCACCTGGGAAGAGTCTGCCAGACAGTGAATACCTTTGCATCCATCTATATGTTCTTTGTGCTGATCACGAGGAAAGGTGAGGATGTGTAAAGACCTGGGCCATGCTAAGGTTGGGGTATAGTGCTGGGGCATGTTCTTGTTGTAGAGCAAGGTCTGGGTATTGTGGCAGTGATGCTTCAAGTGGCAACAACTAGGGTCTGGGCATGTGTCACTTGGAGAGTGACAGTGAGTAGCAAACAGTGTTGCCTGAGTGAAATGGAGATGCTGGGCAGAACACAGTCTGTGTCACTGCAGAAGCACTGGATAATGTCTGCTTAGCTGGAGATACTTTCCATGGTGCAGGATACAGGATGCCAGTAGAAAACCTTGAGAAGAGGCCTGATGCAGCGCTGCTTGCTTGGGATTGTCTCAGGATCTCCAGAATTTCTGCACATCTGACCTCTAGAAGTTCTGGACATCCTTGCACCCTTTTGTCCTCTATGGTAATCCCATGTGATGTGAAGACATCCGCCAGAGGCTCCTTTAATAATTTGCTCCTGAAGATGGTATGCTGTTGGTCAAACAGAAGGTTTTTGAAATCTGGATCACTTTGACTTCTCTAAAGCCCTCCTTGGTCACGTTTCTTCTCATCTCCCCTGCTAGACAAGGGAAGAAGTGCTCTCCACATTTAAGAGGTTGGCAAACCTTGCATTTCAATATGCATGGAATGGGTTCTTTCAGTTTTCTTCTCTCAGCAAAATCTCCCACCCTTATGGTTTTTCATGTCTCACATTGGCATTGTGTTTGGAACAGTGGGTGAGATGCAGATGTCAGGATTTTCACAGCTGTGTGCTTGCAGAGCTTCGAGCCAATTGCCATCAGTGTGGGGGGTGGCTTTTCCACTCTCCTGAATTGAGGTTGATGTTGAGAGAATATCCTTAGCTTTCAGGTCTCCCTTCTGCTTCCCCTGTGGTAGAAGTGCAGAAGGGAGCACTGCACACTGTCCAGTGATTTTGAGACTTTTGCAGAATGAGTTTTTTCTGCTGAGGTTTCTCAGAATTGTTAAGGGAAAAAGTCCCTTAGAAGCAATTCTTCTGTCATGAAAATGTTTCTTTTCCTGAAGAAGATATCAGTGATGCTACGGGCAAGTAAATGATATTTAAAGAAAGTGTGTTTGAGAGACAGATGTATTTTGTTATTGTTCAGTCATGGAATCTTTATTTTTGATCAGTGGAATGTTGCCTGGATGGTAATACCTGTAGCTTTGGAGCAGCAAAGCACCACTGCCTGCTCTCGTTCCTTTCCTGCTGCTTCCTGGTACAGTGTGAGCTGGTGGCAGCAATTATGGATAGAGGAGGGACCCCAGTGAGTTTTCAGAGTGGATGTGTTGGGTGTCAAGGGGTTGTTCTCAGTGAAAATGTCCTGGTGTTACCTTGGTGGTGTTTGTTTGGCTGTGTGACAGGTGGCTCATGCTGATGAAGGAGAGGTATTCCGTGGGGGCTACTGCTCCTGGATACTGAGGCTCTTGGTGTGTTGTTCCTGCATTGCATGCCTGCATGAAAGGGAAAGCAAGAGCTTGATTTTAGCATTCAGGTGGAAAATGAGGCCAGAAGAACAACTCTTCTTCGAGGTACCTGAAGAGTGCTCGGGAGCTGTGGCTGCCCTGTGCGTTTTCATCTCTGTGGAGGATTATTGTTCTGGGTTGTGATGGGTTCATAAATGAGAGAGTCCCCTGCATTGTTTGGACTCATTGGAGACTTTTTGCACAGATGTCCAAGTACCTGGGTCTTGGACCTGTGTTTCCGAGGGTGGTGGATTCTGCTCTGATGTCAGACCTGTCCTCTGCCACATGATTGCCTTGCTCTGTTATTTGCTGGGTCCTTGAGTGGACTGGAGGTGGAAGAGAGTGGTTTACTTCCAGAAGAGAAGGGTAGGGGTGGTGAAGGGGCAGTCTGTCTGTCTTGCATAGACTGGATGAATGGAAGAAGGTTGTTCGCCAGCTGGAGGTGTGGGAAGCATAAGGGAATGGGAATGAGAGCTCTTGCCACAGGACGTTTTAATGCTTCATGGTAAGTATGGTATAGTCACGTGGAAAATCTTTTGGTAAATGCGGTAAATGAAAGAAGACACAATCATGGAAGCAGAAGAGAAAGAGGGGGAAGGATATGGAAGGCCAGACCATGAAAGAAAAAGGAAGAGAAAGAGCAGAAAGAGGAAAGGGAAAAGAAAGAGAGGACTAAAGCAAAAAACAAACAAACAAACAAAAAAAAAAAAAAAACGAAGGAGAAAGGAAGCAGGAAAAGAAGGAATGTATGCAGGGGAAAAGCAAGCAAGCAAGAAATAAAGGAAAGAGAAAAAAAAATAAAGGAAAGAAAAGAACAAACGAATGAATGATAGAGGAGATTACCAGCATGCACCAACGTTATCTCTCCATGCTGAATGGATTTTAGGACCTTGGCATCCTTGGTACTCAGGGACACTTTGCAAGGCTTGATAAGAAGTGCTGAGTAAGACGAATGAGGGCGTATCACTTTTCAACGGCGAGTGAGGTAGTCACATAGAAAACATGTTGGCAAAGGAGAGAAGGAAGAGGCAAAGAAGGAAGAAGAGAAGGAGAGAGCAGGACAGGGAAGAGAGAAGAAGGCAGGAAGGCAGGGGAGAAGGAAATACGAGATTATCAGAATGCACTGACATTGCCTCTAGATTCCGAAGAAAGCTGGTCACTAACAGCCTCCGCCTCGGTTAGAGTACCGCTATCGGAATTGATGTCCCGTAATTAACTCTGATGGTCCGCCTTTGACGGTCTCCGCCGAAGCGCCGGAGGCAACTGATGAGCTGCGAGGGTGCGTAAAAGAAAGCAGGAGGGAAACGGACAGGAAAGGGGAGTAAAGAATACGGCATAGCAGGGACACAACGAAAAGAAATACACGAAGAAAAGGAAGGCAGAGGAGAATTAAGATAGAAAAGGAAGAAAGTCAAGGAAGCTAAATAATAAAAAAAGAAAGACGAAGAAAAATATTTAAAGGAAAACGACAGAAACTAAAACATCGAAAACCAAAGGTGGGAGAGTGTGCGGCGGCGGAGCAGCACACGGTGTCGCTGCAGGCTCAGAAACGGCGGCCGAGAGGCTCGGCGGCTCCGCCGCGGTGCGGCGGAGAGCCCGGCTGTGAGCGCGGGGGGGCGGCGCGGGGCGGGCAGGAGAGCCGGTGCGTCCGGGCGGCGGCGGGGAGCCTTGCGGGGCCCGGGCGGGTGGCGGCGGCGGCGGCAGCAGCAGCGATGTGCGTGTGGTGGGGGCCCGTGGTGCGGGTGCTGGTGCTGCAGGCGGCCTGGGCGCTGGTCGGCGGGCAGGTGCGGTACTCGGTGCCGGAGGAAGCCAAGGCCGGGACGGTGGTGGGGCGTCTGGCGCAGGACCTGGGCCTGGAGGCGGGCGAGGCGGAGGCGCGGCGGCTGCGGCTGGTGTCGCAGGGCCGGCGGGCGAGCGTGGAGGTGAGCGGGGCGAGCGGGGCGCTGGTGGTGAGCTCGCGGCTGGACCGGGAGGAGCTGTGCGGGAAGAGCGCGCCGTGCGCCCTGCGCCTGGAGGTGCTGGTGGAGCGGCCGCTGCGCGTGTTTCATGTGGAGCTGGAGGTCACCGACATCAACGACAACGCCCCGCTCTTCCCCGCAGCCCGGAAAAACCTCAGTTTATCGGAAAACATTCCTCCGGGGTCTCGGTTCCCTGTGGAGGGCGCCTCGGATGCAGATATCGGCGCGAACGCACAGCTCTCCTATGCAGTCAGCCCTACCGAGCACTTTACCTTAGATGTTAAATCCTCTGATGATAATAGGAAATCTCTGTTTCTGGTGCTCGCGAAATCTCTAGACCGCGAGTCGCTGCCTGTGCACCGGTTGGTGCTGACGGCGAGTGACGGGGGCCGGCCATCTCTGACGGGCACGGTGGAGCTGGTGATCTCGGTGATGGACGTGAACGACAACGCGCCCCAGTTCAACCAGACCGTGTATAAAGTGCAGTTACCAGAGAGCGCTGTAGAGGGGACGCTGGTGGCGCGACTGAATGCCACGGATCCGGATGAGGGTCTCAATAAAGAGTTTTCTTACAGCATCGTCAGTTCAGTTCCTGCTGGTAACACAGATCTATTCAGAATTGATCCGAAGACCGGCGAGATCAGACTGACAGGTGCCCTTGACTTTGAAGATGTCCGTTTACACGAGTTGCAAATCGAAGCGAGAGACAAGGGGTGGGCACCGCTGTCGGGACACTGCAGCGTGGAGCTGGAGGTGCTGGACGTGAACGACAACGCGCCCGAAGTGTGGGTGACGTCGCTGTCGGTACCGGTACCGGAGGACGCGTCGGTGGGGACGGTGGTGGCGCTGCTGAGCGTGTCGGACCGGGACTCGGGGGCGAACGGTCGTGTGCGCTGCGCGGTGTGGCCGGCGGCGCCGTTCGGGCTGGTGTCGACGTTCGCGGGGTCGTACTCGCTGGTGCTGCGGGAGGCGCTGGACCGGGAGCGGGTGTCGGAGTACGAGGTGGAGGTGCGGGCGGAGGACGGCGGGTCGCCGTCGCTGCGCGGGCGTCGCGGGCTGCGGGTGCCGGTGTCGGACGTGAACGACAACGCGCCGGCGTTCGCGCAGGCCGTGTACACGGTGCTGGCGCGGGAGAACAACGCGGCGGGCGCGGAGCTGGCGCGTGTGTGGGCGCGGGACCCGGACGAGGCGGCCAACGGGCGCGTGCGGTACTCGGTGTGGGAGGGCGGCACGGGTGGAGGGTGGCGTCCAGCGTCGAGCTACGTGTCGGTGGACGCGGAGAGCGGGCGTGTGTGGGCGCTGCAGCCGTTGGACTACGAGGAGGTGCAGGTGCTGCAGTTCGAGGTGCGGGCGGTGGACGCGGGGGAGCCGCCGCTGTGCGGCAACGCCACGGTGCAGCTGTTCGTGGTGGACGAGAACGACAACGCGCCGACGCTGCTGCCGGCTGGAAGCGGCGGGCCGGGGCCCGGGGCGTCGGGCGAGGCGGCGTCGGGGGCGCTGTGGGCGTGGGCGGCGTGGGGGGCGCCGGCGGGGCAGGTGGTGGCGAAGATCCGCGCGGTGGACGCGGACTCGGGCTACAACGCGTGGCTGCGCTACGAGCTGTGGGAGCCGCGGGGGAAGGGCCCGTTCCGCGTGGGGCTGTACAGCGGCGAGGTGAGCACGGCGCGGGCGCTGGAGGAGGCGGACGGCCCGCGGCAGAGGCTGGTGATCGTGGTGCGGGACCACGGGGAGCCGGCGCGCTCGGCCACGGCCACGCTCAGCGTGTCGCTGGTGGAGGGCGCCGAGGCGGCGCTGGCGGCCGCGGGCTCGTCGTTGTCATCAGGGGCGGGGCTACGTCCGGCGGAGGGTGGTGCGGCAGCGACAGGAGCAGCGGCGACGACGAACGTGTGGCTGGTGGTGGCCATCTGCGCGGTGTCGAGCCTGTTCCTGCTGGCGGTGGTGCTGTACGGGGCGTCGCGCTGGGCGCCGCGGGCGGGCGTGCTGGCGGGGCCCGGGCCGGCGACGCTGGTGTGCGCCAGCGAAGTGGGGAGCTGGTCGTACTCGCAGCGCCAGAGCCGGAGCCTGTGCGTGGCGGACGGCGCGGGCAAGAGCGACCTGATGGTTTTCAGCCCCAACTTCCCGCCGCCGCCCGGCCCCGCGGCGAAGGAGACGCAGCCGGAGCCGCCCGCTCTCCTGGACACGGTCAGTGTCCCCCACTGTCTTGCTTCTCACCCCTTCCCCAACTCCCCATTCTCCTTCTTGCCTTTCTACCCCCTTTCGCTCTTCTCCCTCTTCTGGTCCTTCTCTCACACTCCCTGAGCCGCAAGTGGTGGGAACCGGGCTGAGCCCCTGGGCCCCCACGTGTCAGGTGGTTAAGGATGTAAAGGGGACCTTTTCAACTTCCTTGGCATCCTTGCCGGAGCCCCTTGGCTCATGCTTTTTTGGGAAAGCTAAGGAAGGTATTACCGTGTCGTGCAGCAGTTAGGGTTGACAGGTGAGTTTTGCTGTTGTAGGTGTGAGTTGTTCTCCCGTCGAATGAAATCACTGCGGATTGTGATGAGAGGTGCCACAACGTGGGATTTTGAGATGGTCTTGCTTCATGATGTGTAGTATTTCCACCCTACCTTGCTTAGAGGAAGACACACAGGTTCTGAAGGTGACAGGACCCCAAGGACTATTTACTGCTTATTACCTTTGCTGAGTTCTGACCGTGGTGGGGTTATCAGCTGTGGTTTCTTTGTCCTCCTTTCATTCTTCTCTGTAAGAGAGAGTAGGGCAAATTGGGAGTTCTCAAAGATTTTATCTCCCCATGGTGTAAGTTCTTCTTTTTGTTTGGCTCCAACACCATCATTAGAAAGTAGGGAGGACATTGAGGAGTTTTCCAGTTTTTTTTTTCCCAGGTATGTTGTAACCATAGTTAGTAGTATAAAGTGGTTAGAGACAGGAGTGTGACCCAATGCAAGTGTGAGAAACAGGATTTTTCTTTTTCTTCTCCCACTCTCCTGCCTGTGTTTTGAACTTGAGTTTCTGGCTGGACAGGTGGCTTGATGAACACTAACTTGTTTTGATACTCTTTCAATATTTGCGTTAGGAGCAACACCATTACCAGTTCTCTGGAAATGCTTCTTTCAACAACAACAACATAATATCTCATGGAAATTCTGCAGTACAGTAGATACTATCCGCAAGATTGATATCTTTGTCAACATATGGGTTGGTCTCTCACTGAATGAAGTCACTGTCCATTGCCATTAGATTTTTCCAAAAATGACTTGTACAAAGAGTGTTGCTTTCAGGTCTGTAACATTTTCCTTTGAAGTTGCTGAAGCATTGTCAAACCTTAAGTATCAGCTGTAGAGAGTCTGCTGGACACCGTGTGTATGATACCATCTGCCTTGACGTCCTTGCTGGAGCTCCTCAGCTTGTTCTTATTGAGGAGAACTAACAAAAGGCATTGTTGCATCCGGCAGCAGTTATGGACAATGCCTGGTCAACATCTGGTTGATGGCAAGTTGAACATGAGCCAACAGTGTGCCCTGGCAGCCAAGAGGCCAACCCGTCCTGGGTGCATCCAGCACAGTATGGCCAACTGGGCAATGGAAGGAATTGTCCTGCTCTACTCTACACTGGTGCAGCCTCATCTGGAGCACTGTGTGCGGTTCTGTGCGCCATAGGATAAAAAAATATATTAAGCTAATGCAGAATGTCCAGAAGAGGGTTACCAAGTTGGTGAAGGGTTTGGAGAGGAAGCTGTATGAGGGGTCGCTAAAGTCACTTGGTTTGTTCAGGCTGGAGAAGAGGAGACTGAGAGGAGAGACCTCATGGCGGCTACAGCTTCCTCACAATGGAAGGAGGCAGGCACCGAACTTTTCTCTTTAGTGACCAATGACAGAACCCGAGGGAAGGGCAGGAAAATGTGCCAGGGGAGGTTTAGGTAGGACACTAGGAAAAGGTTCTTCACTCAAGGGTTGCTGGAGCACTGGAACAGGCTCCCAGGGAGGTGTCACGGCCCCAAGCCTGACAGTGTTCAAGAAGAGACTGGACAATACCATCAGACACACGGTGTGAACTGTGGGCTTGTCATATGCAGGGACAGAAGTTGGACTCGGTGATCCTTGTGGGTCCCTTACAATTCAGGACATTCTATGCTTCTATATCTGTACGTTTTTTATGGTGCTCTCATTGTTGGGAAGGGTCTGCGAAAGTTGGATTGAGCCTTGAGGTTGGAAAGGAAACTGTGGCATGGCACAGAGATGAATGTGGCAGTGGTACTGAGTAGGGTGTGGACATTACCCGCAGTGATGGGTGACGTTGAGCAGTGGGAAGACTTGACTGTGGGAACTGGAAATCTTTGGGTAGATGGTGGGCCATATTGTAAGAAGAAGAATGGGAGCTGATGTGCTTGTCTTGAGAACACGTCCCAGAGTGGGCAATGGAGGATGCCTAGGGGAAAGCATGAGGCAGGTTGGCTATGGAATGTTCTTGCCCAGGAACCTTTATCAGACTCACAAGGATCTGGAGTTGGAGTCCTGAATCTTGAGACAGTGTGTGGTATTGAAGTGCCCACAGTATTTTTTGAGCTTATGATTGTCTCCCACCAGAGACAGTGCCTTGTGCAGAGAAAGGTGTTTAGAGCTGGAGCATGTTATTGTGGTGGAGCAATGTTTGTGTATTTTGGCAGTGATGGCTCCACATGGCACTGAGTAGGGCCTGGGCATGTGGCACTTGGAGGGTGACCTTGAGCAGGGAGAAGTGTTCCCTGATGGAAATGGAGATGCTGGGTAGAACATGGTTTGTGTCATTGGGGGAGAAGTAGAGAACATCTGTTTAGCTGATCTCATTTCCCACGGCATGAAAGACAGGATGGTAGTAGAAAATGTCAAGCAGTGTCCCTGTGCACAGTGCTACTTGCCTGGGATCCTCTGAGGACCTCCAGAAATTCCGCATATCCTCACACCCCAGTCCAGCCTGGCCTTGAATGTCTCCAGGGATGGGAGGCAACCTGGGCCAGTGTTTCACCACTCTCATAGTAAGAAATGTCTTCCTTAAAGATAGTCTAAATCTCCGCTCCTTTTAATTAAAAGCCATCACTCCTTGTCCAGTCACTACAGACCCTATTGAAAAGTCTGTCCCCATCTTTCTTATAAGCCCCCTTTAGGTGTTGAAAGGCAGGAATAAAGTCTCCCCAGAGCCTTCACTGCTGCAGGGTGAACAACCCCAACTCTCTCAGCCTTTCCTCATAAGGAGAGGTCTTCCATCCCTCTGATAATTTTTGTGGCCTTCTCTGGATGTGCTCCAACAGGTCCATGTCTTTCCTGGGCTGAGGACTCCAGAGCTGGACACAGTACTCCAGGTGGGGTCTCACCGAAGTGGAGTAGAGGGGCAGAATCACCTCTCTCAAACTGCTGACCACACTTCTTCTGATGCAGCCCAGGATATATTGGGCTTTCAGGACTGTGAGTGCACATAGTCAGCTTGTGTCCAGGACCTCCAAGTCCTTCTCCACAGGGCTGCTCTCCATCCTTTCATCCCCCAGCCTGTATTGATACCAGGGGTTGCCCTGACCCAGGTGCAGGCCCTTGCATGTAGCCCTTTTGAACCTCAGGAATTTTGCATTGGCTCACTTCTTGAGCTTGTCCAGGTCCTTCTGAATGACATTCTGTCCCTCAGGTGTGGGACATACGGATCCCTGAGGGTCACCGTTCCTCACTGATCTCCGTCTGGACATTGAGCTGTTGACCTCTACCCTCTGGATGCGATGATCCAGTCAGTTCCTCATCCACCCATCCAGCAAATCCATATCTTCTCAATGTAGAGAGAAGGATATTGTGGGGGACAAGGATGTTGTGGGAGACTACATCAAAGGCCTTACAGAAGTCCAGACTGATGACAGCTCTTCCCTTGTCCACTGATGTAGTCACTCTATCATAGAAATCCACTAGTTTGGCCAGGCAGGACTTGCCCTTTTGAAGCCCTGCCAGCTGCCTTTAATCACCTCCCTGTCTTCCATGTGCCTCAGCACAGCTTCTAGGAGGATCTGTTGCACGGTCCTCCCAGGCACAGAGGTGAGGCTGAGTGGTTGGTAGTTTCCAGGATCCTCCTTTCTACCCTTTTTAAAAATGGGTGAAATGTTTCCTTTTTTCCAGTCACCATGGACTTCACCCGACTGACATGACTCTTGAAAAATCATGGATAGGGGTTTGGAAACTACATCAGCCGATTCCATCAGTACAATGGGAGTATTCTTAGTGAAAATGCTGTAGTGTTACCTTTTTGGCTTTTGTTTGGCTGTGTGATGAGTGGCTCATGTTGAAGAAGGATAGGTGTTCTACGGGGATTAATGCCCACAGGTACGGCAGTTCTTGCCACGTTGTTGTGGCAGTGCGTGCCTGCCTGAAAGGAAAAGCAAGAGCTTGCCATTCAGTGTGCAGGTGGAAAATGAGGCAGGAAGAACGGCTCTTTTTTGAGGTATATGAAGACCCAGAAATGTTCAGTTGGAGAAAGAACCCTAAAAACCCTAACAAACAAAACCACAAAAAAAATTGTCCTTCACAGTTCATATAATCCATTCCAGTACTGTGCTCATCAAAATTTTCGCTGTTATCTCACAGAATGAAAGTGGTGCCCGTGCCGTTTAGAGCTGTCCCAACATCACCTTTAGAAATAGTAAAGCTCCCCAGTGCATAACATTTCCCTCTGAGATAGCTGAAGCATTGCAAACCATGAAGGGTCTCCTGCAGAGAGTCTGGATGACATTGCCTCTATTATACCATCTGTGTTCTTTTCTGTAGTGTTCTTATTGATGGAAGGGTCTTCAAAAGCTGGAGTGAACCCTGAGATGGGAAAGGGAACTGTGGTACATCACAGAGACGAATGTGACAATGGCACACTGATGTGAAGTGTTACCTTGAGCAGTGGGAAGGGTTATCTGTGTGAACTGGAAATCCTTGGGAAGATCATGAGCCATGTCGTAAGACAAAAATGGGAGATGAATTGCTTGTCTTGAGAATGCATGTCCCAGAGTGGGGAATGGAGGATGCCTAGAGGAAAGCATGAGGTAGGATGGGCATGGAGTGTTGGATGGTGTGTCCTGTTGTCACACATAGTTAATTTTCATATGTGCACATACATGCCAAGCCCTGCAGAACAGCCCAGCTCTGGTACAAATTCTCCCACCCGAATGACCTTGTGATTGTGCTTGCACTTTGGCATTTGTTGTGGTCCTCTTGAAGAATAAAATCCGTGTGGACTGGGGTCACAGCTGTCACAGCTCTAATCACAGAATCTTATAGAACTTTAACATGCAGCTCTGTGGTGTTTCCACCTGTGATTGCTGAGCAGACACAAAGTATTTAGGGTGAAGTTCCTGAATCTGGGATGGGTCTGTCAGGCAGTGAATTCCTTTGCATCTGTCCATATGTTCTTTGTGCCGATCACAAGGGAAGGTGAAGATGTGGGTCACATGCAGTGTGGGCTTTAGAGCTGGGACGTGTTCTTGTGGTGGAGCGATGTCTGGGTATTGTGGCAGTGATGGCTCCATGTGGCACTGAGTAGAGTCTGGGCATGTGTCACTTGGAGAATTATTTTGTTTGGGGAAGAATGTTGCCTGAGGGAATTGGAGATGCTGGGCAGAACACAGTCTGAGTCACTGCAGAAGCACTGGATAATGTCTGCTTAGCTGTGCAGATGCTGTTCCCATGGCACAGGAGAGGGTGCCAGTAGAAAACCTTGGGAAGAGTTTCAGTGCACAGTGCTGCTCTCCTGGGATCTTCTTGGGACCTCCAGAAGTTTGGCATATCCTCCTTTCCTGATGTTCTGTGTTGTAATATTGCTCTTGAAAGTAATGGCCATACATGCCTTAAGTTTCTTGCTTTTGATGTGGAATGTTGTTGGCCAGACAGAAGTCACTACTCTGGTCTTAGTTTTGCTAGGGAGTGGAAGAAGTGCTCTGCATATTCAAGATGTTGGCAAACCTGTGTTTTGGCACAGTTGAATACGTTCCTTTGGTTTTTTTTCCTTTGGTTTTTTTCCTCCCTGCCTCGCCTCTCGCCCCTTCCCCGACGCCCCTTCTTGCTTCTCCCCTTCTCGCCCTTCTCTCTGCTCTGGTCCTTCTCTCTTGCTCCTTGGGCAGGCGGTAGTGGGAGCCTGGCTGAGCCCCCGGGTGTTGCCGCACCCAGCTGAAGTTAGGGTCGGCAGGTGATTTTTGCTGTTGCGGGTGTGAGTTGTTCTGTCGTCGAATAAAACCATTGTGGCCTGCCTTGAAAGGTGCCACGCCATGGGCGTTCGAGGTGCTCTTGCTTGCTCATGGGTAGCATTTTCACTGTAAGTTGTCGAAGGAATGCAAGGCACACAGGCTGTGCTGGTGACAGTCCTGCAGGCACTATTTAGATTTATTAGTCTTAGTGGCTAAGCATGCACAATGGACTTTTCTTGTTCTCTTTTTGCCACTATGTTGTTGCAGTAGTAAGAAGCATAAACTGCTCAGGTAGACTATTGGAACCCAGGACAAGTGTTAGAAACTGGTATTTGCCTTTTGTTTTGTTTTGTTTTTGTTTTTCCTTCCCTCTTCCTCTCCCACCTTGTGAGCTTTGTGTTTCTGGCTGGACTGGTGGTGTGATGGGCAGTGGCCTCTTTTGACGCACTTTGAATATTTGCATCAGCAGCCATACTTTTATAATCCCTGGAATTTCTCATATCAGTAACAAAAAAAATCAACCCCGCAAAAGTCTCCTACACAGTAGATATCATTTGCTACATTGGTGTGCTCGTTAGCAGTTTTTTCACATCATGAATTCAAAGCTCATTGCCATTAGAGCTGTTCCAATATCATCTTTAGAAAGAGTAACAGTTCTAGGTCTTAAACATTTTCATCTGAAATAGATGAAGAGTATCCCAAGTACAAAATGTCTACTGGGGAACGTCTGGCAAACACCACGTATATGATAATATCTGTATGGTTTTTATGGTGTTGTCATTTCTGGGAAGGGTCTGCAAAAGCTGAAGCAATTCTGACTTGAGAAAGGAAACTGTGGCATGTCACGGAGTTGAATGTAGCAGTGGCACTGGGCAGGACCTGTCCGTGTCCTGTGTGAATGGTGACTTGGAGCAGTGGGTAGGCTTGTCTGCAGGAATTGCAAATCCTTAGGAAGACCATAGGCCATGTCATAAGATGACAAGAATGGGACATAAAATGCAGATGGCTGCTTACTGTCTAATGGTCATTTTCACTCCTGTTTTGGGAAAGGTATTTTGCGAGGGTATCTTACCAATCTGCCACCCTTGTCCAGTGATGGGCACGTATAGCAGCTTCCACAGCTGTTGATGTTGCCTCGGTGTTAAATTTGTGCTCCTGACTTCCCCTACTTGTGCACTTCTACAGTTGGCCTCAGTACAGATGGCATTTTTTTCTTCTCTCATATCGCACATGGCTCACTCCGATATGTGCATGTATGTGACAAACCCTGCAAAGCAGCTCAGCTCTGTTTTTCTGTGGTACAATTAGACATAAGTTACGTGGTTTTAACCACATTACATCAAGTTGATATCGTGATTGCACTTGCACTTTGACATTTTGTATGGGTTTTAAAAAAATAATTAAATCTGTGCATAGTGGAGTCACAGCTGTCAGAACACAATCTTTAAGAAGAACTCTAATTTGCAGCTCTGTGGTGTTTCCTCTGGGATTGCTGAGAAGACACAGAGTGTTCAGGGTGAAGCTCAGGCATCTGGGAAGAGTCTGACAGATAGTGAATACCTTTGCATCCATCCATATGTTCTTTGTGCTGATCACAAGGGAAGGTGAGGATGTCCAAGGCCTAGGTCATGCTCAGAGTGGGGATTAGGGTTGGAGCGTGTTCTTGTGGTGGAGCAAGGTGTGGGTATTGTGGCAGTGATGCTCTGAGTGACACCAAGCAGGGTCTGGGCATGTAACACTGGGAGAGTGACAGTGAGTGGGGAAGAGTGTTGCCTGAGTGAAATGGAGATGCTGAGTAGAACACAGTCTCTGTCATTAGGTGAGGACTGGACAATATCTGCTTAGCTGAGGACCCTATTTCCCAGGGCGCAAGATACAGGATGCCAGTAGAGAACCTTGAGAAGAGGCCTGATGCCGCGCTGCTTGCTTGGGATTGTCTCAGGAACTCCAGAATATCTGCACATCTGACCTCTAGAAGTTCTGTACATCCTTGCACCCTTTTGTCCTCTGTGGTAATCCCATGTGATGTGAAAACATCTGCCATAGGCTCCTTTAATAATTTGCTCCTGAACGTGGTATGCTGTTGGAGAACCAGAAGGTTTTTGAAATGTAGGTCACTTTCACTTCTCTAAAGCCCCTTCGGTCATCTTGCTGCTCACCTCCCTTCTTAGGCAGATGAAGGAGTTTTCTTCTTTCAGCAAAAACTCCCACCCTGTTGGCTTTTCCTCTTTCTTAGTGGCATTGTGTTTGTAACAGTGGATGAGATGCATATGTTAGAATTTTCCCAGCTGTCTGGTTGCAAAGTTTTGGACCAATTGCCATCAGTGTGGGAGATGGCTTCTCCACTCTCCTGAGTTGAGACTGACTTTGAGAGAATCTCCTTTGCGTTCAGGTCTCCCTTCTGCTTCCCATGTGATAAGAAGTGCGTAAGGGAGCACTGTGCATTGTCCAGTGAGTCAGAGGCTTTTGCAGAACATGAGTGATTTTTTTCCTGTTGATGTTACTCAGAAATGTTAAGGGTAAATGTCCCTTAGAAGCAATTCTCCTGCCCTGAAAACGATTCTTATTCTGAAGAAACAACAAGTGAAGCTACAGGTAAGTCAAGAATACTTAAAGAAGGTGTGTTTGAGAGACAGTTGTACTTTTGTTCCTGTTCAGTCATGATATCTTCCTGTTGTTTCTACAGAATTTTGCTTGGATTGTGATGCCTGTAGGTTTGAAGCAGCAAAGCTCCACTGGCTGCTCTCATTCCTTTTCTGCTGCTTCCAGGCACAGCATGAGCTGGTGGCAGCAAGCACGGATGGTGGAGGAACCCCACTGTGTTTGTGGAGTGAATGTGTTGGATGTTGAGGGGATGTTCTCAGAGAAAATGTCGTGGTGTAACCCTGGCGGTACTTGTTTGGCTGTGTGACAGGTGGCTCATGCTGATGAAGGAGAGGTATGCTGTGGGGACTACTGCTCCTGGATACTGGGGTTCTTGCTGTGTTGTTCATGCAGTGCATGCCTGCCTGAAAGGGAAAGCAAGAGCTTGACATTTACTGTGCATGTGGAAAATGAGGCCAGAATAATAGCTCTGCATCGAGGTACAGGAAGAATGCTTGGGAGCTGTGGTTGCCCCATGCTTTTTTAGCCTTTGTGGAGGATTGTTGTGCTGAGCTCTGATGGCTTTGAGTTCCAGAATGAGAGATTCCCCTGCATTGTTTGGACTCATTGGAGCCTGTTTTTATTATTTGTCCAGGTACCTCGGGCTTGGGCTTGTGTTTCAGAGCGGGGGGTGGATTCTCTTTTGATGTGGCAGAGCTGTTCTTTGCCAGACGATTGCCTTGCTCTGTTTTTTCCTGGATTGTCGAGTGGACTGGAGGCAGAAGAGTGTGGTCTTCTTCCAGAAGAGAAGGGAAGGGGAGGTGAAGGGGCAGTCTGTCTGTCTGGCATAGACTGGAGGAAAGCAGGAAGTTTGTTCCCCGTCCAGAGGTATGGAAAGCATAAGAGAAGAGGAAGGAGAGCTTTTGCCAAAGGGTATTTCCATGCTTTATGGTAAGTGTGGTGTAGTGGTGTGGAAAATCTTTTGGTAAATGCGGAAAAGAAGAAACACGGATGGAAGCAGAAAAGAACAGGAGCCAAAGATATGACATGCCAGACCACGAAAGAATATGGAAGGGAAAGAACAGAAAAGAAGAAAGAGAAAAGGAAGAGAGGTCGAAAGAGGAGGGAAGAGAGGATAAGGAAGAAGGGAAGAATGGGAAGGGAAGCTCTAAAGGAAGGAATCTATGGAAGGAAAGAGCGAGGAAGGGAGGAAGGAAGGGATGATAGAGGAGATTACCAGCATGCACTGACCTTGTCTCTCCGTGGTTAATGGAGTTTAGCAGCATGCAGCGATGCTATCACTCTATAGAGAAAGGTGGTGAGGGAGAGAAAGAAGGAGGAAAGAAGAGGAAAAACAACCCGAGGAAGGACGACATAAGACAAAGTAAGAAAAGAAGGAAGATGACATCGAGGAGAAAGAAAGGAAGAAATCAAAAAGGAGCTTACCAGAGTGCAGCTATGTTATCGCCAGTTGCTGAACTGACAGTTGCTTGACAGTCTCGACTTGCTGAACTGAATTCCTCTGAAAGCCTCCGTCTTGGTTAGAGGACCGCGCTAAGGCGCTGATGTGCCGTAATTAGGGCTGATGTCCCGTAATTAGCACTCAGGCCTACGTCTTTGATGGTTTCGCCGTAGCGTGGGAGGTGGCTGGCAAGCTACAAGTGGGTTAAAGACGAGAGAAAAACAGAAAAATTGAAAGGGGAGTACGGAAATTGGATCGGCAGGGAGAAAAGGATAAAGAGAAGGAAGAAAGAAAAAAAAACAAAAGGAGGAAAGAAAAAAAAACAGAGAGAGAAAGAAAACAAAGTAGAAAAAGAAGATGAAAACTTAAGAAAGAGAAAAGAATACAGAATGAAGAAGAAATAAAGGAAGAGGGAAGAAAGGTATCTGATCAAAAAAACGAGTGAGGAAGCAAGAAAGATAGAAAGGAATGAACAAGAAAAAGAAAGAGGAGAAGAGAATGGAGAGCTCTGAGAGGAGCTGAGCAGCGCGGTGGCGAAGTGGGAGCGTGTGCGGCGGCGGAGCAGCACACGGTGTCGCTGCAGGCTCAGAAACGGCGGCCGAGCGGCTGGGCGGCTCCGCCCCGGTGCGGCGGAGAGCCCGGCTGTGAGCGCGGGGGGGCGGCGCGGGGCGGGCAGGAGAGCCGGTGCGTCCGGGCGGCGGCGGGGAGCCGTGCGGGACCTCGGCGGGTGGCGGCGGCGGCGGCAGAAGCAGCGATGTGCGTGTGGTGGGGGCCCGTGGTGCGGGTGCTGGTGCTGCAGGCGGCCTGGGCGCTGGTCGGCGGGCAGGTGCGGTACTCGGTGCCGGAGGAAGCCAAGGCCGGGACGGTGGTGGGGCGTCTGGCGCAGGACCTGGGCCTGGAGGCGGGCGAGGCGGAGGCGCGGCGGCTGCGGCTGGTGTCGCAGGGCCGGCGGGCGAGCGTGGAGCTGAGCGGGGCGAGCGGGGCGCTGGTGGTGAGCTCGCGGCTGGACCGGGAGGAGCTGTGCGGGAAGAGCGCGCCGTGCGCCCTGCGCCTGGAGGTGCTGGTGGAGCGGCCGTTGCGCGTGTTCCATGTGGAGCTGGAGGTCACCGACATCAACGACAACGCCCCGCTCTTCCCCGCAGCCCGGAAAAACCTCAGCATCGCGGAATTGTCGGTGCCTGGGTCTCAGTTTCCTCTGGAGGGCGCGTCGGATGCAGATATCGGAGCCAACGCGGAGCTTTCCTATACACTCAGCCCCAGCGAACATTTCAGAGTAGAGGAAGAAAACACTAACTCGCGCATTAATTCTCTGTTTCTGGTGCTCACGAAAGCACTGGACCGCGAGACGCTGCCTGTGCACCGGTTGGTGCTGACGGCGAGTGATGGGGGCCGGCCGTCTCTGACGGGCACGATGGAGCTGGTGATCTCGGTTCTGGACGCGAACGACAACGCGCCCCAGTTCAACCAGACCGTGTACAACGTGCTCTTACCCGAAGACGCCTTAAAGGGGAAAATGGTGACCCAGGTGAACGCAACGGATCTGGACGAAGGACTAAATCGAGAAATTACTTATGAAATCGATACTGTTGTTCCTTCTGCCTCAAATGTATTCAGCATCGATGCAAAAAGCGGGGAGATCAGACTAACGGGCGCCCTGGATTTTGAAACGGTCGCTTTCTACCACCTACAAATTAAGGCGACAGATAAGGGGACGCTCCCGCTGTCAGGTCACTGCAAGGTGTTGGTGGAAGTGCTGGACGTGAACGACAACGCGCCGGAGGTGTGGGTGACGTCGCTGTCGGTGCCGGTGCCGGAGGACGCGTCGGTGGGGACGGTGGTGGCGCTGCTGAGCGTGTCGGACCGGGACTCGGGGGCGAACGGTCGTGTGCGCTGCGCGGTGTGGCCGGCGGCGCCGTTCGGGCTGGTGTCGACGTTCGCGGGGTCGTACTCGCTGGTGCTGCGGGAGGCGCTGGACCGGGAGCGGGTGTCGGAGTACGAGGTGGAGGTGCGGGCGGAGGACGGCGGGTCGCCGTCGCTGCGCGGGCGTCGCGGGCTGCGGGTGCCGGTGTCGGACGTGAACGACAACGCGCCGGCGTTCGCGCAGGCCGTGTACACGGTGCTGGCGCGGGAGAACAACGCGGCGGGCGCGGAGCTGGCGCGTGTGTGGGCGCGGGACCCGGACGAGGCGGCCAACGGGCGCGTGCGGTACTCGGTGTGGGAGGGCGGCGTGGGCGGGGGCGCGTCGGCGGGCGGGGGGTGGCGTCCGGCGTCGAGCTACGTGTCGGTGGACGCGGAGAGCGGGCGTGTGTGGGCGCTGCAGCCGTTGGACTACGAGGAGGTGCAGGTGCTGCAGTTCGAGGTGCGGGCGGTGGACGCGGGGGAGCCGCCGCTGTGCGGCAACGCCACGGTGCAGCTGTTCGTGGTGGACGAGAACGACAACGCGCCGGCGCTGCTGCCGGCTGGAAGCGGCGGGCCGGGGCCCGGGGTGGTGGGCGAGGCGGCGTCGGGGCCGGGTTCGGTCTCGGGGGCGCTGTGGGCGTGGGCGGCGTGGGGGGCGCCGGCGGGGCAGGTGGTGGCGAAGATCCGTGCGGTGGACGCGGACTCGGGCTACAACGCGTGGCTGCGCTACGAGCTGTGGGAGCCGCGGGGGAAGGGCCCATTCCGCGTGGGGCTGTACAGCGGCGAGGTGAGCACGGCGCGGGCGCTGGAGGAGGCGGACGGCCCGCGGCAGAGGCTGGTGATCGTGGTGCGGGACCACGGGGAGCCGGCGCGCTCGGCCACGGCCACGCTGAGCGTGTCGCTGGTGGAGGGCGCCGAGGCGGCGCTGGCGGCCGCGGGCTCATCGTCGTCATCCGGGGCGGGGCTGCGTCCGGCGGAGGGCGGTGCGGCAGCGCCAGGAGCGGCGGCGACGACGAACGTGTGGCTGGTGGTGGCCATCTGCGCGGTGTCGAGCCTGTTCCTGCTGGCGGTGGTGCTGTACGGGGCGTCGCGCTGGGCGCCGCGGGCTGGCGTGCTGGCGGGGCCCGGGCCGGCGACGCTGGTGTGCGCCAGCGAAGTGGGGAGCTGGTCGTACTCGCAGCGCCAGAGCCGGAGCCTGTGCGTGGCGGACGGCGCGGGCAAGAGCGACCTGATGGTTTTCAGCCCCAACTTCCCGCCGCCGCCCGGCCCCGCGGCGAAGGAGACGCAGCCGGAGCCGCCCGCTCTCCTGGACACGGTCAGTGTCGCCCACTGTCTTGTCTCTCGCTCCTTTCCCTCGTGTCCCTTCTGTATGCCGTGTCCCTTTTCTCCCTCTCCCTGGGCAGGCGGTGATGGGAGCCCGGCTGAGCCCCCGAGGCCTGCGGGTAGTGGGTGATTGGCAGGTGCTTAGGGATGTTAACGGGATCTTTGCATCAGCCTTGGCGTCCTTGGCAGAGACCCTCTGCTCTTTCTGTGTGGGCAGCTAAAGAAAGGTGTTGCCTCAGCCAGGAGCAGTTGTATTTCTTGGCTACGCATTGCTGTTCTTGGTGTGAGTTGTTCTCCCGTCGAATAATATCGCTGCGGAATTCGGTGAGGTGCCACGCCGACTGCTGTCTAGACGCTCTTGCTTGCTGGTGTGTAGCATTTACACCCGAGCTTGCTGAAGGAGTGCAAGTCACGCACTCTACGGTGGTCACAGTTCCCCAGGCACTATTTCCAGTTTTATTAGTCTTGTTGACAAGACAGGCAATGGGCACTTTTATTGGTTCCTTTTTGCTACTATGTTACTTACATATGTAGAAGCAAAAAATACTCAGGTAGAGGAATGGAACCCAAGGTGGGAGTTGGAAATCGGCCTTTGCTTTTCCTTCTATTTTGTTTTTCTGCCCCTTTTCCTTGCTCTGCTTTTGAGCTTTGTGTTCCTGGCTGGACAGTCGTTGTGATGGATGCTGTCCTTTTTTGATGTTTTTGAATATTTGCAGAGCAGTGGTACTCTAATAAATCCGTCAACTCAACCATATTTTCCCACACAGTAGATATTATTTGTTTTATTGATGTGATCATCAGTATTTCACTTGTTCTCTCACATTAGGAATCAAAGTTCATTGCTGTTAGACGTGTCCCAATATCACCTTTAGAAAGAGTATCGGTCCCAGGTCTAAAACAGTTCTGTCTGAGGTAAAGGCATTTCCCAATATGAAGGGTCAGCTCCAGAGCATCTGCTGACACGGTGTATGTGATAATGTCTGTATGTTTTTTATGATGCTGTCATTGGTGGGAATGCTCTACAAAAGCCAGAGTGAGCTGGGAAATGAAACTGTGGCATGTCACAGAGGTCAATGTGGCAGAGGCACTGAGTAGGGCCTGGTTATGTCCTGATGTGAATGGTGACCTTGAGCAATGGGAAGACTTGTTTAAAGTAACTGGAAATCCTTGGGAAGACCATAGGCCATGTCATACGATGAGGAGAATAGGAGATAATCTGCTTGTCTTAAGAACACAAGTTCCAAGCGTGAGGCAGGTGTGGCACAAGGTCTTCTTGACCAAGATACACTCCCAGACTCTATGGATCTGGTGTTGGAAGCTCTCCTAATCATGAGATAGTATGTGCTATTGAAATGCTCTCAATCTTCTTTGAAGTTATGAATATCTCCCACCAGAGACAGTCCCTTGTGCTGCTACCTGCCTGCCATAGCCAATGTGTTGTTAAGGGGTGAGATGCAGACGGCTGAATAGTGTCTGACAGACCTTTTCCATCTAGTTTTGAGAAAGACACTGTGGGAGGGTGGCAGTTCAGTCTGCTGTCCTTGCACAATGTTGGGCATGTACAGGAGGTTCCACAGCCATTTATCTTACCATGATGGTTTCTTTCTTCTCCTCAGGCAAGATTTTTAAGGGCATATGAGGAGGTGGGTGTGATCTTTGTGCTCCTGACTTCCCCTACTTGTGCATTTGCACAGTTGTCCTCAGTAGAAATACTGTGTCCTGTTACACATGGCTTGTTCTGATATATGCATGTACCTACCAAGCCCTGCAGAGCAGCCCAGCTCTGGTTCTCTGTAGTACAAATTTCCCCACCCAGTTGATAACTGTGTATGCACTTGTGGCTTGACATTTGGAGTGTTCTTTTTAAATAATAAAATTTGTGCAGACTGGGATTTGAGCTGTCACAACTCTCCTCACAGAATCTGTAAGAACTCTAACATGCAGTGCTATGGTGTTTCCATCTGAGATTGCTGAGAAGACACAAAGTATTCTCAGGGTGAAGCTCAGGCACCTGGGAAGAGTCTGCCAGATAGTGAATACCATTGCATCCATCCATATATTCTTTGTGCTGGTCACAAGGGAAGGTGAGGATGTCCAGAGGCCTAGGTCATGCTCAGAGTGGGGATTAGATTTGGGGCATGTTCTTGTGGGGGAGCAAGGTGTGGGTATTGTGGCAGTGATGCTCTGAGTGGCACCAAGCAGGGTCTGGGCATGTATCACTGGGAGAGTGACAGTGAGTGGGGTAGGGTGTTGCCTGAGTGAAATGGAGATGCTGGGTAGAACACAGTCTGTGTCGCTGTAGAAGCACTGGATAATGTTTGCTTAGATTGAATTATTTTCTATGGTGTAGGATAGGGGGTGCCAGTAGAAGATCTTGAGAAGATACCCAGCACACAGTGCTGCTTTCCCATGCACTGCTGAGGACCTCGAGAAGTTCTGCAAATCCTTGCATCCTTTTGTCTTCCATAGTATTCCTGTGTGATGTGAGGACATCTGCCATAGGCTTACTTTAATAATTTTCTCCTGAACATGGTATGCTATTGATCAAACAGAAGGTTTTTGAAATGTGGATCGCTTTGACTTCTCTAAAGCCCTCCTCAGTCACGTCTCTTCTCATCTCCCCTGCTAGACAAGGGAAGAAGTGCTCTCCATATTGAAGATTTTGCCAAAGCTTGCATTTCTATATGCATGGAATGGGTTCTTTTAGTTTTCTTCTCTCAGCAAAATCTCCCACCCTTATGGTTTTTCATGTCTCACATTGGCATTGTGTTTGGAACAGTGGTTGAGATGCAGATGTCAGAATTTTCACAGCTGTGTGCTTGCAGAGTTTTGGACCAACTGGCATCAGTGTGGGGGATGGCTTTTCCACTTTCCTGAACTGAGGTTGATGTTGAGAGAATATCCTTAGCTTTCAGGTCTCCCTTCTGCTTGCCCTGTGATAGAAGTGCAGAAGGGAGCACTGCACACTGTCCAGTAATTTTGAGGCTTTTGCAGAATGAGTGAGTTTTTCTGTTGAGGTACTGTAGAAATTTTAGGGGAAAAAGTCCCTTAGAAGCAATTCCCCAGCATGAGCTGATGGCAGCAAGCACAGATAGAGGAGGGACCCCAGTGAGTTTGCAGAGTGCATGCAGTGGGTGTCAAGGGGATGTTCTCCGTGAAAATGTCTCGGTGTTACCTTGGTGGTGTTTGTTTGGCTGTGTGACAGGTAGGTCATGCTGATGAAGGAGAGGTATTCCATGGGGAGTTCTGCTTCTGGATATTGAGGTTCTTGGTGTGTTCTTCCTGCATTGCGTGCCTGCCTGAAAGGGAAAGCAAGAGCTTGATTTCAGCATCCAAGTGGAAAACGAGGACAGAAGAACAACTCTTAATTGAGGTACATGAAGAGAGCTTGAGAGCTGTGGTTGTCATGTGTGTTTAAAGCCTTAGTGCGGGATTGTGCTGGGTTGTGATGAGTTTGAGTTAACAAATGAGAGACTCCCCTTCATTGTTTGGACTCATTGGAGCCAGTTTGTATTGGTGTCCAAGTATCTGGGACTTGGTCTTGTGTTTCTGAGGGTGGTGCATTCTGTTCTGATGTAGCAGAGATGTTTCTTTACCACATGATTGCCTTCCTCGGTTACGTGCTGGGTCCTTGAGTGGACTGGAGGCAGAAGAGTGTGGTCTTCTTCCAGAGTGGAAGGGGGCTGAGGTGAAGACACAGTCTGTGTCTTGCATAGGCTGGATGAAAGCAGGAAGGTTGTTCCTTTCTGGAGGCATGGATGGTGGAATGGAAGGCGAATGAGAATTCTTGCCATTTCCATGCCACGTGGCTCATGTGGAAAATATTTTAGTCAACGTGAAAAATAAAAGAAGAGACAATAACAGGAGCAGAAGCAAAGACTAGGCATGGATGTGGCAGGCTGGACCCAGAAAGAAAACGGATGAGAAAGAATATAAGGAGGAAAGAGGAACGAAGGAAGAGAAAATGGAAGAGAGAAAAAAAAAGAAAAGGAAAAGAAGTCAAAAGAGAAAGAAAGAGATGAAAAGGAAGAAGGAAATAATGGGTAGGAAGCAGGAAAGCAAAGAATCTATGCCAGGAAAAAGGAAGGATGTGAGAAAGAAAGGAGAAGGAAGGGATGATAGAGGAGATTAGCAGCATGCACCGATGTTATCTCTGCATGGTTAATGGAGTTGAGGACGTCGACAGGCTCGGTACTTAGGGACAGTGTGTAAGGCTTGATGAAAAGTCGTGAGGAAGAGGAAAGACCTCTTGCCTGAGAGCATGTCCGTGTTCCATGTCGAGTGTGATAAAATCATGTAGGAAACATATTGGTAAAGGGAAGAAGAAGAGAAGGGAAGGCCAGGAAAGTGATAAGAAGAGAAGGACTAAGGTAACAGTGAAGACAAGGAACGATAGAAATAAAGGCAAACGGGTACAAATCAAACAATAGAGATAAAGAAGAGAAAGAAGAGAAAGAAGAGAAAGAAAGAAGAGAAAGAAAGGAAGGAAGGAAGGAAGAAAGAAAGAGAAAGAAAGAAAGAAAGAAAGAAAGAAAGAAAGAAAGAAAGAAAGAAAGAAAGAAAGAAAGAAAGAAAAAGAAAAGACAAATGAGTTTACTACCATGCAGCGATGCTTTCACTGTATATGGAAAAGTGGTGAGGGAGAGAAAAAAGGGAAAAAAGGAGGAAAAGAAAGAAGCAAACGAGGAAGGACGACATGAGACAAGAAACTAAGGAAAGAGGATGACAACGAGGATAAAAAAAAAAAAGGAAGAACCTATAAAGAATATTATTAGAACGCAACAACATTACCTCTAGATGCCGAACAGAACTGGTCCCTATCTGTCCCCGCCTCGGTTAGAGTACCGCTTCCCGCGCTGATGGCTCCGTCTTTTGGCGGTCTCCGCCGCGGCGGCAGCGGGAATGGATGAGCTGCGAGAGGTGGTAAGGGTGGAGACAAGGATGGAAAGAGAGAAAAGGAAGTATAGACTAGAGAAGGGTATGCAAAGACAGAAAATAAGAAGGAAGGGAAGAAAAGAAAATCAGAGAAAAGAAAGCAGGAAGAGAAGAAGGAAAACGAGTAAAAATACCATATTTAAAAGTAGAAAACAGTAAGACAGAATAAGGATGAGGGAAATTAAGATGCAAAGAAATGAACCTATGCGAACAAGCAGTTAAAAGGCAAGGAAGAAAGATATGAAAGTGGGAAGAAATCAGAAAAAGAAAGAGGAGAAGGCAAGAGAGAGCCGAGAGAGGAGCTAAGCAGCGCGGAGGCGACGGTGGGAGCGTGTGCGGCGGCGGAGCAGCACACGGTGTCGCTGCAGGCTCAGAAACGGCGGCCGAGCGGCTCGGCGGCTCCGCCCCGGTGCGGCGGAGAGCCCGGCTGTGAGCGCGGGGGGGCGGCGCGGGGCGGGCAGGAGAGCCGGTGCGTCCGGGCGGCGGCGGGGAGCCGTGCGGGGCCCGGGCGGGTGGCGGCGGCGGCGGCAGCAGCGATGGGCGAGTGGTGGGGGCCCGTGGTGCGGGTGCTGGTGCTGCAGGCGGCCTGGGCGCTGGTCGGCGGGCAGGTGCGGTACTCGGTGCCGGAGGAAGCCAAGGCCGGGACGGTGGTGGGGCGTCTGGCGCAGGACCTGGGCCTGGAGGCGGGCGAGGCGGAGGCGCGGCGGCTGCGGCTGGTGTCACAGGGCCGGCAGGCGAGCGTGGAGGTGAGCGGGGCGAGCGGGGCGCTGGTGGTGAGCTCGCGGCTGGACCGGGAGGAGCTGTGCGGGAAGAGCGCACCGTGCGCCCTGCGCCTGGAGGTGCTGGTGGAGCGGCCGCTGCGCGTGTTCCACGTGGAGCTGGAGGTCACGGACATCAACGACAACGCCCCGCTCTTCCCCGCCGCCCGGAAAAACCTCAGCATCACGGAGTTAACCACGATGCCAGGGTCTCGGTTTCCTCTGGAGGGCGCGTCGGATGCAGATATTGGAGCCAACGCGGAGCTCTCCTACACACTCAGTCCCAGCGAGTATTTCACTGTAGAGGAAGAAAACAGTAATTCGCGCAGTAAATCCCTGTTTCTGGTGCTCACGAAACCTCTGGATCGCGAGACGCTGCCTGTCCACCACTTGGTGCTGACGGCGAGTGACGGGGGCCGGCCGTCTCTGACGGGCACGATGGAGCTGGTGATCTCGGTGCTGGATATAAATGATAACGCGCCTCAGTTCAACCAGTTGGTATACAGCGTACAACTGCTCGAAGACGCCTTAGAGGGGACAGTGCTGGTTCGGGTGAATGCCACGGATCCGGACTTGGGAACATATGGAGAAGTGATTTACGAAATTGATACTATTGTTCCTCCCTCGCTCTCAGATATATTCAGCATAGATGTAAAAAGTGGAGATATCAGGCTGACGGGCGCCCTTGACTTCGAAACAGTTGCTTTCTACGACCTACAAATTAAGGCAAAAGATAAGGGAACGCCCCCTTTGTCGGGTCACTGCAAGGTGTTGGTGGAGGTGCTGGACGTGAACGACAACGCGCCGGAGGTGTGGGTGACGTCGCTGTCGGTGCCGGTGCCGGAGGACGCGTCGGTGGGGACGGTGGTGGCGCTGCTGAGCGTGTCGGACCGGGACTCGGGGGCGAACGGTCGTGTGCGCTGCGCGGTGTGGCCGGCGGCGCCGTTCGGGCTGGTGTCGACGTTCGCGGGGTCGTACTCGCTGGTGCTGCGGGAGGCGCTGGACCGGGAGCGGGTGTCGGAGTACGAGGTGGAGGTGCGGGCGGAGGACGGCGGGTCGCCGTCGCTGCGCGGGCGTCGCGGGCTGCGGGTGCCGGTGTCGGACGTGAACGACAACGCGCCGGCGTTCGCGCAGGCCGTGTACACGGTGCTGGCGCGGGAGAACAACGCGGCGGGCGCGGAGCTGGCGCGTGTGTGGGCGCGGGACCCGGACGAGGCGGCCAACGGGCGCGTGCGGTACTCGGTGTGGGAGGGCGGCGTGGGCGGTGTCGCGTCGGCGGGCGGGGGGTGGCGTCCGGCGTCGAGCTACGTGTCGGTGGACGCGGAGAGTGGGCGTCTGTGGGCGCTGCAGCCGTTAGACTACGAGGAGGTGCAGGTGCTGCAGTTCGAGGTGCGGGCGGTGGACGCGGGGGAGCCGCCGCTGTGCGGCAACGCCACGGTGCAGCTGTTCGTGGTGGACGAGAACGACAACGCGCCGGCGCTGCTGCCGGCTGGAAGCGGCGGGCCGGGGCCCGGGGTGGTGGGCGAGGCGGCGTCGGGGCCGGGTTCGGGCTTGGGGGCGCTGTGGGCGTGGGCGGCGTGGGGGGCGCCGGCGGGGCAGGTGGTGGCGAAGATCCGCGCGGTGGACGCGGACTCGGGCTACAACGCGTGGCTGCGCTACGAGCTGTGGGAGCCGCGGGGGAAGGGCCCGTTCCGCGTGGGGCTGTACAGCGGCGAGGTGAGCACGGCGCGGGCGCTGGACGAGGCGGACGGCCCGCGGCAGAGGCTGGTGATCGTGGTGCGGGACCACGGGGAGCCGGCGCGTTCGACCACGGCCACGCTCAGCATGTCGCTGGTGGAGGGCGCCGAGGCGGCGCTGGCGGCCGCGGGCTCATCGTCGTCATCAGGGGCGGGGCTGCGTCCAGCAGAGGGTGGTGCGGCAGCGACAGGAGCGGCGGCGACGACGAACGTGTGGCTGGTGGTGGCCATCTGCGCGGTGTCGAGCCTGTTCCTGCTGGCGGTGGTGCTGTACGGGGCGTCGCGCTGGGCGCCGCGGGCGGGCGTGCTGGCGGGGCCCGGGCCGGCGACGCTGGTGTGCGCCAGCGAAGTGGGGAGCTGGTCGTACTCGCAGCGCCAGAGCCGGAGCCTGTGCGTGGCGGACGGCGCGGGCAAGAGCGACCTGATGGTTTTCAGCCCCAACTTCCCGCCGCCGCCCGGCCCCGCGGCGAAGGAGACGCAGCCGGAGCCTCCCACTCTCCTGGACACGGTCAGTGTCCCCCACTGTCTTGCTTCTCGCCCTTTCGCGACACCTCGTCTCCCTTCTGTCCCTTTTCTCTTCTGTCCTTTCACTCTCTTCTCCCCACTGTGTCCGTTTTCTGTTGCTCCCTGGGCGGGTGGTGAAAGGATCCGGGCTGAGCCCCCGGGGCCCGCGGGTAGTGGCTGCTTGGCGGGGGCTTCAGGATGTGAACAGACCTTTGCATCAGCCTTGGCGTTCTTGGCGGAGCCCTCCAGCTCTTGCTTGTGAGAGAACTGAAGGAAGATATTGCCTCACCCACCAGCAGTTTTATTTCTCTAGGTGAAATTTAGTATTCTGGGTGGAATGACATCAGTGCAAATTGTGTTGAGAGGTGCCATGACATGGGCTCTCGAAGGCTCTTGTTGACGCTGAGTAGTATTTCCACCTGAGCTTGCTGAAGGAGTTCTTTTCATGCAGGCTGAAGTGCTAACTGTTCTCCAGGCACTATTTATTTCTTACTACCTTTGATGAGCGTGGACAGTGCTGGTATCAGCATTGTGGAAAACTCTGTCCTCCTCCTCTTAGATTGTCTTCTGCAAGAGGTGTGATGTGAGGTGACAGTTAAGACTACCAAGTTTTCTCTCCCTGTGTTTTTCCAACCAGTCATCGAGTATGTAGGGAAGATGTGGCAGACATTTTCTCTGTTCTTTTTCTAAGTATTTTGTTACTCGGTAGCATAAAGCGTTCGGGCAGAGGTACGTGTTAGAAACGGCTTTTTTGTTGTTGTTCTTATCCTGCTTTGCCTGTTCCCTAGGTTATGGATTGATATTCCTCATCAGAGAAGTAGCATGAAATATGCTGTACTGTTTTGATGTTGGTTTGGTATTTGTATCAAAAGCTGCATTGTTTCAGAAATCCTGGAAATCTTATTTTCTGAAAATAAAAAACAAGTGAGCAAACAAACAAGCAAAACAAAAGAAAGCAAAATGCCACAAAAATGAACTACCCTTCTGCAATAAAAGCAAAATAATATTCTCCTACACAGTTGATATAATCTGTTATGGTGCTGTGCACATGAAGATTTGGGTTTTTCTCTCAGGGTGTGAAATCAGTGCCTGTGCTCTAAATGCAGCTGTCTGACATCACCTATGGAAATAGTATTTTTTCCAGGTCTGCCACGTTTCCATCGAAGATAGCTAAGCTTTGCCAAACAGGATGGGTCAACAGCTGAGTTTGCTGACACCGTGTATATGATACCTCTGTCTAGTTTTTAACATGCTGTCATTGCTGGGAAGGGTCTGCAGAAGTCAGATCGAGCCATGGGGTGGGAAAGGAGAATGTGGCATGTCACAGAGGTATGAATAGAGGAGTTGCACTGAATAGAGCCTGTCCATGTCCTGATATGTCCTTGAGCAGTAGGAAAACTTGTCTGAGGGAACTGGAAATCCTTGAGAAGGCCATTGGCCATGTCTTAAGATGACGAGAATGGGAGATGAAGTGCTTGTCTTGAGAAGACACGTCCCAGAGTGGGGAATGGAGGATGCCTAGAGGAAAGCATGAGGCAGGATGGGCACAGGGTGTTGTTTTGCAGGATCCTTTCCCAGGATCCATGGGTCTGAAATTGGAGGTCTTCCTGATGGTGAGATACTGTGTGGTATTGAAATGCCCACAGTATTCTTTAAGGCTATGAGTATCTTCCACGAGGGAGATATCTCCTACCACTTGTGCTGCTGCCTGCCTGCTATAGGGAATGTGTTGGTTAGAGGGCATGAGATGCAGACTGCTGAATAGTGTCTGATTAATATTTTTACTGTTGTTTTAGGAAGGGTGGTGTGGGAGGGTGACATTTCAATCTTCGGTCATTGTGCGGTGGTGGGTATCTGGAGCAGCTTCCATAGCCATTGATGCTGCCATGGTGATTCCTTGATCTTCTTCAAGTAGGTTTTTAAGGGCACATGATTCCTTGATCTTCCTCAGGTAGGTTTTTAAGGGCACATGGGTAGGTAGATAAAATCTTTGTGCACTCAGCTTCCCCTCCTTATGCACTTCTACAGTTGCCCTCGGTAGTGATGGTGTGTCATCTTGTCTGTTTAAACTCGTTCTGATATGGATACATAGACACAAAACCCTGCACAGCAGCCTAGCTCTGGTGTTCTATTGTGGAAATTATCCCACTCAGTTGATATTGTGAGTATACTTGCATTTGCACTTCACCATTTTGTGTGGTTTTCTCAGGGAATGAAATCCACATGGGCTGGCATCAGAGCAGCCACAGCTCTGATCACAGAATCTTCAAGAAACATTAATCTGCAGCACTGTGGTGTTTCCATCAGAGATTGCTGAGAAGGCAGAAATGTTCAGGGTGAGTTCATACACTTGGGAAGAGTCTGTCAGACACTGTGTGTCTTTGCTTGCCTCCATATGTTCTTTGTGCTGATCACAAAGAAAGGTGAGGATGTGGAAAGGCCTGGGTCATTCTCAGGGTGGGCTTTAGAGCTGGGGCATGTTCTTGTGGTGGAACAATGTCTGGGTGTTGTGGCAGTGACCCTGTGAGCAGCACTGAGTAAAGCCTGGGCATGCATCACAGGGAGTGTGAGCTTGGGCAGTGAAGGGTGTTGCCTGAGGGAAATGGAGATGCTGGGCAGAAGATGATCTGTCATTGGGGAAGGACTGGACAACGTCTGTTTAGGTGAGATCCTGTTCTCAGGGCATGGGATAGAGGATGCCAGTAGAAAAACTTGTTCCCAGCACACAGTGCTACTTTCCCACAGTCTCCTTAGAACATCTAGAAGTTCTGCATATGTTTGGGCACTGTTGTTTTTTGTGATATTGCTACTTTGTGAAATCATCTGACATACATGCCTTTAATCACTTGTGTTTGAAGTGGAACATTGTTGCTCAAACAGAAACTTGTACAAATTCTGATCATGCTGCCAGCCTTCGCTGAACGTCTTCCTCTTTATCGTTGTGCTCTTAGTCTTACTAGGCAGGGGAAGAAGTGCTCCCCATATCCAAAATGTTGGCAGACCTTACATTTCAATACAGCAGGATGGGACTGGTTGGTTTTCTTCTCTCCTTTTTCTATAACTTCCCACCCTTTTAGCTTTTTCTTCCCACTCTGTGGCAACGTGTTGGTAATATTGGATGAGATGCAGACTACATATTTTAGTGGCTGTCAGGTTGCAGGTGTTTAGGTGGTTTGCCATCAGTGAAGGAGATGGTGTTTCCACTGTCTTGAGATGAGGTTGACATTGAAAGAATGTCCTTGGCTTTCAGGTGTCCCTTCTGTTTCCCTTGTGATAGAATGCAAAGGGGAGCGCTGTGCACTGTTCAGTGACTTCACTGCTTTTGGAGAATGAAAGGGTTTTTTTCTCTCCAGTTTTACCAGAAATCACTGGTAACGGTAAGGGAACATGTCCCTTAGAAACAATTCTCGTGTGCGGAAAATGTTTCTTATTCTGAAGAAGCAACCAGTGATGCTGCAGGTAAGTCAATGTTATTTAAAGAAGGTATGTTTGAGAGACAGATGTACTTTTCTTCCTGGTTTGGCGTGGCATCTTCATGTTGGATCAATGGAATGTTGCCTGGATTGTGATGCCTGAAGGTCTTGAGCAGCAAAGCATCATTGCCTACTTTCTTTGCTTTCCTGCTGCTTCAAGGAATAGTGTGAGCTGGTGGCAGAAGAACAGATTGGGGAGGAACCCCAATGCATTTCTCAGAGTGTAGAAGTTAAGCATCAATGGGATGTTCTCATCTAAATTGCCATGGTCTTCCCTTAGTGTCTCTTGTTTGGCTTTGTGACGTGTGGATCATGCTAATGAAGGAGGAGTATTCTCTGAGGTCTAGTGCCCCTGCCTACTGAGGTTGTTTCTGTGCTGTTCCAGCCGTGCATGCCTGTGTGCAAGAGGAGGGAAGAGCCTGACATTTGGTTTGCAAGTGGAAAGAATAGCTCTTCATCAAGGTATATGAAGAGTGATTGGGAGCTGTGGTTGCCCCATGCTTTTTCGGCCTTCTTGGAGGGTTGGAGTGCTGGGCTGTAATAGGTGTGATTACCCAAATGAAAGACTCCCTGTGTTGTTTAGATGCATTTCACCCTGTTGCATGGACATCCAAGTACATGGGGTTTGGACTTGTGTTTCCCAGGGAGTGAATGTGTTCTGATGTAGCAAAGCTGTTCTTCACCTCATGATTGCCTTGGTGTGTTATTTTCTGGGTCCTTGAGAGGACTGCAGGCTGAAAGGTGTGGTCTTCTACCAGAAGGGGAGGAAGGGGCAGTGCAGAGGCAGTCTGTCTGTCTTACATAGGCCAGAGAACTCGAAGGAAGATTGTTCTGTGTGTGGAGAGATGGAACACAGTAAGGAAGACAAATGGGAGCTCTTGCCAAAAGGCATGCCCATTCTTCATGTCGAGAGTGTTGTAGACATGTAAAAATATATTGGTAAGAGTGAAAAAAGAAAGAAAAAACACATAAAGAAGCCATAGAATAGGGGAAGCAAGGGTAGGACAAGGGTGGGGGATAGAGGAAGAGGCAGAAAAGAAGGATGAAAGAGGAAAATAGGATGAAAAGATGAGAGGAAGACAAATAAGATGAGAAAGGAAGAAGAAAATTGTTATGGTTTAGCCCCAGCCAGCAACTGGGAGCACATGGCTGCTTGCTCACTCCTCTGCACCCTCCCTGGTTGGAAGAAAAGGAGACTTGGGAAACAAAAGGGAAAACTTATGGTTTGGGGAAAAAGAAAATACAACCAAAACCCAAACCCCAACAATATAAGGGAACAGGAAAGGAAGAGATAAACATCAACCACAATAATAACAATAAAAGAATACAGAAAGCGAGGGATACAAAATGCAATCACTCAGCGCCCAGAAAACCAACGCCCAGCCCAGTCTCTCGCAGCGATCACCTGAGCAGTGATTCCCTACACCAGGCAGCTCCCCAAGTTATATACGGGGCATGACGTTGTATGGTATCGAATCTCCCTTTGACTAGTTTGGGTCAGCTGTCCTGGCTGTGTCTCTACCCACCTTCCAGTGAATATTATGAATTCCAGACGAACCCAGGACACAAAGAAAGGATAGTATGCACAGAAAAAGCAAGCAAGCGGGAAGGAAGGAAGGAATGTTCAAGGAAGTGATTAAGGAAGGAAGATGACAACGAGGAGAAAGATAGGAAGAAATCAGAAGAAGATAACAAGAACTCACCCACCTTAAGTATAGGCAGCCCAGCCTCGGTTAGAGTACCGCGCACCGCCGCAGCTGCCCATTAATTAGCGCTGATGGCCCCGTCTTTGACGTCCTCGGCTGCGGCAAGGATGACAACGAGGAAAGGAAATTGCACGGCAGGACATGAATGAGAAGGGGAAGGAAGAAAAGAAAGAAAGAGAAGCAGAAAAAAATAGGAAAGAGAAGGAAGAAAGAGAGAAATGAAGAAAGGTAATCGAAGGAAGGGAGGAAAAAGGTAAAAGAGAATATATGCAGTTAAAAAGCAAATAAGCATCGAAAGAGAAATAGATAAAGAGAGAAGAGAAAAATGAGAGTCGAAAAAAAGTAAATAAAACAAAAGAAAAAAAACAAGAAAAAAGGAGAAAAGACAAGAAGAAGGAAATAAAAGAAAAAAGAAGAAGAGCCAAAAACAGAGCTGAGCAGCGCGAAAGCGATGGTGGGAGCGTGTGCGGCGGCGGAGCAGCACACGGTGTCGCTGCAGGCTCAGAAACTGCCGCCGAGCGGCTCGGCGACTCCGCCCCGGTGCGGCGGAGAGCCCGGCTGTGAGCGCGGGGGGGCGGCGCGGGGCGGGCAGGAGAGCCGGTGCGTCCGAGCGGCGGCGGGGAGCCGTGCGGGGCCCGGGCGGGCGGCGGCGGCGGCGGCAGCAGCGATGGGCGTGTGGTGGGGGCCCGTGGTGCGGGTGCTGGTGCTGCAGGCGGCCTGGGCGCTGGTCGGCGGGCAGGTGCGGTACTCGGTGCCGGAGGAAGCCAAGGCCGGGACGGTGGTGGGGCGTCTGGCGCAGGACCTGGGCCTGGAGGCGGGCGAGGCGGAGGCGCGGCGGCTGCGGCTGGTGTCGCAGGGCCGGCGGGCGAGCGTGGAGGTGAGCGGGGCGAGCGGGGCGCTGGTGGT
The DNA here is from genome assembly GCF_964273445.1 of Streptopelia decaocto. NCBI lineage: Eukaryota > Metazoa > Chordata > Aves > Columbiformes > Columbidae > Streptopelia > Streptopelia decaocto. The sequence continues at coordinate 17,515,000 of NC_138667.1, forward strand.
GAGCTCGCGGCTGGACCGGGAGGAGCTGTGCGGGAAGAGCGCGCCGTGCGCCCTGCGCCTGGAGGTGCTGGTGGAGCGGCCGCTGCGCGTGTTTCATGTGGAGCTGGAGGTCACCGACATCAACGACAACGCCCCGCTCTTCCCCGCCGCCCGGAAAAATCTCAGCATCGCGGAATCTTCTCTGACGGGGTCTCGGTTCCCGCTGGAGGGCGCGTCGGATGCAGATGTCGGATCCAATGCCCAGCTCTCCTACACACTCAGTCCCAGCGAGCACTTTACTCTTGATGTTAAATCCTCTGATGATAATAGGAAATCCCTGTTTCTGGTACTCGCAAAATCTCTGGACCGCGAGACGCTGCCTGTGCACCGGTTGGTGCTGACGGCGAGTGACGGGGGCCGGCCGTCTCTGACAGGCACGATGGAGCTGGTGATCTCGGTGCTGGACGCGAACGACAACGCGCCGCAGTTCAACCAGTCAGTGTATAAAGTGCAGCTGCCTGAGAACGCTATGGAGGGGACGCTGCTGGTGCGACTGAATGCCACGGATCCGGATGAGGGTCTCAATAAAGAGTTTTCTTACAGCATCGTCAGTTCGGTTCCTGCAGGGAACGGAGATCTATTCAATATTGATCTGAAGACTGGCGAGATCAGACTGACGGGCGCCCTGGACTTTGAAGATGTCCATTTACACGAGTTGCAAATCGAAGCGAGAGACAAAGGCACGCCGCCGCTGTCGGATCACTGTAGCGTGGAGCTGGAGGTGCTGGACGTGAACGACAACGCGCCGGAGGTGTGGGTGACGTCGCTGTCGGTGCCGGTGCCGGAGGACGCGTCGGTGGGGACGGTGGTGGCGCTGCTGAGCGTGTCGGACCGGGACTCGGGGGCGAACGGTCGTGTGCGCTGCGCGGTGTGGCCGGCGGCGCCGTTCGGGCTGGTGTCGACGTTCGCGGGGTCGTACTCGCTGGTGCTGCGGGAGGCGCTGGACCGGGAGCGGGTGTCGGAGTACGAGGTGGAGGTGCGGGCGGAGGACGGCGGGTCGCCGTCGCTGCGCGGGCGTCGCGGGCTGCGGGTGCCGGTGTCGGACGTGAACGACAACGCGCCGGCGTTCGCGCAGGCCGTGTACACGGTGCTGGCGCGGGAGAACAACGCGGCGGGCGCGGAGCTGGCGCGTGTGTGGGCGCGGGACCCGGACGAGGCGGCCAACGGGCGCGTGCGGTACTCGGTGTGGGAGGGCGGCGTGGGCGGGGGCGCGTCGGCGGGCGGGGGGTGGCGTCCGGCGTCGAGCTACGTGTCGGTGGACGCGGAGAGCGGGCGTGTGTGGGCGCTGCAGCCGTTGGACTACGAGGAGGTGCAGGTGCTGCAGTTTGAGGTGCGGGCGGTGGACGCGGGGGAGCCGCCGCTGTGCGGCAACGCCACGGTGCAGCTGTTCGTGGTGGACGAGAACGACAACGCGCCGGCGCTGCTGCCGGCTGGAAGCGGCGGGCCGGGCCCCGTGGCGTCGGGCGAGGCGGCGTCGGGGCCGGACTCGGGGGCGCTGTGGGCGTGGGCGGCGTGGGGGGCGCCGGCGGGGCAGGTGGTGGCGAAGATCCGCGCGGTGGACGCGGACTCGGGCTACAACGCGTGGCTGCGCTACGAGCTGTGGGAGCCGCGGGGGAAGGGCCCGTTCCGCGTGGGGCTGTACAGCGGCGAGGTGAGCACGGCGCGGGCGCTGGAGGAGGCGGACGGCCCGCGGCAGAGGCTGGTGATCGTGGTGCGGGACCACGGGGAGCCGGCGCGCTCGGCCACGGCCACGCTGAGCGTGTCGCTGGTGGAGGGCGCCGAGGCGGCGCTGGCGGCCGCGGGTTCATCGTCGTCGAAAGCGGGGGCGGGTGCGGAGGGCGGTGCGGCCGCGGCAGGAGTGGCGACGACGACGAACGTGTGGCTGGTGGTGGCCATCTGCGCGGTGTCGAGCCTGTTCCTGCTGGCGGTGGTGCTGTACGGGGCGTCGCGCTGGGCGCCGCGGGCGGGCGTGCTGGCGGGGCCCGGGCCGGCGACGCTGGTGTGCGCCAGCGAAGTGGGGAGCTGGTCGTACTCGCAGCGCCAGAGCCGGAGCCTGTGCGTGGCGGACGGCGCGGGCAAGAGCGACCTGATGGTTTTCAGCCCCAACTTCCCGCCGCCGCCCGGCCCCGCGGCGAAGGAGACGCAGCCGGAGCCGCCCGCTCTCCTGGACACGGTCAGTCGCCCTCCCTGCCTCGCCTCTTCCCCTTTGTCGCTCTTCTCTCTTTTCTCCCTGCTGTGTTCCTTCTCTCTTGATCCTTTGGCCCGCGGTGGAGGGATCCGGGCTGAGCACCCCGGGCCCGCCGGTGGTTAGTGCTTGGCACGTGTTGACTGTCTGCCGGCTGCAGTGTCCTTCGTTTCTTTTTGCTCTGCAAACTGTTACACCACTGCAAGATTTTTTTTATGCCACTTTCTCTTCTTCCTGGTTATCTGAATTGCTGTAGCCATTTTATTTTTTTTTTAATAGCGTCACGACCTCAATTGCAATGGCTTCACATGATCGTTTACTCATTTATTTCTATTTGAGTTGTGATAAAGTAGGCTGGTGTTTTCTTTAGCACTTCCTATCTTTTAGTGGAAAAGCCTGACATGAATGGGAAATATGACAGCACAAATTGGAACTGAAAGTATGGTGTGTAAATGTCCAGTCCAAACCAGTTCTGAAAGGCAGACATCTTTAAGTCGGATGGGTTTTCTCGCGGTCTTGTCTTATCTAGTATTTCATGTCTTTGATTCCTGTCATTCTTCATGGCACTTCTGCTTTGAAGTCCTCTGTTGTCTTCACTCACAGTCTTTTTTAACATGAGGATGTGTTCCCCAAACAGAAGCTGCTCTAAATCTTTCGTCATCTTGCTGGTTGCCTCTGAAACTCTTCCTGGTCTCCCCTTTTCTTACCATTTTAAGAAGTGAAGGACCTCGACAAAATATTCAGTGTGGTTTTGAGTCTTTTATTTCCGTGAATTTGGATGAAATGCACTTTTTTTCTTCCCCGATCTCACGAGTCTTACTATTCTGATTGGCACTTAGAACAGAGCCAATAGATCCACATCACTGTCTTCTCTATGTCAAATATGTCATTTCAGAACCTTAAGTCATTTCAGAGTCCCTCAGAGTCTCTGTCGAAGCCACATTCTTTTTCTCATCTCCAGCTTTGTGGTGTATTGTGTGGAAAATCTTTTGTCATTTTCTCATCTAGGTTTTCAGGATCATCTACTCCTTCTGCAGTTCTTCTCAGCAGACCTGTATTTTAACCCAGCTCTGTAGGGTAGTATGATCTGTAACCTGTGTTAGATCACTGTCTGTGAGTTTGAGATCCCTTGATGTGATATTAAACGGCACAATTTCTGATGAAGATCTCTGCTCGACTGCAGTGTTGACCTTATTTTCTTGCTCAAGTGACCAGCTTTGTTTTGCCTCCCATCTATGTAGTTAATCACAGCTCTAAAGTCTTTCAGCCTCCTTTCTTTTTGTATGGAATGTCTTCACTTGTGAATGTTTTCCTGTCTTGCAGATAGGGCAGTTTCAATCAAGTTTTTCGTTTTGGCTGCTGTCAAGAGCTGTTTTCCACTCTTTTCTTAATCAGAAGTCTGTCCTCCTTTTTTGATTCTCCTCTGAAACAGGAATCACACAAGGTGACCATAGTTGGTACTCCAGGTTCTTCTCTGTTCACCTTGTATGGCATATACTAGTTTGTGAAGTACTACAGAATTACTTTGGACATGGAAAAGATACTAGAAGCATTTAATGCTGTCCCTTTCCAAGTACGATGTAAATGTACTTTCTAATAAAAAGTATGTAATGGCAGAAGAGCATGAACCAAGGTAGGTGTGGAAAATGTGCCGCTATAGTCCTATATTAGGCAAGATATATTGCTAGAGGAGTTGTTTTTGATGAGTGAATATATTTGTAGAAGGACCTCAGCTATGGTTCCTGACTCTGCTGGTTCCATGTACTCTGCAGTAGTAGGCTATATATATATATATTCCCCCCCCGCCCCGAAAATACTTTTAAAAATAAACTGTTATTTTGTGTCTGGTGGTGTGTGTGCCTTATGATGATGATGTCAATATGAAATGGGATGGCACTCTTGGTTCTTCCATAGACAGCGTGGCTTAGCTTGCCTTTCTCAGGAGATGTGTCAGTAATTGTGAGCAAAAGCTATGTTGCTAATTATAGCATGTTAAAAAAGATGGACTGAATTTGAAATCACTATATCTCTGCAACCATGAACCACCCATGAATGAAACTCTTATCACTTGAAAGGGCAGGGCATAGAGTACAGCAGGTGTAGGGAGCATTTATAAAAAGGTTACTAAAACTTGATAACTCAATACATTTGTAATTTTTTGTGTAATTGTAACATGTTGCCACCATAAAATATACTGCTTTGAAACTGGGTCCATCTTTTTGAAACACCCTGTAGTGTTGACTGCTTGCTTTCAGAATTTGTATGCCTTGCCATGATTGTTGTTCACTGTCTTGTAGTCTCTTTGGATGAGGTTTACCTCAAGAGAATACTGTGAGGGTTCGGGTTTAATTTCTGTTTCCACCTTTACAGAGGTGGGTACAGAAACACTGGCAATGCAGGAGGGATGTGAGAGGCTGGACAAAACCTGTTTGCTTTTCCAGCCTGCTCCCCTGAAATTCTGAACAGTGATCCTTGAACTTGGCTCTGACAGTGGAGACCTGGAAATAAATAAAAACATTTGCTAGAATAGCAACAGTTGTAATTAAAGATGATCTATCGACAGATCCGTCTGGATTTTTTTAGCATTTGGTATCTTTATTTTGGTTTTGTCCACCTGTTGCATCGCTGATGCTTCTGTGGCAGAACCAGCAAATCACTACCATGTGAAATCATCTATTTTGTGGGGCTGCCTGGTCTGTGTGGTGGGTTAGGAGGAAGAGTCCGTAGTTGTGTAGAGAAAGGGCCCTGGTGTCTTTATCTGAATGGATGAGGTGGTGGCCTGGGAACATGTAAACCAAACTGTACCTTACCAGAGCAGTGGTGCACCCTTTTGTGTTGTTTTCAGTTATGGCATGTGTAGATGATACAATGTATAATTCAGCAGCTCATCTCCATCAGTAATGGGCACATTATTTTGCTGTACTGTGAATGCCTACCTGCCTAAGAAGGTAAGAAAGAACTTATCAGTCACTGTGCAGCTACAAGTGAGGAATACAACTTAAAGGAAGTACTTTACTGAGTCACATAAAGTCTACTACAGTGCTCAGATTCCCTAAGCTATTTCACCCTTCCAAGACATATTGTGCTGTATGGGTTACATTTGGGCTGACATATATGGTTAGGGACTGATGGAATTAAAAGTCTTTGGACTTCGTGTGCGTTGCTAGTTTCTTAAGTTGAACTCATATTTCAAAAGGCAAAACCCATTCTGTTACAGACAGACACATTTTAAGAAAAGTATGATCGCCTGACGTTAGTATTTGTGGTATGAAAACCAAGGAGAGTGCATGGGGTTGCTCAGCTACATCACTGCCACAAAGCCATGAAAAAGTAAGCCATTTCTACCCGTTTCTACTGCTGCACTAGACACAAATTCCATGTAAATCTATGTCTTCTGGATACCTGAGTACTTACCATAGATGGCAGATCAAGGATACAGTCTTCTACAGAGGAAACAGATGAACTCTCTTCATAAATAAGTAAATAAGGAAACTGAGTTACGCCTCTTCGCCAACATGTAGGGAAGACAAAGTCAGGAAGTCAGAAGTGGATTCGGTTCTTTTCAGTTAAGACCTTCTCAGGTTTGAGTCCTGGGTTAACGTAGGTCTTTAGGAAACATTTTGGCAAGTATGTATCAAGTGAAGTGCCTTTAAGGAGAAGAGGAGAACAAGAGGAGAAGAACAAGAGGAGACGAGGGAAGGAAAGAGAGAGAAGAGAAGAAGAGAAGAGAAAGAAGAACCACCTATTGTCGTTTTTTGACGAATGGGAATGTTCCGAAGGGAAATCGCGGAACTTGTCTGCCGAGCGGGCGGAGCCACGACCCGTCTTTCCCGGAGCGGAGCGCCGCAGCGGGGCACGATCAGAGGACGGGAGATGGCTGCTCGCAGAAGGAGCCGCGGTGGGACACCAGGTGTCGCTGTTGGCCGCGAAGACGCCGAGAATAAACAGCAGCTCCACCCCGAGCCGCTGTCACGGTGCCGTCAGCGGGTGGGTGGTGGCGAAAGGCAGAATGCGGTGGGCTGGGACGAGCGGGGCGGCGGAACGCGGAGCGGGACCCCGCGCCTGCCGGGGATGCCTTAAGGCGGGCGTCCGGGCGGCAGCGGGGAGCCGTGCGGGGCCCGGGTGGGTGGCGGCGATGGGCGAGGGGTGGGGGCCCGTGGTGCGGGTGCTGGTGCTGCAGGCGGCCTGGGCGCTGGTCGGCGGGCAGGTGCGGTACTCGGTGCCGGAGGAAGCCAAGGCCGGGACGGTGGTGGGGCGTCTGGCGCAGGACCTGGGCCTGGAGGCGGGCGAGGCGGAGGCGCGGCGGCTGCGGCTGGTGTCGCAGGGCCGGCGGGCGAGCGTGGAGGTGAGCGGGGCGAGCGGGGCGCTGGTGGTGAGCTCGCGGCTGGACCGGGAGGAGCTGTGCGGGAAGAGCGCGCCGTGCGCCCTGCGCCTGGAGGTGCTGGTGGAGCGGCCGCTGCGCGTGTTCCACGTGGAGCTGGAGGTCACGGACATCAACGACAACGCCCCGCTCTTCCGCGTGAGGGAGGAAGCCTTTACCATCGCGGAATCGTCGGTGCCGGGGTCTCAGTTTCCGCTGGAGGGCGCGTCGGATGCAGATATCGGAGCAAATGCGCAGCTCTCCTATAACCTCAGCCCCACTGAGCATTTCACTCTTGATCATCAGGGGAATAACGAACAGAGAGCGTCTTTGGCTCTTATTCTAACGAAACCGCTGGACCGCGAGACGCTGCCTGTGCACCGGTTGGTGCTGACGGCGAGTGACGGGGGCCGGCCGTCTCTGACGGGCACCATGGAGCTGGTGATCTCGGTGCTGGACGCGAACGACAACGCGCCTCAGTTTAACCAGTCTGTGTATAATGTAAAAGTTTTAGAAGGTTCAGAACCCGGGAGTCTATTACTAACGCTTAGTGCCACAGATTTGGACGAAGGAATCAATAGTGACATTATTTATTTATTTAGTAGGCACGTCACTGCAGAAATTAAAGAAATGTTCGCTATCGACGAAAAGAACGGAGAAATCAGACTCCGAGGAAAGTTAGACTACGAAGAAATGGACAGTTACGAAGTCACAGTAGAAGCAAGAGACAAAGGGACGCCCGCTCTATCGGGACACTGCAAGGTGTTGGTGGAAGTGCTGGACGTGAACGACAACGCGCCGGAGGTGTGGGTGACGTCGCTGTCGGTGCCGGTGCCGGAGGACGCGTCGGTGGGGACGGTGGTGGCGCTGCTGAGCGTGTCGGACCGGGACTCGGGGGCGAACGGTCGTGTGCGCTGCGCGGTGTGGCCGGCGGCGCCGTTCGGGCTGGTGTCGACGTTCGCGGGGTCGTACTCGCTGGTGCTGCGGGAGGCGCTGGACCGGGAGCGGGTGTCGGAGTACGAGGTGGAGGTGCGGGCGGAGGACGGCGGGTCGCCGTCGCTGCGCGGGCGTCGCGGGCTGCGGGTGCCGGTGTCGGACGTGAACGATAACGCGCCGGCATTCGCGCACGCCGTGTACACGGTGCTGGCGCGGGAGAACAACGCGGCGGGCGCGGAGCTGGCGCGTGTGTGGGCGCGGGACCCGGACGAGGCGGCCAACGGGCGCGTGCGGTACTCGGTGTGGGAGGGCGGCGTGGGCGGTGTCGCGTCGGCGGGCGGGGGGTGGCGTCCGGCGTCGAGCTACGTGTCGGTGGACGCGGAGAGTGGGCGTCTGTGGGCGCTGCAGCCGTTAGACTACGAGGAGGTGCAGGTGCTGCAGTTCGAGGTGCGGGCGGTGGACGCGGGGGAGCCGCCGCTGTGCGGCAACGCCACGGTGCAGCTGTTCGTGGTGGACGAGAACGACAACGCGCCGGCGCTGCTGCCGGCTGGAAGCGGCGGGCCGGGGCCCAGGTCGTCGGGCGAGGTGGCGTCGGGGCCGGTCTCGGGGGCGCTGTGGGCGTGGGCGGCGTGGGGGGCGCCGGCGGGGCAGGTGGTGGCGAAGATCCGCGCGGTGGACGCGGACTCGGGCTACAACGCGTGGCTGCGCTACGAGCTGTGGGAGCCGCGGGGGAAGGGCCCGTTTCGCGTGGGGCTGTACAGCGGCGAGGTGAGCACGGCGCGGGCGCTGGAGGAGGCGGACGGCCCGCGGCAGAGGCTGGTGATCGTGGTGCGGGACCACGGGGAGCCGGCGCGCTCGGCCACGGCCACGCTGAGCGTGTCGCTGGTGGAGGGCGCCGAGGCGGCGCTGGCGGCCGCGGGCTCGCCCTCGTCAGGGGCGGGGCTACGTCCGGCGGAGGGCGGTGCGGCAGCGACAGGAGCGGCGGCGGCGACGAACGTGTGGCTGGTGGTGGCCATCTGCGCGGTGTCGAGCCTGTTCCTGCTGGCGGTGGTGCTGTACGGGGCGTCGCGCTGGGCGCCGCGGGCGGGCGTGCTGGCGGGGCCCGGGCCGGCGACGCTGGTGTGCGCCAGCGAAGTGGGGAGCTGGTCGTACTCGCAGCGCCAGAGCCGGAGCCTGTGCGTGGCGGACGGCGCGGGCAAGAGCGACCTGATGGTTTTCAGCCCCAACTTCCCGCCGCCGCCCGGCCCCGCGGCTGAGAACGGGTCTGGTGGGAAGGGTCCGTCTCTCTCCTCACTTGCTCCAACAGTGGTAAGTGTATTCGCAATTTTTTTTGTGTGTGTGTTCTTGCGTCCGACCTTACGATTAAAGGTATTTTTAACGTTGTAAGTTTTCCGCTCTCCCCTCCTTCCTAGTGTGAAATGACAGTAATCGGTGCTGCCAGATCTTCTATTTTGTGTTTGATTTTTTTTTTTGAGGTTTTCAATGTGTGGAATCTCTCAAGAGGTACCTGGGAGTTTGGTAGCTCCCTCACGACGACTGTAATTAGTGTACTAATTATCTTCGAAGGCGGGTGTAGTTACGGTTCAATGAATATTGTGTTCACGTGCAGTGAGGATCGTTGTGGTTTTTGCTGATTCAGACCCTCGCTGGTTGTTGGGTTTCACCAGTCTTTAGAAGCCAAAAGACGTGCTTTGCTAGTTATTCAGTGGGAGGGAGAAACGTTGGTCGAGCTCATGAGTATTGTTCTAACTGCAAGTTCGGTGAAAATGTGGGGGAACGTGGAGTGAGGCATAGGATGCCTTATGAAAAAGTGGAGAATTGTTTGAGGGCGCGAGTGCTCCCCGGTCTCCTTGCGCCTCTCCCTACGACCTGATCTCACTTTCTTCCTGCTGTTGTGCCGTCTGTTCTGCCTCAGCCACCCCAGAAACGTGCTGTGGAGAGTTGAAAATTTTTATGTTGGTGGGAATTGGGAGCCCACAAAGTTTGCAGGGCTGCCGTGGCGGTAAGAACGTGCAGTACTTTTGTATCACTCTTCTTCCCGCTACGCGTTTAATTCACCAGACACACGTTTGAAGAACTAACATACTTTTTTTTTTTTTTTTGGTCAAAGTGATATCTTTACCACGGCGTATTTTCTTTTAGAAACGTATATTTTGTTGGGTTTTGTGCTAATGGAAGTGTTTTACACAAACGAAGTGGACTAAAAAATAAAATCGGAGGTCGTTGGTTCCAAAGTTACAAGAACGGTACTTAAAGGTTACAGAAATCCAGTAAAGGACGTTTAAAACTTCACGTCAGTCTTGGGAGAAAAAAAAAATAGTTTGAGTGGGTTATCTCGTACTGGTACATAGAAAAATGTGAACGTTTCCCACGAATTTCTTTTTCCTTCCTGCATTTGTTTTAGATTTAGTAAGGGTTTTACGTTTGAGTTCTTTGTGTATTTGCTAGGGATTGTGTTTCTAGTCTCCTTTGATCGTGTCCGATAGCTGATGTGTGTAAAGGGAGTGGGTCATCACCTGTTAAGTATGAGCGAATTGCTTTCGCATGTGATTAGCAAGGCTTATCCCAGGGCTGCCGCTTTCTTTTCTTCATTCACGGATGTGAAAGAAGGCAGGAATGGCAAACAGGGATCTCCTTAAGGAGAAGCTCCTAATTAAGTTTTTAAGAAGGTTTAATTCTGTAGAAGAGGGCGGAAAAGCACAGCATTTGCCCACAGATGTGAAAAGAAACTCGTTTCCTTGAGCTATGATTAAGGGCGATGTGCAGTCTCTCAATGCGATCGTTTGGGGCAGGGGAAGTGTGGGTTTTTAATAGTTTCTCTGACTGCAGTGATGAACGGAAGATCTGAACGGGATTTGTTATAGACGTACACTGCCAGGAAGTATTTCAGTGTTTCTTTTAGAAAGGTAAAGCAATCTGAACTGCAGAAACAGAGCTCGTGGATGCTTTTACTTCGTAGCATAGTCTGGGCAGGAATCGTGAACAGAAGGCACTAGAACCTCCAGTCAGTGTCTTGAATAAAAGAGAACAATTTCGCGCAGGGCTGCCAGTCGCTGCAAACTCAGGCTCTCTGTCCTGCCTCATATTGTGTTGCAGAACGATGCTTCTGATGTTACCGAGCACGGTGCGGTGGCGGCAGCCGGCTGCGCTGTCGAGCGCTTCCGTGGGCGGCTCTGAGAGCGGAAGGGGCGGGGCGCGGCTGCGGAGCCGCGGCGGCAGCTCCGGCACCGCCGTGGTGGCCGGAGGTTGTTTTGCAGCCTCAAAGCTGAGGATTTTACAGGCAGGGAAATACTCGGTAGGACTGCCGGAGGAGTGATGATGCTCGGAGCTGCTCTGCCGCACGAACGGGAACCGGTTCCCTGTACCCGCTGTCGCTGGTGCCCCCCGGGCAGGTTCCGCCAAGCCTGGTGGTTTGTAACTGGGGGTAAATAGGGCACTCTCCACCCTCGTGTTCAAAAGGAGTTGATTCTTGACTGCGATATAGGGAACGTTGTGAGTCGGTATTTCTGTGGCTTGATGTGGAGTAACGAGGATTTCCGTGGGGTTCCCTGAAATCTAGAAATCCTCTGCCTACGACGTTGTTCTTCTGGGCTCCTTTTAGTCATCTCCGCTCCCGCTGTCCCCACGTAGCAACTGCGAGCTCCAGTGGCTTGTTGAAGGGTATCCCGACATCGCTGCCCGCTCTGCCAGCCCGCACGGGCTGCGTTCGCGGAGCGGGGCGAGGGGAGAGTCGGAGCTGCGGTACCAACACCGGATGAGCCCCGTGCTGCCGTGCGGCGGGTCGGGGGGGCTCCCACGGGGGACAGCGCGAGTTGCTTGCCACGCCGGGTCCCTAGCGGGAGGGGCCTGGTGATTCGTCCTTGCGCTCATCTCTGCCCGGAGGAGCCCACATGAGAGGGGCGCTACCGGGGTCCCGGCACTTCCGTCGGCGGCTCCGCGCTGGTCATTTGTGCTCGGTCCGAGGAGGTTCTCCTGTTTGTGGCTCCGGGCTTCCTCAGTCTGTAGGCAGTTTCTATTTACTGTCGGGCTCCCGTCAGTGTACGAGCTTTTCACGTGGTCCTTTCCGGGTGGAAATGAGGGCTGGGGCTGCCGGTCGGGCCGATGCAGCTGCCGCTGCGGGGCTTTCATCGGTTCCGCTCGCAGGAGAAACAGCCGGGCTGCCGCTCCGTCCGCTGTCCCGAGCGGATTCAGCCGCTTCTACTGTCTCCTGCTGAATCTCCGTGTCCCGGTTTGGCATCAGCCGGCCCCCTCAGTTCTGGTGGGCGCACCTGGGATTTTCCCAAGCCTGAGTACTGAGCGGACCGTGTTTGTTCTCAGCAAACCTCCGCCGAAGGCAGCGCTCCGCGTCTGCACGGCGTCTGGTGCATTGCCCGTGAACGCAGAGCCTTTAAATAATCACTGACGTAGATTATGATATTCAAACACGAGTGTGGTGCAGCCATGTGCTCAACACCTCCGAGGGAACCTGGTTTTACTATTCACCTTTTTTTTGTGCCTTTGCTCGTTTAACAATTTTCTCTTGACACTACTAGTATTGTTTCAAGCACAATACGAGTCATTAGTCCAGCTTATTGCCCGAAGAGGGCAATAACTTCTTATTGCCCGAAAAGGGAATGATTAGTTGAAAAATATAAAACAGGGCAGGAGAAAGAGTACGTGAGGAGTGCTCGGGGCTCAGGGGCTGTCTACATGCAGCGGTGTAGCTGCCTGTTGGGTGGAGGGACGTGGAGGAAATGTTCTGTGAGCATGTTGGGGAAAGGGAGATGATGAGAGGGGTTGTGTAGTGGTGGGTGAGACCGCGGAGGTCCCAGACCATGCCATCGGCATCACGAAGAGTTGAATGACTCAGTTCAAACCGGCTTTAAGATTGGGTCAAATTGAGGGAAGAGACTAGGGAACTGTTTGGAGATGGCAGATTGAAGGAAAACGCGAGATCAGAGATTTTAAACAGTGGCTACATTATCTGCTGTGATACCAAGGAAAGTGTCTACATTAAAGGTGTTTAATGCGATTGATGTGCAAATAACGTAATTAGGGTAAGCTACTTGAGATGGAGAGGAGACCTTTCATAGAATCACAGTGTTAGGGATTGGAAGGGACCTGGAAAGCTCATCCAGTGCAATCCCCCCATGGAGCAGGAACATCCAGATGAGGTTACACAGGAAGGTGTCCAGGCGGGTTGGAATGTCTGCACAGAAGGAGACTCCACAACCTCCCTGGGCAGCCTGGGCCAGGCTCTGCCACCCTCACTGAGAAGAAGTTTCTTCTCAAATTTAAGTGGAACCTTTTGTGTTCCAGTTTATACCCATTGCCCCTTGTCCTATCATTGGTTGTCACTGAGAAGAGCCTGGCTCCATCCTCCTGACACTCACCCTTTATATATTTCTAAACATTAATGAGGTTGCCCCTCAGTCTCCTCCAAGCTAAAGAAACCCAGCTCCTTCAGATTTTGAGATCGGAGATCCTGAAAAGAGGGATTAAGTGGAAGGGCAGCCAAACGAGAGTGACAGTGGAGAAAGTGAGTGGAAAGGCACCCATGAGACCCCTGGTGCAGCTGGATATGAGATGTAGAGCACGAACACACAGGGAGGAATGGGCCTGGGACTCTGTTGAGCAGAGCAGTGGCTTCATGCACAGGGCAAGACTGGCTTCCTCCCCCATGGCACAATGGTATTACTCCCTTCACGGCAGCACTGGCTGTGGTGTAACTGGCCCTGGATATTTAATATTACTAAGCACTGGATTTTGGCCATGATCCAGAGCTGTCTGCCTGGGCAGTGTGTGGATCAGGTCCTCATCCAGACTGGACTGGGAAGCTGGTGTGCTAGGAGCTGGGTGTTGAGGTGGCGCTGGGGATGTCACTGTCCACAGCAGAGAGTGGAAAAAGGACAATAGGACAAGGGATGCCAAAATGCTGAAGCAGGGTTGTAGGGTTTAAAAGTGGTGTTAAAAAGAAAGAAAATCAAAGGCAGGTTCCCTTCGAGCTCTGCAATCAAACATTAGGCAACACTACAAAATAAAAGATGTAGCAGGAAGCTGAAGAAGTTATTTCAGATGGTAAATGAGTAGTAAATTAGTGAATTAAAGGCAAAATTGGTGTAGGCTGCCAGATGCTTCTAAAAGGTGAGTACATATTGGAAAGAGGCACATGTACAATTACTTTGACTCATCTTGGCCAGTTTCTTAATCAGTTTCTTCTGGCACTGGTATTTCAGGCACCAGTATGCACAACCACAGCTTCTTATTCTAATGGTAAGATTTAAAGAAAATCCGCCTTTGAGTGTGGTTATCTGTTCAACAGTTCTTGGGTGAGTAGAATCTGCGTGTGTACCTAGGACACCAACACCCGTCTGCCCCAGCCTTCCAAGGCAGATGAATTTATCTTTGCCCAAGGCCAATGTTAAGAGGAATTTATCAGTCTTTTCTGTGACTTTAGCGGGTTTTATTGCATTGCTTCCAGGTGTTTATAATGACTGTGCATCACTACAGAGCAGTAAAACCAGCAACTTTTAATATGTTGTAGATGACATAATATCCTGGCAGAAATGGGGCCTAGGGAATATTTGTGGCAGAGAAGGGTGTCTTAGATAACAGTTTATGGTGGGTAAGTGGGAACTGGAGATTTGTGCAGTTAACAAGCTAAAAGACCAGGTAAATAGTATACCATAAATATTTACATTGTATACTGTGTGTGCAATAGTCCATTGGCTAAATTTGCATAGTGTGTGAATTAAGGTGGAGGCACACCAGCTCTGCAGCTCCTGCACTCAGCTTGTCCTCCCCGCTCCGCTCTCTCTGTACCCCTTCACCTCCCACCTCTAACAGGTGCTGTAGCGTCAACACAGTAGAAGTGAAATGCAACATTCAGATACTACTGGCGTTAAAAAGTCATAATATCCACAAATACTTGTGCTGGGGCTGAACAAGGTTTGCTCTAGTGCCGACAGGAGAGGAACCTCGCTGTGAGGTTTTGCTGAGTTGTGAGATTACAAACAGATGTATTTATTTATTAATGTAAAGTACGACTTTGGCCGTGCTCCTCATTTTCTCCTATTTTGAAAGGCCTTGATATTATGAATGGTTGAAATGTTCTTCTTCACTTGACCAGAAATTCTCAGCTGCATAAGGAAGCACAGTGAACACAAGAAGGGTTAAGATCTGTCCTTGCAGCACGTTCAGAGCCTCTTGCTTTTGATCGATCAGGATCTCAGGATAATAAACTCTCACAGAAGGAAGCTGGAAATGGAGGTGGCTGGAGGGGTTGTCAGGGCTAAATTACTGCTGAAGGTCATTCCAGGAAGATTTTCCAGGAAGGTATTTTGAAATGCTTTCTGCCATCTCCTGCCAGCTTAGGGATAGTTGCTAACTGTGCCCTCAATGCTGAAAGTCAGGGGAGCAGAGAGCTTTGATTTTTTTTTTTTTTAATTTATTTTAAATTTTTTGTCACATGTGATCTGCTATCTCTGTGTGGTGTCCGTGTCTCTCCGTCTAGTTGCTGGGTTTGTCCTAAATGCAAGACTTTTCTGGTGCCGTTATTTACTTCTCTACAAGTAATTTGACTGCTGCAGCCTCCCACTTTCCCCTGCGCACCTGAGCCGTCCCCATCCTGCTTTGGTGGGCTGGATGGGAGCTCGTCTGTGGCTGTGGGTGATCAAACTGGGGTCTGTCAGAGGAGAGATCCTTCTTCTCTCCAATAATCCGTGTTAATTTAGGTTGTCTAGACGGTAAAGCAGGAAAGAGGCTTTTTATTTTTTTTTCTTTCTGCATTTTTCTTTCCTTCCTTTTAAAAAAAAAACAGTTTAACAGGCTAGAGTCGACAGCCTCCTTTAATTGTGCTCTTAAAACCCCTCTGGGAAATGTTGTGCTCAGCTGGAGCATGTCTGGACTGTGCTGACCCATGTTTAGCCAATGCCTGTCACTTCTCATCCACGTTTCTCTTCCACCGCGCTACTCTGACATTCTCTCCCTGCCCCTCCTGCAAGGGAAAGAGAGGGAGGGAGCGGGGTCTGCTCCGCATCTCCTCCATGGAAATATATCCAAGGTACCCGTGCCGCGGGGACGCCGAGGCCCCCCTGGATCTCCGTGGGCGTTAAAGAAAAAGAAAGGGGTTTGGGGGGGGAAGACACTTCTCCCCCCCCCCCCCCTTTTTTTTTTCCGGAACGCAGCCGCCTCCCCCGACGGCGCAGGTGTCACCGCCACCTCTAGGTGGCGACACAACCGCCACCCGTGTGTAAGAGGCGCACACGGTCCCGCCGCACCGGTCACAGCGAGCGGCGGCGGCGGGCGCAGCGCAGCGGAGCTGCCGCCTCTCCCCGCACGGCAGCCGGCGGGGCGGGGGGGGCGGTGTGTGTGTGTGCGTGAAGCCACCGGGGTGCCTCCCGTCAACTTGTCTCCTCGCCCGCCCGTGCGCCCCGGTGGCCGTTGGCTTCGCGCTGGGAACTTCAAAGGGGTTCTGCTGAAATTCTGGATTATGTTCCTGCTGAGCCGGTCTGCGGGGAGCTGAGCCGGGAGAGGAAGAATGCGGGGCTATTTAATGGTGTTCTGCCTTATTTGCTGCACCGCGAACGGGCAAATTGTGTATTCCATCGCTGAGGAAACGGAGAGTGGAGCGTCTGTTGGGAACATAGCGAAGGATTTAGGAATAGATGCAGCTACACTTTCAGCTCGGAAATTTCGCATGATCACCAGTTCAAGTAAGCAATATTTTAATATAAATGCAAGCACGGGGGCTTTGACTGTTAGCGAGCCCATAGACAGAGAACAGCTTTGTGAATTAAAGTCTGCCTGTCTTCTGAATTATGAACTCGTGTTAGAGAACCCTTTAGAGCTTTATAGGATGGAATTTAAAGTCTTGGACATAAATGACAATTCCCCCAGCTTTCCTTTAAGCGAATATCATATAAACGTGCCTGAGTTCCTGTCACCTGGGGCACGGTTTACACTCCCCAATGCCCAGGATCTTGATGAAGGTACCAACAGTGTCCAGAATTATACTCTGAGCCCTGATGAACATTTCCATTTAGAAATGCAGACACGCGGGGACGGGAGTAAATATCCTGAATTGGTGCTGAAGAAAGCCTTAGACAGGGAGCAGCAAGCCACTCACAGACTTGTCCTTACAGCCAAAGATGGTGGGAATCCTCCAAAGTCCGGCGAAGTCCCGGTCATTGTGACTGTGCTGGATACCAATGACAATGCACCAGAATTTGAGCACTCAGTCTACAAGGCGAGTATCTTGGAAAACTCTCCCAGTGGCACTTTGGTAGTGCAAGTGCATGCCACGGACTTGGATGAAGGTCCAAATGGAGAGGTCAGGTATTCATTTAGCAATACTACTTCTGCTGATCTGCAGCGAATGTTCTTAATTCACCCACACACTGGAGAGGTGACAGTCAATGGTGCTTTAGCTGTTCAGAGACCTCTCCTTGAAATGCTTATTGAGGCAAGGGATAACGGGGCATTTGGCTTGTCCAGCACAGCTAAGCTGCTGGTGGAAGTCACTGATGTGAACAATCATGGTCCAGAGATAACAATTACATCCCTTTCCAGTCCCATTCCTGAGGATGCTGTTCCTGGCACAGTGATAGCTCTGCTGAGTATTACGGATAAGGACCCTGGGGTGAACGGGAAAGTAACCTGCCAGGTCCCTGATAATCTTCCCTTCCAGTTAAAGCCTTCCCTTGAAAACTACTACAGCCTGGTCACAAGCGGGCTTCTGGACCGAGAGCTGATCAGTGGGTACAACGTCACCATTACTGCCACAGACTTGGGCTCTCCACCCATCACCACTCAGAAGACGCTTTGGGTGCAGATTTCTGACGTGAATGATAACGCCCCTGTCTTCAGTGCTGACACATTTGATGTGTTTGTGGAGGAGAACAATCCACTTGGTGCTTTTCTCTACCAGGTCTCAGCATCTGACCCTGATGTGGGAGAGAATGGACGGGTCACTTACATGCTCAGGAATTCCACAGTTGCAGGCAGTGCTCTGGCCAGCTTTTTGTCTGTGAGCTTGGCCAATGGGAGCATCTATGCAACACGTGCCTTTGACTTTGAGCAGCTTAGGAATTTCAGTTTCCAAGTGGAAGCCAAGGACAGTGGGTCACCAGCCTTGAGTGCTGCCATAACTGTGAATGTTTACATCTCAGACCAGAATGACAATGCCCCAGCCATCCTGTACCCCACCAGCCAGAATGGCTCAGTAGCTGTTGAAGTTGTGCCCCGCCTGGCTGATGAGGACTACCTGGTGACCAAAGTGGTAGCAGATGATGAGGACAATGCGCAGAACGCCTGGCTTTCCTATCACCTTGCCCACTCCTCGGACTCCACGCTGTTCCGCTTGGCACCGCACTCCGGTGAGCTGCGCACCACGCGCTCCATGCGCTCCACCGACTTCCTCAAGCACAAGGTGGTTGTGGTGGTGCGGGACCATGGGGATCCGCCACTCTCCTCTACCGTGACGGTGGGCATCTTGCTGGCTGACACCCTGCCCCAGGCACTGCCGGACTTTGATGACAGCGGGGAGCCACCGCCACTGCTCAACGCTACAAACATCTACTTGATTGTTTCCCTTGCCTGTGTCTCCTGCATATTTGCGGCATTCCTCCTCTTTCTTGCCATTGTGCGACTGTGTCGCTGCCAGACTTGCTGCTGCAGCAGCTGCTGCTGCCCACCTGATGATTATAAAAAGTATTGCTATAGCGTGCACATGCTTCCCAGCTCCCACCTCCCACCAGACATGCTGGAGGTCACTGGTGTGGGTAAACTGACCCATACCTACTTGTACAGGGCATCTGTAGGTCTTGGGCCTGGTAATGGCAACGTCCCAAATGGTGATGCTGGGAATGTTCCCAGTGGTTCGAGGTTACAGGTGCCAGGACCCTGCATCCAAGTGCAGCAGGTCCAAAGTGATCGGTTGAGTGCTGTCCTCGTGGTAAGTACTTCTTCCTTTCACTTTTTGTCTCCCAGGCACATGACCTGTGTCTTCACTGGGTTGCTGTCAGTGTGGAAGAAGGTACTGAGGGTATTTGCAGGAGAGCAGGTGTCATTTCATGGCGCCTGGAGGAAACTTCAGTTCCTTTTATATCTTTCCTAAAACAAAGATCTCTTTGGGTGAAACATGGTCATGGGATGACAAAAGATATCTTTTTTTTTTTCCCCCACAAATATTTAGGACTTTCAGACATAACTGAAGGTAAAGATGACAGTGAAAACTAAATACCTTGCAAGCTGAGCCACTGTCCTCAGATAGTTAAGTAAGGGCATGATAAGAGTCTGTGCAAGTACCTGATCCATGAGTGGTTCTAAACTACACTGTATAGAGCCTGTGATTGTAGTGTTGTTTTTGTTTTGTTTTGTTTTGTTTTTTAAGTTATTTTTGATCCTCCAATGATTCAGTTTTTTTCATTGAGGGGTGGGTCATTTGCTGAGCTAAGACGCTGCTTTGCAATGCCCAGGGTAAGCCTGTGGTGGACTAGGAGGAATTCAATATCCAGCATCTCTAAGAAACATATTTTGTAGTGCTCATTTGTCTTTCTAAGCAATTAATAGTTTTTTTTTTTTTTTAATCTAAAATAATTCTATTCTGAGCTTCTGCCCAGGCTGGTTTCTTCTCAGTAGTGTGTTGGGTGACTTTGCAGGAGAGAATATCTTTCTTTGATCACGGTGTGGGGTTACAAGGTGGTTATGTCTGCAGGTCTGATCTGCTGGGAGTTGCTGCGTCACTCGTCCAAGATTCAGTTCACTTATACGCCGAATAACACTAGTTGTATTTTTAATAGGTGTTGTGAGTAATCTTTATATTTTTGTGAAGTTTTGAGATGTTTTGCCTGCAGACTGTCAGATTTTCTTAGTGAACACAACAGTAACTAACTGTTGGCTCTGTCTAGGCCAGTACTCTGTGGTAACAGCTGTTCCAGATGTTTCTAAGGCAAATGTAAGAACCCATGTTACTCAGACATGGTATAATCTTCTTCCTGCAGTTGTTTTTATCCTAATTTACAATTATTAGAGCTTGTCCTAAGTCTGTAACCATTACGTTTATTTTCGTTTTTGAAATCATTCTTGTACCTTTAAATAAATGTAAATGCCAGCCCCTTTTTGAACCTTTATGTAAGGGTAGCTTCAGCAACTTCTTTGGATAATCAGATACATATTCAGCTATATAGCAGTTCCTTTTATAGCACTGGAATTTCCAAGCAGTGATTTTTTTAGTAAGTTTTCCCATGTTCTAGAAAAGATTCCTGATTTGCTCTTAACTATGCAATTAGTTTATCATGCCTTCTCTTATTTGTCTGTTGATAAGGTGAAATGTTTTCTGGGTTGTCTGTCTTTTTTTTGGGGAGGGGGATGAGTTCCTCCTCTTTTGTATCATTTTTCTCTTTCTCCTCTCTTTTCTGAATACATTTTTCACATAAGTCCTACTGTCAAGGAAAGATCTTCTCTCAAATATTTGTTGTTTTACTTACTCATGACGGTTCACCTAGTATTTAATCAAAGTCATAATCCCTTTAAAGGTTTGCTCTTTGTAGTGGCAGAGAGTTGCGCACGTCTTGGGTCCTTCACTATGCAAAGGGGGGTGGTGGAATAAACCTTGCAAAAGCAGAAGCATCAATATCTTTCAGTAAGAAATGGTAGACTCCAGGAAAGTATCAGTTGGCAGTATGTAGAGAAGAATTTGTGCCTAATGCATTGGTATGCTTTGGGAATATCATTGATTATTTTGAGGATCTGAATTTTAAAAAGAGGCTGAATTAGAACCTTTGTAATGGGGAGCTAAAAACCTTTTTGGCAATCTCTTAACACAGCAGCTGGCTGCAAGAACCCTGTCTGTGTCTTGAGGGCATATCTTTGGCTGGAGAGTAGCTCATAATTGCAAAACGTTTATAACAAAGATGATATTCAAACCAAACCAACAAACCCACAAACAAGCAAACCACCCTGGTACAAATAATTTCCATGTTTCTATTGACCAGGATCTTGAAGCTCAGGTTACCAACACATTAATGGTCTGAATAATTAAATTAAAAAAGCAAAAGTATCACTGATCTCTGTAACGAGAACAACCAACGTGTATCTCCTTACATCTTGCTGTATTTCAGTCATTCAGGTGAATTTTAAAACTTGAAACGTGAGACACCTTTTTAGGAGCTTTTGATAGTGGGCAAAATAAATCTGGGATGTCACCTTTGGGTATTTTATTTTCTTAGCTGCCAATATGCAGAAATGGGTAAGCACAGACGTGACCTACGTAGCAAACCCAAAGGCTATGCAGTAATTGAGCTGAGATGTGGAACAGAGGCAGAGACTGTGAAAACTTCTCCGCCCTCAGAAACAGAAGGAAATCAGTCATTATGAATTTGGTGCTGATGATTGTGGTGGCTACGATACTGGAGAATCAACTATATATGTTTGTATGCAATTTACATATTTCTTGCAAAATTTGCAAGTTGTTAAAATGGCATTAATATTCAAATAATCAGGAGTGGGTAGAAGCTGCAGTTTCTGTACCTTCATTTCTGTACATGCTTTAGATTCACCAAGATTTAAAATAAAGCATAATTATGTTAGAGATGCTTAGAAAAGAGTTTCCAGTCATTTGAAGTAGGAAAGAGAATTGTCACTCATTCTTCAAAACTCTTCTATAGTGCAAATCCCTGTGGACTTAAAGATGATTTCTATGCAGATAGATCATAATTCCTTTATTAGTGAGGAATATTTTCACCCATTTTATATTAAAATGAGAAGATTATAATTTTTCAGTGTTTACCAATAGAAATTTCAGTAAAAAATTTAAGTTTGGGCGTTGACTAAGTTTTGTCTTGAAGTGCTTTCAGGCCGCCCCATTTGGAGTTAAAAATATAACCGTATGGGACCATTTGAAGGAGAATCTTTCCCCTCTGCGGAGGGATCTTTGCATTGATCCCTAAGAATATGAATGGAACAAAAAGAAAGCATTAAATATTTAAAAGGCACTGGAAGCAACTCCATACTTATAATTCAAGACACTGGGACCTACTCCAAAACTGTAATTTTAGGAGCACTTATATGTCCTTGATTTTTTTTTTTGATTGTGTGTGGGGGGGTGGTGGTGGAATTACAGTTTTTAGTACATGTAATATAGAAAAAATGTCTGTACATGTGAAAAGTTAATTGAAATTCAAGAAGTTAAATGTATTTTAAAAATTTCAGTTAACTTTGTTCTTGGTCTTGATGTGCTTGATTGGCTTGAATGATTTTTACATGTGCAGACACATGAGACCCTTGTGCTTTTACATCTTCTATATAGGTTGGAGCCAAAAATAGCACTATGTATGGCCATAATAGCAGTATAGTAAACTGTAATTGTATCTCTTTCAGTATTTTGATGTGTCTTTCTGTAATGTAGCTTTAATAAAAGCATGTTACATGGCTGTGCTACTGTGCTGTATTGGAGACAAATCAGTGGGATTACTAAAGTAAGCAGTAGTTCACTGAGTATTTCTGGGATCATGATGTGACCGTGGGTTGTTACAGTTCCTTTGTTTGCTTGCATTGCCCATTGTGCTACAAAAAAGGCCTGTAAGATATTTCCACATTCAGAGTGTAGTGACCTCTCCATGACTTGGCATTCAATATTTAGGTTATGTCCAAAAATAGACACAAACCTAGCAATGGAGTGTATCTCTTGCTAAACTGTGATAGTAGTGGAATGATTTTGTGCAACGTGGCGTGCATTTCCAGTGACCAAAATGGATGCACTTACCTTGAGACAGCGGCGTGCAATCTAGGCTGAACCGCTGCAGGCTAAGCATCAGTGGCTTACTCACACGAGTAAAGACCAGCCGTGTGAGTAAGCCCTCCTGCATCTTGTTCTCATGGGAGCATCCCCCATAATGTAGCCATATGTAAGTGTGAAGCACCTTCCCAATTTTTTCTGTCTGTGCTGGTAACAACCTGCCCAGAACCAACAGTCTTATACCCACATTGTAAGAATTCGGTTGTGTAGGCAGAATTCTTGGCTACAGAAGTTACTCTTGGGGTCAGGCCAAGAAAATAATAGAAAGAGCAATGATCAAAGACAATTCAGCAGGGCAATCTACTGTTGATTTTCCTCTTTCTGACCACTCCGATTACCTTTTGCAAAGAAGGATGCAGCTTCAACGTTCAGCAAAAGAACCCGGTGTTCAGGAAAGGCTACGAATGCCTGGGCTGAAACTTTACTTGTCTGATGTCTGCCTTGGAGTATTATTTTTAGAGGTGGTGGAAGGGAGAGTGACGGAAGGACTAGCTTGGGACAAGGGGCTTGAGGGGATGTGGAGAGTAATGTGAGTGTATTTGGAGGTGCATAAGGCAAAGGAAATGATGGGCAGGGAAGGGTGGGATTGGATGTTGAGGGAGGGTAGGTATGAGGAGTAATTCCTGTATGAAAGCATAGAACAAGAAAACACAATTTGTATCAAGTCCAGTCCTTTCCTATATCAGCCACCATTTAATCTTAGATCAGATTCAGATATTTAAATTTTAATTGTAAAAATACTCATTTTAATTGCAAAATTCACTAGGTGGTGTCCAGTATTCCTACTGGAAAGTTATTCCCCTAGGGCTCTGAAACCCTCTTCTAACATCCTGCCAACAGTTCTTTGCTATGAATTTGTAGATATTTGGTTTTGTACGAGCAATATCTTTTCAGTATAAGTAGATCATTTGCCCCTTTGGGGCTTGCTTGCTTTATAGTTTAGAGAGCAACCACATCTTTTTTTTAGGCTTTGTTTGGCTAAGCTAAACAAGTCAACCTCTTTCACTCTTTTTCTAAGGTCACCTCTGCACTTGTCTTATCATGCTAATATCCATTCCCTGCATCTGTTCTTCCTTTGTGGATATATATGTATTTATTGCAAATGTGACCAGAATTATATATAATATTTGGGACAAAGGGCCTCCTACACAGTGACAGGAATACTTCACAGTCCTAGGGATAGGGAATGCATCATCTGATACATCTTGGGATGGTGGTTACCTTCTGCATAGTTGTAATATGTTGATTGATCAGTCATGTAAGTATTACTGCAGAACTTTTTTTGGGGTACAAGTGAATGGGGAAAGGTTGGCTCCCAAGATGGTGGTTCTCCTGCCTAACTTTCACAGAATCACAGGGACTTTATCCATCTAAATGCTTGATGTTTGAACCTTAGATGTTAAAAAGTCATAGCTACCTGCTGAGAGCAACTCAACCTGTTCATCTTAAAAATAGGGGTTTAGACATAGTGCTGAGACTTGACGCACAACTTTTAAATGACTGAAACTAGTTGATACAAGTAGTACATTATGGGAGACTGCACTTTGCTTTATTAGATGTCACCAATTTCTGTGACAGGTGTCAAGTTGTTCCTGCAGTGAATGATGCCATTATGTTGTCTACCTCAATTGTTTTTAGAATAGCTCAAGTTCATGTGCCATTGTTAAACTTCTTGGTCTAGCACGGTATTGAATGCTTTTCTGAAATCAGAATAGATGAGATGAATTTCAATTTATGTTTCCATTGAAGAGAAGACCAGTCTAGCAAATAGTTATCTTTGGTAAATCTATGAGAATTTTCCTTCCTTTTCAGTGTACCTTCATTTCTCATTTATTCCTTCCTCCAAATTTTTATCCAAACAGGCAGGATAGTGGCCTCGTGGTCCAATTGGCTGGATTTTGCTGTTCTAAATTACTCACACTGCAGTTGCTTTTCTCCAATCTGATTATTTTACTGTAGACTTGACAGGTTTATCTGAAAATAAATACCTAAATATTACTACTAACTAACTAACCCTCCTCAATCCTATTATTTTATTTGTCAGTTCTTTTAGAACTCTGTGATGGAAATCAGGTAGTGGATATTCAAGGCTGCTGGAGTCTCAGCATTTTCATTCTGCTTTGGTGACAGCAATTTCCATTCCCTCAGAGTAGTTTGTCACACAGGCAACATCACACTCAAGATACTGAAAAGAGGAAAGTATAGAGTTATTGTCATAAGGTGGGATGGTGTCTCAAGGGGATGATTGGTTCTCATATGCCATGTTTTTGTACATTTGGCCCATGCATTATCCTCTGTATCCTGTTGGAGAGGGCTGCTGGACTTTTAGTGTGGCCCAATGTAAAATTAGTCATGCTATGTATTTTTTGAATGATGGCTTATTTCAACTCAAATGAATTCTGATAAAAGTGTGACTTGCTGAGGACTATTTGAAGTCATAATTAAGCAAAAGAATAGTAAAAAAATCCAACACCAGAACCAAAAGGGAGGCAAGCAGGCACATGGGAATTCAGTTGTTTGGTTGAGATTTGTAAGGTAAAGGGCAGAGTATCAGCTGAAAGATTTGATGCTATCAGAGGCATTTGGAGAATAAAAGCAAATTTGACAAATATGGCAAGTGGAAATCAAATAGCAGAGAAGAAGGTACAGTAATAAATAAAGAAGAGGTTTGTACTCTCTAGTCTTTGAGCAGTCTCTCCAAGGAAAATGAACACATCTTTAGATTCTTTCTTCTCCAAATGAATAACTTTTATATTTTGATCTGTTATTTTCTCCATCTCCCTATGGACTTGTCCCAGCCTGATGGATCTCTCCTCCTTGACACCTCGTTTAGTGGCTTTCAAATTCTTTTTTGTTCTGCAAAAGCTGCTTTCTCAAGTCAAACATCTTTGCATGATTGGTCTGCAAAATCAAAGTAAATTAGGCCATTTTAAAGTTACAAAATTTGGCAAAACTGTTGGGTTTTGTGTTTGTGCCTGCAACATGGGCCAAGTGTGCTGGTCTATAAAAAGCAATGTTGCTGGGCAGTGTTGCTCAGTCTAAATTAGCGCAGTGGAGATTGCAGGGGAATGGGTTAATGTGACAAAAGTTTTTAGCAACTGGGTAGTCGGTGAGAGGATAATCTGTCCATAGGATCTGTGCTGCTGAGGAATTTCTCTCTGAAACATCACACTCCGTAGACTTCGCCGAGAGTCAGTTTTTGTTTGTATGTACTTTGGGAAATCCTTTTTTTTTTTTGACAGAAAAGGAAACAAACAAACAAAAGCCCCCCAAAACCAACTCTAATTATGTGTTTGCTCAGGAGACCTTTTCTGGGCTTTTGTTTGTTTGTTTTCTCTTTTCTTAAGGTACCAAAGATAACAAGAACTCAAAACACTTGGCATTTGGGTAGGCCTAAAAGAACTGCAGAATTTGGGGAGGTTTTTTTTTAGTAGAAAACGGGAAATTTATGAATACTGATAAACACCAGTAAGAGCACTACTCAGGGTAATTGATGATGTGAATGTTCAGTGACCAGATCTTGTGAAAGGGTATGGATCTTGCAAAGAACACAAAAATGCTGAAGGTGCTGAAACAGAACTTAATATTTTATATTGTAAACGCAATGACCCCGCAACAATGAAGTGATGTGTTGTTTTTTTAATATATATATATATATATATATATATATATATATATATATATATATATATATATATATATTTTTTTTTTTTTTTTTTTCACAGAATCCCAGAATCCCAGAATGTCAGGGATTGGAAGGGACCTCAAAAGCTCATCCAGTGCAATCCTCCCACCAGAGCAGGAACACCCAGATGAGGTTACACAGGAAGGTGTCCAGGCAGGTCTTGAATGCCTCCAGAGTAGGAGACTCTACAACCTCCCTGGGCAGCCTGGGCCAGGCTCTGCCACCCTCACTGAGAAGAAGTTTCTTCTCAAATTTAAGTGGAACCTTTTGTGTTCCAGTTTGTACCCATTACCCCTTGTCCTATCATTGGTTGTCACCGAGAAGAGCCTGGCTCCATCCTCGTGACACGCACCCTTTATATATCTGTAAACATTAATAAGGTACCCCCTTAGTCTCCTCTTCTCCAAACTAAAGAGCCCCAGCTCCCTCAGCCTTTCTTCTTAAGGGAGATGTTCCACTCCCTTCAGCATCTTTGTTGCCCTACGCTGGACTCTCTCCAGCAGTTCCCTGTCCTGCTGGAACTGAGGGGCCACAACTGGACACAATATTCTAGGTGTGGTCTCACCAGGGCGGAGTAGAGGGGCAGGAGAACGTCTCTGACCTACTGACCACCCCCCTTCTAATACACGCTAGGATGGCCTTCCTGGCCACAAGGGCCCAGTGCTGGCTCATGCTCATCCTGCTGTCCCCAGGACCCCCAGGTCCCTTTCCCCTACGCTGCTCTCTAATAGGTCATTCCCCAACTTATACTGGAACCTGGGGTTGTTCCTACCCAGATGCAAGACTCAGTTTCACACTTGTAGCCAGAATCCCTTTTACTTGCATTACCCATTCTTTCTGTACTCCTCACAGCCCCAGCCCCCCAAAAGAAGGAAAAAGTCTAGGCAAATTTATTCAAATAATCTTAATTCTGCTTTATATGTCAACCTACTATTTATCTCCAAGAGGTTTACATAATGAGAAAATTTGTGGTATCAAAATATAACGTTGTAAACATATTTCCTTCTGTTGGCTTAGTTTTCTTCTTTGTAGAATCCTAGTCTCATGGAGCATGGCCTATATACATTCTGTATTATCAATATATATTCCTCCAAGTGAATCTTTTACTTGCTTGTTTTTGTGGTGGTGTTTGTTTTAATTTTGTGGGGGTGTTTTGTTTCGTTTTGGGTTTTTTTGGTTGGACAGTCATGAACACCCTAAAGACACTCAAGCTCTAAAACTCTTTGTTTTCAATATAATGTTGGTAGGAAGGAAATCTGGTGGAAAAAGAAAGTTCCTCCTTCTTTCCAGTCAGAAGAAACGTAACTGCCACCTTGTCTCATCTCTTTTTTGGGCTGGGGAAGTAAAATCACCCCAGTAAATGATTTGTCTAATCGGAGTTGTCAGCTGGAATACGTTCAAAGGATTTGAGGTGTTTGGTTTAGGACTGCTATTTGCACTTTCATCTTGGTTTTCATTTTATTATAGATTTGTCGAGGGATCAAAATTCGTGAGTTCCTGTCTTCTCTTTTACGACATCACGCTTCTCTACAAGACAATCCATCTCTTTAATGCATCTCACCTTATTTGGAAAACTACAAGAAAAATTAACCTGAGCTAATGCAGAAGGTGGAAAGATGCCAGTTTGCTCATGGTCAGAACATAGCCATAGAATACAAATCCCCACTGAAGAATATCATCATTTTGGAGCTTTTAATCCAGTGAGGCCCTTTACTAATTCAATGTTATGTCTCATGAAAATGCTTTTCTTCACTCAAGCTGGTCAAAGACAAACGAGGGTTTTTTTGGATAAAATCTAAATTGAACCCTTAAGCCCTGGAGCTGTAAGGCTCCATTGTATGAATTAATAGTTCATCACCAAGTGGTTCTCTTTTGTATTGTTTGTGTTATCATCTAGGATATAGGGTCAGTGTTCTTCAATGTAGGTCATTTAGGTTCTTGGAGAATTTGGAAAATAGCCAATATTGGAGTTAAACTTCATTGAAAAAAAACCAAACAAACCAAGAATAACACACAAAAAAGCCCAAACCAAACAAAACCAGAAACCAAGAAAAAAAACAAACTACAACCAAACAACGCCCCTTCCCCCCCCCAACAAACAAACACACACCAACAAGGAGAAAAACAAACAAAACCAACCAATGAAAAACACAAAAAACCCCACCAAAAACACAAGGAGAGGGGGAATTAACAGTAGTTTTCCACTACCAAATGGGCATTGTAGTGATGGAAAGAGAGGAGATGGTTATGGATTGCTGCAAGGGAAATTATTGCTGGGCACGAGGAATAAATTCTTCCTTGTAAGAGTGGTGCAATCCAGTGACAGAACCCAGAGAGGTGTTGGAATCTCCATCCTTGGAAATGCTCAAAGCTTCACTGGACAAAGGTCCTGGGCAACCTAATCTACCTGTTAGGTCAGCCCCCCTCCCATTGAGTAGGAGGTTGAAGTAGAGATTTCCCAGGGTTCTTTCCAACCTAATATTTTTTCTGTGATTCTTTGAAATGTGGCAAACATAGGCATTTAAAAGTTGTTATAGCCTTTCCAAAAAGATGCTTCATTCTATTTTCAAAAGCCATACTGAAGTGTTTATGAGGGTCCTGAGTCTACTGTATATTTCCCAATAGATACTCAGATTCCACTATGAAAGATAAGAAAATCCTGCCAAAACTTCTGAATTCCTTCCCTGTCAGATTGCACCCCATATCATGGATCCAAATGCTGGGTTGTACCCAGCTGTCCCCAGCTGCAACTACAGTGACGGTTGTACTCGGATAACACAAATTTAGGAAGCTCTGCTTTGCCACACAAGCATGAGATTGAAACCACACGTACGTAGCTTCGGGGCAAGCTTTGGTATCTGAAACAAGCTTTGTACTTGTAGTTTGTAGTCTTGAGGTCTGTTCTACTTGTTCCACAAGTCTACTTGTACTTTGTAGTCCTGAGATCTGTTCTGAAAGCATCTTTTTCTGCAGTAGCTCTTTTCCTTTTCTAGAAAGCATTTATGCTAATCATTCGGCTCCCACAGGAAGCCTAGATCTCACCTTTATCCTCAGCTACATGGAACTGAGAAGATTTTAATTTTCTTCTCTCTCTCTTCTTATGAAATAAGAGTTCCTTAGATAAAATAGCACTATAAAAATGATGAGCCTGGTGACAGAGCTCAACCAGTTGGTCATACGCATGCAGGGTTCTAGGATAGCTGTCAACAGGGAAGAAGAAGAGATACTCCATGCTGTAGTACCCTCATTCTGTGTGGAGATGGCTGTATTGCAGCTATCAGTTCATGATGTACTACGTAAGAACCTGCAGCTTGTGTGTTACCTTTTGCAAGGAAATCCTACCCTACCTTGCAAATACTCTCTGCTGCAAATTTCACAGGTTCTGTCACACTGGCTTGAACCTGTTGGTAGCTCTAGCACCCAAGCAAGTTGATGGAAAAGGATTATACACAATCATTATAGTCTGTTTCGCTGTTTGACGAAGGCGATTATAAATGTCATCAGGAAGGTGATTAAAGGAAATGTCAGTTTTCATACATGATACATACTGAACAATTTAATCTTCTACACATAGCCTGTTTTGAAAGGATACATTGTGTTAATGGGTTTTGCTTCTCCTGGATGACATTTTGTGAACTGTTGAAGGCAGTGCGTAAGAGGCAGAAAAATTAATGGGGTAGAGATACCTGCCAGATTAGAAATACCAGTAAGACAAAAGAACAAGAGAAGTGATTTTTTTTTTCTAGTGCATTTAAATTAAGTATCATTCTGATTTAATGTAAAATTCAGTTTACTGGAAATCATTGTTAATACTTCAAAATTAACCTGTACCTACCTAGACCTATACCTGCACTGTGTCATTGATACCAGTTGAGAGCTATCTGTGATGGTGGCAACTGCAGTGATCCTTCCAAACTGAAGTTCTGTTAGGAGTTTTTAATTCCTTTTTTGTCCTACCAAATAGCAAGGACATATTTTTTTTAAATAATTCATAAATCTCTCATTTAAGATATGAAATGATAATGCTACCCATAAAGTTCCTTTGTAGCGCCCTTTTAAATGCTTGTTTATCTACTTGCAATCAGGACTCTAATTAATTTCATGATCATAATTTCATAATCAGAATTTCTTCATTTGGTTTTTAGCAGTCTTGTTGACAGTAGTACCAAGTATATGTGGGGGAAAGAAAGAAACATTTGAGCACCCATGAGCAAATATCACCTCACTTCAAAGCCTTATTATCCCCCCGTCACAGGGGATTATTATCTGAGATTACACTATTGCAAGATTCATGGTGAAATTTAACTGGATCTAGTATTCAAGATTACACAGTTTGCAGGTTTTCAGGGCTACCACTAATGGAATTCTCCCATTGCAGAAGGGAGATGATCATTTGTTTCATGAGACAGCACTTGCTTCTGGACTTGAAGGACTCTGGGGAGTCTTTAATTCCGTCGCATGTGTTGAGGCTTTTGATTGCAGGGTGACAATAAAATCATGGCAGATGTATTGTTAACCCCCCTCTTCCCCCCTTCAGCCCCTTCCTCTCCCCCCTTCCCACTCAGGACAGGCGATTGGGAGGAAAAGAAGAACAGAGAGAAGAGAGTTGGAAAAAATTAACAATGTTTTACTAATGCTACTAATAAGAATAGAGAAAATAATACAAAATATACAAAACAATCTTGAAAGTCCCAGCAGCTGTTGAGCTGGCACCCAAAGTCCTGGACTGGACTCTGCAGCCAACCGGAGCTGGATTCAGTCTGTCACTAGGCCTCAGTTTGCAGGGACGACTCGCAAGGTCCTCTCCTAATGTCGGCCATAAGCAAAAAGGGAAAAAGGGACAAGATCCTCGTGATCTCCCATTTTTACATGAAGTATTCACGTGAATGGAATGTTAGACACCATTGGTCAGTTTCTTGGTCACCAGTTTCTCGTCACCCCTCTCATGAGATGTCCATCCATGCTTATCAAAAACTTCACATTCCATTGCTATGTTTACCAAAACATGTATCTGGTTCTCCAGGAAAATGCAGCTAATATGAAGCTTTAGCTGACAGGCAAATTCACTAAAAGAGAAACTTGTTTTTAACAAAACCAGGACAGCATGACGGTCCAAAACACTGAAAAAGCCAAAGATACCTTCAAATGTCCCTGGTTCCTCCTAACTCATTCTGTAGAACAGAAGTAGTAGAAGAAGGGAGTTACAATAGCTATGGTTTTGGGGGGTGTGTGTGTGGTTTTTTGGTTGTTGTTTGTTTTTTTTTCTTCCCTGAAAACATCACCATATTTGTTCTCATTTGTAAAAATATACATTTGCTCTAAATAAATTGTATTCTTGGCATTTTTCATCTGCATTCTGGAAAATTTCCATAACTTGTGGCCATTTAAAATGTATTAAAAACCCTAAATGAGTGTATTACATTATCTCACAATATTTCATTTCTGTGTACCAAGGGCTTCCAGCCACATTCACAGAGTTGCAGAAGTATCCTTATCAGCCATGTTGTTGTACAATTAGACTGTTCCAAGTATACGTTTGGCTGCTGCTAATGCTCAAACCTGGTTTGCTTCCAATAAAGCTGGGAGAATTTTATATAAAAAATTGTTCTGCCCGAAAGACACTTTTTAGTTACTATTATAAGAAGTGTTAAGTCACTTAATACCACACATTTTTAATGTAATATTAATTCTTCCAAAAGGAATGCTTTTCAAAATACTTTCACAAACTGGACAGTAGGAATTACTGTATATGGTAGCATCTTGTGTTCAAAATGAATTTGCTTCTACTAGCAAACCTATATTGTTTCTATGGGTGGTATTTTGCTCAAACCAAAGGATAGACTAATGTGCCATCTGAACTCTGTCACCTCAGTAACAGATGGAAACAATCTGAGCAACTCACTAATTCTTCTTGTTTCTTTAATGAAAGCAATCTCAATTGATTATCTCAGAGCTATGGATTTCTATATTTTCAGCTCTGTCCATTATATGAAGGTAGTGAAAAATATTATTTTTGCATATAATAATCATGTGCCCAATCTTTCTTTTAAAAGTCTTGCTGAAGTATATTTTGGAAAACGGACTTGGTATTTGTTATGAATTGGTCTTTGTGTCATGTTTGATAGCCATTAAGTTCTGTTAAGGTTGGCTGAGTTACAAGCTTTTGAGAAATTCTTGTTCACTGTACTTGGTAGATACTTGCAAGAGCTGGAAAGCTGTTCTCTCCAAGTCTTGCCAGCACAGGAGCCAAGAGCTGGCACGTCTTGCCTATAATTGCAGTTGTATGATTGTGGCCCAGATCTGGATCTGAGAGATGAAACTGAGAACAGGAAGACTGGGAGCAAAGAAATAACAATGCCCAGCCCAGGGTACAGGGAAGGGGATGGTCCCTATTTTCAGTGCAGAAGGTGTAGAAATCATAAAATCATAGAATCATTTTACTTGGAAGAGACCCTCAGGATCATTGAGTCCAAACATAACCTAACTCTGACACTAAGCCATGTCTCTAAGAACCTCATCTGATACATTGCCCAGAAGGAGACTCAGTGATCCCGTGAGCAGAGCACAGAACTGGGTTGTGGGACAGGATCTGTTCTTGGTTCTCCTGCATGGTCTTGACAGGTCTTTCTGCCATGGAGAGTCACTTTTCCTCTGTAAATTTATGTCAGCCACACTGACTGCTCTCTTGTGAAGTACTTTGAGATGTTCCAAAGTGAAGTATCAAATATAAACTAAGTGTTGGTGAATATTACGTGTTTCAGGGAAGTAGGATGAGAACTGACAGGAGGAAGAGAGAAAGCTGGGAAGTGACTTGGAGATGTTAACAAAGGAACTGCCAAAGGGGGGGAAGAAAGATGGGGAACAGGTGACAAAAAAATTGACACATGAGAATCCAAGTCTAATAGCAAGTTAAGAATTTTGTCAAATGAAGAGTAGTATGTGTATGTGGAGAACTGTTATGTATATTGTCATCTTATGGAGTGGAACGAAGGAGGCTTTATGAAGATTTCATTGTCTGACTGCAGTGGTGTAAGTGGTGTGTAGAACTTTGGAAGAATGGCCGTTTATTTGGCCATCAGTGAAGAGCCTTATCAAGTGCCACACGGGAAACTATTAGAGAAGGTAGAGAGGATGATGATGAACAGTGAAATAAAGAACTGACTTTGAATTCTAGAGACTTGTACTAGAGGGTGAAACTATCCAGAGGAATTTTCCTAAAGTAGTTTCTTATGAAAGTGCACAATAGAAAAAGTGAAAGTAGGATTTGTTCAATACAGAAATATAAAAGATGCAGTTGCTATAGAGGAGGGCTGGTATGTCATACAGGAGGGAGTACAGAGTCTGGAGGGTTCAAGTGAAATGTGGAAGGAGATTGTTTGCTCCTTTAAAGGTATCTGGTCAAAGGAACCATAAACAGAACACATAGAGACAAACCTGACGGACAAATGATAAAGGAGGTAGTGATAAGAAAAAAATCTGGTCAGTCACTCTAATTGGTGAGAATATGTGGAGTATAAGAATGTGTGTTTTTTTCCAGTAAGATTGTGTGACTAAGGACCTTGTCAGGTTGGGATGATAAGGAAAGCAAACACATGGAGATATAAAGCCTGGCCAATAAGCATAACAAAGACAGTAACAGACATAGAATCAGGTTGGTTGGAAGAGACCCTGAAGATTATCAAGTCCAACCATTAACCCAGCACTGTCAGAAGTATCAAAGATTAAAATAAACAGAGCTTAACTAAGTCATTAGATGATGCAACAGTATAGTAATTAAATAGAAGTATCACAATGGAATATACTAGCTAAAATGTTTGATAGATTGGAAATCTAATAGCTTCTTTTTTTTTCCATACTTTTACCTGTAGGGGGGATACTTTATTTTAGAGAGGTTCTAGCAAGACTGGAAAGTGTAAAAGCTTTTGTATTGCAGCAGTATAAAAACCAGAAGATAACTCAGCAGTATTAACATTTGGCAGAGTTCCCATTGTGGGTAATTTTATGTGCCAGAATTGTTGAACAAAGGACTAAAAAAAATCCCTGGAAGTCTTTGGTGAAAATACGATGTCAAGATTGCTCCCAGTGTATGTACAGCAGGAAGATAGTGATGGTGTTTATGGTTGCAGGACTAAGTACCCAAAGGACAAGAATACTGATTGAGTTGTGCCTTCCTGTCTTTCCAAAGCACTTTTTGGCTCTTTCTGCTGCTGTTTTGTCCTCCCCAGCCCTTGTCTGTCTTTCCTCACCTTCTCCTGAGATCTAGTTCCTCCTCCCAGAAATGTTTTCAGATTGTACTCCGATTTAAAATCTAGAAACCCCTGAGAGAGGGACCAGCCCCAGTCTCCTGTTCCTATTGTGTCCTTTCCAGGACAGAACCAGGCTGGTTTTTTTTTGATCTTGTGAACCTTGACTTTGTTGGCTGGAGACTGGCTCTGTTTCCACAGAAATGCCTCCCCTGGCTACTGTGGTAATGGTTTGGGGGGATATGGCCACCTTCTGACAGGACTAGACTTGAAGGACTCTAAACTTTGTGCCTTCAAGCACTCTTCAGTGTGATAAAGAAACCCAGGATGAACACCAGTGCTGCTGCTGGATAGTATTTTAGATTTTTTTCCTAAACATGTAACCAGTAATAGTTTGCTCAGTCTTGAAATCACAGAATCACAGAATCGACTGGGTTGGAAAAGACCTCAGAGATCATCAAGTCCAACCCTTGGTCCAGCTCCAGTCCATTGACTAGATCATGGCACTAAGTGCCATGTCCAGTCTCAGTTTAAAAACCTCCAGGGCCGATGAGTCCAGCCCCTCCCTGGGCAGCCATTCCAATGCCTGACCACTCTCTCTGCACAGAATTGCTTTCTAGTATCCAGCCTAAATTTCCCCTGGCAGAGTTGAAGCCCATGCCCCCTTGTCCTATTGCTGACTGCCTGGGAGAAGAGACCAATCCCCACCTGGCTAGAACTGCCCTTCAGGTAGTTCTAGAGAGTGCTGAGCTCACCTCTAAGCCTCCTCTTCTCCAGACTAAACAAGCCCAGCTCCCTCAGCCTCTGCCCATAGGGCTTGTGTTCAAGTCCCTTCCCCAGTCTTGTTGCTCTTCTCTGGACCCGCTCCAGCACTTCAATCTCTTTCCTGAGCTGAGGGGCCCAGAACTGAACACAATACTCCAGGTGTGGCCTCCCCAATGCAGAGTACAGGAGAAGTATCACTGCCCTTGTCCTGCTGACCACACTATTTTTGTCTCCAAACAAGACATTTTATAAAGAATATTAAATGAGAAGAATCACGCTGAGACATCACAGGTCTGTCTATTCATGGAGGACAATGTTTTGATTAGTACAAGGAGGAGGGATTGATTTCAGTGGGTACATTTGATATCATCATCACTGCTTATTGCTCTGAATCTCACATGTCCTGCTGTGGTTTCTCTGCTCAAGGGTGGAAGAAATACACTGAGCTCAGCTGAGTTGTTAAAAGCAAGTACTCTAGTGTCATTTGAGGTATAGGAGGGCTGACAGATGTATCCCTGTAAGGTTGACAGACATAACCTGTGGGAGATCTGTGCCCTTCTGGAAGAGCAGCTGAGCACCAGGCAGGATACACTGCCCACTGCATCCCAGAACCATCGCCTGCTGTTGCAGGAACAGGTATATACAATGTGGCTTTCCCTTAGTACCAAAGAATGAGTTTGCTACATGCAAAATACATTAGGTAAATCTGCATTAATTCTATAGCACTAACTAGTGCCAAACACCAGATATAATCTGTTTTTTAAAAGAATATTGTATTAGGTCAACCACTCTGACCTATTCAGTAAGGACTCTTGTGCTCAAGGAAAGAAATATTGGACTCTTACTAAATATAAACCATAAGTATTTTTTTGTCACTGAGGTTTTAAGAACTCTGGAGAGAAGTTTGGAAACAGATTTGCTTGATGTATGCTTAAAAAAATCCAAACAGTTCTCTCCCTTCAGCACCCATTACAAATCATAAATTATAAATATGTATATGTACTTTCTTCCTTGAGACGATCCAGTTATCTTTTACAGTAGTGCTTTAAACCTTGCAGTGGCCACTTGAGCCCAGATATTGCTGACTTCTTAGGAACAAATTAAGATACTTTGCCAAAAGTCGCTAAGCCCTTGATGTAACAGTGAACAGAACCCAGTTCTCCTGACTTCTCCTTTTATAGCATGATCAGCTGCTTCTGTCACCATCTCGCTTTTGTTTTGTCCCATTTTCAAAAGCTTAGGTCCAGGGTATCTTTTTTCCCTTCTTGTTACTGCATGAGAGCCATTGCTTTTCAGTCCTTCCTCTGGTTGTGATCTGCCCCACCATAGACATTGCATCTCCCTTTTCCTTTGCTTCCCCTTCTAAGTACTCTCAGGTGCTCTTGTGTGCTGTAAATCAGAAGTGAACGTGTTGCCCTGGTGAATCTGAACTGTCTCACCAGTGCTGAAGTTGGACATGCAGGTGCTGAACTGGGCAGCTGTGGCCAGCGGCTTTCTGTCATCTTC
The DNA here is from genome assembly GCF_964273445.1 of Streptopelia decaocto. Classification (NCBI taxonomy): domain Eukaryota; kingdom Metazoa; phylum Chordata; class Aves; order Columbiformes; family Columbidae; genus Streptopelia; species Streptopelia decaocto. Next base: position 17,551,495 of record NC_138667.1, read on the forward strand.
TTGATAACTTGACCACCGTTTCACCCAGAAGTGTCCCTCTCAGCCTGTCCAACACTGGGTTTTTTTTCATGCCGTGCTGCCAAATCCTTTTTTCATACTGTGTGCAGCGTTGCAGTTCTTGTATTTTCTAAGGTCTGTTCACTGCTGCCTCATTCTCTGTTGCTGTTCCCATCCAGATAGTGAGTTGAGAGATGCTGCTCACTGCTGCCATCTCATTTCCCTCCTGCTCTGCTCCTTGCAAGCCCTCCAGCTACCTGGAGCTACTCCTGTTCTCCAGCAGCAACAGCAGCAGCAAGTGCTGAGGCCACAAGGAGCTGTGAAGAAGGATGCAGGAGTTGGTGCTGATGTCTGTATGTAGGTGGGCAACTGGACCTGGATCAGAGATGTGCCCTCAACCCTTTCTTAAAGTCTCCCTGGGTTGCAAAAGTTATTGTTGCATGTTCTTCTTTTGGCCCTTCCACATAGTGTCGTTTTTGGTTTTGTTTTTCTTGGTTCCTCCCAGTATCTTCTGACTATTGCTATGTCTCATCTGTTCTGACTGAACCCTTACACTCTCAGGATCTGACCTTGTGTACAAATACTGTCTCTCAGAGAAGAATTGGGAATCGTTATGTAGGAAATCAGTATAACAGAACTAAATGCAAGATGTTGTGGAGGGAGAAGTGATTTTTCTTCTGCAAAATCTCTAAAGTTTCCCGCTCATGCTCACTCTTGTATAGATTTTTCTCACACTCTCACATCCACGTATTCACAAGCATCAGCTCCTGTGCCTGATGGTCACTGGTGACCAGGATCACTTGTACACAATGCAGAAGACAAAGGACTCTGGCTATCGTGCCTCACAGGTTCTTGTTCACTGGTGACAACAGACTGATCTGGGACTTGGTTGCCTTTAGAAATGGGTGCTGTTTGCGATCTTTTGCATCATTATTTTGTCTCAGCCCTTTGTAAGTCTTAGGTAACATTATTTAATGTCACAGTTCTCTTGTATTCCTCAGCTGTGCATTTTAAGGCTTCAGTTCTCTTCTCCATCTTTTTGACACCTTATTTTAGGTAATTTTTTTCCTCTTCATTCATTTGGATTAAATCCCCATATAGGGTGCTCTGTAGCAATTAATGTATACCTTCCTTGTTAATACTTCTTTTGTATTTTCTTTGTGTGCTTTCATATGTGCACACACTTGTATTTATATTTCCTTCCTACTAATATATTATTAAAAAAATCTTTACATGCAAAAGGAAAGATAATAAAAGGGTACAGAAGGATTACAGAAAGGAAGAACTCAGATCAGTTCTGGGTAATGAATTCAGACTATTGATACAGTATTCACAAGAAGTGAGAAAGCAAAATTGTTGCTGTTTTGGCTTTTTTTTTGCATAGAATTATTGGCAGATGATTTTTCTGGCATGTTACCAGGTACTACTTGTAAGTGCACAGTTAGAGTCCAATTCTCTTTGCTGTTCTGATAACCTTATTAAAGGGAAAATATGACTAAGGTAAAGGGCATAAAATGGCTGGAACATCGATTACAAGTGAAGAGAGAAAGAAGAACAAGCTTTTGCATGTTTACGTAGGAGAGAGTTGGAGGGCAAGGAGGGTGTGGGATCGCACTGTGCGCCAGGACCCTGAAGAGAAATGCAAATATAAACCGAAATCATTGGCAGAGAGTGTAAGTCAGGGTCAAATGCTGCGCCTGCTTCTGCTGAGTAAGAAAATCAATGGGACTTGTCCTGAGGTCAGAAAATATCAGCAGACTCTGCAGTATTAACATTTTGCCCATCGTATATGTGGTTAAAGGTTAAAAATAGTCTAAGCACTGGACAGTTTGGGCAGATGGAATTTTTTTTTAAATAGGATTTGAGGTAAAAATCTTCTAAGCTCAGAAATGCCTGCTGAGAATTAGCAGACCAAAAAATACTTCCCTGCCCTACTTTCCCTTCTCAGCCATTCCTGTGGAGCAGCACACTGGTCTCATAAAAGGCATCCTCACAGTCTCTGTGTGTTTTATGGAGCCTGTGCTCCAATCCACTCCTGGCTTTTTTATGGCTCTCAACTGCTCTCTAAAATAGTTGAAGGTTTTTCATTTTCCATCTGCTTGAGATCACGGTGCATGTATCAGAACTGTAGGCAAAGACCTGCAGCTGAAAGCACAACCACAAGGCTGGTAGGAGTAAAGAGTTGTTGGGCATTTGGCCATGTTGCTGAGCAAAGTCTTGCCCGTTTGTGCTAAAATGATGGAAATTTGCCCCCATCATTTGTTCTCATGGTGAAGTTTCTTCCTTTACTGTTGCTTTGGTTGCTCTTTCATTCTGCAGCAAGGAATGGATGGTGGCTGAGCCTCTGGCTGCAGAAAGCACGGGAATCGTGTCAGTGCAGCAGCCAGGGGTAGAGGGGATGCGGTGCCTCTCTTTTAAGTTGTAAAAAGCATAGCTCTAATGATTTAATTTCCTGGCTAATTTGACTTTGACTTTTTCCAACATGAAGAAAACAGCTCTTAAACAGTTAATCCTAAAATGTAACCTTGAAAAAGAGAGTAATCTCTACACTTTTAACTCTGATTAAGTATAGTTTGTTCTATTAATTTGAGAAATTACTGAAATGTAGGACAGCCCTGTACAACTCTGTACAGTAGCGTTTTGGGTCTGATTTTTAGATTGAGAAAGTCTGTCCATCGTTTCTATGCTGCATTATGTATTTAGTTTCAGGAGCAAGTTATAGGAATATCATGGTGGTCTAAAACAGACACTTGTAGCTCAGTTCTAACCTCCCTTGTAGCTTTAGAGTGAAGATGTGCCAGGGAAGAACAAAGGACAGAACTGTGACTCTCAGCTGCTGGAAGCAATTTAGAGCAACCTGAAGACTACTTAGTTGTAACCATTGGGTAGTCCATGTCCGTCCATCTTCACTTCATGCATCTTAGACTTCTACTCATGTCTGGGCTGTCTGGAGTGGCTGTAGGCCAATGTATTCCTGTGGAGGGAATAAACACAAAACACTTAAGTTGCATTGAAGATGTCACATGGGACTAGGTCTGCTTTGCTGAGAAAAGGCACTTGGTACTAGCAGCCCAGTGCAGTAGGCTAATGTCATGCTTCAACTGCTGCTGTGTTTGATAGTTTTTGAGAATATCAGGAAGAAGAGTTGTAGCAGGTATGAGAGAGATGGATCGGGGGTTATTTTTGCCTTTTTAAAAATTTTTATTAAGTTAGTGGAAGATCTGCAACATTTTAGGAAACCTGAAGGTGTGTTCAGGAAGGATTAGGCAGGCTTGTAAAAGAAAGTTGCAGTGAAAGAACTTTTGAATAAAGCAGCATGACTGAACCATTCAGTACAAGTGATAATCCTGTTAGGAAGTTAGCAGGTCAACTCTTTAAGGAAAGGCGATCTTCACAATGTGCTTTTGTGCAGTTTTGTGGATCTGAATTAAATATGATTGCTCAGATACGTGACTCAATAAATTAAGCACTGAAATTAAAGCTGAAGATATGCTTTTTATGTCTTGAATTTATTTTCTGACTTGATGTACTTTCACAGATTAAAAGAATTCACAGAGATTCTATTAGGCAATGCAACAAACCTGGGAAAGTCATTAGGTGAGCAACAGAGCAAGAAAGAAAAGTGCAGATGAAGGAGGAGAAAGCACTGACCTTCCAAAAAGCAAAATCTGATCTAGCACAAGATGTACAGGTCATAGTTAGGGCATTGACAGTCAATACTTCTGACATGCTCAAAGGCAAACTTAGGTCATCATTAAAACAGTGTGATCAAAAACCTACGTGATTGGCAGCTCCATTTCAGGTCCAAACTGGGCAGTTTCAGATTTAGGTGGTTAACTTCTAAGAGACACAGAGGAATAACCGGAGAGAAGAAACAAAGTTAATAGATGCAACTCAGTATCTGTTTTCAAGAGAATGAATACACAGTACTCGGGTACTTATATAGTCTTTTATAATGAAAACCTGAACTTTTGCATATTAAAGAGAGGTACTGACAGGCTCTGAAGAAAATGCCGTCAGTCTTTCTCGGCAGTGAAGAAGGTGACTGTTCCTCATATTACTCCTTGCCTGTACTTTTGATTCTCGCTATCTATTTTTATACCAAGGTCTCTGTTTTCATTGGTTCTGTGCCACTGTTGGGTGCTTAGCTGCCTACTTTACCTGAGTTGTGTAGACAAAAATGAAGGGAAAAGGAGGGATCAGCATCCCTTATCGGCATCATTTTGGAATGCAGTACCTTTCTTGTATATCCAGAAGGGCAAACAGAAAAGCTCTAGGACACTGAGGGGAAATAAATATGGGAAATCGTCATAAAGACAGGAAGTGAGTGGATGACCCAAGACAAAGAAAAGAGGTAGGAGGAATAATGGAAAATGGAGTAGAAAATAAATGAATGAATTAGAGGTAGAAGATGGAAAGGAAAGAGGAGAATATTCAGTGAAAAGAGACAAGATGGAGAAAGGAATAGGAACCAAAATGAAAAAAGGAAGGATAGTATAAAGAAAAGAGAGAAAGTTGAAGTTAAGCTGTGACTAGTGATAGGAAAACAAAAACCAACCATACAAACCCCAACACATGGAACCAGTATTGAAGAGGGAGAACAGATAGACAAGCAAAGAAGAAAAGGATGGGTGTAAGAGCCAGATTGTGAACAGGGAAACAACACTGGCAGATTTAGAGCTGTCCGTCCAACTTGGATGTCCAGTTAGGAGAGCTCAGGAGTCATCAGCAGAGACTTGGACTGATAGGACCATCCAAGTCTAGTAGAAAAACTTGTTTAATAGAATAAAGCAATATTTGAAGTCACTTTGTGCTGGAACTTCTCTGTTTCTCAGAAATATGGCTTACTGGCAGATATATGCATGATGTTGGACAAGTCAGACAATCTTCCAGGAGGACTGGCTTTCAAGAGAAAAAGATAGAAAACAGACCCTTCAGATCTGAGATCTTCTCATAGGAGGTGTATAGTTAACAAAGTACTAATATGCCTGAACATGAGAACAATATGTATGACATGCTTCATGTATGAGGGTGAATAGGGCTCAACAAAAGCTAGGTCAAGGACTATCTGACTAATAATTAAATTTCATGGATAGGATAGGAGAAAACTGACATTAATAAAATTTAACTAAACCCATAGGGCTCAACATTTATGTGTTAAAAATATTAAAAACATAACAAAGAATATAAAGTGCTACTGTAGATGTAATGATGCTGGTCATGCACTGTCTATGACACAGTGTCATCAGGATCTGGAGCTACGAGCATGAAATGGGAGGACTCATGCTGTGAAAATAGTTCATCATTGCTAACAAACACAAGCGTGTATGTAATAACTAACACAAAAGCTCTACAACAGTAGAACTAGTTCTGCTGTGAATTATATCCTAAGGTGGTTTAGTATAAAGCTAATAAAACTTCTTGGAGCAAAACCAGGTTTCTACCATCATCTCCTCCTTTCCCAGGTACTGGAATATAGGATGATACTTATATTGCTGTTCTCTTTGGTCTGAAATGGCAGAAGTTTTTACCTTGTTTCAGTAAGATAAGAGAACATCCTGTGGCTTATGGTGAAGTCACTTTCTGGGGAAATGAGGAAAGTTTGAACTCCTTAAGGCAGAAAATGAAACTAAGACTTCAGTTTCTGGGCAACACATTCATGTACGGTTTCAAGAGGGGGTCAGCTGCCTTGTAACTTTGTCCCAGTTCTCAAACTGCAAAGAGGGGTGTGTGATGCAAAGAGAAGCATGGGGTGAGGCAGGAGCCAGAGCCAGGGAAATAAATGTAGTTATGATCATCTGGAAGAGATGCGTTTGCCTAGAGTGTGTCTCACAACCAGTCCACTGAGCTGAAATTTAGTGATGATGGCTTGAGCTGAAGTATCACAGCCTGTGTAGAAGAGTGACAAAGACTGTGGCTCTGAAAAGAAAAGAAAACACCAATAAAAACCTTCCAGAAAACATTTCACAGTAGAAATAGCACTTACAGGCTTTGTGGTGACTTCAGAAAGGTGAAAGTTATTTTATTAATGTCCAAGTTGTTAATGTCCTTCCATTTAGAATGGCACAGTATGTGACATTATTGTCAATAATTTACTGAAAGGATTTTAAAGTCATCGGAAAAATATTGCAGAAGACAAACAGAATGAGTCAGAGAGATCCGTCCTTAAATTTTAGACTAGAAGTGAGAAATAATTGAACGTACACTGGTGACCAGGAGAAGCAAAATGCATTTCCTGTGTATCTTTGTTAGATGCGATTTGTCTGCATTCAGGTTTACAACACAGATCCCTTTCCATACCCCAACCCATCACCTCTTTTTCTTTCCATGCTATTTTCTAGAATGACAGCAAGTGTACTACTGCAAAGAAATTGTGACCTAAATACAAACAGGATTTTTTCTGACTGTTTAACAGCCTTGGTTCCCATAACAGCAATGATTTAAATAGTCTGGCTTCAGATGTTTGTGATACAAAATAAAATCCTTACCAGTTAGATTCATACAATGCGAAAAAATTGATTTAGGAAAAAATATGTCAGAGTAGGGCAAATCCAGCTGAGCGATTTGGCACCATACCTCTCATTTCAAACAAGAGGGAAGCAAGCGGCATGTGAAAAGATGACTTGTCAACACGTAATTCAAGTATGAAAGATGATTGAACACAGGAGCAAAGAAGTTTGGTGTAGAAACAAGGGGTTTATATTACTTCAGGAAGGCATTTTGCAGTATTTTTGGGAAGAGGGAGAATCCCGTGTCCCCAGAAACTCCCATAGAGAGAATGCAGACTGTGTCCTCAAAGAGATCTGGTTCACCAGCAGAGCTCTGTGTAAGGGGCTGCTCGGTGGCTCTGTTGTGCCTATAGAACCTGCACTCTCATATTTGGGGATCTCTGAGCTCAGATTGCTAAATCGAGACTGAGGAAGGCTTGTCAGCTGCTGTAGGGTATGAATCCCTTTTACTCCTGCCTTTACATTGCCTTATCATCTCTGAGTAGTATCTTCCTGATCAGATAGTACTTGAGACATGGGAAGACACTAGAAATAATCCTGTAGATATTCTTCTTCAGAGAAGAGGGGGGAATGGGCATGACTGCAGTAAATAGGGTGCAGAAGAAAGCAGGAATCCCAAGAGAGTGATGTGAAAGATGGTGTCAGCATCCCTTGAAATTATGAAGGTATTTTTCCATAGATCTCAAGAGTACCCATGGGCTAGAAGATGGTGCTACAGCCCCACCATGTCACTGGAAAAATACTGTATATAGGAAACTCCACAAATTTGAATCATTGCCTTAGAGTTTACGGGTATTGTTTTCCACTGTGGTTGATGTAATCTGCCCTGTGACTGATGGCTGTTCCTTTCCTCTTGACTTGATTTAATTCTAAGTGAGGCAGACGAATTGTAGGCACCACAAGCCAGCAGGCACATAGAGAAAAATCTAGGTTTTTATAGAGAATGACACAGCTTATCTGCTTGCTAGTGGCTGAACTATATGGATTCTCTAGACTTGTCTCCATATTTTTTCACACAGTTTTATCAGTCAGCAGAAATCGTGTGAGCATTTATATGGTATGCCAGTAATCTCATGATTGCTAAAAACCTACATGCTAATGAGACTACATGCAAGAATCTAGAGCCTGATCCGTGGAGCTGGTGACTGCATCATGACCTACATCATGATTTTGAGTTGCTGGATATCATGTTTCAGGGATGTCATTTACTGATGGTGAAATTATTTACAAAGAAGCAAAATGTCTTTTCAGATGTCAAAATACCTTGGAGTTCTTCAGTGAACATGTTGTATTTTTACACTTTCCTGTTTTCTAATATGTCTTTCTCCTTTTGCTGTGTAAGACTCCAGAACAGCCAGAGGAAAGACTCTGCATAGTGTTTTGCAATGAAGCAAAGTGAACACATCTATTGCTGCTCAAGCAAATTGAGGTGATTCTAGTTACAATGTTATATGAAAACATTCCTTGTACAGGTGTGATTTGAAATGGATGAACTTTTCAAGCCCCTAAATACCTACAGAATTGTATCCGTGTAAAATTGTATCACTCCGGAGAGAAATACCTGCACAGAAGGATTCCTGTGGCACTGCATTACACTGTTACTAATTCAGGGATATCTCCATGTAGAACTGTTTCAAGGAAGGCTTTCACAGGAATGTGAGGACTTTTCATACTAAAATAATTATATTACTACATCCTCTAGCATAGATACATGTCAATTTATTACTATGCTCATAGAGACACTGATTTTATCAAGTCCTGCAGAAGAAAATTAAGTATTCCTTGCTATGTCCATATGTTTGTGCTCATATTAAAGGACATGTACCATTTAATTTAACCAGACTAATTAAAGTGGTGCAATTTTTGTGTGTCAGCAAAGCCCAGTAGGCCTGGGTATAGAGATCGTGCATGCAGGCACTATCCAGTCACTTCAGGGTTTATGAGGTTTATCAGCAAATGGATATTTGGGCCTGATATGTTTTATCAGCTGCTTTTACTGCAGGGACAGATTCTGATGCTCTTGCTCATGTGCACTGATCTGAACCCGCTGGGTACATTTATATTTTGTGAGCTTTGAAGGTGTTTCAAAATTTGATGCTTAGATGAAATGTCAAGAAATTACTGGAAAGCAAAACTCTAGGAAAAAAAAAAAAAAAACAACTGGAAAGCCCCTGAGCCTCAATTCAATTGAAACTGAAATGATGTTTATTCTGTGTTTCAGTTTTTGCCTTTCACTACAAAAATCAATATTACTACAGACTAGATCCTGAAGTGTTTTCTCAATGGAAGTTTTTCCTGAATTAAAAGTTGAGGCGTGCAGGACTGACTCAGCATCACCACTGAAGCTGATGGAAATAACTGAATTATTGTGGCCATTGATGATTTTTATAGGGATTTAAAGGGAATCGGGGAACATTTAATCAGATCAGAACAAATTTCAGTATATCACATATGAACTATGTAATCAGCATAAGCTGTATAAAGCTAATATTTTGAGAAAGACATTTGTACAGTGTTACTGTATATAAGCCAAGCTATAGTATTACTTTGTAAAATGAAAATCAGAGTACCTATTTTATTGGTGCTATAAAACTTAGAAAAAGGCAAGAAGCCAGACAATCTGGGGACTTACAATTCTGAAATCAGAAGAAATATTTTTTTTGAAGAACCTGAGGTTTAGAAACGTGTTTAATGGGAATGAAAATATTATGGAATATGTTGTAGCATGTATGTGTGTGTGTGTGCATGTTTCTTATCTCTGTTTGGTTTTACATTCTGTGGTGCTTTGCAAAACTTTGGACATGCACAATCTCAGCTGTCCACAGACAGACAGAACATGAGGAAAGATGAACTTGGGTAGTGTGTGAATAGTGAGGTGAGATGGGGTTTGTGTGTTTGTCATCTTTTCTGTGCTGTGGGACCCATCTGGAATGTGCTAAAGCAGAGCCTGAATGTCTGTCAGAAGTAGCTCAGTGGGATGTAGGAACAGCGTGAAACATTCCTTGCTGGTATTAAAACCCCTGGATGTGTGATAGGTGTGATTCATTCACACGCTCTAAGTAAAATGAACTTGTGGCCAGAAAGGCCTACAGAGATAAGTTGTTTTCCCATCACCTCTTAGCATGCACATTGTTCATTTCCAAGCGAGACTGTAGCAACATTAGGGACATGGTTAAGTGCCAGAGTTAGGTTATGGTTGGACTTGGTGATCTCTTCCAACTTGATGGTCTCTTCCAACCAAAAAGGTTCTGTGATTCTATGAACATGGTCCTTAAGGCAGGGCCTTAGCTGTTGCCATTGTTGCTGTGGCTTTTGGCCTTGTATTGGTGTGCTGTATGGTTGTTAGAGGACTTCGTGGCTGTACACGTGGGAGGTGTGGGGCAGAGATGATCTGTGGTCTGTCTGGTTGAAACTACTGTTTAATTGTCTGGAAAACTGAGAGTGTGGCCCTTTGGGCTTCTGTTTTATATGATGACTGCAAGTTATTTTGACTCATTGCTGTATAATCCATGTATAGTAGTGTTGCTAAAGCTTTTTTTAAAAACAGCTTTAGCAGGGCATTGGTGTTGGAGGTTTTATTTGTTTTGTTTTGGGTTTTTTTGAGGCTGTCAAGGCATTTTGTTCTGTATCTGTGAATATTGTGATCTCAAAGGTGGATAGCTAGCCAAAGCATTGAAGCTGATTTTTCTTTTAAGTGTTTGGCTCCTGTTTAGACAACTGGATGAAATGGGCACATTTCCATATGTTCTAGGCACTTGGCATCTCTATCTGCCCTACTTGGTCTGCACATACCTACATTTATCCTGCTTAAAAAGATAAGCAGTATAAGCAATATTTGCAGACAATGGGGTACTGGGCCCACTAGAATAAATCTGAGGACAAACATTTGGGCCACAAAAATGGGCTGAGAAGTAAATGAACCCATCAGTCAAAACATAAATGTGGTGATCCTGCTCTTAGTGTTGTCTTTTCTGATAATGGTGGCCAATGACAAAAGCCAATAGACTGGTAATTGTTCTTAGCAGTCAAAATTGGGGAGATTGTTCTCTGGGATTTGCACATCAGGTATATTACAGTAAAACTGTTGGGATTTATAGTGTAAGATTGTGCTCTCAAAACTCATCCCACATGGTGAAGAGTGCCCAGTCCCACAAAGGGCAATGAAAGAAGTTTTAGCTGAATGTTGGGTTCACTCCCTCCCAGCCCAGTCCAGAGGGGATTCAGTGGACATTCCGAAAGACTTTGTGCGGTAAGCAAGGAAAAAAAGAACAGGGAGAGAAATACCAGTAGCAAAGCAGTTTCTGCACTGTGTAGTAGGTACAATATAGTTGCACGCCTACAGTACTATGTCCTCTGGTTTGTCTCAATTAGTATGTCAACTTAGTGACTTAGATGTTGTATGAATGAATGAATGCTTAAGTTTATTGGCTTTGATGGGATTTGTGGTGCTGGGGTAAAACTCATTGCAGCTTCAGCACTCTCAGCCCCAATGCTGAGTTTGCTCTATTTCTGGCCCTGTTTTTTGTCAGTCCTCCATCACAAGGGTAGAGGAGAAAAAAAAAAAACCCAAACTGTAACTAGAAAATGGATCATATTGCATTTCTCCTTTTTCTCTCCAGCTGCACTTGATCACCTTGAGCCTGTCTATTGCCTTGGATGAGAAACAGAATCCCACCTTAAGTGCTCATAACTCGTGGGTGTGACTTGCAGAATTCTCCCAGCCCAGCTGCTGTCGGGGCACGGTGGCTGCAGCAAGGGCGAGAGGGAGCCGAGTAGATGGAAAGTGGAAGCAGGGCGGGGGGTGCCCGCAGAGGTTGGGCAGAGGAACGGTGCTGCAGCAAGGATGAATCTCCAAAGGAGCAGAGGGGCAGGTCTCCAAGAAAGAGGTCGTCAACCACACTGCAGCAACACACAGACGGCACCAGACCTGGCTGGAGGCCCATTTTTTTTCGGAGCCCTGCGCTGATTTAACCCTCCCAAGCGGATGTACTTTAGCACTGCAGCAGCAGGTCCAGAAGTGCTGGCGTTTTGCAGCCCTTCCCCCGCCCCGCTCCTCCCCGCACCCCCGAAGCTTCAGCAGCGAAGCCGGGGCGGAGACCGAGGGGCGGTGGCGGCGCGGGAGCCGCACCCCTCCCGGCTCGGGGGCGAGAGCCCGCGGCCACCGGGAGCGAGGGGCCCGGCTCAGCGAGGGGCCGCAACACGTGGGTGAGGCCGGGGCAGGCAGCGGGGCTCGGGCGGGCAGCGGGCTCGGGGGCGGCGCCCGCCGGCGGCCGTGTCGCTGTTCCCTGCCCAGGTGCTGAACCGGAGCCAGCCGCGGCTTAGCGTCCTCCCCCGCCTCCTCCCGCGCAGCAGCTGGAGCAGGAGAAAGCGGATCCGGCGAGTCCCGGTCCCTCCTCCTTCCTCCTCCTTCTTCTTCTTCCTCCTCCCCAGAGTCGCCGTCTCGGGCAGCCGGCGAGCATGGAGCGGACGGCGGTGGGGCCGGAGGCGGCCGGCGGCCGCTGCTCGCCGCTTGCATGAGGCAGCCGGACGGCGGCGGGGAGTGAGGCCGGGCCAGGGCCGGGAGAGGCGGCTCCGGGCTCCGGCAGCTCCCCACCCCCGCCGGCCATGGCGGCGGCTGCTCGGCGGAGCCGCGGCGGGGCGGTGGTGCTGGGCCTGCTGCTGCTGCTGGGACTGTGCACCGGGCGGGCGGCGGGCGGGCCGCTCCGCTACTCGGTGCGGGAGGAGCTGCCGCACGGTGCCTTTGTGGGCAGCGTGGCGAGCGACCTGGGCGTGGATCCGCGGCGACTGGCGGCGAGGGGAGCGCGACTGACCTCGGGCAGCGGCCGGCAGTACCTGGAGCTGGAGCTGGGCCGAGGGGTGCTGCTGGTGCGGGAGCGCATGGACCGTGAGGCGCTCTGTGAGCTGAGCCCCACCTGCTTCCTCAGCCTGGAGTTGGTCATCGAGCAGCCCATCGAGGTGCACAACGTGGAGGTGGAGGTTCTGGACATCAACGACAATGCACCGCGCTTCCCCCGCCAGGATTACCGGCTGGAGATCAGTGAGTCTGCCGTGCCCGGGGCCCGCTTCCACATTGAGAGTGCCCAGGACCCTGATGTGGGCACCAACTCTGTGCAGGGCTACCAGCTCAGCCCCAACCACCACTTTGTCCTGGACCTTAAAGGCTTCCAGAGTGGCAGCAAGCTCCTGGAACTGGTGCTGCAGCAACCACTGGACCGGGAGCAGAGTGCCCTGCAGCAGCTGGTGCTCACTGCTGTGGATGGCGGGGACCCCCCCAAGTCTGGTACGGCCCAGATCTCTGTGCGAGTTATGGATACCAATGACAACCCACCTGCCTTTGACCGCTCCACTTACACTGTGAGCCTTCTGGAGAACGCCCTGCCTGGCACACTAGTGGTCAAACTCAATGCCTCAGACCCCGATGAGGGCTCCAATGGAGATGTGATTTATTCCTTTGGCAGCTACACCCCACAGAAGGTGAGGCAGCTCTTTAGTGTAGACCCACATTCAGGGGAGGTGCGGGTTAATGGTACCTTGGACTATGAAGAGGCATCCTCCTATGAGATCTATGTGCAAGCCACTGATCAGGGCCCCGTCTCTATGGCTGGGCACTGCAAGGTTCTGGTCAACATTGTAGATGCCAATGATAATGTTCCTGAGGTGGTCCTGACCTCCCTGTACAGCCCAGTGCCAGAGGATGCAAAGGCAGGAACTGTGGTGGCCTTGATGAGTGTCACTGATCAGGACTCAGGGCTGAATAAGCAGGTGAGCCTACGTATTCCCCCCGGCCTCCCCTTCACACTCAACTCTTTCAAGAACTCCTACACCTTGGTTACCCAGGGCAAACTGGACCATGAGAAAGCAGCAGCCTACAACATCACAGTTACAGCTACCGACTCTGGGACCCCCCCTCTCTCCTCCCAAAAGGTGATCCACGTGGACATCTCTGACATCAATGACAATCCTCCACGCTTTGAGGAACCCGTGTACTCAGTTTACATCCCAGAGAACAACCCCCTTGGAGCCTTGATGTGCACTATCAAAGCCACTGACCCAGATGTTGCCGAAAATGCCTACGTATCCTATTCTCTGCTAGATGGGGAGATTGAAGGGCTACCTGTCACCTCCTATGTCTCTATTAAATCTGATAGTGGCAACATGTATGCTGTTAGATCCTTTGACTATGAGACACTACGGGAGTTCCAGGTGGTTGTCCAGGCTCGGGATGCTGGGACCCCACCACTGAGCAGCACTGTCACTGTCCACATCTATGTGGTGGACGAGAATGACCATGCTCCACAGATTCTGTATCCTACCTCAACCAACACTTCAGCAGCCCTGGAGATGATCCCACGCTCAGCATATGCTGGATATTTGGTAACCAAAATTATAGCCATTGATGGGGATTCGGGACAAAATGCCTGGTTGTTCTTCCACCTGGTGCAAACTTCAGATCCAGGTTTGTTCAGGATAGAGCTCCATACTGGGGAGATTAGGACTACTCGCAAACTGGGGGAGGACAGCACACCTACTTTCAACCTGACGGTGGAGGTGAGAGACAATGGAGAGCCACCGATGTCCTCATCAGTAGCCATCACTGTTGCCGTGGTGGACAGAGTTTCCAAAATCATCCCTGATACAAGAAGGCACTTTAAAAGTCCAAGCAATTACTCAGAGATCACTCTTTATCTCATAATTGCTTTGAGCGCCATCTCCTTCGTTTTCCTTTTCACAATCATTGGGCTTACTGTTATCAAGTGCTACAGATACAGTCTGTACGGAGACTCCTGCTGTGCAGGGTTCTGTGGGGTCAGAGAACGGTGCCCTGCTGACTTGTACAAGCAGGCCAACAACAACATCGATGCTAGGTTGCCCCAGGGGTTAAAAGTCCAACCCCATTTCATTGAAGTGAGGGGCAACGGGTCTCTCACCAAGACCTACTGCTATAAGGCATGCCTCACTGCGGGATCGGGAAGTGACACTTTTATGTTTTACAATACCTGTGGCCCAACGGGAACTACTGGTCCCTCTGCAGTGGTGACTGAGAGGCATCTGACAGGACAGAGTGGGCAGAGTGCACAAAACCTGATCATACTTAAAAATGACTCCATTACTCCTAACGAGGTGAGGCTACGATGATAAATGGTCAGCGGAGTGCTCTGAGCAAATCTATACTTAAGCAGAGGTTCAGGCTGGAAAATTCAGATTAAGCATATTCCCTTTTGGGCCTGATGACAGACAGCTGCCAAACATGGTTCTAATGAATTCTAATCTGTGCAATGCATCTTGTTTCTAGGTAAATAGTGGGACTTTCAGGGTCCGTTTGGTAAGTTCGGTATATGCATCTGTTGGTTGAGATTTGCTTCATTTTTGCAGCATATGCTGTACAGGGTGTTGCCTCTTTTTCTCTTGCAGATCTAAAAATGCCTGCTGCCAGTGCTAGCGAATGACACGTGTAGTCTGAAATTTTTTACACTAAAACTAACATTGCAAGAAAAAAAAAGTGATTAGCCTGGAAAGCAATAGATTACTTTGTGGCAGTTATAGGTGTTTGCAACTTCAATGATTTAATCCCTGGACAAAGCTGTTGAATTTAGATCATTGCAATAATATGCTTTGCTTACTAATGTGAGCGTATTTTAATTGCCTGAAAACTGCAGTCCCTCCTTTGATGTTTGTCCTACTCTGTGCTGCATTTTGTGCTTTCTGGACAGTGACAATCCAGTGACATCTTTGTACAGAATTACAGCAAGTTACCATTGTTAGGCTAGCGTGACAACTTCTAACTTGCTGGGTTGCTCTTGGAAATTGTTTAATACCTATGGTTTGACCATCAGTGTATTAACCTTTTCAATATTTCCCACAGTGAAGAATTAATGGTTGCTTTCTGCCAGCATCCAGGCAGTCTGCAGTGAGGGGGCGGTTTGCCTGCTCTGTACAGTTTCCTTGCTACGTATATCAGAACTAAACTCGGAAGCACTCACAGGAGACGCTAATTGTGGTTTGCAAAAGGAAAATTTTGCAATTACTGTGTGTTTTTACCCTGCAATTGTGGTAGACATAGATCGGTTTGTACATTAATGTGTGCTGTGCTTCCAGACGTGTCAAAGCTGGGGGAGTAACTGTGGTGGGATAGAAAGGAGCCTGACTTGTGTATTCTTTCCACAGAAATTTAATTGATTTCTTTATTGCTTTATACTTATTCACATATTAAGATGTTTTCATCTTCTGTAACTGTTGTTCAGTGACACAAAGATGCAGAAATCTGAAGGACTAGCAAGTCTTCCATAAAAATGCTTCTAGAGGGTAGTGATCATCCACTCAAAACTAATCCATTTAAAACTAATGCAGTGTTTTTCTCTAAATCACAGTGGCAGGTTGTGGGGAATTCTTTTTTGTTTTTTCTACCCAGCTTAATGTATTTATAAGTATAATAAAAATGCCTGGAGTGTGTTTGATATAGGAGGGAACATGAGATGTATTCCATAAGCGTGTATGCTGAAGAATCAAAGGGTGAAATATGCACCTTAAATCTGTTTTTTTTTTCAGGGGAAACAAAGAAAAGCAATAATTGAAAATGGCTTAAATTTGGATACAAGAGTGGTAGGAAATTAGTTTAACAGATTCCCATCCCATTTTAGGGAGTCGTGGCATTGAATGCAATGAATTAGCAAGGTTTGAACAGCAGTGCAGCTCAGGCAGGGGCAGCAAAGCCAGCCCACAGCTGGAGTGCAGAAGCACGGAACAAACTCCTGAATGCCTGCCTGTCTGGAGTTATGATCCAAATGAGTCATCAATTATTCAAATAGTTCTGTGTGATGTAAACAGAGGTGAAATTCTGACAAGTTCTACTCACCACAAGTTTTTTCCTTAGGTCTCTGCTTCTTAAACTGCCCTGTGGTTGTACATACTATGAAAATGTGTCAGTGCCAGGTGTACATGAGAAAATGGGTGAATGTAATGGCATTCACTAATTACTAGTTTCTAGCTAATTACATACTATAAAATCCTATCTTTCTCCTGTTTTAAGCTCAGCATATGCACTGAAAAAGCTATCCATTGCTTAGCAACACCAGATTCTACTTTTTAAGGGTAATGATTTTTGTGTTACTAGATCTTCAGAGAACTGTGCTTCTCTTTTCAGTTAAAGTGAACTTCTACTCAGTCTTTAAAAGCCCACGCCTTCACTTGTGAAGCATAGCAACAGGGATCATTGTCCTTGCATTGTTTTAGGAAGTTAATCTCTGATGTGATTGTTACTTTTGGAAAATGTGAACAGGTGTTGTGGTTTTTTTTCAGTTTTTGGAATTGATCTTCTGGCTCTATTAACATTAGTTGTTCAGTGATGAGGATGGGACCAGATGAATGGGCTCTCTATGCATGCGTGTCACACACAGGGTTTCACGGAGGTGAAAATTTTGCAAATGTTAATACAGTGAGAGGAAAAATACTTCAAAATACTTCCAAGTTATTTGGGATTAATCTCAGCAACACCTGATGCAATAAGATCTTGGTCTTCTTTGTATTTACTAGTAAGGTCAAAGGTGTTAATAATTTCTTTACACTAAGTTGTGGCTGACTTCATCGAGTCATTACAAGGATGCAGTAGAAGAGAAAACCCAGTGCATTAAGGTTAGGTAGGGAATTCTTCTGTTGAAGCGCTGATTCCTGTGTGGCTGTTCTGCCTCGTACTGCTGGTGTCGTGGTGGTGGAATGGGAGCTTGTTTGTGCAAGACAGCTTGTGCTTCTGCATCCACACTCCTTGCCTGTACAGTCCTTTATAAGAATATCTCAAACCAAGGGAGTTTTGTAAAAGAAGAAACATACTGACACAGCTGCATGGAAAACCTTGGAAACAGTTGTTGCAGGCAGGAGCCTGGTGATAGGGATTGGAACGTGGGGTCGATGGGTATTGCGCTCTCATCAGCTAGAGAACTGCAGGGTGACCGGGCAGGCAGTGTGTGCAAAATACAGAGACAGCAAAATACTGTGGCTTTGTTGCCAGCTCTGTGTGTGGTTGTGGGCAGCCTGGGTTCCTGCCTTTTGAGAACCAGGTGCACATGGCTATGATGGGGGGGCATGAAGATGCAATTTTGTTACTGGGTACTGCTGCAGTGATGTTCTGTCATTTTCAGGAAACATTTCAGTGCTTTAGTCTGGAGCCCCTTTCCTTGTGTACCTGTGAAGATGCCAAGTGATATCTGAATAGTGTCTGGTCCTTGGTTTGTCTTTTCATCTCTCATGTCTTGCTCTTCACTTTCTTTGTGGTTAAGCTCGTTCATGATGTCTTGCATCTCATGACAACCTTTTCCTTTCAATGCAGGGAATAACAATCAAACCAATGTAGGTTTTAACTGGAGTTTTCTGCCCCAGAAGGCAGCCTGGCACATTCCTAATGATGAGTGGGCAGTCTGGATACTTGATAGAACTAGATATCAGCTCTTCTGATTACACATTTCCTTGTACCCTTTTTTGTGTGGTGACACACGTGGCTGACAAAATATGATGTTCCATGCGATGTTCATACATAGATTTGCATGGTGCTCTGTGCACATTTTTTGGAAAGAACAAAGGCTGCACATTAGTGATGGTAAGACCCGGGGGTTCATTGGAGTTTTATGGCTGTTCCCTGTGCTTCTGGCTCTTCCTCTGTACTTCACACTTCAAAACCAGCTTGCTAAACACAAGGAAAAAAACAAACAAGACTTGAGTTGAACACATCTTGATGCCGCTTTAAAACGCAAGCGTGTTTTGAAGTGTCTAAATCTAGTAAATGCGCAGCATTGTCTGGAGCAGTCTTCCAAAGAGATTGCTCACAGAGGCTTTACAGGTATTAATGATGGAATATCTTACAATCTCAGTTCAAGAGCTTAAGCCTTTAAGAAACGCTCCAGCCCCACTGACATTGTAAAGGTTAGCTATAAATGTTGGCTCTTTTGTTTAGTGGCAGTACCTGAACCTGTCCTGCTAAGCAGGGAGAGTGCTCTGTGCCTCAGGGCACTCAGACTCTTGGGTTGACGCTTACTGCTGTGCCAGCAGATATTTACATCCAATATTAAGCAGGGGAGTTTTCCTTCTCTTGGAACTCATTACATTCGCTTCACAGACCCATTTGCCTGTTTTCTTCACCTTAGTTTGCTCAGAGTTAAGAATGCAAATGAACACTGCCAGGAAGAAAATCCTTGGGCTACTGAATTATGCCCTTGGCCAGTTTCCATTCTGATTTCTTGTATGGTAAACACATGTGTGATCTATAAATAGTTTGTTCTCCACATCAAATTAATTCTAAACATTTACAGAAGGAAATCAGGAATAGAAGCCTCTGTTTCCCCACACCTGTCAACATTGCCTCACAGGAAAATAAGCAGAGCTGTATGGGGTCAGGGCTTCTAAAAAGCCTTTTATTATTGCTTCAAAGCAGATATATTTGAAAAATATACCTTATGTCATTCTGTCGTGCATTTCTGTGGAAACAGGAATGGAGTGGGATGCTTTTAGCAATCTCATCATCTAGTAACCGCAAGTGTTTGACTCACACTTTTCTACCTCAAGCAGGCCCTGTTCTAACACCTACTGAAGCCAATGCTTTGCATTGATTTTAATGAATACCGGATCCAGGCAATGTTAAAAAATTCTAGAAATTCCTTCTATCCCAGGACAGATCCTTCCTGCATTCAAGTATTAGCTAAAAAAGAGGACTGGCAAAATGTTTGTAACAATGTATTTTCAATTAAATTTATTCTCCATGAACCAATGAAATTATTCTTAAATTAACCCATGCTGTGCAATTTGAGAACAACCGTGTCAAATTTCTCATGAACTTATGTGTTGCTAAGGTGGCTCCATTTTATATCATACATTCACTTTGTTTATTAGACTTTCCAATAGGGTTGGTTGTTTATGACCAGTCATGTTAATGCTTGTGGTGTGGTTATGTGACTGGCAGAATGTAACCTGGTGCCTGGAAGAACAAGCGGGATCAGACTGTTGGCATGAGGTGTTCACCTGGTGCAGGGACAACCACTTCTATAGGCACCAGGGCAGATTTTGCCTCATCTCACAATTATGGTGTTGTGTACTGCTACTAAATCAGAAAAAGCAGGTGATGGGAGAGACAGGGAAAGGTTGATTTCTTCTGTGCTGGATCGTGTGATTTCCCTCACCTTCACTAATGAGTGGTAAGAACAGGAGCACTGGACTTGAGACATGGCCTCCAAAAATCTCTGAGGAAAATGGCAAGCTAAGATTACCTTAAAGTTATTAAATTGGGTGGCATGTGATAAACAGGGTCTTGGAATGAGTTGGGAACTGGGAAGGTAAAAGGAACAATATTATCTTTGTCAGTGTTGTGTGACATAGCGAGATTATGGGAATGTACAAGTGGGAAGTGTCTGGACCACTTCAGAGTCTGTGTTCCTCTTGGTGCTTCCTCTCTGTACCCGTCTGTCCTGGCCAGCTCTACCTACTCCTGGCGGTGGTGATTTATGACGCAGCGACACTTCTCACAGCAAAGCCTGTGACAGGGCTTTGCAGAGAAGCCAACTGACATCTCCCGTGCCCTGGGACTGTGCTAAAGACACTGCTCTACTTTGAGATGGGCCATATCGTGTCATGGCCCAGTGCCTGTGTGCCATGGGATGGCACATGCCAATGTGGCAGGTTTCAGTGGGTGGTCTGGTAAAGGTGGACTGTTCATAGCCAGAGACATAAGCCAACCCAGGCATACAGACTGTGAATGCCTGGTGGATCTATAAGCAGCAATACTGCTGCATCTGAACTGGGGAAAGACATTACTGAACAGGATTGCTTCTTCTACTGTGTTGTCGCTTCTACTATTGGTCATGCTTTTTTTGCTTTTCTTGCTCCTAATTGCCCAATCTCATTTAAAGGTGTATTGAAACAACTTTTCTCATGTGACTAGAGGATCTTTAAGTCTGTAGCAGAACAGAAGGAGAAGCTGGTTTTACTGACAAAATTGGAATTTCACCAATATTGCCAGTTACAGGACATTGACCTGTGATAACACAAGTGTGGAACAAACGTGTCTCTTGCTGAGGTCTGAAAGTTCCCATTCAAGCAGTGTGCATGTGGTGAAACTGGGGGAGAATAGGTTCAGACAGAGGCAGGCTGCTGCCCAGCTGCATGCTCCTCCCGTTCTTCCTGTGAACATTTCAAAAAGTAGAGAAGTCCCACACATTGAGCTTTGCAGTTGAAAGCAAAAAACAGCCCTTGAAAGGTCTGAAAGTCAACTGTGACAACAGATTAGTCCATCTCCAGAGTATATTTTTCTGATCCTGTCTCCTTTTGCTCCTCTGAGAGCATCAGTACAAAGAGTAGTAGCAAATAGAGAGCTGTTTGGGAGCAGCCACAAGATGCCACGGCTTGTGGGTAGTAACCTTTGAAAATACCTCAACCTCCTAATTACTGCTGTTTCTGTTATATTGACATGCTGAATGTTGGTCTGTGCATGTGGAGTGAATGAATGATGAATTTCTAACTGCTGAGTTTCTCCTGCTATCATCACCTGTTTATGATCTGATGTCTTGAAGTTCCCACTGCAACAGAACATAGATTTTTGTATTCTAGCCAAGAGCCGGAAAGCTCTCAGCTGAAAACCAAAAATCTATATACTGTAAGCAAGTGGCCGTTTTCCTCTTTTCTCACTCCTGCCCAACCCCTGTCAGACTTTTCCAGCTCTTTGATGTAATCTCACTTCATCTGTGTTTTGCCTGGGACCGTGGTAAGATTCCTCTTCCCCCTGTCTATAAGCGTGTACAAATTAGTAACCTGCACCTCTCAAATTGCAAAAGAGAGCAAAGGGACCTTCCCCCCACTCCCAGCCTCTAGGTTCCCTTGTTGTAGGAAAATCCCCACCAGAGGAAAGGCAAAATCTTCTGGTGTCAGCACCCTTCATGCATCAAGAAGGGCAAACTCAGGAGAGGATCTGATCAGTGCGTGTTGTTTTCTATCCTGTTCCATTGACTATTACTACATGGTGAACTTTAGAGTTGCTTTGACATCCCTGGGACTGGGGCCAAAGTGGAATAAATCAGAAAACACTGGAGCCATGCATAATGGGCTCCTTGTCAAACCACTTTCTGCTAAACTCAGCAGAACCTGAGCATGCCAGGGAACTGGGGGCTAAATGGGAAGGAAATTGCCAGCACAGATGTTTAATGTGTGGTTGCAAATAGAAGCCCCCTCTCTTTTGTGTAACTCAGACCATAAAGAATAGTAGAACACACATCATCCAATTGCATCTCACTCCTGAGTGATGCTGGACCTGAGAAATATTGGTGATAGAGAGATAGTGTAAGTTGTAATTGCTCCATTTTTATTTGAATAAACCCTATTGATCCAGGGAAAAGCATACCCCAAACCTCAAGAGGAAAGACAGAGTTGGCTGTAAATAATTCAGAGGATTCAACACTTTCTTCTTCTCTTTCAAGTAATGGGACAAAATTCATTTCTGATCTGCCTCCAATAGCTTGAAGAGAATTAAACCATTACTGTCATATATTATTTGTGTGTCTGGCACAGTACAAAGCAGACCAGGAATGAGTGTAGTCCATCATATTTCTGGACATAAGTTCTCTCTTTAAACTCAAGTTCCTGAAGTTAAGCACTGGCTGTGGTATCACATACAGAATAATGTCTTGAGAATCCTGAGAAATAACCTTGTTATGTGCTTAGGGCTTGATTTTAAAGGACCTGAGCTTGCATTCATTGGCTGTAGTTGAAAATTATTGTGATGGCCCCCTGAGAATGCAAAAGAGATTTTCTGGAGTGATTTTTATCAACAGAGGATTTCTTAATTATTTCTTCATTTACCAAGACACTCTGCAGCAAGTCAGCATACCGCTGGTCAAAGGGTGTTGCTGGCTATTTTCTTCTTCCACCTCTTCTGCCCTCTCAAGAGTATGGGGAACGTAGTAACTCTTCATATTATGAAAGAGCTCATTTGCCTTTGATAAAAGACTCGCTGCAGTCTGCAAACCTGATACAATCTAGTGCGGTCCTCTGCAGTACACAAAATGCCAGCAGAAACTTCACAGCAAATGCACTACCCTGCACGTCCCCATCACAGGGGGCTGTATTTTATACCTCCTTGAGCAGATGTTATTCAGTGCAGGAGCCTGAGTTTCTTCAGCTTAACAGGTAAATATGTGTATTATGGATTTATGATTTTTTTTTTCCTATGCCCAGACTGTTGATGAATGTACGAAATAACTGCCCACCAGGTTCCAGTATTAAATGTCGCTCCACAGTGATCATCTCTAGCCAAAGGCCTTGGCATGCAAACAGGATTATTTCTTACAGAGACAAATCTCTGTGTGCCCATTTGGAAGTTTCTTTAGATTTATAGAAAGTTTGGCAGTTCTGAATGTTCACAAAAATTGAGTAGCTCCATGTAGACAAAATTAGCCAGACGCGTATGCTTTTCAGCACACTAACAACGTTATCCTGGGCTTTTGTTTCTACAGCCAAAACACCCCAATCCTGACTGGCGCTACTCTGCATCCCTGAGGGCAGGAATGCAAAGGTACGTATGGTGTTTACCCATGGGAAGGAGAATTGTCTTTGTCCTGTGTGGAAAGGACAAAGCTGCCTGGCTCCTGATGCCTTAGACTGGTGATATCTGTACGCTGAGATGGAAAGCACCTGAGTTCTGCTGCTGTCCCTTCCAGTCTCCAAGTGTTACAGATTCATTCTGACTGCATCTTATGCTATTATATAATACTATTTTACTACCATAGATCTGTGTTTTTTTGTGTTTACCTCCTGCCTTTGTATGCATTGACTGTCAAAGCATAATTGCTCCAATTATTGGATTATTTAACTGTCATGATACACTTTGTTTTTGCTTTAAAACTCCCTGTAATCATCTATGCTGATATGTTTCAACAGACTGTCTGCAGCATTCATACGTTTTCCATCTTATTGTCTCTCATTACCATATACTATGCTGCTCCTGCAGTTGGTTTATTAACCACGTGGTGCAATCAAGATGATTAACACAGTTTAAAGGACATTTTGAAGATATGAGTTGGATTTTCTAAGAAGGAAAAGAGAGGCTGTGTCCAAGTCTCTTTAGACATCTTTGAAAGTCCACTGCCTAACATCACAAGCAGTCTCTGCTATAATTTGCTACTGGAAAAACACAATTGTAATAAAGTTGGTTTTATAGAGCCTAAATAAGTTAATATCTTTGCTCTCTCTGAGCAGATTAGAAAATTGGGTTTATATCCAGGTGTATTCTGACATGATTAATAGGACTACCTTACAGGTTTAGATGCAATTCTAAAGCACAGTGTACCTGTCCAGCTGACTTGGGGCTGCTCTGCAGAAAGGAACCAAAACCTCAGGGTTCAAAAGGAAAAGAAGAGAAAGCTTGATTCTGGGCTCTGTTGGGCAAACTGGTTTCTCTCTTTTATGTTCCTACTATTAGTTTTTTTAAAATCCCTGACCGCTTACTGCAAAATGAGTAAACAGTCTGGGGAGCAGGATGCTGAAGTAGGAATTCTCCTGCCTACCTGAGCATCTGATCTACTGGTCCTCAGAGTCAGGCGTGCTCTTGTGTGTTCCCAATGGGATCCTTACCTGCAGTCTCAGGTTCTGAGCCTGTGTGACCTGCCCAGCTGATGGCTTTCATAAAATGCTATTTTTTAATAAGACTTGTAGAAATTTAGTATCCGTAAGAACCTTGATGTCTGTCACATTTGATTGAAAATGCCCATTAAGTTCAACTGGGAGTGTGGGAGGGAGCTGAGAAGCAGATGAGCAGAGAGCGGGGACACAGTCACAGAATCCTGTTTCTCTAAGGAATTGCCCACAAATACATGCCTAGTTTTGCATTAAAAGTAGCAGTTTTTTCTTTTCCTTCCATTTGGGGTGCTGGCCAATAGCAAAATTTGAGCTTTCAAGGCCAAGTGCTCACGATGTGACACTGTAAAATTTGCTGTGTTAGTTTCTGCATTTCAGAAAATGTATTTCTCTTTCTGAATTGCCCTTGAGAAGCATATAGTAACCTAGGAAAGTGGGATCTGTTAAAGCAGCATAATGACAGATGCTCAGAACTAACTCCACCAACCTTTTATTGTTTGCTTTAATGCTAATACATTGTAGCAGCACAGAAGGTGTGTAACTCCCTGGTTAGTGCCTTCTAGTCAATGAAAGGAAAGTGTCCTGCAGGTATGTTTGGTTTATAAATTACACCACCACTGTGTTTTAATAAATATACAAATATAACTTCTTTTTTTTTGAGTCAAAATAGCTAATTCTCCGTTGCTCCAGCAGAATTTGTTAGCATCATGCAGTACGATAGCAGGAATTGCATGGCAACAAACAGTTACGACCTTTGAAGTGTAGCAAGAAAGCGAAATATTCTAAAGCCCAGGGCAGAGGCGAACTGTATAATCTAACTGTGATATATGCTCATTCAGTGCTGTTCATATGGAGGAGGCAGGAGTCCTACGTGGAGGACCAGGAGGGCCGGATCAGCAGTGGCCAACAGTCTCCAGTGCTACTCCAGGTAAGAGCGTGAAAATCCGGAATATATGTGAGGAACTACTGTTGACTGAAGTAGACTTCCTAATGCTTCCATCTTAGTTTTTCTCCTGGTTTGTGTTTCTGAGTAAAGCTCTTGTCTGTGGAATCTATATAGAGTAGAATAATAAAGCATAAAATGCATATTTTGCTTTATGTTGTCTCAGATGAGCGCTGGAGATAAGAGTCCTTGATCCCAGCTTTCATCCTGCCTCTAGAGGTTATTGGTTTGTGTAACGAGAGGACATCAGTTCTGGGGTGTGTGTGTGTGTGTGTGTGTGCGTGTGTGTGTGTGGGGGGGGGTGTGTGTGTGTGGGGGTGTGTGTGTGTGTGTGTGTGTGTGTGTGTGTGTGTGTGTGTGTGTGTGTGTGTGTGTTCAGATTTGAAATGCTTGGGCCTAGATTTGATTTTCCCTCCATTTCTAAGGAACAGTAGAATTGGGGTAGGAACTTATCAGTTCTCCCTTTCTTATTTTTCCAAACCCTGTAAGTCTCTTTGAATGTCTCTTCTCATTTTCTGGGGTGAAATCAGACTTTTGGGGGTTTTTTTTGCTATTTTCATTCACTAGAACACCATTACGGAAACTAAACTATTGTTTGCTCGTCAAAAGAAATGACCCAAAATACGTTTTAGAATGTAGCTTCATTTACTCAGTCACTGACTGATGGCTCCACAGCAGTCAATAGGAATTGGCAAAAGGTCCTCATTGAATTAAGAAAATCACCTGTATCTTTTGCAGTGCAGGCAATAAAATAATCTCACTTTTTGTGTTGGAGCAGGAGTAATATAGAGAGGTAACAGAGCAGCGGGTCACTGGTGCGATGAGCAGTTTCAGTCATGTCCAAACTAAACCAAACTTACTGGTTGCCCTGTATGCAAGTTGTGAACCCTGTATGCAAGATATATATGCAAGAACTGTGAGTCCTCCAGAAATTGAAATGAGGAGTGAGGCTCATATCACAGAGGCAGCTCAAAGGCCAAGAAGTGGGGTTTCCAACAGAAAAGATTGGAGAGCTGCTTTATTGGTGCAAAACTTTCCCTTGGCTTAAATGAGAATCTTACCTGATAAAGGGCTGAGGAGAAACTTTAGGGTTTGCAGTCACAGTTACAACATATCCATGAATTAATGGTGCCCAGCAAAACCTGCACTGGTGTTGCAGAAGGGTTGTCTGCAGAAAGAGATTAGGAAATTAATATAATATATACTGGGCCCCTAGGTTATAATTACCTGGGGTTTGTGTGCTCTTCCTTCTGTTGCAGGCAGACACAGCTTGTGCATGTTGTGAAGGGCACATAACTGTTGAGTTTGCATTTGAAAATGTCACCACGAGAACGCTCTAACCTTTATGAGGGGTTCCCTCAGGCTTTTCAGCTGCAGTAATCACCCTTGACAGAGCACTTGGTGTATTACCTTATACCAAGTTCAGTAGGGATGCAAATATTCATCCAGACATTTGCTTGCTGGCAATGCAGATTTCTGAGTGCCTGAATGTAAACGCAAAGGTCCTGTCTTCTGAGGAGGCCCATTGGCATTTGGGTCTCAGAGCCCTGTTCGACTATCTGGACTCCTCCCTGCTATTCTTTTTGAGATTTATCATTTTAGACTCACTTTGGGAACCTGAACATAGAACCATCAGCTCTTGGACTGAGCATTGTAGACCATAGTTTCTCTGTGGTTTTTAATTCTAGGTGATGTATTCAAACAGGTTATAAGAAATACCTTCAGCAACAGGGAACTTTTCTGCCACACGGGAAAATGTGACTAGTTAAAATTGTGATATGGAATATCCATA
The DNA here is from genome assembly GCF_964273445.1 of Streptopelia decaocto. NCBI lineage: Eukaryota > Metazoa > Chordata > Aves > Columbiformes > Columbidae > Streptopelia > Streptopelia decaocto. Next base: position 17,578,337 of record NC_138667.1, read on the forward strand.
CTGCCTTTAAATTCAATTTTTATGAATCAGGTTCCTTGTAAATCAATATTTTTTCCTGCACAACGAAGACTCATTTTTTTTGTCTTTGTCTGCTCCCAAGGGATTAGTGACCCTGACATAATATTAATTAGCCCCCTTTTTAGTGGGATTCAGGCAATATTCATCTCTACTTTTTGTAAGCAAAAGCTATAGATATCCCTGGTCCTTAATGGCGAACAGGTGATTCACACGGAAATCTCAGGATTAATGACTGTGTTAATTCTCATAGCATCACCATGCATCACATTTTCAGCAGTTTACTACCACTGTTGTGGAATCCTATCCGCAGTTTCCCACGAGTATCTCTTTCCGTGCTTCTTTCTTTTTCAAGCTTAGATTCAAGACCTATAATATTTTTCAGGTTAGCATCCACAGCTGATGCTTTTCAGAAGGGATTCAACTCATTAGGGCCAATTGTAGTCAATTCAGTCATCAAATGCATTTGCTCCAAACATATCATTTGCATAGGAATGGGGGGCACTTGTGTCCAAATAAACTCCTAGATAAGCTATTTGTTAGCTCTGTTATTATCAGCATATTGTGGCAGCTGCAGGTCTCAACTTCTGGTGACTCGAAACCGCCTTCAAGCCTGTTCTGTGCACGCATTCTCTGTGAAGTTGTTTTAGTCAATTGATTAATCCCAATTAGTTGGTCACTAAACCATTCAATTAATTTAACAATCCACAAAAGTCGCAGATGAGATGCCTCATGGAGACAGATTCAGAGAGTTAATAAATGAGAGCACTCAAAGATGATGTCACAGGAGCACTTTAAGAAGGATGAACAAGTGTTAAATCAGTAAATCCTTAATTCCTAATGCACAGCTGTACTCGAACGTCACATGGTGTTTCAGCAAATGTGTGTTGCCCAAGGAGACCCAGTCCTCATTTGACTGGCAACACTCCTATTGACTTTATTTTCACCCATGCAGGGGACAGTGAATCTTGATCTGGCATTTTTTAATTGTCTTTGCATTTTCTTATGCACCAGTCTAATAGTTTGTAGTCAGGATATTTCCAAGTGATGTGGGACAGGAAGGCTCAAACCCTTCTGGGTAGAGAACAGCATTTGGTTTAGCTCTCTGGGCCATCTTGTGTGTCCCCCATGTGTTATATTGTGAGTCCAGGAAATGCAGACAGATTTCTGGTTTCTGTTCTATGTCCTTCAACAGATTTGGCAATTATATTAGACTTTCTATAGGTGACCACTAATCTGACTGAACTTTATTTTCTGGATGCCTAACTCACAAGTGGAGCCTGGTTTGCAGAAATGGTGGGAGATCATAATAGAAACCAAGATGAGCAGAGACTTTGCTCAAAACATACAGCATTGAAGATTTCTGAACAAATCAGACCTATGCATAATTCAGAGTTTAGAATTAGTGGGCATTAGACAAATCTGGGTCTATGTCTCTGTGCTTCAGGTTCCAACCTATGAAACAGAACTGGGAATAGAAGTGCTTCACAAAACAGCCTAAAGATGCATTCATGGCACGTATAAGACTCAGGAGAACAATAAGGTTTTGCGATGAAAAACATCCATGAGAAATTTTAAATCCTCCGTTCAATGCAGGCTTTATATATGTACAGTAAACAAGGCACTGGGCCACACACCATATATATATATATATAAAAAATACTTCCATTCTGACAACTCTATAAACAAAAAGGAAAGGGCTGCATTGAAATATCTGCATCTGAAATTTGGAAGCGCGTGGGTGAAGCATTGGCATCTCTGAAGTCCATGGCAAATAGCCCGCCGACTTTAAGGCAGCTAGGCTTATGAATACGCACAAGGGACTGAATTAAGGTTGCACAGGCAAATGAAATCCTAAAATATGCTAATTTTATGCTTCTGATTTTGCAGTGGTAACGCTCTTCTAAGTATGTCTGTCATTTTGGTTTCCTTTTACCAAGTCATTAGCTGGGGAAGATAAGTGGTAGCCTTGTTTTTCAAAGCGCTCTTATGAAAAAAGCAATTATATTGTGTGAGAATCTACTGACCTCAATATGGGCAGCCCTCCGTGCTTGGCATTCATGGTGCATATGTTTATTCCTTGAACTGGCCAAGGAAACAGCAGTAGTAACATTGGCTGCTGTTCCTTAAGAGAAATGAGCAGGAGAGATGGGTTAGCTGTGGGTTTCATAGGTGCTTGAAAAGGCAGGGGAATATTATAACCAAGAAACCCAGAGATCAGCTCTAGGTTTGAATAGAACTGTATGTGCTATATATGTATATATATAAAATCTTTATACCAAGTTGTATATAGCTCCTTGTTTCCCACCACCCCAAGCCTGACTCCTTTTCAATGTTTGTCCTCTGAACTTGGTGTATCACAGCTTTCCTCTCTTATTTTTTTCCTGCTGTTCCTTACCTCCTGCCTAACTGTGACCTTTTTACACATGCCACGCTAGTTAGGGATATTCCATGTCCATATCTCTCATACTGTCCTAAAAGACTGTAGAGCCTCTTACATTTTACGCTATAGTTGCTCTGGAATGGATTTCTGTTGCTCTTGGAGGATGGTTCCTAGTGCAATTAGCTGGAATGCAGAAGAGGTCCATTGCTGGGGCATGAGCTGTAGAGAAGTGATGAATATTGAAAATTAAATGAGAAGCAACTATACATATGGCAAATAAGCAAAATTATTTGAAAGGTGAAGTCAGTCTTCCTATTAAGCTTTATACGACTGGTTTGGGGTAGAGTATTGTGAGCGGAATGACTGTGGGAAAGCTGTGAGGAAAGGGAAGAGGGATGCTGGCATGGATTTTAATGAAAATATCCAAGGATGCCTTGATAGGAGAAGGAAACAATGTAATTTTCTAGTGTAAGTTGTGATATACACAATTCTGTGTTTCACGGACTGATTTGTTCATTAAGCAAGTAAATCCTACTTGAATAAGAACATTCTGTCAGAAAGAGACATTTTCTTCTTTTCTCATTATGAGATGGGGCATTAGTGTAAGGAGGAGAGATCCGAGCAGAGAAATCTAAGGATATGAGAAGAGATACCAGTCAAAATCTTGAAAAGGGAAGGTGAGCATACAAGATCTGGTAGAAGGAAACAACTGAAAAAGGATGCTAGAAGGTCTACAGGATGCAGACAGCATTGGGAATAGCACAGTGTAGACTCTTAAGTGACTGCTGACCATAGGTCACTGGAAAGAAGATTGGCACACTGAGGTTTGGTAATGGATTGTGATGAAGGGGACAGAAAGTCACACTGAAGTTAGTTGTTCTTTTCATGGAATAGTCATTTGATCTGTTTGTCTCTTTGACTCCATTTAATATCAACACAGAAGGGAATGAATGATTTTTATTTTAAGTTTGACTCTCACTGTTGCAACAGACACCGTTGTTGAAATTCAGCAGGATAACAGTGCAGTCAAATCTCCCAGGGGACCACGATACTGACACAAGGCTCTTGGCTTCTCAAGTATTTATATAAAATTCAGTTTAAAGAGAAAGAGCCTAAGAAAATAACTGAGTGCGGTAAGACCTCAGGTACAACATATTGCATATGATGTAGCTTTACATTGTGGTTGTAAATGGGGAAGAATTTCTTCTTAAATGTCAGTGAGTTTCTATTCACCTTCTTCAAATGACCTTATCTACAGGAAAAGGGGCTAATTAAGTCTTGTCAAGCAATCACTGCAAAGAATGTGCAGGAACCAAAAGTGCTGCTGCTTTGAGACTGTTAAAGGTTAATTTACAAATAATGGCACAGAACAGTAGCCTGGCTCAGCTTTAGCAGTTCATTGATTAAAGCTGTAAAAGGTAATAACTAATTTAACAACCCAGAATACAAAAGTGGGATCTTGTTTTTTTATGGAATGTTGCAGCTGTTTAAAATGGAAGGAGCTAGAAAATGCAGCTGTGCACATCTGTATCCTCTATACTTATTTTAACCAATAACTAAATTTCTATGAAATTTCATAATTCCAACTTTCAAAACCAGAAATACAAACATATCAAAATACCATGTCTAAGAACCACTGTGATAATATCTGTAATATTTCAAAAGGAAAAAATAGGGAAAATACAGAACAGCCAAGGTCTTCATGTTTCTCCTGAAAATCGGTCTTCAAATTAGTGATATAAGTCCCTCAAATGAAGATCATAAGCAGTTTAACGAGTTCCTAAGCCTACACAGTAAAGTGTCATAGCGATTTGGTTCACAGCCTCGTGTAATCACGGCAAAAAATCATCCCCATAAAGCGTGCTAAAATCATTATTTAAAGCTGCAGTATCTCTACCAGCTCAGTAGAATCCGGAGAAGGAAATCACGGCAGCTTTCTCACATAGATGCAGAGCAATGACACTACACTGAAATACAAATAATCTGCAAGGACCATATAAGGCTAAATCCCTTTCTTTTATCTCATCTTTTGACCTTGGACATTGAATTCTCAATTCCACTGAGTTGCAGAGACCTTCAACATGATGCACCATCCTCAGTTTTGCCCCTGTTCCCAGTACACTATTCCCAGGATACTCCCTGGATGCTTCCTGCTCTTCTGCTTTGCTCTCCTGCTTTCCACTTCTGCTTTCTCCATTTTCATCTCTTCCCTATTTTTCTTTCCTCTCTTCCCTATTTCTCTTCCAAACTCGTTTATTCCGTTCATCTAATGACTCTGGTCTCTTCCTGCTCATTTGTCCACTGTGCCTCCCCCTTGTGTTGTTATTCCAGGAATGCTGAAATGCAGATCACTGGCTCAGCCACATGTCACCTTTTCAATATTTCACACTGAACTAAGTATTTTCTCTGACAAAATCTTCTCATTTCTGACAACCTGATGGGGGCTGGAGAGGGCTGAGAATTTCAGATGCTGCTCCAGCTGTAGAAAAACATTTTGAAATCAGAAAGATTTTTCAAAAGAACATCTCAAAAAAATGTGAATATTTTTATGACAGATGCAGCTTGACGTACTGAATATGATTTTTGAAAAGCTGCTGACTGTTCTGCCCAGGAACTCCTCTGCTTCAGCACATGCAAACTGTAGCTGAACCAGCAGTTTGGGCCCTCAGTATGTGCAGCCAGGACTAGGTGAATGGAGAGGTTAGTTTAGATTTCTGTTCATCTGAGTGGGCAAAAAAAAGAGGGGAAGATAGACTATATCATGCAGAAGCTGCAGTCATGATTTGGCCACTGTTAAATTTATTTTCTGCTAGTTATTTTCTTCTTAGCTCCAAAAAACCCCATGGCTGACCTGAAGTAGTATTTGTGAGCATTATCACATGGGGTCCATTATATTTCAGTGGAGTGTACCAAGTAAATTAGATGACATGGATGAGAGATTTAATAGTGTGTGATACCTTAGTCCTTGAAGACTCAGTGAAAGGGAAAAAAAAAGGACTCCTCAGGATTTGAAAAAGGCTAATGCTGGAAATATCAAGGTCGTGTGGTCTGATTGTCTCGATATATTTGACTAATTTCATTTTGACTATGAAAGAGTCTTTGAAGAGTCTTCATATACTGTAGGGAATTATTGATTCCACCTGCTACAAAGATTTGTGAGAGGAATTAACCTTTCTCATTAGCCCCAGGCAATGCTGAATGCATTTGTGCATCTTGGCATTTAGTCAAGTCCCTGGGCACATGCAGCCCTTCCACACAGTTTAGGGCCACGTTTGTCCCTGACTGGTGCCACTTGCTGAATTTCCCGAAGTGGAGATGATCACGTCCAGCCTCTGATCTCCACATGGGCTGATTTTTCCAATGTAGATTTCTTGAAGGTTCATGGAAGGCCGATAGCTCGAGGAAACCTGCAAAATTTCTGATGCCTGGAGTAAAATGAGAGTAACAGGAGCAAAAGGACTAGTGGCTTCTGTGAGTGAGTAATATGAAGCAGCCATTACCAAACTGCAGACAAAAGCTGCTGCAGCTCAAGACTTTTCTGTTATCACTCCTTAAAATGACAAAGATTTTACATAAGCAGTTTAGCTGGCTGTAATTTCTATATTTAGGTGCTGGGAGAAAGTATAATGACAATAACTCCTTGTCTGCTTAATTCATCCTTTCCTGCAATAACCTCTTTGCTTCCTCAAAATGGCAGTTACCTAAAAGATGTTTCTTGATAGCTGTTACTAACTCTACTCTTTAAGAACAAAGTAACATCTCTTGAAAAGTATCAGATGTTTATTAGGAGTAACTTTGTTATGTCCGCAATGGTCAGCAGTTTGTTAACTCTTTTGAATCAAACACCAAAAACTCTGTTCATCAGGTTTCCACCCTGATTAACCTACCACCGAGAAATTAGTTGTACCCCAAATGTTGCATAACTGAGCAAAAAAGGGGGACACAACACTTCTTACAAAAAAAAGATATATTTTTCCAGGTGGTGTAATTGATGCCTGGATATCTATTAGGAAAGTATTTTGTAAATAAAATAAAGTCCAATTTTCAAATCTAAGCAACTTTTTAACTTGTCCATTGCTCTATGTGTGTGCTGCTTTATGATATTAGTAAAAAAAACCCAGGGAGTTTGTCCTAAGTACGCACTGGTAATATTCTGTAGCTACACAGAAGACACGGATTTTGATTTTCATCTCTATTATTTTCACAGAGGTTTCAATAAGTAAATAGAAAAATCACTCGCAGCTGTGCTACCTCAGGTTGTGATCTTGTCAGAACTTATAAACTAAACAAGTGTTTATCTGGTCAGTACTTCAGGGAATTGATGGTAATCAAATTATTTCCACATGAGCTTACAGCTGCTTTATTTTCTCCCTGTTCTGCCTCCCTTTTGTGTGTGTGTTTTTTTTCTTGTTCTTTTTTTCCCCTCTTTCACTGCTGTGGTCTTGATTTTATTCTTTTTAGATTTTCCTGAAAGAAAATAAACTCAAGCAGATGTTACAATAACCTATCATGCTTGTGATCCCAGAGGAATTTCAACCCTGTTATGTCTTGCAATATCCAACTCATTATCTGATAGAAAAGAGGTGAATAAAATAAGGAAGGTTCTAAGTGTTTTGAAGAAACTTTAATCTGCAATGTATTTATATTGCAAGTGATGGAAGGAGAAAAGAGAGCGAGGGAGTACAGGCCACTCGGTGATATTACATCTTCCCCTAATGGATGTCTGCCTGTTTGCAGCACTTTGCTGTACACAAGGGTCATGAATGTATTTTTCATGTGTTTATTTTTGTAACTGGGCATTGCTTCAGCGTCTTTTATTAATGCTGTAGTGTGGCAGTGCCTCTCAGGTCAGATGGCACTTCACAAAGCCCATGCAAATCGGAAAAGACAAGCCTTGCCTTAAGGAACGTACCACTTACATGAGCAGGGCGGGCAAAGGCTGGGAACACAGGGGAAAGGACATGATCATTATCCTGGTTTATAAAGGAAAGAAAAAAAAGGGCAGAAAAATTGAAATTATTCTTATCACAGATTGCTCTATGGTGATGCTGAGAACTGGATCAGCATCCACCTGGCCCCAAATGCTCTCACCACAGCAGGGGTGAGCAAAGAATAACAGAGCTGTGAGCCTGTTTCAGGGCATCCTTCTCTGCTCCGCTCCAGCCTGCTCAGCCCTAGAGCCCCTTAGGTCAGAGTTTGCAGAACCCTGTGTAATTATTGTTTCAGCCGTCTTGTGCTTACAGGCCCTTTGCCTGCGATGTCAGACCTTTAGCAGCTCACAAGCCCTGCTTTTGAAGAGGCCAGCAGAGGCTGCTTCATGTTCCTCTTGGCCATTCAAGGGGTGATGGTTTTAAACTAGAAGAGGGGACATGAGGAAGAAATATTTTACAATGAGGGTGGTAAAACGGTGGTCCAGGTCGCCCAGAGAGGTGGTGGATGAACCATCCCTGAAGATATCCCAGGCCAGGCTGGACGGGGCTCTGAGCAACCTGAGCTGGTGAAGATGTCCCTGCTCATGGCAGGGGGGAACTGGATGAGCTTTGGAGGTCCCTTCCAACCCGAACTATTCTATGATTGTTTCTCTCCATTGCACCCCCCTGATCTCTTTGCTGTATCCTTGCTTTGGTGGGACTGCCAGAATAGAGCTGGTCTGCACGGAGCAGAGAAAGCAATACTGCAATACTGTGCATGTTTTTCCAGCACACATTTGATTATTTATGTAACATTGACCTAAAGATGCTGAATTTACTTTGAGAGCTAAACTCTAAAGTCATTCGGTCATTACTTATGTGCACTCAGAGGGTGTAATGAGAGATGTAAAACAGTAATAGCAGCATGCAAAAGCATCCTCTTCATTATGGGGATTTAATTCTCAGAAAAATCAAGGCTGTGGCTGTGGAGGGAAGGAATCTGAGTGCAGCTTCTTTGCTCTTGTCTTGTATAATTACAGTCACCCATCCCTAAAAGCATCCCCTCTTAGCACGCACACACAGCTAGCAAAATAAATGGGTTGATTAGGAAGAAAAAACCCACAGACCCTTTGTGGTCTTGTGGAAATTGTTTCGATGTGTTTATGCTGAGAAAAATGATGTGCTGCTTCTACTTGCACAGCAGAAGGCAGGTTCAGAGAAGGCAGAGGAGACTTGGTGCAGGCTGTGTGACCTTGTGCAGAGCGTGTACACCCCAGCTCAGCACGCCGTGCCAGCATCAAATACCAAAAAATAACCAGAGCAAACCAGTTAACAACAGCAGTTCATCCCACGGTGAATGCTATCCAGGAGGCTGGAGCTATAATAGGATTCATTGGTAGTGGTTGGAACATGATGAAATGAAATTGCTTATAATTTGATTGAGTTTGTTACTAGGAACAGAACAAGTGCTTCATTTGCATTTATTAGTGGCCCATTTCTGTCTTGTGCCTGCCTCCCGTATCTTGTTTTTTGACTGTTAAGGAAAGGAGCTGTTGAAAAAGCAAGTAAGATTTGTTGACTGGCAAGCAAATTCCTGTGCCAGCAGATTCACAGGCTCCCTTGGGGGACATGTGCTGTGCTGTTGCATCGAGCGGGGTGGGATTTGAGGGGCTGCAAAGGGAGTTCAAGCTTCATGTAAAGGTCAGATCTCAGGCATATAATACTGAAGCACAGACAGGCTGCTGCCCCGGCTGGGAGTGGCGCTGATTAAATACCTAATTGTGCAGCTAATCTCCTTAGGCTCCCTTAGACAATTAATGGCAAGAGAGGTCGGCTGCCCTTCCCACTCTGCGTTTGTTCCTGCAGCTACTAAGGCCGCCTGAGGGATTTTGCCTTAGTTTATACCTTCTTATCCTGTAATCACACCTCCCTGGCCTAGTGCCTGGTCCTTTGGATTGCTTATTCTAACTAGGTTATTCAAACCTTGAAAAAGAACTACCTGGTTATTGCCAAGAGGCAAACTCTAGTCTTCAAGTAATTCCAGCAGGTTTTTCACATTCAGATTTTTAATACATTGGGAGAAATCAAGAAGCCATAGGCTGAGCTCAAAAGCAAACAACAAAATCCTGGACCTTCTTTAGTTCTTTTGATTCCATTTTCTGCCATTTTTGTTGCACAGAATCACTTGAATATGGTAGCTGAGCTTAAAGAAAGAACAGAATGGTGTAAGACTCAGAATAAAATCAGAGGGGTTTCCAACAAAGGCGGTGAGTGAAAAATGGCAAAACCTGTATTCACAAAGATCATCAAAATATTGAAAAATGCAGAATGAACAATTTCTCCCCCAGGTTTCCTTCAAACGCTCCCTGCAGACCTTACAACATTGTTCGTAAGACACAAAACCCAAACTGGATTTTTTTTAATTACCAAGGATCATTACACATTAAACACATCTCAGGATCTGCCGTTGCAAATTATATTCTCCTCCCTCTTGCTCTCAGTTTTTCACTATCTCATGCTGTATTACTTTTCCATGATCCTGTGCTTCCAGGAGCAAGAGGCTGTTGTTGTAGTGGTAAATCAACTTGCATGCCTATTGTGGTGCCTGAGTGGTCATAATAACTACAGTAGCTGAATACTTTGTCTTCGTTGTTGACCATACCATTTTAAACTGTTCCCGTTGTTGTCTCAGACAGTATAAGCAGACAGACTGTTGTGATAAGCAGTGTCCTTTCCAAATGCCTGCAGTCAAATGTATTCAGTCATATATAGAGGATAAGCTGGCCCAACGAAGTAACCTTCATCTGCGGCATGCATAGACCATTAGGAGGAGGAGGAGGAGTGTGCTGGCACCACATGGCTCATTAGCTTTCCAAAGGATTCATCCTCTCTAGTTATAATGCATAAAGTCATCACTTCATGGCAAAAATTACCTGTTCTCCCTAGATTATTATCTTGCTGCAAATTTATGCTAAGTAGGTAGCAGAGCCTCCCTCTTGCGTAACTGGAAACAGAAGAATTAAAATAAATGAATAGCGTTAGTGTCAGATTATCTGCTTCAGTTATTCCCAGACTTGACTGCAGTAGGGAGAAAGAAACGTCACCTTTTGCTTTTAATTGAGCTTATTTCCTGTGGGGCAGGAAAGGTTACAGAGTTTCACAAGGACCACACACGCTGTGGTCCACTCTGGATCCCCATCCTTACCCCTCTGAAGACTGCAGGTGCAGTTATATCGTAAAATGTATATCAGCACTGAAGTCTGGAGACAGAACAAAGCACGTTTCTGTTGTTCCACACAGTAAATCAGTGTATCCATCTCAGTGTAGAGACGTTCAAACTGCAACTAAACCTACCTAGGAGACCCATTAATGGCAAAGAGAACTGCTTGCTTCTGGGCTGACGGGCAAAATAATTTGGTGGTCCTAATCCAGTTCCCTGCCGGCAGTTTGCCACATTGGAGAAAACACTGTCACAACTGAAACTAATTGGCAGGCCTGGCAGGGAGGCCAGCGGGTCATGCAGACTAAATCCATGCAGGTCGACTTCTGCTCTTCTCTGAGGCGTGTTGGCTAGACGGCATGGCGGGGCGCTTGCAGCGTTTCTGCCGGCTTTGTAGCTCTTCTCAGTGGAAAATATATTCCCAGCCTGATGCTATGACTGTTTATTTCTTGATGGATTTTTATGACTCTTTAAATTGTGTGTCAAATATAATTTCAAAAGCTTAACCCTCATCAAGGTTTACAATTAACCTCTCTACTCTTGACTGGTATTTCTACCATTCCCAGATGGCAGGTGTTTGTGATAGACATTGTAGAAACTGTGTCTGGGTCATTCATAGCTATGATGTGAGGTCAGCCCTGGCTAGAGATCTTTGATGATAACTTCACTCTGATCTGCACATTCTCCTTTCCCTTTGTTCATTTCCCCTGATGAATTTGAATTAAGTACCGGTTTCAGAGCTCTTCACAGTTCCCTCATGTGGAGTAAAAAATCATCAGAGGATGGAATGTAGGTAAAAGTAAAAGTAAAAGAGAGGTGTTTTTTCCCATTTTATACTAACCTTCCAGGCAGTCTCGGGGTGCACTCCACTTGTGCGGAACAGAAGAAAAAGAGGCAGTTAAAGAGTATGAAGTATCTCTTTGAGAAGAGCTGCAACAAGCCTGTGTTTATAGTGCTCGGTACAAAATCACTGCCAAGTTGGCCTGCAGAGTTGCTAGGAAACCAAAATAAAAATCCCTGCTTTGGAAGGCACAGAGATACCATGAGCATGACAGATTTTTGCTGCTATTCTTCAATTTTTTTTTAGTGATGGTTAAGCAGGGTTGCAGAGGATGGAGAGAGGTGAGAGGGTGCACAAAGCAGAGTTTGGAGGAAGCACTGGGAAGCTGACATCTGTCCCAATGGCTGTAGTCCTGCTGGTGTTACAGACTTACCGCAAGTAATATTAATTTTAAAAAAATGTTAGTTTTCAACTTCAGGACAATGCGATATTTCCCTGCTCTTACCCAGCTTGTATTCCAAGAAACATGGAGGCAGCTGGCAGGGATGATATGAAGTGTGTAGCAGGGAAGAGCTTGCCTGCATTTCAGGGAGGCCGCGTGGGGTAAATGGATGGGCTCTGTGTAGCTCCATATCAGCTTCTACCAGCCTAAGTCTGGGATCTGTGGTTCTGCTTTTTCTTTTAGTACTTGCCATACATTCCAGTCCGCTCTCAAATCAGTGTCGTTTCTCCTCTGGCTATAGTGTTAGCTGGTTCAGGGAGCTGATCTGCCTGAAAAGGCCTGTGTAAGCTTTATTTTCAAATCAATTAACTGCTGATGAGAACTAATACCAGCACAAAAAGGAGTAGGGCTACCACAGACTAGAAGCATGGAACTGCATCTTCAGCATGAAGGATGGTTGTGCTTGTAGAGAATCAACCTTGTGAAAACATGGTGGCAGAAAGAGGAAACAAGAGCTGATCAGATTGAAGAGTTGATCATAACAGATAACGAAAAGGAAGATAAGGACTTTCATTACCTGAATAAGAAGAACACAAACAATGAGTTACTATGTCCAAGAATAATGAAACATTTGATAAGGAGTTTCAGCAGTACAGTAATCCCCTGACAGAATCCTTTTTGAAGTTTATTTATGAAGTAGAATATTGAATAGATATCTGCATGAAGAACATAGAACTCCAGCACTGGAGACACTAATTTTCGAAAGCAGAGATGAGGCACAGATGGATTTACAGCTACACTGTAACAATAACTCAGGCTATGCCCAGCTCCTCTATATCGCAGTCAACTTGCAAAAATACTGACTATTTCTCCTGTTTATGCTCCCTGGTTTGCTTATGCAGAGCTTCAAGTGTGGTTAAGCGTTGCTTTGGGGCCACATAGTAGGAAATCAGGGAAAACAAACCCAACCAACCAACAACAACAAAAAAACCCCAAACAAACCCCAGATACAACATCAGAGAAATGCTCAGGTCTTTAGGAGACAGATCAACATTTGACTGCTGTGAACACGAGTGTTACCAGGTCAACATGTAAAAAACTAAGAATCAGGAAAAAAAACAGGACGGGGTTTTGGTTTAACTTCAGTCACCTGTGGCATAAATGGAAGCGTCTCAATTGGTCACACAAACTTGTGAGCTCAAGCAAATTCCGATGGAGAGAAATGACAGTTTGTCACTTCCTAGGGCAGGTAACTAAAATTGATCAGCTGAATTATGTTCACCAGGTTCCTTTTTCACTATTATTTGAGTAGCCTACCATGACCACTGGAAATGCTGACATGCATGTTGTAGACAGAGGCAAAACCACACAGAGTCATGACTTCTCTGTTCTTAGTCAATGCTGTAACCTTTGCCCTGTGCTGGGAAAGACAAACAGTGTCACCGTGCATAGAAACACATTTATTCTAAGTCTGGACACTGTAGCCATCCAGCCTAAGAAAAACTAGGTACAAGAATGCACCTAGTGATGTGGAAGCTTAAATGAAGATGAGACCTGTGGTATGATTTTAGCAGACTCAGACATTCTCAGTAGATACACTAAGTCAGAAAGAGCTGGCAGGCATTCAGCTGCCACATGTGCAGCCACTCTGTGTGATCAATGACCAATTTCATTGCAGATGGATTGTGCTGCCAGCTGCAATATAAGCAGCAATACTGATAAGCAGCAAGATTGGATTGGAGATTGTGACCTTGTGTTGTATTCACAGAACTATTTAATGGCTACTGGGCAATTGCAGGCTCTTGAGAAGAAACCTGCTACCTGTGAGACACTATTGCTTGAAATTCATTGTAGCAGGTAGAGGAAGCCTTGCACGTGGTTGCAGTGTTGCATGACCTTATTCAGAAGAATCATAGAATTGTTGTTGGAAGAGATCCTCGGGATCATTGAGTCCAACCATAACCTAATTCTAGCACTAAACCATGACCGTAAGAACCTCATCTATGTGCCTTTTAAACCCCTCCAGGGACGGTGACTCCAGCACTGCCCTGGGCAGCCTGTTCCCTGCTTCGCAACCCTCTCCATGGAGAACTTTTTCCTAATATCCAATCTGAACCTTCCCTGGCACAACTTGAGGCCATTTCTTCTTGTCCTATCACTTGCTACTTGGGAAAAGGGACCAACACCCTCCATGCTACAGCCTCCTTTCAGGTAGCTGTAGACAGCAAGAAGGTCTCCCCTCAGCCTCCTGTTCTCCAGGCTGAACAGCCCCAGTTCCCTCAACCCCTTCTCATAAGACTTGCCCTCCACACCCCTCAGCAGCTCCGTTGCCCCTCTCTGAACTCACTCCAGCACCTCAAGGTCTTTTGTATAGCAAGGGACCCAAAACTGAACACAGTATTCAGGGTGGGGCCTCACCAGCACCAAGTACAGTGGCACAATCACTTCTCTAGTCCTGCTGGCCACATTATTCCTGATACAAGCCAGGATGCTGGTGGCCTCTTTGGCCTCCTGAGCACACTGCTGCTGTTCTGTCCTTACATGGGCTGAGCAGTCATCTGACATGTACCTGCTCCTGTTGAAGAACTAAAACACTGGGATTGTGGTGAGGGTTGTTCAGAGACTCCTAATTATGTCTTTATTTTAAAATTTTATCTTTAGCTCATTTGTGGAATGTGGATTTCCCAGTCTAGTTGATGCCTTCACATAATGATACACAGTGCCTGGAAGACCAAACTGTTTTTTTTCCAAACATTCCAATAGTCATTGATACTAACGCCTGGGATTTGGGTAATATTATGGATCCTGGCAAAAGTGGACAAGATAGCACTGAACTGGTTGTACATGTACTTTTGGGGTACAAGCTGGGAACTGGAGAAAATAGTAACTAAATATTTGCTCTACCATTTTGGCTTCACAGCAGTAACCTTTCCTTTGAGCTGTGCAGAACATTATACTTGAGAAGTTACTTGAAAACGAATTAGTACCAGCCCTATGTAGAAAGCTCAGTAGTCAAACATCCAAAGATCACTGGATGTTAAAAAAATTAACTTGTTTGGTTGGGGTTTTTGTTTGTTTGTTTGCTCGTTTGCTTTCTACATCATCAGAGTTATGATTCTTTTTTTGTTTTTCCTGCTTTTGCTCCCTACCCACCCACCCAGGCTTTTCCTAAAGCCATCGAGATTATGGGTTTGATTTTGTTAAATTCTGAGATTATATAGTTCTGGAGCAGCATTTGAGCCTTTGAAAAGTCAGCAGCCATTGCGTAGTATGCAGAAAATGAGAGAACTGGCTATTATGCACTTTGGAGTAATTACTAGGAAAAAGTGGAGCTGTATTAACTCCATGGTATTAAATTTTGTGAACATATAAATACAGTATTTTACCACAATTTCAGCATGCTAGTCAAGCCAATGTTCAACATATTGTGCTGTTGCTGAACTGTGAATTTTTAGATGTTCTTGATCTTGACTTTGGGAAGCACAACCACCGACTTCATATGTTGGGTTAATAGTTAAGGTCAGCTCAGATGCTGAGAGTGTTGCTCTGGAAACTGGTGAAGCAGTATTCCCGTAGAGCAGAGCTCGCCTTCTGCTCTGCCACATACAAAAATTGTGGCCTTCTGGGCTATATACAAATTCCTTCTCCTTCTCAGAGGAACTGAGGAGACAAGAGAGGATTATTTGTGTTTTGAATGGCCTTTATTCACTCCAAAAAGAGGCAACTGTTGCAGTTTTTTTTTTTCGTGGAGAACGTGTGGTCTGAGACTGCAATTCTGATAGTAACTGTGAAAAATATATAACATGGATTAAGGTAAGAAGAATATTTGGTTGCTGAGATAAATTTAGTGTTTGTGAAAGAAGGCAAATAGTTGCACCTGGCAGTGAGGTCTCCTGTTTGCTGCAGAGGTGCTGGGTGGGAATTTCTGCCTCCTTTGCAGGCCTGCTTGTGTTTCATCTTTGACCTGGAACAATCAGGGCTAGTAGCCCCTGGCTACTTCTTATTTATGGGTTAATAATTCTCTTATTTCTCTGCTGAGGTTGACAGTAAGGGAAAAAATATTGTAATTGTTATTTGTGGTGTAAAGGTTTGCCCCTTCCACCACTTGACAGAGACCCATCACTTCATTACACACAGGCTGGAAGGTGCAAGTTGTAGCAGGTGCTGGACTCTGGAGGTGACAGCTTCCAAATCATACCGATCACTAAAGTTTTTGAGATACAGCCTAGCAAACATTCAGCTGGGTTTTCAGAATAATTTGGGTGTACCTTTATGCTGAGACAACAGTTCGAATGTACAAACAGAGTTTCCAGATGAGAATGTCACTGCCTAATCGGGAGAAACATATTCAGGTCAAGTGCCAGATACAGTTATGCAGAATAACAGCATTGGTCCACACAGCCTTTAGGGGAGCAGCAGAATACTGGAATACTGAAAAAGAACCCAGAGAACAGAGCACAGCTTTGAAAGAAGCCATCGGAAGACATTTTTCTCTCTTGCAGACCATGATTATTGATTACCCAGTTCTGTGATTCTCGGACACAAGCTCTTCATTGACTGGAGTTAGATTTACGAAGGCAGTTGCTTTCTCTGCAGCTGTAGCACATTCATGGTGTGTTCTGTTTGTCACAGATGCCTGGGGAAGGGAGAGCACCTGTTATTAAATGCATGATGGTGTAGAGAATAGGATGGATAAATAGACCATGAAATTGTGTTGGGTCAGTCCTATGCTGCCAATCCAGAACACTCAAAACTCAATCCTCAAGTATTTTTTTTCTAAAACAATTTGTTCCTTTTATTTGCTTTCTGATGCATTACCAGGCAAAAGTAACTTTCCCTCCCCTGCCCCCGTGAAACCTGGGATTCTCATACAATCACAAAATTGATGTTTAAGTAAAGTGACAAATATTCTGAGAGCTGGCAGGATGAGTGGGCATGACATGATCCCACAGAGCAAAGACTAGAGACACAGAAATCCCACATGGCTAGAAAAAGCTACACGAGAAAATTCAGGCTGCAGTTTATATTCTTTCATTATTTAACTGTGATTAAAATACAACCACCACAAGAGAAGAAGTTTGATTCCATTCTGTATGTGTTAGACTGTGGCAGTGCCACCTGCTCAGCATTTTTCTTTCTTAATGTAGGTTTTGTACTGATCCCAAAGCAGAATTATCCAGGGGAGCAGCAGAAAATGTGCAGATACGGCTTGTGAGAGTTGAGGATTAGGAGGCGGGAAATGGGTGATTCCCTTTGGCTTCTGAAAACAAGCACTAAAACAAAGCTGGAGGCAGGAGTGGGAAGGATATTTGGAAGCAATAGGAACTGATTCCTAAGTTATTTATAGACGGGAAACATAGTGGGTTTTGCCTTAAGAAATCTCTACAGCTTTGGGTGCAGTTGCAGACATAGTTGTTCAAACAGCTGAATCTGGGTCCCAGTGTGGCCTTGAATCAATGAGTTTATCTTCAGTGAGGGCGAAATCATCCCACCTGGCACCATTTAATATACTTTGGTGAATGACTGAAGCCTTGAAGAGAGCAGCAGAGCAATTAATAGATTATTTTCAGTATTTGTAAACTGTTATTTTGTTGGCTTCCCCTCTCATCTTTTATGTGTATGTGTGTCTTTTTGTGTGTGTGTGTCTTTACTGCTAAAAGAGTCTTTATCTGCCAAAGGGAAAGCTCTGGCCCCTGCAAAAAAAGAAAGAAAAACAAACAAAAAAGGGGTGCAGCCATCATAATATATTTCTGCTATATATTTGTTGTCTCTCCAGGTATTGCCCCTTCCTGAAGGCTGACACATCAGCTCTAAGCAACTGGCAGATTTGCTCATCCACAGAGATACAAATCTATTTGCCTGTTCACTGAGTTGTTTCACTAGAGATGCAAATTGGATAATTGCTGATGCAAAAATTGTCAATAGCTGCTTGTCGAAGATCTGCATGCATGATTATACTGTTTTTACAGGAAGAGCTATTAAATATTAGAGCTAGTTTCAATAAATACGCACACATTTTTGAATGGAAAACGCAGAATTCTGTGCCTCTCTGGTGAGCAGAATGAACCAGATCAAACACTATTTTAAAGCATCCTTTTGCTGTCTTTTCTCCTCGGTACACAGTATATGTGCTTTGATCGTGCTTCTGGTCTCTAAGCCGCTGCAGAAATTCCAGCCGCTGAGCAGCTGCGTGTATGCTTGAATGAAGTGGCTGCTATTCCATGTGTCAGCAGGAAGAGATAAAAATAGAGCTTTTTTCTCCTTGTTGTCACAAACTATGTTTCTGCTCCTGACCCCAAGCCATTTCTTCTTCAAGTCTGGTGTAAAGGGAATATGTTTCAGTTAGGCTCAGTGCTGCAGTTATGGATCATAGGGAGGCTGGAGCAGTGTAGGAGTTGCAGCCATTTACACCCAGTGCTTAGTGGGACAAGGCACATCAAGATTAATGCATGACTGCTCTTGCTGCTGTCCAGGCATCTGGCCTTTCGCTGTAGAAGTTGCCTTCTTTGTTTTGCCCTTGCCGGTGAGGGAATGTATTGAAATAGTTGACCAAAAAATCTCCCTTTATGAAGTGGGAAGTGAAGCTCTTTTGGCTTTGTGCTCCCCTGCTGACACGTGCTGGTCTCACACCTTTACAATCAAGAGTTGCAGCTGCTGCCAACTCATACACCAAATGCACTCAGCTGAGGGATCTGCAAAGCTGGTTTGCCCAGCCCCTGGTATGCCCAAGTGGGAGAAGAGTGTTCCCTGGAATAGCAGGAATATGCATTTATCATCATATGGTCTGTGTGAGCTGCACCACCCATCACGACTCGGTGGACTTGAGCCGTCTGCGGGGATTAAAATGGACCAGGACGGGCAGAAAGTAGACTTTACCAAAAATGTATCTATTAAATGGAAGCTCCAACTGAGAGGAGATTGTGCAAAGCAGGAGCAATACCAAGATAACTAAAGGAAGAATCTCCAAGGTGAAAGTAAAACAAAAGCAAATTATGATCCTTGGTCATCAGGGCAAGTTCTTAATTAGCAAAGGGACCTATTCTGGGGTAAAGAGAGTCCAGATAAATACAGTAGAACCAAAACAAACCAAAAAACCCATACATGATTAATGAGATTTTTTGCCATTATATTAGCCAACACATGTATGAATCTCAAAGCTAGAGGGAAAGGCAGTAATGGATATTTAAAAGAAGCTGGCCACCTCCTCAACAATCACATACATTCAAAACAAATGAACCAATTGTATATTAGCATGTATGTATACACACACAATTAAAACGGGAAAACAAATGTTTAAAGTTTAATTCAGTGTTAAAGCATTTGTTGAAGTATTCTACATGTTGATCTCACCAGATGGTAATTTAAAATTCCTTTTGAAGTGAAGGATTCAAGAAGCAACAACATCACCTTTTAGCCTTTATAATCACTAAGAGCTTTTAAATATCTCTATTCTTTGACAGCTTGTCCTAGTTACCTGGGCATACGACACATTTCCTGGAAGGAAAATAACTATGCTATCAATCCAGATACAGTTTGTCCTTGATTTTCTTCCTGCCTTTTCATTTAAAGGTATCACAGCTGTAAGAAATGTGAATTTTCTGAAATTTAATCAGGACAGTATTTTTTTTTCGTAAGTCAACCTCCATTAAGCAATAATGTAGAAATGAAGTTAATTTTCGTTACCTTGCTGTCAGACATCCATTTTATATCCATTACACTTGATGTGTAATAATTCATTTCCCAGACTTGATCTTCCTGTTCATTTCAAGCCAGTTCTTCCATTTTTAATATTTCTTCCAGAGAAGTGAAATGTCAGGCATATTATATGAATAACTTTCTGATATGTTACTACAGCTGGTTGAGCAATGCCTTTCTAGAAAGAGAATTCATTAGCAAATGAGCAGTTCCTGAGTATAATGTAAAGCATCATTTTACGTGGAAGGACAAGCCTGAGCCATTTCTCCAATTGTTCCATTGAGAGAACAGTTCTTGGCTTAAAGCATGATTTGGGCTATTAAACTAAAATCAAAATAATTGAAATATAAAGTAGGTAATTTACTAACTCTTAAACTGGGCTTATGAGGGTGCTGTTCTGAAAAGGTTACAGTGATCAAAAATTAAGAGAGATAGCTCTACTCACTTTTTGCATAAGTGTTGAGCCTCCAAGACTTAATACTTACCATCTGATGAATATTTAAGAAAGTATAGTCCTAGAGACAAGGCACAAAAGGCATCTGCAACTTGGTTAAAATGGCTGTTGCGATCTGGCGCCATCCATTTCAAGCAACTGCCAATTTGGATGTCACCTTTACTTTGATAACCATACCTTCATGTTCCATAATTGTGTGTTATCTCCACCTCAAGTAATCTCTTTGTTAAATTTATTTTGTTTCCACATTATATGGCCTTTACAGCACACCACCTAGCAGTTTGTGATTTCAGTTTATGTGACCAAGTAGAGTAAAGCACTGAACAAGTTATGAGGTTCAGAGATACATTTAAATCGGCTTTTTAACAGCCAGCCAGAGCAGAACTGCATGCAGATCTATTAAATTCAGTAGAATTACACAGTGTCCTGGTTGACACACAGATACAGATCTGTTGAAGACCTCATGCGACTTTTCACCTTATGGTTCAAGCAGGTACTGGCCTCTCAATTAAGAGAGGGTGACTTTAGCTGCAGGGATGGACAAACAGGTAGAAGACCTGGAGCTGTGGTACAGTAGGTCCAGACTTCCAGTCTGGTTCATCTCTTCAGTACCAAAATAATCTATTTGAAAGGGTAAAGACCCAGATGACTATAAATGGTCATAATATCTGGATTTATCTACAACTTAAGAAGTCCTCCAAGTGTGGACCTCTCAACCGCTTGAAAGAGCAGAGCTATTTCTGCAGTAGGAGAATGGATGTGGGGGGTCTTCACAAGGTCACCTCCATTTTCTCCTTGAAGAATGTTTAAAGGATTCTGAAAAATAGAGAAATGGTGTAGCGTGCTTATCCGGGGGGCTTATCATATTGTATTAGCCGTTACTCATCACATTTAATTAAGATTCCTTTTTAGCCGATGTGAAATATTACTAGCTCCATTCATCCCATATCGGTAAAAAGGAATATTAATGGGATGTGATCCTAACAGGAGATGATAGGAAGCTGCTAATGTGACATACATATTGTGGAAGGGAAAGAGGGCTATGACTGCCGGAGTCTGTTTTGAGGCCTGCCATGTCTTCAGTTTTACAGCCCCTTCCTGTGAAAGGTATTAAAGTAAAACACCTTTTCCAGGGCAGGTTGCTGGCTAACAGGCATATCAGTCAGAATCAAAATAGACATCGGTTAGTATTTAGTTAATTGGCCATTGGAGGAGAAGTCTGCGGAGGTTCAGTGCTAAACTAGTCAGAGATGGTCAGCTAAAGGATTTTGTAGGTCTGAATTAATTGTATATACCTGTATGGTACGGTTTACTTTCAAAATGAAGAAATCCCTTGAGGATAATGAAACCAAACTAAACAAAACAGTTTCTTCCCCTTTATGGTCCAGAAAGAGAAAAGGCCAGTTTCAGCTTTCATCCATAAAATACCAGTAAAATGATCCCTTTATTTGTGATCAGAGACAGAGGGATCCAGGGAACAGGTTCCAGCTCTGAGGTTCAGAGCATGGAGCCACTTTCAACCTCTGAGAGACAAGGCTCCGCGTTTCCCACTCTCCAAAGCTTTGTGTGTTTTTTGAAAGGAAGATCCAAGCAGAAAGCTTCACACTGTACTCATCTGACCTGGAATTACAGTGGTTTGAGCTGCTGGGCTGGGAGCCATATACAAGAGGAATGGGTGAAGCCTGTAAACTAGGCATAGACAAGAAAGAAAGAAAGAAAACCCTTTTAAGACCATTTTGTAGGTGTCTGTGATCCATCTGTGCTCCCGTTCTAAATGAAGCTCACACATTCATTCATGTTTAAAATAGACACCTCTAAAAGCACTGAAATAAATGTGTCCCATTTTCTTTCACTACCACTTCAAGCATCCAGTTGGTTGGTTAAAATTAGGTTCTGCTTTGAAAGGCTAAAATTGATGCTTCAAGTTTCCATAGTTACTGTCTTTCTATTAATTGTGCTCAGATAAAAAGTGGGGTTTCTCTTTTGCCTACCAGCCCTGGGTTTTGACAGCTGAGCTGGGCTCTTTCCTCTTCATGCACCAGTAGCAATATGGACTGTGCTAAGGTAAATTAACCTGCAGAAGGTTTTCACAGCTGTAGAGGCTGGTACTTGGTAAACAGTTTTGTTCAGGATAAGCAGAAGGGACTGAATTAAACTGAATTCTCTTAGGAGTGTTCACTCTCCAAGATGGATATAAATAAAAATAAGCTAGTCCTGTCCAGGAGATCCAGCGCCACGAGAACATGTAATCCTGCCTTCTGTCTTCCCTTCAGGTAACCTGACATTTTCCTTCTTTGGGGAATCAATCCCAGCCGGTCATGGAGATGGTGATGGGGCCGAAGGTGGCTGTAGTGGTTGTAGACAGGAATCCAAGTTTGAGGTTCTTAGGGACATGGATTACTGCTAGATTTAGGTTATGGTTGGAGTCGATGAGGGTCTCTTCCAGCCAAAATGATTCTATGATTCTAAGCTGCTGATCCTGCGATCACCCCACAGAGACAGAGTGGCCTCCAGTGGCAGGAGGTGACAGGAACTGTCCCAGTTCCACAGCTCATCCAGCAGAGAGAAGGGGAGGGGGAGCTGCCCGGCTGCAGAACACAGGCTGCAGCAGCAGCCAGCAAATGCTCCCTCCTTTTCACCTTCCCAGCAGGATTTATGATGGTCTGTGAGCCTGTTGTCTCTCACACAAAAGTGCTTCTATGTAAGAATTGAATTATTTTTGATTTAAATTGGACGGAGCACAGTAACCAGATTGGCTTTCCACAATACAGACTAAGCAGTGCACAGATCTGTTCATGTCCTCCTGGCATTCCAAGCTTTGTCTTCTGCAATGACTGTTGCTCTCTTGGCAATATTTCATATCTTTATATAACAGAGGCAGCACCCACAGGCAGCACCAATCACCTGAAAGCAGTTAGAATGCCCCCTCCCTCCTGGTCACATCCAGAGGGGGATTTGAGCCGCAAATCAGATATCCCAGTTTCTAAAGATTTGTCTCAAAGTCTATTTTACATTTTTGGGCTGTGTCACCCAGCAATCCTAAAATCAGGCCCCAGCAGGGGACTGCAGAGCTGTTTCTGCTCCCAGTGGTTCAGTTTGGGGCATTTAAGGAGGCTCCATAGCACCTGGTTTGATATAAAGGCAGAAAAAAGCCTTTTCCTTGGTGAAAGTGGGATGGGTGGCAGTGAGGCCAGGCCACCACAGGTCCTCAGGGGACCATTGTCCTCAACCACTGCCCAGGCCACCTCTCCCTTCCCAGGTACTGAGGGGCACAGCAGCCCCCCAACACCATATTTCCTGCACTATTCACTGCCCTTTCCCTTACTGTTTGAATTGAAATAAAGGCAGAACAGCTGATGCTCTATCTGCGCAGACTGTGTATACAAACCATTTATAAGATGAAAATTGTCTGGTGTGGTTTTGTTTGTTTGTTCTTAAAGGGCTGTTTTCAACTTTAAGTTCTTAAAAATGGTCACTGTGGGCCTGAAGACATGGTGAAATGCCCACATAAAAATCCATCTACCATAGATTGCAGGAGTAGTCTCTCCCTAACACCTCTTCATGCAACACAAACATTCATACGCTGCATCCCCCAGAGTCCAGCATCCCATTAGAGCTGGGAAGATGATATGGAGCATCACGGATGTGTGTGCATGCTGTGTCAGTGATGCAGCAGGTTAGTCCTCAGTTTGGTGAGCAAAAGGTTAAAGCTTGTGCTGAGCAAGTACTTACAGGTGTTTCCCAAGACAAATTCTACCCGTGGGAGCAGGACTAGGTAGAGCACTAGAAGTATGTTACCTGAGAAGGTTGATGCTTTTGTGGGAGGAAAAGGCTCTTTTAGTGAAAAGGCCGTGAGAGGAGCTTGGGGCTGCAGGCACTGGGCTCTGTTTGCTCCTGCAGCAGCTGTGAGAAGCCATTTAGCCTGTGCTGCGTTGTGCCCACAGCAGCCTGCGGTAGCAAGCAAATCAAATTTTGCTTTCCCGTATCTCAGAATATGCTGGCAGAGCTATTTGGTAGCTGAGGCAATTGCTCCCATACACAACTATCTAAGATTGTTTTCTTATAACGAGACAGATAATCTCTATTTAAATTGAATTTCAATGTCAGCACGGGCAGTAACCTGAGACTGAGCTGGAAGTGACCTCTGTGCCCACCCCCTGCTTTGTATCTGGATGTTGGAGCAGTGGGGGGTTACAGATCTCCCACAACATATGTGCTATAATTACCCTGTTTAATGTTACTGGCTTTAAATCCAAGCAATGGATTAAAGCTACAGGCTTCTTGGTGCGGAGAAGTTTTCATTTTCTTCATTCCTCCTGTATCTGAGTCATTAGTGCAGAACAGGCCAAACAGATGGAAGGACGGAGTGTGAGACTTCTTTGTTTTTTCTTTAAGATTCCAAATTGACAGCACTTAGAGGTGGTTGGGGTTGTTTGGCAGACTGATAGTTAAAATGGCTCAGCTTTGTTCTGCCTGAATAATTTGTCTGTCTTTCAGTTCAGAATCTGTCACTTTATCACGCTGATGATGGATTTTTATTTGCTTTCTTTGTTGTGGGTTTGGTGGTTTTGTGATTTAAAAAAAAAAAGATTAAATGGACATTTTAATCCCAAAAAGGCTTAGGGATGATCAGTGAAGCCAGAATGTCCGCAGAGATCTTCCAAATGACACAGAGAGGGTTTTTCAGTGCACGCTCTTTGCATTTGATGTGCTCTTTCAGAATCAGTGCGGAATGTCAGACAGTGAATATTCATTAAGTCTGCCAGAGGCAGAAGCTGCAGTCAGTACAGCATCAGTGGAGGAAGCAGGGAAGAGAGAAATCAGGTTAATGACTAGCTTTCTCTGCAATTTGCTTCCTGCTTATTGCCTGATCTTAGTTTTAAATAAATTCATTTAATTAATGTGTTTTGCTCCTCTGACCTGTGGACAGAAGGGTCTGTGATTAATGATGGGGTATTTCTAGTCTCACGGTGGCTTTAGTCGGCATGTTCTGGTGCCTAGAAAAAAAAGAGAAATACACTGAAAAATATTGCCTTTAAACTTAATGATAATAGATGGTTTGATTGAAAGCTTTTATCCAAATGATCTCCTGAGTCCATGAGCCACCACATTTTTAAGGACAGGGACAAAGTGGGGAGGGTGGAACAGAGTGAACGCAAGCTGCTGTCTTGGCTGAGCATGTCACACAGTCAAAAATGTCTCTGCAGGGAGACAGAGCTGAGCAGAAATGCTTTCCTCTTCTCCCCCTTGAGCAGGAGCACATCTGTTCTAACACTGGTTAGCCTTCTTCTGACAAAGGTTCTTTAAGAAAGCAGTGGAGGGATAGGAGGTAGAGACGATGTACATGACACTCAGAATATATGGCCAGCTTGCGTTATGGGAAGTGAGCACCACCTGTTCCTAGTAAACACCAGATTGGAGCTGTGGGGCTATCCAGGGACAGGGAAAAAGCACGTGGCCTCCCCAAAAGAGAGAAGAAAGTCAGTGAGATAGAAACTGCAGTCTTAGCTCACAGCTGATGGGGTATCGATTTGTGGACTGAGTGATGACATGTTGTGTGGAGAAGGCATTTTGCCCCAAATTTAGAAGACATCTCAATTTCAGACTGTTTGTACCCATCACTCAGCATTGCGACTTTGTTCCACTTACATATCAGCTCGGACGGTTTTACAAGCTGATGAAAGCCAAGCCTTCAGTTGAGTGAATTCACAAATGCCGCACCTGAAAAGACAGCACTGTAAATCTCAGTGACAGAGCTGTACTTGGGAGTTTTGCAGCAGAGTATCACTCAAGACCTAAACTGTTCTTGTGTTGTTGCTGTCATAACTAAAATGTGACCTTTTAAGGAGTAGAAATGGTGCAACCTTAACAATACAGTTGAGTTTTCTCAGGGATTTCTGAACAAAGGATCCCCATGCTTGCCTAAATAAAAATCCCATTAAGAGCTGAGAAAGCGGCTTCATCTTGCAAATAGTTGCACAGGATTTTCATGACTGTCACCATTAAAAAGATTAATTTCCAACATTTTTTTGTTTTTAAATACACTGGCATGGTCATTAGTACAACATCCCCCAAGCCATGATGCTGCTTAGCTCGCTCCTGGGAGTGGAATTCAGCTCCTTTTGCACTAGCCACCCAAAAGTTAGCTCTGTCTAGTTTAAATTGGCCGCCTGGGCTTTATCTGTAGTTAAAGAAACAAAGGTAACACAGCTCCAGGAGAGAGAGGAACAAAGAGCATTCAGTGCATCTAAAAACAGGTGTTTAAGCTGAGTGGGTTGAACTGCCTTCTGAGGATGCCTGTCTCTCTACAGACTGTGGCAAGAACTGAATTAAAACAGTTTAGATTGGATGCCTACTTTTTTGGTGGCTGAATTTAGAGAAAGGATACCCTGCTCTTTGGATGACATCTCAGAAAAAAATAATGTAGGTGCCTACAGCTACTACAAGCTACATTTTAAGGACCCTGTTTCTTGCAGCCTGGGCCTGGGCTCCCTGCACAGAACATGGGGAGAGTTGGGGATTTCCAAGAAACCTGTGTGCTGAGATCATAGAATCATAGAATGTTCTCAGTTGGAAGCAACCCACAAGGAACATCGAGTCCAACTCCTGTCCCTGTATATGACAGCCCCACAGTCCACACCGTGTGTCTGAGGACATTGTCCAGTCTATTCTTGAACACTGTCAGGTTGGGGCCGTGACACCTCCCTGGGGAGCCTGTTCAGTGTCCAGCACCTCTAGGTGAAGAACCTTTTCCTCATGTCCAACTGACCCTCCCTGGCACATCTTCTGCCGTTCCCTGGGTTCTGTCACTGTCACAGAGAAGAGCTCAGCCCTGCCCCTCCTGCTCCTGCTGAGGAACCTGCAGCCCCATGAGCTCTGCCCTCAGTCTGCTCTGCTTCAGCTGAACAAACACAGGGACTTCAGCTGCTCCTTATACGGCTTCAAACCCTTCACCAACTTTGTGGCCTCTTCTGGACACTCTCCAGTAGCTTTATCTCCTTTTCTCCTGTGTCCCCAGCCCTGCACACAGTGAATGCTCCAGGTGGGGCTGCCGCAGAGCAGAGTAGGACAGTCCCCTCCCTGCCTGGCTGCCAATGTTGTGCTGGATGCACCCAGGACATGGGTCCCTCTTGGCTCCAAGGATGCTGTTGGTTCAGGTTCAACTTGCTGTCAAGCAGAACCCCCAGATGCCTCTCCAAAGAGCTGCCTTCCAGCATCTCATTCCCCTGTATGTACAGCCAGGGTTGCCATGTCCCGAAGATCAGGACAGCCTGGAGCACACAAGCAAACAGCTCTGTGCTCAGTGAGGTGCCACAGCTCACCTCAACCTACTCCCTTCCTGGGATCTTGGATCCTGTGACATCTACATGACACTTTCTATGTGATGATGTGTAGGAAAGCGGGTGCTTTCAGAGCAATTAGGACTTGGCTGTATCAGTGCCTATTGACTGAGATTTGTATGTTTTTCAAGTCCTGTGAGAGGTAGAGGGCTACAGCATCTGACCTGAAAGTGTCTCTGGAATAGAAAAAAGTAGGCAGGCACCATACCCTACTGCTTCAAGCTGTCAGAAAGGTGATTTTAGGATGTGGGGGGGTTTTATATGTAAATCTGCCTGTGCCTTTCAGACAACAGGCACTGGATAGAAAAAGAATTTTGAAAGACAACCTGGAAGTCGTTTCCTCCCAGCTAAAATACATGATCTACTCGACTGCAGAGTCTCTGTTGCTCGAGGTTCCATTTAAAGTCTACTGAGACACTTGTATTTTGGTGAGAGCACGAGGAAATGGAAGGGGTGAGAAGTTCATCTCCCATTTTAGCAGGCAGGCACACAGGCGAAGGAGCATCAGGACCTGCAGGTGCAGCCTACATTTTGGGTTCTGCTGCATGCATGCGTTTTAAAAATAAATCATTTGCTCATTGAACATAAAGGTTTCCGTATTCCTTGAGAATAAAGTGAAGGGGCAGTCTCCAAAGTAATCCTTTGAGTTACACCAGGAAATGGCCAGACTCTGCTCTTTTATGTGCAAACTCTGGCAAAAACCCCCTGGGTAGCTGTAGGAAGAAGTGTAATGTTTTAAATTAAGTGTCATAAATATAGCTGGCGGATTTGCTTTATTTAGGTTTTCCTCTAAGTTAAATAAACAACTTTAAAGCGTTCATTAAAACCCAGAAAATATGCAAGAGAAGTACAACTAATCCTGTTAAATGTAAAATAGCATCTCACTGGAAAGTTTTTGTTGTTCAATTCCCACTAATAAGAACAGAAGAGATGTTTAAGGAAGCTTTGGAAACTAGGTGGTGGCATTTATCCTTGATCTGAAATGCCTAAACATACAACATTGTTAGTACAGCTGAACTGTGACCTTCCAGTCTGCCAATACGGATAAGCACACAGGTTATCAGGTAAATGACGCAGAAGGGACATTTCCTGAGGAGCCTGTGGAAGCCCCACTGGTAGGAAATAATGGTTATTAACTCATTACATTCTGTCTGTCTTTGTCTTTTTGTATGTGAGCTCTCCACACAGCTGTAAGGATAATTAGTTTCCTTTGGCTTAGTGAGTATTAAGGAGTATTAAAATGCTTATGACAACAAGCATATTCAGGGATGGCAGAAAAGCACACAGAAATGCAAGCAAACCCCCTTAGTCTTTAGGTTGACAGAATCCCGATTCCAGGATAGATGTGATGGGGTGGTTGTGTTTGGATACATTAGGTCAGATGGCTTTCTGATAAACGTTACTGACTTCATCTGGTGAGTGGATTTGTCCAGGCAGAACCAGATTAAAGGGTCAGTATCCTGTTCTGAATTAGATTTCAGTAATGCAGACGTGTACGTGCACCCTGTCAGACTGGCAAGGGTTTTCATGCACGAGATACTGTACCTTAAGGATACCCTCTATTCTTGCACGTTACTCTGTTTGTGTGGTAAAACTGATAATATAAAGTCACTATCATCGTCTCATGTCCTGTCTTCAGCCTAATATGCTCATGTCAAAATGGCACAACCACACACCACGTTGTTCCAGCTGTGTTGTGGTGACACTGCAATCCATAGAATGTTGTAACCCTACACTCCAAAGTACTTTCTGACTATTCAGTGCTACAGGGCTCTCCCCAGCCAGAGCAAGGATGCTTCAAAACTGATTTGAGGTCACCTTCAGCTGTTTTATTCCTGCCAGGAACAGGAAAAGAGCATTGGGTCTGGGCCAATGTTGTTTGGAATGAATGTTGCATGGGCTTGTTGGGATGGAGAAAGAATTTATTTGTCAAACTAGGATTAATTTATTATCTGCAATATGAAAGCTCACATTTTTGTATTGCCAGAGAAAGACAATTGATTAATAATTTGGAAAAAGGCCAAGGCACATAACATTCACCTTTGTAATTTATCATCTCAAAGAAACAGAAGCAATATAAAAGGTACCTGACCAAAATATTAAGCAGAAATGAAAGCTGGTTCATATGAATGCATTTAGTATGAAATGGCTTGCTAGAACACTGCTGTTACCAACAACAAGCATGTCAAAAATCTGCAGTTGCTAGTTAAGACCATAGGAAATTCACAGGAAAGCTACAACTGATAAAATAGAAAAACTTCCACATTAATAATAACTTCCAAAAAGATATTTGAGACTAGGGAGGTTAAGGTCACTAAAACAACTTTAGCAGTTCCTGGAAAGAACATGAACTTAAGTCAAATCTTCTTCATCATTAAATACAGTCTTAGGGAAAAAAGAATTGTACAGGCTCTTCTAATTCTTGATTAAACATCACATTGTAAAAGCAGTTATATCAGCTCCTTTGCAAAGATTCCATGTGCCAAACCTATTACACAGGTGGTCTCAGAGGCAGTTCTGATGTGTCACTTACACATATTTCTTTGGCACTGTAACATGGACTGTGTAGGTACGGAAAAGCTGAAAAAGGATTGTGCTTTCCAGCAGTGTTTATTTTGCTGCCAGCCAAGAGAAAGATTGTCAAGCAGCAGAATGTGTTCTTTAGCTTTTGAACCAGGACAGCCTTATGTCTGCACACATGCATTTTATTTCATAAAATACAAAATTGTATGAACAACATTACAGAAGATGGAGAGTCATAAGATAAGTCCAGGAGATGCTGTTCATTTCCTGAAACGGCTGCTAAGGCAAATGCAGCGTTCTTCATGACTGCTACAGGGGTACCGAGCAGTCAATAGCTGAGGTTTAATGAAGAGTATCTTCTGGTCTGGTGAAACGTTGGAGATCTCCCTCTAGACCGTCTGCGTTGTTTTCTCTTCCTGTGCTCTTTCACCAGCAGGAGACTTAGGACTTCTCTGTTTCTCGTCCTCCTTTGTGTGCCCTTACCTCCTCTTCCAAGGGATATGGAGACCCTCTCAGCTGGTTTTTCAACCATTCCTTATAGCAATGCAGATCCCACCTCCTTTTTTACCCTTAACATCTTCACCTACTCAACTGGACAGCTCTGGTGCAGAACAGACGATGCTGAGACTCAATCAGATCAGTGGTATTGGCATTTTTGTGTGGCATTGCAAGAATTTGTATGTGACTGAGTTACAAGCATGACAGCTCCTATGTTTGCAATACTGCACTTCTAGAGTATAGATAAGAATGTTTTCATCAGATTTGAGAGCTTTAGCATCAATGCATAAGCATTGAGCTTTCCCCTGATCACAATCCTTTAAACACTTAGGCTCAGTGCTGCAGTGTGGATCATAGGCAGACTATGAAGCAGTGTAGGGATCGCAGCCGTTTACACCCAGTGCTTAGTGGGCCCTTGTCTGGGCCACATATGTAAGCAGTTCAAACTGATTAACTCAATCTTTTCAAAATCATGGAAATAAAATGAAAACTTGCTTCATACTCCAAGCCTAAAGCTGGGGTCAGAACTTCACTTTATGTTTGCCTGTAGAAAATATTGTGTTCTACCATTCTATCATGTCAGTTCAAAGAACCAAGAATTAGTCACCTATCCGGTGTTTTTCAGCCTTTCTGTTGTGATATTGCAATAAGAAAAAAAAAAGAAACATAATAGTGAGGACTTTCCTGGTTTGAGAACTCACCGCAATTTTGTTTATTGCTGAACCATTCTTGACAACTTACCACAAATTTGGCACCAGCCCTTTCCAATTTTCTGTTTTGCTTCTAAGTTCATAGTTTAGAAAAACTTTACAAGTCTCTTAGGAGAGTCACCCCATTTCCTGGCATAAGGGAACATTTTGTTAGACCCTTGCCTTGGAGATCACTGTAACTATTTCTGAGACCAGATTCTGTACTGTTTGAAGGAGTCCTGTGGTATCTCTACCCAGGCAATTCAGTTCACTCCTGGTTTTGCTCTAGGGCCGTGTCTGCCGATTAGCCATGTTGCATATATATGTACATACATACATACATACGCACTAGTTGGCTCTCAGGTTCCTCTCTGGGATGCACCAACTCATTCTCTCCATGAGGAATCCTGGACACAGCTGACAGGATGGTTTTACTTGGCTATCAAGCATGGACGTGCATACTGCCAAGGCTGACTCCCCCTGCCCTGGACACTCCTCTAACCCCTTCCCAAAAGACTTGACACCCTCAAACATACCCTTGTGCCACGCAATGCACATGCTTGTGTTTCATGCTATAAAACACAGCCATCTCTTATTCTGTGCAATTAAAATTCACAGGAAACATAGAGAACAACTGTATTTCAACATGTACAGCATGGGATCCAGAACACCTCATGCCCAGCAGTATGTGGCATGAGTCGGTGTGTACAGACATTGAGCAACCTGGACAAGAACCAGTTGTTAACACCCAGATGAGCAGCCAGACAACCAAGGGTTGATGTAGAGCCAGGCTAAAGCCATAGTTTTCAGATAGGAAGCTGATACTCAGTGAGTGCTTGTGTTTAATGATGCTTTAAGCTTTTCTTGGTGTTTTGACTTTTGCAGAACCTGAGGCGGGAGAGGTGTCCCCCCCAGTGGGAGCTGGTGTGAACAGCAACAGCTGGACCTTTAAATTTGGACCGGGCAATTCCAAACAAGGTGGTCCTGGTGAGTTGCCAGACAAATTCATTATCCCAGGATCTCCTGCAATCATCTCCATCCGGCAGGAGCCACCAAACAGCCACATTGACAAAAGTGACTTCATAACCTTTGGCAAGAAGGAAGAGACCAAGAAAAAGAAGAAAAAGAAGAAGGGAAACAAGACTCAGGAGAAAAAAGAAAAGGGCAACAGCACCACTGAGAACAGTGACCAGTGAGGGGTTTATACTGAAAGAACCCATTTAGCCAGTTTTTGTAATAATGGCAGATTTCTCCTATGTAGCAACTCCCAACTTCTTCCTACTATTAACAATTTTCCTGTATGTACAGACTTGAGAAAATCAGCAGGAAATTCACAGTGTCTGTCTAAATTGCTTAACAGGTTTTGTCTTAAAAGCTTTATTAAGTCTGGTGTTAACTCTTTTTCTCCACTCTGGCTTGTTTTCAGAATCTAAAAAGCAGACACAAGTTTCCTTTCTCCTACGCCGAAAAGGAGAATCTTCACAGTACAGCCAGTGAGAGGTTGGACTCTGCACTGTGGTTCCTGTGCTCCTGTCTTGATGACACTTACAGGACAGGTTTAAAAGTTTTAATGTTGTGCACCCTCTATCTGATTGGAAATATTTGTGTGCAGATGTCAGCTAGGCGATGTGAGCTCAGATTATAAAATGCAAGAAGAGCTGGTAAATATGCACTAGAGGAAACACCTGATGAACACAAACGTTCAAAGATGTTCAGGCTGGGGAGAAAATGTCTGAGAGGAGGTGACCAGACTTCATATCTTGAGAAGTCGCTGTGTGGAAATACTGAGTCCTATACATGACGTATTGTACACACTCCTGCAAATAAAACCTCGCATTTACAGCTCTTTAAGATACCATAATTTTTATCCTTTACCAAGCAAGCCATTGGGAAAACTGTCCCCTCAAGCCCTGCATTTCCCTGGCACGGCCAGCCCGCTGAGTGTATGAAGCGCTGGGCTGACATCCCAGGAATGTAACTGACTGTGATGCTCTGTGTCCCTGTTTCCACTCTAACATTATTTTGCACATTATGTCTCTGAAAAGGTCAGAGTTTTTCCACGACACTTATGCAAAAGAGAGAAAAAAGAAATGTTAACTATGCTATTTGTTATTTGAGATATTTATTTATAAAGAAATATAGCTGTAAATGTTAAAGAAATATGATGCCCTTTAACCCAAACAGAAGTCAATCTAGAGCCATTATAAATTACAATTGCTGCTATTAAAGTGCTTTAGAAAAATTGCCTGAAACATCTGTATTATATCGGCCACTTGCCAATAACAGCTTTATTCTGTCGGGTGACTCGGGGGCTGCCTCTTGCATGTATTAATAAATACAAGAATATCCTCTTTTTTTTGTTGTTTTTTTTTGCATTAATCTGCACTTTGAATACACCTTTGCAAACAAACTGTCCTAATATGAACAAGCAGAAGCAAACTCCTCACACAAATGGATGGATTAACCTGCTAGCTCTGTGCAGTACCTTGGTGTTACCTCCCACACAACCTTCTCTGATTTTAGTTTTACTTTTTTCTATGAGATTATGAATTTCCCACCCTACTAACACGCATTATGTAAAATTCAAGTACTGTATGTATGCTGTATGCTCTTATAAGAATCCTGAAATATTTATTCTGTGCTTGTGTATGTGAATGTCAATGCAACTATTATTATTAGAGTGGACTTTAAGCTTTACCGTTGAATGTAAATTCATTATTTCTTTTTTTGTACACTTGTGAAAAAGTGGAGTAGTGTTAATTTTTTAAGCCACTGTTGATTATCAGTTTTTGTGTATGAAACACAAGTAAAATATCTTTCTTAAATCAAGTCATGCATGCATGTTGGGATTTATTCGTAAGAAACTGTGAAGCTAAAGCTCTGTGAATTCCTAAACCTGAGGGTATCAATGGAGTGTAGAATGCGGTTGAGGATGTTGATAAAAAACCAATACATGTATTTTTAAATAGAATATAGCTGATGAGGGAATTCCAAGGAGTTTTCTACATTATTGTACATTCACAGAATAAAGCTCAAGTGTCGTATTAATTGGAACTGTGTAAGAAACTACATAGCTCTGAAATTTCTAACAGGCGCTTTAATCTAGGATCAAAGAACAACTGGATTTCTTGAGACATGTCCTGGATGTTTTAAGTTTCCAAACTGCTGACAGTTCGGAATGGGAAAATTCCTATTCATTTTAAAGAACCTGCAGCAAGTCTTAAAACATCACAGAAGGTAAAGCTCTAATAAAAGAATTCAGATCTGGAAGCATGAACCTCCAATGGCCTCATGTGGTCTATTAAGAGTTTTCTTTTGCTACCAGCCTTGTTTTACCAGCAATGAAAAAGCTGCTGCTTGAGGAAGAGAATCCTTGATTCAACTGTGAAATTTGGGGAGGGAGCTGTTCTTTTATGCAAGCATGCTATGCAAGTACATTTAGACTTATTCTTTTTATTTGGTGTCTAATCAAACAGTTCCCAAAATGTTCATAGACTGAAGTTACAGTGGTAACTCAAACACAAAGGATACTGGTGTTTTGTACTTGTCATAAAGCAGTTCTCTTCAATGCCTCTGGCAAAAATCCAGCACAAAGATTTAATCCTTACAGGAATTCTTAACATTTGATTATTTTTAGATTTTAATTGAATATTTAATTTCTTTTGAGTGCTTGCATTTTCCTCTATACAGGCCCATCCAATTCATTCATTTTTCATCAGTGGTCATACACAGCTGCTTTTCCAAGGCTTGCTTCTATCAGAATGAACCAAGAGCTGCAGTTTGTCTCTGATTTGCCTGTTTTAACACAAAATTACATTTGCCAATACCAGCTTTGATGCAGTTGAATACTACAAGATGACTGTATGCTTACATGACTTGATAGACAAAAGCAGAATACCTGAAGATACACGTTCCACAATGGAGATCTGATAAAACAGAGAAATAACTCTCAGAAGAGAGGAGATGCCCTTGCTGGAATTGTTTAGAAAGAGACTGGGTTGCATATACATGGCACAGTTCCACTGTGTTCTCAGAGGACTGAATCAGGCACCTCACCACCAGATTTAAAAAAACAATCCATATTTGAACCCTCTAGAACAACTGGAATGTAGAAAAGTCGTGAGTGAAATTTGGCTATTTCAAAGCCCGTATACAAATTATACCATTGATATCCTTGATTTTGGATGTCCAGGAGGAGGCAAAACCCTTGGCATGGAGTATTTGGGGAAGGGGGCTGGGGGAGGGTGGGGGACAGAATTTGCACATTCTGCACAGTTTTGGATCATCACTGTTTGACTACCACACAACAATGGGAACTGAGAATCAGATCAACAAGGATCAAGAAACTAAAGTTACCTTTATGCTCTTGCTGACAATCAGCAAGACAAAATACCCTGCAGAATTTAACAAGGAATTACTGTTTTGAGGCGTTTTACCACTTGAACAATTTATTTCTCTCAGAATCACATATTTTCTGCGAGCATATGGTCTTAGGAAGTCTGATTTCTATGCATACAAGTGACCAAAACTATTGGGCTTTCATGACAATTAAGCCTGAGTTATGTTGTGTATTAATTACATCCTGTCATTAAAAAGTTATTTTACTTCAGGCTTCTAAGACTTAATCTCGTTCAGTTTCTTTCTGCTCAGTATTTGGGTCATTGCACATCACAGGAGGTAGATCCAATTAAAGTTTTCCAATGATATTACATAAGAGGAAGAACATAGAAGCCAAAATACATTTCCCAAATTTCATATATGAAAATCCATTATGGAACTAATTGCAGCCAGCTTTGCTATCTTTTAGGATCACCTTTCATTTCCCCTTCTTTTTCACTCACTTGATGTGCCTCAAGAACCACTTCCATTTTTGGACAAAGCTGTTACACTGTTAATTGACTTTCTCCCCAGGAGAAATATGAGCTACCTTTATAGAACAGTGCTTATTAGTATATGATACAGTGACTACAGTTTCTATAGGATACATAGTTCATGCTGGCTGCTCAAAAACTTAGACCTGCACATCCTGGGGTTCAACAGTCTCAAGGTTCCAATAAATAGCAGGAAACTTCATTTTATTAGCTCCCTAAGCTG
Source organism: Streptopelia decaocto (assembly GCF_964273445.1). Taxonomy (NCBI): domain Eukaryota; kingdom Metazoa; phylum Chordata; class Aves; order Columbiformes; family Columbidae; genus Streptopelia; species Streptopelia decaocto. The sequence goes on from NC_138667.1 coordinate 17,614,381, forward strand.
TATGTAACACATTTAGGTACAAAATAAGTCCATGTTTCTTCTTGCTTCATGCCACCAAACACTTCAGTTAGAGCTTTCTGTGTTTCTAAAATCACCTGTTCTCAAACCATAATTACATTCTTAAAACATAAAGTCAATTACTGCCTTTCTTTTACACAATTGGCCTCATTTTAATCCAGGTTATAGTCAAGTTTGTGTCAACAACTGGGTAAAATAAACCTTGCACAATCTTCCTTCTTTATCCTATTCTCCCCTAGCAGCAGTTTTGGGGATCTCACTAAGACAAGTATTAAGAAAGGAGCTGAGCCATTATGCTCATTTGAGTCCTAAAGAGTAAGTTCCTCAGTTTTGCTGTTATTTAATTGTTTGGCTGTTCCTTGACACAGCCACTTTTTAAAGACAATGCCAAGAGCCCCACGTTCTCTTAAGGCCCATGTAAATATGCAGAAGCATCACTTTGACCAAAAGTTTGGCATTGGTAAGTGTGCACTGAAGTCCTTTGGTTTCTGCCTTTCCACATCTCTGGAGGAGAAATGACTGAACAGCTGAACAACACATTGATATAATGACACATAGTTTAATCTGCATGAATGTAGGCCCTAGAAAGTATAGGGCTTACTGAGGACTTCAAGCAATATAATAATAAATTGTGTATATGAAGGGCCTGATACGGTGGCTGCTATATATTAAGCCTTACATAATGCTCACACACGCTGGTTTTGCACAGTACTCACACAATTGGATATACTAAGAGTGCATAGAATAGCTGTAAAGAAATAAATGCTTTATCACATTTTAGTGACCTTGTGTGGCTTAAACCAGCATGCTAGAAAATCAATATTGCTAGCATATAAATTAATTTTCCATTAGCTTTTGGTATGGGGATGCTGTATTCTCTACTCTCAAGAGGTCTTTCTCCCCTCTGTGGCCTCTATTTCTCACTAGACAATCCAGTGATATCCCTCTGCATTTGCAGATTGGGTTGTGTAAATATATATGCAAGTATTTACATAAATATGTATAAAAATCTGGCACCTGATTGTGTTACTGTACAGAATACTGCAACACCTACTGTCAGAGGTAATACTACTGAGGTAAAGCCCATGATGCAAATATATCTGATTTCTCAAGGCGATGCTGTTATGGTGACATAATGCACCTACTTCTGGAATAGGTAGTGTTCAGGTGCCATTGGCTGGCTTAGAGAACCAATGACAGGAATGCTTCAGCATGAAGCACCGCAGAATTGCATCTGCCACACATTGTGAAGAGTGTATCTATCTTACACTGCACTGTGGAGCCCCTTTCATACTCCAGGATTGCCTCTGTACAACCTCTCTGACACATATTTTAACATCAAAAGATGACAGAGGTGTAGTGATGTAAACATCTCTGAGAAGCCACACAGCTTGACAAATACTAAAAAATGTTTCCTTGCCAGTGGTGCCCACAGCTATGCAACTGTTGTCTGAATAAAGACAGCAAGTAATTAATCTACATTTAAGAACCGATGTCTGGAGCGTATTACAAAACAGATATCTTGAAAACCAGATTTCAAAACCAGAACCCTGAAAAAAAGATTAAGAGGTATTAAGCTGGTCTTCATACCAAATAGAGCAGCCACAAATCTGTTGTCACACCCTCCAACCACTTAACTCACTTGTCCCACAATATGAGCACCATTGGTGGGGGGGGAGTGGGACATGAGAGAGAAAGCCCATGTTAACCAACATGCCATTACAGGAGAAGTAATATCTACATTTCCTACCAAATGAGAGACCCTGCAGGGCTGCCCCATGGACTTAGGAGATACTGTTGCATCAGTGCTGGGGCATTACACCTGATTGCAGGCTTCAGCACTGCGATGGGATAACATTAGAGCTGGCGCTGGCAGCTCTGTTCCAGCTCCTCTGATGATATTTTATGGAAGGTTCAAGCCTCTTGGCACCCTTGAGCAGCACTGAGAATCAGAAAGTCCTTGGCCATTAATTACAAGAATGGCGCCACAGAAGAAGCCTGACAGGACATAATAATTATTACAGCACATCAATCACAGCCACCCTAGACTTTTAATCCTGCAATAGTATTCCTGTTAGATAAATCCTTCAGCTTTTCTAGGACTCAAATTCCACCCAGTGCAGCCTCAGTGGGAAAAATGTGTGTAATTCTGAGGAAAACTAGACTGAAAAGGTCTATAGATGTAATCCTATCTCCTAACTAAACCCCCATTGTATCATAGCCCTCCTCTAGGAAGACATGAATCACTGTCTACCCTGAAGAACTTCCTTCCATTGGTGTTTGAAGAACCTTACCTGTGAAACAGTGCGCTAAGCAATTACAAGTCAGATCAATTCTGTACGCTAGGGTTTATGGCTTTTCAGACATTGCCACCCCCCCCACCAGATTATGTGCACTGTCAAAGCCATTACTGACTGCTCTCTACCTTCCTCTTCATCACCTGGGGTGAAAACAACCTTAGGCTCAGTGAGGACTCCAGACATCATGTCCTTTGGCTCAGGCCTGGCTTAGAGCAGCTAGGCCAACCTGGCCCTGCCCAGGTGCTGTAAACCCCAGCTGTGGGCAGCTTCAGTTGGCACCAGGGCTGTGTGGTGACAGCTTGGAGGGGCTTATTTTTGCTGAATTTGCTCTCACGCCCCTACCTCTCGAGTATGGAAATTACCTGGGGTGCAGGCTTTACCACATGGTAGGTAAAGAACAAGCCTGACACCATGAAATTCTGCTTGTCTTCTTAGATGCCTAAAAGGGCATACAACGCTTAGGTACTGACATTTGAGAAAGTGATAGACAAAGGTCCTTATGGGTCTTTACCCAATAAAGAGGAGCTGCCTAACCCTCAGTATGTGTAAATTGTGTTAGATCAGCTACCTGTAGACTCAGAGAGTTCTTTGTAGGACTGAGCTTAAGCTGCCACCAAACATCACCAAATCTACCTTGGTCTTCCCAAAGCCACATGTAACAATCTCTTATTAATCTACTTCAGTGCAGTTGCAATATAAGTGCAATCCTGAAGATAAGCTGCGTCTTACCCTGCAGGGTGACTGCACTGAGAACTGACAGACGTAAGTACCTCCCTCTGTTCTCAGGGAGTAAATGGCACAAAAAGGAGAAACCAGATTTATTTTACCCTCATGTTCCCTTCACACCCACAAAGGGAGGTCTCAGTTGCCCACATGCCCACATAGTCAGGTTCTGTCCGGCAGTACAAGGAGACATTTATTAGCCAGAAAGTAGTGGGAGTGTTATGTGGGTGAATTTTTCCACAACGTTAGAAGACAACAAGAGATTCAAAGTGTGACAGGTCAACCCAGGGCACTAAATGCACTTATATTGAGTCAGAGGGAGGGGCTATTCCCCCTCTGGATCTTGCTAATGGCCCCCTGGGTCAAGCAAGCTTTCACAAATGGACAACCCGTATCATCTGCAAAGCTGTCAAATATGCTGTTTGGCTGATGGCAGGAACTGCTGACCTGTGAGTTATATTGTTCCAGTTGTTTGTACCTAAGAAAAAATTAAAATTCCTATCAAGTGTCTTTGCTTAGGCCTTATTGTCCTTCATCCTGTGAACCTGCCAAGCCAAGTTATGCGGGTGCTGCCCTTCATGAATATGCACACAGGCAAAGCAACCTGGAAGTAATGGGATATTGCAGTGTTGTAATGCCAAAGCCATCAAAACCCGATCAATGTTGATGGTGCAGTTAGTTCTGCAGTGATTGACTTACAAAGTGAAACCCCTACAGCAAGTGAGTTTTGTGGTGAAGCGCTCACTGCCCCAGTGCCCACCAGAATTGTGCAGCTTTATAAAATAATAAATAGGTCACAAGGAAAATGTGGGTGTAAGCATGTGCAGTCCAAATGGTGCACTGTGCAACAAATGCAAGACAGTTGCACGCTCCACAGGGTACACTCTGGAAAAATTTTGTTATGCTGTCTTGTCCCTCCCCAACACAGAGATACATACTAAAACCTCTTAACCCCAGAGGCTCTTGTCCATGCTCCCTGACCTCAATCTGCAAGGTCACGTGTATGCTCCACCATATATATCTATATTGTTGACTGTAGGTACCAATGGGCTTTGGGCTGCTGGTACCTGCTCTGTGTAAAAGCACAAGGCTGGCTACAAAATCTATACATGATGTCAGTCAATGGTGGGACCACGATGGCAAATGAGACAGATGCCCTGATGCTCACCCAGCCCTATGGCAAAGAGTGATTTGCTTGAGCCCATCCTGAAAGCTCCCAAAGTCTCTTCATGTCTGTGCAGCTGGATGAGGTCAGGGCTGTCGTTCTTCTCCTAAATCAGGTCAAACACAACTCCTATGTCCTCTTAAAAATGCATGGGGGAGATTACACCTTTCTGTATTTTCTCTGCACTGTCAAAACAAATCAAATAATTCCGTGGTGAAAATCATGCACTCGCTCCTCCTGCTCTAGTCCAGCTCCCCTAGGCTCCTCCAAAAACTTGGTTTAAAATGCAGAATTGCATAGATTTGGCAAGACTGGATTTGTGCCTGTATCCAGATACACCTTCAAAATGAAGAGACTGTCCAAACACTTCCTGGCTAAGCCTGTCATGTCGGCTTCTCTTCTGCTCTCCTACCCACCCCAAGCTCTGTTTCACAAGACTGTTTAAAACGTTTTGAAAGGCCCTGTACCTTCATTCCTGACAACTGATGGCTCACAGATTTTTAGCCATTTGTAAAGTTGAGTGGCCAAGGGCTGACACAGACCAAGGCGGCAAATATCCCCAAGCTCCATCGACCAGTGTCCCAGTCCTTCCCTGGCATGCGTGGGCAACACTTATACATCCAGGGACAATCCTAACTGACATATTGAGCATAAGCTCCCAACAGAATTGGTTTGCTGACTGGTCCAAACCCCTTTTCAACACATGGCTGCTATGGGTATGATTCCTCTGGTCAGACACATGACCTACATTCTTGATCATATAAGATGATGCCTTTGGCTGTGGTAAAGTACGTGTGTCTCAGTTGCTCTCCACCTTCCAAACCAGTTCAGGTTAGTCTGTATAATAAATATAAGTGTCTAATTTTCCTTTCTAATAGTATGAGCCATCTGCATGTTTTTCCTTAAATAATTTTATATCTTTATCTACATTACTAATTTAGCAACATTTGGTGAAAAAGAAATCTCCTGGAGATGCACAGAAGATCCCAGAGAAAGATTTACGCTTACTTGCTGCTTTCTATCTGTTGTAAGACATTTGGTAGCCAGTTTACAGCTTTATTACATATGATTACTGTTATGTATAACTAAGGCACATGATCAGGCTTTTTGTTAGCACAGTTTTCTCTGTAAATCAAGCCAATGATACATTAAAAAACTGTATTGCATTTATTTGACAAGACACATTTTTCATAAAACCGTAGTTCTATTCCTTACTTTTTGCATACTGTACCAGTCTTTCCTTAATTTGTCCTGGAACATATTTCAGGCCCTTTGCCCTATGATTTTCTAGCTCTTGCCTTTTGGCCTCTTTCACTGGTCTTTCTCCAGAGTTCCAAGAGGTGTTAAAATAACCAATCACTGAAGGGACATGAGCCAATTCTTGTGTTGTTCTGGAATGAAGATGTTGTGCCAGGAGAGGTTTAGATTAGATATTAGGAAAAATTTCTTCTCCAAAAAGGTTGTCAGGCATTGGAACAGGCTGCCCAGGGCAGTGGTGGAGTCACCATCCCTGAAGGGGTTGGACAGATGCTGAGATGAGATTTTTAGGGACGTGGGTTAGTGCCAATGTTGGATTAACAGTTGGACTCAATCTTAAGGGTCTATGCCAACCGAAATGTTTGTATGATTCTGTATCTATCTCACCTGCCATCAGCTCCAGGTTCACTTACACATGCAAAAATGTAAATGCGTGTAAACAGATGCTCACTTGTTGCACTTTGTAGGATTTTATCTGTTTCGATTGTCGTCTTCTCACAGCAGAGGTTTATTTTATACTTAACATATTAGAACAACCACTCCCGGTGAAGCTTTCAGGCCAATACTTTAATAAAATAACAATCATGAGTGAAAAATCCATGCATGCTAGAAACCCATCTGGAAATGTTCTCATTTCTTATTGTCATTTTTGGCAGATACTTATCTAGCAATTTCTCATCCCCTTCACCGCTCTGTAGAACAAAGCTCTTGCAGCTTCTCTGGGCTTGTCTCTTATCTCATGGTTTTACTGACAGTGGGGTGTACTGAAGCTAGGATTTTAATGAAATGTTTTACTCAGGCCACAGTGAAGTATAATATTCAATATAATCCCTCTGCCAACTGAATTTTAGGGTAGGTGGGGAAATGTCACAAATCTGATTGTCAAGGTCGTTTATGTGCTACTGAAAACTGAGTCCTAAATCCTACTTTCAAGTATCTCATTCCCCAGTCCCTGGTGTAAAAGACTAGAAATCTTGCAGTGGTTTCATTTTCAGCTGCTCACATGATCAGCACAGCTCTTCTGAACTCTTTGCTTTAATATGAAATTACATACATGACACACTTTTCCTTTTTTCTCAAGAGCCCTGATTGTCCTATTCTCAGAAAATAGTCTCGTAGAAAGTGTCAAAAATTATTAGAGAAGAACCAGAGCTTTCAACAAATGAAAATATGTGGGAGGGAGATGCAGATAAAGGAGCTTTTCTGTGAATGTGAAGAGAAATTCAAGAGTTAAAGATATTGACTTTTGAACCATGAATGTTGCATTTCACCATTTTCAGCTCTTTGAGATGTGGCAGTTCATGTTTCTCCGGCTGACTGCTGACTTCAGACAACCCCTTCAAAATGTAGACACGCTGTCAAGATCGTCTTCTGCATGACAAGGACAAGCATGAAATAATAGAAAGAAAACAAGAATTTGATCATACAGTGGGCAAATGGCACAAGGTCTTTCATCAGCCTCTAGTTTTTAACGGTAATGAAATATAACACGCCACGATACAAGCTGGGGGCGAGTTTGCCTTCACTGACATGTTTTGAAAATAGCACATTATTACATACACTGCTTCCCTCAGTCAGTACAAGAAATTTTCTGCTACAGTCACATAAATGAGCTTCTCCCTCAAATACGTCCAGTAAGGTCACTGGGATCATATCACTGCTTTTTTTCCTGTTAATATAGGATCATCGTGACTCACCGTGAATATGGCTAAGAAAAGGCACACATGGACTTGAAGCATTAGCAGACATCATTTCTTTTCCACCAGAGCAACGTTAATAACAAAACATCTGTTCTTTGTATGTTTCTGCTGTGGGCAATGACCACACCAGATCCTACAAAGAAATGAGTGCACAGGCATATTGCTGGTAGAGAAATGGTCCAGAACTGGCAGTTTTAGGGAGTTACCTGCTTAAGAAGTCCAGCACTGTTGGAAAGTATCTGGTAGTCCCACTAGGCACACATTGCCAGGGTCTATTATGTGGGAGATCCCATCCTGAACAATTAAACGTATTTTTATACACATTTAATTTTATATATATATACATATATATATATATAAAGTCCAAAACAGCTGATCTGGAAATCTAATACCATTGGGAGCAAAAGAATTGTTCAGCTCGGCTTATTGTTTTGATTCAGGTTAGAAATCTTGTATATTTTACTAACCTAGTTTCTTCATTTTGTGACTTTAAAATTCAATCCTCTAATGCTTTATCCAATATCCAATGCACTTTCACTCATGTAATTTTTTAAAAGATAATAAATTATTTTACAAAAGATTTTGGTGTTTAGCTGGTAGCTGAGCTTCTTTTAATGCACAGCTTAATATAATAATACATTTCAGACTAGAAAAGAAGGTTATTCCACGTCAAAACCCTGAGGATAAAGAAAGTGGAAAAAATACTTTGAACAAAAATGAAAAAGAATCATTTGGTCACCCCAAAAAAAAAAAGAGAGAGAGAGAAGAAAACATCTACTGAATAGCGTTTGGAGGTTCCGCACCTTAATTACGTAATAGCTGAAATGTTATTATTTCTGTGTAGGATATACATATTACTGGCTATGAACATGAAGTACCTTTGTTAGGTTTTTGAATTGTGGGGAAAAGATGTTTCAGGCTTGTAAAGATATACCTCTAACACTTAAAAACTGAAAATTAATGAACAGGTAAGACATCCTCTAATGAGGAAGACTGTCTTGGGTGACAAAATACCCATTTGTAGTTCCATTAATGGGAGGTTGAGCTTCAAACATCAATATCCTCCAAAATAGGCAAGGATGGCAAAGGTTTGCTCCCAGTGCTTTCACCTCTGTAATGTGAACTTGGGAAGTTTGGAATTCAGGAGCTTTTGCTTTATATCCCTGAAATCTGTGAGCCCTGTGGTCCCCACCAGGCCCTGGGACAGTGTTGTCACCTCTGCACCCAAAGCCCCTTAACCCTCAGGGCCTTGCACTAGTGCAATGGAAATACCTGTGAGGTCTGAGATGTTGGAGTTGTGGTGAGACATTGATGGGTTAATTTGGTTTTAATTAATGGATTAATCCTTTTCCACCTCCTGCTTTGTAGCTTTACTCTGACACAGAATCACAGAATGTTAGGGATTGGAAGGGCCCTGGAAAGCTCATCCAGTGCAATCCCCCCATGGAGCAGGAACACCCAGATGAGGTTACACAGGAAGGTGTCCAGGCGGGTTGGAATGTCTGCAGAGAAGGAGACTCCACAACCTCCCTGGGCAGCCTTTTGTGTTCCAGTTTGAACCCATTACCCCTTGTCCTATCATCGTTTGTCACCCAGAAGAGCCTGGCTCCATCCTCCTGACACTCATCCTTTATATATCTGTAAACATTAATGAGGTCACTCCTCAGTCTCCTCCAAGCCCCAGCTCCCTCAGCCTTTCCTCATAAGGGAGATGTTCCACTCCCTTAATCATCTTTGTTGCCCTGTGCTGGTATCTCTCCAGCAGTTCCCTGTCCTACTAGGGACCACAACACTCAGGAGATAATGGTTATTTAAACAACTAATAAACATCACCCAATGATGGGCAGCACAAATCCTAATGGGCAATTAGCACTGCAATGTCTGCACCTCATCAAAGCCTGCTCCAATTAACACTATTAGCCTGAACAGTGACCATGTGGGGACTGAGTGGGGCCTGATGAAACCAAATTGTTACAGTTGGAAACATACTTGGGGTTTCCTTGTTGCACTGGAATAGGTGCACTTTCAGTTGCTAGGGGAGTTTTCCTTTTCTGGTCTTTCTGTCCTTTTTTTTTTAAATTCACTTTTGCCCAGCAATGCTCTTTCAGTTAAAGTTGATGTGTGCTGTCAGCTGTGGATCCTTTGAGCAAATCTGTGTGCATGGAAGCCTGCCTCCTTATTTGCTGTGCTACAAGGTTAAACTCTCAATTTATTCTTAAGCCTTGGGATGGAGTGGTTGCTGTAGTATTAAATATTAGGAAGGTGCTTGAATATTTGCCTTCCTCTTTCCCCCCAAGTGACACGAATTGGTTTGCTCCTCTTGTAAAACACAAGTGCTTGTAATAATTTAAGTTCTGGAATCACTGTTTGGAAGAGAGAGAAGGAAGAAAACAAAGTTTATCCTTTGATATATTCAGCTCCCTAGGTAGCATTCTGGGCTGAGAGAGTCAGAGAAGGGCGTGATTTCAGGAAGGGTTTAGATTGAATCGGTCCCTAGAGCATCAGCCGCTCTCAGACTTTACCTTGTGATCTCAGTCCTAAACAGATGTGCACTCCATGCTGTGAGAGGATGAGCGTATCTCCACCTTTGTTCTTGCTTTTTGGCAAGCAGTGGCTATTGACTGTAACGAGGAAGAAGTATTTTTGTATTTGAAGTCTTTATTTTGTCCAGGGGAAAAAAAGACAGAATTACGAAGACAAAGAAAGTGCTTCCACCTTAGCTCAAAGAAGCCCAGATTTAAAGAAAATTAATAGCTTGATTTGGCTTATTCTCCTTAAGTCTGGTAGCAATATTGCAAAGAAAACACATCACATCAAAAAACACATGGACTGGGAGGAAAAATGCAAAGACAGTGGGATAAATAGCTGAGCAACACATGCTTTGAATTGACACCAATTAGCTAAAATGTGTCAGGTGAAGAAACATCTGGGTTGATCCAGCCTCTAAAAGATACAGAATGATTTGTTCCTTTATGAAATGCAATAATGAAAGGGAGGAAATTAGAGAAACTTTGGGTTTAAGAATAATAAAGCCACTGAGCTGTGGCTTTCACAGGTAAATGTTCTTCCAGAAAAAAAAAAAAAAAAAAAAAAAAAAAAGAGGGGAGAATACTGTTTCTGTTAAATTTCAGGCTGATTGATGCTTCAAAATCTGATAGTACTTCTGCCTTGAGAGAAGACATTCGGGAGGTATGGTGAGCAGTTACAAAGTCTGGTGGTAGTTCCTATAGTTATTAATAACAATAATTATAGAAGTATGACTTTATGAAAGTCTGAATTTCTTCTTTCCAACTGCAGGCATCTTAAAGTGTTATTCAAAGCTGCGTTTTTGTTTGTTCAGTACCACAAGCTTATCAAAGGCACTTGACCCATCTTGCCTCTACAGTCCACAAAGAACAGCTTTCCTGGAGGAAAACTCTTCTGGGTGCTTTCAGAAGTGAATTAACACTTGCAGATGCTCATTCTTCTCTTTCAAAGGATCAAAGTTGTTTGTTTGTTTATTTTCTTCCCCCTTTTGGCTGCCTATTGCAGCCCTGGAAGTAGGAGCTCAATAAGCAGGAGATAATTAAAATCAGCTTGTTTTGAATCCAAACATGAACACACTCAGATCACATAGATATCAAGTAGCATATAAACATTTTTGTAACTGGTGTCTTCATAAAAGTAATATTGCCGTTGCTTGAAACAGGTCTCAGGCTTTATACTAACTGTGCTAAGCTCTACTCCCTGCCTGTTAGATTTGTTAGCAGCTTGTTACAAGAACTTTATGTGTGAACTTGAGCTAGTGTCTTTAGCTATATACACAATTTAAACTTAGAATAGCAGTGAAGGCCTTGAAAATATGGGCACATGTTGAAACAGCCCCGAGAGCTGTGAGTCAGCAGTGAGTTGATTATTAGTGACCAGGCACTGGTGATTAAAAAGGCACACCCTGGGGAGCTGGGAAAAGACTTTGCTGTAAGATGAAGGGGGAACAGCAACAGCAGTGGTTTAACAAAAGATTAAAGAAGAAAACAGAAAATAAATTGAAAAAAATCCAGCACAAAACAAGAGGACACAACATGTGTAGCAGCCTGGAAAAGTGCACAAGTGAATGTCTAAGAACTGTCCAGAAACTGAAACACTTATAAAAGGAGAAAAAAATGAATTTAGGGGGCATAAAGGATGTTCCCCTTCAATTCCAGTTCCCCCTTTCTCCAAACCTCATGGACTGAGAGCACCAGGAACAGGAGCACTTGGCCTTGACAACGTGGCACCCTCTCCAAGGTATTGTACACTTACAGCTAATTCAAAATAAGGTGGTTAAAATAACTTATTTGAATATGTGGTGATGGTTAGTAATAGTAAGAACCTACAAATATTAGCTATGTTTATTGTTAATATCAGGCAAGTGAAGTGGGGTTGATTTTATAGTTGAAAGCTGCTCTTGTTTATCTGTCTTCTAAATGCTCCTGTCACAGCAAAGTCCACTTCCATGATTAGTACATTTGCAACATGGTAAGGGGTCTACTAATGAATTTTACTCTCAGTAGTGAAGGAATCAGATATCTAATATTTAATGCTATATCTAGTATTTAAGTATTTCATGTTACATAGAAGAGATGGGAAATGTGTGGGCAACCTAGTGGGACTCATCTCACCTAATCTGAGAAGTGTGCAGCATAGATACCTGCATCTGATCTAATTTTTGAGTCTCCTTTCATATTCAGTGGAGGGAAATAAACTTTTCTGAATTTCTAGTCATTTGTCCTATCTTTGAGTGAGATGAGGTGGCCCTTGAAAGGCCTATTTCTGTCTCTTTGTAAAGAGAACCCAGACAATGAGCTCCAAGGTGACACTCTGCATCACGAACATTTCCATTTTGACAGGGGAATCTCGCCCTTTGGCTATTGGAGATGTCTGCTCCTGGAAGCTCATCTAGCCAGAAGTTCCTCTTCTGTCTCTTTGCAGGCAAAGCTACTAAAATCTCATTTTAGACAGTGTAAGAAAGCCCAGCAAGATTACTCTGGTTTGCCACTCTTAAACTTCTCCAAGCAATCCTGTTTTTGGGGTCTCCCTCCTCCTTAAGCCTCACCCCCACCCCAGTTTGGATACCATCAGAGTATTGTTTGAGTGCAGGAGGAATGTAGGTTTCTATCTTGATGATAAGGTTAAAAGGTGATTATTCTGGGGAGCAAGGTATAATGGCAATGCAATTTATATTGCTTAAAGGGAGAGAATGACTAATGGAATGAAACTCAGGCTCTTCTAGTGGTCACTAGCTCACAATATAGGACAAAGAGACAATGCTGGAGAAGTGGCTGCAGGGTAATGATCTGCACTATAAGGGGAGGCAGGAAACTACAACATATTCAGGAAGCAATGAGAAAGCCAGGAACAAGGCAGTGTGACTCCAGAGTCTAAGACTACTCTCATGATTGAAAAGCAATTGCTGACCAAACAAGCTGGAGCTCAAGAGATGCAGATGTGAAAAACTACAGTGGAGAAGACCTGTAATAGGTCTGATCCCCAGCACAAGTCCTTGCACTACTCCTTCCCCAGGATGTTTTGGCTCTTGTGAGCCCAGTACCACCTTAAACTCTATTAAGATGCTGTGGCTAATGCTTTATGCCATGGGCAACGATGTGGGAAGCAGTGGAGAAAAAGAAAGCTGCAACAGGCCATGGATTAACAAAAATGCATTAAAAGGAAAAATATTTGCCACCAGTTTCTAGCCTGTTGAAAGAAGATAATACACATATGTAGGAGTGTACCTGTCATGCTGACTGCTTTCAGGAGCCTTGCTCAGAGCACATGTGGCTGCATTTGTTCTAAAATAGCTTCCAGACAAGGGAAGAAATAAATTTAAAGTGGCAGCTGCTAGAATTCAAGGACTAGGAAAGACTCTAGGGATGTGTTCTTCTACAGACTGCAGACAGACTAAAGGCAGGGGGTAAACACAAGTGTTTTACACCAGCTGTGTATTGCTGACTCAATGGAAGAAAAGTTACACTCTTTTTGCATATATTTCAGCTCCATCGCCGTCTCCCTCACCTGTTGTACAACTTGGAAACAGGATGTGATATGCCTTCTTCGGCTTAAAACCTCGATTATGGTAAGCATCACATGCAGGTACAGCTAATGAAAGACTACAAGTACCATCAGAACATTTTCTGCCCCCTTCTCTTTCCCTTTCAGTCACCGGGCCTTTGGATTCTCTGAACCATTCCAGCTCCTGGACCCTCGTATCCCAGCCTGCCCTTCCCCAGGCTCATGAGGTAGATCCTGTGTGGCCTCTGCAGCCCTTAGTGTGTGTTTCTAGTCCCATCATAAAAGTACAATGGAATTTGCTCCAATTTTTATGGAAAAGAGCACACATCCCAACCTGTCCCATTGTTATATTTGAGCTGCTGCTGTTTTTTCTCTGAACGAATAACTTCAAATACTAGGTGAAAGCTGAAAAATTTTAGATTAAAACAGTGGTTGTTTTATGATGTAATAAAGGAACTGACAGTCTGGACATGGCTAGTCCAGCATTTAAAAGGAATCCTCTTCTGTCTAGACCCAGAGCAAACCACAGACACTTCCAAAACTCTTTAAAAACAGCTTGTACTTGCTGCTGGTCTTCATGCTATCAGGGTTTTTTATTACAGTGGTAGGGAAAAGGCACTTTGATTTACTTGCTCCAACTAGGTGTCTGAAGTTTTTGGGAGCACCTGATGGGATAGACTTCTTTTCACAAGCTTAAAGTAATGCAGTTTAATATATAAACTTCTCATCTCCCCAGTCATTAATTACCGCAGCAATTGAGCTGGCTTTTCTTTAGGCCAGGCTTTTGTTCTGGGATGCCTTATGCACCTTGTGTTCAGAATGCTTTGTAATTCTTCAGATTTGGGTGGGTTTTTTGACAGATCTGTCTTACAATAAGTAGCGATCTAATTAGGTCTGTGTGGACAATCTTTTATTGTATCTCCATCCTGTTGTAGTAATATTTGGCAGACATTATTTCTTGCCCATTATCTCCCAACATTTGTCTTGTGTTTGCAAGATCATGTGTTAGTTTGAAGTACAATTCTTGCACTTTTCTGTGTGCATCGCTGGTTGCTTGTTAAAATAATAGACCTGCAACACACAAAAGTGAGAACTGCAGTTTTGAAAGTTGTTGAAGCAGTTATTAATCCTTGGGAAATAAAGCATGTAATAGTAATTCAAAATTCTAACAACGCTTCTTGCTACTGATGTCATACAATGAAAGTCCCACAAATGGGCAAGTGAAAGATTATGAGAATTAAAGATAACAAAGTCATTATCACAGCTCAGTATAAGCAGATTATTCTTCTGTTTATTTAAATGTAATTTACTCAAAGCACTTGCCTTGGACCACTGAAAACTTTTATAATTTCTTTGAAACATAAAAATCCAGCAAACTTAGTGTCCTTAAAAGCCTAAAAAATGTCTTATTCCATTGCAAAGTTGAAAGAGCCTAAGTTGTGTAATAAAACTCACTAACTACATCCCGTGTCAAGAGACTGACATTGTGTATTGTCATATCTAGGAAGGAAGTGAATTCAACACACAGGCCATCAAAAGAAAATATCAGGCTAAGGGTTTCTTCCCATTTGAAAAGGTTGTTGTGTGTCAAAGCAGCTCAGTAGCTTAGTGTCACATGGGGAGAAAGAGGATTTCCAAGGTAAACAAGACAAACAACTTGATCTTTATCGATAAAAATCCATATGTTGAAATTCACAAGTGTGAAAACATTGCATTTCAAAATATAGGTATCATGTGTTCTCTGTGGGCATTATTTGACACACAAGCATTTTGGAAATTGGGGACGTCCAGTGTCAAAAATACTGTAGCAACCTGTTGAAAAGTCATAGACTGCTCTAGCAGGATCTGCCCTGAAATAAGTTGGTTTCATATTTTTTTCTGGTTTGTAATGGAACAGTCATCAAATAGTGCTGCTAATCATCCCTATCAGCATGTGTGTAAATAACCAATTATACTGAAGATGGCTTCAACACACCCAGTGGTATCATTTACCAAACACTTTAGAAATTCTCTCAAGAATTCCTGCTAATTCTGCAATCAAGATGCTCATCACTGCAAGGTCAGATGCACAGCCTGACCCAGTATACATATACAATATATGTAGATGCTATGGTAGAATTATATAAAAGGTACAAGAGATGACCAAATGATCTTTTACCTTACTTTAAACATTAAATACATACAGGTCCTATCCCTCCTATCCATCAGCCAAAATTGTTCTTAAAAATTCTTATAGAAGGGATCCTACTACCTCTCCAGATACCCTGTTCTAGAGCTTAACTTATAGTTAACTTATCCTTATAGTAGCAAGTTTTTTCTAATGAGTAACCTAAATCCTATTTGCTGCAAATTAAGCAGATTACTTCTTGCCCTCCTCCAGAGGACACTAAGAACAATTGATCACTCTCTTTGTTGTAATAACCTTGGGTAAACTGGAAGACTCTTATCCCCTTCCCTCAACTTCCTTTTTATAACATAAGAAATTCATCTTTGAAGATCATGTTTTTTGAAAAACTTCCTTTTCTTGCTCTCTAGTGGATATTCTCTATGTCCATGCTTCTTTAAATGCCGTGCCCAACGCAGAAACAAAGCTCTCTCACTAGGAACAAGTAGAGCAGAATAATTACCTTCCTTGTCTTGCATACAACACTTCTGATAATATACCCCAGAATGAGATTTTTCCATTTTTTGAAAGTGGCATCTCATAGTCTCTGAACCACTATAACCCCAGGTATTTTCTGCAGTACTGCTCACTCATTTCCCTATTTCATTCTGTTATATATGCGGTGACCTTCCTGGCAATACCTTTTGGAACGTGTTATTATACAGTTTTGTCTTATTTCAGACTCTCCCTCCAAAATTTTCAAGGTCCTTTTGAGTTCCAAAAATCTTCCCTTTTACCCTGTCCCAGTTTGGCATCAGCTAAGATTTTGTGTTCATTACAGTAGCATTCAAGGTGCTAGTAAGACAGTTTTATAGAGCTGGATGCATGACAGACTCTTGTAGGAGAATATATGAAATCTCATCACAGATTGACAGTAAACCACACTTTAAACACTGAATTTCTTTGGAGTCAGTTATATATGAACCTTATGGTGATTTAATCTAAACCATTTCTAAGCTGTAACCAGGTTGGTTTTCAAAGTTTATGTGCTTGAGTTTGCAGATAAAAGTGTCAGGTTGAAAGTTGAGTGGGGGTGAAGGAAGAGGTCAGAGTTGGAGTAGCGGGTTATTAAAAGGCGGCTATTGATTTACATGGCATCAGGAAAAGAAAATACACTGGAGAAAAAGAAGATGAGGCCAGGCACAAAAATTCATAAAGATATTCTGGAGGAAGAGGAGCAGAGGAATATTAGCAGACAGTTAGCAGAGACATACAGTACATTGGGAAGTAAGTACCAAAAGAGATGCAGGTTGTTTTAGCCAGGAATAAACCAGTTTTGAAGGACAAAATTAGTTTGGAAAGTAGAAAGATGTTACCAAAAGACATCTTGTAGATTTGCAAAACATTATGAGCAAAAGCAGCAGAAGTGTGCTTGGGAAATAGACCCCAACTCTTGCTCAGGGAAACAACTCCCTTTTGGACAACAGTACAAAACTTCTAAGGGGAACAGAGAAAACAGGTCAGAAACAACAGTGTTATGACAGAAGGAACTGTAATAGGGGACTGAAAGTGTGGGTGACAGATGAACAACCAGATGAAGGAAAAGAGCAGTAAGAAGTAATAGGTCCATGTTTATCTTCTCCAAAAAAGTTGTCACACACCATAGAAAATGTGGAAATTGAGATGGGTTAGGCACAGTGCAAGCTTAAACTTGCATAGACATTTTCTAAGCTGTCTGGCTAAACCAGAAAGAATTTAAGGAGTTTAACCCTTGAAAAACAAAACAGTATTAGATTTCCCATTTTTGTCTACTAACTGTCCAAGTCAAGAGACCAGTCAGGATCATTACCAGCAGAAGATGTATTAGGAGTTGTACTTCCATGCAAAGGATAGACAACTTATTGGGTAACCACTTTTCATGGTGCAAGTCCCTTCTTTATGTGCCATCTTTCTGTGTCAGAGCAGTCTGGGATTTCCCTATACATCTACTGTCACTTTAGATCCCTGTAATCACGGGTGACAGCACAGTGGGGTAAGCCAAGCCCACTGGTGCCCATGTAATTGGATGCTCCTGTGCACAATAAGCACCTTTTTCTGTGCAGTTCACAATGTCTTTCATGTGTGAATCATTCTGTTCTGCTCATGCTTCCTTCACTTGGCATCGTTTTGTTGCTCAAGGGCATTTTGTTCTTACTTAAAGAAGCCTATGTCTTCCTTCCTTTTTAAGCTTCACTGTAGTTTATTTATGTTTAAGAGCTGAAAGAGTTGAATCTTAATTTCAGTTCACTGAAGCCTACTTTTAGGTTGTCCTTATCTGCTTTCTGGGGCACCAGTCAGCACAAACTCAGTCTCCGTGTATGATGTGACCAGCTGTAAGAAAGGTCAGTGCTTTTCAATCACATACACAAAGACGCATGGGCTTCTTTAAGTAAAGGAAAATAAAGAGTTGGCTTTATACATGTTATAGGTGCCCAACTAAGAGATCAAGACATTTTGGACAACTGGGAAGTTGTTTCTGCCATTACTCTGGGCACATGCTGCAATAGGGATGCATGAGGGGTATCAGGTAGGTGAGATTTGAGTAAAAAGAGAGGCTTTTCAAGAAGAGATGATGTGGTCAGAGACCAAAATGTGTTTTTTCACATCTGCATTTTGACCCCATGGCATATATCACAATGCAGACGTCATGAAGAACAGTAACAGGGAGGGCCTAGAAATGGTGAGGTTCTGAGGAGCTGTATACTTCTGAGTAGAGAATAAATGGTAAAAAGCTGGCAAAGGACAGTGCCAACTCATTTGACACTCCTGAAGATAAGCCCAAGGTAGGTCCCAAGGGCAGCCCTCCACTGGCTTGACAAAACTACTGTAGTGCTAGCTTGGCTGAACAACGTATGCTACAGTGAGATACTGAGTGGGGCAAATCTACACAGCTTTTACAGTGCTCAGAGATGCTGGTGTTCCAGCAGAACTGAGAGGCAGTACAATATCCAGATAGCAAGTGAAGGTTTCTTTAAGGATTAGGCCTGGGTGGGGGACAGGTAGACACAAAGCCAGCAACTTAGTTACCTTGTACTCACAGCCCATGTCCAATATATCCCCAACCCTCAGCTCCTTTCAGAGGTCAGGACTTGGGTCTGTTGAGCCAGTTCAACTAGAAAACTGGGACTGACTGGTTCCCCAGGTGGGTTGAGTAATGTGTTCTGTGGTAGCCATAAAATAAAACATGTCCAGTTTGGTATCTTCAGCACAAATCGCTTGTGGGATTTGCTTTTTGACCTTTGATCAGTACTGTGCAATCCGCTCTTCAGGTCTGTTGAGCAATAGCTAAACTTTTATATTCATAAAAAGTCAAGGATGAATCAGCAGCTGGAGGCATTTGTGGTGGAGAAGTGCACCACAGCATAGTGGTATGGAAGCATTTCTCTTCTGGCTTTCTCGCCCCATTCATAAATCACTTCAGAAAAGGGATTTATGCATCTCCTTCCCAGAGGAAGAATACTGGCACAGGGTTATATGGTGCAGCTACATGATGTGATGCAACATGTACCCTACAAAGTATGTAATTAAATGCCACGCTAACGTGTAGGTTTTAAAATGTATTACAATGTATATGAAACTACAGAACTAAACTTTCCAAGTACTACTTAACGTATGTACATTGTTATTACATTTTCTTAGCAAGGAACCCACTATCTTGCTTTTTTGTCTATGAAATGACCACAGTATCAGCCTGACAGAGATGAATGTGTTGCTTTCTTGCTGCCAAACTGAGAGCTCTGAGTCTGCTAACTGAACTCAGAATGTTATTACAGAGAATCAATGTGTGACCCCAGCTCTGATCTTCAGAACAGATAACTGTCAAAGCCTGCATTTCATTTCCTTCCAAATATCAGGCTATTTTAAAGTTATCTTTGTAACAGATTACATTGCTGTAAACATTACTGTTGGTAAAATAAATGAGTAATTATCTAACTTTCTTTTATGATTTGGTTGATATTATCTAGGGTGACTGTCTTCAACCTTAACAAACTTTTATCTAGAAACATTATGGACTTACTCAAATAACTTCAGTCTTAACAAAAGCTCAGTTTTGGAGCCAAAGTCACTAAACATTTTTTTCTCTTAAGCCAAGTAGGGAAATGAGTTTTAGAGCTGAGGAGCATCATTAAAAATGTTTTCCAACAATGACCTGAAGTTCCTCTAGACCTACTTTCTGGGTGGTACAACAGCCTCACCTGATACAATTCACCAGAGGGCTGCATGAGAAAATTACCAGTCTTTGAGGTTATAATTCAGTCCTCGCATTCAGCTGAACATAGGGTGTGCTCTCTCCTGTTAAGGCCTGGCATATTAACCATCCTAAAAAAATAAATGGAACTGCTGATTAATTTTCTCTCTGTGCCACACAGTAGCACTGCAAAGATAAAGCAATAAAAAGCTTTTTGATGGCTGGAGGTTTACCGAAGAAATAGTGCCCACTTGGTTATCTACTAGTGTTTTCTCTGTGTAGCTATGCACCATTGTATGTCCTTTCCCCCTAGCTGGGACAGTTAGCACACTTGACTACAGTGTAAAGAACAAAAGCCAGAAGAAGCTCACAGATTCTTCAGAGCCTTTTATCCACTCTGATATTTACTGAAAGGGCAACAGAGTGGGACACAAGCAAGCCAGGAGGTTTCTGGAAAGCATTAATAACTCCTTGATAGAGGTGACTGAGGAATCAAGGTGAGGAAGTTCTGTGCTAGACCTGATACTTAGAAACAAGGAAGATAAAGGGTGTGAAAGTTGAGGGAGCCTTAGTTTCAGGGACCACATAATGGTGGGGTTAAGGATTCTGGGAGGAAGGCTCTAGGCAGACAGAAGCCTCTGAGCCCTAGGTTTCAGCAGAGTAGGCTTTGGATTGTTAAGGGTTCTGCTTATAAGAATTGCATAGAATCTGGTACTGCAGAGGAGTTCAGGATGTTTCAGAGTTTTACTTTCTCCAAGCTCCAGGATGGTCCACCCCAATGTGTAGAAAAGCAAATGAAGTTGGCAGAAAGCCTGCATGGATGATCAGGGTAGCTCCCAGCACAACTCAAACATAAAAACGAAGCATACAAAAGGAGAAAAAAATGGACAAGTGATCCCACAGGAATATAGAAATGCCATCCAAGACACATGCAAGGATGGAATACAAAAGGTAAAGCCCATATGGAGTTGAATTTTGGATGGGAAAGGCAACAAGTTTTTACAGGTATACCAGCAGCAAAAGGAAGACTAGTAAAATGTGGGCTTGCTGCTGAATGGCATGAGGAAGAGGGTGACAAAGAACAAGGAGGCATTCAGTGCTTTCTTTACATCAATCTCTATGAGCAAGCTTTGCCTTCAGGGAAGCCAAGTCTCTGGTAGCAATTGGAAAGTCTGAAGAAATAAAGACCTACCCTTAGCAGAGGAGGATCTGGTAAGAGAACATTTAAGCAAACTAGATACATGTAAGTGCCTGACACCTGATGGGATGCACCCACGAGTGCCAGGGGAGCTTGCTGATGTCACTGCAAGACCACTCAATCTTTGAAAAGTCATGGTGTTTGAAGGAGTTTCCTGAGAATGAGAAGAAGGCAAATATCACTATTATCTTCAAGACTGGCAAGAAGGAGGATCTACAGAACTACAGCCTATCAGATTCACCTCAGTCCCTGGGAAGATGGTGAGCAAAGAATCCTGGAAACCATTATGAAACACATGAAGGACAAGAAGGTGACTTTGAGTAGTAAGCATGGATTTATGAAGGGGAAATCATGTTGGATCGACCTGATATCTTTCCACAATGAGATAACTAGATCACTAGATGAGGGAAGAGCAGTGGATATTGTTTACCTTGACTTTAATAAGGCTTTCAGGGCTGTGTCCCACAACATCCCTACAGACAAACTGTTAAAGAATGGCCTGAATATGTGGACACTGACGTGGTCTGAAAACTGGCTAAACTGCCAGGCTCAAAGGATTGTGACTAGAGGTAGGAAGTTCAGCTAGAGACCAGTTAGCATTATGAGGAGATTATCAGAATGTTGGTAGAGCTCGTCTTAAAGAAGAGAAGTATCAGGGGATTTTATCACCTGATCAAAGCGAGTAATGCAGATAGAGACTATCTGACAGGACAATGGGCAGGAATGGAAATACATGAGACTCAGTTCTAAACGTAAGGAAAATCTTTCATCCTGTGGCAGTAGTTACCACTGGAACAGGTTGTCCAGAGTGGCTGCAAAATCTCAGTTCCTGAAAATACTCAAACCCCAGCTGAGTGAGAGCCTGAGCAGCCTGCTTGACCCTACCCAGCTTTGGGATCATCTCCAGAGCATACCTTCTAACCTCAGCTGTTCTAGGGCTCTGTGAATGATGGGACAACTGATTCCCAATACAGCAGCTTGACACTGAGCACCCAGGAAGACCAGAAGCAAAAGAGGAATTGGTTTCATGTAGATAATGTACAATTTCTATACTTTTAGGTAGAAGATGAGGCGGCAAATATGGGAATTAATGTTTTGCTGGAAGTGGTGCATTATGCCTCTATGGTTAGTTGACCAAAAGATATTAGGAATAGGCAGATACATTTAATTTGACGAAGTTCAGTAAATTAAAATTTGGTCTACACTTTATCTTTTGATTTCATATATTTCATTTCGAAGCCAGCTTTTTCCTGTTGCAAGCTTTTCATGCTGTATATACCCTAATCATTAACTTTCTAACTAAACAATATGCAGTACAGTGTCAAATCATTTTTATGTCCGCAGTTTCCCTCGGTGGTATTTGTTACCACTGTGAAAAATTCTGTCAGATTTGATAGGAATAATCTCCCATGTGTGAATCCCACTGAGTCAAACTCTCCTTAATTAAATTATAACAGTCCAGCTGGCCTGCTCCATCTCGGCTTAACAGTGTCCTCTGTTACCCTTCCTGCATTTTAAAAAATTCTTGTATTTTCCTTAGTATAAAAGACAGGTGTTTCACTTGAATCTCTCTAAACACCCCCTTGCTTCCAGAGGCATAGTGAATACATATGCTAATATTGGCCCAGTTCTTTTGGTACTTGCCTCAGGATTCTGTGAAGGAAGCTTTCTCATTTTGCACAGTTGCTTAATCTTCAAATGCTCTAATTTTTTCCTTTATTATCTCCCCCCTCTCCCCTTCTTTCTTTTTAAGTACCAGATCTGGCAAAATTCCAGTTTATTTCAGTGGGTTTTGTTTTCTGAAATAACTGTTCCTGGGAAATGTGTCCTGCTTTAATTATTTAGTGTTTTTAGTAGTTCCCATGGGTGTTCTTGTGTCTCATGTGGCTGAAATGCTCTTGTCAGTTATGGTGATATCATGGTTACTGCTGAACTGTCAGGCCATGGGCTCTTGGTCAAAAATGTACACGCTCTGGTCAAAGCCAATATGCTGATGATAAAAATAAGGTGGTAACACAAACCTTTGCATTATGATGATCATTTAACAAGTGATACATATACAAGGTGTAACTATAAGGCAGAGGTAAAACATAATTTTTAGTCATACCTTTCCTTATCTTTGTACAGCTGGATAAATTTAAAGCTAAAGTTAAACCTGGAATTTTGATATTAGGAATGCTAATTTGTTTTAGTAACTACAACACTTCTTAAATTTTAACTACTTTCCTGTAAACTTAATAGTTTTCTAATACAATTTGCAGTTGGAGAAAAGATATTAGAAGGCAAATGAAAAAGTAGGTCAAGAATGCTGATTGTTCTCCTTTGTGGTCTCTGTTTCTCCATTTTGCTCCAGAATATTCACAAAAAGTCTGCTATAATCAATTTTAGTATGTGCTTTTATATGGAGATTATGTTTGGACTTGCAGGGATCTTTATGTAAATAAGCCCCAACAGTTCCTTAGTATTCTGTTTACATCTTCCCCTAAGTAATTTTGTGCACATGCTTAGTTTTGTAGCCCGGTGCCTCTGCTATTTCTTGCTTCATTGTTGACACACTTTTGATTTTTGTAGACGTTTGTATCTCACCTCCTCATCTATTTCTCCCTAAGCTATACATTTTTAACTTTCTTTCCTCAAATTTAATTTCCTTCAAGCCTTTTATCAGTTGATAATGTTTCTTTGGTTTGGCTGAGTTTATGAACATGTTGCATTTGAGCTATCCTGTGTGATGTGGCCATCCGTTTGTTATAAAACGGATATTATAGAAAGAGAGAGAATATAAATCAGTTGGAATTACACATGGACCTAGGAACTGTAGTTAATTAAAAATTGTACAAAAGCTTCATGTCTGCTGTTTAGAAAATGGGAAGTTTACTGGAAGTTGCTTGTGCTAAACAGAGCGCAGAGATGCAGCGGTATATTTGAACTTCTTGGCTTTCTAATTTATAGTGGATGATATAAAGAAATACATGAACAAAGAAGCAAGTAAGGATGTAGGAATTTGCCAAAACACACAGTTGTTTTACAGGTTACGTTGCCTTTTGCCTTATATTACACCAGCTAAAATGAAGGTGGCAGCCCAGATGTTATGCTGCTTCTCAGGATATTTCAGAAGTGCTTTGCACTATCAACATTTACAGAGCTGGGTTTTATGTAGAAGACATTAGAAGGCACACAAGCAAATTACAAAGAAGTTTCACATGCCAGAACAAGTTACGACACCATGAAAAAATCAGAGGATTGGAAGCACCCTCACTTCGATTAATCCAAACTATGGGGTGTTTTCCCTCTGTTTCTGGCATAGCTGATCCTAATGGATACATAACAGTATCATGAACCAGCAAGAGCTCCTTTTCCCATTTGCTCATGGGGCTCCCCCTACATTTTTGGGCAAGGGTTTTTGTGCTCTGGAGTCGTGCAGAGATTTTCTGCCTTTACCCTGCTCTTCTTCATCTGTTCTTTCAGGTCTTCCTGTGTGTAAAATGAGGATGTATATTGCCCAGGTTACTCACTCCTACAGAGCCACATTGAAATAAATGCCAGAGCTAACAGCTGGGGCACCTGGTCTTTTGATAAATAAGAGACTGAGTAAGGGAAGGAAAGAGGCAGTCAAAAGTTGGTACAGCATACTTCTTCAGGCAACTTAAATTAACAAGGTGCTCAGCTGAGAAGTGGCCAGGAGGTAAAAAAACCATCAAAACAGTTTTTTATTAGTAACTTATTAAAGACAATATAAGCAGTTTTTGCTTGAAGAGATTTGTCTGGAGATTTGTTGGTGGTGTTGTTAAGGAGTTACTTATCCTTCTCCATCAGTTCATTGGCATCCTAGTACTTCACTATGAAATATCTTCCAGAACTTTCCTCAAATTTGGCTATGGTTAAGAAGAAAGACAGAACAGGTGAGAGTCAAATATGGGAAATAACAGTGTTGGCAACAAACCATACTATGGTCTTTGGGGGAAATAAGTTAATGCAATCATTAGCAAAGGGCACAATGAGTAATGCCTGGTGACTGAAGATGTCCTATTTGTTTCTAATTCAGCCTTTGTGCTTTCACTTACAGAACAGGACTAAAACAGGAATACAGGTGGTAATGTTATAAGCAGAATAATTATTTCTAGCTAGTTTGCAGGCGTTAGAGTTGTAAACAGTGCCCTTGAGGAAACCCAGGTAATTAAATATTTCAGCTTGCGTGGGTAACATTAAATCCTTCCTCCTATTTCCTTTGGTAGTATTTATGCATTTATGATTGTATAGCCCTTTGAAGGAGCAAATGTTCATCTGTTTTGCTACCACTCTACATCACAGCCTGTTTTACCCACATCCCAATCACATTCCCTAGAAACTTCTGTCCAACTTACTACTGCAGTGAAGGGCAAGGGACCCAGGACACACCATTGCTTTTCAAGGACAGCCTTCTCAAAACACAAGACAATGTCATTCCAACACATGGGAAGTCAAGCAGGCATGGCAGAAACCAACATGAACCATCAGCAAACTTCTCATTGAGCTCAACTATGCAAAAAGGAGTTCTAGAGTACAATGGGGCCAGACTGCGTATTCCAAAGGAACACAGAGACCTGACTTGACCATGCTGAGGTCAAGCTAGGGTGGCTGAAGCTGAATTGGAGTGGGAACCAGTGAGTGATATCACAGCAGCAAGAAGGCTTCTAGAAGTATGACAGCAAAAAGAAGGCTAAGAAAACTAGGAGCCCGCTGCTCAGTGCATAGTGAAAAAGGACATGTCAAAAGCCTTTCCATTCCAGTTAAGGCAAACTAAACTCACATTTCACTTTAAAAAGCAATGATGGAAGCGCAGGATTTAAGAATCCCTTGTTTACTGTCTGGATGAACACAAACCAAATGTGTTCCTAATAAAAGAAGTATGTTTTATATTGCCAAGAAACACTATTTCTGATTAAAATCACACTGTTTGCACCGTCTGGTGGAGAAGTGTAACAGGAAATGTAATATCTAACACATCACATGGATATTTATCTTCTGAAAGATCATCCTTTTGGAATATACAATGGCAGGCAGGGAAGTTGCTGGGTACAGCCATTAGCAAGGCCAGCATCTGGCCCTGCAGATGCATCTTCATTAACACTTCAGTTGATATTTGTGATACTGAACAGACAGAGCAGAACTGGCTCTGCAGATCTCAAAGGAAAAAAAAGCGAACCAAATGTATCTAGGGGCTCAGCAGGGCATCTACTCTTCAGAAGACATCTGGAATTGGAAAGTATTTCCAAAATTATGAAATCTGGGGAAACAAACACATAAAACCACACTCACAAAACAAACACCCCTCCAAAAAAGCACAAAAACACACCCCACCAACTTCTTCTACTTAATACACGTGTATGTAGTCCCTGAGGAAGAGCACACAGAGGTGAGTCTGTGATTTGAAAGAATCCTGTGGGAAATGGACTCACAGGAAGCAACATCTGACGCTCACATATGTCTTGGCCAGAAGGAAAGAGAATTGCATGCATTTCCAAAGGTAGGAAGTTTGACCTTTGTTTTATCTTCGTTGTTTCACTAACTTCTGTGAAAAGCTCTAGTTCTCTTTGTCTTTATTAGGGGCACAAAGTAAGGTAAAACCTGGATTTGGTTCATTATATTGTTTAAAAACATAATTCCTGGGGAATCTGAGTGTTAATTTAAAGATTAGATGATTTTGAAAACTATCATAGTAAAGTGTTATTTGGGAATCAAATGTGGAGAGGCTAAATAGAGAAAACATGATATAAAACCTGGAACATGTTAGATGCCAATGGATGTATTTCACAGATGTAAGATGAATTTTGCGATCATCTAATCTGCTCTGTGTGTGGCATACACCACATATTCATATCCACTGCTCCCAGCAACAAGACCACTGATTTGCCACAGAATTACAAACTGTCTTTAGAAAGACCCCTCCTATTAACTTGAAGGTATCAAATGAGAGGTAACACCGTATCCCTTGGCCGTGTCCTCTTGGTGTTACAAATTTTGCTTGATTCGGTTTTCATTTCTTCTGGACTGTAACAAGGATGTGTCAGATGTCCTTGCTATGTTAACGAGCCATCTAATAGATATCTGTTCAAGTCTGATCAAACCACCTATAACTTCACTCTGCTAAGTGGGAGACTGGATTTATTTCAGTCTCTGTGCCCTGTTCTCTAGACCAGTTATTTCTCTCACTGTTCCTCTGTGAACCACTGACAGTTTTGAAGTGGAGGTTGTGTTACAATGGTGTCTATCAAAGAAATGCAGTATTTCTGTTCAGTGTTCTTCTGTAACAAGCCATGTTAGCCTTCCTAGTGGTGTTTAAGAGATTGCCTACAGAAATGTTCAGTCTGTCCAGAACTGATGGTTTCTGGAGCACCGTCCAGAGTCAGGTCTCTGCATGTGATTCTTTGATCCTGTAGGAAAGAGACTGTAGTTTACATCTGAAAGTGCCTTGCTTTGCCATTCTATGAACTACTCAGTGGCTTTCTTGTTTATCATGATCCCAATATTTATATAATCTGAAAACTTTATAAAAACAACTGTATGTTTACACTTATATCTCTATCATTGCAAAAGAAGATTTTAACTATATCAGAGCACAAGAGAAAGTCCTTATAGGACTTAGCACTTATTAGATGCATACACATTAATTGCAGCAAGACTATCAGCTTGACAAAGTCAATTCAGTATGTGCCATTCTGATTTTCTATGGTGCTCTTGTTTTTACTTTTTTTTTTTTATCTGCATGTTAGAGGCATAAAGCCAGAAGTCTTACAAAAGTCTGATTACATCAGCAGTACAGTCTCCATTATCATTTATATTTGTAATCTTGTCAGAGAAAGATATAGAATCTTTTTGACATAATCTGCATTCCATTAAGCTGCACTCTCCTCATTAGACTTGTGATGAGATTTTTTAAGCTGTTGCCACACAATTAGAGGAATATCTAGAAAAAAGTAGTGAATAAGATATGATACAGTAGAAACTGAGGGGTTGACTTGTTCACCTCTTTCCCTTCCCAGTGGCTGAAAGCACTTCTTTCCCATGGCTTGTGAGTTTTGCTCCATGTTTACCCTTGTGTCCAAGTACAGTAATTTTGTGTTGGAAACAAGAGGTCAGACTTTTTTACCTGCTTGCTGGCAGCCAGTACCATATGCAACAGTAACTGGGGTATCCACAGAGGACTAGAAGATGCAACACAGGCTCTATGGGAGACCCATGTTCTTCTGGCACTGAAGGCCAGGCATCCTCTATGCTATGTAAATATACACTAGGTACATCATGCTGTATTTCACCTTATATAGCACGATGTGCTTCCATTTAAGCACTGATTATCACTCAGTGTTCTCCCTCTGTCCTGTAATTGTGCCCTAGCAGTAACTCCAACCTTCAACCTTTTCCTTCTTCCCCAAAAAGGTTGTCGGGCATCGGAACAGGCTGCCCAGGGAAGTGCTTGAGTCACCATCCCTGGAGGTGTTTAAAAGACTTATAAATGAGGGTCTTAGGGACATAGTTTAGTGCTAGAGTTAGATTATGGTTGGACTTGATGAACTTAAGGGTCTCTTCCAACTGAAGTGATTCTATGATTCTAAGATCCAGATCACTGTCTTGGCCTGCCAAAGCTGCCTTGTTGGAGGTGTCAGTTTAGAGGTGACTGGTCCTCACAGCTTCCACCAAGCTGCCTCCTCCTGCCCTTCCAATGACATGGCAACATCCACATGGATTGGACACTGACACAGGACCTTCCAGGAATGGTGGTAAAGGCCATGTCAGCTGCGCATCCTGACATGCTTTCTATGCAGGACGCCCTTTAGAAATCTGATTCTAATGATGTTATCTCTTAATATTTGTAATGAAGGACCTCCCAGTATCACCTGTCCAGTATCATGTGAACTGCCCCCATGTGCTGTATGAAGTACATGCATTCTGGGTATGTTACAGCTGGATTTCAAACTATTGAAATTCAACAACAGATGGATGGCTTCTACGTAGCAGCAGAAAGCAGTAATATGCTTCTGATATCTTTTTGTAAAATAATTATCTGTTCTTAAAGACAGTGTGTCAGAAGTTGCCTAGCAGAGGCTGCCAGTATTAATAGATCTGTATGATTATTTTGTGTTCCTCAGAATTTCTTACTTTTCCCCTCAACCACAAACAAGCCTCTTTTTTGTTGTTGTTTTGAAAGATGATAAATTAGTTTGTCAGTCTTATCAAATAGTTTCTGCTCTAATCCAGCATTTATTATTGGTACTGGGCCTCACTGGTTTTCTCCTTTGCAGCACCCTGGAATATACTGGGTATTTCCTTGTGGAATATGTATTTTCAACCAGCTGTGACTCATTTCTCCAAAGTTAAAGAGCATTTAAGTCATTGATGAGGTAAGAAAGAGAGTGAGCAAGTTAAAAATCTCATATTCTCAGAAAGATCATCATTTGGCTTGTCTGAATGCTATGTAAATTAAAAGGTCATTATAATATTCACTTTTTCTGTTTGTTTTGTGTAGTTCACCATTAGGTAACACTGCCTTGAAGAAAATTTTTGCTGTATCCTGGTGATGCTGGAACTCAAGTATTCGTGCAGTTCAGCATCTACCTTGATTTTTCTGATGTTTTGCTCATGAGGCACGTGAAGATTATGTACAAAGCAAGATTCACTGCAGAGGTTTATTCTGTTCAGCTTAAAGGTTTTGCCAAGTAGTTTCTCTGCTGGTTTGTTTTGTTTTGTTTTGTGCATTTAGTGGAGAGTGTTACTAAACAAAGGGACTGGATAGCCAGGAGTCTCTTGGTTTAGCATTTTTGTGTTAAAGTAACTCATGCTCCATCTACTGAACAACAGTGTAATGAACACTTTTCTGTTCCTGTCACTGTATTTAATACCCTAGTTTTACTCTCAGAATGGCAGATGATTGTGAATTGGGCATGGAGATGCTTTTCCCATATGTTCAGAAGGAAACACATTTAAACTTGGGTTTGGGATGAAACATTGGGACGTGCTGCTTATTCACACAGGCAGCCCATATTTATTCTTAACCTCTCTGAGCCACCCATAACTTTGTACTGGGTTTGGGGGGCTTCTTTTGAACATTTATTTAGCTACCTTGATTAATAGGTCATGAAAATAGAATGAGGTAGATGAAAGAACTAAAATGTGGAAGCAAAGAGTTACTGATTTAGTGGTTAACTATGACCTACTAATGAATATGATGTGTATTTTGAAAGGAAGGCTAAGAATCACTCCAGTCCTGTGTCAAAGTTCCTGCCATCTGATATCCAGAGGTGAGCTTGAACCTTTTCAGCCAGAATATAACTTTGAAGCCTTAAATATAAGATGGTATTAGAGAAAAAGGGATCATACCATTTTCTTCTCCATTTTAGAGTTTAAAAAGCAATTAAAAAAGCACTGCAGCGCTCTGTTTTACATAGGCCCTGCTCAAAATCTGCCTTTTAAATACCAAATGAAGCCAGTCCCTTCTGGAAGACAGTTATGGGATCACAAACTTCCAGGCACTTAAAGGAAAAAGAAGCAAGTTGCTTGGTATGTCAGGACACATCTGCACATGCAGAAGCAGAACTTTGCGTGCTTACAGAGCTCTACAGTTAAAGAGCTGATGCTCTTCAACAGTGTATCTCCAAGTTCAGGAGACACTGAGCAGGGCTCTCAGGATTAGACTTTAAGAAGTCTGTCCTTAATTTCCACTTAAGACATATATTTTAAGTAGACTCTCATCATCTGGCCGTGAGGGCTAGTCCTAACTATGCACATGATCATAAGTGAAGTTGCGTAAGACACATGTTTTCTATACGTGTAATTTTCTTCAATAGTGGAAATACCATATATCTGCCTAATTTGAAGTATACAAATTCATTTTCCTCTAACACAAGACAGAAAACTCTGCCCATTTACATGTTAAATATCTTTGCTTAATGAGACTTGCAATGCTAGGGGACTAAACTGTACAGCACAGGACTAGAGAACCAAAACTCTACAGCTAAAGTAAAATGAAAAAATACATTGATCTTCAGCAAAAAGGAATTAATATTGTGTATTACAGGCTTTATTTATTTGTTTTGCACATAACTTTTTTAAAAATAAGAAAAAAAAAAGAGACAAACTGTTTTGCTTGCATCTTTAGGATCTAGGATTTAGGAGATTTACAGTAATGCCTGATATACTTGTTTCTTGAAAATCAGATTGGCTTACTATGCCTTGACTAAAACTTCTTAATATCAAATGCTTCCACATCATTAATCTTGTTTAAAAACGTTGCCTTAAACTTTTTAAGGTGTGATTTTTTTTTTTTTTTTTAACAGCACTTTAAGTTAATAAATCAGTCATGGACAAACCTGTGAATTTCACTTTAAATTGAGGTGTGTTGTTATGAATATTATATATATGAATTCCTGACAGTTCATTCTCTACATAGATGTCTGTCTGTAAAGATTAAAACAGAAAAACAAGCATGTAGCAATGAATATGGACACAATTCTTTAAGCATATTTAAAATGGAACAAATCTTTTCTGTATTAGACAAACTCTGGCATGACAGAGGAGGAAGTGAAGAGATTATTCAGCCCTGGTGTTCCCTACAACAATCCCTGATTCCCAGGGTTTAAGCTGGCTGCTGTCCTCACTTGCCCTATAGTCCCAGTGCTGGGGGGAACCAGCACACTGCTCAATACTACTGCAATGTCATTTTTGATCTCTGGCAAGGGCAGAAAGCAAGCATCAGGGACCCCAAGGGATAAAACTATCCCCATGGCTGCTCCATGACCTATATCCCCTCCGCAAGCCAGCTCAGTCCAAAGTGCTGGCTCTCCCGTTACAGTCTCATCACCTCAATAATGACCTCATAACTCCCCTTTCCCTCCAGCCTCCTGCCTTCAATCTCAAACTCTCTCCATATTAATTTGTTTCCCCGGCTCTCAGTGTGCAGTCCTGTCCCCAGAGCAGCGAGCAGCACAACGGGAGCTGGCTCCTGTGGATGAGGATGCTCAGAGATGATGATGGATGGATGGATGGATGGAGAGACAGAGAGATAGATTAGATAATAAAGAGACCTGCCTCCGTCCGGGGACCCTGTCCCTTGCCCCAGCCAGACCCGAGTCGCTGCCGAGCCCGGTTGTTTCTCAGCCGTTTGCTGTCGGTCCTTTCCGTGACTTGCACATTTCGCCGCTCGGTTTTTTCCCTGGTCCAGGCTGCCCTCAGCTGTCCGGAACCTGGCATTGCAGCCGGATCCCAGCCCGCTGCTTCTGCTCCTCCCCGGGCAGAACTCTTAGCAGGGGCAAACTTGTTGGTGGACAAAAATCTGCATTTAAGTGATTCCAAGGTGTGTCAAAGCCTCACCACCTTTTTTGTTAGGCTTAAAGAGATAATATTTTTATATGTGAGAGTGCTAACGGACTACAGATTACTTTCTATTTGCCTTCCCCACCATCGATGGAATCCACCATCTTCACAATAAAAACAGATTACTTTCTTATTTTTATTCTTTATTCTTTTTTATTTGCCCTCCAGATTAGTGAACCCAGCAGTAGGAGAATCTTGACATCAGAAGTGTACTGTACCTGCCCAGGTATAAACTCTTTAGAAAGTAAATCAGCTGTGATGCAGCTTCTGCAGTACCTGCTAAATGCATTGCTTTTGTAACTGTGTGATTTATAATTATTCACTAGGAATCGTGTGTGTGCATCTATCTTAAAGTTGCCATTCATTTTTTCATTGCCAGTCTGTCCACTCCATTAGTAAATACAACGTTGGTGTGAGTATACGTCTGTTGTCAGAACAGTGAATAAACCCTTTCTGGATTTCTCCCCACAGATATTTTCTGTTCTGGAAGTTTCCTTTTTTTTTTTTTTTTTTTTTTTTTGTCAGAGTATCTATGTGTCTTTGATCAGCAGTGTTGAACATGTCAAAACACTGTCTGATGAAAATACTGCTTTTAGAAGATTCAACACGTATAAAACAGAACAGCCAAGACACAAGGGCATGTTAGGATACAGAGAGCCTAAACTCCACTACTTTGTGTTACAGGCATCCCAGGAAGTTCACTGATCACCCTGTTTTTCTGGGAATGGTTTAGTTGTGTCAGAGACACAAGGGTCATCCTGTTGGCCTGGTCTGCAGTTGCTGCTGGAACCATAATGTGAGAGGAAGGGACCTGCAGCTGAGGGCAGAAGGTGTTACACAGAGGGTATAAAAGCCTATTTTATTTTATTTTATTTTTCCTCAGGTATCCTCCCAGAAATTCTCTGCTGCTTCTGTAAAGCGTAGGCCTGGTTTCTCTCTTATGCTGGGGTTATACTGCCCTTATTGTTTAGCTGAATTTAGTTTACTAACAATGCTGGCCACTTAGTTAACCAGTGGACTGGTCACTGTGTTTTCAGAAGCACTAGACATGAACTGGGTGGTGGTCTCTCATGTTGACCCAGGTACATATTCCCCCCTGACATGAGTAAACACGACAACTCTCTTGATTTCTCTGTGTCCTTTGAAAGCCTCAGTTTGGAAGCTCTGTTTTCCTTCCAGACAGTGACCACACTGTCCATGAGGTTCTACTTGAATCACTTATCCATTGATTTCCCTTTTAGGTGGCAACTGGACCAGATGTTTCCACCTTCTCAGTATGTTCTTGCGATCTAAGGGTTACAAGATTTGCACCTTGGCTCAGAGATTTGCCAAGCCTGGCATTAGGAGACAGAAAGTTGGGCACTGAAGATTGGTTTCTCTGGGCATTTCATCCTGCTAAATTCACAAAGATACTAGGGTTCCCTTTGGTTTGCTGCTACCTTCTGATAATTTTCTTGCTCCCTGAGTGGAAAGGGAGGCATTCTGAGGAAGAAAGGTGGAAAAGAGGAAATCTAGGTCCTAAGCCAGACACTGAGAGTAGTGGAAGGATGGACACAAATGTAAAGGACTGTATCTACCCCTTTCTTCCTCTTACCTTCCTCTCCTGCCTACCTGTTTTGTTTCTTCCTTCTTTATGGCCATTTTCACTCCTTTCCTGATCCATGCACTTTGTTTGTCTTTGAGCTGTATCTACTACCACCTTTTCTCCAGAATTCCCCATACCCTTTTCACTCTGGCTAATTGGACCCCATTTTCCTTTTACTAGTGCCCATTCTGATTCTTTTCTTATAAGTGCTACACCAATAAGCTCCTCCTAAGTTGCCTTCAGGACTGATCCTACATGTATTTCTCTGTCCTTACCCTGCTTGATCAGCTTTGTCAACAGAACAGATTAATACTTATTGACCCCCTTTTCATAGCATTTTTCCCTTCTCTAACCCTTGCTCTTCCTCTTCTTGCTCTCCCTTTCTCTCCTTTGCTTCCAAATCTGCTTCTCAATTCAAGTCCTGCTCCTTTCCTCAGGTGCCCAGCTAGAATTTCAAAATTAGCCCATTCAAGGCCAACCTCTCCCCAGATCCTTTCCTTCCTAGCCTGTCCGTTAAAGAGAAAATGCATCATTCCTCTGCCCAGAACAATGTGCCGTCTGGCTATTTCTCACCTTCCCACTGGATCACTCGACTGTTTTCTTTCAATCACTTCTATTCATTATCTTCTGGTAGCCAACTGAAGAAACATTTCATCACCAGCTGGAGTGTTCTTGCCCTTGTTCACAAAGTGCTTGTGTGGCACTTCTGTCCCTGAGGTCTCTTTTTCAAGGCTATCCAAATGTCACTGAGAAAATCACGTTATTCTCCTCTGTTGCTTCATGAAAAGCACACAGAAAGCCAAGATTATTCACACAGTGGATTTGAATTGCCTGACAACCTCCTGTAGCTTGACTGTTCGTCATGCGAGTTTCTATGAGTATTTATCACCTCATAGTCAACCAAAACAGCCACTGCAGAAAACTGTAGGAGTCATGCAGAAATTGGACATAAGAACATGAAAAAGGAATCTAAATAGATGACACTTTCCCCCACAAAATATATCAACTTAGAACTAGAAATTAAAATATAATTTGTGGGCCATTTGAGACCTCAGGATGCAAGAAAACATACAGTTCTAGGGATTTATGAAGAAAAATTGTCTGCTGCATATTTGACCCTAGGAATGAGGCTGAGATGGAAAAACTGGATCCCACTGAGCACAGAGTTTATGAAGGTGAGAATTACTTAGTTGGCTTCAAAGGCATTCATAGTAGCACAGTGTTGAAGCTGTTAAAGATTTATTTTCAAGTGAGAAGTACTGAGATTGTCATGGTTGGAGAGAAGAGAGCAATAATTCCTTGTCTTCAAATATATAGGATTGCAAAGGTCTGGGTGGACATCTGGCCACCATCTTCTGTCCAGCATTATCTCTGGAGACTAGAGGGTGAAGAATGTCTCTGAGAAGGTTTGTGAACTCAGATTTTTGAAACAGGGAATTTCCCTTTTCTTCAGAGTTGGAAGGGGAGATTTTAGAGCAGGTAAGCTCATGAACTGAGTTAGTAAAAAGGAAGTACTGCTACCTAGGAGGAAATGTGGTCCACATTGTGTCCCAGGAGAAGGAGCAGCATGTCCACCTCAGGCAGAATACCAGAGTCCTGACCACCAAGGCATTGCTGGACTGAGAGGAGATGTGTCCACAGAGCAATACCTGCACACTCTAAGATATTATTTGAAAATCCATTGCAGTTGTTTCAATGGGCAGTGGAGGTTCGTGCTGCTCTGAAGGGTGGATTGCCTCTTCAGATTATCCTAGGAGAGCACATACAATAGTTGGAAGTCTCCTTGAGAACACCTCGATTGTCCCTCTGACTTCTGGAAGATGTATTGCACAACACATGAGCAACGCTTGCTACATCTGCCCTTAGCTTTTATCTTTGTTAAGCACATTTAACAGAATGTTTGTATTGGACACCTTCTGGACAGTTCAGACTTGCCTGGATTATTAGTGCCAAACCAAAAGCCTCAGTAAGTATTAAGAAAGTGCGTTTATTTGTCAGGAACTTCAAATGGGAAATATGTTGCATAATTTGCCCCAGCAATAGCCAGAACGCAGCGGAGACGATTGGTGCTGAGCCGGGGGGGCGGACTCCCATGTGCAATTCCTGCGTTGGACGCCCAGTGCCGCTGTTGCCCAGCGCTGCGCGTATACTGGTGCTGCTGGGCGGGGACCAGTGAGCACGAGTCAGGTGCTGCATGGCTGACACTAGCCGAGATTCCAGCCGAAATGTCCAAAGCCTTTCCAAGGGATGTGCTGGGAATTGCTACATCGAGAACCGTCTGGAAACACCAAGAGCATAAGGCAGAGCCGGGATAGTGAAGGAGGGATATGGTCTCCCAGGTCCATCCCTCGGGGATTTGGGAGGATTTCGCCGCACGTCTGGGGTGACACAGGCACAGCCCGTTGATTGGTAAGCACCGACTTAATACCGCGAGAAAAAAAACTGTTTATACTTAACACAGAGATGCGGAAAGCGTTAGCTGGATTGAATGCAGACAGAGGGGACCGGCTTTATCTCTCGGCAAATGAACCACAAACAGGAACATGTACCAGTGCTATAACAGAGAGCCAGAAGATTTGGAACGATTCTCCCGGTTTTCCTCACGTTTGCATCCGAGAGCTCAGTTCCGCGGGAGAACTGGGAATCCAGGCGCTGATGCTGGAGGAGAGAAAAGTAATCCGTCCTGGCAGCTGGCTGGGAACCACAGGGACTGAAGGAAGCGTCTGTGCTTTTGATATGCAGGCAACTCCTCCTCCCAAGCCGTGTCTTCCTCAGGGCTTGCTGGGGATGGATGGGCAGTGACTCCAGGGGTGGGGAAGAAACCTTTATCCAGAGAGGGGGGGAACAAAACCCGGCGTGGAGCCTCTGAGATTTCACTCGGCGGATCCGAATTCCCAGCTGGAAGACCAAGATTTTGGAAAACGAAATTGCTCAGGCTACAGAAATCTGGGCAGAATCTTGTTTTCTGAAACACGGGGACACACCAGAAACTGAGCCGAATATGTTGTTGTAGCTCTTTTCTAGCATTAAGATGTCAATCTCAAAGAGGAGAACCAGTTTTCAGTCATTTAAATCTACCTTCTTAGGATAAAGACATCATCACTAAACAAAAACCGAGGAAGCCTGCAAAATCACTATGTGCTCAAGGAAATAAGTGAATTCCCTGACACATTTATGCAAATTACATTCTTATTACGGCTATAGTTTCTTAGTCTGTCTTAAAACATAGTGTGCCTTCATCTGGCAGTATGCACCTTATTTTTTTCTATTCATATACGTCCATTTTAGCGGTGTGATCCGACAGAAAACACCAGCATTAGCTATCCAGTGGTACACGTAAGTGACTTTCTTTATTTCCATTTCTCTAAAATCCGGAAGGATAGGAATTTCACTCTCAGAGCAGCGTCTTCTGATGTGCGAAGTTACTATGACAGCCAAGAGCTCCATCAAGGATCACTGTTCCTCTTATATCTTTTTACATCTGAAGCTGAAGGGCACCACTTCCCTTCTGAAATAAAGGAAGCAACAATTACCGACTTACTGCAGTCAAGGTGGGAAGTGACTTTGGAAGCTCTTCTCAGCTTGTGGCTGTTCCCTGCTGAGCAGTGGTGTTAAAGATTAGGTTATGGAGAAGCAAATCCCCCTTCCTCTCTCGGAGATGCCAAGAGCTGAGCAGGAGCACTGGGAGGAGAACATAACAAATGCCATCCAGGTGTCGCTGATTTCTGCATGGCACAAATGAGGAGAGAAGCCACGTTCTCAACGCATCTATTGCTGTACTTGGCCTATGGTTGGCTTTCCACCAAGCTTCTGTGTTGGCAATAATGACAACAACTCGAAAGATGGACACGTCCCTGGAAGTGAAAAAAGGAAGAAAGAGCTGACCTGGCCTTTTTGATTCTATCACACTTCCAAGTCAAAGGGTCGTAAGAAGAAATTACCGTAAATGGCTGCATCTGTGCAAAGTCCTCTAGTAGGTAAAATTCTGGGGAATCCTAAAGTCAACCCTACTTGTTACATTCTCCTACTGATACGGTCAGAAAGTTCTTTATTTTAAAACAAACGCAGGCATCAGCAAATTTCTAGTACTTCACCCGGTTAGTATTGTTCCACAGTGTCAGCTCTTTTAGCAAAAAAAATAAGGGGGAAACATCCAGGAAATTAAAGGAAAGGTGTCAAAACATGGAGGTTAGGATACTTTCTGTATTAAAAATAGTGTGGTTTCTTTTATAGTAAAAGCTGAATTACAATTGCTTGAACCAACGGTACGTAGTGGAAGCGTATTTTGACTTGCCCCTTTTACCGAGTTTGTTCCTGCCTCTAATCATCCCTTAATAAGATTTGCATATTCCTAGAATCCCCTTCAAACATCTCATAATGTTTGCTCTTTCCAATGAGCGTCTTTTTGTTAATCAATTATATTCCCCCCCCCTTATCGTTTACAAAGTTTCTGGTTGAACCTCTTGGACTTTACACTTGAATGTTTCCTTTAATCACCCGTCGATCGGTGTCGTTAGATCCCTGCTCTTTGAAATCGTCTCCGTTATCTCCTGCTCATTAACATCTGTGTATCTGGGGGTTTAACTTACGAGGTGTCCTGTTTGTTTCCTTGTCTTTTGTATTTAACAACTATTGGCCGTATATCCATACACAGGTAGTGGAGTTCAGTTTTGACCTCTAAGTACAGAGACCTTTAAAGTATTTCTAAACCCGTGTGATAACATCAGAGGAGAAAGGACCTCCAAAACCTCAATACAGGTTGCAGCATTTCGATGTTCGTGTACATTTTTCACGAATGTTTATACCTTATAATGGGTGCAAGGGTCAGCAGGCGGCAGGGGAGGATGCTCGTGACAGTTAAGGAGAAAAACTCTTGTCATACAGACAAGCATTCAAGTTGTTTGTTCTTTGAGGGAGGTGTGATACCTAATGTGAAGAAAACAGCATGAGGATGATGTGTCCTAGAACAGCATTGTCATCTAGGGTGATGGTGACCTAGGTGAAGATGAAGCATTTGATTTCGGGAACTTTCCCTGGCACCAGCTCTCATACTCAATAGCGGTGCTTCTCTGACCAGTCCCACTTGCTCACTCTCCTTAACAAGTGGGGAAGAGAAGGAAAATCCCGCCATGGATCCTGTGGAAGTGGCAGATCTTGCACTGCCTTCACAACACAGAGGAAAATCAGGAGCTGGGTATGGAGAGCTGGACAATGACACCCAGAGCAGCGCTCTGTAAGCGGGGAGGGACCCTGCTTCTAGGCTAGGAGAGCATTTACACTGTATCTTTTGGCTTCGGTTAGGGATGGACAGTGCAGAGTAAAGCAGCAAACTCCAAACCAGCAGCTCTGCCCCGAATAAGGCGGCAGAGGAAATATTCCCCCTTGCGACGCTGGGTGGGGATGTTGGCCACGGAGAGGCTGTTTCCTCTGTCTGCACCGGGTTTGCAGATACAAGAAGACAAAAAAATCCGTGTGAGCTGCTCGGGAAGGGCGGCGGGACACGGAGCCGGGGTGCTCCGGGGCTTTCAGACCCCCTTACCCCGGATTTCTGACAAACACCGCTGTCCCTCGGAGGCTGCTTAAAAATGCTGGGGACCACGGAGGACGGTGGATGGCTTTTCTGGAGACTAATGGCGTGTGGGAGACGGAGCAGAGGCAGAAAGAGGCAAGTGATCTTGTTTATTCTCTGCGTTTGCGTGTGTCAGAGCGGGGCCGAAACCCTCCGCTATTCTCTGGCGGAGGAAATGGAGAGGGACTCGTTTGTGGCAAATATTTCAAAGGACCTGGGGGTTTCTCTGAGCCAGCTCGCAGCTCGCAAGGCCCGCGTTGTGTCCGAGGGGAACGAGCAGCTTTTCCGCCTCAATCGAAACACCGGAGTCCTGACGGCCAAGGAGTCGCTGGACCGAGAGGAGATCTGTCCGCAGAGCGATACTTGCACGCTGTTCTTTAAGATATTCTTTGAAAATCCGTTGCAGCTGATCCGAGGGGAGGTGGAGATTCGTGACGTGAACGACAACTCCCCCGTGTTCCCGCAGAAGGAGATGGTTTTAGAGATTCTGGAAACGGCATCTCCTGGGTCCCGTTTCCCTCTGGAAAGCGCCCAGGACAAGGACGTGGGCAGCAACGGCTTGCAAAACTACAGCCTTGGGTCAAATTCGCGTTTCTCCCTTGCTCTTGGAACAGGGAAAGGTGGAGCAAAATACGCGGAGCTCGTCCTAGAGCGGCAGCTGGACCGCGAAGAGCAGCGCGAGCTGAATTTACTCCTCACCGCCACCGATGGAGGGTCACCACCCAGGTCGGGCACGGCTCAGGTCCGGATCGTGGTGCTGGATGCCAATGACAACAACCCGGTCTTTGGTCGGGAGGTCTACGAGGTTCGCCTGGCTGAGAACAGCCCCCCGGGGCAGCTGGTGCTCCGAGTCGCGGCCGCGGATCCTGACGAAGGGTCCAACGGGAAAGTGCGGTACGGCTTCACCCAGACACCGGAGCGGTCCCGGCAGCTTTTCGAGCTGAACCCGGACACCGGGGAGATACGGGTCGCGGGCAACCTGGACTTCGAGGAAGCGAAAAGCCATGAGATGGTGGTGAGAGCCACCGACGGCGGGGGGCTGTCTGCGCATTGCAAAGTGCAGGTGGAAGTCCTAGACGTGAACGACAACGCCCCGGAGATAGCGCTCACCTCCCTCACCGCCTCAATTCCGGAGGATGCCCCGCCCCGCACCGTAGTGGCTCTGTTCAGTGTGCGGGACCGGGACTCCGGGGACAACGGCAGGACGGAGTGCACAATCGACGGGGACTCGCCTTTCAGCCTCACCCCCACTTTTGATAATTACTACGAGCTGAGGACAAATGCCGCGCTGGACAGGGAGAGGACAGCTGAATATAACATCACCGTCACAGCCGTGGACTGGGGCACGATGCGGCTGAGCTCTCGGGAAAGCGTATTCGTGCAGATATCCGACGTGAACGACAATCCCCCAGAGTTCACCCAGGAGATTTACACCATGTCGGTCACGGAGAACAACAGCCCTATGCTCCGGATCGGCAGCGTGAACGCTACGGATGCCGACACGGGAAAAAACGCCCAAGTGAGATACACGCTGGTGCAGCAGCAGGGCAAGGAGCAGCCCGAAGTGTCGGTCAACTCTGAAAACGGGGACGTTTACATCCTCCGCCCGCTGGACTATGAGGAGGTGCGCGCCTTCGAGGTGGCGGTGCGCGCTGCCGATGGCGGCTCCCCGCCGCTCAGCGCCCAGGCACTGCTGCGCGTGATAGTGCGGGACGAGAACGACAACGCGCCCGTCGTGCTGTACCCGTCCCCCGACAACAGAGCGGCGGCGGGCGAGTTGGTGCCGCGCTGGGCACCGACGGGCTACCTGGTGGCCAAGGTGGTGGCGGTGGACGCGGACGCGGGGCAGAACGCGTGGCTGTCGTACGAGCTGGCCAAGGCGACAGAGCCGGCCTTATTCCGCGTGGGGATGCACAGCGGCGAGGTGCGCACGGCGCGACCCGTGGCGGAACGCGATACGCCCCGGCAGAGACTCGTTGTGCTGGTGCGAGACCGCGGGCAGCCGCCGCGCTCTGCCACTGTCACTCTCGGCATCGTCCTAGTGGACGGCTTCTCCGAAGCGCATTTGCGGGTGAGCGAGGAGGCGCCGGCCGCCGAGCCCGACGGGCCGCTGACCTTGTACCTCATCGCCTCCCTGGCCTGCGTGTCGGCGCTGTTCCTGGCCACCGCGGTGGCCACCGTGGTGGCGAAGGTGCGGCAGGCCAGGCGGAGCGAGGCGGAGACCTTGCCTACATTCCCCCAGGCTGCCACGGAGAGCGACGCGGGTTCCCTGCCCCGCTACGTGTACGACGTCTGCTTCGCCGCCGGGACCGTCAACAGCGAGTTTCGATTTCTCAGGCCCCTCTTCCCCTGCTTCCCCGCCGGGCTGCCCCCCGGCCCTGGTGAACAGCGGAGTTCGGTGTGCTCGCAAGAGGCGGCCAGTCTCGGGGCAGAAGGCGACTGGGCTGCACAGGTGAGGGACCTGGACGGGCCGAGGCGGTGGGGGTGCGAGGAGGGAGCAGTGTGGGATGTGGTTGTTTGTGGGGGAGGGCTCACCGCGGCATTAAAACTACCGATGTCGCGGAGCTGTTGATGGAGGAGCCACCGGGGCGGGAGTAGAGGGCGGAGAGGGTGTCAGAGCCTTTGACCCGCCTAGGAGGATCTGTCATAGCTCCGCTGCTCCCCAAATTCTTACTAACCCCACCCGCCACACCTTGCTCTATGCTCTGAGTATTCGCGTTAGATCAAGTTTCTGGTGCCACCACAAGGAAGGGACAGCTGGATCGTAAGAAGATGAGAAGTAGAGATATAGATGTGTGAGGCACACAGTGGGCCCTGTCCACACACGGTGTAGAACACGCAGGGACCCGGAGAAGGAACTACACCGCTCCCAGGGATACGTCCTCCCGGAGATGGCAGCACCAGGAATGTAATGGTCCTGGCCAGCTTCAAGCGGGATTGCGGGGACAACGGTGCAAAAGGCTGTCACATCCCGACTGCGTTTTCTGCACTGCCGTTCGGAGCTGGTGCTCAGTACTGCCAAGTACCGTTCACCAGGGTGGTGGCAGAGCTGAACTCAAGCTGTCTTCCAAACTGCTGGAGATCACGGAGGTGGGCACCTCTACCATTAAATCCCCTTATTTTTGTGTCCCTTATTTTTCTGGTATTGGCCAGAATAGTGTGGTTATCGGAACTTTAGAATGCACTCTTTCAGTCCTTTTCTGACCCAGCTGGGTGTTCCCAGATAGTACCAACACCTCTCTTATCAGTGCCGCTGCGAACCTGGAGTTATGTCTGAGACGTCCTTTAAACTTCCTTAAATGTCCTTTAAACTTGGGGGCAACAAGAGGTGATAAAACAAACAACTCCTTCTCTCCTCACTCTCCCACTGAGTTCAAATCCTCCCTAATCATGAGGTTACTGGTTTCCGGGAATCCATCTAGCCGTTCACAAGAGCCCGGAAGAGGAACATATATGATATTAAACCACATTCACTGTTTGTGAGAAAGTGGTTTTATTTTGGGCTCTTAAATGAAATTCAGACTCATGAAAGGTTTGCAGTAGTGCCTTTGTGATGGCCACAGTGGAGGATGGATTCTGGCTTTAGGTTTTCCCTGTTCAGGTCAGAGACTCGCTGCCTTTGGCTCTGGGTAGAGAACAACGATGTCACACCCGCAGTGGTGTGACCATCACCTTCTCGCTGATGCCTTCTTACCTTCAACGCCCAAATAACAACATCCACTCTGTTCTTTTCAGGGTGGAACTCCCCTCTCTGAAGACACGGTTCGCAGAGCTGCAGAAGCAGCTTGCACTGCAAACAGGGGAGTGGAGCTAAATGTCAGTTCTGGTCAAAACTCTTGGCTCACTCATCAGTAAATGAAGAATAAGACAAGTATGTCTGTCCTCACCGGCTAACGTCCTCACAGGGAAAAGAGGACGAAGAGACCGAACACCCATAAAAAGGGACCAGGGAGTTACAAGGTTTCTCTGTGAGGGAGTAAAAACTCCTCTTCAGCAGTACTTTATTCATGTAGGTATTTTGTAATTGTGACATGGATGGAGGAGGAGGACTGTGTTGCATGTTGATTACACAGAGGCTTGATGTATGATTGTGAGAGTATCACTTCTTCTAAATGTTAAGGAAAGTACTAAAAACTGGAAGTAGACCTTCAAGATAACATATTAATTTTCTTCCTACGTAACCTTTTTTTTTTGCCTTTTAAAAAAAATTATTATTTTTTTTTCCTTGTGAAGAGGGCTCTGTAATAACGTCTTAACTTTCTGCAGTTTGTTCAATGCCAGGCCAAACAGACGTTAAGAAAAATTAAGTGGTGTTTGCAAAGGAAATCCTTAGTAACAAGTAGAAGCTGATTGGAAACGGCTGATATCGGCACACTTAGCGTATTTGACCAGGAGTTTACAGGTTCTCCATAATGTAAAGAGTGGGCTTTGAGCAATAGTGTTTGGTTTGTTTGGTTTTTTTTTTTTTTTTTTGGTTGGTTGGTTTGTTGTTTGGGTTTTTTTGTGTGTTTTGTTTGTTTGTTTGTTGAAATGTACATTTCAGGATTTTTGAGCATAAAGGTAGTAGAGAATTAAAAGTACTGTTTGTGGTTTTACAGTAAGGCAGGCTAAACCATTTACAATAAAGGCACTGTAGAATATAGAATGTCAAGAAGCTTTCTGTTTAATTACTTTGTGTTCATCTATAAAGAGGTGTTTCCTGTCGCTCACACATTTTTAAGAGTCTAATGCCTGGTGACAGAAAACAATAAAACCTACTTGGAACTCCGTTGGATGAGTGTGCTGTCTCGAAGATCACTTGCCACAGTCATTGCCGAGGAAACAGCCATCCCAAGAGCAGATTTCAGGAATAAATCCGTGCTTCGGAGTGGATTTTATGCAGGGGAAATACAGCGACCTGGAAAGTAGTCCGTTCTCTGAAGCCGAAGCAAACTGGAGTGGGATGTTCGGAGCCAAGAGAGATGCTGCCTTTCTTGAGGGCTCCCAGCCTGAGAGGTCGTGAATCGGGGAAACAATATCGGTCCATTCCAGAAACACACCCGAGAATTACTATGGGGAACTACACGGCGATCACCGCTGTGGTTGATGGACCAGCTCAGTCATGCTGGACATCTGCAACAATACGCAACTTTTTAAGCTAAACAGCCTGAAAGTGATTCCTTCACTCTGCATAAACAGTTCAAATAGAAGTTCAAATATAGAGAGCGACATTGGTAAAAGCAGCTTTAAATAAATCTCGTTGTCAAACAGAAGCATTGGTCATTCATGTGGTGGCCATACTTCG
Organism: Streptopelia decaocto; assembly: GCF_964273445.1. Taxonomy (NCBI): domain Eukaryota; kingdom Metazoa; phylum Chordata; class Aves; order Columbiformes; family Columbidae; genus Streptopelia; species Streptopelia decaocto. Next base: position 17,658,885 of record NC_138667.1, read on the forward strand.
AACAGGCTGGTAGAGTCCAGTTAAATCTGTATGCCTGGATTCCGGAAGGGAGAAATCAAGCGGTTTCTCGCTGTGCTGCAGGCTTTGCTCTGGGAAATCTCCACGTACTTCTGCAGATCGGCCGCCCGGTGCCGCTGTTGACCGCTGAGGCTCCGCACAGCTCCCGGATCCACCGCCCCCGGGACTGCGGGGCTGCACCAGCCCGGGCTGCTCCGCTCGGGGCTCGGCAGCCTAGATCGGCAGCTCCATCCAGCTCACAGGGGGAAGAGATCGCTTCGCTGGGAGGGAATGGAGCTAAGGAAGAGGGAGGAACCGCTCTCAGGGCGAGTGGTAGCTCTGATCCTGGTCCTCTGCGTATCGGGGATGAGAACAGAAGCCGCTCGGTACTCCGTACCCGAAGAGGCGGAGAGGGGCTCTTTTGTGGCGAATATCGCTAAGGATTTGGGACTAACCGGTGAGGAATTATCGGCTCGACAGGCTCGGCTCGTTCCGGAAGGAGAAAAGCGGTATTTGCAGCTGAACCAACACACCGGGGACTTGGTGGTGCGAGAGCAGATGGACCGGGAGGAGCTATGCGGGCAGAGCGAGCCCTGCCTGCTGCGTTTCGAGGTGTTGCTGGAGAGCCCGCTGCAGTCCTTCCGAGCCGAGGTAAGCCTCACCGACATAAATGATCATGCTCCCATGTTCTTAAATAGAGAGATAGTTCTAAAGATTCCGGAAACTGCAATGCCAGAAACTCGATTTTTGTTGGAAAGCGCTCAGGATCCAGATGTAGGGAACAACAGTCTTCAGCATTACAGTATCAGCTCGAACGAGTATTTCCATATCTATACCCGGAGGCGGAGTGACGGCAGGAGGTACCCCGAGCTGGTGTTGGACCGAGCCCTGGACAGGGAGCAGCAGGCAGAAGTGGCTTTCAGTGTCACGGCTGTGGATGGTGGGTCTCCACCGCGCTCTGGTACAGCCTTAATCCGTGTCGTAGTCCTAGATACAAATGACAACATCCCGGTATTTACCCGGAGTCTGTATAAAGTCCGTGTATTAGAAAATAGTTCCCAGGATACCTTAGTGGTGGCGGTGTCTGCTAGCGATTTAGACTCAGGAACGAACGGGGAAATAACCTATTCCATAGTTCAAAATTCAGAGGAAAATCACCAGACGTTTAAAATAAATTCAGAGACAGGGCAGATTCGAATCAAAAAGCCGGTGGATTATGAAGAAACAAAAATCTACGAGATAGACGTGCAGGCCACAGACGGAGGAGGACTGTCTGCACACTGCAAGGTGGAAGTGCAGGTGGAGGACGTGAATGACAATGCCCCGGAGGTGATCATCACCTCCCTCACAAGCACCCTCTCAGAAGCCGCCCCTCCGAACACCGTGGTGGCCCTTTTCAACGTGCGGGACCGGGATTCGGGGGATGACGGCAGGACGAGCTGCGAGCTGGCAGGCGAACAGCCCTTCAGCATCACGCTGCTGGCAGCCGACGCGTACGCGCTGGTGACATCGGAGGCGCTGGATCGGGAGCAGGTGGCAGAGTACAACGTGACAGTACGGGCCCGAGATGAGGGCTCCCCCGCGCTCTCGGTGTCCAAGACGCTGTTCGTGCGCCTGTTGGACGTGAACGACAATGCGCCCACCTTCACTCAGACCATTTACACCATGGTGCTGAGCGAAAACGAGCCAGCGGGTACGAGCCTGGGACGTCTGAACGCTACGGACGCCGACGCGGGAAAAAACGCCCGAGTGAGATACGCACTGGAGCCGCCCTCGTCGAAAGGCCACCCCGTCGAATCCTTCGTAAGCGTGGACGCGGAAACTAGAATCGTGCGGGCGCTGCGCCCGCTGGACTACGAAGAGGTGCGCGCCTTCGAGGTGGAGGTGCGCGCTGCCGATGGCGGCTCCCCGCCGCTCAGTGCCCAGGCGCTGCTGCGCGTGCTGGTGCGGGACGAGAATGACAACGCGCCCGTCGTGCTGTACCCGTCCCCCGACAGCAGCGCGACGGCGGGAGAGTTGGTGCCGCGCTGGGCGCCGGCAGGCTACCTGGTGGCCAAGGTGGTGGCGGTGGACGCGGACGCGGGGCAGAACGCGTGGCTGTCGTACGAGCTGGCCAAGGCGACGGAACCGGGGCTGTTCCGCGTGGGGCTGCACAGCGGCGAGGTGCGCACGGCGCGGGCCGTGGCGGAACGCGACGCACCGCGGCAGAGACTCGTTGTGCTGGTGCGAGACCGCGGGCAACCGCCGCGCACTGCCACTGTCACCATCGGTATCGCCCTGGTGCGCGAGTTCTCCGACGCCTTCCTCCAGCTCAACCACGGTACTGAGAGCAAGAGGCAGCAGCAGCCGCAGGTGGCCGAGGAAGAACTGCTCACCACCTACCTCATCGCCTCCCTGGGCTGCGTCTCCTCGCTCTTCCTCCTCTCCGTCCTCGCTTTTTCGGCGGCCAAGCTCTGCCATGCTCGCCTCCGGCCACGCCCTTCGCCTCCCTCTGCCCGCTGCTACGCTCACGGCGACTTCCCCACCGACGACGCGGGCGCGTCCCGCACGGGCACTCTGTCACCGGCTTACCACTACGAAGCCTATCTGACCAGCGCCTCGCGGAGGAGCGAATTCCAGTTCGTAAAGCCCGGCCTACCCAGCCCACCAAGCAGTGCTGAGTCAGGGGCAGGCAAGCAGGAAGAATCGCTGTGCTGGTCGCAGCCCGCTGGCGAGCGGGAAGCAGAAACGGGTAGCTCAGACCTTCCTCTCGCTCAGCCGTTTGACTGCCCGGCCGGCAGGCGCGTCCACGCCTGAGCCTTGCCGGGACCCGCCTCCGTTCCCCGTCCTCAACTTGAGATTCCCGTTTCCGTGTAGCACCGAGTCCTGCTGTTCCCTGCGTGCTGCCCCAGCGGAGGCTCTTACCCATTTTCTCCGGCCGGGGAGGGCGGCTACGTCCCTCCGAGCTACCGCCGCCGAATGGTGCCGTGGGTAACGCAATGTACTTGTCGTGCCGAAGGGCAGGGATTGGCCTCCCGAACGCCAGGTGCACAGACACCTGCTCCCGGACTCATGGCAGCGGGGAGCAGGGGAAGACACGGGGCAGGTGCCGCCATTGCTCCTGCGCTCGGGCTGACCCGGCGGCCTCGCAGGGCTCTACACTCTCCGTCCCTGCGCTTCCCTCGCGTTGTGCGGGCGTCCTGCCCCGGGACCCCAGGCGGGCGAGCGGCTGCAGCCGCACGAGTGCGCGCGGGTCCGTTCACCCGTGGGAGGCGGCAGCGCGGACAGCGGGCGGCGGCGGGCGCAGTCTGGCGGCGGGCCGCAGGGTGGCGGTCCCGGCCAAGATGTCGCCGAGCGGCTGCGAGCTGAGAGGCGGCCGAGCCCGGTCCGGCCCTGCCCTGCTCAGCCCAGCCTGGCCGGGAAGCAGCGGCGGCGGAGAGCCGGGGCGAACGGTGCCCCGTGCCATCCCCTGCCGGACTCCCCAGCCGGACTCGGCGAGAAGGAGGGAGAAACGGAGGGCTCACGACCGCGCCCGCCGCGCTGCTGCCGGGCGCCGCTTTCCGCGGAGGACTGCACGGGCGATCCGCGAGACGGAGGCTGTCCCGGACCGGCCCGACATGGCGATCGCAAGGCAAGTGCTTTGTCTCTCTGCTTTCCTGTCTCTGCCGCACGTTCGCTCGCAGCCCCTGCGCTACTCCGTAGCCGAGGAGGGGGAGAGCGGCTCGGTGGTAGCCAACGTGGCGGAGGACGCGGGGCTGGCCCCGGCGCAGCTCTCGGCCCGCCGCGCCCGCCTGGCCTCGGAGGACGGCCGGCAGCACTTTCGCTTAGAGCGCGGCACCGGCCGGCTGCTCGTGGCGGAGAGGCTGGACCGGGAGGAGCTGTGCGGGCAGGCCGCTACCTGCACGCTGCCCTTCGAGCTGGTGCTGGCCAACCCCCTGCAGTTCTTGCGGGTCGAGGTGACCGTGGAGGACATCAATGACCATGCGCCCGTTTTCCCGGAGGAACAGGTCACATTTAAGATTCTGGAAAGGAGTGACCCGGGCTCGCGTTTCCCACTGGAGGGAGCTCAGGACCTGGATGTTGGCAGCAACAGCATCCAGGCTTACAGCATCTCTCCCGAGAACGAGTACTTTAGTGTCTCCTTTGGGAGTCGGACCAATGATAACAAATATGTGGAACTGGTCTTGGAAAAGCCGCTGGACAGAGAGGAACAGGCAGAGATGCATTTCACTGTCATTGCCTTGGATGGAGGTGTTCTGCCCAGGAGTGGGACCACACAAATCCATATTGTAGTTCTAGATGTAAATGACAACGCACCAGTCTTCATGCAGGATCAGTATGTTGGGAAGGTTTTGGAAAATGCACCGGAGGGTTCTGTGGTTCTCAGCGTACTGGCGACTGATCTGGATGCAGGACCTAATGGGGACATCTCCTATCAGTTCAGCCAAGCAGTGAGCCGCAGTGACTCAGCATTTGTCATTGACCCTGTGAGTGGTGAAATTAAACTCACAAAGCCTCTGGACTTTGAGACAGCAGAGAATCATGAGCTCAGTGTACGAGCCACTGATGGTGGTGGCCTGTCAGCAATCTGCAAGGTGTTGGTGGAGGTGGTGGATGTGAATGACAATGCTCCAGAACTAATGGTCAGTTCCTTCAGCAGCCCCCTCCCAGAGAACGCATTACCTGGGACAGTGGTCGCCCTCTTTGCTGTCAGGGACAGGGATTCTGGAGCCAATGGGAAGATCTCCTGTGCCCTTGAGGACCAGCTGTCATTCTCCCTGCGTCCGGCCTATAAGAATTACTATGAGCTGGTGACCGTGAGCGAGCTGGACCGGGAAGAGACAGCACAGTACATCCTGAGTGTCACAGCAGCAGACGCGGGGTCACCTCCTCTCACAACCACCCAGACCTTCACAGTGGACATCTCTGATGTGAATGACAATGCACCTGTCTTCAACCAGACATCATACACCATGTATGTGCGTGAGAATAATGTCCCCACAGTGCTTGTTGGAGCTGTCAGTGCTGCAGATGCTGACACAGGGTCGAATGCCAAGATGACCTATTCCCTGGTACCAGCCCACCCCACAGAGCAGCCTCCCTGCTCCTGCATCTCTGTGAACTCTGAGAACGGGGATGTGTTTGTGCTGCGACCTCTGGACTATGAGCAGGTGAAGCAGATTGAAGTCTTAGTGCGTGCCTCTGATGCTGGGTCTCCTCCCCTCAGTTCCAATGTCACTGTCCGCCTTGTTGTAGTGGATGAGAATGACAATGCACCATTGGTGCTGTACCCGTCACAGGACAGCAGCCCACTGTCCAGCGAGCTGGTGCCCATGTCAGCTGAGGCAGGTTACCTTGTCACCAAAGTAGTGGCTGTTGATGCCGACTCGGGGCAGAACTCGTGGCTCTCGTACCACCTGCTGAGGGCCACCGATCCTGGGCTGTTTGTGGTGGGTGCCCAAAGTGGGGAGGTGCAGCTGAGGAGGCCCGTGACAGAGAGAGACCCCATGAAGCAGAAGCTTGTTGTTCTGGTGCGAGACAATGGGCAACCACCGCTGTCAGCCACAGCATCACTGAGTGCACTTCTGCTCAGTGACTTCTCAGATGTGCGCCTGCCACACAGCAGCCTGGCCAAAGAGGATGAGGGTGACTCCCTAACAATGTATTTAATCATTTCATTGGTCTTTGTTTCACTCCTCTTCCTCGCATCCATGGCAGCCTTTGCTCTTCACAAGATGTGCAAGAGAAAGGAGTTTAAGGGTACACATGTGTTTTACGATGCCGGTAACCTGCAGAGCAGCCTGGCAGATGCAGCCGCTGCAGGGACCCTGCCCCACCCCTATTGCTATGAGATCAGCCTCACAACAGGCTCAGGCAACAGTGAGTTCAAGTTCCTGAAGCCCATCCTCCCCAGCCTGCCACCACAGCACTGCACCATGGGCAGGGGCACAGATGATGAACAGAATTTCCCCTGTGGCCCTATCACCATAGAGGATATGGCACCAGACAACCCAGGGATGCTCCCTGTGGAGGAGTTCAATAGTCTTTCCTTTAAGTAGGTGGAGTCAGCACAGCCAGAGGCTTCGAGCCTTGTGATAGGAAGGGATTTGGGCTTCAACATTTGGCAATGGTTCCTTTAGAGTAAATCTGAATTTCCGATTGGAAACAGTGTTTCCCCTCAAATTTTAAGTCTGATGGAAGCTTGTCTCCTCCTCAGAAAATCCCTAAAGAATCTAAAGCTTCATCAGAGAGTTAATAGTACATAGCAGGTCTGTTACAGCCGTTTCCAAAATACTTCAAGAGTGTGGTTAATTCCAGGGCACGCAGCTAAGTTCTTGTCTCAGGACCCTCTTATTCTTGCTGTAAGGCAATGGCACAGTTGGACAGGCAAATCATCAGCTTGCTGAAATGCATGTAGCCCTTCTGGGTCAGGAAAGCAAGGAAATTGTGAATAGTGTGTTACACTGCAGTGCAAGCACGAGGATGTCTCTGGATGTTCTGGATGTCTCTGCCTCTGAGACATACAGGCTCTGTGTTTTGCCTTCTGGTCACTGTATCTGTCTGTACAGCCATTGTGTGTCTGCATATGCTGCTCTAGTGCTGCCTGTTGAAGCAGGGAGTTGCTCACAGCCACCCATTTTGATCTGTGAACTTCCAGATCATCAGAGAAGAAAGATATCTTGATCCTTTGAATACAGCCATCTCATCTTCTTTAGGGGGGAACAGCAACATGCATAATGAAACTTTAATTTGGCATATGAAAGGGAGGTGGGCAGGTGGACTTTCTCCCTGGGATTGCCTTGAAATTACAGCAGCAAAACAATATTTGTATACAGTATAACTGTACAGAGTTGTGAAAACACATTCATTGTCTTTGAGTGCATTGCAAGGAAAGTCCACAAGATGCTACAAAGGACATCGTCTAAAGGTAGAATCAAGATGAACTTGGAAAGAAGCTGTTGAGTTTGGTCTTGTCATTGTTGTTCCCAACTTCAGAGACTTCTTGATGGGAGTGGAAATCTGTCCTGAGATGATTTTCTGTGTTTGTGTAGAGCTTTTGCATTCTTCTATTTGCCCTTTCTCCTTCTCCTTTGTGAACTGTCTTTGAGCATTTTATTACCTATTCCTCTTAAGAAGGACTATCACCCTGTGTATAATAATGGATTGTATGAATGAAGGCAGTGTGACACACTATATTTGAAACCCTCGTACTGTCTTGTGCTTCAGTTATAAACTCTACCATTGTGAACTATAATACATTAATGTCTAAAAGTGAAATAAAAAGAATGTGCACTTGAGTAGAGAGAGTAGTCTTTGTAGAAAAGTTGTTTCTGGGAATTCTGTGTCGAAGTTTTCAAGAGGACTGGAGTTTTTTCCCCTATTATCCTCTGAAATGGGTTTGTGGGGGTGTTTTTCTGCAATTTGGAGATGCGGCTTGTAGAGCACTCAGGAAAATTGTTGGGAGGAGGGAACTGCTTTGTGAATATTCTGGGCACAGAGCTTTTGGCTGCAAACTCAAGGAGTGAATGATCGATTATCCAGTTAACTTGAATAGAATCATAGAATAATTTAGGTTTAAAAGGTCCCTGAGACCATCAAGTCCAACCATTAACCTAGCACTGCCAAGTCCCTGAGCACTACTTCCTGGGGTGGCAACCCAAAGACTTCCCTGGGCAGCCTGTGCCACTGCTTGACAATACTTCCAGTGAATAAATTATTGCTAATATTGAATCTAAATATCCCCTGACACAACTTGAAGCCATTTTTACTCATCCTATCACTTGTTACTTGGGAAAAGTGACTAACAACAACCTCACTACAATGTCATTTCAGTACTGGCCTTTGCTGTCACATGCTTGTTCTACAGTAGAAATTTTGTATCAGAACAATAAACTCCAGTCTGAGGATTGTGCAGGCAGCTCTTCATGTGCTACAGGTGAGAAAGCCACCTATGAGCAAGAAGTCTACATGCAAAGTTGTTTTAGTGTGGCAGCAGAAATGATGAAGAGAATTGATTTTCTGCAGGAAAGTTCTATGATAGCTTGAGAAAATGAAATGGGTGCATTCGTTCTTTTGTATGACTGGGTTGTGCATGGCATGCTGTGTGTGACTGCAGTCCTGTGTGAATCTCCTCTGCTCAGAGTTCTCCTCATCTAATGGGATTCAGGTTTATCTGTGTTAATTTCTTCCAACAGTGTGCGCTATCATCAACTGAATTGTGAATGAGACTTAGTCACGTCTCTCTTACTGACATGACGAGGAACAAGCAGCTCTTGGTGTATAACTGTTGCATCTCATCTTGGTCCAGTTCGAGGGTTTGTGTATCTGATGCAGTTCATAACTAGATGATCTACGGTTTTTGCCCTATGAGAGGGTGGGTCTATTTCGTGCAATGGAGGGCCTGAACATGCTGCTGAGCTTTCCCGAGGGGCTCGTCGGAGGTGCTGTACCTGAAGCAATGTGGTGGGCAGGACTTGTCGGACAGATTCTCCTGGATGCACGCATGTCCCTGTACGCACTGTTGTCAGTGATGAGGGCAAACGCGGGGCAGCTGTAGGCGCTGTTGGCTGAGCAGGTGGGAGGGCGAGGCAGAGACCGATGCCCAGCGCCAGAGCGCTGCAGTTGCTGTAGGCGAATGCGAGTGTTGCTTCCGTTCTGTTTGAATAAGTCCTTCGAGGACTCCTATCGCGTGGTGATGGCAAGAAAATGAACCGGGAGGAGGTGTGGAGTACAATGTAACGGTGTGGACGGCGGAGGGTGGGTCGCCGGCGCTGTGGAGCAGCGCGGTGCTGTGGCTGCGGGTGCTGGACGTGAACGACAACGCGCCGGTGTTCGCGGAGGCGCGCTACAGCGCCCGTGTGCCCGAGAACAACGCGGCGGGCGCGCTGGTGCTGAGGGTGCGGGCGTGGGACGCGGACTGGGGGCAGAACGGGCGCGTGCGGTAGCGGCTGGGGGAGGGGCGTGTGCGGGGCGCGCCGCTGTCGTGGTCCGTGTCGGTGGAGGCGGAGACGGGCGCGCTGTACGCGCTGCGCTCGTTGGACTACGAGGAGGTGCGCGAGGTGGGGCTGTGGGTGCGGGCGGAGGACGGCGGCGCGCCGGCGCTGAGCAGCAACGTGTCGGTGAGGCTGGACGAGAACGACAACGCGCCGCAGGTGCTGTACCCGCCGGCGGCGCCGCTTGCGGCGGGCGCGGGCTGGGCGGGCGTGGAGCTGGCGCCGCGCTCGGCGGAGCCCGGGGCGCTGGTGGCCAAGGTGGTGGCGGTGGACGCGGACGCGGGGCAGAACGCGTGGCTGTCGTACGAGCTGGCCAAGGCGACGGAGCCGGGGCTGTTCCGCGTGTTGCTGCACAGCGGCGAGGTGCGCACGGCGGGAGAAGGGGCGGAGCGGGACGTGCGTCGGCAGATGCTCGTCATGCCGGTGAGAGACCGCGGGCAGCCGCCGCCCTCCGCCGCCCCGACCATCGCATCGCGTTGTCGCGCGACTTCTTCAGCGGCTTCCTCCAGCTCAGCCACGCTCCCAGGGGCATCTGCGAACCACCTATATCATTGCCTCTCCGGTCTGGGTCTCTTTGCTATTCCTCCTCTCCGTTCTCTCCTATTCTCCAGCCAAGCTGTGTCAGGCTCGCCTCCGGACACGCTTGTCGCCTGCCTGTGCCTGCTGCTGCTGTCACCGCGAATTGAACAGGGACTGCGTGGACGACACCAGTACGGTCACTGTGTCGCCGGCTTATCGCTACGAAGCATTCCTGTGCAGCGGCTCGAGGAGCAGAGAATTCCAATTCCTGAGCAGCACTGAGGGGAGGCCGGGGAAGGACGAACAACCGCTGATCAGCTCGCTGCTCACGGGGGAGAGGAAGGTCGAACCCGGGAGCAGAGCTGCTCCTCCCACTCAGCCGCTTGACTGCCCGGCGGACAGGGGCTTTCAGGCCTGAGTCGTGTTGGGATTCTCCTCCGTTTCCCGTCTGCATCCTGAGATTCCCGAGTCCATGTAGCGACGGGCTCTGTTGTTCCCTGCATGTTGCCAAGGCGGAGCCTCTTGCCCAGATTCTCCGGCCGGGGAAGCCAGCTCCATCCCTCCGGGCTCAGCCTCCACTTCACGATGCCCGTGGGAAACGCCCTGTGCTGGCCTTGCCCCCGTGTTTCTCCAAGGGTACGGACTGACCTTCCAGGTGGCAGGAGCACCCTCCTGCCCGTTCTGGGAAACGGAGGAAGACGCGGGCAGGTGCCGGCGATGCCCGAGCACTCGGGCTGACCTGACAGCGCCTCAGGGCTCTCAGCGCTCCGTCCCTGCGCTTCTCTCCCCGGCGCGTTGTACGCCCGTCCTGCCGTGAGATCCCAGGCGGGCGAGCGACCGCAGCCGAGCCGCGCGTGTGCGCGTGGGTCCGGGTTCCGGTGCGAGACGGCAGCGCGAACAGGGGGCGGCGGCGGGTGCATTCTAGCGGCGGGCCGCAGGATGGCGCTCCCAGCTAAGACGTCGCCGAGCGGCTGCGAGTTCGGAGTCTGACGAGCCCGACCCGGCCCTGCCCAGCCCAGCCCGTCCGGGAAGCAGTTGCGGCGGCAGCGAGCGGTGCCCCCTGCCATCCGTTCCCGGACCACGGGAGCCTCGCTGTGTGTCAGAAACAGGACTCGGCGAGAAGGAAGGAAGAAGGGAGAGAGGGGAAGCGCCCGCCCGCCTGCCCTACGCCGCGCTGCTTCCGCGGAGGACTGCGCGAGCGATCCGTGATACGGAGGCTGTCCCGGACCGGCCCGACATGGCGATCGCAAGGCAAGTGCTTTGTTTCTCTGCTTTCCTGTCCCTGGTGCACTGTCGTTCTGAGCTCCTGCGCTACTCCGTAGCCGAGGAGGGGGAGAGCGGCTCGGTGGTAGCCAACGTGGCGGAGGACGCGGGGCTGGCCCCGGCGCAGCTCTCGGCTCGCCGCGCCCGCCTGGCCTCGGAGGACGGCCGGCAGCACTTTCGCTTAGAGCGCGGCACCGGCCGGCTGGTCGTGGCGGAGAGGCTGGACCGGGAGGAGCTGTGCGGGCAGGCCGCTACCTGCACGCTGCCCTTCGAGCTGGTGCTGGCCAACCCCCTGCAGTTCTTGCGGGTCGAGGTGACCGTGGAGGACATTAATGACCATGCGCCCCTTTTCCCGGAGGAACAAGTCACTTTTAAGATCCTAGAACTAAGCCACCCGGGCTCGCGTTTCCCACTGGAGGGAGCTCGGGACCTGGATATTGGCAGCAACAGCATCCAGGCTTACAGCATAACTCCTGAGAATGGGTACTTTAGTGTGTCCTTTGGGACTCGGATTAAGGGCAAGAAATATGTTGAACTGGTCCTGGAAAAGCCGCTAGACAGAGAGGAGCAGTCGGAGATGGGTTTCAGTCTCATTGCCATGGACGGGGGATCTCCGCCCAGGAGTGGAACCACCCAAATCCGCATTATTGTTCTGGATGTAAATGACAATTCTCCCATCTTTGCCCAGGATCTGTATGTTGGGCAGGTTTTGGAAAATGCACCAGAAGGCTCTGTTGTTCTCAGCGTACTGGCGACTGATCTGGATGCAGGACCTAATGGGGACATCTCCTATCAGTTCAGCCAAGCAGTGAGCCGCAGTGACTCAGCATTTGTCATTGACCCTGTGAGTGGTGAAATTAAACTCACAAAGCCTCTGGACTTTGAGACAGCAGAGAATCATGAGCTCAGTGTACGAGCCACTGATGGTGGTGGCCTGTCAGCAATCTGCAAGGTGTTGGTGGAGGTGGTGGATGTGAATGACAATGCACCAGAGTTGGTGGTCAGTTCCTTCAGCAGCCCCCTCCCTGAAAATGCATTACCGGGGACAGTGGTCGCCCTCTTTAATGTCAAGGATAAAGATTCTGGAGCCAATGGGAAGGTCTCCTGTGCCCTTGAGGACCAGCTGTCATTCTCCCTGCGACCAGCCTATAAGAATTACTATGAGCTGGTGACTGTGAGCACGCTGGACCGGGAAGAGACAGCACAGTACATCCTGAGTGTCACAGCAGCAGATGCGGGGTCACCTCCTCTCACAACCACCCAGACCTTCACAGTGGACATCTCTGATGTGAATGACAATGCTCCTGTCTTCAACCAGACCTCATACACCATGTATGTGCGTGAGAACAATGTCCCCACGGTGCTTGTTGGAGCTGTCAGCGCTGCAGATGCCGACACAGGGTCCAATGCCAAGATGACCTATTCCCTGGTACCAGCCAACCCCACAGAGCAGCCTCCCTGCTCCTGCATCTCTGTGAACTCTGAGAATGGGGATATGTTTGTGTTGCGGCCTCTGGACTATGAACAGGTGAAGCAGATTGAAGTCTTAGTGCGTGCCTCTGATGCGGGATCTCCTGCCCTCAATGCCAATGTCACTGTCCGCCTTGTTGTGGTGGATGAGAATGACAATGCGCCACTGGTGCTGTACCCCTCACAGGACACCAGCCCTCTGTCCAGTGAGCTGGTGCCCATATCAGCTGAGGCAGGGTACCTGGTCACCAAAGTGGTGGCCGTCGATGCTGACTCAGGACAGAACTCATGGCTCTCGTACCACCTGCTGAGGGCCACTGATCCTGGGCTGTTTGTGGTGGGTGCCCAAAGTGGGGAGGTGCGGCTGAGGAGGCCTGTGACAGAGAGAGACCCCATGAAGCAGAAGCTTGTTGTTCTGGTGCGAGACAATGGGCAGCCACCACTGTCAGCCACAGCGTCACTGAGCGCGCTTCTGCTCAGTGACTTCTCAGATGTTCGCCTACCACAGAGCAGCCTTGCCATGGCGGATGAGGATGGCTCCCTAACAATGTATTTAATAATTTCATTGGTCTTTGTCTCAGTCCTCTTCCTCACATCTGTGGCAGCCTTTGTTACTCACAAGGTTTGCAAGAGAAAGGAGTTGAAAGGTGGGCACGTGTTTTACGATGCCGGTAACCTGCAGAGCAGCCTGGCTGATGCAGCAGCTGCAGGGACCCTGCCCCACCCCTATTGCTATGAGATCAGCCTCACAACAGGCTCGGGCAACAGCGAGTTCAAGTTCCTGAAGCCCATCCTCCCCAGCCTGCCACCACAGCACTGCACCATGGGCAGGGGCACTGACAATGAACAGGATTTCCCCTGTGGCCCTATCTCCATGGAGCATGTGGCACCAGACAAGCCAGGGACACTCTCTGCGGAGCAGTTCGATAGTCTTTCCTTTCATTAACATTGTGTCAGCACAGCCAGAGGCTTCATGTGTTGTGATAGGAATAGTTATGGGCTACAATGTGTGGCAATGATTCCTTCAGAGTTAATCTGCATTATCAATTGGCAATATTGTGTCCCTTCAAATTTTTAGTCAGATGAAAGCTGTCTCCCCCTTGCAAAATGAACCAAAAGGCTTTGTCAGACAGTTCATCATATGTGTCAGCTCTCTTACAGCCATTTCTGAAATGCTTTAAGAGTGAGGTGTGTTCCAGAGCCCCCAGCTAATTTCTTGTCTCACTTGCTGTTAGGCAAGACCATGGCCCTCTTATTCTCTGCTGTAACCCAACAGCACAGTCTGGCAGACAAATCACCTGCTCTCTGAATTGCACATTCACCTTGTCCTGGTCAGGAAAGCAAGGAAGTTGTGAGTACTGGGTTCTGGCTGTCTCTGTTCCTGAGATATTTGGGCTCTGTGTGTTTTGTCTTCTGGTCACTATATCTGTCTGTACAGCCATTCTGTGTCTGCCTGTGGTGCCCTAGTGCTGCCTGGTGAAGCAGGGAGTAGCTCACATCCACCCATTTTGATCCGTGAACTTCCAGATCATCAGTAAGAAAGGTATCTTGACCCTTTTGATACAGCAGTCTCATCTTCTCTAGTAGGGAGCAGCAACATGTAGAATGGGGCCTTACTTTGGCACATGAGAGAGAGGTGGAAGGGTAGACATTCTCCTTGGGAGTGCCTTGAAATTACAGCAGCACAAACAATGTTGGTAGAGACTATAATTGTACTGAATTGGGAAAACACGGTCTTTGTCTTTGAATGCATTGTGTGGCAACTCCACAAGTCACTTAAAAGGAGCTTGTCTGAAGGTAGAATCAAGATGAACTGGAAAAGAGAGAATGAGCTGGGCCTTGTCATTGCTGTTCCCAAATTCAGAGGCTTCTTGATGGGAGTGGAAATCTGTCCTGAGATGATTTTCTGGGTTTGTGCAGAGCTTTTGCATTCTCCTTTCTGCCCTTTCTCTTTCTTTGTGAACCGTCTTTGACCTGTTCCTCTTAAGAAGGACTGTCACCCCATGTTTAATAAGGCATTGTGTGAATGAAGGCAGTGTAGCATGGAATTTTTGGAAACCCTCACACTCTCTTGTGCTGCAGTTATAAACTGTGTTATTCTGAATTGTAATGCATTTATGGCTAAAACTTAAATAAAAATAACAATGTTGGCATAGACTCTAACTGTACAGTTGTGAAAACACATTCATTGTCTTTGAGTGCATTGTAAGAAGACTCCAAAATTCACTTCAAATGAGTTTGTCTGAAGATAGAATCAAGATGAGCTTGGAAAGGGTTTGTTGAATTTGGTCCTGTCATTGTTGTTCCCAAATTCAGAGGCTTCTTGCTGGAAGTGGAAAGCTGTCTCAAGATTATTTTCTGGGTTTGTGTAGAGCTTTTGCATTCTCCTTTTTGCCCTTTCTCCTTCTGCTTTGTGAACTGTATTTGAGCATTTCCTTACTTATTTCTCATAAGAAGGACTGTCACCCCATGTATAATAACAGACTGTTAAAATGAATGTAGTGTGGCATGGAATATTTGGAAACCCTCAGGCTGTGCTGTGCTGCACTTACAAGCTGTACCATTGTTAACCATGATACTGTTGCATGTAAAAGTAAAATAAAGAGAACCCCTCAATGCCGTGTGTGGAGACAGTATTTGTAAAAATGTTCTTTTTGGGAAAGTTTTCAGGAGGCTAGATTGATTTTTTCTTTTTTTTCTCATTTTGTTCCCTTACTGACGTAAGGTTGAGCGGGTACATTTCTGCATTTTCAAGATGCAGACAATAGAGCATTCTGAAAAACTGTGGGAGAATGGAATTACTGGCAGGTCTCTAC
The DNA here is from genome assembly GCF_964273445.1 of Streptopelia decaocto. Lineage (NCBI taxonomy): Eukaryota > Metazoa > Chordata > Aves > Columbiformes > Columbidae > Streptopelia > Streptopelia decaocto. The sequence continues at coordinate 17,673,922 of NC_138667.1, forward strand.
AGGTCTTCAGAGCAGTGAACTTCTGGCTGTGACAGGACCCAGTTGGTCCTGGTCAGGGGAAGCTGGTCCCTGCCTAAGAGTGACCCTGGGTGTGCAAAAGCCTCGTCGAAGCAGTGAGGTGTTGGGAGTGACCTTTCCGTCTCTCCAGACAACTCCAGCTGCAGATGGGAGCTCTGAGGTGTTTGAGTATGAAGTGTTTGTGACACTAAATGTGTAGGAGTTTCAGAAGATGGATGGCATGAAGATGGCACACATTTTTGGTTTGCTGCATGAATCCTGTGGTGGAAGCATAAACTCAACTCAATGTAACCAAGAAATGTACAAGCATCTCCCACATGGTGCTGGGGAGAAAGCCCTCTGCAAGCAAAAAGTCTACACGGGAACTTCTTTTACTGTGGCACAAGAAATTATGAAGACAATTTCTTTCTTTCAGAAAAGTCCTAAAATTTCTTGAACGACTGAAATGGGTGCACTCTTTATTTTCTGTGACAATGGTCTACCTTTAGATCATTGATGAAAATATTAAACAGAGCTGGGCCTAGAAATGTACCCTGATGAACATCTGTGGTGGTTGGTCACCAGCAAGATGCCACCCCATTCATTACAGCTCTTTGAGCTTTACACTTCAGCCACTTCTTCAGTCAGATCACCATGGACTTGTTCATCTCACAGTTGGACAGTGTGTCTAGAAGGATGCTGTGTGGGACAGTATCTAAAGCCTTACGAGAATCCAGGCAAACTACAGCCACCAGCTTCCCTTCATCCATGAGGCATATGACCTTATCCTAGAAAGATGTCCAATTAGTTAAACAGGACTTTCCCTTGGTGAGTCTATGTTGACTGTACCTTATTATTTTGTTGTCCTTTAAATGCCTTTCAGTAGTACCCACTATGATTGTCACCATAACTTTTCCAATAACTTTTCCTTACAATATCCATTCAGGCACAGGCTTGAGGTGTCCTGTACTGTGTTGTGCTGCAGAAATTCTGTAGCAGAGTGATAAACTCTGCTCATTGTAAACAAAAAATGCAGGGAGTTCCCACTTGGTGCTAGTGAAACAGATACCTGGAATAAAGACATCCAGACAACAGTTATTTTACTGTGACACTCAAAATAATTAAGAGAATTGCTTTTTTGCAAAGAAGTACTGTAATGTCTGGAATGACTGAAAAGGGGACGCTCATTCTTTCCTATGACCAAGGTCTGCATGGCATGCTCTGTGTGGCCGGAGTGGTGTGACGCTCTTCTGCTCAGGGTTCTCCACATCTAAAGGGACGTCGGTTTTTCTGTGCTAATCTCTCCCAATGGTGTGAGGTATAATTGACAGAGTTGTGAATGAGACTTAATCAGCATGTGTCTCTTAGTAAAATGGCAAGGAACCAACCCCTCCTGGTGTAAAACTGCTGCCTCTTGGGTTGTTTCAACTCAACGGTTCGTGTGTCTCAGGCAATTAATAACCAGATGGCTTATTCCTGTTTTTAGCTTATGAGAGGGGAGACTATTTTGTGCACTGCAGGACCTGAACACTTTGCTGAGGTTTCCGGAGGGAATCGTTGGAGGTGCCGTTATGAAGCAATGTGGTGGGCAGGGCTTGTCAGAGAGACTCTCCTGAGCGCACGCATGTCCCTGATTTTGTAAGCATTGTTTTCAGGGATGCTGGCAAGGGTGGGGCTGCAGCAGGTGCTGCTGGCTGAGCAGGAGTGGGAGGGGGGCGAGGCGGAGGTCGCAGTCGAGCGCCAGAGCGCTGCAGTTGCTGTCGGTGGCTGCGAGTGACGCTCCCGTTCCCTCTGGACCGGTGAGATGCGAACGGCGGGGACCGGGCAGGCCTCCATACGCCCCGGCAGAGCCTCTTCGTGCTGCTGCGAGACCGCGGACAGCCGCCGCGCTCCGTCACTGGCACCCTCAGCACCGCCCTGTGTGGGGCTTCTGCTTTCTCCAGCTCAACCACGCTTCTGAGGGGAGGAGCCTCCATAGCCGATGGCGGCCGAAGGCACCTGCGTACCCTCTACCTGATCGCCTCCCTGGGATGATACTCTTCGTTCTTGAACCTCTCCGTCGTCGCCTTTTCGGCGGCCGAGCTGCATGAGACTCGACTCCGAGCACGACTTTCGCCTCCCTCTGCTCCGTTGCGGCGCTAACAGCTACTTCCACACAGAAGGCGTAGACGGGGTTGATAAGGGCGCTCTGTCTCCGGCTTACCGCTATGCATCATGCCTGACCAGCGGCTCGAGGAAGAGCGAATTCCAGTTCTCGTTCAGCGCTGAGGCAGGGCCGGGCAAGGATGAAGAGCCGCTGCGTAGCTTCTGCGCGGTGGAGAGAGGGAAGCACAGCCCCTCCTCCCGCTCAAGTCACCGCTTGAACCTTGCTGGGACCCGCCTCCATTCCCTGCCCACAGTCTGATATCCCAGAGTCCATCTAACGCAGTCTCCTGCTATTCTCTGTGTGCTACACCCGTGGAGACTCTTGCCGTGTTTCTCCGTCCGGGGAAGGCGTCTCAGACCCTCCGGGCTCAGCCTTCGCTTCATCTTGCCCGTGGGAAATGCCCTGTGCCGGCTTTGTCTCCGTGTTTCTCCAATGCCACAGCTTGACCGGCCGGCAGGCAGGCGCACACATGCTCGCGGGCTAATGGCAGCGGGGAGTGAGGAAAGACGCGGGGCAGGTGTCAACGCGGCCCGTTCGCACGGAGGGCTCTCGTCTCTCCGTCCCTGCGCTTCCCTCCCCGGCGCGCTGAGTGCCCGTCCTGCCGCGGGACCCCAGGGAGGAGAGCGGCCACAGCCGCGCGTGTGCGCGCAGGTCCGTGCGCCGGTGCAAGGCGGGTGCTAAGCGGCAGCGAGCGGCGGCGGGCGCAGTCTGGCGGCGGGCCGCAGGGTGGCGCTCCCGGCCAAGGCGTCGCCGAGCGGCTGCGAGCGGGGAGGCGGCCGAGCCCGGTCCGGCCCTGCCCAGCCGAGCCCGGCCGGACAGCAGCGGTGGTGGCGAGCGGGAGTGAGCGGTGCCCTGTGCCATTCGCTGCCGGGCTACGGCAGCCGCGCTCTGGTCCACCAACAGGACTCGGCGAGAAGGAAGGAAGAAGGGAGTCAGATAAAGAAGGCGCCCGCTGCGTTGCTGCCGGGCGCCGCTTTCCGCGGAGGACTGCGCGGGCGATCCGCGAGACGGAGGCTGTCCCGGACCGGCCCGACATGGCGATCGCAAGGCAAGTGCTTTGTCTCTCTGCTTTCCTGTCCCTGCCGCACGTTCGCTCCCAGCTCCTGCGCTACTCCGTAGCCGAGGAGGGGGAGAGCGGCTCGGTGGTAGCCAACGTGGCGGAGGACGCGGGGCTGGCCCCGGCGCAGCTCTGGGCTCGCCGCGCCCGCCTGGCCTCGGAGGACGGCCGGCAGCACTTTCGCTTAGAGCGCGGCACCGGCCGGCTGGTCGTGGCGGAGAGGCTGGACCGGGAGGAGCTGTGCGGGCAGGCCGCTACCTGCACGCTGCCCTTCGAGCTGGTGCTGGCCAACCCCCTGCAGTTCTTGCGGGTCGAGGTGACCGTGGAGGACATTAATGACCATGCGCCCGTTTTTTCCGAGGAACAAGTCACTTTTAAGATCCCGGAAACAAGCAACCCGGGTTCACGTTTCCCACTGGTGGGGGCTCGGGACCTGGATATTGGCAGCAACAGCATCCAGGCTTACAGCATCTCTCCCGAGAACGAGTACTTTAGTGTGTCCTTTGGGGGTCAGAGTGAGGATGAGAAGTACGTGGAACTGGTCTTGGAAAAGCCGCTGGACAGAGAGGAGCAGGCAGAGATTGGTTTCACACTTATTGCGATGGATGGGGACTCTCCTTCCAGGAGTGGGACCACACAAATCCACATTGTTGTTCTAGATGCAAATGACAATGCTCCAGTCTTCACGAAGAGAGTGTATGTTGGGAAGGTTTTGGAAAATGCACCAGAAGGCTCTGTTGTTCTCAGTGTGGTGGCAGCTGATCTGGATGAAGGACCTAATGGGGACATTTCCTATCAGTTCAGGCAAGTTGTGGGCCAGAGTGGCTCGGCATTTGTGATTGATCCTGTGAGTGGCGAAATTAAACTAAGAAAGCCTCTGGACTTTGAGGCTGCAGAGAAATATGAACTCAGTGTGCAGGCCACTGATGGTGGTGGCCTGTCAGCAATCTGCAAGGTGTTGGTGGAGGTGGTGGATGTGAATGACAATGCTCCAGAATTGGTGGTCAGAACCTTCAGCAGCCCCCTCCCTGAAAACGCATTACCTGGGACAGTGGTCGCCCTCTTTGCTGTCAGGGACAGAGATTCTGGAGCCAATGGGAAGATCTCCTGTGCCCTTGAGGACCAGCTGTCATTCTCCCTGCAACCAGCCTATAAGAATTACTATGAGCTGGTAACTGTGAGCTTACTGGACCGGGAAGAGACAGCACAGTACATCCTGAGGGTCACAGCAGCAGACGCGGGGTCACCTCCTCTCACAGCCACCCAGACCTTCACAGTGGACATCTCTGATGTGAATGACAATGCACCTGTCTTCAACCAGACATCGTACACCATGTATGTGCATGAGAATAATGTCCCTACAGTGCTTGTTGGAGCTGTCAGCGCTGTGGATGCTGACACAGGGTCGAATGCCAAGGTGACCTATTCCCTGTTACCAGCCCACCCCACAGAGCAGCCTCCCTGCTCCTGTATCTCTGTGAATTCTGAGAATGGGGATGTGTTTGTGTTGCGGCCTCTGGACTATGAGCAAGTGAAGCAGATCGAGGTCTTTGTGAGTGCTTCTGACGCAGGGTCTCCTGCTCTCAGTGCCAACGTCACTGTCCGCCTTGTTGTGGTAGATGAGAATGACAATGCACCACTGGTGCTGTACCCCTCACAGGACAGCAGCCCACCATCCAGTGAGCTGGTGCCCATGTCAGCTGAGGCCGGGTACCTTGTCACCAAAGTGGTGGCTGTTGATACTGACTCGGGGCAGAACTCATGGCTCTCGTACCACCTGCTGAGGGCCACTGACCCTGGGCTATTTGTTGTGGGTGCCCAAAGTGGGGAGGTGCGGCTGAGGAGGCCCGTGACAGAGAGAGACCCTGTGAAGCAGAAGCTTGTCATTCTGGTGCGAGACAATGGTCAGCCACCACTGTCAGCCACAGCATCGCTGAGTGCACTCCTGCTGCATGACTTCTCAGACCTGCACCTACCACACAGCAGCCTGGCCACAGAGGATGAGGGTGACTCCCTAACAATGTATTTAATCATTTCATTGGTCTTTGTCTCACTCCTCTTCCTTGCATCCATGGCAGCATTTGTCACTCGCAAGGTGTGCATGAGAAGGGAAATGAAGGGTGGGCACGTGTTCTACAGTGTTGGAACAATGCAGGGCGGCCTGGCTGATGCAGCAGCTGCAGCTACCCTGCCCCACCCCGATTGCTATGAGATCAGCCTCACAACAGGCTCAGGCAACAGCGAGTTCAAGTTCCTGAAGCCCATCCTCCCCAGCCTGCCACCACAGCACTGCACCATGGGCAGGGGAACTGATGATGAACAGGATTTCACCTGTGGCCCTATCACCCTGGAGGATGTGGCACCAGACAACCAAGGGATGCTCTCTGCAGAGCAGTTCAATAGTCTTTCTTTTAAATAGTGTGGAGTCAGCACAGCCACAGTTTTCAGGCCTCATGATAGGAAGGGATGTGGGCTTCAACATACGGCCATGTTTCCATCAGAGTTAATTTGCATTTGCAACTAATGTCACTGATTTGCCTCAAGTGTTAAGTACAATGAAAGATTGTCTCCCCCTCCAAAAAATCCTCCAAACCCTCTAATGGTTCTCTGATAGGGAACAATGTTTCAGCTGTGATATAGGTCTTTCCGAAATGCTTCAAGAGTGGGATTAGTTCCAGTGCCCCAGATAATTTCCTGTCTCACTTGCTGTAAGAGGGCCTCTTTTTCTCTGCTGTAACACAATGGCACCATTGGACAGACAGACCACCTCCATGTAGCCCTTCTCCTGGGTCAGGAAAGCAAGGAAGTTGTGAGTACTGTGTTACCATGTGGTGCAAGCATGGGGCTTTTTCTGCTCTGAGTTCTGGATGTCTCTGTGTCTGAGATGTGTGACATCTGTGTGTTGTGCCTTCTTGTCACTAGGTCTGTCCATACAGCCATTGTGTGTCTGCATATGCTGCCCTAGTGCTGTCTGCTGAAGCAGGGAGTTGCTCACATCAAACTGTTTGTGATGCAATGTTTACTCTTGGAGAACAGCAATCTTGTTTTCTCTAGGGGAGAACAGCAACATGCAGAATGAGACTTTGCTTTGGCATGTGTGATGAAGGTGCATGGACTGTCTGTCTGCTTGGGATTAGCTTGAAATTATAAGAATACAAACAGTGTTGGCATAGACTGTAAGCGTACAGAGTTATAAAGACACATTCATTGTCTTTGAGTGCATTGTAAGGAAACTCCAGAATTCAATTCTAAGGAGTTTCTCTGAAGACAGAATCAAGATGATCTTGGAAATAGGGTGTTGAATTTGTTCTTGGCATTGTTGTTCGCAAATTCAGAGGCTTCATGATGGGAGTACAACACTGTCCTGAGATGATTTCCTGGGTTTGTGCAGAGCTTTTGCATTCTCCTTTTTGCCCTTTCTCCTTCTGCTTTGTGAACTGTGTTTAAGCATTATCTTACCTATTCCTCTTGAGAAGGACTGTCACCCCATGTATAATAACAGACTGATTGAATACAGTGTGGCATGGAGTATTGGGAAACCCTCAGACTCTGTTGTGCTGTACTTATATACTGTAACATTGTTAACCATGATACAGTTGTGTATAAAAGTGAAATAAACACCTCAATGCTGTGTGTGGAGACAGTCTTTTTAGAGATATTCATTTTGGGAAAGCTTTCAGGAGGCTGGGTGTTTGGTATTTTTTTCACACTTTCTTCCCTTACTGAGGTAAGGTTGAGCAGGTACATATCTTAATTTTGGAGATACAGCAATAGAGCTTTCTGGAAAACTGTGGGAGAAGGGAATTGCTGGCAGGTCTCTACAGGTCTTCAGAGCACTGAGCTGCTGGCTGCGACAGGACCCAGTTCGATCCAGGTCAGGACAAACACTCCTGCCCTAAGAGTGACCTTGGGTGTGCAAAGGCCTCATCAAAGCAGTGAGGTGGGTGGAGTGGCCTTTCCAACTTCCCCAGCAGCTCCAGCTGTGGATGGGAACTGGGAGGTGTGTGAGCACAAAGTTTTTGTGACAGTGTGTAGGGGTTTCAGATGATGGATGGCAGATGGACAGCACACTTGTTACTTTGGGAATCATTGGTGGGCATCTGGTGGGTGAAAACAGCTACCACGGAGAGGCTTGGTTCTTGGGAAATGCAAAGGAATACAGCCATCCCTTCCACAAGTCCCTGATGAAAAGATAAGTCTGGAAGACAGGTTGGTGAAGTGCTGCTGACCACAAGATGACTGCATGCAGAGGAGCGAATGATCCGGTATCCAATTAACCTCAGTAGGATCACAGAAACATTTAGGTTAGAAAAGATCCTTGAGACCATTAAGTCCAACCATAAACATAGAACTACCAAGTCCATCACTAAACCATGTCTCTGAGTGCTACATTGAGGGATTGTGAGTCAGCTGCTTCCCTGGGGAGCTTGTTCCAGTGCTTGACAATCCTTTTGGTGAAGAAATTTTTCTTAACCTCCAATATAAACTTCTCCTGGCACGACTTAAGCGAATTTACTCTTGTCCTATCACTTACTACTTGGGAAGAGACTGACATCCACCTCCTAGGATGCTCCTTTCAGACACAGGCCTGAGTGTACTGTCCTGTGCTTTGTTGTGCTGCACAAATCCTGTGGTGGAAAGATAAACTCAACTCATCGTAACCAAGGAATGTGCAAGCATCTCCCATGTGGTGCTGGTGAGAAAACCCCCTGGAAGCAAGAAGTCTACATAGGAACTTCTTTTACTGTGACACCATTAATGATGAAAAGAATTTTACTCTTGCAGGAAAATCCTAAAATGGCTTGAATGTCTGAAATGGGGCACTCTTTCTTTTCAATTATGAGGGTCTGCATCTATATCATTGATGAAATTTTAAACAGAGCTGAGACTAGAAATGTACCGTGAGGAACACCTGTGATAATTGGTCACCAGTGAGATGTCATCCCATTCACTATAGCCCTTTGTGCTTTACACTTCGGCCACTTCTTCACCCAGCACACCGTGACCTGCTTTTCTCACAGCTGGACAATGTGTCCAGAAGGATACTGTGCAGGACAGTATCTAAAGCCTTACTAAAATCCAGGAAAAATATAGCCACCACCTTCGCTTCATCCTTGAGGCAGGTGACCTTATCCTAGAAAGGTGTCAAATTAGTTAAACAGGACTTTTGCTTGGTGAGCCCGCGTTGACTGTGCCTGATTATTGTGTTGTTCTTTAAATGTTCTTTCATTAGTACCCACTATGATTGTCACCATATTTTTTCCAGGAACTGAGGTTAGACAAACAGGTCTGTAGATTCCTGGGTCTGGAAGACCCTCACACACTTCCTGTAGATTGGAAGAACACTGGCCAGCTTCCCATCAGCAGGGACCTCTGTAGATACGCAAGACCTTTGCAGGTAATCAAGAGGGTCCTCCTGTAACATCCATCAGCTCTTTCAGTCCTCTGGGATGAATCCCATCAGCCCCATGGACTTGTGAACATTCAACTGGTAGAGCTGGTCCCTTAAAACTTCAGTGTCCACAAAAGGCAAGTCACTGTTCCTGAACTTGTCCTCTGACTCAGTGGATGGGAGAGCACAAGATCTATCAGTATAATTGAAGCCTGAGGCAAGAAAAGCATTCAATACCTCCAGTTCTTCTTCATCCCTGTCAGTCAAGTGACCAGCTTCAACAACTATCAATCCAATGTTTTCTTTGGACCTCCTCTTGTTATTAATGTACTTTAGAAACCCTTTCTTGTTGTCTGATACACCACTGGCCAGTTTCATCTCTACTGGTCTCTGGCCTTTCATGTCCTATATCTACATATAGGAATCAAAGCTCTGCAATCTTCCTGCAAAGCCTGACCATACTTTCAGAGATGATACAATTTCTTTTTCCTCATGAACTCTCTGAGGAGTTCCCTGTTTTGCCAAGCTTGTCTTCTGTCCCACTTGTTAAATTTTGATGTAGTGGAAGTGCCTGCTAAAAGGTGATAAGTATACAGAGTTGTGAAAACACATTCATTGTCTTTGAGTGCATTGTAAAGAAACTCCAGAAGTTGCTTCAAAGGATTTTGTTGGAAGGCACAATTGAGATGAATTGGCCATCGATTTTGGTCTTATCATTGTTGTTCCCAAATTCAGTGAGTTCTTGAAGGGAGTGGGAAACTGTCCTGAGATGATTTTCTGGTTTTGTGTTAGAGCATTTGCATTCTCATTTTTGCCTGTTCTTCTTCTACTCTAAGAACCATCTTTGAGTATTGTCTTACATATTTCTCTTAAGAATGACTCTCACCCCGTGTATAATAACAGATTTTTTGAATGAAGGCAGTGTGGCACAGAACATCTGAAACCCTAACGCTATGTTGTGGTGCAGTCATAAACTGTGACCTTCTGAACTGTAATAGTTGTGTGTAAAAGTGAAATAAGAAGAACACCCACTTGAATTGAGAGAGTAGTCTTTGTAGAGATGTTCTTATTGGAAAACCTCGGTCAAAGTTCTCAAGAGGCTGGGAGTTTTTTTCTCATTTGGTCCCCTGGCTGAGGAAGGTGGAGTGGTTACATTTCTGCAGTTTGCAGATGCAGCCAATCGAGCATTGAGGAAAATTTTGGAGAGGAGGGTATTGTTGGCAGGCCTCTATGGCTCTCCTAATCCCTGAGCTTCTGGCTGGGACACGAAGCTGTAAGTGATAGACTATCCAGTTAACCCGAGTAGCTGTTATAGACAGAGTTGTGAATGAGACTTAATCAGCATGTGTCAGTTAGATGACAAGGAACCAACCCCTCCTGGTGTAAAACTGCTGCCTCTTGGTTTGTTCCAGCTTGACGGTTCGTGTGTCTCAAGCAGTTCATAACTAGATGGCTTATTACTATCTTTACCTTATGAGAGGGAGAGACTATTTTGTGCACTGGATGGCCTGAACAAGCTGCCGAGGTTTCCCGAGGTGCTCGTCGGAAGCGCCGTTTAGAAAGCAATGGGAATGGCAGGACTTTTCAGAGAGACTCTTCTGAACGCACGCTTGTCCCTGATGGTGTAAGCGCTGTTGTCAGGGATGCTGGCAAGCGCGGGGCTGCAGCAAGCGGTGTTGGCTGAGCAGGCGGCGATGCAGTGGCCGCTGCCCAGCGGCAGAGCGCAGCAGTTGCTGTAGGCGAATGCGAGTGTTGCTCCCGTTCTGTTTGAATAAGTCCTTCGAGGACTCCTATCGCGTGGTGATGGCAAGAAAATGAACCGGGAGGAGGTGTGGAGTACAACGTAACGGTGCGGGCGGCGGACGGCGAGTCTCGGGCGCTGTGGAGCTGCACGGTGCTGTGGCTGCGGGTGCTGGACGTGAACAACGCGCCGGTGTTCGCGGAGGCGCTACAGCGCCGTGTGCCGGAGAACAACGCGGGGGGCGCGCTGGTGCTGAGGGTGCGGGCGTGGGACGCGGACTGGGGGCAGAACGGGCGCGTGCGGTACCGGCTGGGGGAGGGGCGTGTGCGGGGCGCGCCGCTGTCGTCGTCCGTGTCGGTGGAGGCGGAGACGGGCGCGCTGTACGCGCTGCGCTCGTTGGACTACGAGGAGGTGCGCGAGGTGGGGCTGTGGGTGCGGGCGGAGGACGGCGGCGCGCCGGCGCTGAGCAGCAACGTGTCGGTGCGGCTGGTGATCGTGGACGAGAACGACGACGCGCCGCAGGTGCTGTACCCGCCGGCGGCGTCGGTTGCGCTGGTGCGAGAGCGCGGGCAGTAGCCGCGTTCCGACAGTTTCTCCGACATCACGCTGCTTTCTCCGCTCAGAAACACTCCTGAGCAGAGGATGAAGCAGTAAACGCTGGCGTCCACCGCTGAGTCGGGGCGGCCAAGGACGAAGAATCGCTGTACAGGTCGCACCCCACTGGTGACATGGAAAACGACCCAGGGAGCTCAGCCCGTCCTCCGTTTCAGCCGCTTTAATAGCCGGCCGGCAGGCATGTCCACGCCTAAGCCTTGCTGTGACCCGCCTCCCTTCCAGTTCCTCAGGCTGAGATTCCTGAGTCCATGACTCGCCGAGCCTTTCTGTTCCCCGCGTGCTGCCCAGGCTGTGACCCTTGCCTGGTTTCCGCAGCCGGGGAAGGCGGCTTCGTCCCTCCGGGCTCAGCCTTCGTCGTACTGTAGGAAACACCTCGCGTTTGTCGTGCAGAAAGGCACGTATTGGCCGGGTGCTGCATAGAGCAGGGGAAAACGTGAGGCAGGTGCCGGCATTGCCCGTGCGCTCGGGCTGACCCGGCGGCCCCATATGGCTCCCGGCTCTCCGTCCCTACGCATCCCACCCCGGCGCGCTGTGCGCGCGTCCTGCCGCGGTACCTCAAGCGGTCGAGCGGCCGAAGCCTCGCGTGTGCGCGCGGGTCCGTGTGCCGGTGCAAGGCGGCAGCACGGACAGCGGGCGGCGGCGGGCGCAGTCTGGCGGCGGATCGCAGGGTGGCGCTCCCGGCCAAGGCATCGCCGAGAGGTTGCGAGATGAGAGGTGGCCGAGCCCGGTCTGGTACTGCCGAGCCCAGCCCAGGCCGACCGGGCAGCACCGGTGGCGACGGACGGAGGTGAGCGGTGCCCCGTGACATCCGCTGCCAGACTGCGGCAGCCGCCCTCCGAACCCCGCAGCCGGACTCGGCGAGAAGCAGGAGGGAGACAAGAAAGGTGGCCGCATCCCCCCCTACTCCACGCTGCTGCCGGGCGCCGATTTCCGCGGAGGATTGCGCGGTTGATCCGCGAGACGGAGGCTGTCCCGGACCGGCCCGACATGGCGATCGCAAGGCAAGTGCTTTGTTTCTCTGCTTTCCTGTCCCTGGTGCACTGTCGTTCTGAGCTCCTGCGCTACTCCGTAGCCGAGGAGGGGGAGAGCGGCTCGGTGGTAGCCAACGTGGCGGAGGACGCGGGGCTGGCCCCGGCGCAGCTCTCGGCTCGCCGCGCCCGCCTGGCCTCGGAGGACGGCCGGCAGCACTTTCGCTTAGAGCGCGGCACCGGCCGGCTGGTCGTGGCGGAGAGGCTGGACCGGGAGGAGCTGTGCGGGCAGGCCGCTACCTGCACGCTGCCCTTCGAGCTGGTGCTGGCCAACCCCCTGCAGTTCCTGCGGGTCGAGGTGACCGTGCAGGACATTAATGACCATGCGCCCGTTTTCCCGGAGGAACAAGTCACTTTTAAGATTCTGGAAACGAGCAACCCGCGGTCGCGTTTCCCGCTGGAGGGAGCTCGGGACCTGGATATTGGCAGCAACAGCATCCAGACTTACAGCATCTCTCCTGAGAATGAGTACTTTAGTGTCTCCTTTGGGACTCGGAGTAATGGTGACAAATATGTGGAACTAGTCTTGCAAAAACCACTAGACAGAGAGGAACAGGCAGACATGCATTTCACTGTCATTGCCATGGATGGAGGTGTTCTGCCCAGGAGTGGGACCACACAAATCCATATTGTAGTTCTAGATGTAAATGACAATGCACCAGTCTTCACACAGGATCGGTATGTTGGCCATATTTTGGAAAATGCACCAGAGGGTTCTGTGGTTCTCAGAGTGGTGGCAACCGATGAGGATGCAGGACATAATGGGGACATCACCTATCAGTTCAGCCAAGCAGTGGGCCAGATTCCTTTGGGATTTGTGATTGACCCCATCAGTGGTGAAATTAAACTCACAAAGTCTTTGGACTTTGAGGCTGCAGAGAAATATGAGCTCAGCGTACGAGCCACTGATGGTGGTGGCCTGTCAGCAATCTGCAAGGTGTTGGTGGAGGTGGTGGATGTGAATGACAATGCTCCAGAACTGGTGGTCAGTTCCTTCAGCAGCCCCCTCCCTGAGAATGCATTACCTGGGACAGTGGTCGCCCTCTTTAATGTCAAGGATAGAGATTCTGGAGCCAATGGGAAGGTCTCCTGTACCCTTGAGGACCAGCTGTCATTCTCCCTGCGTCTGGCCTATAAGAATTACTATGAGCTGGTGACTGTGAGCACGCTGGACCGGGAAGAGACAGCACAGTACATCCTCATTGTCACAGCAGCAGACGCGGGGTCACCTCCTCTCACAACCACCCAGACCTTCACAGTGGACATCTCTGATGTGAATGACAATGCACCTGTCTTCAGCCAGACATCGTACACCATGTATGTGCGTGAGAATAATGTCCCCACGGTGCTTGTTGGAGCTGTCAGCGCTGCAGATGCTGACACAGGGTCGAATGCCAAGGTGACCTATTCCCTGGTACCAGCCCACCCCACAGAGCAGCCTCCCTGCTCCTGCATCTCTGTGAACTCTGAGAATGGGGATGTGTTTGTGTTGCGGCCTCTGGACTATGAGCGGGTGAAGCAAATCGAGGTCTTGGTGAGTGCTTCTGATGTGGGGTCTCCTGCCCTCAGTGCTAATGTCACTGTCCGCCTTGTTGTGGTGGATGAGAATGACAATGCACCACTGGTGCTGTACCCCTCGCAGGACAGCAACCCACCATCCACTGAGCTGGTGCCCATGTCAGCTGAGGCAGGGTACCTTGTCACCAAAGTGGTGGCTGTTGATGCTGACTCTGGGCAGAACTCGTGGCTCTCGTACCACCCGCTGAGGGCCACTGACCCTGGGCTGTTTGTGGTGGGTGCCCAAAGTGGGGAGGTGCGGCTGAGGAGGCCCGTGACAGAGAGAGATGCTGTGAAGCAGAAGCTTGTTGTTCTGGTGCGAGACAACGGGCAACCACCACTGTCAGCCACAGCGTCACTGAGCGCGCTTCTGCTCCATGACTTCTCAGATGTGCGCATAACGCACAGCAGCCAGGCCACAGAGGATAAGGGGGATTCCCTGACAATGTATTTAATAATTTCATTGGTCTTTGTCTCACTCCTGTTCCTCGCTTCCATGGCTGCCTTTGTCACTCACAAGGTTTGCAAGAGAAAGGAGTTGAAGGGTGGGCATGTTCTTTATGGTGCCAGCAACTTGCAGAGCAGCCTGGCTGATGCAGTTGCTGCAGGGACCCTGCCCCACCCCTATTGCTATGAGATCAGCCTCACAACAGGCTCAGGCAACAGTGAGTTCAAGTTCCTGAAGCCCATCCTCCCCAGCCTGCCACCACAGCACTGCACCACGGGTAGAGGCACAGATGAGCAGGATTTCACCTGTGGCCCTGTTACCATAGAGGGCATGACACCAAACAACGCAGGGACACTCTCTGAGGAGCAGTTGAATAGTCTTTCCTTTAACTAGTGTGAGTCTTTCCTTTAACTAGGCAGAGGCTTCATGTCTTGTGATAGGAAGAGATATGGGCTACATGTAGTGATGATTCCTTCCAAGTTAATCTGCATTATCATTTGGCAGCATTGTTTCCCTTCAAATTTTTAGTTATATGCAATCTTGTCTCCCCCTTGCAAAATGAGCCTAAAGGCTTTGTCAGACAGTTCATAATGTCTGTCAGCTCTGTTACAGCCATTTATGAAATGCTTTAAGAGTCAGGTGAGTTCCAGGGACCCCAGCGAAGTTCTTGTCACTTTTCCTGTTAGGCAAGACCATGGCCCTCTTCTTGTCTGCTGTAATGCAATGGCCTGGTCTGGCAGACAAATCACTTGCTCTCTGAATTGCACGTACTCCTTGTCCTGTTCCGGAGAGCAAGGAAGTTGTGATTTCTGTGTTACAATGTGGTGCACTCATGGGGCTTTTTCTGATTTGGGTTCTGGATGTCTCTGTTTCTGACATGTGTGGGGTTTTTGTGTTTTGCCTTCTGGTCACTATATCTGTCCATACAGCCATTCTGTGTCTGCATATGCTCTCCTAGTGCTTCCCAGTGCAGCAGGGAGTTGCTCACATCCAGCCTTTGTGTTTCATGCAATTCCAGCTCATCAGGGAAGAAAGATATTTTGGCCCGTGGAGAACAACCATCTCATCTTCTGTAGGGGAGAACATCAAAATGCAGATGAGATTTTCCTTTGCTGCATGAGAGAGAGGTGGGTGGAAGGGCTTTCTCCCTGGGATTACCTTGAAATTATAGCAGAACAAACAATGTTGGCATAGACTGTAACTGTACAGAGTTGTGAAAACACATTCTTTGTCTTTGAGTGCGCTATAAGGAAACTCCACAACTCATTTTAAAGGACCTTATCTCAAGGTAGATTTGAGATAAACTTAGAAAGAGCCATTAATTTGGTCTCATCATTGTTTTTCCTGGATTCAGAGTCTTCTTGATGGGAGTAAAAAGCTGTTCTGAGATGATTTTCCGGGTTTGTGTAGAGCTTTTGCATCCTCTTTTTTTGTCCTCACCCCTTCTGCTCTGTGAACTGCCTTGAGCATTATCTTACCTATTCCTCTTAAGGAGGACTGTCACCCCATCTATAATAGCAGATGGTTTGAGTGAAGGCAGTGTGGCACAGAATGTTTGGAAACCCCTCTTACTGTCTTGTGCTTCATTTATAAACTCTGGTGTTGTGAATTGTGTTGCATTTGTGTGTAAAAGTGAAATAAAAATGACACCCACTTGAGTTGAAAAAATAGTCTTTGTAGAGATGTTCTTTCTGGGCGAGCTCTGTCAAAGTTGTCAACAGGCTCTGAGGTTTTTTTCTTTTTTCTTTGTCTTCCACTGAGGTGAATATGAGTGGGTAATTTTCTGTAGTTTGGAGATACAAAAGTAGAGCACTCAGGAAAATTGTTGGGAGGAGGGAATTGCTGGCAGGCTTCTCTGGGTCTTCGAAGCACTGAGCTACTGGCTGCAAACTCAAGCAGTGAATGATCAGCTATCCAGTTACCCTGAGTACAATCATATAATCATTTAGGTTGGAGAAAGTTAATGAGACCACCAAGTCCAGCTGTTAACCTAGCACTACCAAGTCCACCACTAAGCCATGTCCCTGAGCACCATGTCCTTGCATGGCAACTCAAAGACTTCCCTGGAAAGCCTGTGCCACTGCTTGACAATACTTTCAGTGAATAATTTTTTGCTCAAATCCAATCTAAATCTCCCCTGGCACAACTCGAAGCCATTTTTTCTCATCCTATCACTTGTTACTTGGGAAAAGAGACTGACACCGACCTAACTCGAACCTCCTTTCAGCACGTCTGTGCTGTCTCATGCTTGTTGTTCTGCAGAAATTTTGTAGCAGAACAATAAACTCAAGTCTGAGGAATGTGCAGGCAGCTCTGCTGTGGTAGAGGTGAGAAAGCCACATACGAGCAAAAAAAAATCTGCATGCAAAGTTGTTTTACTGTGGCAGCAGAAATGATGAAGAGAATTGCTTTCCTGCAGGAAAGTGCTATAATAGCTTGAAAAACTGAAATGGGTGCATTCATTCTTCTCTATGACTGGGGTCCGCATGGCACGCTCTGTGCTGCTCCTCTGCTCAGGGTTCTCCTCATCTGGTGGGAGGCAGGCTTATCTCTGCTCATTTATTCCAAGAGTGTGAGCTATGAGGGACTGAATTGTGAATGACACTTAGAGAGTTGCGTCTTTCTTACTGCCATGAGGAGGAACAAGCAGCTCCTCGTGTACAACTGCTGCCTGTCAGGTTGTTCCAGCTCGAGGGTTTGCGTATGGGTGGACGGCTGGGGGAGGGGCGGGTGCGGGGTGTGTCGTTGTCGTCCGTGTCGGTGGAGGCGGAGACGGGCGCGCTGCACGCGCTGCGCTCGTTCGACTACGAGGAGGTGCGCGAGGTGGGGCTGTGGGTGCGGGCGGAGGACGGCGGCGCGCCGGCGCTGAGCAGCAACGTGTCGGTGCGGCTGGTGATCGTGGACGAGAACGACAACGCGCCGCAGGTGCTGCTCCCGCCGGCGGCGCCGCTTGCGGCGGGCGCGGGCTGGGCGGGCGTGGAGCTGGCGCCGCGCTCGGCGGAGCCCGGGGCGCTGGTGGCCGAGGTGGTGGCGGTGGACGCGGACGCGGGGCGGAACGCGTGGCTGTCGTTCGAGCTGGCCAAGGCGATGGAGCCGGGGCTGTTCTGCCTGTTGCTGCACAGCGGCGAGGTGCGCAAGGTGAGAGACGGGACTGACCTCGAGTCGCCCCGGCGAAGTGTCTTTGTGCTGCTGCGAGAGTGGGGGCGGCCGCCGCGCTCCGTCACCTGGCACCCTCAGCATCGCCCTGCTGCGGGGTTGAATCTTACTCCAGCTCGACCACGCTCCTGAGGGGAGGAGGCAGCAGTAGTCGTAGGTGGCCAAGGGAACCTGCGCACCCTCTACTTCATCGCCTTCCTTGGCTGCGACTCCGCGCTCTTAATCCTCTCCGTCGTCGCCTTTTCGGCGGCCAAGCTGAGTCAGGCTCTCTTCCAAGTACGGCTTTTGCCCTTCTCTACTCCGCTGCAGCGTTCACGGCGACTTCAAACCGACGGCGTAGACGGGGTAGGAACGGACAATCTGCCTCCGGCTTACCCCTAAGAAGCGTTCCTGACCAGCAGCTGGAGTGGGAGCGAATTCCCGTTACTGAACACCGCTAAGGCAGGGACGGGCAAGGACGAAGAACCGCTGCACATCTTCAACCCGCTGACGAGAAGGAAACAGACCAAGGGAGAACAACGTTCCTCCCGCTCGGGCCACCGACCTCGCCGGCCGACAGAAGAGTCACTCTCGTCTCTCCGTCCCTGCGCTTCTCTCCCCAGCGCCCTAAGCGCCCGTCCTGCCGAGGGACCGCAGGCGGGCGAGGGACCGCAGCCGCCCGAGTACGCGCGGGTCCGTGGGTTGGTGAGAGGCGGCAGCGCGGGCAGCGGCAGGCGCAGTCTGGCGGCGGGCCGCAGGGTGGCGCTCCCGGCCAAGGCGTCGCCGAGCGGCTGCGAGCGGGGAGGCAGCCGAGCCCAGCCCGGCCCTGCCCAGCCCAGCCCGGCCGGGAAGCAGCGGCGGCGGCGAGCGGTGCCCCGTGCCTTACGCCGCCGGGACAAGGCAGCTGCGTTTAGGACCCCCCAGTAGGACTCGGCGAGAAAGAAAAGACGGAGAGAAGGAGGGAGGGCAGACGACCGCGTCCGCTGCGCTGCTGCCGGGCGCCGCTTTCCGCGGAGGACTGCGCGGACGATCCGCGAGACGGAGGCTGTCCCGAACCGGCCCGACATGGCGATCGCAAGGCAAGTGCTTTGTCTCTCTGCTTTCCTGTCCCTGCCGCACGTTCGCTCCCAGCCCCTGCGCTACTCCGTAGCCGAGGAGGGGGAGAGCGGCTCGGTGGTAGCCAACGTGGCGGAGGACGCGGGGCTGGCCCCGGCGCAGCTCTCGGCTCGCCGCGCCCGCCTGGCCTCGGAGGACGGCCGGCAGCACTTTCGCTTAGAGCGCGGCACCGGCCGGCTGGTCGTGGCGGAGAGGCTGGACCGGGAGGAGCTGTGCGGGCAGGCCGCTACCTGCACGCTGCCCTTCGAGCTGGTGCTGGCCAACCCCCTGCAGTTCTTGCGGGTCGAGGTGACCGTGGAGGACATTAATGACCATGCGCCCGTTTTCCCGGAGGAACACGTCACCGTTAAGATTCTGGAAACGAGCAACCCGGGTTCACGTTTCCCACTGGAGGGAGCTCGGGACCTGGATATTGGCAGCAACAGCATCCAGACTTACAGCATCTCTCCCGAGAACGAGTACTTTAGTGTCTTCTTTGGGAGTCACAGTGATTATGAGAAGTACGTGGAACTGGTCCTGGAAAAGCCGCTGGACAGAGAGGAGCAGGCAGATATGCGTTTCAGTCTCATTGCTATGGATGGCGGCTCTCCTCCCAGGAGTGGGACCATGGAAATCCACATTGTTGTTCTGGACGTAAATGACAACACTCCAGTCTTCACACAGACAGTGTACTTTGGGAAGGTTTTGGAAAACGCACCAGAGGGCTCTGTGGTTCTCAGAGTGGTGGCGACAGATGTGGATGTTGGACCTAATGGGGACATCTCCTATCAGTTCAGCCAAGCAGTGAGCCAGAGCCACTTCGCATTTTTGCTTGACCCTGTGAGTGGTGAAATTAAACTAAGAAAGCCTCTGGACTTTGAGTCTGCAGAGAAATATGAGTTTAGTGTGCGGGCCACAGATGGTGGTGGCCTGTCAGCAATCTGCAAGGTGTTGGTGGAGGTGGTCGATGTGAATGACAATGCACCCGAGCTCGTGGTCAGTTCCTTCAGCAGCCCCCTCCCTGAGAATGCATTACCCGGAACAGTGGTTGCCCTATTTAATGTCAAGGACAGGGATTCTGGAGCCAATGGGAAGATCTCCTGTGCCCTTGAGGACCAGCTGTCATTCTCCCTGCGTCCGGCCTATAAGAATTACTATGAGCTGGTGACTGTGAGCACATTGGACCGGGAAGAGACTGCACAGTACATCCTGAGTGTCACAGCAGCAGATGCGGGGTCACCTCCTCTCACAACCACCCAGACCTTCACAGTGGACATCTCTGATGTGAATGACAATGCACCTGTCTTCAACCAGACATCATACACCATGTATGTGCATGAGAATAATGTCCCCACGGTGCTTGTTGGAGCTGTCAGTGCTGCAGATGCTGACACAGGGTCGAATGCCAAGGTGACCTATTCCCTGGTACCAGCCCACCCCACAGAGCAGCCTCCCTGTTCCTGCATCTCTGTGAACTCTGAGAATGGGGATGTGTTTGTGTTGCGACCGCTGGACTATGAGCAGGTGAAGCAAATTGAAGTCTTAGTGCGTGCCTCTGATGCGGGGTCTCCTGCCCTCAGTGCCAATGTCACTGTCCGCCTTGTTGTGGTGGATGAGAATGACAATGCGCCACTGGTGCTGTACCCCTCACAGGACAGCAGCCCACCATCCAGTGAGCTGGTGCCCATGTCAGGTGAGGCAGGGTACCTTGTCACCAAAGTGGTGGCTGTTGATGCTGACTCGGGGCAGAACTCATGGCTCTCGTACCACCTGCTGAGGGCCACCGACCCTGGGCTGTTTGTGGTGAGTGCCCAAAGTGGGGAGGTGCGGCTGAGACGGCCTGTGACAGAGAGAGACCCCACGAAGCAGAAGCTTGTTGTTCTGGTGCGAGACAACGGGCAACCACCGCTGTCAGCCACAGTGTCACTGAGTGCACTCCTGCTCAGTGACTTCTCAGATGTGCGCATAACACACAGCAGCCTTGCCACAGAGGATGAGAGTGACTCCCTAACAATGTATTTAATAATTTCACTGGTCTTTGTCTCACTTCTCTTCTTCGCATCCATGGCAGCCTTTGTTCTTCGCAAGATGTGTAAGAGAAAGGAGCTGAAATGTGGGCATGTGCTTTATGGTGCTGGAAACTTACAGAGTGGCCTGGCTGATGCAGCAGCTGCAGGGACCCTGCCCCACCCCTATTGCTATGAGATCAGCCTCACAACAGGCTCAGGCAACAGCGAGTTCAAGTTCCTGAAGCCCATCCTCCCCAGCCTGCCACCACAGCACTGCACCATGGGCAGGGGAACTGATGATGAACAGGGTTTCACCTGTGGCCCTATCACCCTGGAGGACGTGGCACCAGACAACCCAGGGGTGCTCTGTGCAGATCAGTTCAATAGTCTTTCATTTAGTTAAATGTGGAGTCAGCTCAGCCAGGGGCTTCAGGCCTCATGATACGAAGGCATGTAGGCTACAACATGTGATAATGATTCCATCAGAGTAAATCTGCATTTGCAATTGGCAATATAGATTTCCCTCAAATCTTTATTCAGATTGAAGGTTTTCTTCCCCTCTAAAAAGAGAGAAAAGAAGCTAACAGCCCTGTTACCCTGGAAACAACGTGTTCCATTTCTGTTACAGCCTTTTCTGAAATTTTTCAGGAGTGGGGTTAGTTCCAGGGTCCCCCAGCTAAGTTCTTGTGTCACTTGCTGTTAGGCAAGACCATGGCCCTTTTTTTCTGTCCTGTAACACAATGGCACAGGCAGTCAAGTCACCTGCTCACTGAAATACACGTAGCCCTTCTCCTGGGTCAGGAGAGCAAGGAAGTTTTGTGTACTGTATTGCAATGTGGCACACACACAGGGCTCTTTCTGTTCCGCATTCTGGATGTTTCTGTGTCTGAGATGTGTGGGCTCTGTGTGTTTTGCCTTTTGGTCACTATGTCTGTTCATACAGCCATTTTGTGGCTGCATATGCTGCCGTAGTGCTGTCTGGTGAAGCAGTTAGCTGCTGACATCCAACCTGTCATGATGCAATGTAGATATCTTTACCCCTGCAGAATAGCAATCTCATCTTCTCTAGGGGAGAACAGCAGCATGCAGAATGAGACTTTGCTTTGGCACATGTGATAAACGTGCACAGACAGGCTGTCTGCTTGGGACTGGCTTGAAATTATAGCAACACCAACCATGTTGGTAGAGACTATAACTGTAAAGAGTTATGAAAACACTTTCATTGTCTTTGAGTGCATTGTAAGGAAACTCCACAAGTTGCTTCAAAGGACTTTGTCTGAAGGTAGAATCAAGATGAACTTAGAAAGGGGCCATTGATTTTGGTGTTGTCAGTGTTGTTCCCAAATTCAGTCAGTTCTTGATGGGAGTGGGAAACTGCACTGAGATGACTTTCTGGGTTTGTGTCACAGCATTTGCATTCTCCTTTTTGTCTGTACTGTTTCTACTCTAAGAACCATCTTTGAGCATGGTCTTATATATTTCACTTAAGAATGCCACCCCATGTATAATAACAGATTGTTTGAATGAAGAAAGTGTGGCACAGAACATCTGAAACCCTCGCGCTGTGTTGTGCTGCAGTCATAAACTGTGCCCTTCTGAACTGCAATAGAGTTATGTGTAAAAGTGAAATAGAAAGAATGCCCACTTGAGTTGTGAGAGTATACTTTATCACAGTATCACAGTATGTTTGGGATTGGAAGGGACCTCAAAAGATCATCTAGTCCAATCCCCCTGCCAGAGCAGGAACGCCTAGATGAGGTCACACAGGAACATGTCCAGGTGGGTTTTGAATGTCTCCAGGGAAGGAGACTCCACAACCCCCCTGGGCAGCCTGGGCCAGTGCTCTGTCACCCTCACTGAGAAGTTTCTTCTCAAATTTAAGTGGAACCTCTTGTGTTCCAGCTTGGTCCCATTACCCCTTGTCCTATCATTGTTTGCCACTGAGAAGAGCCTGGCTCCATCCTCATGGCACTCACCTTTTATATATTTATAGACATTAATAAGGTGCCCCCTTAGCCTCCTCTTCTCCAAACTAAAGAGCCCCAGCTCCCTCAGCCTTTCCTCATAAGGGAGATGCTCCACTCCCTTAATCATCTTTGTTGCCCTACGCTGGACTCTCTCCAGCAGTTCCCTGTCCTTCTGGAATGGAGGGGCCCAGAACTGGACACAATATTCCAGATGTTCTCATTGGAAAACCTCTGTCAAAGTTTTCAAGAGGCTGGGAGTTTTTTTCTCGTTTGGTCTCCTGGCTGAGGAAGGTGGGGTGGTTACATTTCTGCAGTTTGGAGATGCAGCCAATAGAGCATTGAGAAAAATTGTGGGGAGAAGGGAATTGCTGGTGAGCATCTATGGCTTTCCTAAACCCTGAACGTCTGGCTCTGACACTGAGGTGGAAATGATTGACTATCCAGTTAACCTGAGTGCAATCATAGAATCATTTTAGTTGGAAAAGGTCCCTGAGATGACCAAGTCCATCTGTTAACCTGAAGACTACCAAGTCCACCACTAAACCACGTCCCTGAGCACCGTGTCCAGGGATGGCAACTCAACCGCTTCCCTGGGCAGCCTGTGCCAATGCTTGACAATACTTCATGGGAATTAGGTCTTCTTAGCATCCAAATTTAAACTTCCCCTGGTGGAACTTGAGGGTATTTCCTCTCATGCTGTCACCTGTTCCTTGGGAAGAGACTGACACCCAGCTCCTTACAATCTCAAATCAGGTACAGACTTCAGATGTCCTGTACTGTGTTGTGCTGCAGAAATTTTGTAGCAGAACGATAAACTCAGCTCATTGTAAAAAGGAACATGCAGGGAACTCCCACCTGGTACTGGTGAGTCAGCCACCTGTGATAAAGAGATATGGGTTTTTTTTACTGTGACACTCAAAATAATTAAGAGAATTGTTTTCTTGCAAAGCAGCATTGTAATGTCTTGAATGCCTGAAAAGTGGGTGCTGATTCGTTTCTATGACCAGGGTCTGCATGTCACATTGTTTGTGGCTGGAGTCCTGTGTAATGCTCCTCTGCTCAGGGTTCTCCACATCTAAAGGGACGTCAGTTTTTCTGTGCTAATCTCTCCCAATGGTGTGAGGTATAATCGACAGAGTTGTGAATGAGACTTAATCAGCATGTGTCTCATAGTGAGATGACAAGGAACCAGCCCCTCCTGGTGTAAAACTGCTGCCTCTCGGATTCTTCCAGCTCGACAGTTCGTATGTGTCATGTAATTCATAACGAGATGGCTTATTACTATCTTTACCTTATGAGAGAGGGAGACTATTTTGTGCACTGGAGAGTCTGAACAAGCTGCTGAAGTTTCCCGAGGGGCTCGTTGGAGGTGCTGTTTAGGAAGCAATGCTGTTGGCAGGACTTGTCAGACTCTCCTGGATTCACGCACGTCCCTGATTCTGTAAGCATTGTTGTCAGGGATGCAGGCAAGCGTGGGGCTGCAGCAGGCGCTCTTGGCTGAGCAGGAGTGGGAGGGCGGCGAGGCAGTGGCCGCTGCCCAGTGCCAGATCGCAGCAGTTGCTCTCGGCGGAAGCGAGTATCGCTCCCATTTCGTTTGCAGAAGTCCGTCGCGGAGTGTTACTGCCTGGTGATGCCGAGGAAACGGACAGGGAGGAACTGTCGAATAACAACGTGACGGTGCGGGCGGCGGACGGCGAGTCTCCGGCGCTGTGGAGCAGCGCGGTGCTGTGGAGCAGCGCGGTGCTGTGGCTGCGGGTGCTGGACGTGAACGACAACGCGCCGGTGTTCGCGGAGGCGCTACAGCGCCCGTCTGCCCGAGAACAACGCGGCGGGCGCGCTGGTGCGGCTGGCTCGTTGGACTACGAGGAGGTGCGCGAGGTGGGGCTGTGGGTGCGGGCGGAGGACGGCGGCGCGCCGGCGCTGAGCAGCAACGTGTCGGTGCGGCTGGTGATCGTGGGCGAGAACGACAACGCGCCGCAGGTGCTGTACCTGCTGCCAGTACCGGTTATGCTGGTGCGAGAGCGCGGGCAGCAGCAGCGCTCCGACACTGCTTCTCCGGCATCACACTGGTTTCTGCAGCTCGGATACGCTCCTGAGCGGAGGACGAAACAGTAGCCGCTGGCGTCCAGCGCTGTGTCTGGGCGAAAATTAGAAGAATCGCTGTACATGTCGCAGCCCGCTGTCGACAGGGAAAGAGACCCACGGAGCTCAACCCGTCGTCCCTCTTAGCCGTTTGTATAGCCGGCCGGGAGGCGCGTTCACGCCTAAGTCTTGCCTCCCTTCCCGTTCCTCAGGCTGAGACCCTGAATCAATGTCTCGCTGATCCCTTCCGTTCCCTCCGTGCTGCCCCGGCAGAGGACCTTGCCTGGTTTCCCCAGCCGGGGAAGGCGGCTCCGTCCCTCCGGGCTCAGCCTTCGTCTTACCGTCAGAAACACCTTGCGTTTGTCGTGCAGAAAGGATTGGCCGGGTGCTGCATAGAGAGGGGACTGACGTGGGGCAGGTGCCGGCGCTGCCCATGTGCTCGGGCTGACGCGGCAGCCCCGCAGAACTCTCGTGTCTCCGTCCTTGCGAGTGTGTAGAAAGACACTGAATGGCCGGGCGCTGCACAGGACGGGGGAAGACGGGGGCAGGTACCAGCGCTGCCCGTGCGCTCGGGCCGACGCGGCGGCTGCGCAAAGCTCTTGTCTCTCCGTCCCTGAGCTTCCCTCCCCGGCGCGCTGTTCGCCTGTCCTTCCGCGGGACCCCAGGCGGACGAACGACCGCAGCCGCGCAAGTGCGCGCGGGTCCGTGTGCCGGTGCGAGGCGGCAGCGCAGGCGGCGGCGGGCGCAGTCTCGCGGCGGGCCGCAGGGTGGCGCTCCCGGCCAAGACGTCGCCGAGCGGCCGCCAGCGCAGAGGCGGCCGAGCCAGATCCGTCCCTGCCCAGCCCAGCCCGGCCGGGCAGCAGCGGCGGCGAATGGAGGTGTGCGGCGTACTGTGCCACCCGCTGCCAGACCGTGGCAGCCGCTCTCCGGGTCGCTAGCCGGAGTCTGTGAGAAAGAAAGAGGGAGAGAGGGAGAGAAAGTGACCGCGCCCGCCGCGCTGCTGCCGGGCGCCGCTTTCCTCGGAGGACTGCGCGGACGATCCGCGAGACGGAGGCTGTCCCGGACCGGCCCGACATGGCGATCGCAAGGCAAGTGCTTTGTCTCTCTGCTTTCCTGTCTCTGCCGCACGTTCGCTCCCAGCCCCTGCGCTACTCCGTAGCCGAGGAGGGGGAGAGCGGCTCGGTGGTAGCCAACGTGGCGGAGGACGCGGGGCTGGCCCCGGCGCAGCTCTCGGCTCGCCGCGCCCGCCTGGCCTCGGAGGACGGCCGGCAGCACTTTCGCTTAGAGCGCGGCACCGGCCGCCTGGTCGTGGCGGAGAGGCTGGACCGGGAGGAGCTGTGCGGGCAGGCCGCTACCTGCACGCTGCCCTTCGAGCTCGTGTTGGCCAACCCCCTGCAGTTCTTGCGGGTCGAGGTGGCCGTGGAGGACATTAATGACCATGCGCCCGTTTTCCCGGAAGAACAAGTCACTTTTACGATTCCTGAAACGAGCAACCTGGGCTCGCGTTTCCAACTGGTAGGGGCTCAGGACCTGGATATTGGCAGCAACAGCATCCAGGCTTACAGCATCTCTCCCGAGAATGAGTACTTTAGTGTCTCCTTTGGAATTCAGAGTGGGGGTGAGAAGTATATTGAACTGGTCTTGGAAAAGCCGCTAGACAGAGAGGGGCAGGCAGACATGCATTTCACTGTCATTGCCATGGATGGGGGCTCTCCGCCCAGGAGTGGGACCACTGAAATCCTCATTATTGTTCTGGATGTAAATGACAATGCTCCAGTCTTCACACAGAAAGTGTACATTGCGAAGGTTTTGGAAAATGTGCCAGAGGGCTCTGTGGTTCTCAGTGTGGTGGCAACTGATCTGGATGCAGGACCTAATGGGGACATCTCCTATCAGTTCATCCCAGCGCTGGGCCAGAGTGACTCGGCATTTGTGATTGACCCTGTCAGTGGTGAAATTAGACTCTCAAAGCCTCTGGACTTCGAGGCAACAGAGAATCATGAGCTCACCGTGCAAGCCAGGGATGGTGGTGGCTTGTCAGCAATCTGCAAGGTGTTGGTGGAGGTGGTGGATGTGAATGACAATGCACCTGAGCTTGTGGTCAGTTCCTTCAGCAGCCCCCTCCCTGAAAACGCATTACCTGGGACAGTGTTCGCCCTCTTTGCTGTCAGGGACAGGGATTCTGGAGCCAATGGAAAGACCTCCTGTGCCCTTGAGGATCAGCTGTTGTTCTCTCTGCGTCCGGCCTATAAGAATTACTATGAGCTGGTGACTGTGAGCACGTTGGACCGGGAGGAGACTGCACAGTACATCCTGAGTGTCACAGCAGCAGATGCGGGGTCACCTCCTCTCACAACCACCCAGACCTTCACAGTGGACATCTCTGATGTGAATGACAATGCACCTGTCTTCAACCAGACATCATACACCATGTATGTGCGCGAGAATAATGTCCCCACGGTGCTTGTTGGAGTTGTCAGTGCTGCAGATGCTGACACAGGGTCGAATGCCAAGGTGACCTATTCCCTGTTACCAGCCCACCCCACAGAGCAGCCTCCCTGCTCCTGCATCTCTGTGAACTCTGAGAATGGGGATGTGTTTGTGCTGCGGCCTCTGGACTATGAGCAGATTAGGCAGGTTGAGGTCTTGGTGAGTGCTTCTGACACAGGGTCTCCTGTCCTCAGTGCCAACGTCACTGTCCGCCTTGTTGTGGTGGATGAGAATGACAATGCGCCACTGGTGCTGTACCCCTCACAGGACAGCAGCCCACCTTCCAGTGAGCTGGTGCCCATGTCAGCTGAGGCTGGGTACCTGGTCACCAAAGTGGTGGCTGTCGATGCCGACTCAGGGCAGAACTCGTGGCTCTCATACCATCTGCTGAAGGCCACTGACCCCGGGCTGTTTGTGGTGGGTGCCCAAAGTGGGGAGGTGCGGCTGAGGAGACCTGTGACGGAGAGAGATGCTGTGAAGCAGAAGCTTGTTGTTCTGGTGCGAGACAATGGGCAACCGCCGCTGTCAGCCACAGCGTCACTGAGCGCGCTCCTGCTCAGTGACTTCTCAGACGTGCGCATAACGCACAGCAGCCTGGCCACAGAGGATGATGGTGACTCCTTGACAATGTATTTAATCATTTCATTGGTCTTTGTCTCACTCCTCTTCCTCACATCCGTGGCAGCCTTAATTGCTCGCAAGGTGTGCATGAGAAGGGAGATCAAGGGTGGGCACGTGCTCTACGGTGCTGGCACCTTGCAGGGCGGCCTGGCCGATGTGGCTGCTGCAGGGACCCTGCCCCACCCCTATTGCTATGAGATCAGCCTCACAACAGGCTCGGGCAACAGCGAGTTCAAGTTCCTGAAGCCCATCCTCCCCAGCCTGCCACCACAGCACTGCACCATGGGCAGGGGCACTGATGGTGAACAGGATTTCCCCAGTTGCCCTATCACTATGGAGGACGTGGCACCAGACAACACAGGAATTCTTTCTGCGGAGCAGTTCAATAATCTTTCGTTTAAGTAGTGTGGAGTCAGCACAGCCAGAAGTTTCAGGCCTCATGAGTGGAAAGGATGTGGGTTCCAACATGTGGCAATGTTTCCTCCAGAGTAAATCTGCATTTGCAATTTGCAACATTGATTTCCCTCAGATTTTTAGTCAGGTGAAAACTTGTTTCCCCCTCAGAAGAAGAAACAGAATCATATAAAGGCTCCCTCAGATAGTTAATAGTATGTTCCAGTTCTCTTGGAGCCATTTCTGAAGTATTTCAAGAGTGAAGTTAGTTCCAGGCCCCCAGCTGAGTTCTTGGTTTTCTGTTAGGCAAGACAGTGGCCCTCTTCTGTGCTGTAAGACTATGGCACAGTCATGCAGACCAATTACCTGCTCACTGAAATACAGGTAGTCCTTCTGCTGGATTAAGAGAGCAAGGAAGTTGTGAGTATTGTGTTACAATATAAGTCAAGCACGGGGCTCTTTCTACTCTGGGTTCTGGATGTTTTTGTCTCTGGGATGTATGGCCTGTGTGTTTCACCTTCTGGTCACTATGTCTGTCTGTACAGATTTTGTGTGTCTGCATACGCTGCCCTACGGCTGTCTGTTGAAGCAGGGGGTTGCTCGCATTGAACCACTCTGATGCACAGAGTTCCAGCTCATCACGCAAGAAAGGTATTCTGCTGCATGTAAAAGAGCAGTCCCAGCTTCTCCAGGGGAGAGCAGCACCATGCACAATTAGACTTTGCTTTGGCACATTAAAGGGCAGTGCACAGGAGAGCTTTCTTCTTGTGATTGCCTTGAAATTGCAGCAGCAGGAACAATGTTGGTATAGACTGTAACTGTACAGAATTGTGAAGAACCATTCTTTGTCTCTGAGTACATTGTAAGGAAACTCCATGAGTCACCTCAAAGGAGTTTGTCCGAAGGTAGAATCAGATGAACTTGGAAAGGGTCATTGAGTTTGGTCCTGTCATTGTTGTTGCAGAATTCAGAGTCTTCTTGATGGGACTGGAAAGGTATCTTGAGATGATTTGCAGGGTTTGTGCAGAGCTTTTGTATTCACCTTTTGCCCTTTCTCCTTTGTGTACCATGTTTGACCTCTTCCTCTTAAGAAGGACTGTCATCCCACGTACAGTAACGGATTGTGTGAATGAAGGCAGTGTGACAGAATTTTTAGAAACCCTCAAGCTATCTTGTCTTACAATTATAAACTGTACCATCGTGAACTGCAATATATTTATGTCTAAAACATAAATGAAAAGAACAATGTTGGCATAGACTGTAACTGTACAGTTGTAAAAACACATTGATTGTCTTTGAGTGCATTGTAAGGAAACTCCTGAATTCACTTCCAAGGAGTTTGTCTAAAGGTAGAATTGATATGAACTTGGAAGTGGGCTATTGTGTTTGATCTTGTCATTGTTGTTGCCAAATTCAGAGACTTTTGCTGAGAGTGGAAAGATGTCCTGAGATAATTTTCTAGGTTTTTGTAGAGCTTTTGCATTCTCACTTTCGCCCTTTCTCGTTCTGCTTAGTGAATTGTATTTGAGCATTTCCTGGCCTATTCTTCATAAGAAGGACTGTCAACCCATGTATAATAACAGACTGTTCGAATGAATGCAGTGTGGCATGGAATATTTAGAAACACTCTGGCTGTGTTGTGCTGTTTTTATGTACTGCACCACTGTTAACCACGGTAGAGTTGTGTGTAAAAGTGAAATAAAGAGAACCCCTCAATGCCTTGTGTGGAGACAGTATTTGTAGAGATGTTCTTTTTGGGAAAGCTTTCAGGAGGCTGGATTTTTTTTCTCATTTTGTTCCCTTACTGAGGTAAGGTTGAGCAGGTACATTTCTGCAGTTTGGAGATGCAGCTGATAGAACATTCTGGAAAATCACAGGGGAAGGGAATTGCTGGCAGCTGTCTACAGGTCTTCAGAGCACTGAGCTTCTGGCTGTGACAGGACCCAGTTCGATCCAGATCAGGGGAAATACACCACTGCCCTAAGACTGACCCTGAGTGTGCAAAAGCCTCGTCCAAGCAATGAGGTGTTGGGAGTGACCTTTCCAACTCTCTGGACAGCTGAAGCTGCAGATGTGAACTGGGAGGTGTGTGAACATACAGTGTTTGTGACACTAAATGTGTAGGAGTTTCAGAAGATGGATGGCAGATGGACAGCACACTTCTTCCTTTGGGCAGTATTTGGGGGACTGCCAGGAAGTGAGCATTTGGTGGTTGAAAACAGCTACCAGGGAGAGGCTTTGCTCTCAGGAAATGCAGAGGACTACAGCTGTCCCTTCCACAAGCCCTGATGAAAAGTTAAGTCCTGAAGACAGACATCTTAAGTGCTGCTGACCACAAGATGATTGCATATGAAGAAGCGAATGGATCACTATCCACCTAACCTCAGTAGAATCATAGGATCATTTCAGTTGGAAAAGATCCTTGAGACAATTGAGTTCAACTGTAAAGAGAGAACTACCAAGTCCATCACTAAACCATGTCCCTGAGTGCTACATCAAGGGATGATGACTCAACTGCTTCCCAGGGGAGCTTGTTCCAGTGCTTGGCAATCCTTTTGCTGAAGAAATTTTTCTTATAATCCAATTTAAACTTCTTCTGGCGCTACTTAAGCAAATTTACTCTTGTTCTATCACTTGCTACTTGGGAAGAGACTGACATCTCTGTGCCTTTCAGGCACAGGCCTGTGCTGTGCTGTCCTGTACTTTGTTGTGCTGCACAAATCCTGTGGTGGAAGGATAAACTCAACTCATTGTAACTGAGGAATGTGCAAGCATCTCCCACATGGTGCTGGTGAGAAAGCCCTTTGCAAGCAAAATGTCCACATGGGAACTTCTTTTACTGTGACATCAAAAATGAGAATCTCTTTCTTGCAGAGAAGTCCTAAAATGGCTTGAATGACTGAAATGGGGGCACTCTTTCTTTTTTATGACAAGGGTCTGCATCTAGATCATTGATGATAATATTAAACAGACCTGGGCCTAGACCTGTACCCTGAGGAATAGCTGTGGTGACTGGTCACCAGTGAGGTGTCACCCCATTCATTTCAGCTATTTGAACTCTACACTTCAGCCACTTCTTCACCCAGTGCACTGTGAACCCGCTCATCTCACAGTTAGACAATGTGTTCAGAAGGATGCTGTGAGCCTTACTAAAATCCAGGAAAACTACAGCCACTGCCTTCATCCATGAGGCAGGTGACCTTATAATAGACAGATGTCAAATTAAACAGGAGTTTCCCTCGGTGAGCCCATGTTGACTGTGCCTGATTATTGTGTTGTTCTTTAAATGTTCTTTGATTAGTACCCACTATGATTTTCACCATAATTTTTCCAATAACTAAGGTTAGACAAACAGGTCTGTAGTTTCCTGGGTCTGTCCTCACGTCTTTCTTGTAAATTGGAAGGACACTGGCCAACTTCCAGTCAGCAGGGATGTCTGCAGACTCCCAAGACCTTTGGCAGATGATCAAGAGGGGTCCTCCTGTAAAATCCACCAGCTCTTTCAGTACTCTGGGATGAATCCCATCAGCCCCATGGACTTGTGAATATTCAGCTGATAGAGCTGGTCATTTACAACTTCAGTGTCCACCAATTCAAAGTCACTGTTCCCAAACTTGTGGTCCTCTGACTCAGTGGATGGGACAGCACAAGGTCTATCAGTATAATTGAAGCCTGAGGCAAGAAAAGCCTTTAGTGCCTCCACTTCTTCTTCATCCCTGTTATTCAAGTGACCAGCTTCAACAACTATCAATCCAGTGTTTTCTTTGGACCTCCTCTTGCTATTAATGTACTTTAAAAACCCTTTCTTGTTGTCCAACACACCACTGGCCAGTTTCATCTCTACTGATCTCTGGCCTTTCATCTCTTTTCCCTGCATAAGGGTACTGAACTATGCAATCTTCCTGCAAAGCCTGACCTTGCTTCCAGAGATGATACAATTGCTTTTTCCTCATGAGCTCTGTGAGTTCCCTGTTTTGCCAAGCTGCTCTTCTGTCCCACTTGTTAAATTTTGATGTAGTGGAATTGCCTGCTAAAAGCCCTTAACTGTACAGAGTTTTGAAAATCTGAAAAAGGGATCACTGATTTTGGTCTTATCATTTTTGCTCCCAAATTCAGACGCTTCTTGATGGGAGTGGAAAATTGTCCTGAGATGATTTTCTGAGTTTGTGTCAGAACATTTGCATTCTCCTTTTTGCCTGTACTACTTCTACTCTAAGAACCATCTTTGAGCATGGTCTTACATATTTCACTTAAGAATGACTGTCAACCCATGCAGATTGTTTGAATGAAGGCAGTGTGGCACAGGACATCTGAAACCTTCGCGCTATGTTGTGCTGCAGTCACAAACTGTGCCCTTCCGAACTGCAGTAGTGTTATGTGTAAAAGGGAAATAAAAATAATGCCTACTTGAATTGAGAAAGTAGTCTTTGTAGAAATGTTCTTATTGGGAAATCCCTGTCAAAGTTTTGGGAGTTTTTTGGAGATTTTTTTCTCATTTGGTCCCCTGCCTGAGGAAGGTGGAATGGTTATATTTCTGCAGTTTGGAGATGCAGCCAATAGAGCATTGAGAAAAATTGTGGGGAGGAGAGAAGTGCTGGCAGGTGTCTATGGCTCTCCTAAACCCCGAACTTCTGGCCATGACATCGAGATGTAAATGACTGACTATAGACTTAATCTGAGTAGAATTATAGAATAATTTCAATTGGAACAGGTCTCTGTTCAGGAACAGGTCCCAAGTCCAACTGTTAACCTTAAGACTACCAAGTCCACCAGTAAACCATATCGTTGAGCACCACGTCCTGGGGTGGCAACTTCCCTGGGCAGCCTTTGCCAATGCTTGACAATACTTCACGTGGATGAAGTTTTCCTAGCACCCGATCTAAACTTCCCCCAGTGCAGCTTGAGGCTAATTCCTGTCATGCTATCACCTGTTCCTTGGGAAGAGACTGACACCCAGCTCCTTACAATCTCCATTCAGCCACAGGCCTGAGATGTCCTGTACCGTGTTGTGCTGCAGAAATTTTGTAGCAGAATGATAAACTCAGCTCATTGTAAACAAGGAACATGCAGGGAGCTCCCACTTTGGACTGGTGAGTCAACCACCTGTGATAAAGAGATTTTTTTTTTTTTTTTTTTACTGTGACACTCAAAATAATTAAGAGAATTATTTTCTTGCAAAGAAGCATTGTAATGTCTTGAATGCCTGAAAAGTGGGTGCTGATTCGTTTCTATGACCAGGATCTGCATGTCACATTGTTGGTGGCTGAAGTCTGTGTAATGCTCCTCTGCTCAGGGTTCTCCACATCTAAAAGGAAGTAGATTTATCTGTGCTAATCTGTCCCAATGGTGTGAGGTATAATCGACACAGTTGTGAATGAGACTAAATGAGCACTTGTCTCTCAGTGAGATGAAAGGAACCAGGCTCTCCTGATGTAAGACTGCTGGCCTTTTGGGATGATCCAGTTTGACGGTTCGTGTGTCTCATGCAGTTCATGACCCGATGGCTTATTCCTGTTTCTACCCCAAGAGAGGGAGGAGACTATTTTGTGCACTGGGTGGCCTGAACAAGCTTCTGAGGTTTCCCGAGGTGCTCGTCGGAAGTGCCGTTGAGGAAGCAATGGGAATGGCAGGGCTTGTCAGAGAGACTCCTGGATTCACGCATGTCCCTGATGGTGTAAGCACTTTTGTCAGGGATGCTGGCAAACGCAGGCATGCAGCAAGCGCTGTTGGCAGAACAGGCGGCGATGCAGTGGCCGCTGCCCAGCGCCAGAGCGCAGAAGGTGCTATCGGCAGATGAGTGTTTTCACCGTTCGGTCTAGAGAAGTCCTTCGAGTACTGTTATCGTGTGGTGACGGCGAGAGAGCTGGACCGGGAGGAACTTTCTTAGAACAACGTGACGGTGAGGACGGCGGGTCGCCGGCGCTGTGGAGCAGCGCAGTGCTGTGGCTGCGGGTGCTGGACGTGAACGACAACGCGCCGGTGTTCGCGGAGGCGCTACAGCGCCCGTGTGCCCGAGAACAACGCGGCGCGCGCGCTGGTGCGGCTGGTGCGGAGGGTGCGGGCGTGGGACGCGGACTGGGGGCAGAACGCGCGCGTGCGGTACCGGCTGGGGGAGGGGCGTGTGCGGGGCGCGCCGCTGTCGTCGTACGTGTCGGTGGAGGCGGAGACGGGCGCGCTGTACGCGCTGCGCTCGTTCGACTACGAGGAGGTGCGCGAGGTGGGGCTGTGGGTGCGGGCGGAGGACGGCGGCGCGCCGGCGCTGAGCAGCAACGTGTCGGTGCGGCTGGTGATCGTGGACGAGAACGACAACGCGCCGCAGGTGCTGTACCCGCCGGCGACGCCGTTTATGCTGGTGCGAGAGCGCGGGCAGCAGCCGCGTTCCGACACTGCTTCTCTGGCATCACGCTGCTTCTTCTAGCTCAGCTACCCTCCCAAGCAGAGGACGAAGCAGTAACCGCTGGCGTCCAGTGGGACCTGCTCACCACCTACCTCATCACCTCCCTGCGCTACGTCTCGTTCTGGGCTTTTCCTCCTCTCCGTCCTCGCCAGTTCTTCAGCCAAGCTCTGCTATGCTCGTCTCCGGCACGCCTCTCGCATCGATTTCGAAACCGACAGTGTGGATAGGGCAGCAACGGGCACCCTGGAGCCGGCTTACCACTAGGAATAGCGTATGAACAGCGCCTCGGTCAGGAGCCAATACTCGTTCCTCAGCAGCGCTGAGTCGCCGCGGGCAAGGACTAAGAATCGCTGTGCACGTCGCAGCCCGTAGGCCACAGGGAAACCGATCCAGGGAGCTCAGACCCTCTTTCCAATCAGCCGATTGACTATCCGGCCGTCAGGCACGTCCACGCCTGAGTCTTCCTGGGACCAGCCTCCATTCACCTTCCTCAGCCTGAGACTCCTGAGTTCATGTCGCGCCAAGACCTTACGTTCCCTGCTTGCTGCCCCGGCGGAAGCCCTTGCCCGGTTTCTGCGACCGGGTTAAGAGGCTCCGTCCCTACGGGTGCAGCCTCCGCCGGACGGTGTCCGTGGTTAACACCCTGTATTTGCTTGTCTCTCTGTTTCTCCAAGCTTACGGATTGGCAACCCTGAAACCAGGCGCGCACACCTATTCGCGTGCGCTGAGCAGCGAAGACAGGGGGAAGAGCGGGGAGGAAAGTGGCGGAGCGGCCCGTGCTCTCGGGTTGAGGCGGCGGACCCGCAGCAGTCTCGTCACTCCGTTCCTGCGCTTCCTTCCGCGGCGCGGTGTGCGGGTCCCAGGCGGGCGAGCGGCCGCAGCCGCGCGAGTGCATACGGGTCCGTGTGCCAGTGCGAGGCGGCGGCGCGGGCAGCGGCGGGCGCAGTCTGGCGGCGGGCCGCGGGGTGGCGCTCCTGGCCAAGGCGTCGCCGAGCGGCTGCGAGCGGGTTGGCTGCCGAGCCCAGCCCGGCCCTGCCCAGCCGAGCCCAGCCCGGCCGTGCAGAAGCGACGGGGGAGATCGGCAGTGAGCGGTGCCCCGTGCCATCCGCTGCCGGACCGCGGCAGCCGCTCTTCGGACCGCGCAGCCGGACTCGGCGAGAAGCAGGAGGGAGGGAGGGCGGGCGGCCGTCAGCCGCTGCGCCGCGCGGCGTTGCTGCCGGGCGCCTCTTTTCGCGGAGGAGTACGCGGACGATCCGCGAGACGGAGGCTGTCCCGGACCGGCCCGACATGGCGATCGCAAGGCAAGTGCTTTGTCTCTCTGCTTTCCTGTCCCTGACGCACGTTCGCTCGCAGCCCCTGCGCTACTCCGTAGCCGAGGAGGGGGAGAGCGGCTCGGTGGTAGCCAACGTGGCGGAGGACGCGGGGCTGGCCCCGGCGCAGCTCTCGGCTCGCCGCGCCCGCCTGGCCTCGGAGGACGGCCGGCAGCACTTTCGCTTAGAGCGCGGCACCGGCCGGCTGCTCGTGGCGGAGAGGCTGGACCGGGAGGAGCTGTGCGGGCAGGCCGCTACCTGCACGCTGCCCTTCGAGCTGGTGCTGGTCAACCCTCTGCAGTTTTTGCGGGTCGAGGTGACCGTGGAGGACATTAATGACCATGCGCCCGTTTTCCCGGAGGAACAAATTACTTTTAAGATCCCTGAAACGAGCAACCCGGGCTCACGTTTCCCATTGGTGGGGGCTCAGGACCTGGATATTGGCAGCAAAAGCATCCAGGCTTACAGCATCTCTCCTGAGAACGTATACTTTAATGTCTCTTTTGGGATTCGTAGTAACGGTGACAAATACGCGGAACTGGTCTTGGAAAAGTCATTAGACAGAGAGGAGCAGTTGGAGATGGGATTCAGACTCATTGCGATGGATGGTGGCTCTCCGCCCAGGAGTGGGACCACACATATCCGCATTATTGTTCTAGATGTAAATGACAATGCTCCAGTCTTCACGCAAGATCGGTATGTTGGGAAGGTTTTGGAAAACGCACCAGAGGGCTTTGTGATTCTCAGTGTGGTAGCAACTGATCTGGATGTTGGACCTAATGGGGACATCTCCTATCAGTTCAGCCAAGGAGGGAGCCAGAGTGACTCAGCATTTGTCATTGACCATGTGAGTGGTGAAATAAAACTCACAAAGCCTCTGGACTTTGAAGCTGCAGAGAGATATGAACTCAGTGTGCAGGCCACAGATGGTGGTGGCCTCTCAGCAATCTGCAAGGTGTTGGTGGAGGTGGTGGATGTGAATGACAATGCACCCGAGCTCGTGGTCAGTACCTTCAGCAACCCCCTCCCTGAGAACGCATTACCTGGGACAGTGGCTGCTGTCTTTAATGTCAAGGACAGAGATTCTGGAGCCAATGGGAAGATCTCCTGTGCCCTTGAGGACCAGCTGTCATTCTCCCTGCGTCCAGCTTATAAGAATTACTATGAGCTGGTGACTGTGAGCACGTTGGACCGGGAAGAGACTGCACAGTACATCCTGAGTGTCACAGCAACTGACGCAGGGTCACCTCCTCTAACAACCACCCAGACCTTCACAGTGGACATCTCTGATGTGAATGACAATGCACCTGTCTTCAGCCAGACATCATACACCATGTATGTGCATGAGAATAATGTCCCCATGGTGCTTGTTGGAGCTGTGAGTGCTGCAGATGCTGACACAGGGTCCAATGCCAAGGTGACCTATTCCCTGTTACCAGCCCACCCCACAGAGCAGCCTCCCTGCTCCTGCATCTCTGTGAACTCTGAGAATGGGGATGTGTTTGTGTTGCGGCCTCTGGACTATGAGCAGGTGAAGCAGATCGAGGTCTTGGTGAGTGCTTCTGATGCTGGGTCTCCTGCCCTCAGTGCCAACGTCACTGTCCACCTTGTTGTGGTGGATGAGAATGACAATGCACCACTGGTGCTGTACCCCTCACAGGACAGCAGCCCTCTGTCCAGTGAGCTCGTGCCCATGTCATCTGAGGCAGGTTACCTGGTCACCAAAGTGGTGGCTGTCGATGCTGACTCAGGGCAGAACTCGTGGCTCTCGTACCACCTGCTGAAGGCCACTGACCCTGGGCTGTTTGTGGTGGGTGCCCAAAGTGGGGAGGTGCGGCTGAGGAGGCCCGTGACAGAGAGAGATGCTGTGAAGCAAAAGCTTGTTGTTCTGGTGCGAGACAATGGACAACCACCGCTGTCAGCCACAGGGTCACTGAGTGCTCTCCTGATTAATGACTTCTCAGATGTGCGGACAACACACAGCAGCCTGGCTATGGAGGATGAGGGTGATTCCCTAACAATGTATTTAATAATTTCATTGGTCTTTGTTTCAATCCTCTTCCTCACTTCTATGGCAGCCTTCGTCACTCACAAGGTGTGCAAGGGAAAGGAGCTGAAGGGTGGGCATGTGCTTTATGGTGCTGGAAACTTGCAGGGTGGCCTGGCTGATGCAGTTGCTGCAGGGACCCTGCCCCACCCCTATTGCTATGAGATCAGCCTCACAACAGGCTCGGGCAACAGTGAGTTCAAGTTCCTGAAGCCCATCCTCCCCAGCCTGCCACCACAGCACTGCACCATGGGCAGGGGCACAGATGATGAACAGGATTTCACCTGTGGCCCTATCACCCTGGAGGATGTGGCACCAGCCCAGCCAGGGATGCTCTCTGCAGAGCAGTTCAATAGTCTTTAACTAGTGTGGAGTCAGCACAGCCAGAGGTTTCAGGCATTGTGATAGGAAGGGATGTAAGTTTCAACATGTGGCAATGTTTTCTCCAGAGTAAATCTGCATTTGCAATTTGCAACATTGACTTCCCTCAGATTTTTAGTCAGGTGAAAACTTGTTTCCCCCTCAGAAGAGAAACAGAATCATCTAAGGGCTCCCTCAGACAATAATATGTTCCAGTTCTCTTGGAGCCATTTCTGAAATATTTCAAGAGTGAAGTTAGTTCCAGGCCCCCAGCTGAGTTCTTGGTTTTCTGTTAGGCAAGACAGTGGCCCTCTTCTGTGCTGTAAGACTATGGCACAGTCATGCAGACCGGTTACCTGCTCACTGAATGCACATAGTCCTTGTGCTGGATCAAGAGAGCAAGGAAGTTGTGAGTATTGTGTTACAATAAGGTGCAAACACAAGGCTCTTTCTACTCTGGGTTCTGGATGTTTTTGTCTCTGGGGTGTGTGGCCTGTGTGTTTTGCCTTATGGTCACTATGTCTGTCCGTACAGATTTTGTGTGTCTGCATACACTGCCCTACGGCTGTCTGTTCAAGTAGGGAGTTGCTCACATTCAACCACTCTGATGCACAGAGTTCCAGCTCATCAGGCAAGAAAGGTATTTTGATGCACGTAAAAAAGTAGTTCCAGCTTCTCCAGTGGAGAGCAGCAACATGCAGAATGAGACTTCGCTTTGGCACATGAAAGGGGGGTGGGCGAGAGGGCTTTCTCCTTGGGATTGCCTTGAAATAACAGCAGCACAAATAATGTTGGTAGAGACTGTAACTGTACAGAATGGTTAAGAACCGTTCTTTGTCTCTGAGTACATTGTAAGGAAACTCCATGAGTCACCTCAAAGGAGTTTGTCCGAAGGTAGAACCAGATGAACTTGTAAAGGTCATTGAGTTTGGTCCTGTCATTGTTGTTCCTGAATTCAGAGTCTTCTTGATGGGACTGGGAAGGTATCTTGAGATGATTTGCAGGATTTGTGTAAAGCTTTTTGCATTCTCCTTTTTGCCCTTTCTCCTTCTTTGTGAGCTGTGTTTGAGTATTATCTTACTTATTCCTCATAAGAAGGACTGTCACTGCATCTATAGTAACAGAGTGTGAAAGAATGCAGTGTGGCATGGAATATTTGGAAACCATTGTACTGTGTTGTGTTGCACTTATAAACTGTACCATTATTAACCATGATACTGTTGTGTGTAAAAGTGAAATAAAGAGGACCTTCAATTCCTTGTGTGGAACAGAGATGTCCTTTTTCAGAAGGATTTCAGGAGGCTGGAGTATGTTTTTTCTCATTTTGTTCCTTTACTGAGGTAAGATTGAGCAGCTACATTTCTGCAGTTTGGAGATGCAGCTGATTGAGCATTCTGGAAAGATGCGGGAGAAGGGAATTGCTGGCAGGTCTCTACAGGTCTTCAGAGCACTGAGCTTCTGGCTGTGACAGGACCCAGTTTGATCCACATTAGGGGAAACTGGCCTCTGCCCTAAGAGTGATCCTGGGTGTGCAAAGGCCTCATTAAAGCAGTGAGGGGTGGGGAGGAGTGAGCTTTCCAACTCTCCTGACAGCTCCAGCTTCAGATGGGAACTGGGAGGTGTTTGAACATAAAGTTTTTGTGACACTACAGGCATCTGGTGGGTGAAAACAGCTACCAGGGGGAGGCTTGATTGTTGGGAAATGCAGAGGACTACAGCTGTCCCTTCCACAAGCCCTGATGAAGAGATAAGTCTGGAAGACAGGCTGGTGAAGTGCTGCTGACCACAAGATGACTGCACACAGAGGAGTGAATGGTCCACTATCCAGTTAATCTCAGTAGAATCGCAAACATTTATGTTGGTAAAAATCCTTGAGACCATTGAGTCCAACTGTAAACATGGATCCACCAGGTCTGTCATTAACAATGTCCCTGAGTGCTCCATCAAGGGATGATGACTCAACTACTTCCATGGGGAGCTTGTTGTAGTGCTTGACAATCCTTTTGCTGAAGAAATTCTTCTTAACATCCAATCTAAACTTCTCCTGGTGCTACTTAAGCAAATTTGCTCTTGTCCTATCACTTGTTACTTGGGAAGAGACTGACATCCACTTCCTTCCAGCCTCCTTTCAGGCACAGACCCCGCACAGTGCTGTCCTGTACTTTGTTGTGCTGTGCAAATTCTGTGGTAGAAGGATAAATTCAGCTCATTGAAACTGAGGAATGTGCAAGCATCTCCCACGTGGTACTGGTGAGAAAGCCCTCTGCAAGCAAAAAGCCTACATGGGAACTTCTTTTACTGCGACAACAGAACTAACAAAGAGAATTTCTTTCTTGGACGAAAGTCCTAAAAGTGCTTGAATGACTGAAACAGGGGCACTCTTCTTTTCTATGACAAGGGTCTGCATCTAGATCATTGATGAAAGTATTAAACAGAGCTGGGCCTAGAAATGTACCGTGAGGAACACCTGTGGTGATTGGTCACCAGCAAGATGTCCCACCATTCATTACAGTGCTTTGCGCTATACACTTCAGCCACTTCTTCATTCAGACCACTGTGAACCTGCTTTTCTCACAGTTGTTCAATGTGTCCAGAAGGATGCTGTGAGGGACAGTATCTAAAGCCTTACTAAAAACCAGAAAAAATACAGCCACCACCTTCCCTTCATCTGTGAGGCGGGTGAGCTTCTCATAGACAGATGTCAAATTAAACAGGACTTTCCCTTGGTGAGCCCATGTTGACTTGTGCCTGATTATTATGTTGTTCTTTAAATGTTCTTTCAGTAGTACCCACTATGATTTTCACCATATTTTTTCCAGGAACTGAGGTTAGACAAACAGGTCTGTAGTTTCCTGGGTCTGTCCTCACACCCTCTTGTAAACTGGAAGAACCCTGGTCAGCTTCCAGTCAGCAGGGACGTCTGCAGACTCCCAAGACCTTTGGCAGACGATCAAGAGGGGTCCTCCTGTAAAATCCACCAGCTCTTTATGTACTCTGGGATTAATCCCATCAGCCCCATGGACTTGTGAACATTCAGCTGATAGAGCTGGTCCCTTACATTTCAGTGTCCACCAATGGCAAGTCACTGTTCCCAAACTTGTGGTCCTCTGACTCAGTGGATGGGACAGCACAGGTTCTATAGGTATAATTGAAGCCTGAGGCAAGAAAAGCTTTTAGTACCTCCAGTTCTTCTTCATCCCTGTCAGTCAAGTGACCAGCTTCAACAACTATCAATCCAATGTTTTCTTTGGACCTCCTCTTGCTATTAGTGTACTTTAAAAACCCTTTCTTGTTGTCTGATACACCACTGGCCAGTTTCATCTCTACTGGTCTCTGGCCTTTCATGTCTTTTCCGTGCATAAGGGAACCAAACTATGCAATGTTCCTGCAAAGCCTGACCTTGCTTCCAGAGATGATATGATTTCTTTTTCCTCATGAACTCTCTGAGGAGTTCCCTATTTACCAAGCAGGTCTTCTGTCCCACTTGTTAAATTTTGATGCAGTGGAATAGCCTGTTAAAAGGTGGTAAGTATACAGAGTTGTGAAAACACATTAATTGTCTTGAATGTATTGTAAGGGAACTCCAGAAGTTGCTTCAAAGGATTTTGTCTGAAGGCAGAATCAAGATGAACTTGGAAATGGGCCATTGACTTTTGTCTTATCATTGTTTTTCCCAAATTCAGACGCTTCTTGATGGGAATGGAAAACTGTCCTGAGATGATTTTTCTGGTTTTGTGTTAGAGCATTTGTATTCTCATTTTTGCCTGTTCTCCTTCTACTATAAGAACCATCTTTGAGCATTGTCTTGCGTATTTCTCGTAGGAATGACTCTTACCCGATGTATAATAACAGACTGTTTCAATGAAGGCAGTGTGGCACAGAACATCTGAAACCCTCACGCTGTGTTGTGCTATAGTCATAAACTGTGACCTTCAGAAGTGCAATGCAGTTATGTGTAAAAGTAAAAGAAAAATAACGCCCATTTGAGTTGAGAGAGTAGCTTGTAGTGATGTCCTTATTGGAAAACCTCTGTCAAAGTTTTCAAGAGGCTGGGAGGTTTTTTTCTCATTTCTTCCCCTGGCTGAGGAAGGTGGAGTGGGTACATTTCTGCAGTTTGGAGATGCAGCCAATAGAGCACTGAGGAAAATTTTGGGGAGGACAGAATTGCTGGCAGGCCTCTATGGCTCTCCTAAACCTTGAGTTCTGGCGGGACATCGAGGTATAAAAGATTGACTATTCAATTAACCTGAGTAGAATAATTTCAGTTAGAACAGATCCCTGGGACGACCAAGTCCAACAGTTAACCTTAAGACTACCAAGTCCACCGGTAAACCATGTCCTTGAGCACCACGTCCTGGGAAGGCAGCTCAACCACTTCCCTGGGCAGCCTTTGCCAATGCTTGACAATATTTGATGTGCATGAAGTTTTCTTAGCATCCAAATTTAAACTTCCCCTGGTGCAACTTGAGGCTGTATCCTCTCATGCTCTCACCTGTTCCTTGGGAAGAGACTGACACCCAGCTCCTTACAATCTCCATTCAGGCACAGGCCTGAGATGCCTTGTACTGTGTTGTGCTGCAGAAATTTTGTAGCAAAAGGATAAACTCCACTCATTGTAAACAAGGAACATGCAGGGAGCTCCCACTTTGGTCTGCTGAGATCGTCACCTGTGATAGAGAGGTCCATATGGGAATTCTTTTACTGTGACACTCAAAATAATTACGAGAATAGCTTTCTTGCAAAGAAGTATTGTAATGTCTTGAATGACTGAAATGCAAGTGCTTATTCTTTTCCATGAACAGGTTCTGCATGGCATGGTCTGTATGGCTGGAGTGCTGTGTGATGCTTCTATGCTCAGGGTTTCCCACATCAAAAGGGATGTCGTTTTATATGTGTTAATCTCTAGAAACGGTGTGAGCTATAATAGACAGAGTTGTGAATGAGACTAAATGAGCATGTATCTCTCAGTGAGCTGAAAGGAACCAGGCTCTCTCTCAGGTGGTGTAAGACTGCTGGCCTTTTGGGATGATCCATTTTGACGGTTCGTGTGTCTCATGCAGTTCATGACCCGATGGCTTATTCCCGTTTCTACCCCAAGAGAGGGAGGAGACTATTTTGTGCAATAGAGGGCCTGAACACGCTGCTGAGGTTTCCCGAGGAGCTCGTCGGAGGTGCCGTTTAGGAAGCAATACGGTGGCCAGGACTTTTCAGAGAGACTCTCCTAAACGCACGCATGTCCGTGATGGTGTAAGCGCTGTTGTCAGGGATGCTGGCAAGCGCGGGGATGCAGCAGGCGTTGTTGGCTGAACAGGAGTGGGAGGGCGGCGATGTAGTGGCCGCTGCCCAACACCAGAGCTTAGCAGTTGCTATCGGCAGATGAGTGTTTCCACCGTTGCGTCTAGAGAAGTCCTTCGAGGAGTGTTACCGTGTGGTGACGGCGAGAAAATAGACTAGCAGGAGGTGTGGGAGTACAACGTGACGGTGCGGGCGGCGGACAGCGGGTCGCCGGTGCTGTGGAGCAGCGCGGTGCTGTGACTGCGGGTGCTGGATGTGAACGACAACGCGCCGGTGTTCGCGGAGGCGCGCTACAGCGCCCGCGTGCCCGAGAACAACGCGGCGGGCGCGCGGGTGCGGAGGGTGCGGGCGTGGGACGCGGACTGGGGGCAGAAAGCACGCGTGCGGTACCGGCTGGGGGAGGGGCGTGTGCGGGGCGCGCCGCTGTCGTGGTCCGTGTCGGTGGAGGCGGAGACGGGCGCGCTGTACGCGCTGCGCTCGTTCGACTACGAGGAGGTGCGCGAGGTGGGGCTGTGGGTGCGGGCGGAGGACGGCGGCGCGCCGGCGCTGAGCAGCAACGTGTCGGTGCGGCTGGTGATCGTGGACGAGAACGACGACGCG
This sequence comes from Streptopelia decaocto, assembly GCF_964273445.1. Classification (NCBI taxonomy): domain Eukaryota; kingdom Metazoa; phylum Chordata; class Aves; order Columbiformes; family Columbidae; genus Streptopelia; species Streptopelia decaocto. The sequence goes on from NC_138667.1 coordinate 17,717,704, forward strand.
CCGCAGGTGCTGTACCTGCTGCCAGCACCGGTTGCGGAGGGCAGCAGCCGGGTTCCGACACTGCTTCTCAGGCATCATGCTGCTCTCTCAGCTTAGATACACTCCCGAGCTGAGGACGAAGCAGTAACCGCTGGAGTCCACCGCTGAGTCGGGGCGGGCAAGAACGAAGAATCGCTGTGCAGGTCGCAGCCCGCAGGATACCGGGAAACCGACCCAGGGAGCTCAGCCCCTCCTCCGTCTCAGCCGCTTGAATAGCCGGCCGGTTGGCATGTCCACTCCTAAGCTTTGCTGTGACCCGCCTCCCTTCCCGTTGCTCAGCCTGAGATTCCTGAGTCCATGTCTCGCGGAGCCATTCTGTTCCCTCCGTGCCTCCCCGGCTGTGACCCTTGCCTGGTTTCCGCAGCCGGGGAAGGCGGCTTCGTCCCTCCGGGCTCAGCCTTCGTTCTACCTACCGTGGGAAACACCTCGCGTTTGTCGTGCAGAAAGGCACGGATTGCCGGGTTCTGCATAGAGAGGGGGAACATGGGGCAGGTGCCGGCGCTGCCCTTGCACTCGGGCTGACGCGGCGGCCCCGCAGGGCTCTTGTCTCACCGTTAATGCGCTTCCCTCCCCGGCGCGGTCTGCGCGCTTCATGTCCCCAGGCGGGCGAGCCGCCCCAGCCTCGCGTGTGCGCACGCGTCCGTCTGCCGGTAAGAAGCGTCAGCGCGGACAGCGGGCGGCGGCGGGCGCAGTCTGGCGACGGGCCGCAGGGTGGCGCTCCCGGCCAAGGCGTCGCCGAGCTGCTGAGACCGGGGAGGCGGCCGAGCCCAGCCCGGCCCTTCCCTTGCCAGCCCGGCCGGGAAGCAGCGGCGGCGGCGAGCGGTGCCCCGTGCCTTCCGCCGCCGGGACAAGGCAGCCGCGTCTAGGACCCCCCGAGTAGGACCCGGCGAGAAAGAAAAGAGGAAGAGAAGGAAGGAGCGCAGACGACCGCGTCCGCCGCGCCGCTGCCGGGCGCCGCTTTCCGCGGAGGACTGCGCGGGCGATCCGCGAGACGGAGGCTGTCCCGGACCGGCCCGACATGGCGATCGCAAGGCAAGTGCTTTGTCTCTCTGCTTTCCTGTCCCTGCCGCACGCTCTCTCGCAGCCCCTGCGCTACTCCGTAGCCGAGGAGGGGGAGAGCGGCTCGGTGGTAGCCAACGTGGCGGAGGACGCGGGGCTGGCCCCGGCGCAGCTCTCGGCTCGCCGCGCCCGCCTGGCCTCGGAGGACGGCCGGCAGCACTTTCGCTTAGAGCGCGGCACCGGCCGGCTGCTCGTGGCGGAGAGGCTGGACCGGGAGGAGCTGTGCGGGCAGGCCGCTACCTGCACGCTGCCCTTCGAGCTGGTGCTGGCCAACCCCCTGCAGTTCTTGCGGGTCGAGGTGACCGTGGAGGACATTAATGACCATGCGCCCCTTTTCCCGGAGGAACAAATCACTTTTAAGATCCTAGAACTAAGCCACCCGGGCTCGCGTTTCCCACTGGAGGGAGCTCGGGACCTGGATATTGGCAGCAACAGCATCCAGGCTTACAGCATCTCTCCAGAGAACGAGTACTTTAGTGTCTTTTTTGGGAGTCACAGTGATTATGAGAAGTACGTGGAACTGGTCCTGGAAAAGCCGCTGGACAGAGAGGAGCAGGCAGAGATGGGTTTCAGTCTCATTGCCATGGATGGTGGCTCTCCTCCCAGGAGTGGGACCATAGAAATCCACATTGTTGTTCTGGACGTAAATGACAATTCTCCAGTCTTCACACAGAGAGTGTACTTTGGGAAGGTTTTGGAAAATGCACCAGAAGGCTCTGTGGTTCTCAGAGTGGTGGCGACAGATGTGGATGTTGGACCTAATGGGGACATCTCCTATCAGTTCAGCCAAGGAGTGAGCCAGAGTGACTCAGCATTTGTCATTGACCCTGTGAGTGGTGAAATTAAACTCAAAACGCCTCTAGACTTTGAGTCTGCAGAGAAATATGAGCTCAGTGTGCGGGCCACTGATGGTGGTGGCCTGTCAGCAATCTGCAAGGTGTTGGTGGAGGTGGTGGATGTGAATGACAATGCACCCGAGCTGGTGGTCAGTTCCTTCAGCAGCCCCCTCCCTGAGAACACATTACCTGGGACAGTGGTTGCCCTCTTTAACGTGAAAGACAGAGATTCTGGAGCCAATGGGAAGATCTCCTGTGCCCTTGAGGACCAGCTGTTGTTCTCCCTGCAGCCAACCTATAAGAATTACTATGAGCTGGTGACCGTGAACACACTGGACCGGGAAGAGACTGCACAGTACATCCTGAGTGTCACAGCAGCAGATGCGGGGTCACCTCCTCTCACAACCACCCAGACCTTCACAGTGGACATCTCTGATGTGAATGACAATGCACCTGTCTTCAACCAGACATCATACACCATGTATGTGCGTGAGAATAATGTCCCCACGGTGCTTGTTGGAGCTGTCAGTGCAGCAGATGCTGATGTGGGACCCAATGCCAAGGTGACCTATTCCCTGGTGCCAGCCCACCCCACAGAACAGCCTTCCTGTTCCTGCATCTCTGTGAACTCTGAGAATGGGGATGTGTTTGTGTTGCGACCTCTGGACTATGAGCAGGTGAAGCAGATTGAGGTCTTGGTGAGTGCTTCTGATGCTGGGTCTCCTGCCCTCAGTTCCAATGTCACTGTCCACCTTGTTGTGGTGGATGAGAATGACAACGCACCACTGGTGCTGTACCCCTCACAGGACAGCAGCCCACCTTCCAGCGAGCTGGTGCCCATGTCAGCTGAGGCAGGTTACCTGGTCACCAAAGTGGTGGCTGTTGATGCTGACTCGGGGCAGAACTCATGGCTCTCATACCACCTGCTGAGGGCCACTGACCCTGGGCTGTTTGTGGTGGGTGCCCAAAGTGGGGAGGTGCGGCTGAGGAGGCCCGTGACAGAGAGAGATGCTGTAAAGCAGAAGCTTGTTGTTCTGGTGCGAGACAACGGGCAACCACCACTGTCAGCCACAGCGTCACTGAGTGCGCTTCTGCTCAGTGACTTCTCAGACGTGCGCCTACCACAGAACAGCCTGGCCAAAGAGGATGAGGGTGACTCCCTGACAATGTATTTAATCATTTCATTGGTCTTTGTCTCACTCCTCTTCTTCGCATCCATGGCAGCCTTCATTACTCTCAAGGTGTGCAAGAGAAATGAGCTGAAGGATGGGCACGTGCTTTATGATGCTGCAAACTTGCAGGGTGGTCTGGCCGATGTGGCTGCTGCAGGGACCCTGCCCCACCCCTATTGCTATGAGATCAGCCTCACAACAGGCTCAGGCAACAGTGAGTTCAAGTTCCTGAAGCCCATCCTCCCCAGCCTGCCACCACAGCACTGCACCATGGGCAGGGGCACAGATGATGAACAGGATTTCCCCTGTGACCCTATCACCCTGGAGGACATGCCACCAGACAACCCAGGGATGCTCACTGCGAAGCAGTTCAACAGTCTTTCCTTTAAGTAGTGTGGAGTCAGAACAGCCAGAGACTTAAGGTCTCATGAGGGGAAGGGATGTGGGCTTCAACATGTGGCAATGGTTCCTTTAGAGTAAATCTGTATTTGTAATTGGTGTCACTGATTTGCCTCAAATATTTTGTACAATGAAAGATTGTTTCCCCGTCCAAAAATCCCCCAATTCCCCTAATGATTTTCTGAGAGGAAATAATGTTTCAGCTGTGGTAAAGCTGTTTCTGAAATGCTTCAAGAGTGGGATTAGTTCCAGGGCCTCAGCTAAGTTCATGTTTTACTTGCTCAAAGTGGGCCTCTTACTATGTGCTGTAAGACAATGGCATGGTCACGCAGACAGATCACCTGCTTGCTGAACTGCACGTACCCTTTTCCTGGGTCAGGTGAGCAAGGAAGTTGTGAGTACTGTGTTACAATGTGGTGCAAGCATGGGGCTTTTTCTGCTCTGGGTTCTGGATGTCTCTGTGTCTGAGATGTGTGGGCTCTGTGTGTTTTGCCTTGTGGTCACTATGTCTGTCCATACAGTGATTTTGTGGCTGTATAAGCTGCCCTAGTGCTGTCTGTTGCTCACATCCAACTGGTCGTGATGCAATGTAGATATCTTGAGTCTTGGAAAACAGCAATCTTGTTTTCTCTAGGGGAGAACCGCAACATGCAGAATGAGACTTTGCTTTGTCATGTGTGATGAAGGTGCACACACAGGCTGTCTGCTTGGGATTGGCTTGAAATTATAGCAACACAAACAACCTTGTCATAGAGTGTAACTATACAGTTGTAAAAACACATTGATTGTCTTTGAGTGCATTGTAAGGAAACTCCAGAATTCACTTCAAAGGAGTTTGTCTGAAAATAGGATCAAGATGAACTTGGAAAGGGGTTGTTGAATTTGTTCTTGTCATTGTTGTTCCCAAATTCAGAGGTTTCACTATGGGAATGCAAAGCTGCCCTGAGATCACTTTAGGGGTTAGTGCAGAGCATTTGCATTCTAATTTTTGCCCTTTCTCCTTCTCTTTGTGAATTGTATTTGAGCATTTCCTTACTTATTCCTCATAAGAAGGACTGTCACCCCATGTATAATAACAGACTGTTTGACAGAATGCAGTGTGGCATGGAATATTTAGAAACACTCAGGCTGTGTTGTGCTGCACTTATAAAATGCACCATTGTTAACCACAATACCGTTGTGTGTAAAAGTGAAATAAAGAGGATCCCTCAATGCCTTGTGTGGAGACAGTCTTTGTAGATATGTTCTTTTGGGGAAAGTTTTCAGGAGGCTGTATTTTTTTTTTCTCATTTTGTTCCCTTACTGAGTTAAGGTTGAGCAGGTACATTTCTGCAGTTTGGAGATGCAGCTGACAGAGCATTCTGGAAAACTGCAGGATAAGTGAATTGCTGGCAGGTCGCTACAGGTCTTGAGAGTACTGAGCTACTGGCTGCGACAGGGCCCAGGTCAGGGGAAACACACCCCTGCCCTAAGAGTGACGCTGAGTGTGCAAAAGCCTCATCAAAGCAGTGAGGTGGGGGGAGTAACCTCTCCAACTCTCTGGACAGCTGCAGCTGGGAAGTGGGAGGTGTTCAAACACAATTTTTTTTTGTGACATTAAATTTGTAGCAGTTTCAGAAGTTGGATGGCAGATGGACAGCACACTTGTTCCTTTGGGAAGTATTTGGGGGAGTGCCAGGAGGTGGGCATCTGGTGTGTGAAAACAGCTACCAGGGAGAGGCTTTGCTCTCAGGAAGTGCAGAGGACTACAGCTGTCCCTTCCACAAGCCCTGATGAAAAGTTAAGTCCTGAAGACAGGCTTCTTAAGTGCTGCTGACCACAAGATGATTGCATATGAAGAAGCGAATGGATCACTATCCACCTAACCTCAGTAGAATCACAGGATCATTTCAGTTGGAAAAGATCCTTGAGACCATTGAGTTCAACTGTAAAGAGAGAACTACCAAGTCCATCACTAAACCATGTCCCTGAGTGCTACATCAAGGGATGGTGACTCAACTAGTACCATGAGGAGCTTGTTCCAGTGCTTGACAACCCTTTTTGGTGAAGAATTTTTTCTTAACATCCAATTTAAACTTCTCCTGGTGCGACTTAAGCAATTTTACTCTCATCCTATCACTTGGGAAGAGACTGACATCCACCTCCTTCCAGGCTCCTTCCAGGCACAGGCCTGTGCTGTGCTATCCTGTACTTTGCTGTGCTGCACAAATCCTGTGGTGGAAGGATAAACTCAACTCATTGTAACCGAGGAATGTGCAAGCATCTCCCCCATGGTACTGGTGAGAAAGCCGTTTGCAAGCAAAAAGTCTACACGGGAACTTCTTTTACTGCGACATCAAAAATGACAAAGGGATTTTCTTTCTTGCAGAAAAGTCCTAAAAGGTCTTGAATGACTGAAACAGGGGCACTCTTTCTTTTCTATGACAAGGGTCTGCATCTAGATCATTGATGAAAGTATTAAACAGAGCTGGGCCTAGCAATGTACCCTGAGAAACACCTGTCACCAGTGAGAGATCACCCCATTCAATACAGCGCTTTGAACTCTACACTTCAGCCACTTCTTCAGTCGGACGACTGTGAACCCTTTTATCTCACAGTTGGTTAATGTGTCCAGAAGGATGCTGCGGGGGACAGTGTCCACCGATGGCAAGTCACTGTACCCAAACTTGTGGTCCTCTGACTCAGTGGATGGGACAGCACAAGGTCTATCAGTATAGCTGAAGCCCGAGGCAAGAAAAGCCTTTAGTGCCTCCACTTCTTCATCCCTGCTACTCAAGCGACAAGCTTCAACAACTACAAATCTAATGTTTTCTTTGGACTTCCTCTTGTTATTAATGTACTTAAAAAAGCCTTTCTTGTTGTCTGACACACCTCTGGCCGGTTTCATCTCTACTGATCTCTGGCCTTTCATGTCTTCTCTCTACATATAGGAACGAAAGCTCTGCAATCAATCTTTCTGCAAAGCCTGATCTGCCTTTGAGAGATGATATGATTTCTTTTTCCTCATGAACTCTCTGAGGAGTTCCCTGTTTTGCCAAGCAGGTCTTCTGTCCCACTTGTTAAATTTTGATGCAGTGGAAGTGCCTGCTAAAAGGCGGTAACTGTACAGAGTTCTGAAAAGACATTCATTCTCTGGGTGCATTCTAAGGAAACTCAACACGTTTCTTCAAAGGATTTTTTTCTAAAGGCTGAATCAAGATGAACTCGGAAATGGGCCATTGATTTTGGTCATATCATTTTTGCTCCCAAATTCAGAGGCCTCTTGATGGGAATGGAAAGCTGTCCTGAGACAATTTTCTGGGTTTGTGTTAGAGCATTTGCACTCCTCTATTTGCCCTTTCTCCTTCTCCTTTGTGAACTGTCTTTGAGCATTTTATTACCTATTCCTCTTAAGAAGGACTGTCACCCCGCGTATAATAGCAGATTGTGTGAATGAAGGCAGTGTGGCACAGTATATTTGGAAACTCACGTACTGGCTTGAGCCTCAGTTATAAACTGTACTTTTGTGAACTGCAATACATTTATGTCTAAAAGTGAAATAAAAAGAATGCCCTCTTGAGGAGAGAGAGTAGTCTTTGTAGAGACGTTGTTTCTGGGAATGCTGTGTCAAAGTTTTCAGGATGCTGGGAGTTCTTTTCTCTTTTTGTCCTCGGAAATGGATTTGTGGGTGCGCTTTTCTGCAGTTTGGAGATGCAGCTCAGGGAAATGTTGGGAGGAGGGAACTGCTGGAATACCTGTGTGGATAGTCTGAGCACTGAGCACAACTTGAACCAATTTTTCTCATCCTGTCACTTGTTACTTGAGAAAAGAGACTGACACTGACCTAATTCCAACCTCCTTTCAGCATGTCTGTGCTGTCTCATGCTTGTTGTTCTGCAGAAATTTTGTAGCAGAGCAATAATCCCAAGTCTGAGGAATGTGCAGGCAGCTCTGCTGTGGTAGAGCTGAGAAAGCCACATACGAGCAAAAAAAAATCTGCATGCAAAGTTGTTTTACTGTGACAGCAGAAATGATGAAGAGAATTGCTTTCCTACAGGAAAGTGCTATAATAGCTTGAAAAACTGAAATAGATGTATTCATTCTTCTCTATGACTGGGGTCTGCATGGCATGCTGGATGTGCCCGCAGTCCTGTGTGCTGCTCCTCTGCTCAGGGTTCTCCTCATCTGGTGGGAGGTAGGCTTATCTCTGCTCATTTCTTCCAAGAGCGTGAGCTATAAGGAACTGAATTGTGAATGACACTTAGAGAGTTGCGTCTCTCTTACTGCCATGAGGAGGAACAAGCAGCTCCTCGTGTACAACTGCTGCCTCTCAGGTTGTTCCAGCTCGAGGGTTTGTATGTCTCATGCCGTTCATAACTAGATGTTTTATTGAGGTTTTTACCCTATGAGAGGTTTAGGGCTGTTTCCTGCACTGGTGGGCCTGAAAACACCGCTGAGCTTTCCCGAGGGCCTCGTCGGAGGTGCCGTTTAGAAAGCAATACGGTAGGCAGGAGTTTTCAGAGAGACTCTCCTGAACGCACGCATGTCCGTGATGGTGTAAGCACTGTTGTCAGGGGTGCAGGCAAGAGCGGGGCAGCTGCAGGCGCTGTATGCTGAGCAGGAGTGGGAGGGGGGCGAGGCAGAGGCCGCTGCCCAGCGCCGGAGCGCTGCAGTTACTTTCGGCGGATGCGAGTGTCGCTCCCGTTCCGTTTGGAGAAGCCCTTCGAGGAGTGTTACCGACTGGTGATGCCGAGAAAATGGACTAGCAGGAGGTGTGGGAGTACAATGTGACGTGCGGGCGGCGGACGGCGGGTCGCCTGCGCTGTGGAGCAGCGCGGTGCTGTGTCTGCGGGTGCTGGACGTGAACGACAACGCGCCGGTGTTCGCGGAGGCGCTACAGCGCCCGTGTGCCCGAGAACAACGCGGCGGGCGCGCTGGTGCTGAGGGTGCGGGCGTGGGACGCGGACTGGGGGCAGAACGCGCGCGTGCGGTACCGGCTGGGGGAGGGGCGTGTGCGGGGCGCGCCGCTGTCGTCGTACGTGTCGGTGGAGGCGGAGACGGGCGCGCTGTACGCGCTGCGCTCGTTCGACTACGAGGAGGTGCGCGAGGTGGGGCTGTGGGTGCGGGCGGAGGACGGCGGCGCGCCGGCGCTGAGCAGCAACGTGTCGGTGCGGCTGGTGATCGTGGACGGGAACGACAAAGCGCCGCAGGTGCTGTACCCGCCGGCGGCGCCGGCTGTGCCGGTGCGAGAGCGCGAGCAGGAGCCGCGTTCCGACACTGTTTCTCTGGCATCACGATTCTTTTTCTAGCTCAGCTAGTCTCCCGAGCAGAGGACGAGGCAGTAACCTCTGGCGTCCAGGGGGACCTGCTCACCACCTACCTTATCGCCTCCCTGGGCTATGTCTCGTTCTGGGCTTTACCTCCTCTCCGTCCTCGCCAGTTCTTCAGCCAAGATCTGCCATGCTTGCCTTCGGCACGGCTTTCGCCCCCCTCTGCCTGTTGTTACTCTCGCTGCGATTTCGAAACCGACAGTATGGACCGAGCCAGAAACAGGAACTCTGGAGCCGGCTTACCTCTAGGAATAGCGTATGAACAGCGCCTCGGACAGAAGCCAATACCCGTTCTCAGCAGCGCTGAGTCGGGACGGGCAAGAAGAATCGCTGTGCACGTCGCAGCCCACAGTCCACAGGGAAACCGATCCAGGGAGCTCAGCCCCTCCTTCTGATCAGCCGTTTCACTAGCCGGCCGTTACACGAGTCCACGCCTGTGTCTTCCTGGGACCAGCCTCCATTCACCTTCCTCAATCTGAGACTCCTGAGTTTATGTCGCGCCAAGAGCTTCTGTTCCCTGCGTGCTGCCCCGGCGGAGGCTGTTGCCGGGTTTCTGCGACCGGGTTAAGAGGCTCCGTCCCTCCGGGTGCAGCCTCCGCCGGACGGTGCCCGTGGCAAACGCCGTGTATTTGCTTGTCCCTGTGTTTCTCCAAAGGTACGGACTGACCTGCCTGGAGCCAGGCGCACACACTATTTGTGTGCTCCGGGCAGGGGAGATGGGCAAGATGGGGGGCAAGTGGCGGCGCTGCCCGTGCGCTCGGTCTGACGCGGTGTCCCCGCAAGGCTCTCGTCACTCCGTCCCTGCGCTTCCCTCCCCGGCGCGCTGTGCACCCGTTCTGCTGTGGGAACCCAGGCGGGCGGGCGAGCGGCCGCAGCTGCGCGTCTGCGCGCGGGTCCGTATGCCGGTGAGAAGCGTAAGCGCGGGCGGCGGGCGCAGTTTGGCGACGGGCCGCAGGGTGGCGCTCCCGGCCAAGGCGTCGCCGAGCGGCTGCGAGCGGGGAGGCTGCCGAGCCCGACCCTGCCCAGCCCAGCCCAGCCCGGCCGGACAGCAGTTGCGGCGGCGAGCAGCGGTGAGCGGTGCCCCGTGCCATCCGCTGCCGGACCGCGGCAGCTGCGTTCAGTGTGGGCAGCCGGACTTGTCGAGAAATAAACGAGGGAGAGAGGGAGTGCATCCGACCGCGTCTGCCGCGCTGCTGCCGGGCGCCGCTTTCCGCGGAGGACTGCGCGGGCGATCCGCGAGACGGCGGCTGTCCCGGACCGGCCCGACATGGCGATCGCAAGGCAAGTGCTTTGTCTCTCTGCTTTCCTGTCCCTGCCGCACGTTCGCTCCCAGCCCCTGCGCTACTCCGTAGCCGAGGAGGGGGAGAGCGGCTCGGTGGTAGCCAACGTGGCGGAGGACGCGGGGCTGGCCCCGGCGCAGCTCTCGGCTCGCCGCGCCCGCCTGGCCTCGGAGGACGGCCGGCAGCACTTTCGCTTAGAGCGCGGCACCGGCCGGCTGGTCGTGGCGGAGAGGCTGGACCGGGAGGAGCTGTGCGGGCAGGCCGCTACCTGCACGCTGCCCTTCGAGCTGGTGCTGGCCAACCCCCTGCAGTTCTTGCGGGTCGAGGTGACCGTGGAGGACATTAATGACCATGCGCCCCTTTTCCCGGAGGAACAAATTACTTTTAAGATCCCGGAAACGAGCAACCCCGGCTCGCGTTTCCCGCTGGAGGGCGCTCGGGACCTGGATATTGGCAGCAACAGCATCCAGACTTACAGCATCTCTCCTGAGAATGACTACTTCAGTGTATCTTTTGGGAATCGGAAAAAGGGCAAGAAGTATGTTGAACTGGTCTTGGAAAAGCCGCTAGACAGAGAGGAACAGTCAGAGATGGATTTCAGACTCATTGCCACGGACGGTGGCTCTCCACCCAGGAGTGGTGCTACACAAATTCACATTGTAGTTCTAGATGCCAATGACAATGCCCCGGTCTTCACACAGGAGCTTTATGTTGTGCAGATTTTGGAAAACGCACCAGAGGGCTCAGTAGTTCTCAGTGTGGTGGCAACCGATCAGGATGCAGGACCTAATGGGGACATCTCCTATCAGTTCAGCCAAGCAGTGAGCCACAGTGAGTTCGCATTTGTCATTGACCATATGAGTGGTGAAATTAAACTCACAAAGCCTCTGGACTTTGAGACGACAGAGAATCACGAACTCAGTGTTCGAGCCACTGATGGTGGTGGCCTCTCAGCACACTGCAGGGTGTTGGTGGAGGTGGTGGATGTGAATGACAATGCACCGGAGCTGGTGGTCAGTTCCTTCAGCAGCCCCCTCCCTGAGAATGCATTACCCGGGACAGTGGTCGCCCTCTTTTATGTCAAGGACAGAGATTCTGGAGACAATGGGAAGATCTCCTGTGCCCTTGAGAATCAGCTGTCATTCTCCCTGCATCCAGCCTATAAGAATTACTATGAGCTGGTGACTGTGAGCACGCTGGACCGAGAAGAGACAGCACAGTACATCCTGAGTGTCACAGCAGCAGACGCGGGGTCACCTCCTCTCACAACCACCCAGACCTTCACAGTGGACATCTCTGATGTGAATGACAATGCACCTGTCTTCAACCAGACATCATACACCATGTATGTGCATGAGAATAATGTCCCCACGGTGCTTGTTGGAGCTGTGAGTGCTGCAGATGCCGACACAGGGTCCAATGCCAAGGTGACCTATTCCCTGGTACCAGCCCACCCCACAGAGCAGCCTCCCTGCTCCTGTATCTCTGTGAACTCTGAGAATGGGGATGTGTTTGTGTTGCGGCCTCTGGACTATGAGCGGGTGAAGCAGATTGAAGTCTTAGTGCGTGCCTCTGATGCTGGGTCTCCTGCCCTCAGTGCCAATGTCACTGTCCACCTTGTTGTGGTTGATGAGAATGACAATGCGCCACTGGTGCTGTACCCCTCACAGGACAGCAGCCCACCATCCAGTGAGCTGGTGCCCATGTCAGCTGATGCAGGGTACCTTGTCACCAAAGTGGTGGCTGTCGATGCTGACTCAGGGCAGAACTCGTGGCTCTCGTACCACCTGCTGAGGGCCACTGACCCTGGGCTGTTTGTGGTGGGTGCCCAAAGTGGGGAGGTGCAGCTGAGGAGGCCCGTGACAGAGAGAGATGCTGTAAAGCAGAAGCTTATTGTTCTGGTGCGAGACAACGGGCAGCCACCACTGTCAGCCACAGCGTCACTGAGTGCACTTCTGCTCAGTGACTTCTCAGATGTGCGCATAACACACAGCAGCCAGGCCACAGAGGATGAGGGTGATTCCCTAACAATGTATTTAATAATTTCATTGGTCTTTGTCTCACTCCTCTTCCTTGCATCCATGACAGCCTTTGTTGTTCACAAGGTGTGCAAAAGAAAGGAGCTGAAAGGTGGGCATGTGCTTTATGGTGCTGGCACCTTGCAGGGTGGCCTGGCTGATGCAGTAGCTGCAGGGACCCTGCCCCACCCCTATTGCTATGAGATCAGCCTCACAACAGGCTCGGGCAACAGTGAGTTCAAGTTCCTGAAGCCCATCCTCCCCAGCCTGCCACCACAGCACTGCACCACAGGTGGGGTCAGTGATGATGAACAGGATTTCACCTGTGGCCCTATCACCCTGGAGGACGTGGCAGCAGCCCACCCAGGGATGCTCTCTGCAGAGCAGTTCAACAGTCTTTCCTTTAAGTAGTGTGGAGTCAGCACAGCCAGAGGTTTCAGATGTCATGATATGAAGGCATGCGGGCTATGATTCCTTCAGAGTAGATCTGCATTATCAGTTGGCAACATTGTTTCCCTTTGAGTTTTTAGTCAGATTAAACTTGTCTCCCCCTTGAAAAATGAATCTAAAGCCTTTGTCAGAAGTTAATCATATGTGTCAGGTCTGTTACAGCCATTTCTAAAATGCTTCAAGAGAGATTTTATTACAGGGCCCCTAGCTAACTTCTTGTCTCACTTGCTGTAGGCAAGATCATAGCCGTCTTTTTGTGTGCTGTGATGCAATGGCAAGGTCAGACAGACAAATCATCTGCTCACTGAAATGCATGTAGCCCTACTCCTGGGTCAGGAGAACAAGGAAGTTGTGAATATTGTGTTACAATATGGTACAACCATGGGGCTCTTTCTGCTCTGGGGTCTGGATGTCTCTGTTCCTGAGACATGTGGGCTCTGTGTGTTTTGCCTTCTGGTAACTCTGTCCTTTGTGAGCCTGCATATGCTGCCCTTGTGTGCCCAGTGCAGCAGGGAGTTGGTTGTATCTACCCTTTGTGATTCACGCAATTTCAACTCACCAGGCAAGAAAGCTGTTTTGACACTTGGAGAACAGCGTTATCTTCCGTAGGGGAGAACATCTAAACGCAGAATGAGTTTTTCCTTTGGTGTATGAGAAAGAGGTGGGTGGAAAGGCTTTCTCCTTCAGATTGCCTTGAAATTACAGCAGCACAAATGATATTGGCACAGACTGTAACTGTAGAGAGCTGTCAAAACACATTCTTTGTCTTTGAGTGCTATGTAAGGAAACTTCACTAGTCACTTCAAAGGAGTTTATTTGAAGGTAGAATCAAGATGAATTTGAAAAGGAGCCACTGATTATGGTCTTATCATGGTTGTTCCCAGATTCAGAGGCTTCTTGATGGGAGTGGAAAGCTTTCCTGAGATGTTTGACAGAGTTTTTGTAAGGCTTCTGCATCACACATGTGAACTGTGTTTGTGCAGTATCTTACCTATTCCTTTTGAGAAGGACTCTCACCCCATGTATAATAACAGATGGTTCGAGTGAAAGCAGTGTGGCACAGAGTATTTGGAAACTCTTGTGCTGTGTTTTGCTGTGGTTATAGACTGTACCATTGTAAAATGGCATACCCTTGTGTGTGAAAGTAGAATAAAGAGTACAATCAAATGGATTGAGTTTAGAGTGTTATTTCTTGGAAAGCTCTGGGAAAGTGTTAAAAATACCAGGAGATTTTTCTCATTTTGTGTCATGACTGAGGTTGAGCAGGTACATTTATGCAATTTTGAGGTGTGGCCAATTGAACATTTAGAAAATTGTGGGATAAGGAATTGTTGGCAGGCCTCTATGGCACTTCTGTGTACTGATCTTCTGCCTGCGCCAAGGCCCAGGTTCATCCAGGTCAGGAGAAACACACCCCTGCCCTAACAGTGTCCCTGGGTGTGCAAAGGCCTCATCAAAGCAGTGAGGGGGTGGGGAGTGACCTTTCCAACTCTCCCAACAGCTCCAGCTGCAGATGGGAACTGGGAGGTGTTTGAGCTCAAAGTGTTTGTGACACTAAAGCTGCAGGAGTTTCAGAAGATGGATGGCAGATGGACGGCACACTTGTTCCTTTGGGAAGTATTTGAGGGAGCCACAGGAGGTGGCATTTGGTGGATGAAAACAGCTACAATGGAGAGGCTTGGTTCTCAGAAAATGCAGAGGACTACAGGCATCTCTTCCACAAGGCCCTGATGAAAAGCTAAGTCCCGAGAACACCCTGGTCTAGGGATGCTGACCAGAAGACCATTGTACATGGAGAAGTGAATATTCTACTATCCAGTTAATATGAGTAGAATCACAGAATCATTTAGGTTGGAAAGGATCCTAGAGACCATTGAGTCCAACTGTTAACATAGCACTGCCAAGTCTACCACTAACCCATATCTCTAAGTGCTACATCTGGGGATGGTGTGCTTGTTTGGCTGGGAAAGGGTTAATTTTCACCAGAAGCTGATAATGTCCTGGTTTCAGCTCCAAAAGAGTTAAGTTTCACTGGAAGGTGGGAGTGGTCACAGCCAGGACAGCTGAGCCAAAGGTAGATTTGACAGCGTATAACATCATGCTCAGTAGCATCTGGGGGAGCTGACTATGAGAGGAACTAGCTTCTTGGGGAATTGCTGCTGTCTGGGTCTTTGTTTTCTGCTGTTGGTGGTGTGGTGCATTTATGTTCGAGCATGAAGCGTGTCTGGGTCTCTGGACTTCTGGCATCAGTCGAACAGGACCAGTGTTCAGGATTGCTGCTTAGGAGTGAGCTGGGCATCATTTTTTCCAAGTTGGTGATTGCTTTGTGGATCCCTCACCTGTATAGTCTTTTATTGTTGTCATTTATCTCTTCCTTCCCTGTTCTGTTAAATTGGTTTTATCTAAACTTTTACCTTTTGTTTCCCAATTCACCTTCCATTCCACCAGGGTGGGTTAGAAATGAGTGAGTGGCCACATTGACCCAGCTACTGGCAGGGGTTAAACCATGGCAGCTGATGACTTGATCACTTCCCCGGGCAGTCAGTGCCAATTCTTGTAAATTCTTTTGGTCAATACATTTTTCCTAATATCCTTTCTAGAGCTCCCCTGCCACATCCTGAGATCATTTCATGTTATCTTATCACTTCTAACTTGGGAAAAGAGACTGAAACCCACTGCCCCACAACCTCTTTTCAGGACAGACCTGTGCTGTCCCATGCTTGATGCACTGCACAAATTTGGTAGCAAAATGATAAATTCAGCTCATTGTGACCAAGGAGATAGCAGGGAGCTCCCACTTGGTACTGGTGAGGAAGCCACATGTGAGCAAGTATTCTGCATGCAAACTTATAGCTTTCTTGCAGGAAAGTTCTATAATAGGTTGAAAGTCTGAAACAGAGCACCTTTTCTTTCTATGACCGTGGTCTCCATGGTTTGCTGTGCATGTCTGGAGTCCTGTGTGAAACTCCTCTGCACAGGGCTCTCCACATATAAATGAATGTAAGTTTGTCTGTGCTAATCTCTTCCAACAGTATGAGCTTTAACAGAGTGAGTTGTGAATGACAGAGGGTTAGCATGTCTGTCCTACTGAGATGATGAGAAACCAGCACCTCCTGATGGAAAACAGCTGCCTATGGGGTCATTCCAGCTCGAGGGTTCATGCGTCTAATACAGTTAATCACTGGAAGGTTTATTACAGTTAGTCTATGAGAGGGGGAGGCTGTTTCATGCACTGCAGGGCCTGAACACACTGTTGACCATTCACGAGGGACACGTCAGAGGTGTCTTGTTTAAGAAGCAATGCAGTGGGCAGGACTTGTCAAAGAGAGTCTTCTGAACACACGCATGTCCCTGATTCTGTAAGCATTGCTGTCAGGGATGCTGGCAAGTGTGGGGCTACAGCAGGTGCTGTTGGCTGAGCAGGAGTGGGAGGGCGACGAGACAGAGGTCGATGCCCAGCGCCAGAGCGCTGCAGTTGCTGACGGCAGATGGGTGTTTCCACCATTCTGTTTGGAGGAGTCTTTCGAGGAGTGTTACCGCGTGATGACGGCGAGAAAATAGACTAGCAGGAGGTGTTAGAGTACAAGGTGACGTGTGGACGGCGGGTCGCCGGCGCTGTGGAGCAGCGCGGTGCTGTGGCTGCGGGTGCTGGACGTGAACGACAACGCGCCGGTGTTCGCGGAGGCGCGCTACAGCGCCCGTGTGGCCGAGAACAACGCGGCGGGCGCGCTGGTGCTGAGGGTGCGGGCGTGGGACGCGGACTGGGGGCAGAATGCGCGCGTGCGGTACCGGCTGGGCGAGGAGCGTGTGCGGGGCGCGCCGCTGTCGTGGTCCGTGTCTGTGGAGGCGGAGACGGGCGCGCTGTACGCGCTGCGCTCGTTCGACTACGAGGAGGTGCGCGAGGTGGGGCTGTGGGTGCGGGCGGAGGACGGCGGCGCGCCGGCGCTGAGCAGCAACGTGTCGGTGCGGCTGGTGATCGTGGACGAGAAAGACAATGCGCCGCAGATGCTGTAACTGCTGCCAACGCCGGTTGTGCCGGTCTGAGAGCACGGGCAGCTGCCACCCTCCGACACTGCTGCTCCGGCATCACGCTTTCTCCGGCTCAGATACGCTCCTGGACAGAGGATGAAACAGTAACCGCTGGCGTCCACCGCTGAGTCGGGGCGGGCAAGGACGAAGAATCGCTGTGCAGGTCGCAGCCCGCTGGTGACAGGGAAACCGACCCAGAAAGCTCAGCCCCGTGCGTCCACTCCTAAGCCTTGTCATGACCCGCCTCCCTTCCCGTTCGTCAGGCTGAGATTCCTGAGTCGATGTCTCGCCGAGCCCTTCTGTTACCTGCGTGATGTCCCGACGGAGGCCCTTGCCCTGTTTCTCCAGACAGGGAAGGCGGCTCTGACCCTCTGTGCTCAGCTTTCGTCGTACCGTGGGAAACATTTTGTGGTTGTCGTGCCGAAAGGTACGGATTGGCCTCCCGGGATCCAAGCGCAGACGAAGCCCGGCGCTTCATAGAGCGAGGAAAGACGCGGGGCAGGCGCCGGCGCTTCTCGTGCGCTCTGGAAGGCGACGCGCCGCAGGTGCTGTACCCGCCGGCAGCGCCGGTTATGCCGCTGCGAGAGCGCGAGCAGCAGCCGCGTTCCGACACTGCTTCTCCGGCATCACGCTGCTTTCTTCAGCTCAGATACGCTCCTGAGCAGAAGACGAAACAGTAACCGCTGGAGTCCACCGCTGAGTCGGGGCGGGCAAGGACGAAGAATCGCTGTGCACGTCGCAACCCCCTGATGACAGGGAAATCGACCAGTGGAGCTCAACCCCTCCTCCCTTTCAGCCGCTTGAATAGCCGGCCGGCAGCCGCGTCCACGCCTAAGTCTTGCTGTGACATGCCTCACATCCCGTTCCTCAGGCTGTGATTCCCGAGTCCATGTCTCGCCGAGTCCTTCTGCTCCCTGCGTGCTGCACCGGGGGTGGCCTTTGCCCGGTTTCTTCAGCCGGGGAAGGCGGCTCCGTCCCTCCGGGCTCAGCCTTCGTCCTGCCGTGGGAAACACCTTGTGCTTGTCGTTCAGAAAGGCACGGATTAGCCTCCCGGGAACCAAGCGCAGACGAGGCCGAGGGCTGCATACAGCGGGGGAAGACTGGGGACAGGTGCGGTCGCTGCTCGTGCGCTCGTGTTTATGGGGCGGCCGCGCAGGACTCTCCTCTCTCCGTCTCTGCGCTTCCATCCCCGGCGCGCTGTGCGTCCGTCCTTCCGCGGAATCCCAGGCGGGCGAGCGGCTGCAGCCGCGCGTGTGCGCGCAGGTCCGTGTGCGGGTGCGAGGCGGCAGCGCGGGCAGCGAGCGGCGGCGGGCGCAGTCTGGCGGCGGGCCGCAGGGTGGCGCTCCCGGCCAAGACGTCGCCGAGCGGCTGCGAGGCGGCGGAGACCGGCCCGGCCCTGCCCAGCCCAGCCCAGCCCGGCCGGGCAGCAGTTGCGGCGGCGGCGAGCAGCGGTGCCCCGTACCATCCGCTGCCGGACCGCGGCAGCCGCCCTCCGGGTCGCCAGCCGGACTCAGCGAAAAAGAAGAAGGGAGAACACCGGACCGCGTCGCCGCGCTGCTGCCGGGCGCCGCTTTCCGCGGAGGACTGCGCGGGCGATCCGCGAGACGGAGGCTGTCCCGGACCGGCCCGACATGGCGATCGCAAGGCAAGTGCTTTGTCTCTCTGCTTTCCTGTCCCTGCCGCACGTTCGCTCCCAGCCCCTGCGCTACTCCGTAGCCGAGGAGGGGGAGAGCGGCTCGGTGGTAGCCAACGTGGCGGAGGACGCGGGGCTGGCCCCGGCGCAGCTCTCGGCTCGCCGCGCCCGCCTGGCCTCGGAGGACGGCCGGCAGCACTTTCGCTTAGAGCGCGGCACCGGCCGGCTGGTCGTGGCGGAGAGGCTGGACCGGGAGGAGCTGTGCGGGCAGGCTGCTACCTGCACGCTGCCCTTCGAGCTGGTGCTGGCCAACCCCCTGCAGTTCTTGCGGGTCGAGGTGACCGTGGAGGACATTAATGACCATGCGCCCGTTTTCCCGGAGGAACAAATCACTTTTAAGATTCTGGAAAGGAGCGACCAGGGCTCACGTTTCCCCCTGGAGGGCGCTAGGGACCTGGACGTTGGCAGCAACAGCATCCAGGCTTACAGCATCTCTCCCGAGAATGAGTACTTTAGTGTGTCTTTTGGGAGCCACAGTCATGATGAGAAGTACGTGGAACTGGTCTTGGAAAAGCCGCTAGACAGAGAGGAGCAGGCAGAGATGGGTTTCAGTCTCATTGCCATGGATGGGGGCTCTCCACCCAGGAGTGGGACCATGGAAATCCACATTGTTGTTCTGGATGTAAATGACAATTCTCCAGTCTTCACACAGAGAGTGTACTTTGGGAAGGTTTTGGAAAATGCGCCAGAGGGCTCTGTGGTTCTCAGAGTGGTGGCGACAGATGTGGATGTTGGACCTAATGGGGACATCTCCTATCAGTTCAGCCAAGGAGGGAGCCAGAGTGACTCCGCATTTTTGATTGACCCTGTGAGTGGTGAAATTAAACTTACAAAGCCTCTGGACTTTGAGGCTGCAGAGAAATATGAGCTCAGTGTGCGGGCCACTGATGGTGGTGGCCTGTCAGCAATCTGCAAGGTGTTGGTGGAGGTGGTGGATGTGAATGACAATGCACCCGAGCTCGTGGCCAGTTCCTTCAGCAGCCCCCTCCCTGAGAACGCATTACCTGGGACAGTGGTCGCCCTCTTTAACGTGAAGGACAGAGATTCTGGAGCCAATGGGAAGATCTCCTGTGCCCTTGAGAACCAGCTGTCATTCTCCCTGCGTCCGGCCTATAAGAATTACTATGAGCTGGTGACTGTGAGCACGCTGGACCGGGAGGAGACTGCACAGTACATCCTGAGTGTCACAGCAGCAGATGCGGGGTCACCTCCTCTCACAACCACCCAGACCTTCACAGTGGACATCTCTGATGTGAATGACAATGCTCCTGTCTTCAACCAGACATCGTACACCATGTATGTGCGTGAGAATAATGTCCCCACAGTGCTTGTTGGAGCTGTGAGTGCTGCAGATGCTGACACAGGGTCCAATGCCAAGGTGACCTATTCCCTGTTACCAGCCCACCCCACAGAGCAGCCTCCCTGCTCCTGCATCTCTGTGAACTCTGAGAATGGGGATGTGTTTGTGCTGCGGCCTCTGGACTACGAGCAGGTGAAACAGATTGAAGTCTTAGTGCGTGCCTCTGATGCTGGGTCTCCTGCCCTCAGTGCCAATGTCACTGTCCGCCTTGTTGTGGTGGATGAGAATGACAATGCGCCACTGGTGCTGTACCCCTCGCAGGACAGCAACCCACCATCCAGTGAGCTGGTGCCCATGTCAGCTGATGCAGGGTACCTGGTCACGAAAGTGGTGGCTGTTGATGCCGACTCAGGACAGAACTCGTGGCTCTCGTACCACCTGCTGAGGGCCACTGACCCTGGGCTGTTTGTGGTGGGTGCCCAAAGTGGGGAGGTGAGGCTGAGGAGGCCTGTAACAGAGAGAGATGCTGCGAAGCAGAAGCTTGTTGTTCTGGTGCGAGACAACGGGCAGCCACCACTGTCAGCCACAGCCTCTCTGAGTGCGCTTCTGCTCCATGACTTCTCAGACGTGCGCATAACGCACAGCAGCCTGGCCGTGGAGGATGAAGGTGACTCCCTAACACTGTATTTAATCATTTCATTGGTCTTTGTTTCACTCCTCTTCCTTGCATCCATGGGAGCCTTTGTTGTTCACAAGTCATGCAGGAGAAAGGAGCTGAAAAGTGGGCATGTTCTGTATGGTGCTGGCACCTTGCAGGGAGGCCTGGCTGATGCAGTAGCTGCAGGGACCCTGCCCCACCCCTATTGCTATGAGATCAGCCTCACAACAGGCTCAGGCAACAGTGAGTTCAAGTTCCTGAAGCCCATCCTCCCCAGCCTGCCACCACAGCACTGCACCACAGGTGGGGTCACTGTTGATGAACAGGATTTCACCTGTGGCCCTATCACCCTGGAGGATGTGGCACCAGCCCAGCCAGGGATGCTCTCTGCAGAGCAGTTCAACAGTCTTTCCTTTAAGTAGTGTGGAGTCAGCACAGTCAGAGACTTAAAGCCTCGTGAGGGGAAGGGATGTGGGCTTCAACATGTCGCAATGGCTCCTTCAGAGTAAATCTCAATTTGCAATTGGTGTCACTGATTTGCCTCAGATGTTATGTACGGGGACAGATTGTCTTCCCCTCAAAAAAAAAAAAAAAAACAAAGCCATACACCAAACAACAACCAAAATCCCCTAATGGTTCTCTGCTAGGAAACCATGTTTCAGCTGTGGTGAAGCTGTTTCTGAAATGCTTCAAGAGTGGGACTAGTTCCGGTGCCCCAGATAATTTCTTGTCTCACCTGCTGTAGAGGGCCTCTTTTTCTCTGCTGTAACACAATGGCACCATTGGACAGACAGATCACCTGCTTGCTGAAATGCACATAGCCCTTCTCCTGGGTCAGGAAAGCAAGGAAGTTGTGAGTACTGCGTTACAATGTGGTGCAAGCATGGGGCTTTTTCTGCTCTGGGTTCTGGATGTTTCTGTGTCTGAGATGTATGGGCTCCGTGTGTTTTGCTTTCTGGTCACTATGTTTGTCCATACTGCCAGTTTGTGGCTACATATGCTGCCATAGTGCTGTCTGTTGAAGCAGGGAGCTGCTCACATCCAACTGGTTGTGATGCAATGTAGATATCCTTACCCCTGGAGAACAGCAATCTTGTTTTTTCTAGGGGAGAACAGCAACATGCAGAATGAGATTTTGGCATGTGTGATGAAGGTGCACACACAGGCTGTCTGCTTGGGATTGGCTTGAAATTATAGCAACACAAACAACCTTGTCATAGAGTGTAACTTTAAAGAGTTGTAAAGACACATTCATTATCTTTGAGTGCATTGTAAGGAAACTCCAGAATTCACTTCAAAGGAGTTTGTCTGAAGATAGAATCACGATGTACTTGGAAATGGGCTATTGAATTTGTTCTTGTCATTGTTGTTCCCAAATTCAGAGGCTTCATGATGGGAGTACAAAGCTCTCTGAGGTGATTTTCAGGGTTTGCTGAGACCTTTTGCATTCTCCTTTTTGGCCTTTGTCCTTCTGCTTTGTGAACTATGTTTGAGCATGGTCTTACCTATTCTTCTTAAGAAGGACTGCAATCCCATGAATAATAACAGACTGTTTGATAGAGTGCAGTGTAGCATGGAATATTTGGAAACACTCAGGCTGTGTTGTGCTGCACTTATAAACTGTAACATTGTTAACCACAATACCGTTGTGTGTAAAAGTGAAATAAACACCTCAATGCTGTGTGTGGAGACAGTCTTTGTAGATATGTTCTTTTGAAGAAAGCTTTCAGGAGGCTGGATTTTTATTTTTTCACTTTCTTCCTTTACTGAGGTGAAGTTGAGCGGGTACATTTCTGCATTTTGAAGGCACACCTGGTAGAGCTTTCTGGAAAATCGTGGGAGAAGGGAATTGCTGGCAGGTCTCTACGGGTCTTCAGAGCACTGAGCTTCTGGCTGTGACAGGACTCAGTTCAATCCAGGTCAGAAGAAACACATCCCAGCACTAAGAGTGACCCTGGGTGTGCAAAAGCCTCGTCAAAGCAGTGAGGTGTTGGGAGTGACCTTTCCAACTCTCTGGACAGCTGAAGCTGCAGATGTGAACTGGGAGGTGTGTGAGCACAAAGTGTTTGTGACACTAAAGCTGTAGGAGTTTCAGAAGATGGATGGCAGATGAACAGCACACTTGTTCCTTTGGGAAGTTCTTCATGGAGTGCCATGAGGTGGCATTTGGTGGGTGAAAACAGCTACCAGGAGAGGCTTTGCTCTCAGGAAATGCAGAAGACTACAGCCATCCCTTCCACAAGGCGCTGATGAAAAAGTAAGTATTGAAGACGGGCTGGTGAAGTGCTGCTGACCACAAGATGATTGCACATGGGGAGCAAATTGTCCAGTGTCCACTTGACCTCAGTAGAATCATAGGATCATTTCAGCTGGAAAAGATCCTTGAAACCATTGAGTCCAACTGTAAACAGAGAACTACCAAGTCCATCACTAAACCATGTCCCTGAGTGCTACGTCAAAGGATGGTGACTCAACTGGTTCCCTGGGGAGCTTGTTCCAGTGCTTGACAACCCTTTTGGTGAAGAATTTTTTCTTAACATCCAATTTAAACTTCTCCTGGTGTGACTTAAGCAATTTTACTCTCATCCTATCACTTGCTACTTGGGAAGAGACTGACATCCACCTCCTTCCAGGCTCCTTCCAGGCACAGGCCTGTGCTGTGCTATCCTGTACTTTGCTGTGCTGCGCAAATCCTGTGGTGGAAGGATAAACTCAACTCATTGTAACCGAGGAATGTGCAAGCATCTCCCACGTGGTACTGGTGAGAAAGCCGTTTGCAAGCAAAAAGTCTATACGTGAACTTCTTTTATTGTGACACCAGAAATGACAAAGGGATTTTCTTTCTTGCAGAAAAGTCCTAAAATGGCTTGAATGACTGAAATGGGGGCACTCTTTCTTTTCTATGACAAGGGTCTGCATCTAGATCATTGATGAAAGTATTAAACAGAGCTGGGCCTGGAAATGTACCCTGAGAAACGCCTGTCACCAGTGAGGTGTCACCCCATTCAATACAGCGCTTTGAACTCTACACTTCAGCCACTTCTTCACCCGGGCAACTGTGAACCTGCTCATCTCACAGTTGGTTAAGGTGTCCAGAAGGATACTGTGAGGGACAGTATCTAAAGCTTTACTAAAATCCGGGAAAACTACAGCCACTGCCTTCCCTTCATCTGTGAGGCAGGTGACCTTATAATAGATGGATGTGAAATTAAACAGGACTTTCCCTTGGTGAGCCCATGTTCTTTCATTAGTACCCACTATGATTGTCACCATAATTTTTCCAATAACTGAGGTTAGACGAACAGGTCTGTAGTTTCCTGGGTCTGTCCTAACACCCTCTTGTAAACTGGAAGAACCCTGGCCAGCTTCCAGTCAGCAGGGACGTCTGCAGACTCCCAAGACCTTTGGCAGATGATCAAGAGGGGTCCTCCTGTAACATGCACCAGCTCTTTCAGTACTCTGGGATGAATCCCATCAGTCCCATGGACTTGTGAAGATTCAGCTGGTAGAGCTGGTCCCTTACAACTTCAGTGTCCACTACTGGCAAGTCACTGTACCCAAACTTGTGGTCCTTTGACTCAGGGGATGGGACAGCACAAGGTCTATCAGTATAATTGAAGCCTGAGGCAAGAAAAGCATTCAATACCTCCACTTCTTCTTCCCCGCTAGTCAAGCGACAAGCTTCAACAACTACAAATCTAATGTTTTCTTTGGACCTCATCTTGTTATTAATGTACTTAAAAAGGCCTTTCTTGTTGTCTGACACACCTCTAGCCAGTTTCATCTCTACTGATCTCTGGCCTTTCATGTCTTTTCTCTACATATAGGAACCAAAGCTCTGCAGTCTTCCTGCAAAACCTGACCTTCCTTCGAGAGATGATAAGATTTCTTTTTCTCATGAAGTCTGTGAGGAGTTCCCTGTTTTGCCAAGCAGGTCTTCTGTCCCACTTGTTAAATTTTGATGCAGTGGAAGTGCCTGCTAAAGGGTGGTAACTGTACAGAGTCCTGAAAAGACATTAATTGTCTTTGAGTGCATTCTAAGGAAACTCAACACGTTTCTTCAAAGGATTTTTTTCTAAAGGCTGAATCAAGATGAACTTGGAAAGGGGCCATTAATTTTGGTCATACCATTTTTGCTCCCAAATTCAGAGGCCTCTTGATGGGGGTAGAAAGCTGTCCTGAGACAATTTTCTGGGTTTGTGTTAGAGCATTTGCATTCCTCTATTTGCCCTTTCTCCTTCTCCTTTGTGAACTGTATTTGAGCATTTTATTACCTATTCCTCTTAAGAAGGACTGTCACCCCCTGTATAATAATGGTGTGAATGAAGGCAGTGTGGCACAGTATATTTGGAAACTCACGTACTGTCTTGAGCCTCAGTTATAAACTGTACTTTTGTGAACTGCAATACATTTATGTCTAAAAGTGAAATAAAAAGAATGCCCTCTTGAGGAGAGAGAGTAGTCTTTGTAGAGACGTTGTTTCTGGGAATGCTGTGTCAAAGTTTTCAGGATGCTGGGAGTTCTTTTCTCTTTTTGTCCTCGGAAATGGATTTGTGGGTGTGCTTTTCTGCAGTTTGGAGATGCAGCTCAGGGAAATGTTGGGAGGAGGGAACTGCTGGAATACCTGTGTGGATAGTCTGAGCACAACTTGAAGCCATTTTTTTCTCATCCTATCACTTGTTACTTGAGAAAAGAGACTGACACTGACCTAATTCCAACCTCCTTTCAGCATGTCTGTGCTGTCTCATGCTTGTTGTTCTGCAGAAATTTTGTAGCAGAGCAATAATCTCAAGTCTGAGGAATGTGTGGGCAGCTCTGCTGTGGTAGAGGTGAGAAAGCCACATACGAGCAAAAAAAAATCTGCATGCAAAGTTGTTTTACTGTGACAGCAGAAATGATGAAAAGAATTGCTTTCCTGCAGGAAAGGTCTGTAATAGCTTGAAAAAATGAATTGGGTGCATTAATTCTTCTCTATGACTGGGGTCTGCATGGCATGCTGTGTGTGCCTGCAGTCCTGTGTGCTGCTCCTCTGCTCAGGGTTCTCCTCATCTGGTGGGAGGTAGACTTATCTCTGCTCATTTCTTCCAAGAGCGTGAGCTATAAGGGACTGAATTGTGAATGACACTCAGAGAGTTGCGTCTCTCTTACTGCCATGAGGAGGAACAAGCAGCTCCTCATGTAAAACTGCTGCCTCTCAGGTTGTTGCAGCTCGAGGGTTTGTATGTCTCATGCCGTTCATAACTAGATGTTTTATTACGGTTTTTACCCTATGAGAGGGTTTGGGCTGTTTCCTGCACTGGAGGGCCTGAAAACACCGCTGAGCTTTCCTGAAGGGCTCGTCGGAGGTGCCGTTTAGAAAGCAATACGGTAGGCAGGACATTTCAGAGAGACTCTCCTGAACGCACGCATGTTCCTGATCCTGTAAGCACTGTTGTCAGGGATGCAGGCAAGTGCGGCGCATCTGCAGGTGCTCTTGGCTGAGCAGGTGTGGGAGGGCGGCGATGTAGTGGCTGCTGCCCAGCGCCAGAGCGCTGCAGTTGCTGTCGGCAGATGAGTGTCGCTTCCCTTCCGGCTGGAGAAGCCCTTCGAGGAGTGTTACTGCCTGGTGCTGGCGAGAAAATGGACCGGGAGGAGGTGTGGGAGTACAAGGTGACGTGCGGGCGGCGGACGGCAGGTCGCCTGCGCAGTGCTGTGGCTGCGGGTGCTGGACGTGAACGACAACGCGCCGGTGTTCGCGGAGGCGCTACAGCGCCCGTGTGCCCGAGAACAACGCGGCGGGCGCGCTGGTGCTGAGGGTGCGGGCGTGGGACGCGGACTGGGGGCAGAACGCACGCAGGCGGTACCGGCTGGAGGAGGGGCGTGTGCGGGGCGCGCCGCTGTCGTGGTCCGTGTCGGTGGAGGCGGAGACGGGCGCGCTGTACGCGCTGCGCTCGTTCGACTACGAGGAGGTGCGCGAGGTGGGGCTGTGGGTGCGGGCGGAGGACGGCGGCGCGCCGGCGCTGAGCAGCAACGTGTCGGTGCGGCTGGTGATCGTGGACGAGAACGACGACGCGCCGCAGGTGCTGTACCCGCCCTCGGCGCCGGTTTTGCTGGTGCGAGAGCGCGGGCAGCAGCCGCGTTCCGACACTGCTTCTCTGGCATCACGCTGCTTCTTCTAGCTCAGCTAGTCTCCCGAGCAGAGGACGAGGCAGTAACCTCTGGCGTCCAGGGGGACCTGCTCACCACCTACCTCATCGCCTCCCTGCGCTACGTCTCGTTCCGGGCTTTTCCTCCTCTCCGTCCTCGCCAGTTCTTCAGCCAAGATCTGCCATGCTTGCCTTCGGCACGGCTTTCGCCCCCCTCTGCCTGTTGTTACTCTCGCAGCGATTTCGAAACCGACAGTATGGACCGGACCAGAAACAGCACTCTGGAGCCGGCTTACCCCTAGGAATAGCGTATGAACAGCGCCTCGGACAGAAGCCAATACCCGTTCCTCAGCAGCGCTGAGTCGGGACGGGCAAGGACTAAGAATCCCTGTGCACGTCGCAGCCCACAGGCCACAGGGAAACCGATCCAGGGAGCTCAGCCCCTCCTTCTGATCAGCCGCTTGACTAGCCGGCCGTTACACGAGTCCACGCCTGTGTCTTCCCGGTACCAGCCTCCATGCACCTTCCTCAGCCTGAGACTCCTGAGTTTATGTCGCGCCAAGAGCTTCTGCTCCCTGCGTGCTGCCCCGGCGGAGGCTCTTGCCGGGTTTCTGCGACCGGGTTAAGAGGCTCCGTCCCTCCGGGTGCAGCCTCCGCCGGACGGTGCCCGTGGCAAACGCCGTGTATTTGCTTGTCCCTGTGTTTCTCCAAAGGTACGGACTGACCTGCCTGGAGCCAGGCGCACACACTATTTGTGTGCTCCGGGCAGGGGAGAGGGGCAAGACGGGGGGCAAGTGGCGGCGCTGCCCGTGCGCTCGGTCTGACGCGGTGTCCCCGCAAGGCTCTCGTCTCTGCGTCCCAGCTGCTTCCCTCCCCGGCGCGCTGTGCACCCGTTCTGCTGTTGGACCCCAGGCGGGCGAGCGGCTGCAGCCGCGCGTGTACGCGCGGGTCCGTGTGCCGGTGCGAAGCGTAAGCGCGGGCAGCGGCGGGCGCAGTCTGGCGGCGGGCCGCAGGGTGGCGCTCCCGGCCAAGGCGCTGCCGAGTTGCTGCGAGCGGGGAGGCTGCCGAGCCCGATCCGGCCCTGCCCAGCCCAGCCCAGCCCAGCCCGGCCGGGCAGCAGTTGCGGCGGCGAGCGGCGGTGAGCGGTGCCCCGTGCCATCCGCTGCCAGACCGCGGCAGCTGCGTTCAGTGTGGGCAGCCGGACTTGTCGAGAAATAAACGAGGGAGAGAGGGAGAGCGGCCGCCCTCCGCTCCGCCGCGCTGCTGCCGGGCGCCGCTTTCCGCGGAGGACTGTGCGGGCGACCCGCGAGACGGAGGCTGTCCCGGACCGGCCCGACATGGCGATCGCAAGGCAAGTGCTTTGTCTCTCTGCTTTCCTGTCCCTGCCGCACGCTCGCTCCCAGCCCCTGCGTTACTCCGTAGCCGAGGAGGGGGAGAGCGGCTCGGTGGTAGCCAACGTGGCGGAGGACGCGGGGCTGGCCCCGGCGCAGCTCTCGGCTCGCCGCGCCCGCCTGGCCTCGGAGGACGGCCGGCAGCACTTTCGCTTAGAGCGCGGCACCGGCCGGCTGCTCGTGGCGGAGAGGCTGGACCGGGAGGAGCTGTGCGGGCAGGCCGCTACCTGCACGCTGCCCTTCGAGCTGGTGCTGGCCAACCCGCTGCAGTTCTTGCGGGTTGAGGTGACCGTGCAGGACATTAACGACCATGCGCCCGTTTTCCCGAAGGAACAAGTCACATTTAAGATTCTGGAAACGAGCGACCCGGGCTCGCGTTTCCCACTGGTGGGCGCTCGTGACCTGGATATTGGCAGCAACAGCATCCAGGCTTACAGCATCTCTCCCGAGAATGGGTACTTTAGTGTGTCCTTCGGGGGTCAGAGTGAGAATGAGAAGTTTGTGGAACTGGTCCTGGAAAAGCCGCTGGACAGAGAGGAGAAGGTGGAGATGCATTTCACTGTCATTGCGATGGATGGGGGCTCTCCACCCAGGAGTGGGACAACCCAAATTTGCATTATTGTTCTGGATGTAAATGACAATGCTCCAGTCTTCACAAAGAAAGTGTACGTTGGGAAGGTTTTGGAAAACACGCCAGAGGGCTCTGTGGTTCTCAGTGTGGTGGCAACCGATCTCGATGCAGGACCTAATGGAGATATCTCCTATCAGTTCAGCCAGGTTGTGGGCCAGAGTGACTCCGCATTTGTGATTGATCCTGCGAGTGGTGAAATTAAACTTACAAAGCCTTTGGACTTTGAGGTAGCTGAGAAATATGAACTCGCTGTGCAGGCCACAGATGGTGGTGGCCTGTCAGCAATCTGCAAGGTGTTGGTGGAGGTGGTGGATGTGAATGACAATGCACCTGAGCTGGTGGTCAGTTCCTTCAGCAGCCCCCTCCCTGAGAACACATTACGTGGGACAGTGGTCGCCCTCTTTGCTGTCAGAGACAGAGATTCTGGAGTCAATGGGAAGATCTCCTGTGCCCTTGAGGACCAGCGGTCATTCTCCCTGCGTCCGGCCTATAAGAATTACTATGAGCTGGTGACTGTGAACACACTGGACCGGGAAGAAACTGCACAGTACATCCTGAGGGTCACAGCAGCAGATGCAGGGTCACCTCCTCTCACAACCACCCAGACCTTCACAGTGAACATCTCTGATGTGAATGACAATGCACCTGTCTTCAACCAGACCTCATACACCATGTATGTGCATGAGAATAATGTCCCCACGGTGCTTGTTGGAGCTGTGAGTGCTGCAGATGCTGATGTGGGGCCCAATGCCAAGGTGACCTATTCCCTGGTACCAGCCCACCCCACAGAGCAGCCTCCCTGCTCCTGCATCTCTGTGAACTCTGAGAATGGGGATGTGTTTGTGTTGCAGCCTCTGGACTATGAGCAGATGAAGCAATTCGAGGTCCTGGTGAGTGCCTCTGATGCTGGGTCTCCTGCCCTCAGTGCTAATGTCTCTGTCCGCCTTGTTGTAGTGGATGAGAATGACAATGCGCCACTGGTGCTGTACCCCTCACAGGACAGCAACCCACCATCCAGTGAGCTGGTGCCCAAGTCAGCTGAGGCAGGTTACCTGGTCACCAAAGTGGTGGCTGTTGATGCTGACTCGGGGCAGAACTCGTGGCTCTCGTACCACCTGCTGAGGGCCACTGACCCTGGGCTGTTTGTGGTGGGTGCCCAAAATGGGGAGGTGCGGCTGAGGAGGCCCGTGACAGGGAGAGACCCCATGAAGCAGAAGCTTGTTGTTCTGGTGCGAGACAACGGGCAACCACCACTGTCAGCCACAGCCTCTCTGAGTGCGCTTCTGCTCCATGACTTCTCAGACGTGCGCATAACGCACAGCAGCCTGGCCACAGAGTATGAGGGTGACTCCCTAACAATGTATTTAATTATTTCATTGGTCTTTGTCTCACTCGTCTTCCTCACATCCATGGCAGCCTTTGTTGCTTGCAAGGTGTGCAAGAGAAAGGAGCTGAAGGGTGGGCGTGGACTCTATGGTGCTGGCACCTTGCAGGGTGGCCTGGCTGATGCAGCAGCTGCAGGGACCCTGCCCCACCCCTATTGCTATGAGATCAGCCTCACAACAGGCTCGGGCAACAGTGAGTTCAAGTTCCTGAAGCCCATCCTCCCCAGCCTGCCACCACAGCACTGCACCATGGGCAGGGGCACAGACAATGAACAGGATTTCCCCTGTAACCCTATCACCACAGAAGATGTCGCACCAGGCAACCCAGGGGTGCTCTCTGCAGAGCAGTTCAATAGTCTCTCCTTCAGGTAGTGTGGAGTCAGCAGAGACAGAGGTTTGAGGCCTCATGATAGGAAAGGTTGTGGGCTTCAACATGTCACAATGGTGTCTCCAGAGTAAATCTGCATTTGCAATCTTCAACATTGATTTCCCTCAGAATTTTACTCAGGTGAAAGCTTGTGTCCCCCTCAAAATAGAAAACAGGATCATCTAAAGGCTCCCTCAGACAATAGTATGTGCCAGCTCTCTTGGAGCCATTTCTTTAATGTTTCAAGAGTAAAGTTAGTTTCAGGCCCCCAGCTGAGTCCTTGTTTTTCTGTTAGGTAAGACCGTGGGCCTCTTCTTTTGTGTTGTAAGACAGTGGCACAGTCATGCAGACTAATTACCTGCTCCTTGAAATGCACGTGGCCCTTCTGGGTTTGGAGAGCAAGGATGTCGTGAGTACTGTGTTACAATGTGGTGCAAGCACAGGGCTCTTTCTGCTCTGGGTTCTCCATGTCTCTGAGTCTGACATGTGTGGGCTCTGTGTATTTTGCCTTTTGGTCACTATGTCCATCCATAGAGCTGTTTTGTGTCTGCATATGCTGCCCTAGTGCTGTCTGCTGAAGCAGGGAGTTGCTCACATTCATCCACTCTGATGCACAGAGTTTCAGCTCATCAGGCAAGAAACGTATTTTGATGCATGTAAAACAACACCCTCAGCTTCTCCATGGGAGAGTGGCAACATGCAGAATGAGACTTTGTTTTGGCACATGAAAGGGGGATGGGCAGGAGGGTTTTGTCCTTGGGATTGCCTTGACATTACAGCAGCACAAATAACGTTGCTAGAGACTGTAACTGTACGGAGTGGCGAAGAACCGTTCTTTGTCTGAATACATTGTAAGGAATCTCCACGAGTCACCTCAAAGGAGTTTGTCTGAATGTAGAATCAGATGAACTTGGAAAGGGTCACTGAGTTTGGTCCTGTCATTGTTGTTCCTGATTTCAGAGGTTTCTTGAAGGACTGGAAAGGTGTCTTGAGATGATTTGCAGGGTTTGTGTAGAGCTTTTTGCATTCTTGTTTTTGCCCTTTCTCCTTCTTTGTGAACTGTCTTTAATGTATTCCTCTTAAGAAGGACTCTCATCCCATGTACAGTAACGGATTGGGTGAATGAAGGCAGTGTGACATGGAATTTTCAGAAAACCTCAAGCTGTCTCGTGTTGCAATTGTAAGCTGTACCATTGTGAACTGCAATACAGTTATGTCTAAAACTTAAATAAAAAGAACTATGTTGGTATAGACTATAACTGTACAGAGTTGTGTAAACACATTGATTGTCTTTGAGTGCATTGTAAGGAAACTTCAGAATTCACTTCAAATAAGTTTGTCAGAGGTAGAATTGATATGAACTTGGAAAGAAGCTGTTGAGTTTGGTCTTGACACTGTTGTTCCCAAATTCAGAGGCTTTGTAATGGGAATGCAAAGCTGTCCTGAGATGAAATTCTGGGTTTGTGTAGAGCTTTTGCATTCTAATTTTTGCCCTTTCTGCTTTGTGAACTGTGTTTGAGTATTATCTTACCTATTCCTCATAAGAAAGACTGGCACCACATGTGTAGTAAGAGACTTTGAAAGAATGCCGTGTGGCATGGAATGTTTAGGAACACTCTGGCTGTGTTGTGCTGCACTTATAAACTGTACCATTGTTAATCACGATACCGTTGTGCGTAAAAGTGAAATAAAGAGAATACCTCAATGCCATGTGTTAAGACAATCTTTATAGAGACATTCTTCTGTGGAAAGGTTTCAGGAGGCTGGAATTTTTTTTCTCATTTTGTTCCCTTACTGAGGTAAGGTTGAGCAGGTACATTTCTGCATTTTGGAGATACAGCCGATAGAGCTTTCTGGAAACCTGCGGGAGAAGGGAATTGCTGGCAGGTGTCTACAGGTCTTCAGAGCACTGAGCTTCTGGCTGTGACAGGGCCCAGTTCAATCCAGGTCTGGGGAAACTGGCCCCTGCCCTAAGAGTTGCCCTGGGTGTGCAAAAATGTCATCAAAGCAGTGAGGTGGGGGGAGTGACCTCTCCAACTCTTTGGACAACTCCAGCTGCAGATGGGAACTCTGAGGTGTTTGAGCACAAAATGTTTGTGACACTAAATGTGTAGAAGTTTCAGATGATGGATGGCAGACGGACAGCACACTTGTTTCTTTGGAAAGTACTTGGGGGAGTGCCAGGAGGTGGCATTTGATGGGTGAAAACAGCTACCAGGGAGAGTCTTTGCTCTCACGAGAAGCAGAGGAATAAAGCCGTCCCTTTCACAAGGCCCTGATGAAAAGGTAAGTCCTGAAGACAGACCGGTGAAATGCTGCTGACTGTAAGACCATTGCACACGGGGTAGTGAATGATCCACTATCCGGTTAACCCAAGTAGAATCACAGAATCATTTAGGTTCCAAAAGGTCCTTGAGACCATTTGAGTCCAACTGTAAACATAGAACTACCAACTCCAATACTAAACCATGTCCCTGCGTGCTATGTCAAGGGATGGTGACTCAACTGCTTTCCTGGGAGCTTGTTCCATTGCTTGACAATCCTTTTGGCGAAGATTTTTCTCTTAATATCCAATCTAAACTTCTCCTGGTACTACTTAAGCAAATTTACTCTTGTCCTATCACTTACTACTTGGGAAGAGACAGACATCCAACTTCTTACAGCATCCTTTCAGGTGCAGGCCTGTGCTGTGCTGTCCTGTACTTTGCTGTGCTGCACAAATCCTGTGGTGGAAGGAAAAGCTCAGCTCATTGTAACCAAGGAATGTGCAAACATCTCCCACATGGTGCTGGTGAGAAAGCCCTCCACAAGCAAAAAGCCTACATGGGAACTTCTTTTACTGTGACATCAGAAATGACAAAGAGAATTTCTTTCATGCAGGAAAGTCCTAAAAGGTCTTGAATGACTGAAACAGGGGCACTCTTTCTTTTCAATGACAAGGATTTGCATCTAGATCATTGATGAAAATATTAAACAGACCTGGGCCTAGAAATGTACCCTGAGAAACACCTGTCATCAGTGAGAGATCACCCCATTCAGTACAGTGCTTTGAACTCTACACTTCAGCCACTTCTTCACCCAGAGCACCATGAACCTGCTCATCTCAAAGCTGGACAATGTGTCCAGAAGGATGCTGCGAGGGTCAGTAACTAAAGCCTTACTAAAATCCAGGAAAACTACAGTGACCACCTTCCCTTTATCTGTGAGGCAAGTGACCTTATCATAGAAGAAGGTCACAATAGTTAAACAGGACTTTCCCTTGGTGAGCCCATGTTGAATATGCCTGGTTATTGTGTTGTTCTTTAAATGCCTTTCAGTAGTACCCACTATGATTGTCACCATATTTTTTCCAGGAACTGAGGTTAGACCAACAGGTCTGTAGATTCCTGGGTCTGCTTTTAGGCCCTTCTTGTAAGTTGGAAGAACCCTGGCCAGCTTCCAGTCAGCAGGGACGTCTGCAGACTCTCAAGACCTTTGGCAGATGATCAAGAAAGGTCCTCCTGTAATATCTATCAGCCCTTTCAGTACTCTGGAATGAATCCCATCAGCCCCGTGGACTTGTGAACATTCAGCTGATAGAGCTGGTCATTTACAACTTCAGTGTCCACCAACTGAAAGTCACTGTTCCCAAACTTGTGGTCCTCTGACTCAGTGGATGGGACAGCACAAGGTCTATCAGTATAATTGAAGCCCGAGGCAAGAAAAGCCTTTAGTGCCTCCACTTCTTCATCCCTGTCAGTCAAGTGACCAGCTTCAACAACTATCAATCCAATGTTTTCTTCGGACCTCCTCTTGCTGTTAATGTACTTTAAAAAGCCTTTCTTGTTGTCCAACACACCACTGGCCAGTTTCATCTCTATTGATCTCTGGCCTTCCATGTCTTCTCCCTGCATGTAAGAACCAAAGCTTTACAATCTTCCTGCAAAGCCTGACCTTGCTCCCAGAGATGATATGATTTCTTTTTCCTCATGAACTCTCTGAGGAGTTCCCTCTTTTGCCAAGCTTGTCTTCTGTCCCACTTGTTAAATTTTGATGTAGTGGAATTACCTGCTAAAAGGTGGTAAGTATACAGAGTTGTGAAAACACATTCATTGTCTTTGAGCATGTTGTAAGGAAACTCCAGAAGTTGCTTCAAAGGATTTTGTTGGAAGATAGAGTCGAGATGAACTTGGAAAGGGGCCATTGATTTTGTTCATATCGTTGTTGTTCCCAAATTCAGAGGCTTCTTGATGGGAGTAGAAAACTGTCCTGAGGTAATTTTCTGGGTTTCTGGGTTTATATTCTCCTTTTTGCCTGTTCTTCTGCTCTAAGAACCATCTTTGAGCATTGTCTTACACATTTCTCTTAAGAATGACTGTCACTCCATGTATAATAACAGATTGTTTCAATGAAGGCAGTGTAGCACAGAACATCTGGAAACCCTTACGCTGTGTTGTGCTGCAGTCGTAAACTGTGCCCTTCTGAACTGTAATAGAGTTATGTGTAAAAGTGAAATAAGAAGAATGCCTACTTTAGTTGAGAAAGTAGTCTTTGTAGAGATGTTCTTATTAGAAAACCTCTGTTAAAGATTTCAGGAGGCTGGGAGTTTTTTTTCTCATTTGGTCCTCTGGATGAGGAAGGTGGAGTGGGTACATTTCTGCCATTTGGAGATACAAACAATAGAGCATTGAGGAAAATTTTGGGGAGGACAGAATTGTTGGAAGGTATCTGTGGGTCTGTTTAACCCTGAGCTTCTGGCTGTGACACAGAGGTGGAAATTATTTGCTATCCAGTTAACCTGAGTAGAATCATAGAATCATTTCAGTTGGAAAAGGTCCCTGAGATCACCAGTTCCGACTGTTAACCTGAAGACTACCAAGTCCACCGGTAAACCATGTCCCTGAGCACCACATCCTGGGATGGCAACTCAACCACTGCCCTGGGCAGCCTTTGCCAATGCTTGACAATACTTCATATGTACGAAGTTTTCTTAGTATCCAATCTAAACTTCCCCTGGTGCAACTTGAGGCTATTTCCTCTCATGCTGTCACCTGTACCTTGGGAAGAGACTGACACCCAGCTCCTTACAATCTCAAATCAGGTACAGACTTCAGATGTCCTGTACTGTGTTGTGCCACAGAAATTTTGTAGCAGAATGATAAAATCCACTCATTGTAAACAAGGAAGTTGCAGGGAACTCCCACTTGGTATAGGTGAGACTGTCACCTGTGATAGAGAGGTCCATATGGGAATTCTTTTATTGTGACACTCAAAATAATTAAGAGAATAGCTTTCTTGCAAATAAGTATTGTAATGTCTTGCATGACTGCAATGCGGGTACTCATTCTTTTCTGTGACCAGGGTCTGCATGGCATGCTCTGTATGGCTGGAGTGCTGTGTGATGCTCCTATGCTCGGGGTTTTCCACTTCTAAAGGGATGTTGTTTTATCTGTGTTAATATCTTCCAATTGTGTGAACAATTATAGTCAGAATTTGTCACGGTCCGAGAATCAGCGTGTGTCTCTTGGTGAGATGACAAGGAACCAGCCCCTCCTGGTGTAAGACTGCAGGCCTTTTGGGATGTTCCAGTTCGACAGTTCGTCTCCTGCAGTTCATATCCGGATGGCTTATTCTTATTTTTACCCTATGAGAGGGAGAGACTATTTTGTGCACTGCAGGGCCTGAACACGCTGCTGAGCTTTCTGAGTGGCTCGTCGGAGGTGCCGTTATAAGAAGCAATGCAGTGGGCAGGACTTGTCAGAGACGCATGTCCCTGATTCTGTAAGCACTGCTGTCAGGTATGCTGGCAAGCGCGGGGCTGCAGCAAGCGGTGTTGGCTAAGCGGGAGTGGGAGGGCTGCGATGCATTGGCCGCTGCCCAGCGGCAGAGCGCTGCCGATGCTGTCGGCGGATGAGTATTTCCACCGTTCCGTCTAGAGAAGTCCTTCGAGTACTGTTATCGTGTGGTGACGGCGAGAGAGCTGGACCGGGAGGTACCGGCTGGGGGAGAGGCGCGGCGCTGTCGTGGTCCGTGTCGGTGGAGGCGGAGACGGGCGCGCTGTACGCGCTGCGCTCGTTCGACTACGAGGAGGTGCGCGAGGTGGGGCTGTGGGTGCGGGCGGAGGACGGCGGCGCGCCGGCGCTGAGCAGCAACGTGTCGGTGCGGCTGGTGATCGTGGACGAGAACGACGACGCGCCGAAGGTGCTGTACCCGCCGGCGGCGCCGGTTGTGCCGGTCCGAGAGCGCGAGCAGCAGCCGCGTTCCGACACTGCTTCTCCGGCATCACGCTGCTTTCTCCAGCTCAGATACGCTCCTGGGCAGAGGACGAAACAGTAACCGCTGGCGTCCACCGCTGAGTCGGGGTGGGCAAGGTCGAAGAATCGCTGTGCAGGTCGCAGCCCGCTGGTGACAGGGAAACTGACCCAGAAAGCTCAGCCCCGTGCGTCCACTCCTAAGCCTTGTCATGACCCGCCTTCCTTCCCGTTCGTCAGGCTGAGATTCCTGAGTCGATGTCTCGCCGAGCCCTTCTGTTACCTGCGTGATGTCCCGACGGAGGCCCTTGCCCGTTTTCTCCAGCCGGGGAAGGCGGCTCTGTCCCTCTGTGCTCAGCCTTCGTCGCACCGTGGGAAACACTTTGTGGTTGTGTGCGGAAAGGTACGGATTGGCCTCCCGGGATCCAAGTGCAGACGAAGCCGGGCGCTACACAGAGCGAGGAAAGACGCGGGGCAGGCGCCGGCGCTTCTCGTGCGCTCTGGAAGGCGCGGCGGCCCCGCAGGGCTCTTGTCTCTCTGCCCCTTCACTTCACTCCCTAGCGCGCTGTGCACTCGTTCTGCCGCGGGACCCCAGGCGGACGAGCGGCCGCAGACGTGCGTGTGCGCGCGGGTCCGTGTGCCGGTGCGAAGCGGCAGCGCAGGCAGCGGGCGGCGGCGGGCGCAGTCTGGCGACGGGCCGCAGGGTGGCGCTCCCGGCCAAGACGTCGCCGAGCGGCTGCGAGCGGGGAGACGGTCGTACCCGGCCCGCCCTGCCCAGCTCAGCGCAGCCCAGCCCAGC
The DNA here is from genome assembly GCF_964273445.1 of Streptopelia decaocto. NCBI lineage: Eukaryota > Metazoa > Chordata > Aves > Columbiformes > Columbidae > Streptopelia > Streptopelia decaocto. The sequence continues at coordinate 17,754,874 of NC_138667.1, forward strand.
CCGGCCGGGAAGCAGCAGCAGCGGCGGCGAGCGGCGGTAAGCGGTGCCCCGTGCCAGTCGCTGCCGCACCATGACAGTCGTTCTCCGGGCCGCCAGGCGGACTCGGCGATAAAGAAGAGGGAAGAGAGGGAGAACGCCCTCCGGCCGGCCCACCGCCGCGCTGCTGCCGGGCGCCGCTTTCCGCGGAGGACTGTGCGGGCGATCCGCGAGACGGAGGCTGTCCCGGACCGGCCCGACATGGCGATCGCAAGGCAAGTGCTTTGTCTCTCTGCTTTCCTGTCCCTGCCGCACGTTCGCTCCCAGCCCCTGCGCTACTCCGTAGCCGAGGAGGGGGAGAGCGGCTCGGTGGTAGCCAACGTGGCGGAGGACGCGGGGCTGGCCCCGGCGCAGCTCTCGGCTCGCCGCGCCCGCCTGGCCTCGGAGGACGGCCGGCAGCACTTTCGCTTAGAGCGCGGCACCGGCCGGCTGCTCGTGGCGGAGAGGCTGGACCGGGAGGAGCTGTGCGGGCAGGCCACTACCTGCACGCTGCCCTTCGAGCTGGTGCTGGCCAACCCCCTGCAGTTCTTGCGGGTCGAGGTGACCGTGCAGGACATTAATGACCATGCGCCCGTTTTCCCGGAGGAACAAGTCACTTTTAAGATTCTGGAAACCAGCAACCCGGGCTCACGTTTCCCACTGGTGGGCGCTCGGGACCTGGATGTTGGCAGCAACAGCATCCAGGCTTACAGCATCTCTCCAGAGAATGCATACTTTAGTATCGCTTTTGGGACTCGGATTAAGGGCAAGAAATATGTGGAACTGGTTTTGGAAAAGCCGCTAGACAGAGAGGAGCAATCAGAGATGGGTTTCAGTCTCATTGCAACAGACGGGGGCTCTCCGCCCAGGAGTGGGACCACACAAATCCACATTGTTGTCCTAGACGTAAATGACAACTCTCCAGTGTTTTTGCAGGAGTTATATGTTGCGCACATTTTGGAAAATGCACCAGAAGGCTCTATTATTCTCAGCGTGGTGGCGACTGATCTGGATGAAGGACCTAATGGAGACATCTCCTATCAGTTCAGCCAAGCAGTGGGTGAGAGTGACTCCGCATTCATAATTGACCCTGTGAGTGGTGAGATTAAACTCACAAAGCCTTTGGACTTTGAGACGACAGAGAATCATGAGCTCAATGTGCAGGCCACAGACGGTGGTGGCCTGTCAGCAATCTGCAAGGTGTTGGTGGAGGTGGTGGATGTGAATGACAACGCTCCAGAACTGGTGGTCAGTTCCTTCAGCAGCCCCCTCCCTGAGAACGCATTACCTGGGACAGTGGTCGCCCTCTTTGCTCTCAGGGACAGGGATTCTGGAGCCAACGGGAAGATCTCCTGTGCCCTTGAGGACCAGCTGTCCTTCTCCCTGCATCCAGCCTATAAGAATTACTATGAGCTGGTGACTGTGAGCACACTGGACCGGGAGGAGACTGCACAGTACATCCTGAGTGTCACAGCAGCAGATGCGGGGTCACCTCCTCTCACAACCACCCAGACCTTCACGGTGGACATCTCTGATGTGAATGACAATGCACCTGTCTTCAACCAGACATCGTACACCATGTATGTGCGTGAGAATAATGTCCCCACGGTGCTTGTTGGAGCTGTGAGTGCTGCAGATGCTGATGTGGGGCCCAATGCCAAGGTGACCTATTCCCTGGTACCAGCCCACCCTGCAGAGCAGCCTCCCTGCTCCTGCATCTCTGTGAACTCTGAGAATGGGGATGTGTTTGTGTTGCGGCCTCTGGACTATGAGCAAGTGAAGCAGATTGAAGTCTTAGTGCGTGCCTCTGATGCTGGGTCTCCTGCCCTCAGTGCCAACGTCACTGTCCGCCTTGTTGTGGTGGATGAGAATGACAATGCGCCACTGGTGCTGTACCCCTCACAGGACAGCAGCCCACCATCCAGCGAGCTGGTGCCCATGTCAGCTGATGCAGGGTACCTGGTCACCAAAGTGGTGGCTGTCGATGCTGACTCAGGACAGAACTCATGGCTCTCGTACCACCTGCTGAGGGCCACCGACCCTGGGCTGTTTGTGGTGGGTGCCCAAAGTGGGGAGGTGCGGCTGAGGAGGCCTGTGACCGAGAGAGATGCTGTGAAGCAGAAGCTTGTTGTTCTGGTGCGAGACAATGGGCAACCACCACTGTCAGCCACAGCCTCTCTGAGTGCACTTCTGCTCAGTGACTTCTCAGACGTGCGCATAACACACAGCAGCCTGACCGTGGAGGATGAGGGTGACTCCCTGACAATGTATTTAATAATTTCTTTGGTCTTTGTCTCACTTCTCTTCCTTGCATCTATGGGAGCCTTTGTTGCTATCAAGGTTTGCAAGAGAAAGGAGCTGAAGGGTGGGCAAGTACTCTGCAGTGCTGGAAACTTGCAGAGCAGCTTGGCTGATGCAGCAGCTGCAGGCACCCTGCCCCACCCCTATTGCTATGAGATCAGCCTCACAACAGGCTCGGGCAACAGTGAGTTCAAGTTCCTGAAGCCCATCCTCCCCAGCCTGCCACCACAGCACTGCACCATGGGCAGGGGAACTGATGATGAACAGGATTTCCCCCTTGGCCCTATCACCCTGGAGGACGTGGCAGCAAACAACCCAGGCATGCTCTCTGCAGAACAGTTCAATAGTCTTTCCTTTAAGTAGTTTGGAGTCAGCACAGCCAGAGTCTTCAGGTCTTGTGATAGGAAGGAATGTGCGCTACAACATGTGACAATGGTTTCCTCAGAGTTCATCTGCATTTGCAGTTGTTGTCAGCAGTTTACCCTCCGATTTTTCGTCAGATGAATACTTTTCTCCCCCTGAAAACAGCAAACAGATGAAGCTAAAGGATTCCTCAGACAAGTAACAGTATATTTTTGCTGTTACATCCATTTCTGAAGTGCTTCAAGTGTGGGGTTAATCCCTGTGTCCCCAGCTAAGTTCTTGTCTCACTTGCTGTTCGGCAAGACCATGGCCCTCTTATTCTCTGCTGTAACTCAATGGCCTGGTCAAGGAGACAAGTCACCTTCTTGCTGAAATGGACGTAGCCCTTCTCCTGGGTCAGGAAAGCAAGGAAGTTGTGAGTACTGTGTTACAATGTGGTGCAAGCATGGGGCTTTTTCTGCTCTGGGTTCTGGATGTCTCTGTGTCTGAGATGTGTGACATCTGTGTGTTGTGTCTTCTGGTCGCTATGTCTCTCTATACATATGTTGTGTGTCTGCATATGCTGCCCTAGTGCTGTTCAGTGAAGCTGGGAGTTGCTCACATACAGCTCCTCAGGAAACAAAGATATTTTGACCCTTGTAGAATGGAAGTCTTATCATCTCCATGGGAGAGCAGCAAAAAGCAGATTGAGATTTTGCTTTGACACATGAAAGGTGGGTTCATGGCTGGGCTTCGTCCTTGTGATTGCCTTGAAATTACAGGAGCACAAATGATGTTGGCATAGACTGTAACTGTACAGGGTTGTGAACACACATTTGTTGTCTTTGAGTGCATTGTAAGAAAACTCCATAGGTCACTTCAAAGGAGTTCATCTGAAGGTAGAACTGAGATGAACTTAGAAAGGGTCATTGTGTTTGGTCTCATCACTGTTGTTCCCAAATTCAGAGGGATGGGAGTGAAAAGCTTTTCCGAGATTATTTTCTGGGTTTGTGTAGAGCTTTTACATTCTTCCTTTTGCCCTTTCTCCTTCTACTCTGTGTGCTGTATTTGAGAATTTTCTTCTGTATTTTATCTAAGGACTGCCACACAATGTATAATATTAGTTTTTGTGAATGAAGGCAGAGTGGCACAGAATTTTTGGAAACACTCATGCTGTGTTATGCTGCAGTTATAAACTGTACTCTTGTGAACTGCGATACATTTCTGTGTAAAAGTGGAATAAAAAGAATACCCAACTGACTTGAGTTGCAAAAGTACTCTTTGTAGAGATGTTCTTTCTGGGAAAGCTCTGTTGAAGTGTTAAAAATGGTGGGAATTTTTTCTCCTGGCTGAGGTAAGGTTTAGCATTTTGGAGATGTGGCTGATAGAACATTAAGGAAAAACATGAACAGAAGGGGATTGCTGGCAGGTGTCTACAGCACTTTTGAGCACTGAGCTTCTGGCTACAACAGGGCCCAGTTCGATCCAGGTCAGGGGATACTGGCCCCTGCCCTAACAGGAACCTGTTTTGTAAAGGCCTTGTCAAAGTAGTGAGGTGGGGGGAGTGACCTTTCAACTCACCCGGCAGCTCCAGCTGCAGATGGGAACTGTGAGGTGTCCGAGTGCAGAGTGCTTTGATTTAAAGGTTTTGGGGTGTGGATGGCACGAAGACAGCACACTTGTCCCTTTGCAAGGTGTTTGGGGAGTGCCCAGAGGTGGTATTTGTTGAGTGAAGATAGTTACCAGGGAGAGGCTTTGCTCTCAGGAAATGCAGAGGACTACAGCCATCCCTTCCACAAGGACCTGATGAAAGGTAAGTCCTGAGTACAGGCTGGTGTCATGATTGTGACCGCATGCAATCTTTTTTTACTGTGACAGTAGAAATGATGAATAGAATTGCTTTATTGCATGAAAGTCCTAAATGGCTTGAAAGACTGAAACAGAAGCACTCGTGTTTTTTTATGACAGGGGTTTGCATGTCTTGCTGTGTTTGACTGGAGTGCTGTGTGAAGCTCCTCTGTACAGGGCTCTCCGCATCTAAAGGATTGTAGGTTTATCTGTGCTAATCTCTTCCAGTAGTGTGAGCTATAATAAACAGAGTTGTGAACAACATCTTAGAGAATCGGCGTGTCTGTCTTAATGAGATGACAGGGAACCAGCCTCTCCTGGTGTAAAACTGCTGCCTCTTGGGTTGCTCCAGCTCAAGGGTTTGTGTACTGCAGTTCCTCACTATATGGTTCATGACGGTTTTTACCCTGTGAGAGAGGGAGGCAGTTTCCTGCATTGGACAGCCTGAACACACTGCTGAGCTTTCCTGAGGGGCTTGTCAGAGGTGCCCTTTAGATAGAATAACTTCTTAGGCCAAGTGATAGACAGCTGTACCAGAGGGGATGTGTTACTGGACCTGTTGGTCACCAACACAAGTGAGATAATCAGATCCATTAAGATTGGAGCCAACCTGGGCTGCAGTGATCACGCACTGTTGGAGCTCACAGTCCTGAGGGTTATGGGACAATTGAAGCTTAAAGCCAGTGTGCTGGTGTGATGGAAAGAGTGATAATTTTCTTCATGCAGTTAGAAACTGTTCTTTTTCATAGCTAGCACAGTAGTTGTTTTGATTTAGTTTGAGAACAAGAAGATAACACCCTGGGACAGAGTTAATGTTTTTTAGTTTTTGTCTGGGAGCCAAGGTCTCTGAGTTCTCTGTCTTCGGGTGTGAGGTAGCTGGGAAGGGGTACATGGATAATCAGTAAAAATATTCCATGCCATTAGAGTCATGCTTCATATTTAAGGAGAGTGGGATATTCTGGCTAGGAGGGGAGATGGAGACCCGTTCTGGTTTATGCTCCATTTTGGTGGAGTTCCGATCAGGAGTTCTCCTAGTTTGACTTTTTTTGTACTTGGCCTCTGGGCCTTTCTGCCTTTTTCTGTCTTCTGTCCCCAGGACTGGCTGTTCAGTACCTGGGTGCTCTCTCTCTTTCTGGGCCTGGCTGCTCAGCATGGATGGAGTTCATGAGGAATTGCTTTGAATATCTTTTATTTTATATTCCATTTCCATTCTACGTGCATTAGTAGTAGTAGTGGTATGTTAGTATTATTTTGTTATTTTATTAAGTTGTGTTTATCTCAATCCTTGAGTTTCTCCCTTTCGGGAGGTGGGAGCAGGGAGTACACAAGCAGCTATTGTAGTTTAGAATTTCTAGCTCAGTCTTTTTTGGCAACCAGCATGGGGCCTGAGACACTAAAATTTGGTAATAGAGGAGGGCTAAAATTTAAAGATTTTGGTGGTTTTACTGTTGTGATTCAATTTCAGTTTTCTTGACCAGGTGTCAAGTCACAGGGTTGAGATAACCACAGGTCCATGTGCTTTGCGGGTCATTTGGCAGTGTTAAAGCAGATCACATTTATTATGTTGGTTTAAAAATACCGCGGCAAACATTTCAGCTACTCTCTATATTGTGTTCTTCAGTGCCTTACTTGTGCTGGATATATTTTACCAATAATTTTGTGCAGTCTGTCACCTCTGGAAATTGGTCTACAGTGATGGTCTTGCTGTGTTTTGTACCAGTGACCTACTTCATCATACTTCAGCTGGTAGTGAATTTATATTCATTTTTGTTGTACCTTGGGAGCCCTCTGGTAAAGATTAAAGAAATCTGTGCCTATGTTGTTTTCAATTGGACAAGCCAATCTATAGAAAAGCTACTTAACACCTTTCCATTTTTTGTTAGGACAGATTACACATGTTTTTGACAATTTTGAATATCCTTGGGGATTTGATCATACCCTGTTGGTATTGTCATGTTTGCTGCATGTGTGTCTGTTATTGCTAGTGATACGATTACTGAGGGAGATAAGGCTATTTAGGCAGACTGCAGCTACTGCAGCTCCTGCAACATATGTTGTGTCTGTTTGAGCCTTGATGACATGCAGAGCAGCTGCTACAACTTCCAAGGCAGCTACTCCAGCCCCCACACTGGGCATTGCTGCTGCTTCGACCTCGACAACAGGCACTGTAGCTATGCCAATCCCAGTGACAGTCATTTCAGCCACCACTGTGACATGCACTGTGACTCCCTAGACTCTGGAAATAAGATGACGATGAGCCCATGTCAGCATCAATTGCCCCTGTAAAGAAAGTGACACAAAAGACTATTCATGCGGCAGGTGAGGACGAAAGCATGTTATCATCATTGTAAAGAAGAGAGCAAGAGATAACCACTAAATCCTTTTCTCAAAGTGAGCTGTGAGACATGTGAAAATATTTCAGTCATCGTGAAGGTAAGAACATCATAATGTGGCTGCTCTGATGCTGGAATAATGGAGCCAGTGGTCTGGAATGAGAGGGTAAGGAAGCCAAGCAGCTGGGATCTCTGTTGAGGGCTGCAGCCATTGACAGGACAATTGCAAGAAAACAAAAAGTCCTCCAGCCTCTGGAGTCGACTCCTGACAGTCATGAAGCAAAAGTTTCCCTTCAAGGAAGATGTTGTATATCACCCACGGAAGTGGAACACTATGGAGAGAGATATCCAGTGTCTGAGAGAATTAGCTGTGTAGGAGACTATTTATTTCAGCCCAGACAGTCAGGAGGGGACAGATCCAGATTGAATCAATTGTAGACAACCCATGTGGCAGAATATCATACAAAACACACCACCGGCATATGCTAGATCATTGGCAGGAATGAACTGAACAAGTAGAGGTGTACAAAACATGAATGATGTGGCTGACCAACTACAGGACTTCAAGGACAATCTTGCTACCTCTCTATGGGCCTGTGTCTTGACTGTAGTGAAACTGTCAAAAAAATCTGACGACTGGTTTGAAAAGCTGCTACTGGAAATCAAAGCACTCAGAGATGACAGGTTCCACTCACCACCTGTACAAAACAATATTTCAGCTATTAGGAGTAGGCATTTCTGATCTCAAGAGAGAGGACATAAAAAGTGCACAAAAAGAGGCACACAGCAGTGTTTCCTGTGTGATAATGGAGAAAACATGAAGAGTTGGGACAGAATGGATATGTGAATTGAAAGGAAAAACTTCTCGGAAAATTGATGCTCCAGTTTCCAGAAGGGGTAGAAGAAATTCTGTTCTTCTTGAAGGAACTTCTAATTCATACCCACAAAAAGTGCATAACAAATTCATTAGTCGATGCCTATTAGTGGGGCCCTGCCTCCAGCCAGGCAGAGGAAAGGGACAACAGGGTTTACTGAACTGTGCAGATACGATGACCTGGTACAACAGAGCTCCAGGAGCACAGAGCCTTGGTAGACACCAGTGCTCAGTGCACAATAACCACATCAAACCATAAAGGAACAAAATCCATCTGTATTTCTGCAGTGACTGGGGGATCCCAGGAGCTGACTCTATTAGAGACTGAAATGAATGTGGCTGGGAAGGACTGGCAAAAGCGTCCCATTGTGACTGGCCCAGATGCTCCATGCATCCTTGGCATAGACTTCCTCAGGAGAGGGTATTTTAAGGACCCGAAATGGTATTGGGGGGCTTTTGACATAGCAGCTGTGGAGACAGAGGACATTAAACAGCTGTCTGCTTTGCCTGGTCTCTCAGAAGACCCTTCTGTTGTAGGATTGCTGAGGGTCAAAGAACAGCACGTACCAATTGCTACCACAGCAGTGCATCACTGGCAATATCACACCAATTGAGACTTTCTGATTCCTTTCTGTAAGTTAATTTGTCAACCGGAGAGACAGAGAGTGATCAATTAGACTGACTCACCTTTTTACAGCCTGAAGTCAAGTGAGGAGTGGAGACTAACAGTAGACTATCATGGCCTGAATGAAGTTATGCCACCATTAAATGCTGCTGTGTGAGACATGTTAGAACTACAATTTGAACTGGAGTCCAAGGCAGCTCAGTGGTATGCCACAATTGACATTGCTAAGGTGTTTTCTCTATTCGTTTGGCAACAGAGTGCAGGCCACAGTTTGCTTTCACCTGGAAGGGCATCCAGTACACCTGGAATCAGCTGCCCCAGGGGTGGAAACACAGCCTGACCATCTGCCATGAACTGATCCAAACCATGCTGGAACAAGGTAAAGCTCCAGAACATCTGCAATATATTGATGACATCATTGTATGGGGCAACATAGCAAAAGAAGTTTTTGAGAAAGGTGAGAGAATAATTCAAATTATTTTGAAAGCCAGTTTTACCATAAAATGAAACAAGACCTGCATGAGAGACCCAGTTTTTGGGAATAAAATGGCAAGATGGGCGTCCACAGATCCCAATGGATGTGATCAACAAAATAGCAACTATGTCTCCACTAACTAATTAAAAGGAGATGCAAACTTCCTTGGGCATTTTAGGTTTTTGGAGAATGCACATTCCAGACCACAGTCAGATTATGCACTGCAGCAGAGACAATGGCTTTACCTGGAGTCTCTGGCAGAAAGCATCAGGGAAGACTCAAGGTCAACCCTTTGGTTTTTGGAGTTGAGGATACAGAGGCTTGGAAGCCAACTACACTCCAGCTGAAAAAGAAATACTAGTGGCATATGAAGGCGTCTGAGCTGCTTCAGAAGTGGTTGGTACTGAAGCACAGCTACTCCTGGAACCTTAAATGCTGGTGCTGGGCTGGATGTTCAAAGAGAAGGTCCCCTCTACACATCATGCAACTGATGCTATGTGGAGGAAGTGGATCACACTGGTCACACAACAGGCTCAAATGGGGAATTCTGGTGACCCAGGAATCCTAGAAGTGATCACAGATTGGCCAGAAGGCTAAGACTTCAGAATGTTGCCAGGTGAAAAGGAAGAAGCCCCACCATATAATAAGCTACCAGAGAATGAAAGCAGTATGGCCTGCTCACCAATGGATCCTGCTGTCTCGTAGGAAAGCATCAGAGATGGAAAGCTGCTGTGTGGAGTCCCACACAACAAGTCATAGAAGACACTGAGGGACAAGGTGAATCAAGCCAATTTGAAGAGATGAAAGCCATCCAGCTGGCTTTGGACATTGCTGAATGAGACAAGTGGCCAGTAGTTTATCTCCACACTGACTCATGGATGGTGGCAAATGCCCTATAGGGTGGTTACAGCAACGGAAGCAGAGCAACTGGCAGTGAAGAGGCAAACCCGTTTGCACTGCTGCATTGTTGTAAGATATTGCTGCTTGGCTGGAGAACCTGCCTGTAAACGTACATCATGTAGGTGCTCATGTGCCTAAAAGTTGGTCCACTGAAGAACATCAAAGCAGATCAGGCTGCTAAGATTAAGGTAGCTGAGGTGGATTTGGACTGGCAACATGAACTTTTTCTAGCTTTGTGGACCCATGATGCTCCAGGTCATCAGTGAAGGGATGCAACATATAAATGGGCTCATGACTGAGAGGTGGACTTAACTATGGACAGTATTGCACAGGTTATCCATTAATGTAAAACATGCTCCACAATCAAATGAGGTAAGTGGTTAAAGCTTGTGTGGTATGGAGGGTGATGGTTAAAACATAAGTATGGAGAGGCTTGGGAGATGGATTTATTGCACTTCCACAAACCTGCCAAAAAAGTGCTATGTACTTACGATAGTGGAAGCAACCACTGGATGACTGGAAACATATGCTGTACCCCATGCTGCTGCCCAGAACACTATACTGGGTCTTGAAAAGCAAGTCTTTTGTTGACATGGTACACTAGAAAGAATTGAGTCAGACAATGGGACTAATTTCAAAACCAGTCTTATATACACTTGGGCCAAAGAGCATGGTATTGAGTGAGTGTATCACATCCGATATCATGCACCAGCCTCTGGGAAAACTGAAAGGTAAAATGGTCTGTTAAAAACTACACTAAAGGCAATGGGGGGGTGGAACCTTCAAAAACTGAGATTCACATTTAGCAAAGGCCACTTGGTTGGTCAACACTAAAGGATTCATCAATTGAGCCAGGCCTGACCCATCAGAAGTTCTACATACTGCAGAAAGCTATGAAGTCCCTGTAGTGCACATGAAGAATGTGTTAAGGAAGGCAGTCCGGGTTATTTCTGCCTCAGGTAAAGGCAAACAATTCATAGGATTGTTTTCACCCAAGAACCCAGAAGCACTTGGTGGGTGACGCTGAAGGACGGTGAGGTCTGATGTGTACCTCAGGGGGATTTGATTCTGGGTGAGAATACTCAGTATTGAACTGCATGATGTTAATTGCCACATAATACTACATACCATACTAACAGTGTTCAATAAGTGTCTTTCAGGTTAATGCAGTGGGGATGAAACCAGAGCTGGCTTCAACAAGTGGCGCCTGACAGCTTCCTTGAAGTTGACATCTTTAACCCACAAATCATGGGCACGAGCTGCACTAGATACACCATCTTTCCTGCCCTGGGAGACTATTGTGACAAATGAAGCTCAAAGTCATCAACTAAATGAACTTAATGAACATTTCAAAAGGATGGCCCATTGATTAAGGGAATGGTGGATGATATTTGTATGTATATATGTGTGTATGTACATTTGTATAGTAGTAGTAATTAATTAGAGTGTATTGGTAAGGCCTCAGCAAATTGTATAAAATAAGGGGTGGAATGTGCTAGTTGACTGAAAGTGAGTTAATTTTCTCAATGCAATTAGAAATTTTTCTTTTTGTAGCTAGCATACTCATTATTTTGATTCAGTTTGAGAGCAAGAAGATAACACCCCAGGACAGAGTTAATGTTTTTCTTGAAGTAACTTCCCAGTGTCCTTGAGTTAGAAAGAAGAGAAAGTACGAGCTTGCTGTTATCTTAGTTGTTGTCTGGGAATGAAGGTCTCTGAGCTCTCTGGCTGCACGTGTGATGCAGTTGGGAAGGAAGGGAATAGATGTGGCAGACTTTGAGACCCAGAATGATCAGTAAGAATATTCCATGGCATTAGTGTCATGCTCCATATTTAAGGGATTTTCCATCTAGGGAAGTGGTATCAAGATGAAATTGAGAAGGGTCATTGAGTCTGTTCTTGTCATTGTTATTCCAAAATTCAGAGGCTTTTTGCTGGGAGTAGAGAGCTGTCCTGAGATTATTTTCTGGGTTTGTGTAGAGCTTTTGCATTCTCATTTTTACCCTTTCTCCTTCTATTTTGTGAACTGTGTTTGAGCACTGTCTCACTTATTCCTCTTAAGAAGGACTGTCACCCCATGTATTATAACAGATGTTTGAATTAAGGCAGCATGGCATGGAATATTTGGAAACCCTCAGGCTGTGTTGTGCTGCAGTTAAAAACTGTACCCTTGTGAAGTGTAAGACCTCTGTGTGTAAAAGCAAAATAAAGATACCACCTCAATGACTTGTGTGGAGACAGTCTTTGTAGAGATGTTCTTTCTGAGGAAGCTCTGTGAAAGATTTCAAAACTCTGGGCTTTTTTTTCCTCATTTTGTCCTCTGACTGAGATAAGGTTGAGCAGATACATTTCTTCTGTTTGGAGATGTGGCTGATGGAGCATTCAGGAAAATTGTGGGGAGCACAGAATATCTGGCAGGTGTCTATGCATCTTCTAAGCGCTGAGCTTCTGGTTGCCACAAGGTCCAGTTTGATCCAGGACAGGGGAACCGGCGCCTCGTCTAACAGGAGCCCTGGGTGTGCAAAGGCCTCATCAAAGCAGCTGGGGGAAGGAGTGACCTTTGCAACTCTCCAGACGGCTCCAGCTGCAGATGGGAACTGGAAGGTGTGCAAGTGCAAAGTGTTTTGATTTTAAAGGTTTTGGGGGATGGACGTCACAAAGACGGCACACAAGTTCCTCTGGGAAGTGTTTGGGGGAGCACCAGGAGGTGGGCATTTGATGGATCAAAACAGCTACCAGGGAGAGGCTTTGCTCTCAGGAAATGAAGAAGACTGCAGCTGTCGCTTCCACAAGGCCCTGTTGAAAAGGTAAGTCCTGAGGACAGGCTGGTGTAGTGCTGCTGACCAGAAGATTGTTGTACACCAAGGACTAAGTAGTCCACTATCCACTAATATGGGAAGGCCTGTGTTGTGCTGTCCAATTCTGTATTGTCCTGTGTAAATCACTGGTTGCTCAGATAAACTCAGCTTATTGTAACCAAGGAGCCTGCAGGCAGTTCCCACATGCTACTGGTGTGAAAACCACTTGTGAGCAAGAAGTCTGCACAGGAACTACTGTGACAGTAGAAATTATGAATAGAAGTGATTTATTACATGAAAGTGCTAAAATGGCTTGAATGACTGAAACAGGGACATTCTTTTCTATATCCAGGGTCATAGATAGGATAACTTCTCAGGCCAGGCAATAGACAGCCCTACAAGAAGGGAGGTGTTTCTGGGCCTGTTGGTCACCAACATAAGTGAGCTAATCGGAGATGTCAAGATTGGAGGCAACCTAGGCTGCAGTGGTCATGTACTGGTGCAGTTCACAGTCCTGAGGCATACAGGACAAGCAAAGGGTAAAGCCAGGTCCCTGAATTTTTGGAAAGTGTGTTTCCAGCTGTTCAAGGAGTTAGTCAATGGGACCCCCTGGGAAACTGTCCCCAGGGCCAAGGAAGCAGAACAAAGCTGGCAAATCTTTAAGGGTGTTTTCCATAGAGCTCAAGACCTCTCAGTCTTCACATGTAAGAGATCAGGAAATGAAGGCAAGAGGATGGTATGAGTAAAGATTTTCAGGTCAAAGTAAAGGGCAAGAAGAAAATGCACAGTCGGTGCAAGGAGGGACGGGTATCCTGGGAAGTGTACAGGAATGTTGCCTGGTTGCGTAGTGATGGGCTCAGGAAAGCCAAAGTGCAACTGGAGCTGAACTCAGCAAGGGACACAAAGGAGGTCTTCTACAGGTATGTCAGCCAGGAAGAGAAGCTCAAAGAAAGTGTACCCTCTCAAGGAATATGACTGGCAAACTGACAACAACAGACAAGAAGGCTGAGGTAATCAACAAGTTTTTTGCCTCCATCTTCAAAGGTGATCTCTCTTCCTAAACCTCTCGAGTGGATAGGCAGGAAATAGGGAGCAAAGCCTCTCCCACTGTATCATGGTTTAGCCCCAGCTCCCCCACACAGCCAGCATCTAAAACCACATGTTGCTCACTCACCCCTCTCTTGCCCCTGGTGGCATGTAGAGGAGCATCAGGAAACAAAAGGCAAAACCCATGGGTTGGGATAGGAACAGTTTAATGGAATCGTGAAAAAACAAACAAACAATAATAACAACAATAACTAAAGAATATACAAAGTGATGGATACACAACATGATCTCTCACCACGTGGCAATTCCAACGCTGCAGCTTCCCTCCTCTGAAGCAGCAAGTGTGGATTACTGATCGTAGCCTGTGACAAAATCTGCCCCCTCTCCTGGATAGCTGCTCACACCTGGAACACAATCACTCCAAAATGCACTGTCCAGAGAGAAACAGAGAGAACCCAGAGCATCCCAGACCACCTGCCCCCTGGCAGCAAGATAGGGACACCTCTCCTGACCAACCCCCCTTTTATAACTGAGCATGACCTTATATCACAGAATCACGGAATCGACTGGGTTGGAAAAGACCTCAGAGATCATCGAGTCCAACCCTTGGTCCAACTCTAGTCCGTTTATTAGATCATGGCACTAAGTGCCATGTCCAATCTCAGTTTAATATGTTATCAAACACCCATTTGGCTAGTTTTGGGTCAGCTGCCTTGACTGCATCATCTCCCAAAACAGCTGTGGAAATGAATCCTGTCTCAGCCAACCCAACACACACTGTAAGAGGAGGTCAGGTTCGAGACCACCTGAGGAACCTGAACATACACAAGTCCATGGAACCTGATGACATGCATCCCCAAGTCCTGAGATAATTCACTGATGTAGTTGTGAAGCCACTCTCCATGATATTTGAAAAGTTGTGGCAGTGAGGTAGTCACCAGTGACTGGAAAAAGTGAAACACTGTCCTAATTTCTAAAAAAGGTAGAAAGGAGGACCCTGGGAACTACTGACTTGTCAGCCTCACCTCTGTGCCTGAGAAGTTCGTGGAACAGATCTTCCTAGAAGCTATGATGAAGCACATAGAGGACAAGGAGGTGATTTGAGACAGCCAGCATATCTTCACCAAGGGCAAGTCCTGCCTGACTAACCTAGTGACCTTCTATGATGGAGTGACTACATCTATGGATAAGGAAAATGCTATGGTTGTCATCTGTCTGGACATCTGTAAGGCCTTTGACATGGTCCCCCACAACATCCCTCTCTGCACTGGAAAGATAAGTATTTGATGGGTGGACTAATCGGTGGATAAGGAATTGGGCAAATGGTTACATTCACATAAGAGTGGTCAATGGCTCAATGTCCAGATGGAGATGAGTGACACGAGGTGTCCCATGGGGGTCCATATGGAACCAGTACTATTTAATATCATAGAATCACGGAATCACAGAATGTCCTGAGTTGGAATGGACTCACAAGGGTCATTGAGTCCAACTCCTGTCCCTGCATATGACAACCCCACATTTCACAACATGTGGCTGAGGATGTTGTCCAGTCTGTTCTTGAATACTGTCAGGCTTGGGGCTGTGACTACCTCCCTGTGGAGCCTGTTCCAGTGCTCCAGCACCCTCTGGGTGAAGAAGCTTCTCCTCATGTCCAATCTAACCCTCCCCTGGCACATCTTCCTGCCATTCCCTCAGGTTCTGTCATTGGTAACCAGAGAGAAAAGATTAGCACCTACCTTTCCTCCTCCCCTTGTGAGGAAGCCACAGACCATGATGAGGTCTTCCCTCAGTCTCCTCCAAGCTGAACAAACCAAATTACTTTCACCACTTCTCATATGGCTTCCCATCCAAAACCTTCATCAGCTTCTGGACACTCTTCAGTAGCTCTTTTTCAGTGTCTTTTTTATATTGTGGTGCCTGGAACTGCACCCAGTGCTCCAGGTGAGGTCACAGCTGGGGAAAATTAGAGCAGGACAATCACCTTCCTCGAGCAGGTGGCAATACTGTGCTTGATGAACCTTCATCAACAACATTAGACAGTGGGACTGAGTGCACCCTCAGCACATTTACAGATGACATCAAGCTGAGTGGTGTGGCTGACATGCCTGAGGGACAGGATGCCATTTAGAGGAACCTGGACAAGCTCAGGAACTGGGTCCGTGTGAACGTCATAAGGTTTAACAGGGTCAAATGCAAGATCCTGCACCTGTGTTATGGCAACCCACAGTATCAATACAGGGTGGGGGATGAAGGGATTGAGAGCAGCCCTGTGAAGAAGGACTTGGGGGTGCAGTGGCATGAAAGACTGGACATTAGTCACCCATGTGTGCTTGTAGCCCAGAAGGCAGAACATATCCTGGGCTGCATGAAAAGAAGCATGACCAGTAGGTCAAGCTAGCTGATTCTGTTCCTCTACTCCACCCTAGTGACGCTCTACGTGGAGTACTGTGTCCGGGGGTCCTCAGTGCAAGAAAGACATGGATCTGTTGGAGAGAGTCCAGAGGATGGCCACAAAAATTATCAGAGGGATGGGAGACCTCTCCTGTGAGAAAAGGTTGGGAAACTTGGGGTTGTTTAACCTGGAGAAGTGAAGGCTATGGGGAGACCTTATCGCAGTCTTTTAGTACTCAAAGTGGGCTTACAAGATGGAAACAGACCTTTTAATAGCACCTCTAGGGACAGGACAAAGGGTTATGGTTGAAAACTAAAAGAGGGTATATTCAGACTAGAAATAAGGTAACATGCAAGATCAGCTTGGATGGGGCTCTGAAAACCTAATCTAGTAGAAGATATCCCTGCTCATTGCATGGGGGGTGAATTAAATGAACTTTAAAGGTCACTTCCAACGCAAACTATTCTATAATTCTATGATTAGATGCCTCTATTCTGTCATTCTGTCATTCTGTCATTCTCTCTTCTTATGAAACAATGCAGGGGGCAGAACTTGTCAGAGAGACTCTCCTGAACGCACGCACGTCCCCTAATTCTGTAAGCCCTGTTATCAGGGATGCTGGCAATCGCGGGGCTGCAGCAGGTGCCGTCGGCTGAGCGGGAGTGGGAGGGCAAAGAGGCGGAGGCCGCTGCCCTGCACCAGAGCGCTGCAGTTGCTGTCGGCGGCTGCGGGTGTCGCTGGTGGCTCACGATGGGTCTAAAGGCGGGCGGCGGCAGCCACCGAAGCAACGGCGAGCGGGCGAGAGACGGGTAATGCACGACCCAATCCTGAAGTAGCGCGGTGGGAGCGAACCGAACCGGGTTACTCAGGGGAAGGCTCGGCGGGAGGAGAGCGGAAATAGGAGGGAACCGCAATCCGGCGCCGGCGGGCGGAGGGGTGAGCGGACAGCTGCTGCCGGGCTTTGCAATGGCGGAGAGAGGAGGGCGCTGGAGCCGGTGGGAGCGAGCCCTGCTCTGGGGAGTGCTGGTGGCGGCGTGGGAGGCGGCGTGGGGGCAGCTGCGCTACTCGATACCCGAGGAGATGCCGAAGGGCTCGTTCGTAGGCGACGTTGCCAAGGACCTGGGGCTGCAGCTGCCGGCGGTCGCCGACCGCGGCGTCCGCATCTTGGACAAAGGTAGGACACAGTATTTTGCTCTTTACGGGAAGACGGGACATTTAGCGACGGCGGAGAGGATAGACAGAGAGCAGCTCTGCGAGAGTGTGCAGCAATGTGTGCTGCGCTGCGAGGTGATAGTGGAGGGAGAAATAAAGATTTACGGAATCGAAGTAGAGATCACGGACATTAACGACAACGCCCCCAGCTTCCGAGAGACAGAAAAAGAACTGAGACTGAGCGAGACGACAACTCCTGGGTCCCGGTTTCCTCTGCCCGGGGCTCATGACCCGGACTCGGGCATGAATTCTCTGCAGAACTACGAGCTAAGCGGCGACGAGCACTTCTCGCTGGCCGTGCAGGCGGGTCCCGGCGGGGATCAGCGTCCCGAGCTGGTGCTGACGAAGGCGCTGGACCGGGAGGAGGCGGCGTTTCACGAGCTGGTGCTGAGGGCGAGCGACGGCGGCGAGCCGGCGCGGACGGGCACGGCGCGGATCCGCGTGGCGGTGCTGGACGCCAACGACAACGCGCCCGTGTTCAGCCAGGCGGAGTACACGGTGCGTGTGCCGGAGGACGTGCCCGTGGGCTCCACCCTTGTCACCGTCACGGCCACGGACGCCGACGAGGGGCTCAACGGGCACGTGAAGTACTCATTGCAAAAGGTCTCGGTTAAAGCATCACAGATTTTCCACCTAGACGCTGACGCGGGAGCGATGACGCTGGTGCGGAGCCTGGACTTCGAGGAAGGCGACTCCTATGAAATAGAAGTGCAGGCAGAAGACGGCGGCGGTCTTTCCGACACTGCAAAATTCGTGATAACAGTGACAGACGTCAACGACAACACACCCCGGATTTCGGTACAATCGGTGTTGAGCGAGATCTCTGAGGACGCCCCGTTGGGGACGATGGTGGCTCTGCTGCACGTTCAGGACCGGGACTCGGGGGCGAACGGCGAGGTGCGGTGCAGCATCTCCGAGAACCTTCCATTCCGGCTGGAAAAATCCTTTGACGACTATTACAGCGTGGTCACGGCTGAGGAGCTGGACCGGGAGGAGATGTCGGAGTACAACGTGACTGTGCGGGCGACGGACGGCGGGTCGCCGGCGCTGTGGAGCAGCGCGGTGCTGTGGCTGCGCGTGCTGGACGTGAACGACAACGCGCCGGTGTTCGCGGAGGCGCGCTACAGCGCCCGTGTGCCCGAGAACAACGCGGCGGGCGCGCTGGTGCTGAGGGTGCGGGCGTGGGACGCGGACTGGGGTCAGAACGCGCGCGTGCGGTACCGGCTGGGGGAGGGGCGTGTGCGGGGCGCGCCGCTGTCGTCGTACGTGTCGGTGGAGGCGGAGACGGGCGCGCTGTACGCGCTGCGCTCGTTCGACTACGAGGAGGTGCGCGAGGTGGGGCTGTGGGTGCGGGCGGAGGACGGCGGCGCGCCGGCGCTGAGCAGCAACGTGTCGGTGCGGCTGGTGATCGTGGACGAGAACGACAACGCGCCGCAGGTGCTGTACCCGCCGGCGGCGCCGCTTGCGGCGGGCGCGGGCTGGGCGGGCGTGGAGCTGGCGCCGCGCTCGGCGGAGCCCGGGGCGCTGGTGGCCAAGGTGGTGGCGGTGGACGCGGACGCGGGGCAGAACGCGTGGCTGTCGTACGAGCTGGCCAAGGCGACGGAGCCGGGGCTGTTCCGCGTGGGGCTGCACAGCGGCGAGGTGCGCACGGCGCGCTTCCCGCTGGCCCGCGACGCGGCGCGGCAGAGCCTGGTGGTGGTGGTGAAGGACCACGGGCGGCCGGCGCTGTCGGCCACGGCCACGCTGACGGTGGTGCTGGCCGAGAGCGTGGCCGAGCTGCTGGCCGAGCTGGGCAGCGCGGCATCGGCGGCGGCGCCGGGCGAGCCGGCCGGCAGCCTGACGCGCTGGCTGGTGCTGGCCGTGGCGGCCGTGTCCTGCCTCTTCCTCGCCTTCCTGCTGCTGCTGCTGGCGCTGCGCCTGCGGCGCTGGCGCCGCTCGCAGCTGCTGCCGGCGGACAGCGGCGCCTTGCGCGGCGTGCCGGCCTCGCACTTCGTGGGCATCGACGGCGTCCGCGCCTTCCTGCACTCCTACTCGCACGAGGTGTCGCTCACGGCCGACTCGCGCAAGAGCCAGCTCCGCTTCTCGGGCGCCAGCTGCTGCGACACCCTCCCCGCCCGCCCGCCGGCTGAGGCGTCCGGTGATCTCGTTCCTACGGGAGATCACATTGCTGAGAATGGCGAACAAGTTTCCTTTCAGGTACGCTCACTTTTTTGTTAACATTCTTTTGTGTACGCAATGCTTATGATTCTTAGGGTAGCCACGGACATTTCACAGTTCATGGTTCACAGGCTAGGAAATCATATTTTACGGTGGTCACCAGATTGTGAATGTCACCTCCTGAACGTGTGCTGAGTCTGTTGTGCATGTTTTACATGCCATGTTCTGTACCGTCTGCGCTGATCTCATCGTATCTGCATTTCTCTTAGGCCTGAAGGTTCTGTTGCATGTGGAACTGCACAAGGAAATTTGAGTCTCTAGGTCTTTCCCTGACACATCCCCGAAATTGGTTATATACTTCCCAGTACACAGTTCTCAGAATTCCGTTTTCAACCCCTCTAGTAGCTCTCAAATGCTGGTAGAAGCAGGCAGCTGTGTAGCCCGAAAGCCATCATCTCTGATGTTCCAGTTTACCTGGAAATCGGCCTTCAACAAGCGAGTTAATCGATCACACTTAAGGACCTCAAAGTTCTACGAATAAATCCTTATTACATGGTGAAAAATTGTTCTGATATCCTATCGAGTTTTTTTACCACTGCTGGGCTTTGTGACCTAACCTTTGGATTCGATACAAATGTAATGGTCGATTACTGTATAAACATAGACATCGAGACAGAGTATATTTACTAGAATATAGCGGGAAAAATATTTTAAAACCAATCACGATTCACAGTCTGGTTGTCATGTGTCTGATATTGGAATGCGAGTTAATCTGAGAACATGAAACATTTCACTCCTTGATTCCCGTATAGTATTAAAACATTTCCCTGACAAACATGCTATTCTGTTTTGAAAACACATCTACCAAACAGGCTGCTTGGAAGCGGTCTGCCCTATTTCCTCTATTACCGATCGTTCATCATACACTGAACAGGCTTTTAGGACTTCAGGAATATAATTAATGAATAATATTAAGTTGCTCTATTGGTCGTTAATCTGCTACGTAAGTTGGTCATACATTGTGTCGTTGCATTTTAAACAAAATAAACTAGTGGCTCATAAAAATTACTGCTTCCAAGTCGAGTCAAAAATCATACTACAAAGTTCCTGGTGAAGGTCCGCGTAGATTGTTTCGTTCTGATCCTAGATCCTTCCAAAATATTGTGACTTTGTATCGGTGCTTTTGTGTGTTCATGTCTCAGCAGTGTCCCTCCATCCCTATATAAATATCTACATTCTTCTTTCGACCTCATATAGAGATACCCACACGCTTGCTACCTCCAGACTCGTGAAACACTGCAAATTCAAGCCAACTTCTTATTCTGATGAGTTATTAATTTGTTACCATGGGTTTTGTATAGGTGCAGCTGGAGGAAAACAGCTTGTCCTCTACGGGATGAATGGCCAGAGTTAACATTAAAGCATTACTTACTGAAAAGGGGAGAAGGTCTTCACATTAACATCTACAGAGACTCAGAGTTTGTGTATCTACACGGCGTAGATAGCCCAGAGAGTTTCCTGAACTTTCTTGCCTTGTGCATAAGGGGCTGTGGTGATACAGCCCTCTTTCAGGTTCGTTTGGTTTGGTTTTTATTTCTTCAGCGTAAGAGAGGCTAGGTTTTAATGTGCAGGTGAGATACAACAGCTTTTCATGAGGGTGGGATCTGTGGGTTTTATCTTGGCTTGTTCAAGAAACAGTAGATGCTGTCGACATTTGCCACAAAATATTTTTAACGTTTGAGAAAGCTGCAATAACGGCCGGCTTAAGAGGTGAGAACGCGGTTTGTCAGAGACATAGATAAAACAAATTCGGGGTTGGGTTGTATGACACTGATACAATCATGCTGGGTTTTCATTGTCGAAAGAGATGGGATCCAGTAGGTCTGGTGTGTCCACTGTGCTTTTCTCAGTGTCTAGGGTTCCCCGCTTTGCTCGTCCATCAATGATCACCGTTCAAAGTGAGAAAGCTGACTGCTAGCTAGGGATCTCCCAGCTGTCAGAAAAAAAACCCACCACTATCTACTAGCAGTGCTTCGGCGTTCGTCCCGTCCTGCTGTTTTTCTTACGGTGGTGAGGAGATGGCAGCGGGGACACTCCCGTGCTTAACCCTAGAGAGCAGCAAGACTGTGGGGCAGAGACAGAGATCCTGACCTACATCCTCCGAGCAGGGGAGGAGAATCTGTCCGGCAGAGGACTTGCAAGTGTAAGGAATTCAGACAATGTGAATTCTTAGATGCACTGTTTCAGCACAGATAGAAGATTTCAGTTTCGCGCCTCTGACAGCATCTCTATTTTCCAACCCGCGTGTGAGTGCGATTCCAGGAGGTGCGCAGCAGGACCTTCGGGCTGTTATCTTCCTCTTGGACGCTGCCGTTCTCAGGCACGGACTCCGGGTGTCACTGTTGGCCAAGGCGGAGAAACGGCTCCTGCGTCGGCTCCTCCCCGGCCCGGCGCCCGTTCAGTGCCACTCCACACGGAGCAGAGCAGAGAGCAGAGCAGGAGCTGCCCGACTCAGCCCGTCCTCCGACCGGCAAGCTGGATTTCATTTCTTTCTCTCAGGTACTGATTTAGCTGCTCGGAAAACCTTATTTTAAATCGCCTGTAGAATACCCTTCAGAGAAGCAGAGCATGGAGGCCCGACCGACAGCGCAGGGCCGCGCAGCCGCCGGGCGGGTCGCGCTGTTGGCCGTGCTGCTACTGCCGGTGTGCTGCCGGGAGCCACCGGAGCGGCTCCGCTACGCTATCCCCGAGGAGCTGGGCAGAGGTTCGCTGGTGGGGCCGCTGGCGCGGGACCTGGGGTTGAGCCCGGCGGACCTGCCGGCACGCAAGCTGCGGATTGTCTCTAGTGACGAAAAGCAATACTTCGCTCTCGGGGAAGACAAAACAAATCTCCGGGTAAACGAGAGGATAGACCGAGAGGGCATCTGCGGGGCCGTGTCGCCCTGTGTCCTCAGTTTGGAGGCAGTCGTGGAAAACCCTTTCAATATATTTCATATGAGCATTATTATCCAGGATATCAATGACAATGCGCCGCAGTTTGACAGAGAAATTTTTGCCATAGAAATTATCGAGTCCACTCCTCCTGGGGTCAAATTCCCACTGGGAAGTGGCAGAGACCCCGACATTGGGACGAACTCACTACAGAACTACCAACTTACCCCCAACCCGCTCTTCTCCCTTGTAGTGAGAGAGAGTCCTGACGGGACGAAGCAGCCGGAACTAGTACTAGAGAAAAACTTAGATCGAGAAAAACAAAGAAATCACAATTTGATACTGACGGCGGTAGACGGCGGAGATCCAGTCCGATCCGGGACTGCCCAGATTAAGATTAACGTGACCGACGCAAATGACAACCCACCAGCATTCACCAAAGAGATCTACAAGGTCCAGCTGCTGGAAAACCTGCCAGAGGGCTCCTTAGCTTTTCAGGTGAAAGCCACTGACAGCGACGAAGGTACGAATGCAGAAATTACATATTCTTTCAGTGACATTTCAAACAGGGCTCTCCAGCTATTCAGTCTGGACTCCAGGACAGGGGACGTAAAGATTAAAGGCTCCTTAGATTATGAAGAAGGGAAACATCATGAAGCAACGGTTGAAGCCAAGGACGGGGGCGGGCTGAGTGCGCATGCCAAAGTGCACATAGACATTCTAGACGCGAACGACAATGCGCCAACACTTTCCCTCCTGCCTATCTTGAACCCGATACCCGAAGACTCAGTCCCGAGCACAGTCGTAGCTGTGATCAATGTCCGTGACAGAGACTCGGGAGATAACGGAGCAGTGAGCTGCAACATCGACGGTGATTTGCCTTTCAGACTAGAACCGTCATCAGAGAACACGCACAAACTAATAATAGCCAGTGCCCTGGATCGAGAAAAGGTGTCCGCTTACAATATCACCATCACTGCCAGGGACCGGGGCCGGCCGTCGCTGTCGAGCAGCACGGCGCTGGTGCTGGAGGTGTCGGACGTGAACGACAACGCGCCGGTGTTCGAGGAGGACGCCTACAGCGCCTACGTGGCGGAGAACAACGCCGTGGGCGCGCCGGTGCTGCGCGTGCTCGCGCGGGACGTCGACGCGGGCGCCAACGGGCGCGTGAGCTACTGGCTGGCGGGCGGCAGCGCGGACGCGGCGGCGTACGTGTCGGTGGAGGCGCGGAGCGGCGCGCTGTACGCGCAGCGCTCCTTCGACTACGAGCAGTGCCGCGAGTTCGCCGTGGTCGTGCGGGCGCAGGACGGCGGGGAGCCGGCGCGGAGCTCGACGGCGACGGTGCGCGTCTTCGTGCTGGACCGCAACGACAACGCGCCGCGGGTGCTCTGGCCGGCGCCGGAAGAGAGAGTACCGGGAGCGGTCCCGGCGTTGGAGCCGTTCGAGGTGGTGCCGCGTTCGGCCGAGGCCGGGTACCTGGTGGCCAAGGTGGTGGCGGTGGACGCAGACGCGGGGCGCAACGCGTGGCTGTCGTACGAGCTGGTGCAGGCGGCGGAGCCGGCGCTGTTCCGCGTGGGGCTGCACAGCGGCGAGGTGCGCACGGCGCGGGCCGTGTCGGAGAGGGACGCGGCCAAGCAGCGGCTGGTGGCCGTGGTGAAGGACCACGGGCAGCCGGCGCTGTCGGCCACGGCCACGCTGCACGTGGTGCTGGCCGAGAGCTTGCAGGAGGCGCTGCCGGAGCTGAGCGAGCGGGCGGCGGGCGCCGAGTCGGCGGCGGAGCTGCAGTTCTACCTGGTGCTGGCGCTGGCGCTGCTGTCCGCGCTGTTCTTGCTGAGCGTGGCGCTGGCCGTGCTGGCGCGGCTGCGCCGGGCCGGGCCGCCCGCCGTCCTGCGCTGCCTGGGCGCGCAGCGCTTGTCCGTGGCCGGCGCCGCCTTCCCGGCCGACTTCTGCGAGGGCACCTTGCCCTACTCCTACAACCTGTGCGTGGCGCCGGGCCGCGCCGTGGCCGAGGCCGCTTGGTTGCCGCCGCCGCCGCCGCTGCCCAGCCTGCCCGCGGAGGAGCTTCTGGTCGGGGAGCCCAGCGGGAAGAGGAGCCCGATCAGCAGCGCCGGCGCAGGAGAGCCGCCCGCCGACCCCGACGCACCTCAGGTCTGTAAGCCCGTGCTCTCTCGCGTTTTCCCTTGAGCTTCTCTGAACCTTCTTCCCTGTTCCCCTGGGTTTTCCTGAGTAGTGTGAATGGGGAGTGCTGCTCCGTGTCTCCGTGAAGAAATGAAGCAACCGGGTATCCCTCTCCCACTCAGAGCAGGCAGCTCGTGGCGTCACTTCTTGCTTCCTCGGTGTTCGCACATTCAGGTTCAGCTAAGAGATGCTAACTACTATTCTCATAGGCGTTAGTAAAGTGGTTAATTAATTGTTTTGGACATTGACAAATGTGACGGACGCTTGGTGTTAGAGATTTTTCCTTCTAATAATTTTTTTTCCAAGCCGATGTACTTGAACCTGGTACGCGTAGTTTAGGGTATGCAGCTGTACTTATCTCTTGCTTTCCTACAGTATTTTGTTGAAAAAATTGTCCTACCTACATTAAGATCCAAGGATTAGAATAATACTTTGCTAATAAGCCTTTACCTTTTACACAGTGATTTCTGAGGCGGGGGGGGAGGAAGTTTCTTCCTCGTCACTCAAGCTATTGAATTATTTGGATAAATACAAATCTAAATTTGTATAAGCTCTACAAAAGTAAATCTCTGTGGCCTGTAAAAATGGGAAATCCCACCTTAAGTCCTTCAAATTTTCACATCAATTCTTAGCTCTTTCTGTAGATGTACCAGCAGTTCAATGCAATTTAATTGCTCTCTCCCAGTTCAAAAAGATTGTTGAGAATAGACAAATATCGGAAAAATCGGAAAAAAAAATCCGTTCTGTCGTATGTTTGCGATGTATCTCCATTCTCGTAATGTGGGATACAGAAAAGGAGAAAATATTTTCAAGCAGCAGGGGAGCCTCCTCCTGCCCTGTGTTCTCAGGACGGTCTTCCTGGGAGAAATCCCTGAGCCCACGCAGGTGCCTGAGCATCACCTCCTCAGGAGCTGTCATATGGAACAATGTCTAAATTAACTGTTCCATCACTATTGACTGAGACCGAGTGTCTCTGTTTCAGTGGCCAAATTCTTCAGCATTTAAATGTCTACTTCAAATGTCTAATGTCAGTCGGTGGTGGAGTAGTTAATTTCGATTATATTCCATATGAAGTGAAGTATTGAAAGAAGAGTTTCTGCTGCTTGGGTTAATGAGTACCTTGCATGCCTTGGGGGTGTGAATATCACGGTTTATATTTTAGAGCCTGTATTATTTTGTTATCCTTGTACAAGCCATTCAAGCATGATCACTACAAAAAATCGTGGTGGGGATTGTAGTTTTGGACAGATAGGAATAGAATGGTAATATTTTGCACGTCAAAATAAGAAAATATATTTTACTTTACAAATATTGCCAATAGCAATAGTGTTTTTTTTCCAGTGAAGTAGAAATAACGGGCATCGTTAAAGAAAAACACTGCTACTTTGTTCTATTTGTCGGGATATGATGTGACTCTATTAGGGACTTCTGGTCTTCAGAAACCGTGAGAGAAAAATAATTCAATCACGACTCTTACAAAGAGCTGTGCAATTTATGGGGGAGATTGTGCTTTGAGACTAATGGAATAAACCTCGTTATATTCTACACGTCATATTTTACATTGCATATACACTGGAGGCCTCTGCCTTCCCCCTGGCTGTCATTACCTTGAAGAAAAAAGAAAAGCTCGGCTGAAGAAAAGCCGACGCAGGAGATCACCGCTGGAGAGAGGCAATGCCTCCGTGGCCACTGTCCCGTGGCCGCGAGCTGTGGGTGGGACAGGCCGGACGGGCAGCGCTGGGCAGCGTTCGGTATCTGCAGTGCCGGGAGGAGGCTGCGGGCGCCGCTGTTGACCGAGGAGGAGCGAGAGGAAGGCCGGAGCGCTGCAGGCAGCCCCGCCCGCTGCGGCCCGGCTCGCTCGCTCTCTGGCTCTGGCTGGCTCGGCGTCCGGGCGGTCTGCGAGCGTCCCCGTGGTGCGGAGCCGTGCTGCAGCGAGGCGCAGGGGCCGGCGGCAGCTCCTGGAAGTGGCGAGCAGGGTCCGAAGCCGGAGGCGGCGGCAGGGAGCTTCCGTTGTTGGTGCGGTGCTGGCGGGGCCGCGTTGGAGATGTGGGTGGCGGGGAGCCCCTCGGGCCGGCGGGAGCGAGCCCTGCTGTGGGGCGTACTGGTGGCAGCGTGGGAGGCGGTGTGGGGGCAGCTGCGCTACTCGATTCCCGAGGAGATGCCGAAGGGCTCGTTCGTGGGCGACGTGGCCAAGGACCTGGGGCTGCAGCTGCCGGCGCTCGCCTACCGCGGCGTCCGCATCTTGGACAAAGGTAGGACGCAGTATTTCGCTCTGCACGGGAAGACGGGACATTTAGTGACTACAGAAAGGATAGACAGAGAGCAGCTGTGCCGGCTACAGGACAAATGCGTGCTGCGCTGTGAATTGTTAGTGGAGGGGAAAATGAACATTTACGGAATCGAAGTAGAGATCACAGACATTAACGACAACGCCCCCAGCTTCAAGGAAGTTGAGCAGGAGGAGAAAATAAGCGAGACGACAGCCCCAGGGTCGCGGTTTCCCCTGCTCAAGGCTCAAGACCCGGACTCGGGACCGAATTCTGTGCAGAGCTACGAGCTAAGCGGCGACGAGCACTTCTCGCTGGCCGTGCAGACGGGTCCCGGCGGGGATCAGCGTCCCGAGCTGGTGCTGGCGAAGGCGCTGGACCGGGAGGAGGCGGCGTTTCACGAGCTGGTGCTGAGGGCGAGCGACGGCGGCGAGCCGGCGCGGACGGGCACGGCGCGGATCCGCGTGGCGGTGCTGGACGCCAACGACAACGCGCCCGTGTTCAGCCAGGCGGAGTACACGGTGCGTGTGCCGGAGGACGTGCCCGTGGGCTCCACCCTCGTCACCGTCACGGCCACGGACGCCGACGAGGCGCTCAGCGGGTACCTGAAATACTCACTGAAGAAAGTCTCTGATATAGAACTGGGAAATTTCCAGCTGGACAGTGAGACGGGAGCAATCACTCTGGTGCGGAGCCTGGACTTCGAAGAAAGTGACTCATACGAAATGGAAGTGCAGGCACGGGATGGAGGGGGGCTTTCCAACACAGCCAAAGTGGAGATAACAGTGACAGACGTTAACGACAACGTACCCGAACTGACAGTGTCGTCAGTGCAGAGTGAGATTTCTGAGGATGCCCCATCGGGGACAATAGTGGCCCTGCTGCACGTACAGGATCGGGACTCGGGGGTAAACGGCGAGGTGCGGTGCAGCATCACCGATAGTCTTCCATTCCATTTGGAGAAGTCGTTTGAGAATTACTACCGCGTGGTGACGACTCGGGAGCTGGACCGGGAGCAGGTGTCAGAGTACAACGTGACTGTGCGGGCGGCGGACGGCGGGTCGCCGGCGCTGTGGAGCAGCGCGGTGCTGTGCCTGCGGGTGCTGGACGTGAACGACAACGCGCCGGTGTTCGCGGAGGCGCGCTACAGCGCCCGTGTGCCCGAGAACAACGCGGCTGGCGCGCTGGTGCTGAGCGTGCGGGCGTGGGACGCGGACTGGGGTCAGAACGCGCGCGTGCGGTACCGGCTGGGGGAGGGGCGTGTGCGGGGCGCGCCGCTGTCGTCGTACGTGTCGGTGGAGGCGGAGACGGGCGCGCTGTACGCGCTGCGCTCGTTCGACTACGAGGAGGTGCGCGAGGTGGGGCTGTGGGTGCGGGCGGAGGACGGCGGCGCGCCGGCGCTGAGCAGCAACGTGTCGGTGCGGCTGGTGATCGTGGACGAGAACGACAACGCGCCGCAGGTGCTGTACCCGCCGGCGGCGCCGCTTGCGGCGGGCGCGGGCTGGGCGGGCGTGGAGCTGGCGCCGCGCTCGGCGGAGCCCGGCGCGTTGGTGGCCAAGGTGGTGGCGGTGGACGCGGACGCGGGGCAGAACGCGTGGCTGTCGTACGAGCTGGCCAAGGCGACGGAGCCGGGGCTGTTCCGCGTGGGGCTGCACAGCGGCGAGGTGCGCACGGCGCGCTTCCCGCTGGCCCGCGACGCGGCGCGGCAGAGCCTGGTGGTGGTGGTGAAGGACCACGGGCGGCCGGCGCTGTCGGCCACGGCCACGCTGACCGTGGTGCTGGCCGAGAGCGTGGCCGAGCTGCTGGCCGAGCTGGGCAGCGCGGCATCGGCGGCGGCGCCGGGCGAGCCGGCCGGCAGCCTGACGCGCTGGCTGGTGCTGGCCGTGGCGGCCGTGTCCTGCCTCTTCCTCGCCTTCCTGCTGCTGCTGCTGGCGCAGCGCCTGCGGCGCTGGCGCCGCTCGCAGCTGCTGGCGGCGGGCGGCGGCGCCTTGCGCGGCGTGCCGGCCTCGCACTTCGTGGGCATCGACGGCGTCCGCGCCTTCCTGCACTCCTACTCGCACGAGGTGTCGCTCACGGCCGACTCGCGCAGGAGCCAGCTCCGCTTCTCGGGCGCCAGCTGCTGCGACACCCTCCCGGCCCGCCCGCCGCCCGACGAGCCCGCGCCGCTGCTCGGGGAGGACCCCGCCGCTCCCCCGGTGAGTTCCAATGACCGCCCTTTCTCCGCGACGGTTCCCTCTGCTGCTTCTCTGCCCTTTCCCCGCCGCGTTCTGCTGCATCCCGCCTACTGAGGTTTGGTTACAGGGAAGGCAAAGCTTCGTTCAGCAACGCGCTGTGTGCTGGTGGCTCTTGCTCCTTGGAGGTGAACTTGGGATCGTTGTTCACTGTTACCGTGGGCGTGGGAGGGGGGAAAAGTGGGGTTGTTGCTGCCTTGAGCTTCGTTATTGGAGGGCTTTGTGTTTTTATCACGTTGTTACTGTATTACAGGATGTTGAGTGACCAAGTCTTGTCCTGAAGGATAACATCTCGTTTACTTTTAGAACCTTGATGTAGTGAGGAGAAAATGTAGCTTCATCTATGCTAAATATTCCTTTATGAAGTCACTTATATGATCTAGTGCATGTAGTAATAGCTTAATTGTGTACTAATTATAAATGCGTTGAGCCAAATATTTCTTCTTTGCCTACTGAATACCTGGGTTATGTATCCTCACTAAGATCTATAATTTAGAAGAATATGTTCTGACCCCTTCATTTTTTATTCCTTTCCTCGTTGTAATGATGTGAAGGTGAGCCTTTGTCTCTGACAATGTGTGTAAGATCGAAATGCAACATTTGCCTGATTGTCACATGCATGCCTTTCATGTTTACAGCTGTAAAGAGTAAGATTTCCATAGATGTGTTTCAATAAAATGTTACTCGAAGAAATACTCTTTCTTGTCGCATACATATACTGAGAACTCAAATATTATCCACGGTAAGGAGAATCTGTATAGATTTCATTAGGTGTTGTCCATGTGCAAGTGATGAAGATCATTGACAGTGATGTGATCTGTGAAGTGTCTGAGCAGAGTTCTTGGGGTACTTTGTGTAAGGAGGTATTAGTGGAGACAAGGCATGTGTTTTGTTAATTCCCAAGGTTACTTGCTGGGCTACAGAAAATGATTCTGAAAGTGTCTTGATTTTGGATATCACATGGCTTAAATTCCAGTTGACCAAGTTGTGGGTTCATCAGTTTGTTTTCCTGTTGCATGATGTCTCCTGTGAATGGCAGTTGTTGAGCACAGACAGACAATTTACATTAAGAGTTAATGTCTGCATCTTTATCAGAGCTGCATGTTGTGAGAGCATTTAACATTTCTTTGAATTACTGTGATGTTTGGGTAGGGTGAAGACTGACTGTTTCGAGACAGGACAGGTCAAAACATGTGCTATGGTATAATCAAAATGCTTAGAAGTCAGGTTTTTATGATTCAATTGGTTCTACTTGTTAGACAGGGCCCACAGTTGTGGCTCCACACATTTTCCTTTTCTATTGTCTGAAGGAATTGCATGGAAGAACTGTGGCTGTGGTCTATGGTGCGAGATGCTGTCTGAGTCTCCTGTGGACTCTTTACCAACCAGATACCTGTCTTGTATACTTACTACAGTTGACATAATCTATGATTCCTTTACTTGTGCAAGTTTCCCATTCTTGCCTTGTTTGTTATCCAGGTCTAGAGCTGAGCGTCATTGTGAGTGGTGGCCCTGAAAACAATAAAAGATCTCTTAAAATTGTTTGACTGGGGAAGCAGTTTCTAGCCATACTTGGAAGGTGTTCAGCTGCAAGACAAAGATTGTCATAGACTTCTGTTTCACTAAAATGTCACTGAATGACATGTTCTTTTGCCTGTAGTTACCATATTGTCAAAACAGTGGATAGTGATTTTGATTCAAGTAAAGGCTGTGAATGCAGAGTGAGGAGGGTGAGCAGCTGGCTTAGAACCATGAAAGTATGTGGGTTAATGTTGCTTTGATTTCATGCCTGGTGCCAAGGCCTGTGCCATGTTTGCTGTGATCCTGGATTCCCTATCCTGAAAGACAATGGTAGTTCTCCAATCATGAAGTGTTTGCACAATAACTGTGTATGTAGAATGACGAGGCATCAGCAGAATGGCTTATAATTCCTGTGTGAAAACTCCTTTACCCATCTCTGTCTCCCTATTACTTCCCTGCTTCTGGACAGTGTTTTTGCATTTGAAAGTGTGCGTGTTGTTTTTCAGCAACTACTTCCTTCAAACACCTAAGAGAGTTTTTTGTTTGGTTGGTTTTGGTTTTTCTGTTTTTGGTTTTGGTTTTGGTTTTTTTTGTGTGTGGGTTTTTTTTTTTTGTTTGTTTTTGTTTTTGTTTTTGGTGGGTTTTTTGTGAGGAAAATGAAGCAGAAGATAAAAGAGAATCTGTGGTAGTTTCTCAGGAGCCTTTAACTTGAGAATGAGGCCCATGATAAGGTCTTTATGCATACGGTTTCAAATATGTGAGAGATGAGAAGGCCACATATTAGAAGACGTGATGAGAGCCAATGACTCTTTCTTAAAAAGAAACCCCCATCAACGCTGTACAGAGTAAGACTGTAGGGTTGCACTTGCAGTGTGAGGCTGCAATGACTTCCAATGCTCTCAGGGATTAACTTCCACATATATAGTGAATCCTGAGACAACCTTCCAATCAGTTTCTCTGACAACACTTTAATTCTTCCTTATATTGCTTGTCTGGTTTATGGTTCTGTTTTTCTTCTCTTTGTTTCTAAGTATGAAGGTTAACTTATAATTATCGGCATACCTGGTTTAGCAATGTGTTGTGTGTTCATGTCTCTTGCTCATGCTATACCGGGTGTTAAAGGCAAGAGATGGGAGGCTGCCTTTGTGTTATGTTTTGGTAGGGAGAATAGATGAAAGTATGACTATAGGAGAAGTCACATCTCTGTAGAGTGTTGTTTGTTATGAAAGAAGAGAATAGATTCCACCTAAGCTATTAGTATGATGACCACTCCTGTTTTCTTTTGTCTGTTTATCCTTTGTGTGCTTCAGAATCCTGTTTCTCCTCAGAATGGTGGTGAGCAGACAAATGTACCTCCCTTCTTGATGTGATCATAGTGTGTTATCATCTCATGATATGCTTTTGCCAATTCTGAGAAGGTCAGAAGCAAATCTGCAAGTTGTCTAGGGTTGGAGAGAAGACAGAGTAGCTCTGGTGAGGCCTATAGAAAAGAGGTGATCGTTTCCTTGCTTGCCACAGTTAAAACAAGCATGTGTTTAATGGAGTACAATGCAATTTGAGTTGCTTCTGCTGAATAAGTTTGACCTAAGAAATATTATTCCAACTGATCCGTTCACTTCTGTATGTTTATAACTCTTTCTTTGCTTCTTGTCATGACCTCAGCCTCAGGGTATCTGCTCATATTTGGAAAGTTTCATCTGCTCTAATTCCCATACACACCTTTTATGTTCACAGCTGTGGAGAGGAGGGCTTCCATAGACGTAGTACACGTACTCCCAGAGACACAGTTGTCTCTAGCAAAATAAAGCAAAGCCATCTGTCCTGCAGTCCTCAGAGTGCCAAGTGGCCACCCAGCCCAGTCAGGGTTTCCATGAACAAACTAGCGGTCAGTGGCAGAACGTGTGCAGGATGTCTCCCACATAGTCCCCCAAAACATGCTGACTGCTAAACTGGAGAGATATTGGTTTGACTGGTGGACTGTTGGGTGGAGAAAGAACTGGCTGGACATCCACATCCCAAGTTATAGTCAGTAGTTTGATGTCCAGCTGGCGATCAGTAACATATTGTGTCCCTCAAGAGTCCATACTGGGACCAGTACTATTTAGTATCTTCATAGACAGTGGGATTGAGTGCACCCTCAGCAAGTTTGCAGACAACACCAAGGTGAGTGCTGCAGTTGATTCACTCGAGGGAAGAGATGCCATTCAGAGGGACCCTGACAGGCTTGAGAAGTGGACTCACATGTGCACCTTAGGAAGTTCAACAAGGCCAAGTGCAAGGTCCTGCACCCAGGTCAGGACAATACCCGGTTTCAATACAGACAGTGGGTGAATGGATTGAGAGCAGCCTTGCAGAGAAGGACTCAGGGGTACTGGTGAGTGATGAATGGGACATGAGCTGGAAATGGCCCAGAAGGCCAATTGTATCCTGGTCTGTATAACACGTAGCATGACCAGGAGGTCAAGGGAGGTGGTTCTCCCATTCTACTCTGCTTTTGCAAGAACCCACCTGGCATAGCACACACTACAATAAATGGACTTGTTAGAGTAGGCCCAGAGAAGTACCATGCAGTTGTCAAAGAGCTGGAACATGTCTGCTGTAAAGAAGAGCTGAGAGTAGAGGTGCTTCAGCCTGAAGAAGTGAAGGCTCTCAGCAGATGTTATTGCACCTTTTCAATAAACAAAGGAAGGTTATAAGAAAGAGTTTTTAGCAGGTCCTGTCATGACAGGTCAAGGGTCAAAGATTTTAAGCTGAAAGAGGGTAGGTTTAGATTGGACATAAGGAAGAAAAGTTTTATAATGAAGGTATTGAGACACTGAAACAAGTTGCCCAGAGAAGTTATGGATGCATCATCATTTGAAGGGTTTAAGGTCAGGACGTATGGGGCTTTTGAGCAACATGATCTTTTGATGAATGTCCCTGACCATGGCAGAGGGGTGGACTAGATCTTTAAACATAATTTCCAATCCAAATCATTCTATGATTCTATGAAAAGTTTTACCTGGCTATACATTTTCCCATTGTCAGCCCCTCGAGTATGGAGACATAAGAGAAGGAACCTTTGTGAATCAAAATAATAAATGTTAATCTGCTTTCTTAGCATAAAATGATACACATTACTGTTGGGCTGATATATTTTTATCAGTGTAATTGTTCTACGAAAATATATAAATCAGCAGGACAGAAGTCAGAGACTTAAATGAACAAAAGGAAGAAATGTTTGGAAGAGGGAAAACCTTTACAGGCCTGCCATTAAAGGATTGAAATTGCTTTTGCTTTACTCTGTTTGTGATTACTTATTGATTACTCCATTACAAATATTTCCTTCTTGGTATTTGCTCCAGGTAAGGGAAACAGAATTCCCAATAGATGACAAAGTGCTAAAGAGCTCTTCTCTACTTATACTTCCGTATCTTACTCTTAAACTTCCCTCTTGATTTTATTAATAGAACTTGAATTCCTTTATTTCTTGATCGGCTGTAAATATTTAAAGCACACTATTCATTGTGGCTCAAGGAGATGACCTAAAAGCACCTGACAGCGTCTCCACGTTTTAAACACCTTTGGTGTTGCAGCAAGCGAGAGCTTCTTCCCTTTTTGATTCTAATGACACCAGGGCCACGCAACAGACTGCAGGCACCAAACCCCTGTGAGAAGCCCGGGCCTCCGGTAGCGCGGCCATCAGGCGGCTGCGGTGGCGTCGCGGCGCCTCCAGGTGCCGCTGTTGGCCGAGGCGGAGCGGCGCTGGAGCCGGAGCCGCAGCCGCCGCAGCGTCCTGCCCCCGCAGGCTGTTCGCTCGCCCGGCGCCGGCCAGAGCGGCAGCGGCACAGGGAGCAGCGGCGAGAGGCGGCGCGGATTGGGAAGCAGCGCCCACATCGCTCGCTGCCCTCCGGCGGCCCCTGCGCTCTTTGCGGAGAGGGTCTGGAAGGAGGGAGGGCAGCGGCAGGAGGGAGAAGCGCGGCGAGCGCTGCCGAGAATGGCGGGCGGACAGAGGCAGAAGTGGCGGCGAGCAGGCGGGCGAGTGCTGCTGCCCGCTTTGCTGCTGGCCTTGTGCTGGCGGGCGGCGGCAGAGCGGCTTCGTTACACCATCCCCGAGGAGCTGGGCAGAGGTTCGCTGGTGGGGCCGCTGGCGCGGGACCTGGGGCTGAGCCCGGCGGACCTGCCGGCACGCAAGCTACGGCTCAGTGCCGAGAAGCAATACTTCACGGTGAGCGGGGAGAACGGGAACCTGTACGTGAGCGAGAGGCTGGACCGGGAGGAGATGTGCGGTGAGGCGGCGTCCTGCTCCGTCAGCTTCGAGGCGCTGGTGCAGAACCCTCTCAACGTTTTCCTCGTCGAGGTGGCCATCCAGGACGTCAACGACAACGCACCGCACTTCTTGAGAGACAGTTTCCTGCTGGAGATCAACGAGTTCACTTCTCCTGGTGCCCGTTTTGCATTGGGCAAGGCGCAAGACGCGGACGTGGGCAGCAACTCGCTGCAAGGCTACGAGCTGGAGGCCAACGGGTATTTCGCAGTGGAGGTGAAGGAGAGCCCGGACGGCAGCAAGTTCGCGGAGCTGGTTCTGCGCCGTGCGCTGGACCGGGAGCGCGAGCCGAGCCTGCGTCTGGTGCTGACTGCCCTAGACGGCGGCGACCCGCCCCGGAGCGGCACCGCCCAGCTCTGCATCAACGTCACCGACGCCAACGACAACGCGCCGGTGTTCACGCAGGACCGGTACCGCGCGAGCCTGCGGGAGGACGCACCCCCAGGATCGACGGTTCTCAATGTCTCCGCCTCTGACGCTGATGCCGGGACCTACGCTCGCATCACGTATGGCTTCGGTGAAACGCCGGCCAAGGTGCTTCAGAAGTTTAGGCTGGACGCGGAAAGCGGAACGATCACGCTGCAGGAGGCGCTGGACTTCGAGGACACGCGAGGCTACACGCTGCTGGTGGAGGCGAGGGACGGAGGTGGTTTGGTGGCTCACTGCGAAGTGGACGTGGAGGTACTGGACGTCAACGACAACGCGCCCGAGGTGACACTGACGTCGGTGTCGTCTCCGGTGCCCGAGGACGCACCGGAAGGCACGGTGGTGGCGCTGGTGAAAGTGCGAGACCGGGACTCCGGGGAGAACGGGGAGGTGTCGTGCGAGCTGTCGGGCGAGGCGCCGCTGTCGCTCGTGGCGTCGTCGGGCGGCTCGTACAAGGTGGTGACGGCGAGCGCACTGGACCGGGAGCAGGCGGCCGAGCACCGGGTGACGGTGGTGGCCAGGGACCGGGGCCGGCCGGCGCTGTCGAGCAGCACGGCGCTGGTGCTGGAGGTGTCGGACGTGAACGACAACGCGCCGGTGTTCGAGGAGGCCGCCTACAGCGCCTACGTGGCGGAGAACAACGCGGCGGGCGCGCCGGTGCTGCGCGTGCTCGCTCGGGACGCAGACGCGGGCGCTAACGGTCGCGTGAGCTACTGGCTGGCGGGCGGCAGCGCGGACGCAGCGGCGTACGTGTCGGTGGAGGCGCGGAGCGGCGCGCTGTACGCGCAGCGCTCCTTCGACTACGAGCAGTGCCGCGAGTTCGCCGTGGTCGTGCGGGCGCAGGACAGCGGGGAGCCGGCGCGGAGCTCGACGGCGACGGTGCGCGTCTTCGTGCTGGACCGCAACGACAACGCGCCGCGGGTGCTCTGGCCGGCGGCGGAAGCGGGAGAGAGAGTGCCGGGGTCGGCGCCGGCGCTGGAGCCGTTCGAGGTGGTGCCGCGTTCGGCCGAGGCCGGGTACCTGGTGGCCAAGGTGGTGGCGGTGGACGCGGACGCGGGGCGCAACGCGTGGCTGTCGTACGAGCTGGTGCAGGCGGCGGAGCCGGCGCTGTTCCGCGTGGGGCTGCACAGCGGCGAGGTGCGCACGGCGCGGGCCGTGTCGGAGAGGGACGCGGCCAAGCAGCGGCTGGTGGCCGTGGTGAAGGACCACGGGCAGCCGGCGCTGTCGGCCACGGCCACGCTGCACGTGGTGCTGGCCGAGAGCTTGCAGGAGGCGCTGCCGGAGCTGAGCGAGCGGGCGGCGGGCGGCGAGTCGGCGGCGGAGCTGCAGTTCTACCTGGTGCTGGCGCTGGCGCTGCTGTCCGCGCTGTTCCTGCTGAGCGTGGCGCTGGCCGTGCTGGCGCGGCTGCGCCGGGCCGGGCCGCCCGCCGTCCTGCGCTGCCTGGGCGCGCAGCGCTTGTCCGTGGCCGGCGCCGCCTTCCCGGCCGACTTCTGCGAGGGCACCTTGCCCTACTCCTACAACCTGTGCGTGGCGCCGGGCCGCGCCGTGGCCGAGGCCGCTTGGCTGCCGCCGCCGCTGCCCAGCCTGCCCGCGGAGGAGCTTCTGGGCGGGGAGCCCAGCGGGAAGAGGAGCCCGATCAGCAGTGCCGGCGCGGGAGAGCCGCCTGCCGACCCCGACGCACCACAGGTCTGTAAGTCCCCGCTCTCTCGCGCTTTTCCTTGAGCTTTTCTGTACCTTCTTCCCTGTTCCCCTGGGTTTTCCCGAGAGATGTGAATGGGGAGTGCTGCTCCGTGTCTCCGTGAAGAAATGAAGGTACCACCCTCTGAATCGTCGCAGGTGGCTTCAGTTCTTTGTTCTGTATTATCTGAGTGGCGTTGACTACAAATCTCGTGTGGGTTCGTAACGCGGTAAATTAATTATTTTACACCATGAGAAATGTGCTGGACTCTCTGTGTTAGAGAAATTTTTTTCTCATAACTTTTTTCTCAAACCAATATCCAGGTAGCTGGTCTATAGCTGGATGCAAATCTTTTGCCTTCCTAAATGAAAGGTGCACGTAGCTGCATGAATGGCAGCTCTTCTCTTCCTCCCTGTGCTATCTTGTTTTTTGTATGATGGCTGCAGAAATGGCATTATTAATGGCACGGATAAATATTTTCCGGGCATGATTTTTTTTCCCCATAATAGCGTAGAATCAGGAAATCGAGGATGATTCAGATCGACCGCGATGGTGGAGCCGAGAAGTAACTATGTCAAGAGAGAAGGGTAGTCCCTGAGGAGGACTTCATTTAAGTTGGTGTTCAGTGTTCTCTTGTGGTATTTCTCGGGGACTAGGAAAATCGCCGCTGAAACTAAGCGATGTTTTCGTGGCGACTGTCCCGTGGCCGCGAGCTGTGGGTGGGACAGGCCGGGCGGGCAGCGCTGGGCAGCGTTCGGTGTCTGCAGTGCCGGGAGGAGGCTGCAGGCGCCGCTGTTGACCGAGGAGGAGCGAGAGGAAGGCCGGAGCGCTGCAGGCAGCCCCGCCCGCTCCGGCCCGGCTCGCTCGCTGGCTGGCTCGGCGTCCGGGCGGCCTGCGAGCGTCCCCGCGGTGCGGAGCCGTGCTGCAGCGAGGCGGAGGGACCGGCGGCAGCGACCGAGAGCGGCGAAACAGGGGTCGAAGCAGGAGGAGGCGACGGCTGCCCTTGTTGGTGCGGAACCGCGGCAGAGATGTGGGCGGCGGGGAGGTGCTGTGGCTGGCGGGAGCGAGCCCTGCTGTGGGGCGTGCTGGTGGCGACGTGGGGGGCGGCGTGGGGGCAGCTGCGCTACTCGATTCCCGAGGAGCTGCCAAAGGGCTCGTTCGTGGGCGACGTTGCCAAGGACCTGGGGCTGCAGCTGCCGACGCTCCGAGACCGAGGCGTCCGTATCTTGGACAAAGGTAGGACGCAGTATTTTGCTCTTTACGGGAAGACGGGACATTTAGTGACGGCGGATAGAATAGACAGAGAGCAGCTCTGCGATAGTGTGCAGCAATGCGTGCTGCGGTGTGAGGTGATAATAGAGAGAGAAATGCAGATATACGAAATCGAAGTGGAAATAACGGACACTAACGACAACGCCCCCAGCTTCCGAGAGGCAGAAAAAGAACTTAGAATGAGCGAGACGACAGCCCCAGGGTCGCGGTTTCCCCTGACCGAGGCTCACGACCCGGACTCGGGACCGAATTCTGTGCAGAGCTACGAGCTAAGCGGTGATGAGCACTTCTCGCTGGCCGTGCAGGCGGGTCCCGGCGGGGATCAGCGTCCTGAGCTGGTGCTGGCGAAGGCGCTGGACCGGGAGGAGGCGGCGTTTCACGAGCTGGTGCTGAGGGCGAGCGACGGCGGCGAGCCGGCGCGGACGGGCACGGCGCGGATCCGCGTGGCGGTGCTGGACGCCAACGACAACGCGCCCGTGTTCAGCCAGGCGGAGTACACGGTGCGTGTGCCGGAGGACGTGCCCGTGGGCTCCACCCTCGTCACCGTCACGGCCACCGACGCCGACGAGGGCCTGAATGGGCAGGTGAAATATTCGTTGAACAAAATCACGGAGAAAGCCTCGGAGATTTTCCATCTGGACGCTGAGACGGGAGCGATCTCGCTGGTGCGTAGCCTGGACTTCGAGGAAGGTGACTGGTACGAAATGGAGGTGCAGGCACGGGACGGCGGGGAACTTTTTGTTACGGCAAAAGTGGCGATAACCGTGACAGACGTCAATGATAACGCCCCCGAACTCACAATTTCATCAGCCTTGAGTGAAATCTCGGAAGCTGCCCCATCGGGAACGGTGGTGGCCCTACTGCACGTGCAGGACCGTGACTCGGGGGCGAACGGCGAGGTTCGGTGCTCGCTGGACGGCGACGTCCCGTTCCGACTACGTAGCTCGCGGGGCAGCTACTACAGCGTGGTGACGGCTCGCGAGCTGGACCGGGAGCAGGTGTCGGAGTACAACGTGACGGTGCGGGCGGCGGACGGCGGGTCGCCGGCGCTGTGGAGCAGCGCGGTGCTGTGGCTGCGGGTGCTGGACGTAAACGACAACGCGCCGGTGTTCGCGGAGGCGCGCTACAGCGCCCGTGTGCCCGAGAACAACGCGGCGGGCGCGCTGGTGCTGAGGGTGCGGGCGTGGGACGCGGACTGGGGTCAGAACGCGCGCGTGCGGTACCGGCTGGGGGAGGGGCGTGTGCGGGGCGCGCCGCTGTCGTCGTACGTGTCGGTGGAGGCGGAGACGGGCGCGCTGTACGCGCTGCGCTCGTTCGACTACGAGGAGGTGCGCGAGGTGGGGCTGTGGGTGCGGGCGGAGGACGGCGGCGCGCCGGCGCTGAGCAGCAACGTGTCGGTGCGGCTGGTGATCGTGGACGAGAACGACAACGCGCCGCAGGTGCTGTACCCGCCGGCGGCGCCGCTTGCGGCGGGCGCGGGCTGGGCGGGCGTGGAGCTGGCGCCGCGCTCGGCGGAGCCCGGCGCGCTGGTGGCCAAGGTGGTGGCGGTGGACGCGGACGCGGGGCAGAACGCGTGGCTGTCGTACGAGCTGGCCAAGGCGACGGAGCCGGGGCTGTTCCGCGTGGGGCTGCACAGCGGCGAGGTGCGCACGGCGCGCTTCCCGCTGGCCCGCGACGCGGCGCGGCAGAGCCTGGTGGTGGTGGTGAAGGACCACGGGCGGCCGGCGCTGTCGGCCACGGCCACGCTGACCGTGGTGCTGGCCGAGAGCGTGGCCGAGCTGCTGGCCGAGCTGGGCAGCGCGGCATCGGCGGCGGCGCCGGGCGAGCCGGCCGGCAGCCTGACGCGCTGGCTGGTGCTGGCCGTGGCGGCCGTGTCCTGCCTCTTCCTCGCCTTCCTGCTGCTGCTGCTGGCGCAGCGCCTGCGGCGCTGGCGCCGCTCGCAGCTGCTGGCGGCGGGCGGCGGCGCCTTGCGCGGCGTGCCGGCCTCGCACTTCGTGGGCATCGACGGCGTCCGCGCCTTCCTGCACTCCTACTCGCACGAGGTGTCGCTCACGGCCGACTCGCGCAGGAGCCAGCTCCGCTTCTCGGGCGCCAGCTGCTGCGACACCCTCCCGGCCCGCCCGCCGCCCGACGAGCCCGCGCCGCTGCTCGGGGAGGACCCCGCCGCTCCCCCGGTGAGTTCCAATGACCGCCCTTTCTCTGCCACCCTTTTCTCTGCTGATTCACTGCGCTTTTTTGCGTTACACTTCGGGATGTTTGGTTACAGTGACTGCCGAGCTTCATTCGGCAGCGCGCTCTGTGCTGGTGGCTCTTGCACCCGGGAGGTGAACGTGGGATCCTTGCTCAGAGTTACCGCAGGCGTGGGAGGGCGTAGAAGTGATGCTGTTGCTGGCTTCAGCTTCGTTAGCGGAAGACATTGTGTTTTTATGACGTCGTTACTGTATCACTGGATGTTGAATGATCAAGTCTTGTCCTAAAGGAGAGCACCTCGGTTTACTTTTAGAACCTTGACGTAGTGAGGAGAAAACGTAGCTTCCTCTGTGCATTGACGTTTAAAATATAGCTATGTGAAGCCCCTTTTGTGATCCTGGTGCACGTAGTAATAGCTTAATGACGTACTAATTATAAATGCCATTTACGAATAGCCTAATTATGTACTAAGTAGAAATGCGTGAGCGAAATATTTCTTCCTTGCCTACTAAATACCTGGGTTATGTATCCTCACAAAGATCTATAATATACAAGAAGATGTTCTGATCCCCTCCTTTCTTCTTCCTTTCCTCTTTGTAACGAGCTGAAGGTGGGCCTTTGTCTCTGTCAATGTGTGGAAGATCCTATCTGCAATATTTGCCTGATTTTCACCTACA
Source organism: Streptopelia decaocto (assembly GCF_964273445.1). NCBI lineage: Eukaryota > Metazoa > Chordata > Aves > Columbiformes > Columbidae > Streptopelia > Streptopelia decaocto. The sequence goes on from NC_138667.1 coordinate 17,795,873, forward strand.
TGCCTTTCATGTTTACAGCAGTAAAGAGAAAGATTTCTATAGATGTGTTTCTTTAAAATGTTACTGGAAAAAATGTTCTTGCTTGTCACATACACATGCTGAGAATTCAAGTATTATCCATGCCAAGAAGAATCTATCCGTGCAAATATCATTAGTTGTCATCCATGTGTAAGTGACGGAGACCATCAACAATAATGTGAACTGTGAAGTGTCTGAGCAGAGTTTTTGGGGTTCTGTGTGTAAGGAGGTACTTTGGGAGGCAAGGCATATTTTTTGTTAATTGCCAAGGTTAATTGCTGGCCGACCGAATATGTGTCTGAAGGTGTCTTCATTTTGGGTATCACGCTGCTCAAATTCCAGTTGACCAAGTTGTGGGTTCATCAGTTTGTTTTCCTGTTGCATGATGTCTCCTGTGAATGGCAGTTGTTGAGCACAGACAGACAATTTCTGTTAAGAGTTGATGACTGTATCTTTATCAGAGCTGCATGTTATGAGAACATTTAACCTTTCTTTGAATTACTGTGATATTTGGGGAGGATGAAGACTGTCTGTTTCGAGACAGGGCAGGTCAAAACAAAACATGTGCTGTGGGATAATCAAAATGCCTACAAGGTAGATTTCATGGTTCAATTGGTCCTACTTGTTAGATGGGGCCCACAGTTGTGTTTCCAGACTATTTCCCTTTTCTATTGTCTCAAGGAATTACATGGAAGAACTATGGCTACACTCTGTGGTGTGAGATCGTGTCTGAGTTGCCTTTGACTTTGTATGGTGTCCTATCTGTGGGAGATGAGTGGGCCACATATTAGAAGAATTGCTGAAAGCTGAGGACTATTTATTACAATGAAACCCCAAACAATGTAGACCAGAGTGAGACTTTAGGGATACACTTGCAGCTTGAGGCCTCAGTGACTTCCAGCTGCTCTCAGGGATGAATTTCTTTGACTGTAGTGAAGTCTTCCCAGTGAGTTTCTCTGACAACACTTTGTCTTCTAATGCTTCCTTGCCTTGCTTGCCTCCTTTTGTCTTTCTTTCCCTGGTCTCCTGTGTATATATATTTACTTGTAATGATCAACATAGCTTCTTCTAGCAATGCATCATGTGTTTATTCCTCTTACTGATGCTACTGTTAATGTGAAAGGCAGGAGATGGGAGGATACCTTTATTTTCTGTTATCGTCAGTGCGGAATACACGTAAACATGACCTTAAATAGAAGTTGCATCTCTGTGGAACTGCACATGTGATAAAAAGGGGGAGATTGCCACTAAGCCATTAGATTGATGACCCATTCTCTGTTGGATGACCACTCCTCTTTTGCTTTTGTCATTTATCATTTGTGTGCTTTGGAATCCTTCTTTTTCTCCTCAGAATGGTCGTGAAGAGACAAATGTACCTCCCTTCTTGGTGTGATCGCAGTGCATTATCCTCTCATGATATACCTTTGCCAATTCTGAGAAGGTCAGAAGCAAACCTGCAAGTTGCATAGGGTTGGAGAGAACACAGAGCAGCTCGGTGGGGGGCAGCTATAGAACAACAGATGGTCATTTCCTTGCATGTCATGGTTAACAGAAGCATGTGCCTAACTGAGTACCATGCAATTTGAGTTGCTTCTGCTCAATAACATTGGCCTAAGGAACATTATTCCAACTGATCCATTCACTTTGCTGTGTTTTTAGCTTTTCCCTTGCTTGTTGTCATGAGCTGTAGCTCTACCTCAGGCTGTCCAATCAAATGGGGAAGGTCATATCTGTTCTGTTTGTGTGAGTGCAGGTGCAGTTCCCATACACACCCTCTCTCTGATGCATCCCTGCCTTTCCCCCTTGCTTTTTGCTAGTTCCTTCGTAGAGGGGTTTGGTTATAGGGAAGGTAAAGCTTTGTTTGGCAGCGTGCTGTGTGCTGGTGCCTCTTGCTTTGTGGAGGTTAACGTGGGATTGTTGCTCAGTGTCGCAGCTTCTTCAATTTGGGCTCTTAAGTGCCAATCTGTAGGATCATTTATTATGAGTTTCTTCTTCCCAAATAATTTTGGCCTAAGACATGTTACTGTGAGGTTCCAGGTTGCAGTTTATCATGCTGTACTTAGCTGATAGATTAAATTTGTACTAATTATAAATCGGTGGAGCCAAATGAGTATTAATTCCTGCTAAATACCTGGGTTATGTATCTTCACCAAAAAGTATAGTTCAGAAGATTATGTTCTGATCCCTTCCTTTCTGCCAGGTCCATGTAGTGATCTGAAGGTGGACCTTGGTTTCTGACAAAGTGTGGAAATCCCATCTGTTACATTTGCCTGACTGTCCCCTACGTGCCTTTCATGTTTACATCTGGAAAGAGAAAGACTTCCAGAGATGTGTTTCCTTAAAATGTTGCTGGAAGCAATTATGTTGTTTTTCACATACACACACTGTGATGTCAAATATTATCCATGGTAAAGAGAAGTTGTCTGTGCAATGTTAAATTAGGTGGAGTCTATATGCAAATGAAGAACACCACCGACAACCATATGAGCTGTGAGTGTTTGACTATTGGGTGTGCTGTGTGTTAGGAAGTACTGGTGGAGATGAAGCATGTGTTTTGTCGATACTCAGAATTTATTGTTGTCCTACCAAAAATGAGTCTGGATGTGTTTTATTTTTGAGTATCACCTTGCTCATAAAGGCTCGATTTCTTGTCATGATGAGGTGAAGTTGGGCCTCTACACGTCTGATCATGCATCTGAATATATCATTGGAAGTCATGCTCTTGATTGTGCACATACACATGGTGAGAAGTTAGTGCAGGATCAGCAAGAGACTGGTCTCAAAGCAAGAGAAGAGGGGGTTGTGTGCTCCATCTGTCTGGGCAGTGCTTTAATATGAGGCCTAGTGCCAAGGCTTCTGCCTCTTACACTTACATGCCTTGTCCCGTGTCCTGAAAATGGATGACAATCTTCTGAGAAACTGGTCTGCAAGTAATAGCTAAGGAAGTACAAACATGAATCAGGGATACTATTCGTAGTAATTGCTGTGTGAAATCTAATTTTTCCAGATACATGAGCTTATAAGACTAGAGATGCAGTTTCACACTATTTTCATTAAGCTTTTCCAAGCCTTGACCAGGCTTCCAATGTTATAATGGCTCTTGGTCTAATGAAGTAACTGTTGATGTTTTGTTTTCCTTAAAATTGCTGTGAATATAGGGAATGGGAGTGTATTTTTGTTGGGAATTTGTGGGTTTGGGGCTTCTTATTTGAAGTGTGTACGAGGAAGATACTCCTTTTTTGCACTGTCATGATCAGATTTTCCAACAAATGGTAGACATTTGGCGTAGAGGTAAACATTGTATTAATGGTTGCAGTGTCACATCTCTTCCAAATTGCCCATGGCTGAGGAAGAATGGTGATGTTTTGAGCTGATACTGATGACTAAGCCTTTATCTGAGCTATGTATCGCTTATGCCCTTCAAGGCATTTTATGTTTCTTGTGATGAGCAGAGAAGTCTCCATGCATGTATCCATGTTGTGATCCTTATTCTGCATCAGGAGAAGTTGTAGGTGCAACATTTCTTTGATCGTGTCTGTCTGCAAAGTTTTCTTCCTTGTTGTGTGAAGTTGAAGCATGTTAAAGCGTTTGGCCTGTGCAGAGACAGGGCAGGTGGAAGAGCTCACTGTGGCATAGACTGAAATGTCTAAAAGGGAGGTGTAAGTGTTCCACTTCTCCTACTTGTTAAATGGGAACTGTATTTGTGGTCCTGTGCATTTTCCTTTTCCTATTGTCCAAACAAATCATTTGGAGAACTGTGGTTATGGTCTTTGGTGTAAACTCCTGTGTGATCTTCCCACGTACATTTTTACCAGCTACATACCCTTCTTGTATACCTATTACTATTGACATAATTTGAAACTTTAAGCTACGTTTCCCTCACTTCTATGTTTCCTATTCCCTCCTTATTTCTTCTCATATTCTAAAACCTATGTTGTGACTGATAGTCTTTAAAAGTAGATATCTGTTAAATTTGTCAGTCTGGGGAGGTAGTTCCCACCCATACCTTGAAAGTGTTCAGCTGCCAAGACAAAGACTTTCCTAGACCACTGGTTCCCCAAAATGTTGCTGAATTAAATGCTCTTTCACCTGTGGCCAACATAGAGACAAAAGTTACATATTATCCATGGTGCACCCAAAGGTTGTGAATGCAGAGCAAGGAGGGTGAGAGGCTGGGTTCCAACCAGGAAAAGGAATGGGTCCGTACATTTTTGCTTGGTCAATGGTTTGACTTCATGCCTGTGCCATTCATGCTGTGTTTCTTGATTCTCTGTCCCACAAGGCAATGTTAGTCCTCTGATAATAAACTATTTGAGCGTAAGTAGGCACCTAGAACTATGATGCAGGGGTAGAACAGCTTATGAGTCCTGTGTGAAACTTCTTTATTCATCTCTATCTCCCTGTAACTTTGAAATGTAGAGTTTCTTCATATTTGTAGTTACACCTTCTTCAGGACTTGTGTCCTGAAAGGTTGTGGTTCATTTTCTCCATTTCTGGAGAGCATTTTTGCTTTTGAAACTGTCTGTGTTATTTTTGCAGCAAATACTTTCTTCAGCCACCTAAGAAAGAATGTTACATGTTAGGGGAAGGAAGCAGAAGCTAAAAGATAATTTGTTAGACTTTCTCAAAGGACTTAGCTTGAGAAAGAGGCCCGTGATAAGATATTCAAACTCACAGCTTCATATTTACAGGAGATGAGGAGGCTACTTAGTCATCAGCTCTCAGTGATTATTTTATACTATTTCTTGGTATGTAGGGCAGAGGAAGGGATTAGAGTTGCACTTGCAGCTTTAGAGATGAACAACTTCCAGGTGCTCTCAGGGACAAATTTCCACATCTGCAGTGAACACTAATCCTTCCAGTGAGTTTCTCTGACAACATTTTCCTTTTAATTCTTTCTTGAGTTGCTTCTCTGATTTTTATATTTTTCCTGTTCTTCTACCTATGAAGATTTCTTTTTAAGCAGTGTATCTTCATTTATCAATGCATTATGTTTTAGTGCCTCTTGCTCATGATACAGTAGGTGTGGAAAGCAAGAGATGTGAGGATACCTTTGTGTTCCATTTTTTGGTAGGGAGAGTAGGTGAAAGCAAAACCTTAAGTAGAAGCTGCATTTCTGTAGAACAGTGCATGTGATAAAAGAGGGGACATTGTCCCTAAGCCATTAGTTTGAGGACATAGTCTCTGTTGCATGACTGCTCTTTGACTTTGGCTATTTATCACTCATGTGCTTTAGCATCCCTCTGCTTCTCCCCAGAATGGTGGTGAGCAAAGAAATACACCTCTCTTCTTGGTGTGATTGTAGTGTACTATCCTCTCTTGATATGTTTTTGCCCCTTATGAGAGTCAGAAGCAAACCTGCTGGTTGTGTAGTGTTGCTGAGATGATTTGGTGGAGATCTTTTGGTGGAAGTGGGGTGTAGAAGAACAGAGGCTCATTTCCCTGCTTCTCATAATTTGTGCCTTAGGCACACTGTTGTGATACCATGCAAGTTGAGTATCTTCTGATCAATAAGTTTGGTCTCAGAAACATTATTCCACCAGATCCATTAATTTCCACGTGTTTCTATATGTTCTTGCCTTGCTTGTTGCATGAGCTACAGCTTGACCTCAGGGTGTTTGATCAAATGGGGAAGGTCACATCTGTTCTAAATGTCAGAGTATAGAGGCAGTTCCTGTACACACTTTTGATGTTTACAGCTGTAGAAAGGATGGCTTTCATAGACATACATGTGCTGTAGTGAAAGAAAGCAAACCCATCTCTCCTATAGTCCTCAAAGTGCCAAGTGGCAACTCAACCCAGGCAAGGTTTCCATGAACAAACCAGGGGTCACTGGCAGAACATATGCATGGTGTCTCTCAAAACATGCTGACTGCTAAATTGGAGAGATATGGAACTGTTAGATGGAGAAGGAACTGGCTGGATGGCCACATTCTGTGACCAGTACTGTGTAATATCTTCACCAGTGACACAGAGAATTGGATAAAGTACACCCTCAGTGAATTTGCAGACAACATCAAGGTAAGTGGTACAATTAATTTGCTTGAGGGATAGGATGCCATTCAGAGGGACCTTGACAGACTTGAGAAGTGAGTGTCTTTGAACCTTGTGAAGTTCCACACAGCCAAGTGCAAGGTCCTATGCTTTGGTCGGGACAATCCCCAATTCTAATACAGACTGGGAGATTGAGATCAGCCTTGCACAGAAGACTTGTGGGTACTGGTGGGTAACAAATGGGACATTAGCTGGCGATGTGTGCATCCATCTCTGGAACCTACTTCTGGGTCCAGAAGTGGGTCAGAAAAATCATTAAAGGCTGAAAGAGTTGAGGTGGGTCAGCCTGAAGAAGGGAAGGCTCTGTGAAGACCTTATGGTGTCTTTTTGATATATAAAGTAGGCTTGTAAGAATGACAGAGGAAGAGTTTTAGAAGAGCCTCTTGTGACAGGACAAGAGGCAATGGTTTTAAACCAGTGCTTTTAAAGAGTGAAGGTTTCAACTGAACATAAGAATGAAATGTTTTAAAATAAGTGTGGGGAGACACTGGAGCAGGTTGCCCACAAAACTTATGTGTGTGTCATCATTGGAAGGTTTCAAGGTTAGGTTGAACGGGGCTTTGAGCAACCTGATCCTTTGACAGATGTCCCTGCCATAGCACAAGGTTTGGACTAGATGATCTTTAAAGGTCCCTTCACAGCCAAAATATTCTGATTCTGTGAAACACTCAGCCTGGCTTTGCACTTTCCCATTGTCAGCCCCTCAAGAATGGAGATGCAAAAGAAGGAACCTCGAGCATCAGAAAAAAATAAAGGAAACATTATTCTGCTGTCCCAGCATGAAGCCTAATGCATTAATGTTAGGGTGACATAGTCTCAGTGTAATTTTCTTCTACCTAGGAAAAAACGGTAAAAACAGGACAAAAGTCAGAGACTTAGATAAAAAAGGAACAAAAAGAAAGAAGATGGAACCCCTTTACAGGCCTTGCCTGAAAGGACTGAAACTGTTTTTGCTTCAGTCCGTTTGTGATTAATTATTGATTACTCCAGTACGAATATTTCCTTCGTGGCATTTGTTCTAGATAAGGAAAGCAGAATTCACAATAGTGTCAGAGTGCTAAAGAGCTCTTCTCTACCTACACTTCCATGTCGTGCACTTATACTTCCATCTTGATTTTATTAATAGAAGCTGACTTCCTTTATTTATTGATCAGCTGTAAATATTTACAGCTGAGTATTCATTGCGGCTCAAGGAGATGACCTAAAAACACCTCACAGACTCTACCCGTTTTAAACGCTTTTGGTGTTGCAGCAAGCGAGAGCTTCTTCCCTTTCTGGTTCTAATGACACCGAGCCCCCGCGATAGAGTGAAGGCACCAAACCCCCGTGAGAAGCCGGGTCCTCAGGAGCGCGGCTATCGGGCGGCTGCGGTGTCGGCGCGGCGCCTCCGGGTGCCGCTGTTGGCCGAGGCGGAGCGGCGCTGGAGCTGGAGCCGCAGCCGGAGCCGCCGCAGCGTCCTGCCCCCGCAGGCTGCTCGCTCGCCCGGCGCCGGCCAGAGCGGCAGCAGCACGGGCAGCAGCGGCAAGAGGCGGCGCGGATTGGGGAGAAGCGGCGTCCAAGCCGGCGCCGACGTCGCTCGCTGCCCTCCTGGACTGTCTGTGGAGAGGGGCTGGAAGGAGGGAGGGCAGCGGCTGAAGGGAGGAGCGCGGCGAGCGCTGCCGAGAATGGCGGGCTGGCAGAGGCGGTGGCGAGCAGCCGGGCGAGTGCTGCTGCCCGCTTTGCTGCTGGGCTTGTGCTGGCGGGCAGCGGCGGAGCGGCTCCGTTACACCATCCCCGAGGAGCTGGGCAGAGGTTCGCTGGTGGGGCCGCTGGCGCGGGACCTGGGGCTGAGCCCGGCGGACCTGCCGGCACGCAAGCTGCGGCTCAGCGCGGACAAGCAATACTTCACGGTGAGCGGGGAGAATGGGAACCTGTACGTGAGCGAGAGGCTGGACCGGGAGGAGATGTGCGGCGAGGCGGCGTCCTGCTCCGTCAGCTTCGAGGCGCTGGTGCAGAACCCACTCAACGTTTTCCACGTCGAGGTGGCCATCCAGGACGTCAACGACAACGCACCGCGCTTCCTGAGAAAGAGTTTCCAGCTGGAGATCAACGAATTGACTTCTCCTGGCGCCCGTTTTGCATTGGCCATGGCTCAAGACGCGGACGTGGGCAGCAACTCTCTGCAAGGCTACGAACTGGAGGCCAACGGGTATTTCGCAGTGGAGGTGAAGGAGAGCCCGGACGGCAGCAAGTTCGCGGAGCTGGTGCTGCGCCGCGCGCTGGACCGGGAGCGCGAGCCGAACCTGCGTCTGGTGCTGACGGCGCTGGACGGCGGCGACCCGCCCCGGAGCGGCACCGCCCAGCTCTGCATCAACGTCACCGACGCCAACGACAACGCGCCCGTGTTCGCGCAGGACCGGTACCGGGCGAGCCTGCGGGAGGACGCGCCGCCGGGGTCGATTGTACTAAACGTCTCCGCCTCTGACGCTGATGCCGGGACCTACGCTCGCATCACGTACGGCTTCGGTGAAACGCCGGCCAAGGTGCTTCAGAAGTTTAGGCTGGAGGCGGAAAGCGGGGTGATCACGCTGCAGGAGGCGCTTGACTTCGAGGACACGCGAAGCTACACGCTGCTTGTGGAGGCGAAGGACGGGGGTGGTCTGGTGGCTCACTCTAAAGTGGATGTGGAGGTGCTGGACGTGAATGACAACCCGCCCGAAGTGACACTGACGTCGGTGTCGACTCCGGTGCCCGAGGACACGCCGGTCGGCATGGTGGTGGCGCTGGTGAAAGTGCGGGATCGGGACTCCGGCGAGAACGGGGAGGTGTCTTGCGAGCTGTCAGGGGAGGCGCCGCTGTCGCTCGTCGCGTCGTCGGGCGGCTCGTACAAGGTGGTGACGGCGAGCGCGCTGGACCGGGAGCAGGCGGCCGAGCACCGGGTGACGGTGGTGGCCAGGGACCGGGGCCGGCCGTCACTGTCGAGCAGCACGGCGCTGGTGCTGGAGGTGTCGGACGTGAACGACAACGCGCCGGTGTTCGAGGAGGCCGCCTACAGCGCCTACGTGGCGGAGAACAACGCGGCGGGCGCGCCGGTGCTGCGCGTGCTCGCGCGGGACGCGGATGCGGGCGCCAACGGTCGCGTGAGCTACTGGCTGGCGGGCGGCAGCGCGGACGCGGCGGCGTACGTGTCGGTGGAGGCGCGGAGCGGCGCGCTGTACGCGCAGCGCTCCTTCGACTACGAGCAGTGCCGCGAGTTCGCCGTGGTCGTGCGGGCACAGGACGGCGGGGAGCCGGCGCGGAGCTCGACGGCGACGGTGCGCGTCTTCGTGCTGGACCGCAACGACAACGCGCCGCGCGTGCTCTGGCCGGCGGCAGAAGCGGGAGAGAGAGTGCCGGGGTCGGCGCCGGCGTTGGAGCCGTTCGAGGTGGTGCCGCGTTCGGCCGAGGCCGGGTACCTGGTGGCCAAGGTGGTGGCGGTGGACGCGGACGCGGGGCGCAACGCGTGGCTGTCGTACGAGCTGGTGCAGGCGGCGGAGCCGGCGCTGTTCCGCGTGGGGCTGCACAGCGGCGAGGTGCGCACGGCGCGGGCCGTGTCGGAGAGGGACGCGGCCAAGCAGCGGCTGGTGGCCGTGGTGAAGGACCACGGGCAGCCGGCGCTGTCGGCCACGGCCACGCTGCACGTGGTGCTGGCCGAGAGCTTGCAGGAGGCGCTGCCGGAGCTGAGCGAGCGGGCGGCGGGCGGCGAGTCGGCGGCGGAGCTGCAGTTCTACCTGGTGCTGGCGCTGGCGCTGCTGTCCGCGCTGTTCCTGCTGAGCGTGGCGCTGGCCGTGCTGGCGCGGCTGCGCCGGGCCGGGCCGCCCGCCGTCCTGCGCTGCCTGGGCGCGCAGCGCTTGTCCGTGGCCGGCGCCGCCTTCCCGGCCGACTTCTGCGAGGGCACCTTGCCCTACTCCTACAACCTGTGCGTGGCGCCGGGCCGCGCCGTGGCCGAGGCCGCTTGGCTGCCGCCGCCGCTGCCCAGCCTGCCCGCGGAGGAGCTTCTGGGCGGGGAGCCCAGCGGGAAGAGAAGCCCGAGCAGCAGCGCCGGCGCGGGAGAGCCGCCCGCCGACCCCGACGCCCCTCAGGTGTGTAAGCCCGCTATCTCTCGCGTTTTCCCTTAAGCTTCTCTGAACCTTCTTCCCTGTTCCTCTTGGTTTTCCCGAGTGGTGAGAATTAGGAGTGCTTGTCTATGTCTCCGTCAAGAAATGAATAATCCAAATACCACCCTCCCGCTCCAAGCACGCAGCTCGTGGCATCAGTTATCAGTTCTTTGGTGTTTTCATGTTCAACTGAGAGGTGTTAACTACTGCTCTGATAGGAGTTAGTAACGCGGTAAATTAATGATTCGGCAAGATGAAAAATGCGATGGATGCTTTATGTTAGAGATTTCTTCTTCCTCATCATATTTTCCCCAACCTGATGTATTTGAACCTCGTTGATAGGTGGATGCAAAACCGTTGGTTTGCCAAAGGAAAGGTGGGCGACATTACAGATAGTTCCTCCCTGTTTAATGTTCCCCCTCTTCCTCCGTGTGCTTTCTCAGGTTTTGGAAGAAGGTTGCTGTCGAAATAACAGCAAGAATAATACATAAGATTTTTCCCTGTTCTTTGTGCAGTTATTTCCCATGTTAGCAGTTAGGACGGATCCTTGCTGTGAAGAAGGAGATCCACTCATTCTACATTATGGGGTCGGGAGACTGGAATTGACGCTTGATGTTTCTTTCCTGAAACGTGCGTGCTTTCTCCATGAAAGGAGAACTTACAGGTTGTTCCTCCTTGATGAAGAGGAGAGCGTCACTAATCTTGTGTTGTAAGGCTTCTGCAAAAAAGGTAGCCCAGGTGTGACAGGTTAAATCTTCCAGGCATTGTCTCTCTTTGCAATTACTTTATATGTATATATACATATATATATATGTGTGTGTATATATCTACATATATGTATATGTAGATATATACACACACATATATATATATATATATGTAGTCCCAGCAAGGGGTGCTTGGACATGGTTGATTGCATTGACTAAATCGAGGAATTGATTGTGAGGAATTCAGTCTCTCAGCCACTTTCTGCAATCCTCGTTATGTCTGCCTGTTTTACTAGAAGAAGCTATACCCATCTTGAGAACACATCTAAGAAGACAAGGACATTTGCAAAATGACAGCGTTCAGGCATATGGTAGGCGTAGTCCTGCTGTGACCTAGAGTATTTTGTTAAAAAGATGTCCTATCAACATAAAAACCCAAGGATCAGATGAATATTTTATGAACAAGTTGTAATCCTTTACACTTTTATTTCTGACAATAGAAAAGCCCCTTTCCCAGTCGTTCCAGCTATTTGGGTTAATGAGCCTGATATCTCTGGGTCCTCGGGAGCATAAATATCACGTTTTGTATTTCAGAACCTTTTTTCATTTGCTACCCTTGTACGAGGTATTCAGGCATGGCAAAAAATCCTGGTGGGGATTGTGTTGTTTTTCTTTACGTATATCGTAATTAGCAAGGAATTTTTCCATTAAGTAGAAATAGCACTGTGTTCAGTAACATGACATAACATAACATATAACGTAACATTTCAGTGTTAAGTTATGGGCTCCTCAGTACAACGAAGCTGCTGAAGCATCTAGGGCACAAGTATCATAAGGAACGGCTGAGAGAAATGTGATTATTTAGCCTGAAGAAAAGGAAGCTGAGGGGAGACGTTATCAGTCTCTACGGCTACCTGAAAGAAGGTTATAGTGAGGTGGGTGCTGCTCTCCCATGTAACAAGCGATAGAAGAATTGTCCCCAAGATGTGCCAAGGGTGGTTTACATTGGATATTAGGAAAAATTTATTTACTGAAAGGGTTGTCGGGAACAGGCTGTCCAGGGAAGTGTCTGAATCACCATTTCAGGACGTACTAACAGATTGTTAGTAACAGGTGCTTAGGCATTTGGCATTGTTAAGTTAACAATTAGACTTGATGATATTGAACGTCTTTTCTAACCTAAAGGATTCTATTATTCTAACGGGCACAGTTAGAGAAAAACCAATATGGGAAATCATCGGTCTCCATTTGAGGGAGTATCTTCATTGCTGTTTTCCTCTATTGGTAGGGATGTGGGGAATTAATGGGTCTGTATATCATAATTTTGATCTGTAGAAAGGGTGAGAGAAAAAAACATTTAAGGACAACACGTATAAAATGCTGTGCAGTTCGTGGAGGAGAATGTGTTTTCAGACTACTGGGGTAAATTGGTAAAATGCTACACGTCATATTTTACTTTACATACATAGCCCAAATCGGGTATTTTTCCCATGTGGTCGACCAGACTGTGCGGAATACGGCGCCCACGGCAGGCGTCTGCCTTCTCCCTGGTTGTGATCTCCTCAAGAATCAGAGAAAAGCTCGGGTGGAGAAAAGCGGGCGCAGGAGATCACCGCTGGAGGGAAGCGATGTCTCCGTGGCCCTGTCCCGTGTCCATGAGCTGTGGGTGGGACAGGCCGGGCGGGCAGCGCTCGGTAGCGCTCGGTGCCTGCAGTGCCACGAGGAGGCTGCGGGCGCCGCTGTTGACCGAGGAGGAGCGAGAGGAAGGCCGGAGCGCTGCAGGCAGCCCCGCCCGCTGCGGCCCGGCTCGCTCGCTCGCTGTCTCGGCGGCCGGGCGGTCTGCGAGCGTCCCCGCGGTGCGGAGCCGTGCTGCAGCGAGGCGGAGGGGCCGGCGGCAGCGACCGGGAGCGGCGAGCAGGGACCGGAGGCGGAGCCGGAGACTCGGGGGAGCTGCCGTTGTAGGTGCGGTGTCGGCGGGGCCACGGCGGAGATGTGGCCGGTGGGGAGGCGATGGGGCCGGCGAGAGGGAGCCCTACTGTGTGGCGTGCTGGTGGCGGCGTGGGAGGCGGCGTGGGGGCAGCTCCGCTACTCGATACCCGAGGAGATGCCGAAGGGCTCGTTCGTGGGCGACGTAGCCAAGGACCTGGGGCTGCAGCTGCGGGCGCTCGGCGACAGTGGCGTCCGCATCATAGACAGAGGAAGGACGCAATATTTCGCCCTGCACGGGAAGACGAGACATTTAGTAACGGCGGAAAGGATAGACAGAGAGCAGCTCTGCGAGAGTGTGCAGCAATGCTTGCTGCGCTGTGAGGTGATAGTAGAAGGAGGCATGGAGATTTATGGTATCGAAGTGCAGATTAGGGACATCAACGATAACGCCCCCAGCTTCAAGGAGGCTGAGCTGGACCAGAGAATAAGCGAGATGACATCGCCGGGGACGCGGTTTCCCCTGGCCGAGGCTCACGACCCGGACTCGGGATCGAATTGTGTGCAGAGCTACGAGCTAAGCGGCGACGAGCACTTCTCGCTGGCCGTGCAGACGGGCCCCGGCGGGGATCAGCGTCCCGAGCTGGTGCTGACGAAGGCGCTGGACCGGGAGGAGGCGGCGTTTCACGAGCTGGTGCTGAGGGCGAGCGACGGCGGCGAGCCGGCGCGGACGGGCACGGCGCGGATCCGCGTGGCGGTGCTGGACGCCAACGACAATGCGCCCGTGTTCAGCCAGGCGGAGTACACGGTGCGTGTGCCGGAGGACGTGCCCGTGGGCTCCACCCTCGTCACCGTCACGACCACAGACCCCGACGAGGGGCTCAATGGGCATGTGACATATTTGTTTAAGAAGATCACGGAGAAGGCCTCGAGAATTTTCAATCTGGACGCTGAGACGGGAGCGATCTCACTGGTGCGTAGCCTGGACTTCGAGGAAGGCGACTCCTACGAAATGGAGGTGCAAGCACGGGACGGTGGGGGTCTTTCCAACACAGCGAAAGCAGTGATCACCGTGACAGACGTCAATGACAACGCGCCTGAAATCACAGTATCGTCGGTGCTGAGTGAGATCTCTGAGGACGCTCCATCGGGGACAGTGGTGGCCCTTCTGCACGTTCAGGACCGCGACTCAGGAGCCAACGGCGAGGTGCGGTGCAGCATCTCCGAGACTCTCCCATTCCGGCTGGAGAGGTCCGTTGAGAATTACTACCGCGTGGTAACAACTCGAGAGCTGGACCGGGAGCAGGTGTCGGAGTACAATGTGACGGTGCGGGCGGCGGACGGCGGGTCACCGGCGCTGTGGAGCAGTGCGGTGCTGTGGCTGCGGGTGCTGGACGTGAACGACAACGCGCCGGTGTTCGCGGAGGCGCGCTACAGCGCCCGCGTGCCCGAGAACAACGCGGCGGGCGCGCTGGTGCTGAGGGTGCGGGCGTGGGACGCGGACTGGGGTCAGAACGCGCGCGTGCGGTACCGGCTGGGGGAGGGGCGTGTGCGGGGCGCGCCGCTGTCTTCGTACGTGTCGGTGGAGGCGGAGACGGGCGCGCTGTACGCGCTGCGCTCGTTCGACTACGAGGAGGTGCGCGAGGTGGGGCTGTGGGTGCGGGCGGAGGACGGCGGCGCGCCGGCGCTGAGCAGCAACGTGTCGGTGCGGCTGGTGATCGTGGACGAGAACGACAACGCGCCGCAGGTGCTGTACCCGCCGGCGGCGCCGCTTGCGGCGGGCGCGGGCTGGGCGGGCGTGGAGCTGGCGCCGCGCTCGGCGGAGCCCGGCGCGCTGGTGGCCAAGGTGGTGGCGGTGGACGCGGACGCGGGGCAGAACGCGTGGCTGTCGTACGAGCTGGCCAAGGCGACGGAGCCGGGGCTGTTCCGCGTGGGGCTGCACAGCGGCGAGGTGCGCACGGCGCGCTTCCCGCTGGCCCGCGACGCGGCGCGGCAGAGCCTGGTGGTGGTGGTGAAGGACCACGGGCGGCCGGCGCTGTCGGCCACGGCCACGCTGACGGTGGTGCTGGCCGAGAGCGTGGCCGAGCTGCTGGCCGAGCTGGGCAGCGCGGCATCGGCGGCGGCGCCGGGCGAGCCGGCCGGCAGCCTGACGCGCTGGCTGGTGCTGGCCGTGGCGGCCGTGTCCTGCCTCTTCCTCGCCTTCCTGCTGCTGCTGCTGGCGCTGCTCCTGCGGCGCTGGCGCCGCTCGCAGCTGCCGGCGGCGGGCAGCGGCGCCTTGCGCGGCGTGCCGGCCTCGCACTTCGTGGGCATCGACGGCGTCCGCGCCTTCCTGCACTCCTACTCGCACGAGGTGTCGCTCACGGCCGACTCGCGCAAGAGCCAGCTCCGCTTCTCGGGCGCCAGCTGCTGCGACACCCTCCCGGCCCGCCCGCCGCCCGACGAGCCCGCGCCGCTGCTCGGGGAGGACCCCGCCGCTCCCCCGGTGAGTTCCAATGACCGCCCTTTTTCCGAGACGCTTCCCTCTGATGCTTCTCTGTCCTTCCTCGCCGCGTTCTGTTGTGTCCCGTGTAGGGAGGTTTGATTACAGGGAAGGCCAAGCTTTGTCCAAGAACCTGCTGTGTGCTGTTTGCTCTTGCTCCGTGGAGGTTAAGGTGGGATCGTTGACCAGGGTCACAGTTTGTGTGGGAGGCAGGAGAAGTGGAGCTGCTCTTGGCTTGAGTTTCATTAGAGCAGGGTTTGCTGATTTTATGACGCCGTTTCTGTATTACTGTTGCCTGTCCCAGTCTTCTCTTGGAGGACACCTCCTTTACTTTTAGAACCTTGATGTAGTAAGGAGATAATGTAACTTCACCTATGCATAGACGTGTAAAAGATAGGAAGCCTATGATGCGATCCTAGTACATGCACTAATAGCTTGATTATGTACTAATTAGAAATGGGTGGTGCCAGATTTTTCTTCTTTTCCTACTAAAAACAAGGGTTATGTATCTTCATCCAAGAATTAAATTATGTTCTGGCCCCTTCCTTTCTGCAGGCGTTAATTATTTGCCTTGCTCATTGTAATGTCTTCAAGGTGGGCTTCTGTATCTGAAAATGTGTGAAAATCCTTTCTGTTACATTTGCCAGACATGTTTACAGCTAGAAAGAGACAGACTTCCATAGATATGTTTCCTTAAAATGTTGCCAGAGAAAATTATGTTGCTTGTCACATATGCATACTGTGAATTCAAATATTATCCTTGGTAAGGAAAACTTGGCTGTGAAGCCTTTCATTAGGTGTCGTCTATGTGGAAGTGACGAAGACAATTGACAATGATGTGATCTGTGAAATGTTTGAGCAGAGATTTTTGAGTGCTGCGTGTAAGGACGTACCGGTGAAGACAAGCTGTGTGTTTTGTTAATTCCCAGAATTAATTGCTGGCCTACAGAAAATGGGTCTGAAGGTGTCTCGATTTGAATATCACGCTGCTCACATTCCAGTTGACCAAATTCTGGGTTCATAATTTTGCTTTCCTGTTGCATGATGTCTCCTGTGAACAGCAGTTATTGAACGCTGATGGACAATTTCCATTACGATATGAGAGTTACTTGTCTTCCAAGTTTTCCAATGTACTGAATAGCAATGATGGTGTCTTTGAGATGATACTTTGATGACTGTGTCTTTATCAGAGCTGCATGCTATGACAACGTTCAGCATTCCTTTGAATTAGTGTGATGTTTGGGCAGGGTAAAGATTTCTGTCTGTTTTGAAAAAGGGCAGGTCAAAACTAAACAAAACATGTGCTGTGGTATAATCAAAATGCCTACAAGGTAGGTTTCATGGTTCAATTGGTCCTACTTGTTAGATGGGGCCCACAGTTGTGGCTCCATACATTTTCCCTTTTCCATTGTCTGAAGGAATTACATGGAAGAAGTATGGCTGTGGTCTATGGTGTGAGACGCTGTGTGAGTCTCCTGTGGACTTTTTACCAACCAGATACCTGTCTTGTGTATCTTCTACAATTGACATAATCTGAAATGTTAAGCTATGATTCCTTCACTGCAAGTTTCCCATTCTTTCCTTGTTTGTTGTCCAGGTCTAGAGCTTGGCCTCATGGTGACTGGTGACCCAGAAATCCTTTAAAGATCTCTTATAATCGTTTGATTGGGGAAGTAGTTTCCAATCATACTTTGTAGGTGTTCAGATACCAAGACAAACATTGTGATGTTTCCTTAAATTGTCCTTGAATTAAATGCTCTTCCACTTGTGTCTGCCATACAGTCAAAACACTGGTTATTGTCCATGGTTCAAATAAAGACTGTGAATGCTGAGCAAGGAGGGTGTGAGGATGGATTCCAACCAGGAAAACTGATGGGTCAGTGTGGTTTTGACTGAGCAATGGTTTGATTTCATGGCTGGTGCCAAGGCCTGTGCCATTTTTGCTGTGATCCTGGATTCACTGCCCTGAAAGACGATGGTAGTTCTCTAATATTATATGCTTTCTGTGTGAAATATCTTTTTTTCATCTCTGTGTCCCTGGAACATTGTGGTGTAGAGTTACTTCATAGTTGTAATTAGACTTTCATTCAGGCCTTTGTTTCTGGGAAGGTCATGGTTAATTTTCCCCATTTCTGCACAGTGGTTTTGCATTTGAAAGTGTGTTGTTTTGCAGCAAATTCTTCCTTCAGCCACCTAAGACAGGATTCTAGTTGTGAGAAAAATGAAGCAAAAGCTAAAAGAGAATCTGTTCTACTTTTTCAGAAGACTGAGCTTGAGAACAAAGCCTATGATAAGGTGTTTACACATATGGAATCCTATCTGTGGGAGATGAGTGGGCCACATATTAGAAGAATTGCTGAAAGCTGAGGACTATTTATTACAATGAAACCCCAAACAATGTAGACCAGAGTGAGACTTTAGGGATACACTTGCAGCTTGAGGCCTCAGTGACTTCCAGCTGCTCTCAGGGATGAATTTCTTTGACTGTAGTGAAGTCTTCCCAGTGAGTTTCTCTGACAACACTTTGTCTTCTAATGCTTCCTTGCCTTGCTTGCCTCCTTTTGTCTTTCTTTCCCTGGTCTCCTGTGTATATATATTTACTTGTAATGATCAACATAGCTTCCTCTAGCAATGCATTGTGTGTTTGTTCCTCTTACTGATGCTACTGTTAATGTGAAAGGCAGGAGATGGGAGGATACCTTTATTTTCTGTTACCGTCAATGGGGAATACATGTAAACGTGACCTTAAGTAGAAGTTGTATCTCTTTGGAACTGCACATGTCATAAAAGAAGAGAGATTGTCACTAAGCCATTAGATTGATGACCCAGTCTCTGTTGGATGACCACTCCTCTTTTGCTTTGGTCATTATTCATTTGTGTGCTTTGGAATCCTTCAGTTTCTGCTTGGAATGGTGGTGAAGAGACAAATGTACCTCTCTTCTTTGTGCGATCATAGTGCATTATTCTCTCATGATATACCTTCGCCAGTTCTGGGAAGGTCAGAAGCAAACCTGCAAGTTGCATAGGACTGGAGAGAAGACAGAGCAGCTCGGGGTGGGGGAGCGGCTAGAGAACTGATGGTCATTTTCTTGCTTGTCATGGTTAACACAACTGTGCGCCTAACTGAGTACCATGCAATTTGAATTGCTTCTGCTCAATAACTTTGGCCTAAGAAATGTTACTCCAACTGATCCATTCAATTCTGTATGTTTCTAAGTTTTCCTTTGCTTGTTGTCATGAGCTGTAGCTCGACCTCAGGCTGTCTGATCGATTGGGGAAGGTCACATCTGTTCTGTTTGTGTGAGTGCAGGTGCAGTTCCCATACACACCCTCTCTCTACTGCATCCCTGCCCTTTCCCCCCTGCATTGTGCTGCTTCCTTTGTAGAGGGGTTGATTATAGGGAAGGCAAAGCTTTGTTCAGCAGCTTGCTGTGTGCTGGTGCCTCTTGCTTTGTGGAGGTGAACGTGGGATCGTTGCTCCATGTGGCAGCTTGTTCATTTGTGGCTCTTTTCAGTGCCAATCTGTAGGATCATTTATCCTGAGTTTCTTCTTCCCAAGTCATTTTGGCTTAAGACATTACTCCAGCTCTATTGGTAGCCCTGTAAGGTTCCAGGCTGCAGGTTGTCATGCTGTACTTAGCTGATAGATTAAGTTTGTACTAAGCATAAATGCATGGAGCCAAATGAGTATTCATTCCTGCTAAATACCTGGGTTATGAATCTTCACCAAGAGCTATAAGTCAGAAGAGTATGTTCTGATCCCTTCCTTTCTGCAGGGTCCGTGTAGTGATCTGAAGGTGGGCCTTGGTCTCTGACAAAGTGTGCAAATCCCATCTGTTACATTTGCCTGACTGTCCCCTATGTGCCTTTCATGTTTACATCTGGAAAGAGAAAGACTTCCACAGCTGTGTTTCCTTAAAATGTTGTTGGAAGCAATTATCTTGTTTATCATATACACATACTGAGATGTCAAATATTATCCATGGTAAAGAGAAGTTGTCTGTGCAATGTTAAATTAGGTGGAGTCTATATGCAAATGAAGAACACCACTGACAACCATATGAGCTGTGAGTGTTTGACTGTTGGGTGTGCTGTGTGTTAGGAAGTACTGGTGGAGATGAAGCATGTGTTTTGTCGATACTCAGAATTTATTGTTGTCCTACCAAAAATGAATCTGGATGTGTCTTATTTTTGAGTATCATCTTGCTCATAAAGGCTCGATTTCTTGTCATGATGAGGTGAAGTTGGGCCTCTACACGTCTGATCATGCATCTGAATATATCACTGGAAGTCATGGTCTTGATTGTGCACATACACATAGTGAGAAGTTAGTGCAGGATCAGCAAGAGACTGGTCTCAAAGCAAGAGAAGAGGGGGTTGTGTGCTCCATCTGTCTGGGCAGTGCTTTAATGTGAGGCCTAGTGCCAAGGCCTCTACCACTTACACTTAGACGCCTTTTCCCGTGTCCTGAAAATGGATGACAATCTTCTGAGAAACTGGTCTGCAAGTAGACCAGAGCAAGATGTTAGAGTTGCAATTTCAGCTTTAGAGATTAAAAAATTCCAGGTGCTCTCGGGGATAAATTTCCATAGCTGCAGTGAACTCTAAAACAACCTCCCGGCAAGTTTATCTGACAACACTTTCCTTTTAATCCTTTCTTGAGTTGCTTCTCTGGTTTTGTTTTTTTTTCCCAGGTCTTTTGTGTATGTAGGTTTATTCTTAAGCAGGTGCATATCCTCATTTATTAATCTGTTTGGTTGTGGTGCCTTTTGCTCACCGTACAGCAGGGGTGGAAAGCAGATGTGAGCGTACCTTTGTGGGTTTTTTTTTTGGTAGTGAGAGTAGATGATGGCATAACCTCAAGTAGAAGTTGCATTTCTGTAAAACATGGAATTTGACAAAAGAAGAGAGATTGTCCCTAAGACATTTGTTTGATGATCCAGTCTCTCTTGGATGACTGCTCTTGTTTTACTTTGGCCATTTATCATTCATGTGCTTTAGAATCCTTGTATTTTTTTTCTCAGAATGGTGGGGAGAAGACAAATACCCCTCCCTTCTTGGTGTGATGGCAGTGTATTATCCTCTCATGGTATATTTCTGTCTCTCATAAGAGTCAGAAGCAAACATGCAAGTTGTGTAGGGTTGGAGAGAAGATTTGAGGGAGCTCTTTTGGCAGGAGTGGGGCATAGAAAAAGAAATGGTCATTTTCCTGCTCCTGCTAGTCATAGTTACTCCCTTAGGCACACAGTTGTGGTATCATGCATTAAGAGCATCCTTGCAGAGAAGGACTTGGAAGTTCTTGTGGGAGACAGATGGGACATGAGCTAGCAATGTGCACTTGAAGTACTGCATCCACCCCTGAGGCCTGCAGAACGAAAACCATGTGGGTACAGAGGAGGGCCAGAAAATTCATTGAACTGTAAAAGAGTAGTGAAGGTGCATCAGCCTGGAGAAGGGAAGGCTCTGGGGAGACCTATGGTGGCCTTTCAATATACAAAGGGGGCTTGTAAGAAAGACAAAGGGTTTTTAGCAGGGCCTGTCATAAAAGGACAAGGGGCAATGGTTTTAAACTGAAAGAGTTGAGGTTTCAATTGAACATAAGGGTGAAATGTTTATGATAAAGGTGGCGAGACACTGAAATCAGTTGCTCAGTGAAGTTATGGATGTGTCATCATTGGAAGAGCTCGAAGTCAGGTTGGATGGGGCTTTGAGCAACCTGATCATTTGATGGATGTCCCTGCCATGGCAGAAGAGTTGGACTGGATGATCTTCAAAGGTCCCTTCAAACCCAGACCATTCCATGATTCTGTGAAACACTCAACATAACTCTGCACTTTCCCATTGTCAGCACCTGTACTACGGAGATGCAAAACAAGAAACTTTGGGGGTCAGAAAAAAAATAGGAAGAGTATTCTGCTATCTTGGCCGAGAGCTTTACACAATACTGAGTTCTATTGTTCTCAATATAGTTTTCTTCTCCCTAAAATAAAAATTTACTACAGAAAAAAAGCTAGAGACTTAGGTGGCGAAAATGAAGAGGAAACCCTTGACAGCCCTTGCCTAAAAGGATTTAAATTAATTTTGCTTCCTTCTGCTTCTGATTGTGTATTGATTACTCCACTACATTCTTTCCTATGTATTTCTCACAGGTAAGGAAAGTATAATTAAAAATACCTTACAGAGTGCCAAAAAGCTCTCCTGTAGCTATACAATAGTATCTTGATGTTACAGTCTCATCTGGATTTAATTGAACAGCTTTATCTCTTGCTCTGCCGTGAATATTTACAGATCAGTATTCATTGTACCTCAAGGAGATGGCCTAAAAGCACCTGACAGCGTCCCTTAGTTTTAAACGACTTCGGATTCACAGCAAGCGAGAGGTTCTGCCCTTTCTAATTCTAATGAAAGTGACAACCCGCAGCTGAGGGCAGGCACCAAATCCCGTTGAGCAGACCGGGTCCCCGGGAGCGCGGCCATCAGGCAGCTGCGGTGTCATCACGGCGCCTCCAGGTGCCGCTGTTGGCCGAGGCGGAGCGGCGCTGGAGCCGGAGCCGCAGCCGGAGCCGCCGCAGCGTCCTGCCCCCGCCAGCTGCTCGCTCGCCCGGCGCCGGCCAGAAAGGCAGCGGCAGCAGCGGCGAGAGCCGGCGCGGACTGGGGAGCAGCGGCTCCGAGCCGGCGCCCACATCGCTCGCTGACCTCGGGCGGCCCCTGCGCGTTTTGGGAGACGGCTGGAAGGAGGCAGAGCAGTGGCAGGAGGGAGGACCACGGCAAGCGCTGCCGAGAATGGCGAGCGGGCAGAGGCAGAGGCGGCGGCGAGCAGGCAAGCGAGTGCTGCTGCCCGCTTTGCTGCTGGGCTTGTGCTGGCAGGCGGCGGCGGAGCGGCTCCGCTACACCATCCCCGAGGAGCTGGGCAGAGGTTCGCTGGTGGGGCCGCTGGCGCGGGACCTGGGGCTGAGCCCGGCGGACCTGCCGGCACGCAAGCTGCGGCTCAGCGCGGACAAGCAATACTTCACGGTGAGCGGGGAGAACGGGAACCTGTACGTGAGCGAGAGGCTGGACCGGGAGGAGATGTGCGGCGAGGCAGCGTCCTGCTCTGTCAGCTTCGAGGCGCTGGTGCAGAACCCGCTCAACGTCTTCCACGTCGAGGTGGCCATCGAGGACGTCAACGACAACGCGCCACGTTTCCTGCAAGACAATTTCCAGCTGGAGATCAACGAATTGACTTCTCCCGGCGCACGCTTTTACTTGGGCAAGGCGGAAGATGCGGACGTGGGCAGCAACTCTCTGCAGGGCTACGAGCTGGAGGCCAACGGGTACTTCGCGGTGGAGGTGAAGGAGAGCCCGGACGGCAGCAAGTTCGCGGAGCTGGTGCTGCGCCGCACGCTGGACCGGGAGCGCGAGCCGAACCTGCGTCTGGTGCTGACGGCGCTGGACGGCGGTGACCCGCCCCGGAGCGGCACCGCCCAGCTCTGCATCAACGTCACCGACGCCAACGATAACGCGCCCGTGTTCGCGCAGGACCGGTACCGCGCGAGCCTGCGGGAGGACGCACCGCCGGGGTCGAAGGTATTGAACGTCTCTGCCTCCGACGCGGACACCGGGACCAACGCCCGCATCACGTACAGCTTCGGGAAAATGCCGGCCAAGGTGCTTCAGAAGTTCATGGTGGACGCGGAAAGCGGGGTGATCACGCTGCAGGAGGCACTTGACTTCGAAGACACACGATCCTTCAGCCTGGCTGTGGAGGCGAGAGATGGAGGAGGTCTGGTGGCTCACTGCGAAGTGGATGTGGAGGTACTGGATGTGAACGACAACGCACCCGAAGTGACACTGACGTCGGTGTCGAGCCCGGTGCCCGAGGACGCGCCGGCCGGCACGGTGGTGGCGCTGATGAAAGTGCGAGATCGGGACTCCGGCGAGAACGGGGAGGTGTCGTGCGAGCTGTCGGGTGAGGCGCCGCTGTCGCTCGTGGCGTCGTCGGGCGGCTCGTATAAGGTGGTGACGGCGAGCGCACTGGATCGGGAGCAGGCGGCCGAGCACCGGGTGACGGTGGTGGCCAGGGACCGGGGCCGGCCGTCGCTGTCGAGCAGCACGGCGCTGGTGCTGGAGGTGTCGGACGTGAACGACAACGCGCCGGTGTTCGAGGAGGCCGCCTACAGCGCCTACGTGGCGGAGAACAACGTGGCGGGCGCGCCGGTGCTGCGCGTCCTCGCGCGGGACGCAGACGCGGGCGCCAACGGTCGCGTGAGCTACTGGCTGGCGGGCGGCAGCGCGGACGCAGCGGCGTACGTGTCGGTGGAGGCGCGGAGCGGCGCGCTGTACGCGCAGCGCTCCTTCGACTACGAGCAGTGCCGCGAGTTCGCCGTGGTCGTGCGGGCGCAGGACGGCGGGGAGCCGGCGCGGAGCTCGACGGCGACGGTGCGCGTCTTCGTGCTGGACCGCAACGACAACGCGCCGCGGGTGCTCTGGCCGGCGGTGGAAGCGGGAGAGAGAGTGCCGGGGTCGGCGCCGGCGTTGGAACCGTTCGAGGTGGTGCCGCGTTCGGCCGAGGCCGGGTACCTGGTGGCCAAGGTGGTGGCGGTGGACGCGGACGCGGGGCGCAACGCGTGGCTGTCGTACGAGCTGGTGCAGGCGGCGGAGCCGGCGCTGTTCCGCGTGGGGCTGCACAGCGGCGAGGTGCGCACGGCGCGGGCCGTGTCGGAGAGGGACGCGGCCAAGCAGCGGCTGGTGGCCGTGGTGAAGGACCACGGGCAGCCGGCGCTGTCGGCCACGGCCACGCTGCACGTGGTGCTGGCCGAGAGCTTGCAGGAGGCGCTGCCGGAGCTGAGCGAGCGGGCGGCGGGCGGCGAGTCGGCGGCGGAGCTGCAGTTCTACCTGGTGCTGGCGCTGGCGCTGCTGTCCGCGCTGTTCCTGCTGAGCGTGGCGCTGGCCGTGCTGGCGCGGCTGCGCCGGGCCGGGCCGCCCGCCGTCCTGCGCTGCCTGGGCGCGCAGCGCTTGTCCGTGGCCGGCGCCGCCTTCCCGGCCGACTTCTGCGAGGGCACCTTGCCCTACTCCTACAACCTGTGCGTGGCGCCGGGCCGCGCCGTGGCCGAGGCCGCTTGGCTGCCGCCGCCGCTGCCCAGCCTGCCCGCGGAGGAGCTTCTGGGCGGGGAGCCACGCGAGAAGAGGAGCCCGAACAGCAACGCCGGTGCCGAGGAGCCGCCCGCCGACCCCGACGCACCGCAGGTCTGTAAGCCCGTGCTCTCTCGCGTTTCCCTTGAGGTTTTCTGAACCTTCTTCCCTGTTCTCATTGGTTTTCCCGAGTGGTGAATGGGGAGTGCTGCTCCGTGTGTCTGTTAAGGAATTATAGAACCGGGTATCCCCCTCTACCTCCCATCAAATATCTAGTGTCGTTACTTTTTTTTTCTCCGTTGGTCTTAGGTTCAGGTTCAGTTGAGATCTGTTGACTACAACGCTCCTGTGCTTTAGACACGGTCTAAATTAATGATTCTGCATTGTGAAAAACGTGGTGGACGCTCGGTGTTCGAGATGTTTTCTTTTTCATAACCATAATATGGTCTGCGTAGTTTAGGGTATGCAGCTTTACTTGTCTCTTGACTTCCTACAGTATTGTTAGCTTTATCTGTAGCTGTACAAACAATTGAATGCAATTCAATTGCTCTCGTCCAGTTCAAGAATACCGTTGAGAACGGACGAATATCGGGTTAACAGGCGCATAAGTCAAAATTTTACAAAATCACTTTTGTCGTATAGTTGCCATTATTCCCCGTTTTGGTAATGAGAGATGTAGAATACCCACAGGAACCAAGGCAGATGTTATCTGTTATTCTTCTTGCTGTACTCGGGTTGCCATTTCTACTGCAGTTTGAGGAGAGCATTGGTTCTGGCCGAGTGATGGAGTAGATAATTTCGATCATGTTCCCTACGAAG
Source organism: Streptopelia decaocto (assembly GCF_964273445.1). Taxonomy (NCBI): domain Eukaryota; kingdom Metazoa; phylum Chordata; class Aves; order Columbiformes; family Columbidae; genus Streptopelia; species Streptopelia decaocto. The sequence continues at coordinate 17,821,102 of NC_138667.1, forward strand.
TGAAGTATTTAAAGAAGAGTTCCTACTGCTTGGGCTAATAATCCTGATATATCTTGTTCTCTGTGCCTGTGACTGTCATGTTTTGTATTTCTGACCCAGTTTACTTTTGCCGTCCTTTTTTCAGCCATTCAAGCATGACCGTTGTAAACATTCATGGTGGAGATTATGGTTTTGCACAAATATGAAAATACTGTAATATTCGTCACCGTAAAATAAGAAAAAATTGTTTTTTACATATATATCGTCATTAACAAGTGAATTTCTCCATGAAGAAGAAAAAACAGTGTTTAGTAACATAACATAGTATAATTGACATATAAGACTATGTTCAGTTTTGGGTCACTCACTACAAGAAAGACATGGCGGTGCGGAAGCATGACCAAAGAAGAGCAACGATGCTGGTGACAGGTTTGGAGCACAAGTCTGATGAAGAATAGCTGAGGGAACTGGAGTTGTTTAACCTAGAGAAAATGAGGCCATATCGTTCTCTACAACTATCGGAAAGGAGGCTGCCGCGACGTGGGGACTGGTCTTTTTTCCCAAGTATAAGAGCTAGGAAAAGAGGAAATACCCCAGGATTCACCAGGGGAGGTTTACATTGCGTATTAGGAAAAAATTATTCAATGAAAGTGTGGTCAGGTATTGGAACAGGCTGCTCAGGGAGGTGGTGGAGTCGCCATCTCTGGACATATTTAAAAGATGTGTAGATGTGCTGGTTAGGGACGTGGTTCAGTGGTGGACTTGGCCGTATTAGGTTAATAGTTGGACACAATGATCTTTAAGGTCTCTTCCGAATCTAACAGGCACCGTTAGACAGCACGACTTACACACCTGTGATTTCTTGCATCGTTTTTTCTCTATTTCAGGGAGTATCTTCCTTGCTGCTTTCCTCTGTTGATCGGGATGTGGGGTACGGTGAGATAAACTTAATGCAAGCACGAGTGCTACGAAAAGCTGTGCAACTCGTGGAGGAGATTATGTTTTTGTGCTACTATGATAAGACTCGTAATATTCTACACGTCATGTTTTACTTTACATAAATCGCCATTACAAATAACACAACCACGGGAGGTCTCATACTTCCACTTTGTGATCACTTCGAGGACCAAGGAATACCTCGTCTGGAGCAAAGCCGACGCAGGAGGGAAGTGATATCTCCGTGGCCACTGTCCCGTGGCCGCGAGCTGTGGGTGGGACAGGACGGGCGGGCAGCGCGGGGTAGCGCTCGGTGTCTGCAGTGCCGGGAGGAGGCTGCGGGCGCCGCTGTTGACCGAGGAGGAGCGAGAGGAAGGCCGGAGCGCTGCAGGCAGCCCCGCCCGCTGCGGCCCGGCTCGCTCGCTCGCTCGCTGGCTGGCTCGGCGGCCGGGCGGTCTGCGAGTGTCCCCGCGGTGCGGAGCCGTGCTGCAGCGAGGCGGAGGGGTCGGCGGCGACGGCCGGGAGCGGCGAGACAGAGCCGGAGCGGGCAGTGGCGGGGAGCTGACGTTGTAGGTGCGGTGCCGGCGGGACGCGGCGGAGATGTGGGCGGCGGGGAGGCGCTGGGGTCGGCGGGAGCGAGCCCTGCTGTGGGGCGTGCTGGTGGCGGCGTGGGAGGCGGCGTGGGGGCAGCTCCGCTACTCGATACCCGAGGAGATGCCGAAGGGCTCGTTCGTGGGCGACGTTACCAAGGACCTGGGGCTGCATCTACCGGCGCTCGGCGACAACGGTGTCCGCATCTTGGACAAAGGTAGAAAGCAGTATTTCGCACTGCACGGGAAGTCGGGACACTTAGTAACGGCGGAGAGGATAGACAGAGAACAACTGTGCCGGCTGGTGGATAAATGCGTGCTGCGCTGTGAGGTGATATTGGGTGGAGAAATGCAGGTTTACGGAATCGAAGTGGAAATTACGGACATTAATGACAACTCACCCAGCTTCCGAGAGGACGAAACAGAACTGAGAATGAGCGAGACGACAGCCCCGAGCTCGCGGTTTCCCCTGGCCGAGGCTCAGGACATGGACTCGGGACCGAATTCTGTGCAGAGCTACGAGCTAAGCGGCGACGAGCACTTCTCGCTGGCCGTGCAGGCGGGTCCCGGCGGCGATCAGCGTCCCGAGCTGGTGCTGACGAAGGCCCTGGACCGGGAGGAGGCGGCGTTTCACGAGCTGGTGCTGAGGGCGAGCGACGGCGGCGAGCCGGCGCGGACGGGCACGGCGCGGATCCGCGTGGCGGTGCTGGACGCCAACGACAATGCGCCCGTGTTCAGCCAGGCGGAGTACACGGTGCGTGTGCCGGAGGACGTGCCCGTGGGCTCCACCCTTGTCACCGTCACGGCCACCGACGCCGACGAGGGACTTAACGGGCACGTGAAGTACACTTTCCATAAAATTTCAGGTCGGGCCTCCGAAATTTTCCATCTGAACTCTGAGACAGGAGAAATATCCCTTAAGGATGACATGGACTTCGAAGAATTATCCTCACATGAACTGGAGGTGCAGGCACGGGACGGCGGGGGACTTCAAGAAAGAGCGACAGTCGCGATAACGGTGACAGACGTCAACGACAATGCACCCGAACTGACAGTGTCATCGGCTCTGAGCGAGATCTCTGAGGATTCCCCGCCGGGGACAGTGGTGGCTCTACTGCACGTGCAGGACCGCGACTCGGGGGTAAACGGCGAGGTGCGGTGTAGCATTGCAGAAAACCTCCCATTACGCTTGGAGAGGTCGTTTGATAATTACTACCGCGTGGTCACTGCTGAGGAGCTGGACCGGGAGCAGGTGTCAGAGTACAACGTGACTGTGCGGGCGACGGACGGCGGGTCGCCGGCGCTGTGGAGCAGCGCGGTGCTGTGTCTGCGGTTGCTGGACGTGAACGACAACGCGCCGGTGTTCGAGGAGGCGCGCTACAGCGTCCGCGTGCCCGAGAACAACGCGGCGGGCGCGCTGGTGCTGAGGGTGCGGGCGTGGGACGCGGACTGGGGTCAGAACGCGCGCGTGCGGTACCGGCTGGGGGAGGGGCGTGTGCGGGGCGCGCCGCTGTCGTCGTACGTGTCGGTGGAGGCGGAGACGGGCGCGCTGTACGCGCTGCGCTCGTTCGACTACGAGGAGGTGCGCGAGGTGGGGCTGTGGGTGCGGGCGGAGGACGGCGGCGCGCCGGCGCTGAGCAGTAACGTGTCGGTGCGGCTGGTGATCGTGGACGAGAACGACAACGCGCCGCAGGTGCTGTACCCGCCGGCGGCGCCGCTTGCGGCGGGCGCGGGCTGGGCGGGCGTGGAGCTGGCGCCGCGCTCGGCGGAGCCCGGCGCGCTGGTGGCCAAGGTGGTGGCGGTGGACGCGGACGCGGGGCAGAACGCGTGGCTGTCGTACGAGCTGGCCAAGGCGACGGAGCCGGGGCTGTTCCGCGTGGGGCTGCACAGCGGCGAGGTGCGCACGGCGCGCTTCCCGCTGGCCCGCGACGCGGCGCGGCAGAGCCTGGTGGTGGTGGTGAAGGACCACGGGCGGCCGGCGCTGTCGGCCACGGCCACGCTGACCGTGGTGCTGGCCGAGAGCGTGGCCGAGCTGCTGGCCGAGCTGGGCAGCGCGGCATCGGCGGCGGCGCCGGGCGAGCCGGCCGGCAGCCTGACGCGCTGGCTGGTGCTGGCCGTGGCGGCCGTGTCCTGCCTCTTCCTCGCCTTCCTGCTGCTGCTGCTGGCGCTGCGCCTGCGGCGCTGGCGCCGCTCGCAGCTGCTGGCGGCGGGCAGCGGCGCCTTGCGCGGCGTGCCGGCCTCGCACTTCGTGGGCATCGACGGCGTCCGCGCCTTCCTGCACTCCTACTCGCACGAGGTGTCGCTCACGGCCGACTCGCGCAAGAGCCAGCTCCGCTTCTCGGGCGACAGCTGCTGCGACACCCTCCCGGCCCGCCTGCCGCCCGCCGAGCCCTCGCCGCTGCTCGGGGAGGACCCCGCCGCTCCCCCGGTGAGTTCCAATGACCGCCCTTTTTCCGAGACGCTTCCCTCTGATGCTTTTCTGTCCTTTCCCCGTCTCGTTCTGTTGCGTCCTGCGTAGGGAGGTTTGGTTACAGGGAAGGCTGCATTCGGCAGCGCGCTGTCTGCTGTTGGCTCTTGCTCCGTGACGGTCAATGTGGGATCCTTGCTCAGAGTTACCGTAGGCGTGGGAGGTGGGAAAAGTGGTGCTGTTCTTGGCTTCAGCTTCGTTAGCGGAGGACTGTGTATTTTTATGACGTCGTTACTGTATTACAGGATGTTGAGTGACCTGGTCTTCTGCTGGAGGACAACACCTCGTTTAATTTTAGAACCTTCATGTAGTGAGGAGAAAAATGTAGCTTCATCTGTGCATAGACTTATAATAAACTTATATGAAGCCCTTTATGTGATCCTAGTGCACGTAGTAATGGTTTAATGATGTACTAATTATAAATGCCATCTACGAATAGCCTAATTATGTACTAAGTAGAAATGCGTTGAGCCAAATATTTATTTTTTGCCTACTAAATACCTGGGTTATGTATCCTCACAAAGATCTATAATATAGAAGATGCTCTGATCCCCTCCTTTCTTCTTCCTTTCCTCGTTGTAATGATCTGAAGGTGGGCCTTTGTCTCTGACAAAGTGTGGAAGATCCCATCTGCAACATTTGCCTGATTTTCACCTACATGCCTTTCAGGTTTACAGCTGTAAAGAGTAAGATTTCCATAGATTTTTTTTTTTTTTTTTTTAATGTTACTGGAAAAAATGTTCTTGCTTGTCACATACACAAGCTGAGAATTCAAATATTTTCCATGGTAAGCAGAATCTGTCTGTGCAGCATTTCATTAGTTGTCATCCATGTGTAAGTGATGAAAATCATTGACAATTATGTGATCTGTGGAGTGCCTGAGCAGAGTTTTTGGGGTGCTGTGTGTGTTAATTCCCAAGGTTAATTGCTGGCCTACAAAAAAAGAGTCTGAAGGCATCTTGATTTTGGATATCACACTGCTCAAATTTCAGTTGACCAAGCTGTGGGTTCATCAGTTTGCTTTCCTGTTGCATGATGTCTTCCGTGAATGGCAGTTATTGAGCACAGATGGACAACTTACATTAAGATTTGATGACTGTATCTTTATTAGAGCTGCATTTAGCATTTATTTGAATTACTGTGATGTTTGGGTAGGGCAAAGACTATTTTGAGATAGGGCAGGTCAAAACATGTGGTGTGGTATAATCAAAATGCCTACAAGGTAGGTTTCATGATTCAATTTGTCCTACTTGTTAAACGGAACCCACAGTTGTGGCTCCACACATGTTCCCTTTTCTATTGTCTGAATGAATTGCATGGGAGAACTGTGTCTACAGTGTGAGATGCTGTGTGAGTCTCCTGTGGACTTTTTACCAACCAGATACCTGTCTTGTGTACCTACTACAGTTGACATAATCTGAAATGTTAAGCTATTATTCCTTTACTTGTGCAAGTTTCCCATTCTTGCCTTTTTTCTTATCCAGGTCTACAGTTGGGCCTCATTGTGGCTGGTGGCCCTGAAAACATGGAAAGAACTCTTATAGTCGTTTGGTTGGGGAAGCAGTTTCTAGCCATACTTGGAAGGTGTTCAGCTGCAAGACAAAGATTGTCATAGACCTCTGTTTCGCTAAAATGTCACTGAATGGCATGTTCTTTTGCCTGTAGCTACCATATTGTCAAAACAGTGATTTTGATTCAAGCAAAGGCTGTGAATGCAGAGTAAGGAGGGTGAGCGAGTGGCTTAAAACCCTGGAAGTATGTGGGTTAATGTTGCTTTGATTTTGTGCCTGGTGCCAAGGCCTGTGCCATGTTTGCCGTGATCCTGGATTGTCTGTCCTGAAAGTCAATGGTAATTCTCTAATTGTAAAGTATTTGCACAATAACTGTGCATGTAGATTGATGATGCATAAACGGCTTATAATTCCTGTGTAAAATCTCCTTTTTCCATCTCTGTCTCTCTATAACTTTGCAATGTAGAGTTGCTCCACTGTTGTAATTACACTTGATTTCAGGTCTTTTTTTTTGGCTGCTTTTGGCCAGTGCTTTTGCATTTGAAAGTGTGAGTACGTGTGTTGTTTTGCAGCAACTACTTCCTTCAAATACCAAAGATTTTTTTTTTTGTGAGAAAAATGAAGCAGAAGATATAGAAGTATCTGTTGTAGTTTCTCAGGAGCTTTTATCTTGAGAATAAGGCCCATGATAAGGTGTTTACACATATGGCTTCATATATGTGGGAGATGAGTAGGCCACATGTTAGCAGATGTGAGGAGAACCAATGACTATTTCTTAAAAAGAAACCCCCAGCAATGTTGTCCAGAGTAAGATTGTAAGATTGCATTTGCAGTGTGAGACCACAATGACTTCTAATGCTCTCAGGGATTAATTTCCACATCTGTAGTGAATCCTGAGACATCCTTCCAATGAGTTTCTCTGACAACACTTTATTGTCTAATCCTTCCTTATATTGGTTGGCTGGTTTCTGGTTCTGTTTTTCTTCTCTTGGTTTCCTAGCTATTAAGGTTTACTTTAATTATCGGCATACCTGGTTTAGCAATGTGTTGTGTGTTCTTGCGTCTTGCTCATGCTATACCGGGTGTTAAAAGCAGGAGATGTGAGGCTGCCTTTGTTTTACGTTTTTGATAGGGATAGTAGATGAAAGAATTACTACAGAAGTCATATCTCTGTAGAGCGTTGTTTGTCATGAAAGAAGGGATCCAACTTAAGCTGTTTTTCTGTTTAGCATTTGTGTGCTTTAGAATCCTCCGTTTCTCCTCAGAATGGTGGTGAGCAGACAAATGTACCTCTCGTCTTGGTGTGATCGTAGTACGTTATCATCTCATGATATGTTTTTCCCAATTCTGAGAATGTCAGAAGCAAACCTGCAAGTTGTGTAGGGTTGGAGAGAAAACAGAGCAGCCTATAGAAGAACAGACAGTCATTTCCTTCCTTGCCACAATTAACACAAGCATGTGCCTAATGGAGTACTATGCACTTTGCATTGCTTCTGCTGAATAGTTTGACCTAAGAAATGTTATTATTCCACTTTATCCATTCACTTCAGTATGTTTCTAACTTTTCCCTTGCTTCTTGTCATGACCTTACCCTCAGGGTATCTGATCATATTTGGAAAGTCTTATCTGCGCTCACTCCCATACGCACCTTTGATTTTTACAGCTGTGGAGAGGAAGGCTTTCATAAACATATGTGTGCTTCCAGAAACACACTTGTCTCTAGCGAAAGAAAGCAAAACCATTTGTACTGCAGTCCTCAAAGCACTGAGCGGCAACCCAGCCCAGTCAAGGTTTCCATGAACAAGCTAGAGATCAGTGGCGGAACGTCTACAGGATGTCTCCCACATAGTCCCCCAAAACATGCTGACTGCTAAACTGGAGAGATATTGGTTTGACTGGTGGACTGTTGGATGGAGAAAGAACAGGCTGGACATCCACATCCCAAGAGTTATAATCAATAGTTTAATGTCCAGCTGGCAACCAGTAGCATATGGTGTCCCTCAAGAGTCCATACTGGGACCAGTACTATTTAGTACCTTCAGAGACAGTGGGATTGAGTGCACCCTCAGCAAATTTGCAGACAACACCAAGGTGAGTGCTGCGGTTGATTCACTCAAGGGAAGAGATGTCATCCAGAGGGACTCTGATAGGCTTGAGAAGTGGGCTCTTATGTGCACCTCATGAAGTTCAACACGACCGAGTGCAAGGTCCTGCACCCAGGTCGGGACAATACCCAGTTTCAATACAGACAGTGGGATGAATGGATTGACAGCAGCCTTGCAGAGAAGGATTCAGGGGTACTGGTGGGTGATGAATGGGACATGAGCTGGAAATGTGTATTCACACCCCAGAAGGCCAATTGTATCCTGGGCTGCATAACAAGTAGTGTGAGTGGCAGGTCAAGGGAGGTGGTTCTCCCCTTCTACTCTGCTTTTGCAAGAACCCACCCGGAGTACTGTGTGCAAGTCTTGAGCACACACTACAAGAAAGACATGGACTTGTTAGAGTAGATCCGGAGAAGTACTATGAAAATCGTCAATGGTCTAGAACATGTCTACTGTGAAGAGGGCTGAGACCGTTGAGGTTCTTCAGCCTGGAGAAGGCTCTCAGCAGATGTTATTGCACCTGACAGCAGGCCCTGTCATGACAGGACAAGAGGTAAAGATTTTAAGCTGAAAGAGGGTAGGTTTAGATTGGACGTAAGGAAGAAATGTAAATGATATGTATGTGAAAAGTCAGGAAGGGTTGGAAATAATAATAGTGGGAACTGTTAAAGGGAAAAAGAGTTCTGTTTTGCTGCTTTCACTGTTCAGTTCATGTCTGAGTTTCTTCTTCCCAGGTCAGTTTGGTCTAAGACACATTACTCCAGGTGTATTGGGAACCCTGTGTGTTTGCAGGTTGTTCGGATGTACTTTATTCATAGTTTAAGTATGTACTTATTATAAATGTTATGTACGGATAGGCTATGTACTAACGGTAACTGGTGGAACCAAATGATTATTTATTCCCTACTAAATACGTGGGTTATGTTACTTCACCAGGAGCCATAATCTGTAAGAGTATTTTGTGATACCTTTCTTTCTGCTGGTAATAATTTCTTGCCTTGCTCATTGTAATGATCTGAAGATGGGTCTTTGTCTCTGACAATGTGTGGAATGTCCCATCTGCTACATTTGCCTGACTGTCCCCTATGTGCTTTTCATGTTTACAGCTGTAAAGAGAAAGATTTCCGTAGACACTTTTCTTAAAAATGTTATTGGAAGAAATGCACTTGCTTGTCACATACACATGCTGAGAAGTCAAATATCATCCATGGTAAAGAGAACATTTCTGTATAGCTTTCCATTAGGTGGAGTGCATGTGCAAATGATGAACACCATTTATAACCATGTGAGCTGTGAAGTGTTAGAGGAGAGTTTTGAGGGTGCTGTGTGTGAGGAAGTATGGGTGGAGATCTGACATGTGTTTTGTCGATTCCCAAGGATTGTTTCTGACCTTCTGAAAATGTGTCTGAAGGTGTCTTATTATTACCTTGCTCAGACAGACCTCCTGTAGGTTCATCATTATTCTTTCTTATGGCATGATGTTCCCTGTGAATGGTATTTGAAGGCTTGCCTTGCTTGTTGAGATGAGGTAGAGGTGAGGCTCTGTATCTGATCAGGCACCTGAAAAAATCACTGGAATTTATGCCCTTTCTTGTCACATACGCATGGAGATAAGTCAGCGCAGGATCAGCAAGAGACTGGCCTGGAAGCAGGAGAAGAGAGGGTTGTGTGCTCCATCTGTCTGGGCAGTGCTTTAATGTAATGCCTAGTGCCAAGGCCTCTGCCACTTACACTACAGCCCTTTTCCTGCCTCCTGAAAGAGGATGACAATCTTGTGACAAGTTGTTTTGCAAGTAATAGGCATGAGAGTGCAAACATGTCTCAGGGGTACTATTTCTAGTATTTGTTGTGTGAAATGTCCCTTTTGTAGATACATGTGCTTGTAAGACAGTGATATACAGTTTCATCCTCATTGTATTAAACTTTCCCCAGCCTTGACCAGTCTTCGGATATTGTTAATGGTTCTTAGTCCTATGAAGTGACTGGTGATGTTTCATCAGCATTAAAAGTGCTGTGAATGTAGGGAGTGAAAGTGTATTTTTGTCAGGAATTTTTGGATTTGGTCTTGGTATTTGAGCTAGGTGCAAGGAGGGTATTCATTTTACGCACTGTTATGTCCACTATACCTTTTCCTGTGAATTGTAGTCATTGAGAATACAGGCAAACATTGTACCGATGGTTGCAGAGTCACATCTTTTCCAAATTGCTCCTGTGTATGATGGTGTTTTGATCTGATACTGATGACTGAGCCTTTAACTGAACTGCATGTTGCTTGTGCCCTTAGAACATTTTCTATTCCTTGAAATGAGTGTGGTGAACAGGGAAGTTTCTATGCATGCATTCATGTTGTGATCCTTGGTCTCCATAAGGAGGAGCTGCATGTGCAACGTGTGTCAGTGGTGTTTGTCTGCAAAGTTTTCTTCCTTGTGTGATGTTGGAGCATACTGAAGCATTTGGTCTGCAACGAAAAAGGGCAAGTGGCACAGCTCACTTTGCTATAGTTTGGAATGTCTAAAAGGGAGGTGTAAATGCTAATTTTCTCCTACTTGTTAAATGGGCCCCATAGTTCTGCTCCTGTGCATTTTCCTTTCTTTTTGTCCAAAGAAATTATTTGGAGAACTGTGGCTATAGTGTTCGGTGTAAACTCCTGTGTGATCCTCCCATCTACTTTTTACCAACTAGAAACCCTTCTTGTGTATCAACTACAATTGATATAATCTGAAATATTAGCCTACGAGTCCTTTGCTCCTCTAGGTTTCCTATTCCTTCTATGTTTCTTCTCATGTTCTGAAACTGGGCATCCTTTTGGCTGATAGTTCTTAAAGTAGTGATCTGTTAAAATTATCAAGCTGCAGGAGCAGTTCCCACCCATCCCTTGAAGATGTTCAGCTGCCAAGACAAAGACTTCCTACACCACTGTTTCCCAAAAATGTTGCTGAATTAAGTGCTTGCTCACCTGCGACTGACACAGAGACAAAATTTTGATATTGTCCATGCTGCAACCAAATGCTGTGAACGCAGAACAAGGAGGGTGAGAGGCTGTATTCCAACCAGGAAAATAGGTGGACAAATGTGGTTTTGGCTGGGCAATGGTTTTATTTCATACCAGCTGCCAAGAGAAGGACTCATGGGTAACATGTTTGTTGGAGGTTGCATTTGGCATAGTGATCATGAAATGATTGAGTTTTCTATTACTGGACAAGTAAGGAGGGTGGTCAACAGAACTACTACTTTGGACTTCTGAAAGGCAGACTTTGATTTGTTTAGGAGTCCCTTGGGAGGCAGTCCTGAAGGACAAAGGAGTCCAGGAAGGCTGGTCTCTCTTCAAGACAGAAATCTTAGAGGCACAGGAACAAGCTGTCCCCATGTGGTGAAAGGTGAGCCGGCGGGGAAGAAGGTCAGCCTGGCTGAATAGAGAACTGTGGCTCGAACTTAGGAATAAAAGGAGAATTTATAACATTTGGATGGAGGGGCAGGTTACTCAAGAGGAATTCAAGAATGCTATGAAGTTATGAAGGGGAAAATATAGAAGGGCCAAAGTCCAATGAGACCTAAGCCTGGATATTGCTGTAAAAGACAACAAGAAATGTTTCTGTAAATGTATCAGCAATGAAAGGAGAGCTAAGGAGAATGTCCATCCTTTGATGAATGCAGGGTGAAACACAGTGACAGAAGATGAGGGCAAGTCTGAGGTACTAAATGCCTTCTTTGACTTAGTCTTTAATAGTAAGACCAGTTGTGCTTCAGGTACTCAGCCCCCTGAGTCAGAAGACAGGGCTGGGGAGCAGAATGAAGCCCCGGTAATCCAAGGGGAAATGGTTAATGATCTGCTACACTAGTTAGGCACCCACAAGTCTATGGGGCCAGATGAGATCCATCCAAGGGTGTTGAGGGAGCTGATGGAGGTTATGATGAAGCCACTTTCCATTATCTGTCAGCAATCCTGTCTAACTGGGGAGGTCTCTGTTGACTGAAAGTTGGCAAATGTGACACCGATCTACAAGAAGGGCCAGAAGGAGGATCCAGGGAATTACAGGCCTGTCAGTCTGACCTCAGTGCCAGGGAAGGCCATAGAGCTGATCATCCTGAGTGCCATCGCATGGTGCATACAAGACAACCAAGCAATCAGGCCCAGTCAGCATGGGTTTATGAAAGGCAGGTTGCTTGACCAACCTGATCTCCTTCTATGACAAAGTGACCTGCATGTAAAGGCTGTGGACATTGTGTAGCTAGACTTCAGTAAAACCTTTGAGGCTGTATCCCACAGCATTCTCCTGGAGAAGCTTCAGCTCCTGGCCCTGATGAGTGTACTCTTTCATGGATAAAACGATTGACTAGAGGGCTGGGCCCAAAGAGTTGTGGTGAATGGAGTCAAATGCAGTTGGTGGCTGATCATGAGTGGTGCTCCCCAGGGCTCAATACTTCTGTTTAGTATCTTTATCAATGATCTGGATGAGGGGATTGAGTGCACACTTAATAGGTATGCAGATGACACCGAGGGTGGGAGTGTTGATCTACTGGAGGGTAGAAAGGCTCCACAAAGGGATCTGGACCAGCTGAATCATTGGTCTGAGGCCAATTACATGAGGTTTAACAAGAGCAAGTGCCAGGTCCTGCATTTGGATCACAACCCCCTGCAATGATACAGGCTTGGGGAAGAGTGGCTGGAAAACTGCCTGGCGGAAAAGGACTTGGGCATGTTGATTGACAGCAGCTGAATATGAGCCAGCAGTTTGACCAGGTGGCCAAAAAGGCCAACAGCATCCTGGCTTGTATCAGGAATTGTGTGATCAGCAGGACTAGTGATGTGAATGTGCCACTGTACTCTGCATTGGTGAGGCCTCACCTTGAATACTGTGTTCAGTTTTGGGGCCCTCATTATAAGAAAGACCTTGGGGTAGTAGAGTGAATTCAGAGGAAGGTGATGAAGCTGGTGAAGAGCCTGGAGGACAAGTGTTATGAGGAGTGGTTGAGGGACCTGGATCTGTTTAGCCTGGAGAACAGGAGGCTGAGGGGAGACCTTATCGCTGTCTACAACTACCTGAAAGGTTATAGCATGGAATGCTTTGGTCTTTTTTCCGAAGTAGCAAGTGATAGAACAAGTGGAAATGGCCTCAAGTGCCATCAGGGAAGGTTCAGATTGGATATTAGGAAAATATTCTTCCCAGAAAGGGTTGTCAGGCATTGGAACAGGGATGGAGTCACCATTCCTGGAGGTGTTTAAAAGGTGCATAGACGAGGTCCTTAGGCACATGGGTTAGGGCTAGGGTTAGGTTACAGTTGGACTTGATGGTGTTGAGGGACTCTTCCAAATGAAATGATTCTATGATTCATACCGTGGTCCTAGATTCACTGTCCTGAAAGGTCCTCTGATAATAAACTATTATTAGTGTGAACCCAGTACTGTGATTCATGGGTAGGACAGCTTATGTTTCCTGTGTGAAACCTTTTGAATGTAGAATTTCTTCATATTTCTTTTGGATCTTTGTTTCCCGGGAGGTTGTGGTTTATTTTCCGCATTTCTTCACAATGCATTTGCATTTGAAAGTGTGGTATTGCTTTGCAGAAAATACTTTCTTCAACCACCCAAGGCAGAATTTTAGGTGTAAGGAGAATGAAGCAGAAGCTAAAAGAGATTCTATTGCACTTTCTCAGAAGACTGAGCTTGAGAAAGAGGCCCATGATAAGACATTTAAACTTAGAGCTTCATATTTGTCGGAGATGAGGAGACCACATGGTATTCAAAAATTTCTGAGCACTGATAACTACTTCTTACCATGTAGTCCAGAGCAAGACTTAAGTTTTCACTTGCAGCTTTAGAGATAGACAATGTCCAGGTGCTCTCAGGGATCAATTCCCTTGTCTGCAGTGAAGACCAGGACATCCTCTCAGTGAGTTTCTCTGAACACTTTCTTTTTAAGATTTTGTTGAGTTGTTTGGCTGATTTTGGTCTTTTTCCTGTTCTCCTATCTATGTAGGTTTATTTTTAAGTAGCAGTGTATCCTCGTTTATAAATCCATTGTGGTTTAGTGCCTCTTGCTCATGGTCCAGCAGGTGTGGAAAGCAGGACATTTGAGGGTACCTTTGTGTTCTGTTTTTTTGGTAGGGAGAGTATATGAAAGCATAACCTTAAGTAGAAGTCACATCTCTGCATAATATGTATGTGATAAAAGACAAGAGATTTTCTTCTCACCCAAAATGAAAATCACCATGTAAGTCAGAGACTTATATGAAAAAAAAAAAAAAAAGAAAAAAAAAAAAAGAAAAAGCAGAGAGGATGGAAACCTTTTGTAGGCCTTGCAACCATTAGCTTCATTCTGTTTCTGATTGCGTATTTATTACTCTATTATTTCTATTTTGTTCTTGGTATTCATCGCAGGTAAGGAAAGCAGAACTCAAAATACTTGACAGAGTGCTAAAAAATTCTTCCCTAGCTATGCTACCAGTTCTTGTTCCATCTTGATTTTTATTAAGCATAGCTGATTTCCTTTTATTACTTGCTCTGCTGCAAATATTTAACACTGACTATTCATTGCGACTCAAAGAGATGGCCTAAAAGCAATCGAAAACGTCATTCTGTTCTAACCAACTCTGGAGTCGCAGCAAGCGAGAACTTTTGCACTTTTTAATTCTAATGAAAGCGAGACCCGAAGGCGAGTGTAGGCATCGAACCCCGGTGACAAGTCCGGGTCCCTCGGGAACGCGGGCATCAGGCGGCTGCGGTGACGTCGCGGCGCCTCCAGGTGCCGCTGTTGGCCGAGGCGGAGCGGCGCTGGAGCCGGAGCCGCAGCCGGATCCGCCGCAGCGTCCTGCCCCCGCAAGCTGCTCGCTCGCCCGGCGCCGGCCAGAGCGACAGCGGCACTGGCAGCAGCGGCGAGAGGCGGCACGGATTGGGGAGCAGCAGCGTCCGAGCCGGCGCCCACATTGCTCGCTGACCTCCGGCGGCCCCTGCGCTTTTTGGAAAAGGGGCTGGAAGGAGGCAGAGCAGCGGCTGGAGGGAGGAGCGCTGCAAGAGCTGCCGAGAATGGCGAGCGGGCAGAGGCAGAAGCGAGGAGGCGGGCGAGTGCTGCTGCCCGCTTTGCTGCTGGGCTTGTGCTGGCCGGCGGCGGCGGAGCGGCTCCGTTACACCATCCCCGAGGAGCTGAGCAGAGGGTCGCTGGTGGGGCCGCTGGCGCGGGACCTGGGGCTGAGCCCGGCGGACCTGCCGGCACGCAAGCTGCGGCTCAGCGCGAACAAGCAATACTTCACGGTGAGCGGGGAGAACGGGAACCTGTACGTGAGCGAGCGGCTGGACCGGGAGGAGATGTGCGGCGAGGCAGCGACCTGCTCCGTCAGTTTCGAGGCGCTGGTGCAGAACCCACTCAACGTTTTCCACATCGAGGTGGCCATCCAGGACGTCAACGACAACTCCCCGGCCTTCAGCAAGGCGGCTCTCGACCTCGAGATTGCTGAGCTGACTCTTCCAGGTGCTCGTTTTCCTCTGGAGATGGCCCGAGACGCGGACGTGGGCAGCAACTCACTGCTGACTTACCAGCTCACTGACAGCCCGGCCTTCACTCTGGCCGTGAAGGAGAACCCAGATGGAAGCAAACAGCCGGAACTGGTGCTGGAGAGAGCGTTGGACCGGGAGAAGCAGAGCTCCTTCCAGCTGGTGCTGGTAGCGGTGGATGGTGGGGACCCCGTGAGGTCCGGGACTGTCCAGATTCGCATCAACGTGACTGACGCCAACGACAACGCGCCCGTGTTCAGTAAGATCGTCTACGAGGCGCGAGTGCAGGAGAATGTGCCGGCGGGGTCGCTGGTGCTGCGGGTGCAAGCCACGGATGCGGACGCGGGCTCGAACGGGCGGGTGTCCTACTCCTTCGGCAACGTCCCGGATGGCATCCGCAATTTGTTCAATGTCGACAGTGAGAGCGGCGAGATCAGGACGGCGGGACCCCTCGATTTCGAGGAGAAGAGCAAATACAGCTTCGGTCTGGAGGCGAGGGACGGCGGCGGTCTCACTGTTCACTGCAAGGTGGAGATAAATATCACAGACGAGAACGACAACACTCCCGAAATCACGATACTGTCGGTGTCGAGCCCGGTGTCCGAGGACGCGCCAGCCGGCACGGTGGTGGCGCTTCTGAAAGCGTGGGACCGGGATTCGGGGGAGAACGGGGAGGTGTCGTGTGAGCTGTCGGGTGAGGCGCCGCTATCACTTGAGTCGTCGTCGGGCGGCTCGTATAAGGTGGTGACGGCGGGTGCCCTGGACCGGGAGCAGGCGGCCGAGCACCGGGTGACGGTGGTGGCCAGGGACCGAGGCCGGCCGTCGCTGTCGAACAGCACGGCGCTGGTGCTGGAGGTGTCGGACGTGAACGACAACGCGCCGGTGTTCGAGGAGGCCGCCTACAGCGCCTACGTGGCAGAGAACAACGCGGCGGGTGCGCCGATACTGCGCGTACTTGCGCGGGACGCGGACGCGGGTGCAAACGGGCGCGTGAGCTACTGGCTCGCGGGCAGCAGCGCGGGCCCGGCGGACGCGGCGGCGTACGTGTCGGTGGAGGCGCGGAGCGGCGCGCTGTACGCGCAGCGCTCCTTCGACTACGAGCAGTGCCGCGAGTTCGCCGTGGTCGTGCGGGCGCAGGACGGCGGGGAGCCGGCGCGGAGCTCGACGGCGACGGTGCGCGTCTTCGTGCTGGACCGCAACGACAACGCGCCGCGGGTGCTCTGGCCGGTGCCGGAAGCGGGAGACAGAGTGCCGGGGTCGGCGCCGGCGCTGGAGCCGTTCGAGGTGGTGCCGCGTTCGGCCGAGGCCGGGTACCTGGTGGCCAAGGTGGTGGCGGTGGACGCGGACGCGGGGCGCAACGCGTGGCTGTCGTACGAGCTGGTGCAGGCGGCGGAGCCGGCGCTGTTCCGCGTGGGGCTGCACAGCGGCGAGGTGCGCACGGCGCGGGCCGTGTCGGAGAGGGACGCGGCCAAGCAGCGGCTGGTGGCCGTGGTGAAGGACCACGGGCAGCCGGCGCTGTCGGCCACGGCCACGCTGCACGTGGTGCTGGCCGAGAGCTTGCAGGAGGCGCTGCCGGAGCTGAGCGAGCGGGCGGCGGGCGGCGAGTCGGCGGCGGAGCTGCAGTTCTACCTGGTGCTGGCGCTGGCGCTGCTGTCCGCGCTGTTCCTGCTGAGCGTGGCGCTGGCCGTGCTGGCGCGGCTGCGCCGGGCCGGGCCGCCCGCCGTCCTGCGCTGCCTGGGCGCGCAGCGCTTGTCCGTGGCCGGCGCCGCCTTCCCGGCCGACTTCTGCGAGGGCACTTTGCCCTACTCCTACAACCTGTGCGTGGCGCCGGGCCGCGCCGTGGCCGAGGCCGCTTGGCTGCCGCCGCCGCTGCCCAGCCTGCCCGCGGAGGAGCTTCTGGGCGGGGAGCCCAGCGGGAAGAGGAGCCCGAGCAGCAGTGCCGGCGCGGGAGAGCCGCCCGCCGACCCCGACGCACCGCAGGTCTGTAAGCCCACGCTCTGTCGGTATTTTCCTTGACCTTTTCTGAACCTTCTTCCATGTTTCCCCTGGGTTTTCACGAGTGGTGAGAATGAGGAGTGCTGGTCTATGTCTCCGTCAAGAAATGAATAATCCAAATACCCCCCTCCCGCTCAAAGCAGGCAGCTCGTGGCATCAGTTATCAGTTCTTTGGTGCTTCCATGTTCGACTGAGAGGTGTTAACTACTACTCTCATAGGAGTTAGTAACGCGGTAAATTAATGACTGGGCAAGATGAAAAATGTGATGAACGCTTTATGTTAGAGATTTCTTCTTTCTCATCGTTTTTCCCCCAACCTGATGTACTTGCACCTGGATGCAAAACCGTTGTTTTGCCAAAGGAAAGGTGCGTGTAGCTCCATGAGTGGCGAAATTACAGATAGTTCCTCCCTATTGAATGTTCCCCTCTTCCTCCGTGTGTTTTATCGGGTTTTGGAACAAGGATGCTGCAGAAATGGCAGCATCGATGGGACAGGTAAACATTATCCACGCAAGATTTTTCCCAGTTCTTAGTGCAGTTATTTCCAATTTTAAAGGTTATGACGGATCCTTGATACGTAGAATGAGATCCACTGATTCGACATGATGGTGTCGCGAGACTGAAATTGACGCTTGGTGTTAGAGGTGTTTCTTTCCTGAAACGTGCGTGCTTTCTCCATGAAAGGAGAAGTTATGGGTTGTTTCTCCTTGATGAAGAGGAGACTGTCGCCAGTCTTCTGGTGTGAGGCTTCTGCAGAAAAGGTAGCACAAATGTGACAGGTAAAATTCGTCAAGGCATTTTTTCTGTTTGCAATTACTTTTTTATATATACATATATACATATGTATTTGTGTATCTATCTATCTATCTATCTATCTATGATTATATATATATGTTTGTTTGTTTTTCCTCCTTATTCCTTTTTGGATGGTAGGTCCCTCTTTTTCACCCTTCCCGATCTGTCTTTCATACACAGGTGAAGGTGTACAATGAGATCTCAAGGAAAAATATCGCATTATTATTTCAGGCCCTGTGCTCTTTTCGATTGCCTTTTCCCAACAGGGGTTCTTGGTCCTGGTTGATTACGTGGAATTAAGTCTCTCTGCAACTTTCTGCAATCCTTGTTATGTCTGTCTGTTTTACTAGGAGAAGCTATACTCACCCTGAGAACACATCTAAAGAGACAAAGAGATATAGAAAATGACAGCGATTAGGCACTTGGTCCACGTAGTCCTGCTGTGACCTGGAGTATTTTGTTTAAAAGTTGTCCTATCAACATAAAAACTCAAGGATCAGGCGAATATTTTATGAACAAGTTGCAATCCTTTACATCATTATTTCTGACAATAGAAAAGCCCCTTCCCCAGTCGTTCCAGCTATTAAAGAAGGGTTCCTGCTGCTTGAACCCTGATATGATATTGAGCCTGATCTCTCTGGTTCCTCGGGAGCATAAATATCACGGTTTGTATTTCAGAACCTGTTCTCTTTTGTTACCCTTGTACCGGGCATTAGGCATGACAAAAAATCATGGTGTGGATTGTGGTTTTGCATAAAATAAGAAAAAATATTTTATGTATATCGTTATTAGCAAGGAATATTTCAATGAAGTATAAATAGCACTGTGTTCAGTGACATGACATGACATAACATATAACATAACATTACTGTGTTAAGTTATGGGCCCCTCACTACAACGAAGCTGGTGAAGCATCTAGGGCACAAGTCTCATGAGGAGTGGCTGAGATAACTGTGGTTATTGAGCCTGGAGAAAAGGAAGCTGAAGGGAGACCTTATCACTCTCTACGGCTACCTGAAAGAAAGTTGTAGCAAAGTGGGTGCTGGTCTCTTCTCCCAAGTAACAAGCAATAGAACGAGAGTAAATGTTTCCAAGTTTCATCAGGGGAGGTTTGCATTGTATATTAGGAAATAATTATTTAGTGAAAGGGTTGTCAGGAACAGGCTGTCCAGGGAAGTGGCTGAGTCACCATCTCAGGACGTATAAACAGATGTATATGTGTGGTGCTTAGGGACTTGGCACTGCTGCTTTCCTCTATTGGTAGGGATGTGGGGAACTAATGGGTCTGTATGATGTACCTTTGATCTGCAGAAAGGGTAAGAGAAAGTCATTCAAGGACGACACCTATAACAAGCTGTGCAATTCGTGGAGGAGATGGCGCATTAAGACTACTGGGATAAGCTTTGTAATATTCTACGCGTCATATTTTATTTTACATATATAGGCAAATTCGGTCATTTTTCCTGTGCGGTCGACCACTCCGTACTGAATACGGCGACCACGGGAATCCTCTACCTTCTCCCTGGTTGTGATCACCGCGAGTGTAAGAGAAGAGCTCGGGTGGAGAAAAGCCGACGCAAAAGATCACTGCCGGAGGGAAGCGATGTCTCCGTGGCGACTGTCCCGTGTCCGCGAGCTGTGGGTGGGACATGCCGGGCGGGCAGCGCTGGGCAGCGCTCGGTGGCTGCAGTGCCGGGAGGAGGCTGCGGGCACCGCTGTTGACCGAGGAGGAGCGAGAAGAACGCCGGAGCGCTGCAGGCAGCCCCGCCCGCTGCGGCCCGGCTCGCTCGCTGGCTCGGCGTCCGGGCGGTCTACGAGAGTCCCCGCGGTGCGGAGCCGTGCTGCAGCGAGGCGGAGGGACCGGCGGCAGCGACTGGGAGCGTTCGAAAGGTGCCGAAGCAAGAGGCGGCGACGAGGAGCTGCCGAAGTTGGTGCGGTGCCGGCGGGACGCGGCGGAGATGTGGGCGGCGGGGAGGCGCTGGGACCGGCAGGAGCGAGCCCTGCTGTGGGGCGCGCTGGTGGCGGCGTGGGAGGTGGCTTGGGGCCAGCTCCGCTACTCGATTCCGGAGGAGATGCCGAAAGGCTCGTTCGTGGGCGACGTGGCCAAGGACCTGGGGCTGCAGCTGCCGGCGCTCAGCGACAGCGGCGTCCGCATCCTGGACAAAGGTAGGACACCGTATTTTGCTCTGCACGGGAAAACGGGACATCTAGTGACAGCGGAGAGGATAGACAGAGAGCAACTCTGCGAGAATGTACACCGATGCATGCTGCGATCTGGCGTGGTAGTGGAGGGTGAAATGAAGGTTTACGGAATCGAAGTGGAGATCACGGACATTAACGACAACGCCCCCAGTTTCCGAGAGGAAGAAAAAGACCTCAGAATAAGCGAGACGACAGCCCCGAGGTCACGGTTTCCCCTGATCAAGGCTCATGACCCGGACTCAGGAACGAATTCTGTGCAGAGCTACGAGCTAAGCGGCGACGAGCACTTCTCGCTGGCCGTGCAGACGGGCCCCGACGGGGATCAGCGTCCCGAGCTGGTGCTGGCGAAGGCGCTGGACCGGGAGGAGGCGGCGTTTCACGAGCTGGTGCTGAGGGCGAGCGACGGCGGCGAGCCGGCGCGGACGGGCACGGCGCGGATCCGCGTGGCGGTGCTGGACGCCAACGACAACGCGCCCGTGTTCAGCCAGGCGGAGTACACGGTGCGTGTGCCGGAGGACGTGCCCGTGGGCTCCACGCTGGTCACTGTCATCGCCACTGACACCGACGAGGGGCTCAACGGGTACGTGATATACAGTTTCCATACAATTTCAGTCCGGGCATCGCAGATTTTCAATATGAACGCTGAGACAGGAGAAATATCCCTGAAGGACAATTTGGACTTTGAAGAATTATCTTCACATGTACTGGAGGTGCAGGCTCGAGACGGAGGAGACCTTTCTGATACCACCAAAGTCGTAATCTCCGTGACAGACGTTAATGACAACGCGCCCCACATTTTGACACAGTCGGCTCTGAATGAGATCTCTGAAGATGCCCCGTCGGGGACCGTGGTGGCCTTGCTGCAAGTGCAGGACAGGGACTCGGGGCCGAACGGCGAGGTGCGGTGCAGCATCGCTAAGAACCTCCCGTTCCGGCTGGAGAAGTCCTTCGAGGACTACTACCGCATGGTCACTGCTGAGGAGCTGGACCGGGAGCAGGTGTCAGAGTACAATGTGACTGTGCGGGCGGCGGACGGCGGGTCACCGGCGCTGTGGAGCAGCGCGGTGCTGTGGCTGCGGGTGCTGGACGTGAACGACAACGCGCCGGTGTTCGCGGAGGCGCGCTACAGCGCCCGTGTGCCCGAGAACAATGCGGCGGGCGCGCTGGTGCTGAGGGTGCGGGCGTGGGACGCGGACTGGGGGCAGAACGCGCGCGTGCGGTACCGGCTGGGGGAGGGGCGTGTGCGGGGCGCGCCGCTGTCGTCGTACGTGTCGGTGGAGGCGGAGACGGGCGCGCTGTACGCGCTGCGCTCGTTCGACTACGAGGAGGTGCGCGAGGTGGGGCTGTGGGTGCGGGCGGAGGACGGCGGCGCGCCGGCGCTGAGCAGCAACGTGTCGGTGCGGCTGGTGATCGTGGACGAGAACGACAACGCGCCGCAGGTGCTGTACCCGCCGGCGGTGCCGCTTGCGGCGGGCGCGGGCTGGGCGGGCGTGGAGCTGGCGCCGCGCTCGGCGGAGCCCGGCGCGCTGGTGGCCAAGGTGGTGGCGGTGGACGCGGACGCGGGGCAGAACGCGTGGCTGTCGTACGAGCTGGCCAAGGCGACGGAGCCGGGGTTGTTCCGCATGGGGCTGCACAGCGGCGAGGTGCGCACGGCGCGCTTCCCGCTGGCCCGCGACGCGGCGCGGCAGAGCCTGGTGGTGGTGGTGAAGGACCACGGGCGGCCGGCGCTGTCGGCCACGGCCACGCTGACGGTGGTGCTGGCCGAGAGCGTGGGCGAGCTGCTGGCCGAGCTGGGCAGCGCGGCATCGGCGGCGGCGCCGGGCGAGCCGGCCGGCAGCCTGACGCGCTGGCTGGTGCTGGCCGTGGCGGCCGTGTCCTGCCTCTTCCTCGCCTTCCTGCTGCTGCTGCTGGCGCTGCGCCTGCGGCGCTGGCGCCGCTCGCAGCTGCTGGCGGCGGGCAGCGGCGCCTTGCGCGGCGTGCCGGCCTCGCACTTCGTGGGCATCGACGGCGTCCGCGCCTTCCTGCACTCCTACTCGCACGAGGTGTCGCTCACGGCCGACTCGCGCAAGAGCCAGCTCCGCTTCTCGGGCGCCAGCTGCTGCGACACCCTCCCGGCCCGCCCGCCGCCCGCCGAGCCCGCGCCGCTGCTCGGGGAGGACCCCGCCGCTCCCCCGGTGAGTTCCAATGGCCGCCCTTTTTCTGCGACGCTTCCCGTTTACTACTTATGTGCCTTTTTTCTTCTGCCTTCTGCTGCGTCCCGCGTAGTGAGGTTTGGTTACAGGGAAAGCAACCTTCGTCCGGAAACGCGCTGTGAGCTGGTGGCTCTTGCTCTGGGGAGATGAACGTGGGATCGTCACTCAACATCACTGCTTGTGTGGGAGGCCGGAGAATTAGGATTGCTGTTATCTTTAATTTCGTTAAAGCAGGGCCTTTTGCCTGTTTTAGGCGTCAGGTCGTTTCTCGTTTTGCCCCCTTAGATGTGTAATATTGTTTTAATTGTTGTATTGCGTTATTAGCAAATGGAATTTTGCGTTATTAGCCGGGTCAGATGTTTTTCCGACAGCACATGTGCTTGAGTAAGATCAGAGTATCTTAATAGGCAATATTAAGGCTTCCATGTAGAACTGAGCTGCTCATCGTTTCTACTCTTCTCAGCCTTTTTATTTTTCCTTGATAATGTGCATGAGAAACCAAATGTCTCTGTATTGGTCCATACTGCCCTTTCTCCGCGCCGCTGCTCGGGGAGGACCCTGCCGCTCCCCCGGTGAGTTCCAATGACCGCCCTCTGCTGCTTCTCTGCACTTTCCCCGCCGAATTCTGCTGCATCCCGCGTAGGAAGGTTTGGTTACAGGGAAGGCAAAGCTTCGTTCGGCAGCGCGCTGTGTGCTGGTGCCTCTTACTCCGGGGAGGTGAACGTGGGAGTGTTCCTCAGCGTCGCAACTCGTGTGGGAGGCAGAAGAAGTTACACTTCTTCTGCCTTTGGTTTCATCAGAGTGGGGCTTTTGTCTGTATTGTCTGTATTATTTTGCCCCCTGACGTGTCATACCTTTTTTTTTTTTTCCTGTAATTGTTAGCTCTTCTTAACGATTTATTGAGAATGATGTGTGTCTTGAAACGGAACATTATGGTCCCCGTGTAGAACATAGCTGCTCATCCTTTCCACGCTTCTCAGCCTTTCTGTTTCTCCATGATTACGTGGATGAAAAACGAAATGTCTCTGTATTGGTTTCTGCTGCCATGTTTTTGTAGCGGGTGGAGGAATGGGCAACAAGTGGCCCCTTGTCGGTGTATGCCTGGCTGTTATGAAGAAGCAAGAGTTTCGTACAAGTTGTGCCTATTTTAGAGTGTCTAGGTGGCTGCGAGTGAAGGGGTATTGGAGGAAACGGGAGATAGTTTTTTTTTGTCGATTTCTGTTGATTTGGTTGATTTATTTCAAACGAAGCTGGATGTGCCTGGGCATGACAAGACATTGTAGTCGTTAGGAAGTAAAGAGATGTATCCTTTCAGTAATTACGAACCTGAGGATGTTTAAATCCTGTCAGCAATTACTACCCTAAGAATATATAAGCAGTGGACCAGTATCGGGTCAGTCTGCTCCCTAAACATAGACTGAGCTGAGGGAGTTCCTCTCCTTGCAGTTTGAACATCCTGGAACATGTGTAATTAGTTGAGATTCTTTAGCATATATCTTAAAACTGTCAGAGTGTCCTTTAGATTAACTTTGTTCATTGTAAGCTCATTCTAATACTAAAGATCACATCCACCGATGAGAAGACTCCTGTCCGAAACAGGACCCTAACCCATGAGCATACATAGTACAAGAAAATCATTGTGTAACCATGTGTGAATGCTGGAAAGGGGGTGGAAACGTGGGGAGGTACTAACCAAAATCGAAATTATAAATTACATAAGTACTGTGAAGAAGGTGTGCTCGTTTGGTGGTTTTATCAGATTCTAGCTGGCTGAGTTGAGCATTCATCTCTTTTCTGTTTTCTGTGAGTGGCAGTTATCACCCATACACCGTTATAGTAAAATTTGAGCATCGTGAACCTTCCAAATTACTCATGTGGTGAATAGGGATGATGGTGTCTTTGAGCTGATACTTGGATGACTGGGTCTTTATTGGAGCTTCATGTCACTTATGCATGTGAGAACATTTAATGTTTCTTCGAATTAGTGTGATGAGCAGGGTCATTATATTGAGGAACTGTGACCAGGGTCTGTGGTGTGAAATTCTGTGTGAGACTCCTGTGTTCTTTTTACCAACTAGATGCCTTTCTTGTATATCTACTATAGTTGACATAATCTGAAACATTATGCTATGATTCCTTCACTTCTGCAAGTTTCCCGTTCTTGCCTTGTTTGTTGTCCAGTTCTAGAGCTGGGCCTCATCGTGGATGGTAACCCTGAAAACATTAAAAGCTCTCTTCAGTTGTTGAGCTGGAGAAGCAGTTTCCATCCATACCTTGAAAGTGGTCAGCTGCCAAGACAAACACTCTGAATGTCCCTGAATGAAATGCTCTTTCACCTGTGGCTGCCATACAGTCAAAACACTGGATATTGTCTGTGGTTCAACTAAAGGCTGTGAATGCAGAGCAAGGAGGGTGTGTAGATGGATTCAAACCAGGAAAATGGTTGAGTCAGTGTGGTTTTTTTCTGAGCAATGGTTTGATTTCATGTCTGGTGGCAAGGCCTGCGCCATTTTTGCTGTGATCCTGAATTCCTTGTCCTGAAAGTTAATGGTAGTTCTCTAATGATAAAGTGTCTCCTCTATTTATCTTTGTGTCCCTGGAACTTTGTGATGTAGAGTTAGTTCACAGTTGTACATAGACCTTCTTTCAGGCCTTTGTCTCCTGGAAGTTCATGGTTAATTTTCCCCATTTCTGGACAGTGTTTTGCATTTAAAAGTGTGTTGGTTTGCAGCAAATACTTCGTTCAGCCACCTAAAACATAAATTTAGTTGTGAAAAAAATGAAGCAGAAGCTAAAAGATAATCTGTTCTCCTTTCTCAAAAGACTGAGCTTGAGAACGAAGCGTTTTACACATATGGCACCCTACCTGTGGGAACTGAGTAGGCCACATATTAGAAGAACTGCTGAAAGCTGATGACTGTTTCTTAAAATGAAACCCCCAGCAATGTAGTCCAGAGTGACACTCTAGGGCCACACTTGCAGCTTGAGACCTCAACAACTTCCAGGTTCTCTCAGGGATGAATTTCAATGAGCGTAGTGAAGTCTTTGAAGTCCTCCTAGTGATTTTCTCTGACAATGCTTTCTCTTCTAATACTTCCTTATTTCGCTTGTCTGTAATGATCAACATAGCTTCATCTCACAATGCACTGTTTGTTTGTTCCTCGTATTCATGCTACTGTGAGTGTGAAAGGGATGAGATGGGAGGATAGCTTTGTTTTATGTTATTGTCAGAGGGGAATACATGTAAACATGATCTCAAGTAGAAGTTGCATCTCTGTGGAACTGCACGTGTGATAAAAGACAGGAGATTCCCACTAAGCCATTAAACTGATGACCCAGTCTCTGTTGGATGACCAGTCCTCTTTTACTTTTGTCATTTTTCATTTGTGTGCTTTGGAATCCTTCAGTTTCTGCTCAGAATGGTGGTGAGGAGACAAATGTACCTGCCTTCCTGGTGCGATCGTAGTTCATTATCCTCTCATGTCATGTCTTTGCCAATTCTGAGAAGGTCAGAAGCAAACGTGCAAGTTGTGTAGAGTTGGAGAGAAGTCAGGGGAGCTCTGTGTGGGTGGCTAGAGAAGAACCGATGATCATTTCCTTGCTTGTCTTGCTTAACACAAGCATGTATCTAATGGAGTACCATGCAATTTGAGTTGCTTCTGCTCAATAACTTTGGCCTAAGAAACATTATTCCAACTGATCCCTTAACTTTTCTGTGTTTTTAACTTTTCCCTTGCTTGTCATGAGCTATAGCTCGACCTCAGGGTATCTGATCAAATGGGGAAGGTCACATCTGTTCTAGTTGTCTGAGTGCAGGTGCAGTTCGTGTACACACCATCTGTCTGCTCCTTCTCTGCCCTCTCCCCACTGCATTTTGTTGCTTCCTGTATAAGGAGGTTTGGTTACAAGGAAGGCAAAGCTTCTATCAGGAATGCGCTGTGTAGTGGTGGCTTTTGCTCTGGAGAGGTGAACGTGGGATCATTGCTCAGTATCATAGACAGTGTGGTGGGGAGGAAATGTGGAGCTGCTACTGGCTTGAGTTTCACTGGAGCAAGGCATGGTTTCTTTATCACACACCAGATTGTTTCTCTCTTTGTCCTCTGACATGTGTAATACTCTTTTTCCTGACAGTATTAGCTCTTCTGAATGGATGTGTTGCATTACTAGCAAATGGAAACAGGGTCAGATGTCTTCCTGACTGCCCATATTCTTGAGTAGGATGAGAAAATTGACTGTTAATGGCCCCATGTATATACAGTGCTGCTCACCACTGTAGGGAAGAAATTCACGCTACCAAAGCTCAATTAGAATTGAAGCTGGCCAGTATGGTCAAGGACAATAAAAAAGGCAAACAAGAAATTACATTGGTCCATTATGAGCGTGGTCAGCTTATTAACAGAAACGTAGACGAAGCTGAGATATTTAATGCTTACTTCATCTCTGTCTTCAACACTGAAGATGGACTTGGGAGCCCCAATAAGTCTGGGTCAGAAAACCATGGCTGCAAGAACAATAAACTCCCAGTCAGTCCAGAATTTGTATAGGATTTGCTATTCCAGCTAGATCCCTACAAGTCAATTTGGCCTGATGTGATTCATCCAAAAGTACTTAAAGAGCTGGTTGATGTTATTGCGAGACCTCAGTGGTTTTTTTCAACACTCCTTGGAATCTGTAGAGGTCTCAGATGACTTTGAGCTGGCATTTTCCCAATCTACATGAAGGGCAACAGGGATGACCCTGACAACTACAGGCCTGTCAGCCTCACTTCTGTTCCTGGCAAAATCATGGAGAAGATTGTTCTGGAATTTATCAAAAAACATCTGAACAACAACACAGTCATTGGTCCCAGCCAGCATGAGTTCATGAGGGGAAAGTCCTGCTTAACAAACTTAATTTCATTCCATGACAAGGTTACCCACCTAGATGACCAAGGGAAGCCTGTCAATGTGATCTTTTTGGATTTCAGTAAAGCCTTTGATACTCTCCCTCACAGTCTCTTCCTGGACAAGATGTCCAGCATACAGCCTTTTTCCCGCATTCCTGAAAGAGGATGACAATCTTGTGACAAGTTATTCTGTAAGTAATAGACATGGGAGTGTAAAAGTGACTCCGGGGTACTATTTCTAGTATTTGCTGTGTGAAATGTCCCTTTTCCAGATACATGTGCTTGTAAGACTGTGATGTACAATTTCATCCTCTTTGTATTAAGCTTTCCCCAGCCTTGACTAGCCTTCACATATTATTAATGGCTCTTGCTCCTATGAAGTGACTGGTGGTGTTTCATCAGCATTAGAAGTGCTGTGAATGTAGGGAATGGGAGTGTATTTTCTTCAGGAATTTCTGGGTTTGGTCTTATTATTTCAAGTTGGGGCAAGGAAGGTACTAATTTTATGCACTATCATGTCCAGTACAACTTTTCTTGTCAATGGTAATCATTGGACATAAAGGCAAACATTGCAGTAATGGTTTCAGAGTCACATGTCTTCTAAGCTGCTTATGTGCATGATGGAGTTTTGAGCTGATACTAACAACTGAGCTGCATGTTGCTTGTGACCTTAGAACATTTTCTATTTCTTGAAATGAGTGTGGTGAGCGAGGAAGTCTCCCTGTATGCATAAATGTTGCGATCCTCATTCTGCATCAGAAGTTGTATGTGCAACATTTCTTTAATGGTGTCTGTCTTCAAAGTTACCTTCCTTATCGTGTGATGGCGGCACACACTGAAGCATTTGGTTTGCAAAGAGACAAGTCAGTTAGAAGAATTCACTGTGCTATATTATGAAATGTCTTAAAGGGATGTTTAAAGGATCCTTTTCTCCTACTTGTTAAATTGGTCCCCTGGTTGTGATTCTGTGCATTTTCATTTTCTTATTGTCTAAAGAAATCCCTTGGAGGAACTGTGGCTATGGTCTTTGCTGTAAACTCCTCTGTGATGTGCCATGTACATCTTACCAACTAGGTACCTTTCTTGTGTACCTACTACAGTTGACACACTGAAATATTAACCTCACTTCTCTAAGTTTCCTGTTCCTTCTATGTTTCTTCTCATGTTCTAAAACTGGGCCTCAGCTTTGCTGATAGTCAGTAAAAGTAGAGATCCATTAAAATTGTTAGACTGGGCAGGCAGTTTCCACCCATACCTTTAAGGTGTTTAGCTGCTGAGACAATTTTTTTGATACACCTCTGTTTCCCCAACAATCACATATGGGCAGAACAGCTTATAATTCATGTGTGGAACCTTTAGCCATGTATATCTCCCTGTAGTGATTTGATGGAGAATTTTATCCAAGTCGTAAATACATTTTCTCATCCTTCAGGCATTGTTTGCTGGAAGGTCTTGCTTCATGGTTTTCATTTGCATACAGTTCTTTTGTATCTGAAACTGTGAGTGTTCTTTTGCAGCAAATACTCAAACTGATGAATTTCCAAAAGTGAACCCTCCGACTGTGTAGTTCCAATTAAGACTTCAGGGCCTTGCTTGCAGGTTCAGACCTCAGTGACTTCCAGGTACTCTGGGAAATGAATTTTCAAGGCAGAGATATGGCAAAGCATCTGGGCATTCCAGGAGTCAAGTATTTACCTCACGGGGTCCAGCTGGAAGTTTTGGTTTAATTTCATAATATTCAGAAACGACCAAGATCTTTGAGCTTCTGCTTTCAAGAAGGACTTAATGGAAAACACTTGCCTACACCCCTACCTGTTGCTTACATAAAGTGGTTAGCAAGCATTAAACAAGATGAGTGAGCATTACTGGATAGCAGCAGCCACCCCTGATACCCCTCTGGCAAGCTCAGGAACACAGTGCAGACTGTAGTGTCTTGCTGGCTAGTCCCACCTACCTGTGGTTTGTTCTTATATCTTTGGGGACTAAGAGACTACGTGCCCTTCTGTGTGACTTCCTACACTGCGCAGACCTGGATGTGTCACAGCAGTGAATGAACAGCCCCGTGTGGGTCAGTGGGAGGTATTTGGTTTGTCTTCTTTGGTTGGATTTGGTGCCAGGGAGTTTTGTTGTTCTGATAAAAGAAAGATCTCAAGCTTAGCAAAGTCATTCAGTAGGGGCAAAAGAGACCTAGCAGCCCCTCTTAATCACTGTGAATTGCCTACCTTACATCTTGAGACCTCCATGACTTCTCAGGTGCTCAAGGGATGAGTTTTTAAGGCAAAGTTGTGGCAAAGAAGCTGAAAACTAAAGGATTGATATAACTGCCCCAGTGAGGTCAGGTGGAAGTTTTGCTTGTGCATATTGATAATCAGAAATAATTGAAAAGCTTCCAGCTCGTCAGGCTGTTCTTAGGTGGGCTGGCCAGATGAAGGGACAGAGAGAGAAATGGGAGATCAATTCTTATGGCAGGCCTTGGAATTTGGAGTTTCCACCAAGTTGTCACACTAAAGGTTTTTCTAGATGGAAGAGGAGTCAGTGTTAGGATGTGCACAGGGCAAAGATCCTATGCTGGTTTGCACTTCCTTTTTCTCTGTCAGGTCTGTACATTTTGTCTGTGACATTGGCCAGAGTTCAAATCCACTACCTTTAGGCTTCATGATTTTCTATCACTGTTAATAGTTCTTCTAAATCAGAATAAAACCTGAGGTTTGCCATGAAATGATTGAGTGGGTTTGGAAAATGAGAAAGAGCATCACCCGGATCTTACAGTATTTCCCTCTGCCTCTCAGCCTTCCAACTAGGCACGTGGCTTTACCCAAACCAGTCTGCTGACTCTTTCAGACTCTACACAGTGTTTATCACCAAGATTCCCTTTTCTCATGGGTTCTGGACAAACCATGTCTCTGTTATGACTGATATACATAAGCTGCAGAGTGTCTAATCAAACATCTTTTCAGATCTCTGCCTCAGTTCTCTGACTGTGCACGAGGAACAACAGTATTGCTGTGGCACACAAATTTCCTTCTTAGTTTTCATGCCAACTCAGGCCACAGAAGATAGAAGTCCTTGACAAGTGTAATATTTTCAAACTCTATTGCAGCTACACATAACCTTTTCAGTATTAGACGTCTAGTAGTGCCAAAATGAATAGTTAAGAATTGCGTGCTTCTGCACTTCCCGATTCTAAAGAGAGTGAGACCCTGTAGCTGGATGCAGAAACCAAACCCTGTTGAGGAGCCCGGGTCCCCGGGAGCGCGGGCATCAGGCGGCTGCGGTGGCGTCGCGGCGCCTCCGGGTGCCGCTGTTGGCTGAGGCGGAGCGGCGCTGGAGCCGGAGCCGCAGCCGCAGCGTCCTGCCCCAGCAGGCTGCTCGCTCGCCCGGCGCCGGCCAGAGCCGCAGCAGCAGGGACAGCAGCAGCGAGAGGCGGCACGGATTGGGGAGCAGCGGCGTCCGAGCCGGCGCCCACATCGCTCGCTGCCCTCCGGCGGCCCCTGCGCTGTTTGCGGAGAGGAGCTGGAAAGAGGGAGAGCAGCGGTAGGAGGGAGAAGCGCGGCGAGCGCTGCCGAGAATGGCGGGCGGGCAGAGGCAGCGGCGAGCAGGCGGGCGAGTGCTGCTGCCCGCTTTGCTGCTGGGCTTGTGCTGGCGGGCGGCGGCCGAGCGGCTCCGCTACACCATCCCCGAGGAGCTGGGCAGAGGTTCGCTGGTGGGGCCGCTGGCGCGGGACCTGGGGCTGAGCCCGGCGGACCTGCCGGCACGGAAGCTGCGGCTCAGCGCGGACAAGCAATACTTCACGGTGAGCGGGGAGAACGGGAACCTGTACGTGAGCGAGCGGCTGGACCGGGAGGAGATGTGCGGCGAGGCAGCGATCTGCTCCGTCAGCTTCGAGGCGCTGGTGCAGAACCCTCTCAACATTTTCCACGTCGAGGTGGCCATCCAGGACGTCAACGACAACTCCCCGGCCTTCAGCAAGGCGGCTCTGGAGCTCGAGATCGGTGAATGGATCACTCCCGGGGCACGTTTTCCGCTGGAGATGGCTCGAGACGCGGACGTGGGCAGCAACTCACTGCTGACTTACCAGCTCACTGACAACCCGGCCTTCACTCTGGCCGTGAAGGAGAATACGGGTCGAAAAAAGCAGCCAGAATTAGTGCTGGAGAGAGCGTTGGACAGGGAGAAGAAGAGCTCCTTCCAGCTGGTACTGACGGCCGTGGATGGTGGGGACCCCGTGAGGTCCGGGACTGTCCAGATTCGCATCAACGTGACAGACGCCAACGACAATGCGCCCGTGTTCAGTAAGATCGTCTACGAGGCGCGAGTGCGGGAGAATGTGCCGGCGGGGTCGCTGGTGCTGCGGGTGCAAGCCACGGATGCGGACGCGGGCTCCAACGGGCGGGTGTCCTACTCCTTCGGCAACTTCCCGGACGGCGGCCACGCGTTATTCAATGTTGACAGTGAGAGCGGCGAGGTCAGGACAGCGGGACCCCTCGATTTCGAGGAGAAGAGCAAATACAGCTTCGGCTTGGAGGCGAGGGACGGCGGCGGTTTCACGGGTCACTGCGAAGTGCACATAAACATCACGGACGAGAATGACAATGTCCCTGAAATCACGATGCTGTCGGTGTCGAGCCCCGTGCCCGAGGACGCGCCGGCCGGCACGGTGGTGGCGCTTCTGAAAGCGCGGGACCTGGACTCCGGGGAGAACGGAGAGGTGTCGTGCGAACTGTCAGGCGAGGCGCCGCTGTCACTCGTGGCGTCGTCGGGCGGCTCGTACAAGGTGGTGACGGCGAGCGCACTGGACCGGGAGCAGGCGGCCAAACACCGGGTGACCGTGGTGGCCAGGGACCGGGGCCGGCCGTCGCTGTCGAGTAGCACGGCGCTGGTGCTGGAGGTGTCGGACGTGAACGACAACGCGCCGGTGTTCGAGGAGGCCGCCTACAGCGCCTACGTGGCGGAGAACAACGCGGTGGGCGCGCCGATACTGCGCGTGCTCGCGCGGGACGCGGACGCGGGCTCCAACGGGCGCGTGAGCTACTGGCTGGCGGGCGGGAGCGCGGGTGCGGCGGACTCCGCAGCGTATGTATCGGTGGAGGCGCGGAGCGGCGCGCTGTACGCGCAGCGCTCCTTCGACTACGAGCAGTGCCGCGAGTTCGCCGTGGTCGTGCGGGCACAGGACGGCGGGGAGCCGGCGCGGAGCTCGACGGCGACGGTGCGCGTCTTCGTGCTGGACCGCAACGACAACGCGCCGCGCGTGCTCTGGCCGGCAACGGGCGCGGGAGAGAGAGTGCCGGGGTCGGCGCCGGCATTGGAGCCGTTCGAGGTGGTGCCGCGTTCGGCCGAGGCCGGGTACCTGGTGGCCAAGGTGGTGGCGGTGGACGCGGACGCGGGGCGCAACGCGTGGCTGTCGTACGAGCTGGTGCAGGCGGCGGAGCCGGCGCTGTTCCGCGTGGGGCTGCACAGCGGCGAGGTGCGCACGGCGCGGGCCGTGTCGGAGAGGGACGCGGCCAAGCAGCGGCTGGTGGCCGTGGTGAAGGACCACGGGCAGCCGGCGCTGTCGGCCACGGCCACGCTGCACGTGGTGCTGGCCGAGAGCTTGCAGGAGGCGCTGCCGGAGCTGAGCGAGCGGGCGGCGGGCGGCGAGTCGGCGGCGGAGCTGCAGTTCTACCTGGTGCTGGCGCTGGCGCTGCTGTCCGCGCTGTTCCTGCTGAGCGTGGCGCTGGCCGTGCTGGCGCGGCTGCGCCGGGCCGGGCCGCCTGCCGTCCTGCGCTGCCTGGGCGCGCAGCGCTTGTCCGTGGCCGGCGCCGCCTTCCCGGCCGACTTCTGCGAGGGCACCTTGCCCTACTCCTACAACCTGTGCGTGGCGTCGGGCCGCGCCGTGGCCGAGGCCGCTTGGCTGCCGCCGCCGCTGCCCAGCCTGCCCGCGGAGGAGCTTCTGGGCGGGGAGCCCAGCGGGAAGAGGAGCCCGAGCAGCAGTGCCGGCGCGGGAGAGCCGCCCGCCGACCCCGACGCACCGCAGGTCTGTGAGTCCGTGCTCTCTCGGAATTTTCGTTGAAGTATTCTTAACCTTCTTCCCTGTTCCCTGTTTTTTTTTTCTCCGAGTGGTGAGCATTGGGAGCGCTTTTCCGCGTCTCCCTGAAAAAATGAATGATCGGGGTGTCACCCTCCGAATCATCGTAGGCAGGTCATGGTGTCATGTCATGTTTCTTCATCGGTCACGGATACAGGTTCGTCTGAGCGGTGTTGACTACAATTCTCATATAAGTTAGGAACGCGGTAATTGATTGAGTCTACATGATGAGATATGTGATGGACCCCCTGTGTTAGAGAATTTTCCTTCCTCATCTCTGTTTTCCCAAATCCATGTGCTTGAACTTGCTTGATAACTGGATGCAAAACCGGTGTCTTCCTAAAGGAAAGGTGTGCGTAGCTCCATGAATTGTGAACTTACAATTAGTTCCTCCCTATTGAATGTTTCCCTCTTCCTCCCTGTGCTCTCTTATTTTTTGGAATAAGGTTGCTGCTGAAATGACAGCATTAATGGGATGGATAAATGTTGTGCAGGCATTGTTTTTCCAAGTAATTGCGTATAAACTATCCAAACCCTAAATTTATGTATCATGTTTCATCAATTTGATGATGTTGCTTGAGATGTCCCTCTTTTTTTTTGTAATGATCTCCCCTATAAAGAGTGCACCCCTGCCTACTGCTGACTTACTGTAGGAGGAAGTACAGCCGGTAGTGTAAGCTTGTTATTAACAAATTCGAAATGGTGTTTGGAGAAAGGGGAGAAATGGACTATCAATCAGACCAGCCTCGATGTTGAGGTGAGAAGTAACAAAATCAAGAGAGAAGGGTAGACTCTCTTTTTGACGGGGGGATCTTAATTGCTGCCTTGTGGTACGGGTAAGCGTTTGGGAATCCCTATACTGCAGGATCCAGGGACCGACCGTTCTGACTTCATGAGTAGTTCTCTTACTCCATGGTGCTCTTTTGGTCTGCAGAAAGGCTGAGGATGAAGTCAATCAAGCATGACTGCTCCTTTCTGCTCTGAAATCAGTTGCATGGGAACAGTGTTCATGAGATATTGCCTTTTGGATTGGTTATTGAAATTATGTATTTATTACTATTATTATTTGCTGAACAAAACTGTAGATTTGTGGGAGCTCTGCTGATGCTGGTCGTCCACAAGGCAGTTATTGGTGACACACTTAGTTCATCATGCATTCAGATTCAGCTGAGAATTTTTGAGTCCACAACATGTGCTGTATAAAGTAGTATGCGTAAGTACTGGTTGACCAAGATCCTTTCTGTGCCTCCTTCCTGTTTTTCCCGGGTTTCCCTGTGTGATATGGAGCGGAAGTGTTGATTTATGTGTCCATGAAGGAATGAAAGAAGGAACAGTATTAACCCTTTCCATTCAGAGTACTAAGTAGGTGTTGGCATTACTTGGTCCATTGTCAGTCGCAGGTTCAGGTTCAGCTGACAGTTTTTGATTATGAAGCTTATGTTGTCTGAAATGTCAGTAACGGTGAATGGTGGATCCTGACTCTACAAAGAGACCCACTAGTTCTACACAGTGGGATCGGGAAAATGGGGTTGACACTTGGTGTTGAAGATTTTTCCTTCCTATTTGTTTTTCCCGAAGTTATGTACTTGGAGCTGGTTGAGAGCTAAACAAAAGCCCTTTGTTTTAATGCTTTTTCAGTGATGGACTACCAAAGGAAAGTGCATGTGACTCCAGTGGTGGAGAAGTTACAGATTATTCGTTTGCCTCTGCTGTGTACCTTCCCATCTTTTGAGGGAAGGCCATTGGAGGAATGTTAACATTAGGTTAGGCTGTCAACTTAATTTCTGTTCCCTCTTTTTTTTTTTTCTGTTTCTGAGATGTCTTTTCCTAGAGAGGTTTTTGTATCCTCTTATTCTCAAATGGTTTTACTTTGTTTAACAAGAAGCATTTGCTTTATGCTAGTTTTATTTATTTGTTTATTAATTTTCTCTTGTCTTTGCCTATGTATTGCTGCCTGATGATTAATTACTCTAGAATGGAACAACAACTCCCAACTGTAAGCGCGGCCTATAGTATAAAATTATAACAAAACCCGTTGGAATACGGGGAGCAATTGAGGCTGATACAGAGCAGCCTCCGATATACAGCTGTAAAGTGACAAGATCAAGAGAGAAGGGACTGCTTTTGAAGAAGGATATTAATCACTGCCTTGCACTGCCTTTTGTTGGTCAGGATTTGAAAAATCTAGCTGGAAACGTTCCAATATGATGCTGTATAAGTCTGCGTAAAAGGTGAGAGAAAAATCATTCGAAGATGACTGCTACAAAAAGCTGTGAAATCAGTGCAGGAGATTGTGATTTCAGACTAATGGGTTGAGCCTCATAACAGTCTAAACGTCACACTGAGAAAGATTCTACCTCTATATTAGAGAAGACCGGCATTTAAAAGAAAATCTTTTCCCTCCACTAGAAATAACAAAACAGGAGGCATCTGCCTTTCTTCTGGTTGTGAACCGCTGGGCAGCGCTCGGTGTCTGCAGTGCCGGGAGGAGGCTGCGGGCGCCGCTGTTGACCGAGGAGGAGCGAGAAGAACGCCGGAGCGCTGCAGGCAGCCCCGCCCGCTGCGGCCCGGCTCGCTCGCGGTCTCGGCGGCCGAGCGGTGCGGAGCCGTGCTGCAGCGAGGCGGAGCGGCCGGCGGCAGCGGCCGGGAGCGTCCGAAAGGTACCGAAGCAAGAGGCGGCGACGAGGAGCTGCCGTTGTTGGTGCGGTGCCGGTGGGACCGCCGCGGAGATGTGGGCGGTGGGGAGGTGCTGGGGTCGGCGAGAGCGAGCCCTGCTGTGGGGCGTGCTGGTGGCAGCGTGGGAGGTGGCGTGGGGGCATCTGAGCTACTCGATTCCCGAGGAGCTGCCCAAGGGCTCGTTCGTGGGCGACGTGGCCAAGGACCTGGGGCTGCAGCTACCAGCACTCGGAGAAGGCGGAGTCCGCGTTGTCTCCGATGGTGGGACGCAGTATTTCGCCCTGCACGGGAAGAAGGGACATTTGGTGACAGCGGAGAGGATAGACAGAGAGCAGCTGTGTCGGCTGGTGGAGAAATGTGTGCTCCGCTGTGAATTGCTAGTGGAGGGAAAAATGCAAGTTCACGGAATTCAAGTGAAGATCACGGACATTAACGATAATTCCCCCAGCTTTAAGGAAGCAGAGGTGGAAGAGCGAATGAGCGAGACGACAGCCCCAGGGTCGCGGTTTCCCCTGCCCGAGGCTCTCGACCCGGACTCGGGACAGAATTCCGTGCAGAGCTACGAGCTAAGCGGTGATGAACACTTCTCGCTGGCCGTGCAGACGGGTCCCGGCGGGGATCAGCGTCCCGAGCTGGTGCTGGCGAAGGCGCTGGACCGGGAGGAGGCGGCGTTTCACGAGCTGGTGCTGAGGGCGAGCGACGGCGGCGAGCCGGCGCGGACGGGCACGGCGCGGATCCGCGTGGCGGTGCTGGACGCCAACGACAACGCGCCCGTGTTCAGCCAGGCGGAGTACACGGTGCGTGTGCCGGAGGACGTGCCCGTGGGCTCCACCCTCGTCACCGTCACTGCCACCGACGCCGACGAGGGACTGAACGGGCACGTGAAATACTCACTGAAGAAGGCAACGGACATGATATCAGAGATTTTCCAGCTGGACGTCGAGACGGGAGGGATCGCTCTGGTGCGGAGCCTGGACTTTGAGGAAGGTGACTCTTATGAACTGGAGGTGCAGGCACGAGACGGAGGAGAGCTTTTCGACACGGCGAAAGTCACGATCACAGTGACAGACGTCAACGACAATGTGCCCAAGATATCGATTAGATCGGTGCTGAACGAGATCTCTGAGGACGCCCCGTTGGGAACCGTGGTGGCCCTTCTCCACGTGCAAGACCGCGACTCGGGAGGGAACGGCGAGGTGCGGTGCAGCATCGCCGAGAGCCTCCCGTTCCGCTTGGAGAAGTCGTTTGATAATTATTATCGCTTAGTGACGACTCGAGAGCTGGACCGGGAACAGGTGTCAGAGTACAACGTGACGGTGCGGGCGGTGGACGGCGGGTCGCCGGCGCTGTGGAGCAGCGCGGTGCTATGGCTGCGGGTGCTGGACGTGAATGACAACGCGCCGGTGTTCGCGGAGGCGCGCTACAGCGCCCGCGTGCCCGAGAACAACGCGGCGGGCGCGCTGGTGCTGAGGGTGCGGGCGTGGGACGCGGACTGGGGGCAGAACGCGCGCGTGCGGTACCGGCTGGGGGAGGGGCGTGTGCGGGGCGCGCCGCTGTCGTCGTACGTGTCGGTGGAGGCGGAGACGGGCGCGCTGTACGCGCTGCGCTCGTTCGACTACGAGGAGGTGCGCGAGGTGGGGCTGTGGGTGCGGGCGGAGGACGGCGGCGCGCCGGCGCTGAGCAGCAACGTGTCGGTGCGGCTGGTGATCGTGGACAAGAACGACAACGCGCCGCAGGTTCTGTACCCGCCGGCGGCGCCGCTTGCGGCGGGCGCGGGCTGGGCGGGCGTGGAGCTGGCGCCGCGCTCGGCGGAGCCCGGCGCGCTGGTGGCCAAGGTGGTGGCGGTGGACGCGGACGCGGGGCAGAACGCGTGGCTGTCGTACGAGCTGGCCAAGGCGACGGAGCCGGGGCTGTTCCGCGTGGGGCTGCACAGCGGCGAGGTGCGCACGGCGCGCTTCCCGCTGGCCCGCGACGCGGCGCGGCAGAGCCTGGTGGTGGTGGTGAAGGACCACGGGCGGCCGGCGCTGTCGGCCACGGCCACGCTGACGGTGGTGCTGGCCGAGAGCGTGGGCGAGCTGCTGGCCGAGCTGGGCAGCGCGGCATCGGCGGCGGCGCCGGGCGAGCCGGCCGGCAGCCTGACGCGCTGGCTGGTGCTGGCCGTGGCGGCCGTGTCCTGCCTCTTCCTCGCCTTCCTGCTGCTGCTGCTGGCGCTGCGCCTGCGGCGCTGGCGCCGCTCGCAGCTGCTGCCGGCGGGCAGCGGCGCCTTGCGCGGCGTGCCGGCCTCGCACTTCGTGGGCATCGACGGCGTCCGCGCCTTCCTGCACTCCTACTCGCACGAGGTGTCGCTCACGGCCGACTCGCGCAGGAGCCAGCTCCGCTTCTCGGGCGCCAGCTGCTGCGACACCCTCCCGGCCCGCCCGCCGCCCGACGAGCCCGCGCCGCTGCTCGGGGAGGACTCCGCCGCTCCCCCGGTGAGTTCCAATGACCGCCCTTTGCAGTGATCACGATGCTTCCCTCTGCTGCTTCTCCGCCATTTTACCGCCACGTTCCGCTGTGTCCTGGCTAGGGAGGTTTGGTTACAGGGAGAGCAAAGCTTCATTCGGCAGCGCGCTGTGTGCTGGTGGCTCTTGCCTCAGGGAGGTGAACTTGGGATCGTTGCTCAGTGTTACCGTTGGTGTGGTTGGCAGCATAAGTGGGTCTGCTCTTATCTTGAATTTCTTCAGAGCGGGCGTATATGTTTTTATCCCGTCTTTACTCTGTTATACGCTGTTGACTGACCGAGTTTTCTTCTGTATGACAGCTTGTCGTTTACTTTTAGACCCTTGTTGTTTATTTTGTGAACTGTAGTGAGAAGTCAAAGGAGCTTTGACATTTTACGTGTGTGTAGCCTGTGGGGTGATCCTGGTGCACTTTAGAGAGAAATGGTCTGAGCAGCTGGCTGTTTAATGAGAAGTGCATGAAAATTATCTCGGTCAAAGCACACTATAGAAGTTGCTGGAGACAAAAGTCATGATAGCTATATGTTAGGGGCTCTTGAAGGACACAAGAAATCTGTTTTGTTCCTTTTCCTGTTCAGTGCCAATCTGCAGTATCTCGCAACGTGAATTTATTCTTCCTGCATGTTACCGTGTTGCAGTTAACGAATATCTTAATTATGTACTAATTATATATTGCAGGTGCGAATGGTTTAGTTAAGTATTAATCATAAATGTGTAGAAGCGAATGGCTTTTCATTCTTTACTAAATAGCGAGTGGAAGATCCCATCTGTTACATTTGCCTGAGTTTCCCCTACGTGTCTTTCGTGTTTACAGCTGTAAAGATAAAGACTTCCATAGACCTGTTTCCCGCAAATGACACTGGAAGAAATACTCTTGTTTGTATTTTACACATCCTTTAAAGTCAAATGTTATCCATAGTAAGGAGAAAATGTCTTAGTAAATTTTCATTAGGTGGAGTCTACGTGCAAATGATGAACAGAAGTGAGAGACTCGCATGCTGTGAAGTGTTTGAGGAGACTGCTGGATACCTGGTATGTGTTTTGTTGACTCCTAGGGTTATTACTGGCCTTCTGGAAACGGGTCTGAAGATGGCTTAGTTTTGAATATCACATCGTTTGGACTGGCCCCATCTTGTTTCATCAGTGTTCCTTCTTGTTGCACAATGTTCCCTGTCAATAGTATTTAAAGGCTTGGATTGCTTACCATGATGAGGCAAAGATGGGCCTCTGTGTGTCTGATCATGTGTCTGAAAAATCACGGGAAGTAATGCCCTTATTTGTCACATACACATGGTGGGAAGTCAGCACAGGATCAGCAAGAGACTGGCCTGGAAGCAGGTAAAGAGGGGGTTGTGTGTTCCATGTTTCTGGACAGTGCTTTAGTATCGTACCTAGTGCCAAGACCTCTGCCACTTACGCTAGAGGCTTTTTCCCCCACCCTTAAAGGGGATGACAATCTTCTGACAAACTAGTCTGCAAGTAATAACCATGGAAGTGCAAACATGAATGAGGGAGACTATTTCTCCTAATTGCTGTGTGAAATGTCCTTTTTCTGGATACATGTGCTTGTGAGATTGATGTTGGGTTTCATCCTGGTTGCTTTTCCCAGCATAAACCAACCCTCTGATGTTATTAATTGCTCTTGCTGCTATGAAGTAACTGCTGATGTTTTTTCAGCCTTAGAAGTGGTGTGAATGTAGGGGATGGGAGTGTATTTTTGTCTGGAATTTCTGGTTTTGGGCCTTGTAATTTAAAGTAGGTGTGAGGAAGGTACTCATTTTATACACTGTCCAATGTCATGTCCAATCCAGATTTTCCTGTGAATGGTAATCATTGGGGTATAGAGGCCA
Source organism: Streptopelia decaocto (assembly GCF_964273445.1). Lineage (NCBI taxonomy): Eukaryota > Metazoa > Chordata > Aves > Columbiformes > Columbidae > Streptopelia > Streptopelia decaocto. Next base: position 17,861,336 of record NC_138667.1, read on the forward strand.
ACATTTCAATAACAGTTGCAGAGTCACATCTTGTCCAAATTGCCCATGTGCATGATCGTGTTTTGAGCTGACACTGATGACTGAGTCTTTAATTGAGCTGCATGTTGTATATGCCCTTTAGAGCATTTTATTTTCTTGTGATGAGCAGGGAAGTCTCCATGCATACATCCACATTGTGATTCTTGGTCTCCACAAGGAGAAGCTGCATGTACAACATTTATTTCAGTGGTTTCTATTTGCAAAGTTATCTTCCCTTTTTTGTATTATGTTGGAGCACACTGGAACATTCAGTCTGCAGAGAGACAAGGTAAGTGGCACAGCTTGCTGTGGTATAGTTTGTAATGTCTAAAAGTGAGGTGTAAATATGCATTTTCTCCTAGTTGTTAAATGGGGCCCATAGTTGTGTTCCTGGGCATTTTCCATTTCTTATTGCCCAAAGAAATGACCTGGAGAGCTGTGGCTATCGTCTTTGGTATAAACTCCTCTGTGATCCTCCCATGTACATTTTACCAATTAGAAACCCTTCTTGTGTGTCTGCTACAGCTGACATAATCTGAAATCCTAACCTTTCATTCCTTCATTTCTATAGGTTTCACATTTCTTCTGTGTTTCTTCTCATATTCTAGAACTGGACCTCAGTTGACTGATAGTCCTTAAAGTACAGATCTGTTAAAATTATCAGACTGCAGGAGCAGTTTCCACCCATAACCTGAAGGTGTTCAGCTGCCAAGATTTTGATAGACCACTGTTTCCCAAAAATGTTGCTGAGTGAAATGCTCTTTGGCCAACATAGAGGCAAAAGTTGGATATTGTCCACAGTGCAACCCAAGTTTTGGAATGCCGAGCAAGAAGGCTAAGATAGTGGGCTCCAGTTATGAAAAGATGTGGTTCTATGTGGTTTTGACTGGGCAATGGTTTGATTTTGTGCCTTTGACATTCGTGTTGTGATCCTAGCTTTGCTGTCCTGCAAGGCAATGGTAGTCCTCTGGTAAGAAAATATTTGAGCTTAAGTGTGTACCTAGAACTATGATGCATGGGTAAAACAGCTTGTGATTCCTCTTGGAAACCTAGTTTACACATTTGTATCTCCCTGTAACTTTTTGATGTAGAATTTATTCATATTTGTAGTCTAAGTATGTACCTAGAAATACGGAACATGAGGAGAACAGCTTACGATTGCTGTGTGAAACCTCTTTATCCATCTCTATCTCCCTTTAACTTTGAGGTGTAGAGTTCCTTCATATTTGTAGTTACACTTTCTTCAGACCATTGTTTCCTTGAAGGCTGTGCTTCTTTTTCTCAGTTTCTGGACAGTGTTTTTGCTTTTGAAACTGTGGGTGTTGTTTTGCAGCAAATACTTCCTTCGACCACTTAAGACAGAATTTTAGTTATTAGGAAGATGAAGCAGAAGCTGAAAGAGATTCTGCTGTAATTTCTCAGAAGAATGAGCTTGAGAACAAGGCCCATTTTAAGGCCTTTACACTCATGGCGTCATTTTTGTGGGAGATGAGGAGGCCAGATACTGAAAAAAAATACTGAGAGCTGATGAGTATTTCTTCCTATGTAATCCAGAGGCCTTTAGGGTTGCACTTTCAGCTTTAGAGGTGAACGATTTCCAGGTGCTCTCAGGGTTGAATTTCAAGGCCTGCAATGAAGACCAAAGCACCCTCTCAGTGAGTTTCTCTGAACGCTTTCCTGCCACTTATGCTGAGACACCTTTTCCCATGTCCTGAAAAGGGATGACAGTTTTCTGAGAAACTGGTTTGCAAGTAATAGCCAAGAAAGTGCAAACATGAATCAGGGATACTATTTGTAGTAACTGCTGTGTGAAATGTAATTTTTCTGGATACATGAGCTTATAAGACTGAGATGTAGAGTTTCACATTCTTTTTATTAAGCCTTTCCAAGCCTTGACCAGCCTTCCAATGTTATAATGGCTCTTGGTCTAATGAAGTAACTGTTGCTGTTTTTTTTGCCTTAAAATTGCTGTGAGTGTAGGGGATGGGAGGGTATTTTTGTTAGGAATTTGTGGGTGTGGGGCTTCATATTTGAAGTATGTACAAGGAAGATACTAATTTTCTTGCACTATCATGATCAGTACAGATTTTCCTACGAATGGCATAGAGGTAAATATTGTATTAACAGTTACAGAGTCACATCTCTTTCAAATTGCCCATGGCTGAGGAAGAATGGTGATGTTTTGAGCTGATACTGATGACTAAGCCTATGTATCGCTTATGCCCTTCAAAGCATTTTATGTTTCTTTTAATGAGCACAATGAGCAGAGTAGTCTTCATGTGTGCATCCATGTTGTGATCCTTATTCTGCATCAGGAGAAGTTGTAGGTGCAACATTTATTTGATGGTGTCTGTCTGCAAAGTTTTCTTCCTTGTTGTGTGAAGTTGAAGCATGTTAAAGCATTTGGCCTGTGCAGAGACAGGGCAGGTGGAAGAGCTCACTGTGGCATAGACTGAAATGTCTAAAAGGGAGGTATAAGTGTTCCATTTCTCCTACTTGTTAAATGGGAACCACAGTTGTGGTCCTGTGCATTTTCCTTTTCCTATCATCCTCATAAATTACTTGGGGAACTGTGGTTATGGTCTTTGGTGTGAACTCCTGTGTTATCCTCCCATGTACATTTTAACCAACTAGATATCCTTCTCATGTACCTACTACCATTGACATAGTGTGAAACAATAAGCTATGATTCCCTCACTTCTGTCTATTTCCCATTTCCTCCTTATTTCTTCTCATGTTCTAAAACCAGGCCTACATTGTGACTGACAGTCTTTAAAAGTAGAGATCTGTTAAAATTGTCAGGTTGGGAAGGTACTTTTCACCTATACAGTGAAAATGTTTGGCTGTCAAGGCAAAGACTTTCTTAGACCACTGGTTCCCCAAAATGTTGCTGAATTAAATGCTCTTTCACCTGTGGCCAACACAGAGACAAAAGTTGCATATTATCCATGGTGCACCCAAATGTTGTGAATGCAGAGTAAGAAGAGTGAGAGATTGGATTCCAACCAGGAAAAGGAATGGGTCCATATGTTTTTGCCTAGCCTATGGTGTGATTTTCATGCCCGTACTATTCATGCTTTTATCCTGGATTCCCTGTCCTGCAAGGCAATGGTAGTCCTTTGATAATAAGCTATTTAAGTATGTACCTAGAACTATGATGCATGGGTAGAAGAGCTTATGAGTCCTGTGTAAAACCTCTTTATCCATCTGTATCTCCCTGTATCTTTGAGATGTAGAGTTCCTTCACATTTGTAGTTACACTTTCTTTGGGCCTTTGTTTCCTGGAAGGTTGTGGCTCATTTTCCTCATTTCTGGACAGTACTATTGCTTTTGACACTGTGGGTGTTGTTTTGCAGCAAATACTTCCTTCAGCCACCTCAGACAGACTGTTAGGTGTAAGGAGAAGGAAGCAGAAGCTGAACGATAATTTTTGACACTTTATTAGCTTGAGAAAGAGGGCCATGATAAGATATTTAAACTTACAGCTTCATATTTACAGGAGATAAGGAGGCTACTTAGTATAAAATAATTACGGAGAGCTGATGAGTATTTCTTCCTATGTAGGCCAGAGTAAAATGTTAGGGTTGCACTTGCAGCTTTAGAGATTAACAATTTACAGGTGCTCTCAGGGACAAATTTCCATGTCTGCAGTGAACACTAAGACATCCTCCCAGTGAGTTTCTCTGTCAATACTTTCCTTTTAAAACTTTCTTGAGTTGGTTCTCTGATTTTGGTCTTTTCCCTGGTCTTCTGTGTATGCAGGTTTATTTTTAAGTAGGTACATATCCTCATTTATCAATTTATTGGGTTTTAGTGCCTCTTGCTTATGGTACAGCAGGGGTGGAAAGCAGGAGATGTGTTCTGTTTTTTGGTAGGAAGAGTAGATGATAGTGTAACCTCAAGTAGAAGTTGCATTTCTGTAGAACAGTGCATGTGATAAAAGAGGAGAGATTGTCCCTAAGGCATTTTTTTGATGATCCAGTCTCTCTTAGATGACTGCTCTTGTTTTACTTCAGCCATTTATCATTCATGTGCTTTAGAATCCTTCTGTTTTTCTTCAGCATGGTGGGAAGCAGATGAATACATCTCCCTTCTTGGTGTGATGCTAGTATATTATCCTCTCCTGGTATATTTCTGTGTCTTCTGAGAGTCAGAAACAAACATGCAAGTTGTGTAGGGTTGGAGAGAAAATTTGGGGGAGCTCTTTTGGCAGGAGCAGTGTGTAGAGAAAGAAATGGTCATTTTCCTGCTAGTCATGGTTACTCCCTTAGGCACACATTTAGGGCATCCTTGCAGAGAAGGACTTGGAAGTACGTGTGGGAGACAAACGGGACACAAGCTGGCAATGTTGCTTGAAGTACTGCATCCATCTCTGGGCCTATAGAAGAAAAACATGTGAGTACAGAGGAGGGCCAGAAAATTCATTGAACTGTAAAAGAGTTGTTGAGGTGCCTGGAGAAGGGAAGGCTCTGAGGAGACCTATGGTGGCCTTTCAATATACAAAGGGGGCTTGTAAGAAAGACAAAGAGTTTTTAGCAGGGCCTGTCATAAAAGGACAAGGGGCAATGGTTTTAAACTTAAAGAGTTGAGGTTTCAATTGAACATAAGGTGAAATGTTTATGATAAAGGTGGCGAGACACTGAAATCAGTTGCCCAGTGAAGTTACGGATGTGTTGTCTTTGGAAAGGTTCGAAGTCAGGTTGGATGGGGCTTTGAGCAACCTGATCATTTGATGGATGCCTCTGCCATGGTAAAAGAGTTGGACTAGATGATCTTCAAAGGTCCCCTCATACCCAGATGATTCCATGATTCTGTGAAACACTCAACATAACTCTGCACTTTCCCATTGTCAGCAACTGTACTATGGAGATGGAAAACAAGAAACTTTGTGTGTCAGAAAAAAATAGGAAAATTATTCTGCTATTTCAGCCTAGAGCTTTACACAACACTGAGTTCTATAGTTCTCAATATAATTTTCTTCTCCCTAAAATAAAAATTTACAACAGAAAAAAAAAACACACAACACAACAAAACAGAGACTTAGATGACCAAAAGGAAGAGGAAACCCTTGTCAGGCCTTGGCTGAAAAGATTGAAATTAATTTTGCTTTCTTCTGCTTTTGATTGTGTATTGATTACTCCAATATATATATATTTTTTCCTAGCTATTTCTCGCAGGTAAGGAAAGTAGAATTTAAAATACCTTACAGAGTGCTAAAACGGTGTCATCTGGATTATAATGAGCAGCTTTATTTCTTGCTCTGCCGTGAATATTTACAGATTAGTATTCACTGAACCTCAAGGAGATGGCCTAAAATCACCTGACAGCGTCCCTTAGTTTTAAACGACTTTGGAGTCGCAGCAAGCGAGAGTTTCTGCACTAAGTGATTCTAATGAAAGCGATACCCCGCAGCTGGATGCAGGCACCAAACACTGGAGCCCGGGTCCCAGGGAGCGCGGGCATCAGGCGGCTGCGGTGGCGTCGCGGCGCCTCCGGGTGCCGCTGTTGGCCGACGCGGAGCGGCGCTGGAGCCGGAGCCGCAGCCGCCGCAGCGTCCTGCCCCCGCAGGCTGCTCGCTCGCCCGGCGCCGACCAGAACGGCAGCGGCACAGGCAGCAGGAGCGAGAGGCAGCGCGGACTGGGGAGCAGCGGCGTCCGAGCCAGCGCCCACATTGCTCCGGCGGCCCCTCCGCTTTTTGCGGAGAGAGGCTGGAAGGAGGGAGGGCAGCAACAGGATAGAGGAGCGCGGCGAGCGCTGCCGAGAATGGCGGGCGGGCAGAGGCAGCGGCGAGCAGGCGGGCGAGTGCTGCTGCCCGCTTTGCTGCTGGGCTTGTGCTGGCGGGCGGCGGCGGAGCGGCTCCGCTACACCATCCCCGAGGAGCTGAGCAGAGGTTCGCTGGTGGGGCCGCTGGCGCGGGACCTGGGGCTGAGCCCGGCGGACCTACCGGCACGCAAGCTGCGGCTCAGCGCGGACAAGCAATACTTCACGGTGAGCGGGGAGAACGGGAACCTGTACGTGAGCGAGAGGCTGGACCGGGAGGAGATGTGCGGCGAGGCGGCGTCCTGCTCCGTCAGCTTCGAGGCGCTGGTGCAGAACCCACTCAATGTTTTCCACGTCGAGGTGGCCATCCAGGACGTCAACGACAACGCGCCGCACTTCCTTCAAGACAGTTTCCAGCTGGAGATCAACGAATTGACTTCTCCTGGCGCCCGTTTTGCCCTGGGCAAGGCGGAAGATGCGGACGTGGGCAGCAACTCGCTGCAGGGCTACGAGCTGGAGACCAACGGGTACTTCGCGGTGGAGGTGAAGGAGAGTCCGGATGGCAGCAAGTTCGCGGAGCTGGTGCTTCGCCGCGCGCTGGACCGGGAGCGCGAGCCGAACCTGCGTCTGGTGCTGACGGCGCTGGACGGCGGTGACCCGCCCCGGAGCGGCACCGCCCAGCTCTGCATCAACGTCACCGACGCCAACGATAACGCGCCCGTGTTCACGCAGGACCGGTACCGCGCGAGCCTGCGGGAGGACGCGCCGCCGGGGTCGACGGTATTGAACGTCTCCGCCTCTGATGCGGATGCCGGGACCAACGCCCGCATCACGTATGGCTTCGGAAAAATGCCGGCCAAGGTGCTTAAGAAATTCGTGGTGGACGTGGAAAGGGGGACGATCACACTGAAAGAAACGCTGGACTTCGAGGACACGCGAGGATACACGCTGTTGGTGGAGGCAAGGGACGGGGGTGGTCTGGTGGCACACTGCGAAGTGGATGTGGAGGTGCTGGACGTGAATGACAACGGGCCCGAGGTGACACTGACGTCGGTGTCGAGCCCGGTGCCCGAGGACGCGCCGGTCGGCACGGTGGTGGCGCTGATGAAAGTGCGGGACCGAGACTCCGGGGAGAACGGGGAGGTGTCGTGCGAGCTGTCGGGCGAGGCGCCGCTGTCACTCGTGTCGTCGTCGGGCGGCTCGTACAAGGTGGTGACGGCGAGCGCACTGGACCGGGAGCAGGCGGCCGAGCACCGGGTGACGGTGGTGGCCAGGGACCGGGGCCGGCCGTCGCTGTCGAGCAGCACGGCGCTGGTGCTGGAGGTGTCGGACGTGAACGACAACGCGCCGGTGTTCGAGGAGGCCGCCTACAGCGCCTACGTGGCGGAGAACAACGCGGCGGGCGCGCCGGTGCTGCGCGTGCTCGCGCGGGACGCGGATGCGGGCGCCAACGGGCGCGTGAGCTACTGGCTGGCGGGCGGCAGCGCTGACGCGGCGGCGTACGTGTCGGTGGAGGCGCGGAGCGGCGCGCTGTACGCGCAGCGCTCCTTCGACTACGAGCAGTGCCGCGAGTTCGCCGTGGTCGTGCGGGCACAGGACGGCGGGGAGCCGGCGCGGAGCTCGACGGCGACGGTGCGCGTCTTCGTGCTGGACCGCAACGACAACGCGCCGCGGGTGCTCTGGCCGGCGGCGGAAGCGGGAGAGAGAGTGCGGGGGTCGGCGCCGGCGTTGGAGCCGTTCGAGGTGGTGCCGCGTTCGGCCGAGGCCGGGTACCTGGTGGCCAAGGTGGTGGCGGTGGACGCGGACGCGGGGCGCAACGCGTGGCTGTCGTACGAGCTGGTGCAGGCGGCGGAGCCGGCGCTGTTCCGCGTGGGGCTGCACAGCGGCGAGGTGCGCACGGCGCGGGCCGTGTCGGAGAGGGACGCGGCCAAGCAGCGGCTGGTGGCCGTGGTGAAGGACCACGGGCAGCCGGCGCTGTCGGCCACGGCCACGCTGCACGTGGTGCTGGCCGAGAGCTTGCAGGAGGCGCTGCCGGAGCTGAGCGAGCGGGCGGCGGGCGGCGAGTCGGCGGCGGAGCTGCAGTTCTACCTGGTGCTGGCGCTGGCGCTGCTGTCCGCGCTGTTCCTGCTGAGCGTGGCGCTGGCCGTGCTGGCGCGGCTGCGCCGGGCCGGGCCGCCCGCCGTCCTGCGCTGCCTGGGCGCGCAGCGCTTGTCCGTGGCCGGCGCCGCCTTCCCGGCCGACTTCTGCGAGGGCACCTTGCCCTACTCCTACAACCTGTGCGTGGCGCCGGGCCGCGCCGTGGCCGAGGCCGCTTGGCTGCCGTCGCCGCTGCCCAGCCTGCCCGCGGAGGAGCTTCTGGGCGGGGAGCCCAGCGGGAAGAGAAGCCCGAGCAGCAGCGCCGGCGCGGGAGAGCCGCCCGCCGACCCCGACGCCTCGCAGGTCTGTAGGCTCGCACTTTCTCGCGTTTCCCTTGAGCTTTTCTGAACCTTTTTCCCTGTTTCCGTGGTTTTCACGAGTGGTGAGCATGGGGAGTGCTGATCTCCTTCTCCACTTTCTGTTACGGGACTTAGTGTTTTTATCACGCCGTTACTGTATAACACGCTGAGCCTATGAGGAAATTATGACCATCGTTGACAGCAACATGAACTGGGAAGTGTTTGGGGAGACCGTTGGGTGTGCTGTGTATGATAGCCAGGTTTTGTTGTTGGCATTCTAAAAATGGGTCTGAAGTGTCTTATATTTGAACACCACCTTGCTTGTACTGGCCCCCTGAAAGTTCCTCAGTGTGTTTCTTTATTGCATTTCCCTGTCAAGGGGTTTGCCTTGATTGCTGCGATGTCTGATCATGTGTCTGAAAAAAATTCTAGGTCTATGAGCTCTCGCTCTTTCACGTGAACTTTTCTGTAGCTTCGTCCATATTTCCCTGGGGTTTTCTTCATGCTGAAGGCAGTGGGCTGTTTGCTTTCGGTTTATCTGCTCTGGCGGTTGATGTCAATCCGTGTTTCCGTGAAGGAATGAGCTAATCCTATACCACTGCTTTTTTGGCAGCAGGCAGTGTGGACTAGTACTTTCTGCTTCTTCAGCTGTGCCTCACATGGGGTCCATGGGGAGGTTTTTGCCATTCAACTTGTGCTGGACAAAATTTAAAGGTGTGGTAAAGCTGTTTGAACTAAGGAGCTCTTGCTGATGCTGGTCTTCCACAAGTTAAAAAAAAAAAAATCCACTCAGAGCAGAAAGCTATTGAGCCTTCAGATTCAGCTGGGAAGTTTTGGCTCCACAACTCGTGCTTTATAGATGGTATGCGCTAGTAGTGGAGGGCGTTAAAGACGGAACAGGATAACCCTGTTCCCTTCGGAGCACTTCTTGCTTCATTGGCAGTCGCACGTAGTGGTAATGGTAGTGGATCCTGACTCTACAATGAAATCCACTAATCTTACACAGCGGAGTCGGGAAAATGGGGTTGACGCTTGACTTTTCCTTTCTGATCTCTTTTTCCCGAAATTATGTACTTGGACCTGGTGGACTGCTGAACAAACACCCTTTTTATTGCTGCTTCGTGGACTTTTGGACTCTCAAAAGAAAGTGCATGTGGCTCCGTGAAAGGAAAAGATACCGATTATTTCTCGGACGAGTACCCTCAGGTCTTTTGAAGGAAAGCCATTGTTAAATGGTAGCACTACTGAGGATGACTAATTGTTTTCTTTTCTCTTTGTATGTGTATCTCTGCCTGCTGCTTAATTAGTCTAGAATTAGTCCTAAGTGTAAGCATGGCCTGTAGTATAAGCTTACAACGAAACCTCTTGGAGAAGGGGGAGAGATGGAGTCTGATTTAGAGTAGCCTTTGATATGCAGCCGGAAAGTAATAAGTTCAAATGTGAAGGGCCGTCCCTAAGGAGGGCTCTTTTTGAAGGAGGATTTCACTGCTGCCTTGTGATGTTGGTCAAGATTTGGGAAATGTGGTTCTTGATGGCCCATTATGAGGCTGTATTAGTCTGCAGAAAGGGCGAAAGAAAAATAATTCAAGGACGACTGCTACAAAAAACTGTGCAAACCGTGGAGGATATTGTGCTTTCAGAATAAGGGGATACACCTCGTATTATTCTACAAGACAGAATAAGAAAATTTCTTCCTCTAAATTATACTACCATTTAAAACCTTTCCCCTCCCCGCCCCCAACAAAACAGTTAAAGCCAACCTCTATTTTACCCGTGCGGTAAAAGTAACAGAGGTACGGGAAGAATCTGCCTTCTCCCTGGTTGTGGATAGAGGAACAAAGAAAAGCTCGGGTGGAGAAAAGCCGACGCAGGAGATCACCGCTGGAGAGAAGCGATTTCTCCGTGGAGATTGACCCGTGGCCGCGAGCTGTGGGTGGGACAGGCCCGGCGGGCAGCGCTGGGCAGCGCTCGGTGTCTGCAGTGCCGGGAGGAGGCTGCGGGCGCCGCTGTTGACCGAGGAGGAGCGAGAGGAAGGCCGGAGCGCTGCAGGCAGCCCCGCCCGCTGCGGCCCGGCTCGCTCGCTCGCTGGCTGGCTCGGCGTCCGGGCGGTCTGCGAGCGTCCCCGCGGTGCGGAGCCGTGCTGCAGCGAGGCGGAGCGGGGCCGGCGGCGGCGGCCGGGAGCGGCGAAAAGAGCCGGAGCGGGCGGTGGCGGGGAGCTGCTGTTGGTGCGGTGCCGGCGGGACGCGGCGGAGATGTGGGAGGCGGGGAGGCACTGGGGCCGGCGGGAGCGAGCCCTGCTGTGGGGCGTGCTGGTGGCGGCGTGGGAGGCGGCGTGGGGGCAGCTGCACTACTCGGTTCCCGAGGAGATGCCCAAAGGCTCGTTCGTGGGCGACGTGGCCAAGGACCTGGGGCTGCAGCTGCCTGGGATTCGCGACCGCAGCGTCCGCATCCTGGACAAAGGTAGGACGCAATATTTCGCTCTGCATGGAAAGACGGGACATTTAGTGACAGCGGAGAGAATAGACAGAGAGCAGCTGTGCCGGCTGGTGGATAAATGCGTGCTGCGCTGTGAAGTAATAGTAGAGGGAGAAATGCAGGTTTACGGAATCGAAGTGGAAATCACGGACATTAACGACAACGCCCCCAGCTTCCGAGAGACAGAAAAAGAACTGAGAATGAGCGAGATGACAACAGAAGGGTCGCGGTTTCCTCTGGCCCGCGCCCTTGACCTGGACTCAGGACCGAATTCTGTGCAGAGCTACGAGCTAAGCGGCGACGAGCACTTCTCGCTGGCCGTGCAGACGGGTCCCGACGGGGATCAGCGTCCCGAGCTGGTGCTGGCGAAGGCGCTGGACCGGGAGGAGGCGGCGTTTCACGAGCTGGTGCTGAGGGCGAGCGACGGCGGCGAGCCGGCGCGGACGGGCACGGCGCGGATCCGCGTGGCGGTGCTGGACGCCAACGACAACGCGCCCGTGTTCAGCCAGGCGGAGTACACGGTGCGTGTGCCGGAGGACGTGCCCGTGGGCTCCATTCTCGTTACCGTCACGGCCACGGATGCCGACGAGGGACTTAACGGGCATGTGAAGTACTCCTTGAAGAAAATGTCGGAGATAGAAATTTTCCAGCTGCAGGGTGAAACGGGAGCGATCACACTGGTGCGTAGCCTGGACTTCGAGGAAGGCGACTCGTATAAAATGGAGGTGCAAGCACATGACGGGGGAGAACTTTTTGACACGGCAAAAGTCGCGATCGCCGTGACAGACGTCAACGACAACGCGCCTGAAATCACAGTGTCGTCTGTACTGAGCGAGATCTCTGAGGATGCCCCGTCGGGGACCGTGGTGGCCCTTCTCCACGTGCAAGACCGTGACTCGGGAGTCAACGGCGAGGTGCGGTGCAGCATCGCCGAGAGTCTCCCGTTCCGCTTGGAGAAGTCGTTTGATAAGTACTACCGCGCAGTGACGACTCGAGAGCTGGACCGGGAGCAGGTGTCGGAGTACAATGTGACGGTGCGGGCGGCGGACGGCGGGTCACCGGCGCTGTGGAGCAGCGCGGTGCTGTGGCTGCGGGTGCTGGACGTGAACGACAACGCGCCGGTGTTCGCGGAGGCGCGCTACAGCGCCCGCGTGCCCGAGAACAACGCGGCGGGCGCGCTGGTGCTGAGGGTGCGGGCGTGGGACGCGGACTGGGGGCAGAACGCGCGCGTGCGGTACCGGCTGGGGGAGGGGCGTGTGCGGGGCGCGCCGCTGTCGTCGTACGTGTCGGTGGAGGCGGAGACGGGCGCGCTGTACGCGCTGCGCTCGTTCGACTACGAGGAGGTGCGCGAGGTGGGGCTGTGGGTGCGGGCGGAGGACGGCGGCGCGCCGGCGCTGAGCAGCAACGTGTCGGTGCGGCTGGTGATCGTGGACGAGAACGACAACGCGCCGCAGGTGCTGTACCCGCCGGCGGCGCCGCTTGCGGCGGGCGCGGGCTGGGCGGGCGTGGAGCTGGCGCCGCGCTCGGCGGAGCCCGGCGCGCTGGTGGCCAAGGTGGTGGCGGTGGACGCGGACGCGGGGCAGAACGCGTGGCTGTCGTACGAGCTGGCCAAGGCGACGGAGCCGGGGCTGTTCCGCGTGGGGCTGCACAGCGGCGAGGTGCGCACGGCGCGCTTCCCGCTGGCCCGCGACGCGGCGCGGCAGAGCCTGGTGGTGGTGGTGAAGGACCACGGGCGGCCGGCGCTGTCAGCCACGGCCACGCTGACGGTGGTGCTGGCCGAGAGCGTGGCCGAGCTGCTGGCCGAGCTGGGCAGTGCGGCATCGGCGGCGGCGCCGGGCGAGCCGGCCGGCAGCCTGACGCGCTGGCTGGTGCTGGCCGTGGCGGCCGTGTCCTGCCTCTTCCTCGCCTTCCTGCTGCTGCTGCTGGCGCTGCGCCTGCGGCGCTGGCGCCGCTCGCAGCTGCCGGCGGCGGGCAGCGGCGCCTTGCGCGGCGTGCCGGCCTCGCACTTCGTGGGCATCGACGGCGTCCGCGCCTTCCTGCACTCCTACTCGCACGAGGTGTCGCTCACGGCCGACTCGCGCAAGAGCCAGCTCCGCTTCTCGGGCGCCAGCTGCTGCGACACCCTCCCGGCCCGCCCGCCGCCCGACGAGCCCGCGCCCCTGCTGGGGGAGGACCCCGCCGCTCCCCCGGTGAGTTCCAGTGACCGCCCTTTCTCCGCCACATTTCCCTCTGCTGCTTCTCTGCCCTTTCCCTGCCGCGTTCTGCTGCGTCCTGCCTAGGGAGGTTTGGTTATAGGGAAGGAAAAACTTCGTTCGGCAACGTGCTGTGTTCTGGTGGTCTTGCTCCGGGGAGGTGAATGTGTGATCCTTGCTCAGAGTTTCCATTCGTGTGGGAGGCAGGAGAAGTGGGCCTGCTGTTGGCTTGAGTTTTGTTTGAGTAGGACTTTGGTTTTTTTATCACGTTGTCATTGTGTTACACATTTTTCACTGACCCAGTCTACTGGAAGATCGATGTGTCTTGTTGTTTCTTCTCTGAATTGTAGGGAGAAGACAATGTATCGCTTTCATTGCATAGAGATGTAAAAATATTAATGTGAAACCCATGGCATGATCCTGACGCATTCAGAAGAGTAAGGATGTGGACAACAGCCCGTTTGAGGAAAAGTGTTTGCAAATCATCATGGTCAAAGTATATTATTCCAGTTGTGAAAGGCTGGATGACAGAGTCCTGCAGCTGTTCTTGACAGGACAGAAGTGAGACAGTTTGCTTCTTTCTGTGTTCATTGGCCATGTATAGTATGTTTCCACGTGAGTTTGTTTTTCCCAGGTTAGTTTGGCCTTTATACTTCACATGTATTTTTTTCTGCAACACACTGCATACTTGTGGCCCTTGCTTTGTGGAGGTGAATGTGGGATCATTGCTCAGGGTCACAGTTGATGTGAGAAGCAGGAGAAGTGGGGCTACTGCTGGCTTAAGTTTCATTAGTTCAGGGCATTCTGTTTTTATCACGTGGTTACGGTCTTACATGTTGTTGACTGACCCAGTTTTCTCATGGAGGATCCCTTCTTGATTACTTTTATACTATCAATATTTCTTCTCTGAAGTGCAGTGAAGAGACAACTCATCTTTGCATAGATGTAAAAGATACGTATGTGAAAAGTTGGGAAGGTTTGGAAACAATAGTCGTGGGAGCTGTTAAAGGGAAAAAGAGTTTGCTTGAGTGTCACCTGTGTATCTTTCATGTTTACAGCTGTAAAGAGAAAGACTTCCATAGACCTTTTTCTTTAAAATGTTACTAGAAAAAATGCCCTTGCTTGTCACATACATGTCAAATATCATCCATGGAATGGAGAAGATTTCTGTGCAGCTTTCCATTAGGTGGAGTGCATGTGCAAATGATGAACACCATTTATAACCATGTGAGCTGTGAAGTGTTTGAGGAGAGTTTTGAGGGTGCTGTGTGTGAGGAAGTATGGAGATCTGACATGTGTTTTGTCGATTCCCAAGAATTGTTTCTGACCTTCTGAAAATGTGTCTGAAGGTGTCTTATTATCATCTTGGTCAGACTGACCTCCTGTAGGTTCATCATTGTTCTTTCTTATGGCATGTTGTTCCCTGTGAATGGTATTTGAAGGCTTGCCTTGCTTGTTGTGATGAGGTAGAGGTGGGGCTCTTTGTGTCTGATCATGCACCTGAAAAAATCACTGGAGTTACTGCCCTTGCTTGTCACATACACATGGCAAGAAGTCAGTGCGGGATCAGCAAGACAGTGACCTGGAATCTGGAGAAGAGAGGGTTGTGTGCTCCATCTGTCTGGGCAGTGCTTTAATGTCACGCCCAGTGCCGAGGCCTCTGCCACTTACACTACAGCCCTTCTCCTGCCTTCTGAAAGAGGATGACAATCTTGTGACAAGTTGTTCTGTAAGTAATAGATACGGGAGTACTCAATGGTACATGACTCAGAGGTACTGTTTCTAGTAATTTTTGTGTGAAATGTCCCTTTTCCAGATATATGTGCTTATAAGATTGTGATGTGCATTTTCATCCTGGTTGTATTAAACTATCCCCAGCTTTGACTAGCCTTCAGATATTATTAATGGCTCTTGCTCCTACGAAGTAACTGCTGATGTTTCATCAGCATTAAAAGTGTTGTGAATGTAGGGGATGGGAGTGTATTTTCTTCAGGAATTTCTGGGTTCAGTCTTATTATATTATTTGAAGTTGGTGCAAGGAAGGAATTAATTTTATGCACTGTCATGTCCAGTACAACTTTTCTTGTGAACGGTAATCATTTGGCATAGAGAAAGACATTGCAGTATTGGTTGCAGGGTCACATCTCTTCCAAGCTACTTATGTTCATGATGGTGTTTTGATCTTATACTGATGACTGAGCCTTTAACTGAACTACTTGAACTGAAGTGTTTCTAGTGCCCTGAGAACATTTTTCTATTTTTTGAAATGAGTGTGGTGAGCAGAGAAGTTTCTATGCATGCATTCATGTTGTGAGCCTTGTTCTCCATAAGGAGGAGCTGCATGTGCAACATCTGTGTCAGTGGTGTTTGTCTGCAAAGTTTTCTTCCTTGTTGTGTCATGATGGAGCACACTGAAGCATTCAGTCTGTAAAGAGACAGGGCAAGTGCCACAACTCACTCTGCTATAGTTTGGAATGTCTAAAAGCGGTGGTATAAATGCTAATGTTCTCCTGCTTGTTAAATGGGACCCATAGTTCTGCTCCTGTGCATTTTCCTTTTCTTTTTGTCCAAAGAAATTCTTTGGACAACCGTGGCTATAGTGTTTGGTGCAAACTCCTGTGTGATCCTCCCATCTGCTTTTTAGTAACTAGAAACCCTTCTTGTGTACCAGCTACAGCCGATATAATCTGAAATATTAACCTACGAGTCCTTTGCTTCTCTAGGTTTCCTATTCCTTCTATGTTTCTTCTCATGTTCTGAAACTGGACCCCATTCTGGCTGATAGTTCTTAAAGTAGTGATCTGTTAAAATTATCAAGCTGCAGGAGCAGTTTCCACCCATACCTTGAAGATGTTCAGCTGTCAAGACAAAGACTTCCTACACCACTGTTTCTCAGAAATGTTGCTGAATGAAGTGCTTGTTCACCTGTGACCGACATAGAGACAAAATTCGGACAATCATGGTGCAACCAAATGCTGTGAATGCAGAGCAAGGAGGGTGAGAGGCTGTATTCCAACCAGGAAAATAGGTGGACCAATGTGGTTTTGGCTGGGCAATGGTTTGATTTCATGCCTGCTGCCAAGAGAAGGACTCATGGGTAACATGTTTGTTGGAGGTTGCATTTGGCATAGTGATCACAAAATTATTGAGTTTACCATCCTTGGAGAAGTAAGGAGGGTGGCCAGCAGAACTGCTACTTTGGACTTCTGAAGGGCAGACTTTCGTCTGTTTAGGAGGTTGGTTGGCAGAGTCCCGTGGGAGGCAGTCCTGAAGGACAAAGGAGTCTAGGGAGGCTGGTCTCTCTTCAAGGTGGAAATACAAAAGGAACAGTAACATGCTGTTCCCATGTGCTGAAAGGCAAGCCAGCAGGGAAGGAGGCCAGCCTCGCTGAATAGAGAACTGTCGCTGGAACCTAGGAATAAAAGGAGAATGGTTGTTTGGAGGGGCAGGCTGCTCAAGAGGGATTAAAGAATGCTGTGAAGTTATGAAGGGGGAAAATTAAAATGGCCAAAGCTCAATGAGATCTGAGCCTGGATATTGTTGCAAAAGACAACAAGAAATGTTTCTATAAATATATCACCAACAAAAGAAGAGCTAAGGGGAGTCTCCATCCTCTGGTGAATGCAGGGAGAAACACAGTGACAGAAGATGAGGGCAAGTCTGAGGTACTAAATGCCTTATTTGCCTTAGTATTTAAGACCAGTTGTGCTTCAGGTACCCAGCCCCCTGAGCCAGAAGGCAAGGATGGGCAGCAGAATGAAGACCCAGTAATCCAAGGGGAAATGCGATCTGCTACACTAGTTAGGCACCCACAAATCTATGGGGCCAGATGGGATCCATCCAAGGGTGTTGAGGGAGCTGGCAGAGAAGGTGATGAAGTCACTTTCCATTATCTATCAGCAATCCTGTCCAACTGGGGAGGTCTCCGTTGACTGGAAGTTGGCAAACATGACACCAATCTACAAGAGGGCCAGAAGGAGGATCCAGGGAAATACAGGCCTGTCAGTCTGACCTCAGTGCCAGGGAAGGTCATGGAGCTGATCATCCTGAGTGCTGTCACGTGGCACATATGAGATAACAATCAGGCCCAGTCAGCATGGGTTTATGAAAGGCAGATGATGTAAAGACTGTGGACGTTGTGTACCTAGACTTCAGTAAAGCGTTTGAGGCTGTATCCCACAGCATTCTCCTGGATAAGCTGCAGCTCATGGCCTCTATGGGAGTACTCTGTCATGGATAAAATAATTAGTTGGAGGGCCAGGCCCAAAGAGTTGTGGTGAACGGAGTCAAATGCAGTTGGTGGCTGATCATGAGTGGTGTTCCCCAGGGATCAATACTTCTGTTTAGTATCTTTATCAATGATCTGGATGAGGGCATTGAGTGCACACTTAATAACTACGCAGATGACACCGTGGGTGGGAACGTCGATCTGCTGGAGGGTAGGAAGGCTCCACAGAGGGACCTGGACCAGCTGGATCATTGGGCTGAGGCCAATTATACGAGATTTAATGAGACCAAGTGCCAGGTCCTGCATTTAGGTCACAACAACCCCCTGCAATGATACAGTCTTGGGGAAGAGTGGCTGGAAAACTGCCTGATGGAAAAGGACTTGGGGATGTTGATTGACAGCAGCTGAATATGAGCCAGCAGTGTGACCAGGTGGCCAAAAAGGCCAACAGCATCCTGGCTTGTATCAGGAATTGTGTGGCCAGCAGAACTAGAGGAGTGAGTGTGCCACTGTACTCTGCACTGGTGAGGCCTCACCTTGAATACTGTGTTCAGTTTTGGGGCCCTCATTATAAGAAACGCATTGAGGTACTAGAGAGAGTTCAGAGGAAGGTGACAAAGCTATTGAGGGGCCTAGAGCACAAGTGTTATGAGGAGTGGTTGAGAGAAGTGGAGCTGTTTAGCCTGGAGAAAAGGAGGCTGAGGGGAGACCTTATCGCTGTCTTCAACTACCAGAAAGGTTGTAGCATGGAATGCATTGGTCTTTTCTCCAAAGTAGCATGTGATAGGACAAGTGGAAATGGCCTCAGGTTGCACCAGGAAAGGTTCAGATTGGATATTAGGAAAATATTCTTCCCAGAAAGGGTTGTCAGGCATTGGAACTGGCTGCCCAGGGCAGTGGTGGAGTCACCATCCCTGGAGGTGTTTAAAAGGTGCATAGACAAAGTTCTTACGCACATGGTTTAGGGCTAGAGTTAGGTTACAGGGTCTCTTCCAAGTGAAATGATTCTATGATACTATGATTCATGCTGTGGTCCTAGCTTTGCTGTCCTGAAAGGCAATGGTAGTCCTCTCATAATAAACTATTTGAGCTTCAGTGTGTACACAGAACTGTGATTCATGGGTAGGACAGCTTATGATTCTTGTGTGAAAGCTTTGTGGTGTAGAATTTCTTCATATTTGTAGTTACACTTTCTTTTAGGCCTCTGTTTTCTGGGAGGTTGTGGTTCATTTTCGCCATTTCTTCACAGTGCTTTTGCATTTGAAAGTGTAGTGTTGCTTTGCAGCAAATACTTCCTTCAGCCATCCAAGACAGAATTTTAGGTGTAAGGAGAATGAAGCAGAAGCTAAAAGAGATTCTGTTACCCTTTCTCAGAAGACTGAGCTTGAGGAAGAGGTGATAAGACATTTAAACTTACAGCTTCATATTTGTTGGAGAGGAGGAGGGCACATGGTATTAAAAAATTAGTGAGAGCTGATAATTACTTCTTAGCATGTAGTCCACTTGCAGCTTTAGAGATAGACAGCGTCCAGGTGCTCTCAGAGATCAATTCCTTGTCTGCAGTGAAGACCAAGACATCCTCTCAGTGAGTTACTCTGAACACTTTCTTTTTAAGATTTTGTTGAGTTACTTGTCTGATTTTGGTCTTTTTCCTGTTCTCCTATCTATGTAGGTTTATTTTTAAGTAGCAGTGTATCCTCGTTTATAAATCCATTGTGGTCTAGTGCCTCTTGCTCATGGTCCAGCAGGTGTGGAAAGCAGGACATTTGAGGGTACCTATGTGTCCTGGTTTTTGGTAGGGAATGTATGAAAGCATAACCTTAAGTAGAAGTCACATCTCTGTACAACAGTGCATGTGACAAAACGCAATAGATTTTCTTCTCCCTAAAATAGAAATCACCACATAAGTCTCTGACTTATGGAAAAACAAACAAAAACAAACAAAAAACCAGAGAAGATGGAAACCCTTTGCAGGCCTTGCAACCCTTTGCTTCATTCTGTTTCTGACTGCATATTAATTTGTCTATTATGAATGTTTGTTCTCGGTATTTATCCTAGGTAAGGAAAGCAGAATTCAAAATACCTGACAGTGATAAAAAGCTCTTCCCTAGCTATACTATACGGTTCCATCTTGATTTTTAATAAACATAGATGAGTTCCTTTATTGCTTGCTCTGCTGCAAATATTTACAGCTGACCATTGCGACTCAAGGAGATAGCCTAACAGCGATCGACAACGTCACTCTGTCCTAACCGACCTTGGAGTTGCAGCAAGCGAAAGCTTTTGAGCTTTCTAGTTCTAATGAAAGTGAGACCCCGAAGGCGAGTGTAGGCACCGATCCTTGTTGAGGAGCCCGAGTCCCCAGGAGCCCGGCCATCAGGCGGCTGCGGTGGCGTCGCGGCGCCTCCGGGTGCCGCTGTTGGCCGAGGCGGAGCGGCGCTGGAGCTGGAGCCGCAGCCGGATCCGCCGCAGCGTCCTGCCCCCGCAGGCTGCTCGCTCGCCCGGCGCCGGCCAGAGCGGCAGCGGCACAGGCAGCAGGAGCGAGAGGCGGCGCGGATTGGGGAGCAGCGGCGTCCGAGCCGGCGTCCACATCGCTCGCTGACCTCCGGCGGCCCCTGCGCTTTTTGCGGAGTGGGGCTGGAAGGAGGGAGAGCAGCGGTAGGAGGGAGAAGCGCGGCGAGCGCTGCCGAGAATGGCGGGCGGGCAGAGGCAGAGGCGGCGGCAAGCAGGCGGGCGAGTGCTGCTGCCCGTTTTGCTGCTGGGATTGTGCTGGCGGGCGGCGGCCGAGCGGCTCCGCTACACCATCCCCGAGGAGCTGGGCAGAGGTTCGCTGGTGGGGCCCCTGGCGCGGGACCTGGGGCTGAGCCCGGCAGACCTGCCGGCACGCAAGCTGCAGCTCAGCGCGGACAAGCAATACTTCACGGTGAGCGGGGAGAACGGGAACCTGTACGTGAGCGAGCGGCTGGACCGGGAGGAGATGTGCGGCGAGGCGGCGTCCTGCTCCGTCAGCTTCGAGGCGCTGGTGCAGAACCCACTCAACGTTTTCCACGTCGAGGTGGCCATCCAGGACGTCAACGACAACTCTCCGACCTTCAGCAAGGCGGCTCTGGACCTCGAGATCGGTGAATGGATCCCGCCCGGGGCACGTTTTCCTCTGGAGATGGCCCGAGACGCGGACGTGGGCAGCAACTCACTGCTGACTTACCAGCTCACTGACAACCCGGCCTTCACTCTGGCCGTGAAAGAGAGTCCAGATGGAAGCAAACAGCCAGAATTAATGTTGGAGAGAGCGTTGGACCGGGAGAAGCAGAGCTCCTTCCAGCTGGTGCTGACGGCGGTGGATGAAGGTGAACCCGTGAGGTCCGGGACTGTCCAGGTTCGCATCAACGTGACTGACGCCAACGACAACGCGCCCGTGTTCAGTAAGAGCGTCTACGTGGCGCGAGTGCGGGAGAATGTGCCTGCAGGATCGCTGGTGCTGCGGGTCCGTGCCACGGATGCGGACGCGGGCTCCAATGGGTGGGTGTCCTACTCCTTCGGCAACGTCCCAGACGGCGTCCGCGCGTTGTTCAGTGTCGACAGCGAGAGCGGCGAGGTCAAGACGGTGGGATCCCTCGATTTCGAGGAGAAGAGCAAATACAGCTTCGGCCTGGAGGCGAGGGACGGCGGTGGGCTCACTGGTCACTGCAAGGTGCAGATAAACATCACGGACGCGAATGACAACGCTCCCGAAATCACGATGCTGTCGGTGTCGAGCCCGGTGTCCGAGGACGCGCCAGCTGGCACGGTGGTGGCGCTTCTGAAAGTGCGGGATCGGGACTCCGGCGAGAACGGGGAGGTGTCGTGTGAACTGTCGAATGAGGCGCCGCTGTCGCTTATAAAGTCGTCGGGTGGCTCGTACAAGGTGGTGACGGCGAGCGTGCTGGACCGGGAGCAGGCGGCCAAGCACCGCGTAAGGGTGGTGGCCAGGGACCGGGGCCGGCCGGCGCTGTCGAGCAGCACGGCGCTGGTACTGGAGGTGTCGGACGTGAACGACAACGCGCCGGTGTTCGAGGAGGCCGCCTACAGCGCCTACGTGGCAGAGAACAACGCGGCGGGCGCGCCAGTACTGCGGGTACTCGCGCAGGATGCGGATGTGGGCGCCAACGGGCGCGTGAGCTACTGGCTGGCGGGCGGCAGCGCTGACGCGGCGGCGTACGTGTCGGTGGAGGCGCGGAGCGGCGCGCTGTACGCGCAGCGCTCCTTCGACTACGAGCAGTGCCGCGAGTTCGCCGTGGTCGTGCGGGCGCAGGATGGCGGAGAGCCGGCGCGGAGCTCGACGGCGACGGTGCGCGTCTTCGTGCTGGACCGCAACGACAACGCGCCGCGGGTGCTCTGGCCGGCGCCGGAAGCGGGAGAGAGAGTGCGGGGGTCGGCGCCGGCGTTGGAGCCGTTCGAGGTGGTGCCGCGTTCGGCCGAGGCCGGGTACCTGGTGGCCAAGGTGGTGGCGGTGGACGCGGACGCGGGGCGCAACGCGTGGCTGTCGTACGAGCTGGTGCAGGCGGCGGAGCCGGCGCTGTTCCGCGTGGGGCTGCACAGCGGCGAGGTGCGCACGGCGCGGGCCGTGTCGGAGAGGGACGCGGCCAAGCAGCGGCTGGTGGCCGTGGTGAAGGACCACGGGCAGCCGGCGCTGTCGGCCACGGCCACACTGCACGTGGTGCTGGCCGAGAGCTTGCAGGAGGCGCTGCCGGAGCTGAGCGAGCGGGCGGCGGGCGCCGAGTCGGCGGCGGAGCTGCAGTTCTACCTAGTGCTGGCGCTGGCGCTGCTGTCCGCGCTGTTCCTGCTGAGCGTGGCGCTGGCCGTGCTGGCGCGGCTGCGCCGGGCCGGGCCGCCCGCCGTCCTGCGCTGCCTGGGCGCGCAGCGCTTGTCCGTGGCCGGCGCCGCCTTCCCGGCCGACTTCTGCGAGGGCACCTTGCCCTACTCCTACAACCTGTGCGTGGCGCCGGGCCGCGCCGTGGCCGAGGCCGCTTGGCTGCCGCCGCCGCTGCCCAGCCTGCCCGCGGAGGAGCTTCTGGGCGGGGAGCCCAACGGGAAACGGAGCCCGAGCAGCAGCGCTGGCGCGGGAGAGCCGCCCGCCGACTCCGACGCACCACAGGTCTGTAAGGCCGCGGTCTCCCGTTTTTTTCCATGAGCATTTCTGAACTTTCTTCCCTTTTCCCCTGTTTTTTACCCGAGTGGTGAGAATAGGGAGTGCTTCTCCTCGTCTCCGTGAAAAAAATGAAATATCGATGTGTTCTTCTCTGACTCATAGCAGGCAGGTAATGGCTTCAATTCATGTTTCTTCATTGATCAAAAATACAATTTCATCTGAGAGGTGTTGACTAGAAATCTCATTTGAGTTAGGAACGTGGAAACTGAATGATTGTACACCATGAGAATTGTGATGGATCCACTATATTAGAGAATTTTCCTTCTACGTCACTTTTTTCCCAAATTGCACTTGATCTTGCTTGAAAACTGCATACAATACCGTTGGCTTCTTAAAGGAAAGGTGCATATAGGTCCATGAATGGAGAAATTAAAGATAGTTCCTTCCTATTTAATGTTCTAGCCTTCCTCCTTGTGCTCTCTTTTTTTTTTTTTTTGGTAGATGGCTGCTGTAGTAATTGCAGCATTAATGGGATGGATAAATATTATCCAAGCATGATTTTTCTGAGTAATTGCATATAAACTATACACACCCTGATTTTCCATATCATAATGAAAAGGGAAATCCTGTCGGTTAACTTTCCTTTCTTAGTATTAGTTGCATTTTCAGGTATTCCAAGAATTTTAGTGATGTTGCCTGAGCAACCTCCCCTCCTCAGGAGTTGTTATATGGAACATGGTCTACATTTACTACTCCCTCCCTGTTGACTGAGAGTGAGATACTCGGTTTCAGCGGATTAACCCTACCTTCTTCCGCCTTTAAATAACTAATCTCAGTCATTTGTGGCAGAATAGTTAATTCCGTATCTCTACTCTGAAATCAGTTGCATGGGAGTGGTGCTCATGAGCAATTTACCTTGTGCATCGATTATTGAGATATGTGTATTAATTATTATTTGTTGGCCAAAATTGACGATGCATGGTGAAACTCTTAAGTGTAATGAGCTCTGCTGATGTTAGTCGTCCACAAGGGGAAAATAAAAAAAGAAAGACTTTTTTCATTTTTCACTCAGAGTTCAGAGCAGGCAGTTATTGGTGTCACTCTTGGTTCATCATGCATTCAGGTCCAGCTGAGAAGTTTTGGCTCCACAACTTGTGCTATATAAAATAGTATGCGTTAATATTGGTTGAGAACTCTCTTTTCTGTGCTGAATGATGTCTCTGGGCCTTTCTGAACGTCCATCCTGTTTCTCCTGGGTTTCCGCATTCCCTTCAGAGTACGCACTAGGTGTTGACACTTCTGGGTTCACTGGCAGTCACAGGTTCAGGTTCAGTTTTGATTACAAAGCCTGTGTTGTCTGAAGGGTCAACAATGGTGAATGGTGAACCCTGAGTCTATAATGAGATCCATTAACTCTACACAATTGGGGTCAGGGAAATGGGGTTGATGTTTGGTGTGTGACATTTTTCTTTCCTGATTGCTTTTTTCCCCGAAGTTACGTATTTGGGCCTGCTTGACCTTTTGGACCTGAACAAACCCATTTGTTCGATGCTGTTTTGGTTTTGGACTCCCAAGGGAAAGTGCATGGGATTCCGTGAATGGAGAAGTTACAGTTTATTCCTTTGTCGTGTAACTTCTGACTGATTTTTTCCAGGCATGATTTCTCTGAGTTGTCTGTGCAGTACCTTCTTTTTTGTTTGTTTGGTTTTTTTGTTTGTTTGTGTTTTTTTTTTAATTTATTTTTTCTATTTCTGATCTGTCTTTTCCTACAGATGTCTTTGTATCCACTTTTTTTTTTTCTCAAAAGGTTTTCCTTTGTTTAATAAGAAGCACTGTCTTTATGCTAGTTTGTTCGTTGATTTTCTGTTCTCTTTTTGTGTGTATCAATGGAATGGAATATTAATGGAATAGAATTAATGGAATGGAATATTAATTCCTCACTGAAAGCACGGCTTGTAGTGTAAGATTATACAGAAACCTGTTGGAGAAGGGGGAGAAATTGAGGCTGATTTAGAGCAGACCAACAGTGAAGGGACTCCTTCTAAAGGAGGATTGATGCGTTATGCTGTCTTGTCTTGGCCAGGATTTGAAAAATGTGGCTGGTGGTGTTCCAGTACGAGGCTGTATTACTCTGCAGAAAGGGTGAGAGAAAAGTCATCCACAGACGAGTGCTACAAAAAGCTGTGAAATCCGCAGAGGAGATTGTGCTTTCAGAAAAAGGGGATACGCCCTGTAATATTCTACACATTACACTAAGAAAGCTTAAATCTATGTATCATGGCCACCATTTCAAAAATATTTTTCCCCTGCGATAAAATTCACACAACAACGGCTCGGCTAGAGAAGAGCCAACGCAGGAGATCACTGGAGAGAGGCGACATCTCTGTGTCCACTGTCCCGTGGCCGCGAGCTGTGGGTGGGACAGGCCGGGCGGGCAGCGCTGGGCAGCGCTCGGTGCCTGCAGTGCCGTGAGGAGGCTGCGGGCGCCGCTGTTGACCGAGGAGGAGCGAGAGGAAGGCCGGAGAGCTGCAGGCAGCCCCGCCCGCTGCGGCCCGGCTCGCTCGCTGGCTGGCTGGCTCGGCGTCCGGGCGGTCTGCGAGCGTCCCCGCGGTGCGGAGCCGTGCTGCAGCGAGGCGGAAGGGCCGGCGGCGGCGGCCGGGAGCGACGAGCCGTGGTCGGAAGGCGGGGAGCTGCCATAGTTGGTGCGGTGTCGACGGGACGCGGCGGAGATGTGGGCGGCGGGGAGGCGCTGGGGCCGGCGGGAGCGAGCCCTGCTGTGGGGCGTGCTGGTGGTGGCGTGGGAGGCGGCGTGGGGGCAGCTGCGCTACTCGATTCCCGAGGAGCTGCCCAAGGGCTCGTTCGTGGGTGACGTGGCCAAGGACCTGGGGCTGCAGCTGCCGGCGTTCGGTGACCGCGCACTCCGCATCTTGGACAAAGGTAGGACGCAGTATTTCGCCCTGCACGGGAAGACGGGACATTTAGTGACGGCGGAGAGGATAGACAGAGAGCAGCTGTGCCGGCTTGTGCAGCAATGCGTGCTGCGCTGTGAGGTGATAGTGGAGAGAGAAATGCAGGTTTACGAAATCGAAGTGGAGATCACGGACATTAACGACAACGTCCCCACCTTCCGAGAGGGAGAAACAGAACTGAGAATGAGCGAGATGACAGCACCAGGATCGCGGTTTCCCCTGGACGAGGCTCACGACCCGGACTCGGGACCGAATTCTGTGCAGAGCTACGAGCTAAGCGGCGACGAGCACTTCTCGCTGGCCGTGCAGGCGGGTCCCGGCGGGGATCAGCGTCCCGAGCTGGTGCTGACGAAGGCCCTGGACCGGGAGGAGGCGGCGTTTCACGAGCTGGTGCTGAGGGCGAGCGACGGCGGCGAGCCGGCGCGGACGGGCACGGCGCGGATCCGCGTGGCGGTGCTGGACGCCAACGACAACGCTCCCGTGTTCAGCCAGGCGGAGTACACGGTGCGTGTGCCGGAGGACGTGCCCGTGGGCTCCACCCTCGTCATTGTTACGGCCACAGACGCCGACGAGGGTCCCAACGGGCACGTGAAATACTCACTGAAGAAGGCGACGGACTTGGCATTGGACATTTTCCGGCTGGACGATGAAACGGGAGCGATCACGCTGGTAGGGAGCCTGGACTTCGAGAAGGGCGATTCCTACGAAATGGAGGTGCAGACACACGATGGCGGGGGCCTCTTCGACAAAACGAAAGTGGCGATCACCGTGACAGACGTCAACGATAATCCACCCGAAATCACAGTGTCGTCTGTACTGAGCGAGATTTCTGAGGACGCCCCGCCTGAGACCATGGTGGCCCTGCTGTACGTGCAGGACCGGGACTCGGGACCTAACGGCGAGGTTCGGTGCTCTCTGGATGGGGACATCCCATTCCGGCTGCAGAGCTCGCGGGGCAGCTACTACAGCGTGGTGACGGCTCGGGAGCTGGACCGGGAGCAGGTGTCGGAGTACAACGTGACTGTGAGGGCGGTGGACGGCGGGTCGCCGGCGCTGTGGAGCAGCGCGGTGCTGTGGCTGCGGGTGCTGGACGTGAACGACAACGCGCCGGTGTTCGCGGAGGCGCGCTACAGCGCCCGTGTGCCCGAGAACAACGCGGCGGGCGCGCTGGTGCTGAGGGTGCGGGCGTGGGACGCGGACTGGGGGCAGAACGCGCGCGTGCGGTACCGGCTGGGGGAGGGGCGTGTGCGGGGCGCGCCGCTGTCGTCGTACGTGTCGGTGGAGGCGGAGACGGGCGCGCTGTACGCGCTGCGCTCGTTCGACTACGAGGAGGTGCGCGAAGTGGGGCTGTGGGTGCGGGCGGAGGACGGCGGCGCGCCGGCGCTGAGCAGCAACGTGTCGGTGCGGCTGGTGATCGTGGACGAGAACGACAACGCGCCGCAGGTGCTGTACCCGCCGGCGGCGCCGCTTGCGGCGGGCGCGGGCTGGGCGGGCGTGGAGCTGGCGCCGCGCTCGGCGGAGCCCGGCGCGCTGGTGGCCAAGGTGGTGGCGGTGGACGCGGACGCGGGGCAGAACGCGTGGCTGTCGTACGAGCTGGCCAAGGCGACGGAGCCGGGGCTGTTCCGCGTGGGGCTGCACAGCGGCGAGGTGCGCACGGCGCGTTTCCCGCTGGCCCGCGACGCGGCGCGGCAGAGCCTGGTGGTGGTGGTGAAGGACCACGGGCGGCCGGCGCTGTCGGCCACGGCCACGCTGACGGTGGTGCTGGCCGAGAGCGTGGCCGAGCTGCTGGCCGAGCTGGGCAGCGCGGCGTCGGCGGCGGCGCCGGGCGAGCCGGCCGGCAGCCTGACGCGCTGGCTGGTGCTGGCCGTGGCGGCCGTGTCCTGCCTCTTCCTCGCCTTCCTGCTGCTGCTGCTGGCGCTGCGCCTGCGGCGCTGGCGCCGCTCGCAGCTGCTGCCGGCGGACAGCGGCGCTTTGCGCGGCGTGCCGGCCTCGCACTTCGTGGGCATCGACGGCGTCCGCGCCTTCCTGCACTCCTACTCGCACGAGGTGTCGCTCACGGCCGACTCGCGCAAGAGCCAGCTCCGCTTCTCGGGCGCCAGCTGCTGCGAGACCCTCCCGGCCCGCCCGCCGCCCGACGAGCCCGCGCCGCTGCTCGGGGAGGACCCCGCCGCTCCCCCGGTGAGTTCCAGTGACCGCCCTTTCTCCAAGACGGTTTCCTCTGATGCTTCGCTGCCCTTTCCGCTCTGCGTTCTGCTCTGTCCCATGTAGGGAGGTTTGGTTACAGGGAAGGCCAAGCTTCGTACAGCAACGCGCTGTGTGCTGGTGGCTCTTGCACTCGGGAGGTGAACGTGTGATCGTTGCTCAGAGTTATCATAGGCGTGGGAAGGGGAAGAACCGGTACTGTTGCTGGCTCGAGCTTCGTTTGGCCGGGGCTCTGTTCAGTACCAATCTGTAGTATGGTTTGTCGTGTGTTTCTTCTTCCCAAATCATTTTGGCCTAAGACATGCTAGAGAGGTTTGGTTACAGGGAAGGAAAAGCTTCGTTCAGCAACGGGCTGTGTGCTGGAGGCTCTTGTTCCGGGAAGGTGAACGTGGGAGGCAGGAGAAGTGGGGCTGCTGTTGGCTTGAGTTTCGTTTGAGTAGACTTTGGGTTTTTTATCACGTTGTCACCGTGTTATGCATTTTTCACTGACCCAGTCTACTGGACGACCGATGTATCTTGATGTTTCTTTTGGGAAGTGTAGTGAGCAGACCATGTCCCGGTGGCTTTTGTTCCGGGGAGGTGAACGCGTGATCGTTGCTCAGCGTTACAGTTTGTGTGGGAGGCAGGAGAACTGGGGCCGCTGTTATCTTGAATTTCGGTAGACCTGGGCTTTCTGTCTCTAGTAGGCGTCAGGTCATTTCTCATTTTGTCCCCTGACGTGTCATACCGTTTTTCCTGTCATTGTTAGCTCTTCTGAACAATCGTCTTGCGTTAGTAGCAAATTGAAGTTTGCGTTATTAGCACGGTCATCTGTCTTCCCAACAGCATACGTGCTTGAGTAGGATGAAAGTGTCTTGAAACGGAACATAAGACCCCCGTGTAGAACTGCTAATCGTTTCAGTTTTTCTCAGCCTTTTTGTTTCTCTATGATAATGTGGATGAGAAACGAAATGTCTCTTTTTTGTTCCATATTGCCATGTTTTTCGGTGGGTGGAGGAATGGGCTGGCAACGAGTGGTCCCTTGTTCATGTTTGCTTGCTTGTTATAAGAGTGGAAGGGAATTTTAGACTCTGCAATGTGAGTTCCATCTTCACAAAGAAGCTTGGCTAGAATACATGTTACTCCAGCTGTACTGAGAGCCCTGGGAGGTTCTTCCTTTGTGTTGTCATATTGTCATCAATTCTTAACTAATAGCTTAATTTGGGGCTTATGACAAACGTCATAATGGGAGCTTTGGGAAGAGCAAACTGTGTATTCACTACCTACTAAATACCTGAACTATGTACCTACTCTAAGTGCCATAATGTAGGAAAGTATGCTGTGATCCCTTCCTTTCAGCAAGTGTTAACTTACCTTACTTGTTGTAATGATCTGAAGGTGGGTCTTTGTCTCTGGTTATGTGTTGATGCTCTGTGTATTTTTCATTCCACGGCTCTATTGCTGGCCTTTTGAAGGTGTCTTATTTTTGGTTATCAGAGTGGTCAGATTCCAACTGAACAAGTTGTGGTTTCGTCATTTTGTTTTCTTTTTGCAGTTATTGAGCATCCACATTCACTTCATGTTAAAATTCGAGCATCATGAGCCTTTGAAGTTACTCATGTGCTGAATAGGGGTGATGGTGTCTTTGAGCTGATATATGGATGACTTACGCATGTGAGAACATTCTACTTTCTTCAAATTATGGTTATGAGCAGAGAAATCTCTTTGTAGGCATCCATGTTGTGATGCTTGCTCTCAGATCAGGAGAAGTTGTGCATACAACCTTTCTTTCAATGGTATCTGTCTGCAAAGGCACATTTCTATTGCATGAAGTTTGGGTAGGAAGAAAAATTCTGTCTGTCCATAGACAGGGCAGGTGAAAGAGTTTGCTGTGATGCAATTCAAAATGTCAGAGACAGGTTTAAATGTTCACTTTCTCCTAGCTGTTAGATGGGGCACACTGTAGTGGTTCAATGTGCCTTCCATTTTTATTGTCCAAAGAAATTACATTGAGGAACTGTGGCTACAGTCTGTGATGTGAGATTCTGTTTGGGTCTCCTGTGTTCTTTTTGACAACTGGATGTCTTTCTTGTGTACTGACTACAGTTGACATAATCTGAAATGTTAAGCTATGATTCCTTCACTTGTGCAAGTTTCCATTCTTGCCTTGTTTGTTGTCCAGGTCTAGAGCTGGGTCTCATTGTGGCTGGTAACCCTGAAAACATTAGAAGATCTCTTAAATTGTTGAGCAGGGGGGGCAGTTTCCATATCTTCAATGAGTCCACCTGCCAGGACAAACACTTTGATATACTTCTGTTTCCCAAAAATATCACTGAATGACATGTCTCCCACCTGTGGCTGCCATGCAGTCAAATACTGGATGTGGTCCATGGTGCAACTACAAGCTGTGAATGCAGAGCAAGGAGGGTGTGAGGATGGATTCCAACCAGTGTTAGCAATCAGGACACATAACCACGGGCGTAGTTATATGCGGTGCTTTATTTCAGTGCTGGGAAACCAGGGGTTCGCACCCAAAGCTGGCTTCGCTGGTCAGTTTAAGTTACACAGTATTTATACAGTCCATTCACATACATATTCGTATATTCATTAAGATACGTAAGAGTTACTCAACATTGATTGCAACATCGAGTGCAACATCTTGGAACTATTTTGATCATGTGCAGTGTCCTCTGGTGGTCTTTCAGGGGGTCTTCAGGATGAAGTAAGTAGTCTTCATCACTTCTGTCCCTTTCACCTTTGGGTACTGCACAGGCGTACTTCTTCTATAGCTAGATAACTGCTGACTTGCTCAACCTCCGGAGATACTGCATGTACTTCTCTTCACTCTATGCGTATTTAGGCTAAGATAAAAGCTAGGTTGTTAAGACAGGAGTATACTCGAACACGATATGCTTGAACATCCTTTCAGGGACAGTTTACAAAACTGATTCATCCTTTCATGAACATTTTGTAAAACTGGTTCTGTTACTAACACCAGGAAAATTGGTGGGTCAGTGTGTTTTTGGCTGAGCAATTATTTGATTTCATGGCTGGTGCCAAGGCCTGTACCGTGTTTGCTGTGATTCCGGATTCCTTGTCCTGAGAGGCAATGGTAGTTCTCTACTTTTCAGTGTTTATGCAATAGCTGTGCATGTAGAATGATGATGCATGGGTAGCACAGCTTATACTTCCTGTGTAATATCTCCTTTATTCACCTCTGTCTCCCTGGATCATTGTGATGTAGAGTTAATTCATAGTTGTAATTTGACTTTCTTTCAGGCCTTTGTTTCCTGGAAGTTGTGATTAGTTTTCCCCATATCTGGTGAGTGCTCTTGCATTTGAGAGTGTGAGTGTTGTTTTGCAGCAAATACTTCCTTCAACCACCTCAGACAGAGTTGTGAGGAAAATGAAGCAGAATCTAAAAGATAATCTATTTTACTTTATCAGAAGACTGAGCTTGAGAACGATGCCCATGATAAGATGATTACACATATGGCATCCTGTCTGTGGGAGATGAGTAGGCCACATATTAGAAGAACTGCTGAGAGCTGATGACTATTTCTTACAATGAAATCCCCAACAATGTAGTCCAGGGGGCTCCACTTCCAGTCTGAGGCCTCAGTGACATCCAGGTGCCCTCAAGGATGAATTTAAATTCCTGTAGTGAAGTCTTATAAGTCCACCCAGTGAGTTTGTCTGACTACACTTTCTGGTGTAATGATTCCTTGCATTGCTTGTTTGATTAATGTTTTTGTTTTTTCTGTACCTGGTCTCCTATATATTTAGATTTACGTGTGACTATCAACATAGCTTCATCTAGCTATGTGTCATGCATCCATGTCTCTTGCTCTTGCTACAGTGAATGTGAAAGGCAGGAGATGTGAGAGCACCTTTATTTTCTGTTATTGTAAACACGACTTAGCAGAAGTCACATCTCTGAGGAACTGTGTGTGTGATAGAAGAGGGGAGAGATTCTCCCTACACCGTTAGTATGATGACCCAGCCTCTGTTGGATGACCACTCCTCTTTTACTATGGCCATTTAACATCCATGTGGTTTAGAACATTTTTGTTTCTCCTCAGAATGGTGGTGAGCAGAGAAATGTACCTGTCTTCTTGGTGTGATCGTAGTGTGTTATAGAAGAACAGATGGTCGTTTCCTTGCTTGTCATGTTTAACACAAGCATGGGCCTATATGGTGTACCATTCAATTTGAGTGGCTTCTGCTCAATAACTTTGTCCTAAGAAATGTTATTCCACCTGAATCCATTCACTTTTGTATATTTCTAACTGTTCCCTTACTTGTTGTCATGAGCTACAACTTGACCCCAAGGTGTCTGATCAAATGGGGAAGGTCACTTCTGTTCTAGATGTCTGAGTGCAGGTGCAATTCCTGTACACACCTTCTCTCTGCTGCTTCTCTGCCTTTTCCCTGCCATATTCTGCATCCTGGAGGTTTGGTTATGGACAAGGCAAAGCTTCATTCAGCAACGCCCTGTGTCCTGGTGGCTTTTTGTCCAAGGAGGTGATTGTGGGACTGCTGCTCAGCGTTACAGCTGGTGTGGGAGGCAGGAGAAGTGGAGCTACTGCTGACTTGAGTTTTGTTGCACTTATTCTATTGTCACTTTGTTTTTCATTTTGTTCTATGACATGGGTTACTGTTTTTCCTGTCAGTATTATCCCTTCTGAATTGACATCTTGCATTATTAGCAAATGGAAGATTACGTTTTTAGCAGGGTCACATGTCTTCCCAGCCACACATATTCTTGAGTAGGGTCAGATGCTCTTGAAATGGAATGTTAATGGCCCCATGTATAACTTGCCTTGACAGGTTAATAATTTGTAATTTTATGCAGCTTTATTGCTTGTTTCATGTCCTTACCTGCCTGTCCATATAATAGCACTTGATCTTATATTGTTTATTATCTATTATAGTTGAAAGTAGTGCATGAGAAAAAGACTACTACATATTCTTAATAAAGGTACTGGTTAGAGAGGTCCTCTTCTTTTTCTGTGCTACTTACCAGGTAGTGAGCTGTGTTACTTATAAGGTGGGCCTTTTACAAATACAAAAATATTTATATCTTGAATGGCATGCTAGTTGAAATGTTTTTCTCAAGTCCATCTTTGCTTCACTTAGTTCTCATTCTTCCCTTGTAAGACAGCTTTTTCATTAAAATGTTTTTATTTAGGATGAATGTAAGCTATTATTGGAAATGCAAGGTAGAGTCATCTGTGCCTGTTTTGGGGTGGGTCTTGTACTTGTCTCATGTGTCAGAGTTCCTCACACAGTCTGTTCCTCAGCCAGCAGTGACAGCAGTGTCAATGTTGTGTACCAGAATGAAGTGTGTGTTTTCCACATTGGAGGTACTACTTCCTCAACTAGGAGGCCATTCCCACATGTCCCTGCAAATTCCCTGTTGCTTGTGGGAATTTCCTTGGTTGAGTCCAAGTGAGCTCCAAGCATTCTGTTGAGGAAGAAGGTGGGAGGAGAGCAATTCCTTGCAATTCCTTGTTGCTGAGTGTTGAATTGTGAAATACATGTGTGCACATGACCACTGGTTGGTCACCTTGGTGGTGATCCACCACTGTGTTCTTCCAAAGACAGAGTGGAGTTGGAGAACTGGATGTTTCCAGACCAAATGTTCTTCTTATAGACTCTATAAACCTTTTATTTGGCCTTTGAACTATGGGTGAAGTGTTATAAAGAAGAGAGTGTTGTCACAGTTTCTGCTGGGGGGCATTACAAACAGCATGGCACTTCATGAAAGGTCAAGATATTTGTGCTGTGAAGGGTTATTCATTTGTGCTTTTTATGTCAGCTTACAGCTTGTCTGGTATTGTTGTCCCTCGTGTAGCAGTGCTTGATCTTTCAATGGTAAGTGTTTAAAATTGATGCAAATGATTTGTGAGGAAGAGAGTAGCAAGCATTCCTAACAGTGTTACTGGTTAGAAAGGTTGTTTTATCCTTCTGTGCTCCTTACCAGCCAGTGAGAACATTTGGAGTCTTACTGCACACAGAAGGATTTTGTGAGGACAAACTTGCTGACCACGAGAAGCCTGTTCACACAGAGCACCTTGTGGCCTCCTCAGTCGGTGGAGGGTTAATCTCCAATGCATCATCACTCTCCTGTGTGTACTTTTCATTTGCTTTACTGTTCATCATAATGTCTTTTACAGAGAGGTGTAGTTAGAGGAGGTCTGTAGCCAAGTATGTAGCGACAGTATGTCCTAATGCTGACAAAATGTTTGTTTCTTACCTGGTAGAATTACTCACAGGATTGCACTATTAGATATATACAGGTATTTTCATTGTGAATGGCTTATTAATTCAAGATTTTAATAAAAGTCTGTTGTTTGTTGCTTTATTTATCACTATTATCTTACAACACTATTGTCTTGTTTTGATTTACTGTTAATTATTTGAAATGCATATAAGCAGTACCTTAGTAGTGCAACCACAAAATTTCTGAGGAAGGATGAGATTGTTCATAAATACCTGTTTAGTATGGGTGTATGGGAATTGTGGAAGAATGGCAAGGAAGAGAATTGTAAATAAGCTCAAGCAACTGTGACTGGAGTAGAGAAAAAACACATAAATTCACACATCGTTTTACGGATCTTATGTGCTTGACAAGTAGACCATCTCTGTTAGACAACATAGGCATGTGAGAAACTCTAAGGCACCTTACTCTTATGCCTGCGATTCCTGCTTTCTTGTGAGAAGGAGCAGAGCACAGAAGACTGCACCTGCTTGAGGCCTTGAAATACAGGCGAACACAGCAGGCCCAGTGATCTACCAGGGCTGAATTCTGTAGCACCTGTGTCTGTGCTTATGTCTTTAGATGCTAGGACCTTAGATGCTGTTTTGGAGAACCCTGGTAGAGGGTTAACTAGAATAAATCTGCTCTTTGCAGTTGCATTCATGGCCTTTGGTTGTTCTTGCAATCTGCCTGTGCTGGCTCACACAATGGGTAAGTGACCCTCTTTTCTGTGTCTCTCCATCTGAAGTAGACTGTGACTAGTTCTTTGTGAGAATAGCCTTGTTGCTGATGAAAAGCCTGTTTTCACAGCCATGTTATGTCTGTGCAATAGTTTACACTGCTACAGTGGAAGAAGCTTGTGAAGGAGAAACTGAGTCCTGTAGGCCATGTATTTGTATATTTCGAGGGAGCAGCAAGAGTGGCATAATGAGGAACTGAGTTACCACCAGGAACCTCTGAATGAGCACAGTAGTCATCCATGGAGTCATCTCTTGTTTGGATCAACCAGAGTTTAGGGAAGTCTACTGTACCTGTAGTTTCCAAATTTGTGGTCTCTCTAGAACTTGAAACAGTGCAGCTGGTCTTAATGTGCCCTGCTGTCTCCATGGCCATGAACCAAGATTTGCTGGTTTTCAAGAGACTCTTGCATTCTGTGATTTCCTTTGGTTGTTGAGAAGAGATGTTCTTATCGTACAAAGAGGTACGGAGGAGGATCGAGTACTTTTCATAGGTGATGAAAGGTTTTACCCTTTCCATTTTCTGACAACCCCTTTGTATTATGGGTGCAAATCGTTGTACTGGTATCATAAGCAAACTGCCTTCTCTAGTGCTGCCCTTCTGACTGGTAATTGTAGTATGCTGGGCAGGTGGGAACGTTTCTGCTGGAAGTCCATGTTACTAGATGTGCATAATTACCTTGTTCACTAAAGGAGGTAATTCTGAATAACTGCTTTAAGACGTAGGTCTGGATTTTCCTTTCTACAAGAGCTTCTCCTCTGAAGTACGCTACAGCTACTGCTCCTCACAGCTCGTACAGTTGAAAGAAGAGAGTTGGAAAGATGAGTTGCAGCAAGAGTAGAAGCTGTTGATATATGTCGGACATTTACTGCACAGTGCACCTGTGCTCTGCTGTATGAAATCTGCTCACTCCTCCACCGCTGGGGAACACGTTCCCCGCCAGACTCTTCACTTCCACGATGAACAGAGCTGCCTGGTTCGCCTTGACAGGGATATGATCAAAGTCGCCAAACTGAAATCCGAATCTCGCTTTTCAGTAGCCGATGGCACCGACTCGCGGCAGCTGCTGAGAGCGCGGCTCGGAGCGCAGGGACAGAAGCCCCGGCCGGCATCAGGCGGCTGCGGTGTCGTCGCGGCGCCTCCGGGTGCCGCTGTTGGCCGAGGCGGAGCGGCGCTGGAGCCGGAGCCGCAGCCGGAGCCGCCGCAGCGTCCTGCCCCCGCAGGCTGCTGGCTCGCCCGGCGCCGGCCAGAGCGGCAGCGGCACGGGCAGCAGCGGCGTGAGGAGGCGCGGATTGGCGAGCAGCGGCGTCCGAGCCGGCGCCCACATCGCTCGCTGCCCCCGCGCTTATTGGGAAAGGGGCTGAAAGGAGAGAGGACACCGGCAGGAGGGAGGAGCGTGGCAAGTGCTACCGAGAATGGTGAGCGGACAGAGGCGGCGGCGAGCAGGCGGGCGAGTGCTGCTGTCTGCTTTGCTGCTGGGCTTGTGCTGGCGAGCGGCGGCCGAGCGGCTCCGTTACACCATCCCCGAGGAGCTGAGCAGAGGTTCGCTGGTGGGGCCGCTGGCGCGGGACCTGGGGCTGAGCCCGGCGGACCTGCCGACACGCAAGCTGCGGCTGGCGTCTGCCGCGAAAAGGCAGCTACAATACTTCACGGTGAGCGGGGAGAACGGGAACCTGTACGTGGGCGAGCGGCTGGACCGGGAGGAGATGTGCGGCGAGGCGGCGTCCTGCTCCGTCAGCTTCGAGGCGCTGGTGCAGAACCCACTCAACGTTTTCCACGTCGAGGTGGCCATCCAGGACGTCAACGACAACTCCCCGGCCTTCAGCAAGGCTGTTCTGGACCTCGAGATCAATGAGTTCACGTCTCCCGGGGCACGTTTTCCTCTGGAGATGGCCCGAGACGCGGACGTGGGCAGCAACTCACTGCTGACTTACCAGCTCACTGACAACCCGGCCTTCACTCTGGCCGTGAAGGAGAACCCGGGGGGAAAGAAGCATCCGGAATTAGTGTTGGAGAGCGCGCTGGACCGGGAGAAGCAGAGCTCCTTCCAGTTGGTGCTGACAGCGGTGGATAGCGGGAACCCCGTGAGGTCCGGGACTGTTCAGGTTCGCATCAACGTGACAGACGCCAACGACAACGCGCCCGTGTTCACTAAAAGCGTCTACGAGGCGCGAGTGCGGGAGAATGTGCCGGCGGGATCGCCGGTGCTGCGGGTGCGGGCCACGGATGCGGACGCGGGCTCCAATGGGCGGGTGTCCTACTCCTTCGGCAACGTCCCAGACGGCGTCCGCGCGTTGTTCAGTGTCGACAGCGAGAGCGGCGAGGTCAGGACGGTGGGTCCCCTCGACTTCGAGGAGAAGAGCAAATACAGCTTCGGTCTGGAGGCGAGGGATGGCGGCGGGCTCACCGGTCACTGCGAAGTGCAGATAAACATCACGGACGAGAACGACAACGCTCCCGAAATCACGATACTGTCGGTGTCGAGCCCGGTGCCCGAGGACGCGACGGCCGGTACGGTGGTGGCCCTGCTGAACGTGAAGGACCCGGACTCCAGGGAGAACGGGGAGGTGCTGTGCGAGCTGTCCGGCGAGGCGCCGTTGTCACTCGTGTCGTCGTCGGGCGGCTCGTACAAGGTGGTGACGGCGAGCGCACTGGATCGGGAGCAGGCGGCCAAGCACCGCGTAACGGTGGTGGCCAGGGACCGGGGCCGGCCGTCTCTGTCAAGCAGCACGGCGCTGGAGCTGGAGGTGTTGGACGTGAACGACAACGCGCCGGTGTTCGAGGAGGCCGCCTACAGCGCCTACGTGGCGGAGAACAACGCGGCGGGCACGCCAGTACTGCGCGTACTCGCGCTGGACCCTGACGCGGGCGCCAACGGGCGCGTGAGCTACTGGCTGGCGGGCGGCAGCGCGGACGCGGCGGCGTACGTGTCGGTGGAGGCGCGGAGCGGCGCGCTGTACGCGCAGCGCTCCTTCGACTACGAGCAGTGCCGCGAGTTCGCCGTGGTCGTGCGGGCACAGGACGGCGGGGAGCCGGCGCGGAGCTCGACGGCGACGGTGCGCGTCTTCGTGCTGGACCGCAACGACAACGCGCCGCGAGTGCTCTGGCCGGCGGCGGAAGCGGGAGAGAGAGTGCCGGGGTCGGCGCCGGCGTTGGAGCCGTTCGAGGTGGTGCCGCGTTCGGCCGAGGCCGGGTACCTGGTGGCCAAGGTGGTGGCGGTGGATTCGGACGCGGGGCGCAACGCGTGGCTGTCGTACGAGCTGGTGCAGGCGGCGGAGCCGGCGCTGTTCCGCGTGGGGCTGCACAGCGGCGAGGTGCGCACGGCGCGGGCCGTGTCGGAGAGGGACGCGGCCAAGCAGCGGCTGGTGGCCGTGGTGAAGGACCACGGGCAGCCGGCGCTGTCGGCCACGGCCACGCTGCACGTGGTGCTGGCCGAGAGCTTGCAGGAGGCGCTGCCGGAGCTGAGCGAGCGGGCGGCGGGCGGCGAGTCGGCGGCGGAGCTGCAGTTCTACCTGGTGCTGGCGCTGGCGCTGCTGTCCGCGCTGTTCCTGCTGAGCGTGGCGCTGGCCGTGCTGGCGCGGCTGCGCCGGGCCGGGCCGCCCGCCGTCCTGCGCTGCCTGGGTTCGCAGCGCTTGTCCGTGGCCGGCGCCGCCTTCCCGGCCGACTTCTGCGAGGGCACCTTGCCCTACTCCTACAACCTGTGCGTGGCGCCGGGCCGCGCCGTGGCCGAGGCCGCTTGGCTGCCACCGCCGCTGCCCAGCCTGCCCGCGGAGGAGCTTCTGGGCGGGGAGCCCAGTGGGAAGAGAAGCCCGAACAGCAAAGCTGGCGCGGGAGAGCCGCCCGCCGACCCCGACGCACCACAGGTCTGTAAGCCCGTGCTCTTTCGCGTTTTCCCTTGAGCTTTTCTTCATTTTCGTCCCGTTTCCCCTGGGTTTTTCCGAATACTGTGAATGGGGAGTACTAGTCCTTCTCTCTGTGAAGAAATGAAAGGTCGGTGTATTCGTGTCCCACTCACAGCAAGCATCTCGTGGCGTCACTTTTTGTTTCTTCGGTGTTTACAGGTTCGGGTTCAGCTGATAGGTGTTGATTACAACGCTTGTATTGGGTAGTCACGCGTTAAATTAATGATCCTGCATGATGAAAAACCTGGTGGACGGTTTGTTTTTGGGAATTGTTTCCATCCTTATTATCTTGAACATGGTCTGCGTATTTTATGTTATGCAGCTGTATTTGTCTCCCACACTGTTGTTCCTTTTATCTGTAGCTGCACCAACAGTTCAGTACAATTCAGTTGCTCTCGTCCAGTTAACAGGCGTGTAAGAAGAAGTTGGACACAATCAGTTTGTCGTATGGTTGACATGACTCCCCATTGGGTAATGCGAGATATAGAATAGGTACAGAAGCCAAGGCAGATATATGTGCTATTCTTCTTGCTGTACTCGCAATGCCATTTCCACTGCATGTTTAGGAGAGCAGTGGTTCTGGCGAAGTGATGGGGTGGAAACTTTCGATCGTTTTCCGTACAAAGTGAAGTATTTAAGGAAGAGTTCCTGTAATTTGGGCTAATGAGTCTGATATATCTTGTTCTCCGGGGCTGTGACTATCACATTTTGTATTTCAGAACCAGTTTTCTTTTGCTGTCCCTGTGTCAGCCATTCAAACATAATCACTACAAGCATTCATGGTGGGAATTATGGTTTTGTACAAATAGAAAAAGACCATAATATTCGGTAGCTTAAAATAAGAACTGAAAAAATAGTTTACTTTTTATATTTAACATAATTAACAAGTAACTTTCCCCACGCAGAAGAAATAACACTTTATTCAGTACCATAACGTAACAATATTGTGTCATATAATAATACTGTGTTCAGTTTTGGGCCTCTCACTGCAGTAAAGACATTGATGTGCTGAAGCATGTCCAAAGAAGAGCAACGAAGCTGGTAACGGGTCTGGCGCACAGGTCTGCTGAGGAACAGCTGAGGAAACTTGGGTTGTTTAGCTTAGAGAAAATGAAGCTGAGGGAAGATCATATCGTTCTCTACGACTACCTGAAAGGAGGTTGTAGCGTCTTTTTTCCGAAGTACAAGAGCTAGGAAAAGAGGAAATACCCCAAGGTTTGCCAGGGGAGGTTTATATTGGATATTAGGAAAAAGTTATTCACTGAAAAAAGTGCTCAGGCATGGGAACAGGCTGCCCAGGGAAGTGCTGGAGTCACCATCTCTGGACATATTAAAAAGACGTGTAGATATGCTGATTAGGGACGTGGTTTAGTGGTGGACCTGGCAGTATTAGGTTAATGGTTGGACACAATGATCTTGAAGGTCTTTTCCAAACTAAAGTAATCTAACAGGCACCGTTGAAAAGCACGGCTTAGGGAAAACCCGAAATCGCAGGTGTCTATTTAAGGGAGTATCTTCATTACTGCGATTGATCGGGGTGTGGGGGAACTAATGGGGCTGTATGACACACAGAATCATCTGCAGTATGAGTGAGAAAAACATAATGCAAGCACGACTGCTACAAAAAACTGCGACTCGTGGAAGATATTATGCTTTCACGCTACTGGGATAAAACTCGTAATATTCTACACGTCATATTTTGCTTTACATAAATGGCCCTCACAGATGCGTTTTTCCCATGCGGTGGAAATAACATAACCATAGGAGGTCTCCTATTTCCTCTTTGTAATCACATCGATTATCAAAAAATAGCTCGGAGAAAACCCGAAGCAGGAGATCTCTGCTGGAGAAAGGCGATGTCACCGTGGCCACTGTCCCGTGGCCTCGAGCTGTGGGTGGGACAGGCCCGGCGGGCAGCGCTGGGCAGCGCTCGGTGGCTGCAGTGCCGGGAGGAGGCTGCGGGCGCCGCTGTTGACCGAGGAGGAGCGAGAGGAAGGCCGGAGCGCTGCAGGCAGCCCCGCCCGATACGGCCCGGCTCGCTCGCTCGCTCTCTGGCTGGCTCGGCGTCCGGGCGGTCTGCGAGTGTCCCCGCGGTGCGGAGCCGTGCTGCAGCGAGGCGGAGGGACCGGCGGCGGCGGCCGGGAGCAGCGAAACAGGGGTCGGAAGCAGGAGGCGGTGGCGGGGAACTGCCGTTGTTGGTGCGGTGCCGGCGGGTCCGCGGCGGAGATGTGGGCGGGGGGGAGGCGATGGGGCCGGCGGGAGCGAGCCCTGCTATGGGGCGTTCTGGTGGCGGCGTGGGAGGCTGCGTGGGGGCAGCTGCGATACTCGGTTCCTGAGGAGGTCCCGAAGGGCTCGTTCGTGGGTGATGTGGCCAAGGACCTGGGACTGCAGCTGCCGACACTCCAAGACCGCGGCGTCCGCATCATAGACAGAGGAAGGACGCAATATTTCGCCCTGCACGGGAAGACGGGACATTTAGTGACGGCGGAGAGGATAGACAGAGAGCAGCTCTGCGCGAGTGTGCAGCAATGCGTGCTGCGCTGTGAGGTGATAGTGGAAGGAGAAATGCAGATTTACGAAATCGAAGTGGAGATCACGGACATTAACGACAACGCCCCCAGCTTCAAGGAAGTTGTGCTGGAAGAGAGAATAAGCGAGATGACAGCCCCAGGATCGAGATTTCCCCTGGTTGGGGCTCACGACCCGGACTCGG
Source organism: Streptopelia decaocto (assembly GCF_964273445.1). NCBI lineage: Eukaryota > Metazoa > Chordata > Aves > Columbiformes > Columbidae > Streptopelia > Streptopelia decaocto. Next base: position 17,902,337 of record NC_138667.1, read on the forward strand.
GACCGAATTCTGTGCAGAGCTACGAGCTAAGCGGCGACGAGCACTTCTCGCTGGCCGTGCAGACGGGTCCCAGCGGGGATCAGCGTCCTGAGCTGGTGCTGGCGAAGGCCCTGGACCGGGAGGAGGCGGCGTTTCACGAGCTGGTGCTGAGGGCGAGCGACGGCGGCGAGCCGGCGCGGACGGGCACGGCGCGGATCCGCGTGGCGGTGCTGGACGCCAACGACAACGCTCCCGTGTTCAGCCAGGCGGAGTACACGGTGCGTGTGCCGGAGGACGTGCCCGTGGGTTCCACCCTCGTCACCGTCATCGCCACCGACGCCGACGAGGGACTGAACGGGCACGTGAAATACTCACTGAAGAAAATCACAGAGATAGCCTCCCAGATTTTTCAGTTAGACTCTGAAACGGGAGCGATCACGCTGGTGCGGAGCCTGGACTTTGAGGAAGGTGACTCTTATGAACTGGAGGTGCAGGCACGAGACGGAGGAGAGCTTTTCGACACAGCTAAAGTTGCGATCACAGTGACTGACGTTAACGATAACCCACCTGAACTGACAGTGATGTCTCAGCTGAGCGAGGTCTCTGAGGATTCCCCGTCGGGGACCGTGGTGGCCCTGCTGCACGTGCAAGACCGGGACTCGGGACCTAACGGCAAGGTTCGGTGCTCTCTGGATGGGGACGTCCCATTCCGGCTGCACAGCTCGCGGAGCAGCTACTACAGCGTGGTGACGGCTCGGGAGCTGGACCGGGAGCAGGTGTCGGAGTACAATGTGACGGTGCGGGCGGTGGACGGCGGGTCGCCGGCGCTGTGGAGCAGCGCGGTGCTGTGGCTGCGCGTGCTGGACGTGAACGACAACGCGCCGGTGTTCGCGGAGGCGCGCTACAGCGCCCGTGTGCCCGAGAACAACGCGGCGGGCGCGCTGGTGCTGAGGGTGCGGGCGTGGGACGCGGACTGGGGGCAGAACGCGCGCGTGCGGTACCGGCTGGGGGAGGGGCGTGTGCGGGGCGCGCCGCTGTCGTCGTACGTGTCGGTGGAGGCGGAGACGGGCGCGCTGTACGCGCTGCGCTCGTTCGACTACGAGGAGGTGCGCGAGGTGGGGCTGTGGGTGCGGGCGGAGGACGGCGGCGCGCCGGCGCTGAGCAGCAACGTGTCGGTGCGGCTGGTGATCGTGGACGAGAACGACAACGCGCCGCAGGTGCTGTACCCGCCGGCGGCGCCGCTTGCGGCGGGCGCGGGCTGGGCGGGCGTGGAGCTGGCGCCGCGCTCGGCGGAGCCCGGCGCGCTGGTGGCCAAGGTGGTGGCGGTGGACGCGGACGCGGGGCAGAACGCGTGGCTGTCGTACGAGCTGGCCAAGGCGACGGAGCCGGGGTTGTTCCGCGTGGGGCTGCACAGCGGCGAGGTGCGCACGGCGCGTTTCCCGCTGGCCCGCGACGCGGCGCGGCAGAGCCTGGTGGTGGTGGTGAAGGACCACGGGCGGCCGGCGCTGTCGGTCACGGCCACGCTGACCGTGGTGCTGGCCGAGAGCGTGGCCGAGCTGCTGGCCGAGCTGGGCAGCGCGGCATCGGCGGCGGCGCCGGGCGAGCCGGCCGGCAGCCTGACGCGCTGGCTGGTGCTGGCCGTGGCGGCCGTGTCCTGCCTCTTCCTCGCCTTCCTGCTGCTGCTGCTGGCGCTGCGCCTGCGGCGCTGGCGCCGCTCGCAGCTGCCGGCGGCGGGCAGCGGCGCCTTGCGCGGCGTGCCGGCCTCGCACTTCGTGGGCATCGACGGCGTCCGCGCCTTCCTGCACTCCTACTCGCACGAGGTGTCGCTCACGGCCGACTCGCGCAAGAGCCAGCTCCGCTTCTCGGGCGACAGCTGCTGCGACACCCTCCCGGCCCGCCCGCCGCCCGACGAGCCCGCGCCGCTGCTCGGGGAGGACCCCGCCGCTCCCCCGGTGAGTTCCAATGGCCGCCCTTTTTCTGCGACGCTTCCCTTTTACTACTTCTGTGCTTTTTTCCTTCCGCCTTCTGCTGCGTCCCGCGTAGTGAGGTTTGGTTACAGGGAAGGTAAAATCTTTGTTCGGCAATGCGCTGTGTGCTGGTGGTTCTTGCGTCGGGGAGTTGAACGTTGGATCGTTGCTCAGTGTCAGAGTTTGTGTTGGAGGCAGGAGAAGTGGTGCAGCTATTGGCTGGAGTTTCGTTTGAGCAGGACACTGGTTTTTTATCACATGCCTGATCGTTTCTCATCCTTTCCCCTGCGATATGTAGTAGTGTTTTCCTCTCATTATTGGTTCGTCGATTCTGTTGTGTTATTTTCAAATTGAAATTTGCTTTATTAGCATCGTCGGTTCTCTTCCCGACATAAAGAGATGTATCCTATCAGCAATTACTAACTTAAGAATATACAAGGATTGGACCAGTCCGGGCTCATTGTTCTCCTTAAACAAGATAAGAACGATCTGCAGTTTGAACATCCTGGAACATGTCTAATTATTTGAGTTTAACATAAAAATGATCATTAGCTTATTCTCATAGTAAAAATCACGCCCACAGTTGTGAAGACTTTGTGTTTATATTGTGCTGCTACACACCGGGTAAGGAGCCTGATTTGGGGCAACAGTATGATAGTGGTGTGTGTTGAAGATAAATAGTCTGGGCAACTGGCCTTTTGATGACATGTGCTTGTAAATTAAGAGGGTCAAAGAACACTATACAAGTTGTGAAGGGCTGGAGATGAGACTTGTGTGAGCTGTGTGAGAGGGGCTTTTGAAGAACAGAATGGATTTACTCCAACTCTGTTGAGAGCCCTGGGATGTTCTTCCTGTGTGTTGACATGTCGTTATCATTTCTTAACTAAGAGCTTAATTCGGGACTTATTACAAACGTCATAATGGGAGGAGCAAACTGTGTATTCACTACCTACTAAATACCTGAACTATGTACCTACTCTAAGTGCCATAATATAGAAGAGTCTGTTGTCATCCCTTCCCTCTGGAGGTGTTATCTTCTTGCCTTGCTTATTATAATGATTGGAAGGTGGGCCTTTGTACCTGGTAACGTATGGATGGCATGTTTTTTCAATTCCCCGGGTTTATTGCTGGCCTTTTGAATGAGTCTGAAGGTGTCTTGCTTTTGGATATCATGCTCCTCACATTCCATCTGGCCAAGTTGTGGGTTCACTGGTTTGCTTTCTTATTGCATGATGTTTCCTGTGAATGGCAGTTATTGCACACATACTATATGTTAAAATTTGAGCATCGTGAGCCTTCCAAGTTACTCACGTGCTGAATAGGGATGATGGTGTCTTTGAGCTGATATTTGGATGACAGGCTCTTTATTTGACCTGCATGTCACTTATGCGTGTGAGAACATTAACTGTTTCCTTGAATGTCTCTGCAGGCATCAATATTGTGACCCTTATTCTCAGATCAGGAGAAGCCGTATGTGCAACGTTTCTTTCAATGGTGTCTGTGTGTAAAGGTGTCTTTTCTACTGCAAGATGCTTGGGTAGGGAGAAAAATTCTGTCTGTCCAGAGACAGGGCAGGTGAAAACATTTGCTATGGTATAGTTCAAAGTGTCTGAAAGACAGGTTTAAAGGTTCTGTTTTTTCTAGTCATTAGATGGGGCCCACAATACTGGTTTCATGTATTTCCCCTTTTTTATTCTTCAAAGAGCTGAGGAACTGTGCCTACCATCTGTGATATGAGATCCTGTGTGAGGCTTCTGTGGACTTTTTACCAACTAGATGTCTTTCTTTTGCACCTGCTACAGTTGACATAATCTGAAATATTAAGCTATGATTCCTTCCCTTGTCTAAGTTTCCCATTCTTGCCTTGTTTGTTGTCCAGGTCTAGAGCTGGGCCTCGTTGTGTGTAGTGGCCCTGAAAAGATTAAACAATCTCTTTAATTGTTGAGCTGGGGAAGTGGTTTCCACCCGCACCTTGAAGGAGTTCAACTGCCAGGACAGAGACTTTGATATGTTTAGGTTTCCATACAGTGTCACTAAATGAAATGCTCTTTCACCTCAGGCTGTCACACAGTCAGAACACTGGATATTGTCTATGATTCAACTAGAGGCTGTGAGTGTAGAGCAAGGAGGGTGTGAGGATGGGTTCTAACCAGGAAAATAGATGGGTCAGTGTGGCTTTGCCTGAGCAATGGTTTGATTTCATGGCTGGTGACAAGGCCCGCGCTGTGTTTGCTGTGATTCTGGATTCCCTGTCCTGAAAGGCAATGATAGTTCTGTAATCCTAAACTGTTTGCATGTAGAATGGTGATCCATGTGTAGAATAGCTTATAATTCCAGTGTGAAATCTTTATCCATCTGTATCTCCCTGTAAGTTTGCAATGTAGACTTAGTTCATAGTTGCAATTAGACTTTCTTTCAGGTCTTCATTTCCTGGAGGTTGTGGTTTGTTTTCCCCATTTCTGGATGGTGTTGTTGCATTTGAAAGTGTGAATGTTGTTTTGCAGCAAATACTTCCTTCAACCATCTCAGACAGTTTTAGTTGTAAGGAAAATGAAGTAGAAGCTAAAAGAGAATCTGTTCTTCTTTCTCAGAAGTCATAGCTAGAGAACAATGATAAGGTGTTTATACATATGGTGTCCTATCTGTGGGAGATGAGTAGGCCACATATTAGAAGAATTGCTGAGAGGTGATGACTGTTTCTTAAAATGAAACCCCCTATATTATAGTCCAGAGTGAGTCTTTAGGGTTACACTTCCAGCCTGAGGCCTCAGTGACTTTTAGGTGCTCTCAGGAATGGATTTCAATGCTTGTAGTGATGTATTTAGCTTTACTTGTAATTATCAACATAGCTTCATCTAGCAATGTGTCAAGTGTGCGTGCCTCTTGTTCATGCTGCAGTGAATGAAGGCAGATGTGAGAGTACCTTTCTTTTCTGTTATTGTGGGTGGGGAATAGATGTAAACATGACCTCAAGTAGGATTTGCATCTCTATGGAACCGTGTGTGTGATAGAAGAGGGGAGGAGATTCCCCCTAAGAGGGGGGTGTCGAACTCATGTTCACCAGGGGTGCATAAGCCTCATGACTGCCTTCAAATGGCCAAATGTAATTGTAGGACTGCATAACTCTAACTTGAAGACTGTATAAATAGTTTGATATAATGAGCTTGACACTCCCACCCTAAGTCATTAGTTTGATGACTCGGTCTCTGTTGGATGACAGCTTCTTTTTTAGTTTGGCCATTTATCATTCAATTGCTTTGGAATCCTGTTTCTCCTCAGACTTCAGGGGAACCGGACAAAAGTACCTCCCTTCCTGATGTGATTGTAGTGCATTATCCTCTCATTATTATTATTTTTTTTTCTCCAGTTCTGAGAACGCCAGAAGCAACCATGCAAGTTGTGTAGGGTTGTAGAGAAGATGGGATATGGGGGGTAGGAGGTGGGGTGGTGGTGTTATAGAAGAACAGATGGTAGTTTCCTTGCTTGTCATGTTTAACACAAGCATGTGCCTAATGGAGTACCATGCAATTTGAGATGTTTCTGCACAATAGCTTTGGCCTAAGAAGTGTTATTCCATGTGATTCATTCAATTCTGTATGTTTCTTACTCTTGCCTTGCTTGTTGTCATGAGCTCGACTTCAGGGTGTCTGATCAAATGGGGAAGATCCCATGTGTTCTAGTTGTCTGAGTGCAGGTGCTTTTCCCATTCACACCTTCTCTCTGCTCATTCTCTGCTCTTGCCCCACCATACTCGGCATCCTGCGGAGGGAGGTTTAATTATAGGGAAGGCAAAGCTTCATTTTTCAGTGCGCTGTGTGCTGCGGCTTCATACTCTAGGGCGATGAATGTGGGATCGTTGCTCTGCATTACAGCTGGTGTGGGGGGCAGGAGAAATGGAGTTTTCATTAAACAGTTGTTATTTAGGATGAATGTAAGCCATTATTGGAAATGAAAGGTAGAGTCATCTGTGCCTGCTTTAGGGTGGGTCTTGTAGCTGTCTCATGTGTGAGAGTTCCTCACACAGCCTAATTCCTCAGCCAGCAGTGACAGCAGTATCAATTTTGTGTACCAGAATGCAGTGTATATTTTCCACGTTGGAGGTACTTCTTCCTCAACCAGGAGGCCAATTCCAGGTGTTTCTGCAAATTCCTTGTGGGAATTTCCTTGGTTGAGGTCAAGTAAGGCTCCAATTATCATATTGAGGAAGAGGGTGCAAGAGAAGTGAATGTCCTTTTGGTAGGAGCTAAATACTGAAATACCTGTGTGCACATAAGCACTGGTTGGTCACCTTAGTGGTGATCCACCACTGAGCTCTCCCAAAGACTGAGTGGAGTTGGAGAACTGGGTGTTTCCAGACCAGATCTTGTTCTTGTAGACTCTATAAACCTCTTCTTTGACCTTCACACTATGGGTGAAGTGTTCGAAAGAAGAGAGTACTGTAGTGGTTTCTGTTGGGGAGCATTACAAAGAGCATCACACTTCAACAAATGTAAAGATATTCTTGCTCTGAAGGGTTATTCATTTATGCTTTTTTTTTTTTTTAATGCCACCGTACAGTTTCTTTCATATTGCTATCTGTCATGTAGCAGCACTTGATCTTTTGATACTAAATGTTTAAAAGTGACGCAAAGAGTGTGTAAGGAAGAGAGTAGAAGCATTCTTAACAGTGTTACTGGTTAGAAAGGTGGTTTTCTCCTTCTGTGCTCCTTATCATCTGTTGATCATATTCAGAGTCTTACAGTATTTGGAATGATTTTGTGAGAATGAACTTGGTGACCACAAGAGGCCTATTCACACAGCAACCTTGTGGCCTCTTCAGTCCAAGGAGGGTTGATCTCCAATGGATCGTTGCTGTCCTGTGGGCACGTTTCATCTGCTTTACCATTCATCATCATGTCTTTTACAGAGAGGTGTAGTTAGAAGGAGTGCTGTAGCTGAGTGTAGCAAGTATGTCCTAATGCTGATATAATGTTCATATCTTGGTACCATTCCACACAGGATTGCACTATAAGATATACACCTGTGTACAGGTATTTTCATTGAGAATGGCTTATTAACTCCACTTTATTTCTAAAACCTTGTTGTTTGTGGTATATTTATTCCTACTGTCTTACAACACATTCTGAATTACTGTTATTTATTGGAAATGCATGTAAGCAGTACCTTAGTAATGCAATCACAAATGAGGAGGAAGGGCATGGTTCTATTTAAATACCTGCTCGGTATTGATAAGTGGCCTTCTTGTCTTTGTCTATCTATCTGACGAAAAATGCAACTACTTCTTTGTGAGAATGGCCTAGTTGCTGATGAAGAGCCTGTTTTCACAGAAATATGTCTGAATGGCCATTTGCTGATAACTGCCACTGGTGAAGAAGCTTGTGAAGGAGAAACTGAGCCCTGTAGGCCATGTCTCTGTATGTTTTGAGGGAGCAGGGAGAGTGGCATAATGAGGAACTGAGTTACCACCAGGAACCTCTGAATGAGCACAGTAGTCATCCATTGAATCATCTCTTGTTTGGATCAACCAGAGTTTAGGGAAGCCTACTGTACCTGTAGTTTCCAAATTCGTGGTCTCCCTAGAACTTGAAACAATGCAGCTGGTCTTAATGTGGCCTGTTCTCTCAATGCCCATGAACCAAGATTTGCTGGTTTTCAAGAGATTCTAGCATCCTGTGATTTCCTTTGGTTGTTGAGAAGAGGTGGTCTTATCGTACAAAGAGGTAATGAGGAGGATCAAGTACTTTTAATAGGTGTTGAAGGTTTTACCCTTTCCATTTTCTGACAACCCCACACCTGGAGTGTTCTTTGTATTATGGGTGCAAATCGTTGTGTTGGTATCATAAGCAAACTGCCTTCTCTAGTGCTGTCCTTCTGAGTGGTAATTGTAGTATGCTGGGCACGTGGGAACCTTTCTGCTGGAGGTCCATGTTACTAGATGTGCCTAATTACCTTGTTCCCCAAAAGAGGTAATTCTGAAGAAAAGCTTTAAGACGTAGGTCTGGATATTCCTTTCTACAAGAGCTCCTCCTTTGAAGTACGCTACAGCTACTGCTCCTCACAGCTCGTACAATTGAAACAAAAGAGTTGGGGAAAGATGAGTCGCAGCAAGAGAGTAAGCTGTTGATAGATGTCATATATTTGCCGCACAGCACACCTGCTTGTACTTACTGTGCTCTCCTGTACGAAGTCTGCTCACTCCTCCACCTCTCGGGAGCACGTTCCACCGCCAGACTCTTCACTTCCACGATGAACAGAGCTGCCTGGTTCGCCTTGCCAGGGATATGATCAAAGTCGCCAAACTGAAAGCCGAATCTGGCTTTTCCGTAGCCGATGGCACCGACTCGCGGCAGCTGCTGAGAGCGCGGCTCGGAGCGCAGGGAACGAAGCCCCGGCCGGCATCAGGCAGCTGCGGTGGCGTCGCGGCGCCTCCGGGTGCCGCTGTTGGCCGAGGCGGAGCGGCGCTGGAGCCGGAGCCGCAGCCGGAGCCACTGCAGCGTCCTGCCCCCGCAGGCTGCTGGCTCGCCCGGCGCCGGCCAGAGCGGCAGCGGCACGGGCAGCAGCGGAGAGAGGCGGCGCGGATTGGGGAGCAGCGGCGTCCGAGCCGGTGCCCACATTACTCCGGCGGCCTCTGCGCTGTTTGCAGAGAGGGTCTGGAAGGAGAGAGCGCAACAGCAGGAGGGAGGAGCGCGGCGAGCGCTGCCGAGAATGGCGGGCGGGCAGAGGCGGCGGCGAGCAGGCGGGCGAGTGCTGCTGCCCGCTTTGCTGCTGGGCTTGTGCTGGCGGGCGGCGGCCGAGCGGCTCCGTTATACCATCCCCGAGGAGCTGGGCAGAGGTTCGCTGGTGGGGCCGCTGGCGCGGGACCTGGGGCTGAGCCCGGCGGACCTGCCGGCACGGAAGCTGCGGCTGGCGTCTGCCTCGAATAGGCAGCTGCAATACTTCACGGTGAGCGGGGAGAACGGGAACCTGTACGTGAGCGAGAGGCTGGACCGGGAGGAGATGTGCGGTGAGGCGGCGTCCTGCTCCGTCAGTTTCGAGGCTCTGGTGCAGAACCCGCTCAACGTTTTCCACGTCGAGGTGGCCATCCAGGACGTCAACGACAACTCACCGCGCTTCTTGCAAGACAATTTCCAGTTGGAGATCAACGAGCTGACTTCTCCCGGGGCCCGCTTTGCTGTGGGCGTGGCCGAAGACGCAGACGTGGGCAGCAACTCGCTGCAGGGCTACGAGCTGGAGGCCAACGGGTACTTCGCGGTGGAGGTGAAGGAGAGTCCGGACGGCAGCAAGTTCGCGGAGCTGGTTCTGCGCCGCGCGCTGGACCGGGAGCGTGAGCCGAGCCTGCGTCTGGTGCTGATGGCGCTGGATGGCGGCGACCCGCCCCGGAGCGGCACCGCCCAGCTCTGCATCAACGTCACCGACGCCAACGATAACGCGCCCGTGTTCGCTCAGGACTGGTACCGGGCGAGCCTGCGGGAGGACGCGCCGCTGGGCTCGACGGTGCTGAATGTCTCCGCCTCTGATGCGGACGCCGGAACTTACGCCCGCATCACATACGGATTCGGGAAGATGCCGGCTAAGGTGCTTCAGAAATTCGCGGTCGATGCGGAGAGCGGGATGATCACGCTGCAGGAGGCGCTGGACTTCGAGGACACGCGAGGCTACACGCTGCTGATGGAGGTGAAGGATGGGGGCGGTCTGGTGGCACAGTGCAAAGTAGAGATAGAGGTGCTGGACGTGAACGACAACGCGCCCGAAATCGCGATACTGTCGGTATCTAGCCCGGTGCCCGAGGACGCGCCGACAGGCACGGTGGTGGCCCTGCTGAACCTGAAGGACTCGGACTCCCGGGAGAACGGAGAGGTGTCGTGCGAGCTGTCGGGCGAGGCGCCGCTGTCGCTCGTAGCGTCGTCGGGCGGCTCGTACAAGGTGGTGACGGCGAGCGCACTGGATCGGGAGCAGGCGGCCGAGCACCGGGTGACCGTGGTGGCCAGAGACCGTGGCCGGCCGGCGCTGTCGAGCAGCACGGCGCTGGTGCTGGAGGTGTCTGACGTGAACGACAACGCGCCGGTGTTCGAGGAGGCCGCCTACAGCGCCTACGTGGCGGAGAACAACGCGGCGGGCGCGCGGGTGCTGCGCGTGCTCGCGCGGGACGCGGACGCGGGCGCCAACGGTCGCGTGAGCTACTGGCTGGCGGGCGGCAGCGCGGACGCGGCGGCGTACGTGTCGGTGGAGGCGCGGAGCGGCGCGCTGTACGCGCAGCGCTCCTTCGACTACGAGCAGTGCCGCGAGTTCGCCGTGGTCGTGCGGGCGCAGGACGGCGGGGAGCCGGCGCGGAGCTCGACGGCGACGGTGCGCGTCTTCGTGCTGGACCGCAACGACAACGCGCCGCGGGTGCTCTGGCCGGCGGCGGAAGCGGGAGAGAGAGTGCCGGGGTCGGCGCCGGCATTGGAGCCGTTCGAGGTGGTGCCGCGTTCGGCCGAGGCCGGGTACCTGGTGGCCAAGGTGGTGGCGGTGGACGCGGACGCGGGGCGCAACGCGTGGCTGTCGTACGAGCTGGTGCAGGCGGCGGAGCCGGCGCTGTTCCGCGTGGGGCTGCACAGCGGCGAGGTGCGCACGGCGCGGGCCGTGTCGGAGAGGGACGCGGCCAAGCAGCGGCTGGTGGCCGTGGTGAAGGACCACGGGCAGCCGGCGCTGTCGGCCACGGCCACGCTGCACGTGGTGCTGGCCGAGAGCTTGCAGGAGGCGCTGCCGGAGCTGAGCGAGCGGGCGGCGGGCGCCGAGTCGGCGGCGGAGCTGCAGTTCTACCTGGTGCTGGCGCTGGCGCTGCTGTCCGCGCTGTTCCTGCTGAGCGTGGCGCTGGCCGTGCTGGCGCGGCTGCGCCGGGCCGGGCCGCCCGCCGTCCTGCGCTGCCTGGGCGCGCAGCGCTTGTCCGTGGCCGGCGCCGCCTTCCCGGCCGACTTCTGCGAGGGCACCTTGCCCTACTCCTACAACCTGTGCGTGGCGCCGGGCCGCGCCGTGGCCGAGGCCGCTTGGCTGCCGCCGCCGCCGCCGCTGCCCAGCCTGCCCGCGGAGGAGCTTCTGGGCGGGGAGCCCAGCGGGAAGAGGAATCCGAGCAGCAGCGCTGGCGCGGAGGAGCCGCCCGACGACCCCGACGCACCGCAGGTCTGTAAGCCCGCGCGGCTCTTGTATCTCAGCCTTCCCTAACATTGTGGTGGCACTAGAGGTGTGCTTGCTCTTGGTTTCTCTGTTTTGCTATTTATTGCCCATTAAATAATCCCTTACCGCCGCTTTTTTCGCAGCCAGGCCGCTAACCGACACGTTCTTTTTCGTCAGCTGTCCATCTTGTAAGATAGCTGGGGTTGGGAGGTTCTTGCCTGTGCCAGTTCTTTTTGGTTCGTGATAATTTTCCTCCTACTAGTTAGAATCTTTCGTTCTTATTTGCTCGCACAGTCTTCTGATTTGTATTTAGTATGATACATATGGTGTACTAGCGGCCGAAGGTTCAGGTTCAGCTGAAAGGTTTTGAGCACGAAGCTTGTGTTGTCTGTAAAGCAAATAACGGTGGAAATGGATACTGACTGTCTACAATGAGAGTGTCTAATTCTACAGTACAGCTCGGGAAAATGGGGCTGTTGCTTGGTGTTGGAGACTTTTGTCGCCGAAGCGATCTACTTGGAACTGTTTATGGCTAAACAAAACTCCTTTGGTTACTGCTGTTTCAGCGGTCGATTCCCAAAGGATAGTGCGTGTGACTCCATGAATGAGAAAGTTATAGACCGTTCCTGCGTCTCTGCCGTGTACCCACCCATCTTTGAGGGAAGGCCAGGGCAGTAATGGAAGTGCTAAGGACACAGGACTATTTTTTTTAAGGCATTATTTATCTGGATTATTTCTGCAGTTATTGCTCATTCTTCCTCCTTCCCCTCCTTTTTTAGTGTTCCTGATTTGTGTTTTTCTACAGTGGTTAAGTGTTGAGGTGAAGGAAAAAACGCCGAGTTTCGTACTTCATGGTCCATCTTATTGTGTCACATATGTGTTGTACTTGGTTTAACGTGAAGATATTTTGTCATGTGCATGTACATCACCACCCTTTCCTGAGTTACTTTAGAATGGAGTTCAAAGTCCTAAGTGTAAGTACGGGCTGTAGTGCAAGGTTCTGAAATGGTGTTGAATAGGAGGGATTAAATGAGGCTGATTCTGAGCAGCCGCCGATGTGCAGGTGAAAAGTAACGAAATTAAGAGCAAAGGCTGAGGAAGAGATAATGGAGACACAACTGCTGCAAAAGCTGTGCAAATTGGTGGTGAAGATTTTGCTTTTGGACTAATTAGATAAGACTCCTAATGCTCTGCAGGTCGTATTAAGAGAATGTTATATCTATATGGTAGCAATATGACAAAAATATATGTTCCTGTGCGGCGGGAATAACAAAACTACAGGACGCCTCTGGCGTCCCGCTTGTCGTGATCAACTCGAGCAAGAAAGAAGAGATCGGCTGGAGAAAAGCCGAAGCAGGAGATCACTCACCGCTGGAGAAAAGCGATGTCTCCGTGGCCACTGTCCGGTGGCACAGGCCGGGCGAGCAGCGCTCGGTGTCTGCAGTGCCGGGAGGAGGCTGCGGGCGTCGCTGTTGACCGAGGAGGAACGAGAGGAAGACCGGAGCGCTGCAGGCAGCCCCGCCCGCTGCGGCTCGTCTCGCTCGCTCGCTGGCTGGATCGGCGGCCGGGCGGTCTGCGAAAGTCCCAGCGGTGCGGAGCCGTGCTGCAGCGAGGCGGCGGGAGGCGGTGGCGACGGCCGGGAGCGGCGAGACAGGGCCGGAGCGGGCGGTGGCGAGGAGCTGACGTTGTAGGTGCGGTGCCGGCGGGACGCGGCGGAGATGTGGGCGGCGGGGAGGCGCTGGGATCGGCGGGAGCGAGCCCTGCTGTGGGGCGTGCTGGTGGCGGCGTGGGAGGCGGCGTGGGGGCAGCTCCACTACTCGATACCCGAGGAGATGCCGAAGGGCTCGTTCGTGGGTGATGTTGCCAAGGACCTGGGGCTGCAGCTGCCGGCGATCGGCGATAGTGGTATCCGCATCTTGGACAAAGGTAGCACGCAGTATTTCGCCCTGCATGGAAAGACGAGACATTTGGTGACAGCGAAGACGCTAGACAGAGAGCAGCTGTGCAAGACTGTTCAACAATGCGTGCAGCGTTGTGAGGTGTTCTTAGACGGAGAAATGCAGATTTACGAAATCGAAGTGGAGATCACGGACATTAACGACAACGCTCCCGCATTCCGAGAGGCAGAATCGGAACTGAGTATGAGCGAGACGACAGCCCCGGGCTCGCGGTTTCCCTTGGCCCAGGCTCATGACCCGGACTCGGGCCTGAATTCTGTGCAGAGCTACGATCTAAGCGGCGACGAGCACTTCTCGCTGGCCGTGCAGACGGGCCCCGGCGGGGATCAGCGTCCCGTGCTGGTGCTGGCGAAGGCCCTGGACAGGGAGGAGGCGGCGTTTCACGAGCTGGTGCTGAGGGCGAGCGACGGCGGGGAGCCTGCGCGGACGGGCACGGCGCGGATCCGCGTGACGGTGCTGGACGCCAACGACAACGCGCCCGTGTTCAGCCAGGCGGAGTACACGGTGCGTGTGCCGGAGGACGTGCCCGTGGGCTCCACCCTCGTAATGGTCACGGCCACCGACGACGACGAGGGGCTCAACGGATACGTGAAATACTCGTTGAACAAAATCACAGAGATAGTCTCGAACAATTTCCAGCTGGATGCTGACACGGGAGCGATCTCGCTGGTGCGGAGCCTGGACTTCGAGGAAGGTGACTCGTATGAACTACATTTGCAGGCACGTGACGGCGGGGGCCTTTTCGACACCACAAAAGTGCTGATCATCGTGACTGACATAAATGATAACCTACCAGAAATAACAGTGTCATCGGCGCTGAGCGAAATCTCGGAAGCCGCCCCGACGGGGACAGTGGTGGCTCTGCTGCACGTGCAAGACCGCGACTCGGGAAAGAACGGCGAGGTGCGATGCTCACTGGACGGGGACGTCCCGTTCCTGCTGCGCAGTTCGCGGGGCAGCTACTATAGCGTGGTGACGGCTCGGGAGCTGGACCGGGAGCAGGTGTCGGAGTACAACGTGACGGTGCGGGCGGCGGACGGCGGGTCACCGGCGCTGTGGAGCAGCGCGGTGCTGTGGCTGCGGGTGCTGGACGTGAACGACAACGCGCCGGTGTTCGCGGAGGCGCGCTACAGCGCCCGTGTGCCCGAGAACAACGCGGCGGGCGCGCTGGTGCTGAGGGTGCGGGCGTGGGACGCGGACTGGGGGCAGAACGCGCGCGTGCGGTACCGGCTGGGGGAGGGGCGTGTGCGGGGCGCGCCGCTGTCGTCGTACGTGTCGGTGGAGGCGGAGACGGGCGCGCTGTACGCGCTGCGCTCGTTCGACTACGAGGAGGTGCGCGAGGTGGGGCTGTGGGTGCGGGCGGAGGACGGCGGCGCGCCGGCGCTGAGCAGCAACGTGTCGGTGCGGCTGGTGATCGTGGACGAGAACGACAACGCGCCGCAGGTGCTGTACCCGCCGGCGGCGCCGCTTGCGGCGGGCGCGGGCTGGGCGGGCGTGGAGCTGGCGCCGCGCTCGGCGGAGCCCGGCGCGCTGGTGGCCAAGGTGGTGGCGGTGGACGCGGACGCGGGGCAGAACGCGTGGCTGTCGTACGAGCTGGCCAAGGCGACGGAGCCGGGGCTGTTCCGCGTGGGGCTGCACAGCGGCGAGGTGCGCACGGCGCGCTTCCCGCTGGCCCGCGACGCGGCGCGGCAGAGCCTGGTGGTGGTGGTGAAGGACCACGGGCGGCCGGCGCTGTCGGCCACGGCCACGCTGACGGTGGTGCTGGCCGAGAGCGTGGCCGAGCTGCTGGCCGAGCTGGGCAGCGCGGCATCGGCGGCGGCGCCGGGCGAGCCGGCCGGCAGCCTGACGCGCTGGCTGGTGCTGGCCGTGGCGGCCGTGTCCTGCCTCTTCCTCGCCTTCCTGCTGCTGCTGCTGGCGCTGCGCCTGCGGCGCTGGCGCCGCTCGCAGCTGCTGCCGGCGGGCAGCGGCGCCTTGCGCGGCGTGCCGGCCTCGCACTTCGTGGGCATCGACGGCGTCCGCGCCTTCCTGCACTCCTACTCGCACGAGGTGTCGCTCACGGCCGACTCGCGCAAGAGCCAGCTCCGCTTCTCGGGCGACAGCTGCTGCGACACCCTCCCGGCCCGCCCGCCGCCCGACGAGCCCGCGCCGCTGCTCGGGGAGGACCCCGCCGCTCCCCCGGTGAGTTCCAGTGACCGCCCTTTTTTCCGCGGCCCTTCCCTCTGCTGCTGTTCTGCCCTTTCACTGCTGCGTTCTGCTGCGTCCTGCCTAGGGATGTTTGGTTAAATGGAAAGACAAGCTGCGTTCTTCAATTCGTTGTGAGCAGGTGGCTTTTGGTTTGGGGAGCTGGACGTGGGATCGTTGCTCAGGGTTGCAGTTGGTGTTGGAGGCAGGAGAAGTGGTGCTGCTGCTGGTCTGGGTTTCGTTTAAGCAGGAGTTTGGTTTTTGATCACATGCTTGAGCGTTTTTAATTTTCCCCCTCAGATGTGTGATACTGTTTTCCCAGACATTGTTAGTTCTTCTGAATGGTTGTGTTGCATTAGTAACAAATCAAAGTTTGCGTTATTAGCACCATCAGGTGTCTTCCTGACATAAAGAGATGTATCCTATCAGCAATTACTAACCTGGGCAACTGATCTTTGATGACATGTGCTTGTAAATTCGGAGGGTCAAAGAACACCACGCAAATTGTGAAGGGCTGGATATTGTCTATGATTCAATTAAAGGCTTTGAGTGTACAGTAAGGAGGGTGTGAGGATGGATTCCAACCAGGAAAGTTGGTGGGTCAGTGTGGCTTTGTCTGAGCAATGGTTTGATTTCATGGCTGGTGCCAAGGCCCATGCTGTGTTTGCTGTGATTCTGGATTCCCTGTCCTGAAAGGCAATGATAGTTCTGTAATCCTAAACTGTTTGCATGTAGAATGGTGATCCATGTGTAGAATAGCTTATAATTCCTGTGTGAAATCTTTATCCATCTGTATCTCCCTGTAAGTTTGCAATGTAGACTTAGTTCATAGTTGTAATTAGACTTTCTTTCAGGGCTTCGTTTCCTGGAGGTTGTGGTTTGTTTTCCCCATTTCTGGATGGTGCTTTTGCATTTGAAAGTGTGAATGTTGTTTTGCAGCAAATACTTCCTTCAACCATCTCAGACAGTTTTAGTTGTGAGGAAAACGAAGTAGAAGCTAAAAGAGAATCTGTTCTTCTTTCTCAGAAGTCTTAGCTAAAGAGCAGTGATATGGTGTTTATACATATGGTGTCCTATGTGTGGGAGATGAGTAGGCCACATATTAGAAGAATTGCTGAGAGGTGATGACTCTTTCTTAAAATGAAACCCCCTATATTACAGTCCAGAGTGAGTCTTTAGGGTTACACTTCCAGCTTGAGGCCTCAGTGACTTTTAGGTGCTCTCAGGAATGGATTTCAATGCTTGTAGTGATGTCTTAAAAGTCCTCCCAGGAAGTTTCTCTGACAACACTTTCTCTTCTAATGCTTCCTTGCCTTGTTTGTCTGATGCATGGCTCTAGTTTTCTTTCCTGGGTCTCCTATGTATTTAGCTTTACTTGTAATTATCAACATAGCTTCATCTAGCAATGTGTCAAGTGTGCGTGCCTCTTGTTCATGCTGCAGTGAATGAAGGCAGATGTGAGAGTACCTTTCTTTTCTGTTATTGTGGGTGGGGAATAGATGTAAACATGACCTCAAGTAGGATTTGCATCGCTATGGAACCGTGTGTGTGATAGAAGAGGGGAGGAGATTCCCCCTAAGAGGGGGGTGTCGAACTCATGTTCACCAGGGGTGCATAAGCCTCATGACTGCCTTCAAAGGGCCAAATGTAATTGTAGGACTGCATAACTCTAATTTGAAGACTGTATAAATAGTTTGATATAATGATCTTGACACTCCCGCCCTAAGTCATTAGTTTGATGACTCGGTCTCTGTTGGATGACAGCTTCTTTTTTAATTTGGCCATTTATCATTCATTTGCTTTGGAATCCTGTTTCTCCTCAGACTGGGGGGGACCGGAAAAAAGTACCTCCCTTCCTGATGTGATTGTAGTGCATTATCCTCTCATTATTATTTTTTTTTTTCCCAGTTCTGAGAACGCCAGAAGCAACCATGCAAGTTGTGTAGGGTTGTAGAGAAGACGGGATATGGGGGGTAGGAGGTGGGGTGGGGTGGTGGTGTTATAGAAGAACAGATGGTGATTTCCTTTCTTGTCATGTTTAACACAAGCATGTGCCTGATGGAGTACCATGCAATTTGAGATGATTCTGCACAATAACTTTGGCCTAAGAAGTGTTGTTCCATATGATTCGTTCAATTCTGTATGTTTTTTACTCTTGCCTTGCTTGTTGTCATGAGCTACAGCTCGACTTCAGGGTGTCTGATCAAATGGGGAAGATCCCATGTGTTCTAGTTGTCTGAGTGCAGGTGCTTTTCCCATACACACCTTCTCTCTGCTTGTTCTCTGCCCTTGCCCCACCATACTCGGCATCCTGCGGAGGGAGGTTTAATTATAGGGAAGGCAAAGCTTCATTTTTCAGTGCGCTGTGTGCTGCGGCTTCATACTCTGGGGTGATGAATGTGGGATCGTTGCTCTGCATTACAGCTGGTGTGGGGGGCAGGAGAAATGGGGTTTTCATTAAACAGTTGTTATTTAGGATGAATGTAAGCCATTATTGGAAATGAAAGGTAGAGTCATCTGTGCCTGCTTTAGGGTGGGTCTTGTAGTTATCTCATGTGTGAGAGTTCCTCACACAGCCTAATTCCTCAGCCAGCAGTGACAGCAGTATCAGTTTTGTGTACCAGAATGCAGTGTATATTTTCCACATTGGAGGTACTTCTTCCTCAACCAGGAGGCCAATTCCAGGTGTTTCTGCAGATTCCTTGTGGGAATTTCCTTGGTTGAGGTCAAGTAAGGCTCCAATTATCATATTGAGGAAGAGCGTGCAAGAGAAGCGAATGTACTTTTGGTAGGAGCTAAATACTGAAATACCTGTGTGCACATAAGCACTGGTTGGTCACCTTAGTGGTGATCCACCACTGTGCTCTTCCAAAGACTGAGTGGAGTTGGAGAACTGGGTGTTTCCAGACCAGATCTTGTTCTTGCAGACTCTATAAACCTCTTCTTCGGCCTTCACACTATGGGTGAAGTGTTAGAAAGAAGAGAGTACTGTAGTTGTTTCTGTTGGGGAGCATTACAAAGAGCATCACACTTCAACAAATGTAAAGATATTCTTGCTCTGAAGGGTTATTCATTTATGCTTTTTTTTTATGCCATCTTAAAGTTTCTTTCATATTGCTATCTGTCGTGTAGCAGCACTTGATCTTTTGATACTAAATGTTTAAAAGTGACGCAAAGAGTGTGTAAGGAAGAGAGTAGAAGCATTCTTAACAGTGTTACTGGTTAGAAAGGTGGTTTTCTCCTTCTGTGCTCCTTATCATCTGTTGATCATATTCAGAGTCTTACAGTATTTGGAATGATTTTGTGAGAATGAACTTGGTGACCACAAGAGGTCTATTCACACAGCAACCTTGTGGCCTCTTCAGTCCAAGGAGGGTTGATCTCCAATGGATCGTTGCTGTCCTGTGGGCACGTTTCATCTGCTTTACCATTCATCATCATGTCTTTTACAGAGAGGTGTAGTTAGAAGGAGCGCTGTAGCTGCGTATAGCAAGTATGTCCTAATGCTGATATAATGTTCATATCTTGCTTGGTTCATTTCTTACTTGGTACCATTCCACACAGGATTGCACTATTAGATATATACCTGTGTACAGGTATTTTCATTGTGAATGGCCTATTAACCCCATTTTTTTCTAAAACTTTGTTGTTTGTGGTATATTTATTCCTACTGTCTTACAACACATTCTGATTTACTGTTAATTATTTGAAATGCATGTAAGAAGTACCTTAGTAATGCAATCACAAATGAGGAGGAAGGGCATGTTTCTATGTAAATACCTGCTCGGTATTGATAAGTGGCCTTCTTGTCTTTGTCTATCTATCTGACGAAAAATGCAACTACTTCTTTGTGAGAATGGCCTAGTTGCTGATGAAGAGCCTGTTTTCACAGAAATATGTCTGAATGGCCATTTGCTGATAACTGCCACAGGTGAAGAAGCTTGTGAAGGAGAAACTGAGCCCTGTAGGCCATGTCTCTGTATGTTTTGAGGGAGCAGGGAGAGTGGCATAATGAGGAACTGAGTTACCACCGGGTACCTCTGAATGAGCACAGTAGTCATCCATTGAATCATCTCTTGTTTGGATCAACCAGAGTTTAGGGAAGTCTACTGTACCTGTACTTTCCAAATTCGTGGTCTCTCTAGAACTTGAAACAATATAACTGGTCTTAATGTGGCCTGTTCTCTCAATGCCCAGAACTAAGATTTGCTGGTTTTCAAGAGATTCTTGCATCCTGTGATTTCCTTTGGTTGTTGAGAAGAGGTGGTCTTATCGTATAAAGAGCTACTGAGTTGGATCAAGTACTTTTAATAGGTGTTGAAGGTTTTACCCTTTCCATTTTCTGACAGCCCCACACCTGGAGTGTTCTTTGTATTATGGGTGCACATCATTGTCTTGGTGTCATAAGCAAACTGCCTTCTCTAGTGCTGTCCTTCTGAGTGGTAATTGTAGTATGCTGGGCACGTGTGAACCTTTCTGCTGGAGGTCCATGTTACTAGATGTGCATAATTACCTTGTTCCCTAAAAGAGGTAATTCTGAAGAAACGCTTTAAGACGTAGGTCTGGACATTCCTTTCTACAAGAGCTCCTCCTCTGAAGTACGCTACAGCTACTGCTCCTCACAGCTCGTACAGTTGAAACAAAAGAGTTGGGGAATGATGAGTCGCTGCAAGAGTGCAAGCTGTTGATAGATGTCATATATTTGCTGCACAGTGCACCTGCTTGTACTTACCTGTGCTCTGCCGTACGAAGTCTGCTCACTCCTCCACCTCTCGGGAGCACGTTCCACCGCCAGAGTCTTCACTTCCACGATGAACAGAGCTGCCTGGTTCGCCTTGCCAGGGATATGATCAAAGTCGCCAAACTGAAAGCCGAATCTGGCTTTTCCGTAGCCGATGGCACCGACTCGCGGCAGCTGCTGAGCGCGCGGCTCGGAGCGCAGGGACCGAATCCCCGGCCGGCATCAGGCGGCTGCGGTGGCGTCGCGGCGCCTCCGGGTGCCGCTGTTGGCCGAGGCGGAGCAGCGCTGGAGCCGGAGCTGCAGCCGGAGCCACTGCAGCGTCCTGCCCCCGCAGGCTGCTCGCTCGCCCGGCGCCGGCCAGAGCGGCAGCGGCTCAGGGAGCAGCGGCGAGAGGCGACGCGGATTGGCGAGCAGCGAAGTCCGAGCCGGCGCCCACATTGTTCCGGAGGCCCCTGCACTGTTTGCGAAGAGTGTCTGGAAGGAGAGAGGGCAGCGGCAGGAGGGAGGAGCGCGGCGAGCGCTTCCGAGAATGGCGGGCGAGCAGAGGCAGAGGCGGCGGCGAGCAGGCGGGCGAGTGCTGCTGCCCGTTTTGCTGCTGGGCTTGTGCTGGCGGGCGGCGGCGGAGCGGCTCCGTTATACCATCCCCGAGGAGCTGGGCAGAGGTTCGCTGGTGGGGCCGCTGGCGCGGGACCTGGGGCTGAGCCCGGCGGACCTACTGGCACGCAAGCTGCGGCTGGCATCTGCTGCGAAAAGGCAGCTGCAATACTTCATGGTGAGCGGGGAAAATGGGAACCTGTACATGAGCGAGAGGCTGGACCGGGAGGAGATGTGCGGCGAGGCGGCGTCCTGCTCCGTCAGCTTCGAAGCGCTGGTACAGAACCCACTCAACGTTTTCCATGTCGAGGTGGCCATTCAGGACGTCAACGACAACGCCCCACGCTTCCTGCAAGACAATTTCCAGCTGGAGATCAACGAATTGACGTCCCCTGGCGCACGCTTTTTTTTAGGCATGGCAGAAGACGCGGACGTGGGCAGCAACTCGCTGCAGGGCTACGAGCTGGAGACCAACGGGTACTTCGCGGTGGAGGTGAAGGAGAGTCCGGACGGCAGCAAGTTCGCGGAGCTGGTGCTGCGCCGCGCGCTGGACCGGGAGCGCGAGCCGAGCCTGCGTCTGGTGCTGACGGCGCTGGACGGCGGCGACCCGCCCCGGAGCGGCACCGCCCAGCTCTGCATCAACGTCACCGACGCCAACGACAACGCGCCTGTGTTCGCGCAGGACCGGTACCGCGCGAGCCTGCGGGAGGACGCGCCGCCGGGGTCGACGGTATTGAACGTCACCGCCTCAGATGCGGACGCCGGGAGCAACGCTCGCATCACGTACAGCTTCGGGAAAATGCCGGCCAAGGTGCTTAAGAAGTTCGTGGTGGACGCGGAGAGCGGGCTGATCATGCTTCAGGAGGCGCTGGACTTCGAGGATACGCGATCCTTCAGCCTGGCCGTGGAGGCGAGGGACAGAGGTGGTCTGGTGGCTCACTCCAAAGTGGAGATCGAGGTCCTGGATGTGAACGACAACGCGCCCGAGGTGACACTGACGTTAGTATCCAGCCCAGTGCCGGAGGACGCGCCGACCGGCACGGTGGTGGCTTTCCTGAACGTGAATGACCCGGACTCCGGGGAGAACGGGGAGGTGTCCTGTGAGTTGTTGGGCGAGGCGCCGCTGTCGCTTGTGGCGTCGTTGGGCGGCTCGTACAAGGTGGTGACGGCGAGCGCGCTGGACCGGGAGCAGGCGGCCGAGCACCGGGTGACGGTGGTGGCCAGGGACCGGGGCCGGCCGTCGCTGTCGAGCAGCACGGCGCTGGTGTTGGAGGTGTCTGACGTGAACGACAACGCGCCGGTGTTCGAGGAGGCCGCCTACAGCGCCTACGTGGCGGAGAACAACGCGGCGGGCGCGCCGGTGCTGCGCGTGCTCGCGCGGGACGCGGACGCGGGCGCCAACGGTCGCGTGAGCTACTGGCTGGCGGGCGGCAGCGCGGACGCGGCGGCGTACGTGTCGGTGGAGGCGCGGAGCGGCGCGCTGTACGCGCAGCGCTCCTTCGACTACGAGCAGTGCCGCGAGTTCGCCGTGGTCGTGCGGGCGCAGGACGGCGGGGAGCCGGCGCGGAGCTCGACGGCGACGGTGCGCGTCTTCGTGCTGGACCGCAACGACAACGCGCCGCGGGTGCTCTGGCCGGCGGCGGAAGCGGGAGAGAGAGTGCCGGGGTCGGCGCCGGCATTGGAGCCGTTCGAGGTGGTGCCGCGTTCGGCCGAGGCCGGGTACCTGGTGGCCAAGGTGGTGGCGGTGGACGCGGACGCGGGGCGCAACGCGTGGCTGTCGTACGAGCTGGTGCAGGCGGCGGAGCCGGCGCTGTTCCGCGTGGGGCTGCACAGCGGCGAGGTGCGCACGGCGCGGGCCGTGTCGGAGAAGGACGCGGCCAAGCAGCGGCTGGTGGCCGTGGTGAAGGACCACGGGCAGCCGGCGCTGTCGGCCACGGCCACGCTGCACGTGGTGCTGGCCGAGAGCTTGCAGGAGGCGCTGCCGGAGCTGAGCGAGCGGGCGGCGGGCGCCGAGTCGGCGGCGGAGCTGCAGTTCTACCTGGTGCTGGCGCTGGCGCTGCTGTCCGCGCTGTTCCTGCTGAGCGTGGCGCTGGCCGTGCTGGCGCGGCTGCGCCGGGCCGGGCCGCCCGCCGTTCTGCGCTGCCTGGGCGCGCAGCGCTTGTCCGTGGCCGGCGCCGCCTTCCCGGCCGACTTCTGCGAGGGCACCTTGCCCTACTCCTACAACCTGTGCGTGGCGCCGGGCCGCGCCGTGGCCGAGGCCGCTTGGCTGCCGCCGCCGCTGCCCAGCCTGCCCGCGGAGGAGCTTCTGGGCGGGGAGCCCAGCGGGAAGAGGAATCCGAGCAGCAGCGCCGGCGCGGAGGAGCCGCCCGCCGACCCCGACGCACCGCAGGTCTGTAAGCCCGCGCATTCCTTTTCCTTCAGCTTTCCCTAACCTCTTGCTGGCGGTAGTGGGTTGTTGGCTCTTCGTTTTTCTCTTTTGGCGGTTATTCCCGATCCATGGTTATATAAAGGAATGAACTAATGCTGTACCTCCGGTCTTTTGGTACCAGGCTGTGCGAGCTGGCACTTCCTGCCTCATCAGCTGGTCCTCTTCTAGGCTTCGTGACGACGTTCTTGCCTATGCTACTTCTGCTGTGATTCAGGGTTTTTTTTCCTAGTAATTAATATTTTTTTTTCTTAGTAGCTGTCGCAAAGTTTTGTTTTGCGTGTATTATGAGAAAAATGTGATCATACACTCATCTTTCCTGTTAGAGTTAATATTTTGTCTCTACTAGCTAGACTGTTTTTTGGAATTAGTTTGAAAAGAACGTCAGATTTTACCGATGTTTTGGTTGTTGCCAAGGAGACCAAAAAGCTTTCGGGACCTGGGCACTCTCCTTTCAGGGCCTGCCTGTTCGGCACAATCTAGGCAGGGAGAACGGGGAGATGAGCGAACGGCTATGTGGTGGTCCTAGTTGTAATTCGTTTAACATGAAGAGTTTGCTTTATCCTTTTATTTTTTTTTCTTTGTTATGTTCATTCGTATCGCTGCCTTCTGCCTAGTTAGTCTAGAATGGAGCACTAAGTCCTAACTGTAAGCATAGCTCATAAACAAAAATTCCGAAGTGTTCTTTAGTTGGAGGAGAAAATTAGGTTGATTCAGAGCAGCCTCCGATGTGCTGCTGAAAAGTGACAAGGTCAAGAGTGAAGGGTCGTCTCTGACGTGGGCGCCTTTTGAGGGAGAATCTTCGTTGCTGGCTTGTGATATTGTTGGTGCTTGGGAAATTCATGTGGCTGGTGGTGTTCCAGAATGTGTCGGTAGTTAAAGAAGAGTTCCTGCTGCTTGAGTTAATGAGCCTTTTTTCCCTGTTATGAATATCACGTTTTGAATTACACAGCCTCTTTTCTTTTGCTGTCCTTGTACCAGTCATTCAACAATACCGCTAAAAAAATTTCGGGTGGAGATTGTTGTTTTGTACAAATGCGAAAAGACTGCTAATATGCGGCACGTTAAAATAGGGACATATTTTATAATAAGTAGATGGCCATTAGCAAGTAATGTTTCTCGTGGGGTAAAAATAACTCTCATCGTTAAAGAAAAGTATCGCTTACCGAAAAGCCTGTTCTTCATTTCAGTGAGTATCTTCGTTGCTGTTTTTTTCTATAGGTCGGGATATGGGGCAATAATGGGGCAACTTTAACCTGCAGAGAGGTAGAGAGAAAAGTAATTGAAGCTCAATTGCTACAAAAGGGTGTGCAATATGTAATAGAGATTTTCCCTTTGAACGGATGGTGTAAGACTGTAATATTCTAAACTTCAGATTTTACTCTAGATATATCACCATTACAAAAACGTTTTTTCCCCGTCCGGTAGAAAGAAAGCAAACGACTCAGGAGATCACAGCTGGAGAGAAGTGAAATCTCCGTGGCCACTGTCCCATGACTGCGAGCTGTGGGTGGGATAGGCCGGGCGCTGGGCAGCGCTCGGTGCCTGCAGTGCCGGGAGGAGGCTGCGGGCGCCGCTGTTGACCGAGGAGGAGGCAGAGGAAGGCCGGAGCGCTGCCGGCAGCCCCGCCCGCTGCAGCCCGGCTCGCTCGCTCGCTGACTGACTACTCGGCGACTGAGCGGTCTGCGAGTGTCCCCGCGGTGCGGAGCCGTGCTGCAGCGAGGCGGAGGGGCCGGCGGCAGCGGCCGGGAGGGGCGAGCAGGGGCCGAAGGAGAAGGAGGGGCTGCCGTTGTAGGTGCGGTGCCGGCGGTGCCTCGGCGGAGATGTGGGCGGCGGGGAGGCGCCGGGATCGGCGGGGGCGAGCCCTGCTGTGGGGCGTGCTGGTGGCAGCGTGGGAGGCGGCGTGGGGGCAGCTGCGTTACTCGGTTCCTGAGGAGATGCCGAAGGGCTCGTTCGTGGGCGACGTGGCCAAGGACCTGGGGCTACAGCTACCGGCGCTGGGCGACCGCGGCGTCCGCGTTGTCTCCGAAGGTAGGACGCAGTATTTCGCCCTGCACGGGAAGACGGGACATTTAGTCACGACGGAGAGGATAGACAGAGAGCAGCTGTGCCGGCAGCTGGAGAAATGCGTGCTGCGTTGTGAGGTGGTATTACAGGGAGATATGCAAGTTTACGAAATCGAAGTGGAAATCACGGACATTAATGACAACGCTCCCACTTTCAAGGAAATGGACCTGGAAGAGAGAATGAGCGAGACGACAGCCCCAGGGTCGCGGTTTCCCCTGACCGAGGCCCACGACCCGGACTCGGGACCGAATTCTGTGCAGAGCTACGAGCTAAGCGGCGACGAGCACTTCTCGCTGGCCGTGCAGGCGGGTCCCGGCGGGGATCAGCGTCCCGAGCTGGTGCTGGCGAAGGCCCTGGACCGGGAGGAGGCGGCGTTTCACGAGCTGGTGCTGAGGGCGAGCGACGGCGGCGAGCCGGCGCGGACAGGCACGGCGCGGATCCGCGTGGCGGTGCTGGACGCCAACGACAACGCGCCCGTGTTCAGCCAGGCGGAGTACACGGTGCGTGTGCCGGAGGACGTGCCCGTGGGTTCCACCATCGTCATTGTTACGGCCACGGATGCCGACGAGGGGCTCAACGGGTACATAAAATATTCACTGAAGAAGGCGACGGACTTGGCATCGGAGATTTTCCATCTGGACGTCGAAAGAGGAGCAATCACGCTGGTGAGGAGCCTGGACTTCGAGGAAGTCGACTCGTACGAAATGGACGTTCAGGCACGGGACGGCGGGGGCCTTTCGGACACGGCAAAAGTCACGATCACCGTGACAGACGTCAACGACAACGCGCCGAAAATTTCTGTGCGGTCATCACTGAGCGAGATCTCTGAGGACACCCAGTCGGGGACCGTGGTGGCCCTATTGCACGTGCAAGACCGGGACTCAGGGCCGAATGGCGAGGTTCGGTGCTCTCTGGACGGGGACGTCCCGTTCTTGCTGCGCAGTTCGCGGGGCAGCTACTACAGCGTGGTGACGGCTCGCGAGCTGGACCGGGAGCAGGTGTCGGAGTACAACGTGACGGTGCGGGCGATGGACGGCGGGTCGCCGGCGCTGTGGAGCAGCGCGGTGCTGTGTCTGCGCGTGCTGGACGTGAACGACAACGCGCCGGTGTTCGCGGAGGCGCGCTACAGCGCCCGCGTGCCCGAGAACAACGCGGCGGGCGCGCTGGTGCTGAGGGTGCGGGCGTGGGACGCGGACTGGGGGCAGAACGCGCGCGTGCGGTACCGGCTGGGGGAGGGGCGTGTGCGGGGCGCGCCGCTGTCTTCGTACGTGTCGGTGGAGGCGGAGACGGGCGCGCTGTACGCGCTGCGCTCGTTCGACTACGAGGAGGTGCGCGAGGTGGGGCTGTGGGTGCGGGCGGAGGACGGCGGCGCGCCGGCGCTGAGCAGCAACGTGTCGGTACGGCTCGTGATCGTGGACGAGAACGACAACTCGCCTCAGGTGCTGTACCCGCCGGCGGCGCCGCTTGCGGCGGGCGCGGGCTGGGCGGGCGTGGAGCTGGCGCCGCGCTCGGCGGAGCCCGGCGCGCTGGTGGCCAAGGTGGTGGCGGTGGACGCGGACGCGGGGCAGAACGCGTGGCTGTCGTACGAGCTGGCCAAGGCGACGGAGCCGGGGTTGTTCCGCGTGGGGCTGCACAGCGGCGAGGTGCGCACGGCGCGCTTCCCGCTGGCCCGCGACGCGGCGCGGCAGAGCCTGGTGGTGGTGGTGAAGGACCACGGGCGGCCGGCGCTGTCGGCCACGGCCACGCTGACGGTGGTGCTGGCCGAGAGCGTGGCCGAGCTGCTGGCCGAGCTGGGCAGCGCGGCATCGGCGGCGGCGCCGGGCGAGCCGGCCGGCAGCCTGACGCGCTGGCTGGTGCTGGCCGTGGCGGCCGTGTCCTGCCTCTTCCTCGCCTTCCTGCTGCTGCTGCTGGCGCTGCGCCTGCGGCGCTGGCGCCGCTCGCAGCTGCTGGCGGCGGGCGGCGGCGCCTTGCGCGGCGTGCCGGCCTCGCACTTCGTGGGCATCGACGGCGTCCGCGCCTTCCTGCACTCCTACTCGCACGAGGTGTCGCTCACGGCCGACTCGCGCAAGAGCCAGCTCCGCTTCTCGGGCGCCAGCTGCTGCGACACCCTCCCGGCCCGCCTGCCGCCCGACGAGCCCGCGCCGCGGCTGGGGGAGGACCCCGCCGCTCCCCCGGTGAGTTCCAGTGACCGCCCTTTCTCCGCGGCCCTTCCCTCTGCTGCTGCTCTCCCCTTTCACTGCTGCGTTCTGCTGCGTCCTGCCTAGGAATGTTTGGTTAAATGGAAAGACAAGCTGCGTTCTTCAATTCGTTTTGAGCAGGTGGCTTTTGGTTTGGGGAGCTGGACGTGGGATCGTTGCTCAGGGTTACAGTTGGTGTTGGAGGCAGGAGAAGTGGTGCTGCTGCTGGCCTGGGTTTCGTTTAAGCAGGAGTTTGGTTTTTGATCACATGCTTGATCGTTTTTCATTTTCCCCGTGAGATGTGTGATACTGTTTTCCCAGACATTGTTGGTTCTTCTGAACAGTTGTGTTGCCTTAGTAACAAATTGAAATTTGCGTTATTAGCACTGTCAGGTGTCTTCCCGACATAAAGAGATGTATCCTATGAGCAATTACTAACCTAAGTACGTGCAAGCACTGGAGGACTCCCGGTTCAGTGCTCTCCTTTAACACAGATAATAACGATCTGAATGATTTCCTCTCCTTGGTGTTTGAACATCCTGGAACATGCATAATAAGTTGAGGGGTTTTAATATATAAATACGATCTTTGTTCATTACAAGCCCATTCTTATACTAAGAATCATGCCCACACCTGCGAAGACTTTGTGTTTATATTCGACTGCTTCATATCAGGTAAAGAACCCAGCTTTTGGGACAACAGTATGATAGTGGTGTATATCGAAGAGAAATGGTCTGGGCAACTGATCTTTGATGACATATGCTTGTAAATTCAGAGGGTCAAAGAACACCATGCAAATTGTGAAGGGCTGGATATTGTGTATGATTCAATTAAAGGCTGTGAGTGTAGAGTAAGGAGTGTGTGAGGATGGATTCCAGCCAGGAAAATTGGTGGGTCAGTGTGGTTTTGTCTGAGCAATGGTTTGGCTTCATGGCTGGTGCCAAGGCCTGTGCCATGTTTGCTGTGATTCTGGATTCCCTGTCCTGAAAGGCAATGGTCGTTCTGTAATCCTAAAGTGTTTGCACAATAACTGTGCATATAGAATGGTGATCCATGTGGAGAGAAGACAGGAGCCAGCAGGAAGGAGTGGGGGGTGAGGTGGTGATGCTATAGGAGAACAGATGGTCATTTCCTCACCTGTCATGTTTAAAACAAGCATGGTCTAATGGAGTACCATGCAATTTGAGTTGATTGTGTACAATAACTTTGGCCTAAGAAATGTTATTCCAACTGATCCATTCACTTCTGTATATTTCTAACTCTTCCCTTGCTTCTTGTCATAAGCTTCTTGTCGTGAGCTTGACCTCAGGGTGTCTGATCAAATTGGGAAGGTCACATCTGTTCTAGTTGTCTGAGTTCAGGTGCCTTCCCTGTACACACCTTTTCTCTGCTGCTTCTCTGCCCTTTCCCCACCATATTCTGCATCCTGCAGAGGGAGGTTTGGTTACAGGGAAGGCAAAGCTTTGTTTTGCAATGCACTGTGTGCTGCTGCATCATGCTCGGGGGCAATGAATGTGGGATTGTTGCTCAGCATTACAGTTGGTGAAGGAGGCAGGAGAAATGGGGCTTTCATTGAACAGTCGTTATTTAGGATGAATGTAAGCCAGTATTGGAAATGAAAGTAGAGACACCTGTGCTTGCTTTAGGGTGGGTCTTGTATTTGGCTCATGTGTTGCTCACACAGCCCGTTCCTCAGCCAGCAGTGACAGCAGTGTCATTTTGTGTACCAGAATGCAGTGTGTGTTTTCCACATCGGAGGTACTTCTTCCTCAACGGAGGCAGCATTCCCAGGTGTTGCTGCAAATTGCCTGTTGCTTGCGGGAATTTCCTTGGATGAGTCCAAATGAGCTCCAACTATCGTATTGTGGGAGAGGGTGGAAGAGAAGTGAATGTACTTTTGTTAAGAGTTGCATTCTAAAATATGTGTGTGCACATAAGCACTGGTTGGTCACCTTGGTTGTGATCCACCACTGTGCTCTTCCAAAGATGGAGCGGAGTTAAAGAACGGGATGTTTGCAGACTGAATGTGGTGCTTATACACTATAAGCCTCTTCTTTGACCTTCGAACTATGGGTAAAGTGTTAGAAAGAAGAGAATATTGTCACGGTTTCTGCTGGGATGCCTTAAAAAGAGCATGACACTTCACCAAATATATTCTTGCTCTGAAGGGTTATTCATTTATGCTTTTTATACCACCTTACAGCTTCATTCATATTTTTATCTGATGTATGGCAGCACTTGATATTTTGATACTAAGTGTTTAGAAGTGATGCAAACAGTGTATAAGGAAGAGAGTAGAAGCTTTCTTAACAGCGCTACTGGTTAGAAAGGTTGTTTTCTTCTGTGCTTCTTACCAGCTGGTGAGCACATTCTGAATCTTACAGTATTTGGAATGATTTTGTGAGAACGAACTTGCTGACCAGAAGAAGAATGTTCACACGGTAACCTTGTGGCCTCTTCAGTCAAAGGAGGGTTAACGTCCAATGGATCGTTGCTGTCCTGTGAGCACCTAACATCTGCTTTACCATTCATCATCATGTCTTTTACAGAGATGGTCGGGAAGCGCTGCAGCTGAGTGTAGCAAGTATGTCCGAATGCCGATATAATGTTCATATCTTGCTTGGTACCATTCCACAAAGGATTGCACTATTAGATATACACAGGTATTTTCATTGTGAATGGTTTATTAATTCCAGGTTTTCTAAAACCCTGTTGTTAATGGCTTTATTTGTCACTATTGTCTTACAACACATTGTGATTTACTAGTAATTATTTGAAATGTATGAAGCAGTACCTTAGAAATGCAATCACAAATGATGGCAAAGGGCAAAGTTGTGCATAAATACCTGTTCAGTACTTATAAGTGGCCTTCTTGTCTTTGTCTATCTATCTGAAGTAAAATGCGACTACTTCTTTGTGAGAATGGCCTAGTTGCTGAGGAAGAGTCTGTTTTCACAGAAATATGTCTGAATGGCCATTTGCTGGTAAATGCAACAGTTGAAGAAGCTTGTGAAGGAGAAACTGAGCCCTGTAGGCCATGTCTCTGTATGTTTTGAGGGAGCAGGGAGAGTGGCATAATGAGGAACTGAGTTACCACCAGGAACCTCTGAATGAGCACAGTAGTCATCCATGGAATCATCTCTTGTTTGCATCAACCAGAGTTTAGGGAAGTCTACTGTACCTGTAGTTTCCAAATCCGTGGTCAGTGTAGTGCTTCAAATGATGTAGCTGGTCGTAATGTGCCTTGCTCTCTCAATGGTCATGAAGCAAGATTTGTTGTTTGGCAGAGACTCTTGCATTCTGTAATTTTCTTTTATTATCGATGAGAGATCATATTACCGTACAATGAGGTACTGAGGAGGATCAAGTAATTTTCATAGGTGTTGAAAGGCTTTATCCTTGCCATCTTCTGACGGCCCCACACGTGGAGTGTTCCTTGTAATGTGGGTGCAAAAGACACATCATTGTCTTGGTGTCACAAGCAAACTGCCTTCTCTAGTGCTGCCCTACTGACTGGTAGTTGTAGTATTCTGGGCACGTGGGAACCTTTCTGCTGCACCTCCATGTTACTAGATGTGCATAATTACCATGTTCCCTAAAAGAGGTAATTTTGAAGAAATGCAGAATCTCGCATTTCCGTAGCCGATGGCACCGACTCGCGGCAGCTGCTGAGCGCGCGGCTCGGAGCGCAGGGACCGAAGCCCCGGCCGGCATCAGGCGGCTGCGGTGGCGTCGCGGCGCCTCCGGGTGCCGCTGTTGGCCGAGGCGGAGCGGCGCTGGAGCCGGTGCCGCAGCCCGAGCTGCCGCAGCGTCCTGCCCCCGCAGGCTGCTCGCTCGCCCGGCGCCGACCAGAGCGGCAGCGGCACGGACAGCAGCGGCGAGAGGCTGCGCGGATTGGGGAGCAGCGGAGTCCGAGCTGGCGCCCACATCACTCGCTGCCCTCCGGAGGCCTCTGCGCTGTTTGCGAAGAGTGTCTGGAAGGAGAGAGGGCAGCGGCAGGAGGGAGGAGCGCGGCGAGCGCTGCCGAGAATGGCGGGCGGGCGGAAGCGAGCAGGCGGGCGAGTGCTGCTGCCCGCTTTGCTGCTGGGCTTGTGCTGGCGGGCGGCGGCGGAGCGGCTCCGCTACACCATCCCCGAGGAGCTGGGCAGAGGTTCGCTGGTGGGGCCGCTGTCGCGGGACCTGGGGCTGAGCCCGGCGGACCTGCCGGCACGCAAGCTGCGGCTGGCGACTGCCGCTAAAAGGCAGCTGCAATACTTCACGGTGAGCGCGGAGAACGGGAACCTGTACGTGAGCGAGAGGCTGGACCGGGAGGAGATGTGCGGCGAGGCGGCGTCCTGCTCCGTCAGCTTCGAAGTGCTGGTGCAGAACCCGCTCAACGTTTTCCACGTCGAAGTAGCCATACAGGACGTCAATGACAATGCACCGCGTTTTCTTAAAGATAATATTAACTTCGAAATAATTGAATCTACAATTCCCGGTGCTCGTTTTTACCTTGGCATGGCAGAAGACACAGACGTGGGCAGCAATTCTCTGCAAGGCTACGAGCTGGAGGCCAACGGGTACTTCGCGGTGGAGGTGAAGGAGAGCCCGGACGGCAGCAAGTTCGCAGAGCTGGTTCTGCGCCGCGCGCTGGACCGGGAGCGCGAGCCGAACCTGCGTCTGGTGCTGACGGCGCTGGACGGCGGCGACCCGCCCCGGAGCGGCACCGCCCAGCTCTGCATCAACGTCACCGACGCCAACGACAACGCACCGGTGTTCGCTCAGGACCGGTACCGCGCGAGCCTGCGGGAGGACGCACCGCCGGGGTCGGCTGTACTAAACGTCTCCGCTTCCGACGCGGATGCCGGGACCAATGCCCTTATCACCTACGGCTTCGGGGAAACGCCTTCCAAGCTGCTTCAGAAGTTCATAATGGACGCGGAGAGCGGGACGATCATGCTTCAGGAGGCGCTGGACTTCGAAGACACACGGTCGTTCAGCCTGGCCGTGGAGGCGAGGGACGGGGGCGGTCTGGTGGCTCACTGCAAAGTAGAGATAGAGGTGCTGGACGTGAACGACAATGCGCCCGAGATATCGATGCTGTCGGTGTCGAGCCCGGTGGCAGAGGACGTGCCGCCAGGCACAGTAGTGGCCCTCCTTAACGTGAATGACCGGGACTCTGGGGAGAACGGGGAGGTGTCGTGCGAGCTGTCGGGCGAGGCGCCGCTGTCGCTCGTGAAGTCGTCAGGCAGCTCGTACAAGGTGGTGACGGCGAGCGCACTGGACCGGGAGCAGGCGGCCGAGCACCGGGTGACGGTGGTGGCCAGGGACCGGGGCCGGCCGTCGCTGTCGAGCAGCACGGCGCTGGTGCTGGAGGTGTCTGACGTGAACGACAACGCGCCGGTGTTCGAGGAGGCCGCCTACAGCGCCTACGTGGCGGAGAACAACGCGGCGGGCGCGCCGGTGCTGCGCGTGCTCGCGCGGGACGCGGACGCGGGCGCCAACGGTCGCGTGAGCTACTGGCTGGCGGGCGGCAGCGCGGACGCGGCGGCGTACGTGTCGGTGGAGGCGCGGAGCGGCGCGCTGTACGCGCAGCGCTCCTTCGACTACGAGCAGTGCCGCGAGTTCGCCGTGGTCGTGCGGGCGCAGGACGGCGGGGAGCCGGCGCGGAGCTCGACGGCGACGGTGCGCGTCTTCGTGCTGGACCGCAACGACAACGCGCCGCGGGTGCTCTGGCCGGCGGCGGAAGCGGGAGAGAGAGTGCCGGGGTCGGCGCCGGCGCTGGAGCCGTTCGAGGTGGTGCCGCGTTCGGCCGAGGCCGGGTACCTGGTGGCCAAGGTGGTGGCGGTGGACGCGGACGCGGGGCGCAACGCGTGGCTGTCGTACGAGCTGGTGCAGGCGGCGGAGCCGGCGCTGTTCCGCGTGGGGCTGCACAGCGGCGAGGTGCGCACGGCGCGGGCCGTGTCGGAGAGGGACGCGGCCAAGCAGCGGCTGGTGGCCGTGGTGAAGGACCACGGGCAGCCGGCGCTGTCGGCCACGGCCACGCTGCACGTGGTGCTGGCCGAGAGCTTGCAGGAGGCGCTGCCGGAGCTGAGCGAGCGGGCGGCGGGCGGCGAGTCGGCGGCGGAGCTGCAGTTCTACCTGGTGCTGGCGCTGGCGCTGCTGTCCGCGCTGTTCCTGCTGAGCGTGGCGCTGGCCGTGCTGGCGCGGCTGCGCCGGGCCGGGCCGCCCGCCGTCCTGCGCTGCCTGGGCGCGCAGCGCTTGTCCGTGGCCGGCGCCGCCTTCCCGGCCGACTTCTGCGAGGGCACCTTGCCCTACTCCTACAACCTGTGCGTGGCGCCGGGCCGCGCCGTGGCCGAGGCCGCTTGGCCGCCGCCGCCGCTGCCCAGCCTGCCCGCGGAGGAGCTTCTGGGCGGCGAGCCCAGCGGGAAGAGGAGCCCGATCAGCAGCGCCGGCGCGGGAGAGCCGCCCGTCGACCCCGACGCACCACAGGTCTGTGAGCCTGCACGGTCCTTGAGTCTGAGCCTTCCCTAACCTCGTGCTGGGATTAGTGGTCTGTTGAATCTTGGTTTGTCTGCTCTGGCGGTTCGTGCTCATTTCTGTTTCCGTGGAGGAATTAACTAATATTGTGCCGCTGCTCTTTTGGGAACAGGTTGTGCGCACCCGCACTTACTGCCTCATCAACTGTTCCTCTTTTAGGCTTCATGGGGAGGTTCTTGCCACTGTTTGTTCTATTGTGATCCATGTAGTTTTCTTCCTAGAAGTTATAATATTTTCTTCTTGCTAGTCTGCATGGTCTTCTGTTTTGGATTTAGCATGAGAATATATTTATCTCACAGTCATCCGCCCTCGGACAGAAGTAATATTTTCTTGCCACTAGCTAGACCGTGTTTTGGAGCTGGTATGTAAAGAATGTTAGAATTCACTGATGTTTTGGTTTTTGTCATGGAGACCATGGACTTTTTCAGCTGGGAGGGAACCAGGACAGGACAGCAACTAGGTTGACATCCAGGCTGGTCAAACCCCAACATTACCGTCGTGCTCGGCATATAGCTGAAGCCAGCCTTACTGGCTTGTTAGTTCACTACTGCATTTTTTCCTTCATTTACGGATTTTGTTGTTGCTGCTATTTGTTATTTTGTTCGTTTGTTTTTTGTTTGTTTTGTTGTGTTGTTGGTTTGGGGGTTTGGGTGGCTTTTTTGTTTGGTTGTTTTTTCCTTTTGCATTTTTGGCCTTTTGTCTTTTTGGTCTCTCTGCAACCGGCTTTTTGGGACCAGGGCCTTTTCCGGGCCTGCCTTTGCGGCACAATCTTGGCAGGGAGAACGGGGGGTGGTGGTTCTTGTTGTACTTCGTTTAACGTGAAGAGTTTGCCTTATGCTTACTTTTTTCATTTTTTGAGTTTTTGTTTTGTTTATGCCCATCGCTGTCTGCTACTTAGTTACTCTAAAATGGAGCAGTAAGTCCTAACTGCAAGCATAGCTCGTAATCAAAAATTCCAAAGTGTTCTTGAATGGGGGGAGAAAATCACGTTGATTCAGAGCAGCCCCCGATGTGCAGCTGAAAAGTGACAAGGTCAAGAGTGAAGGGTCATCCATGAGGTGGCCGCCTTTTGAGGGACAATGTTCGTTGCTGGCTGGTGCTATTGCTGGTGTTTGGGAAATTCGTCTGTGTGGTGGCATTCTAGTATGGGTCGGTATTTAAAGAAGAGTTCCTGCTGCTTGGGTTAATGAGCCTGATATATCTGGTCCCTCAGTGATATGAATATCACGTTTTGAATTTCAGAGCCTGTTTTCTTTTGCTATCCTTGTACCTTGTATCTTTCAAGCAGGTATAAAAATTAATGGTGGGAATTGTGGTTTTGGACAAATGCGTAAAGACTCGTAATATTCGGCACTTTAAATTAAGAAAAAATATCTAACACATACGTAGGCATTAGCAAGTAATTATTCCCGTGCAGTAGAAGTAGCACGCATCGTTAAAGGAAAGTATGCCTTAGAGAGAAGCCAGTGCAGGAAATCACGTGTATCCATTTGTGGGAGTATCTTCCTTGCTGCTTTGTTCTGTAGGTCGGGATATGGTGAATTGATGGGGCTGTATGACGCAATTATGATGTGCAGAAATGGTGAGAGAAAAGAAATTCGAGCACGACTGCTAGAAAAAGCTGTGAAAATAGGTAATGCAGGTTTTGCTTTTGGATAGGTGGCGTCAGAGGGTAATATTCTACACTTCGTCTTTTACTTTACATATATCGCCATTAGGGACACATGTTGCCGTGCGGTAGAAATAATACTACCACGGGAGACTTCTTTCTTCCCCCTGGTCTTAATCGCCTCGATGATAAGAGACGATCTCGGCTGGAGAAAACCCGAAGCAGGAGATCACTCACCGCTGGAGGGAAGCGATGTCTCCGTGGCTACTGTCGCGTGGCCGCGAGCTGTGGGTGGGACAGGCCGGGCGGGCAGCGCTGGGCAGCGCTCGGTGTCTGCAGTGCCGGGAGGAGGCTGCGGGCGCCGCTGTTGACCGAGAAGGAGCGAGAGGAAGGTCGGAGCGCTGCAGGCAGCCCCGCCCGCTGCGGCCCGGCTCGCTCGCTCGCTGGCTGGCTCGGACGCCGGGCGGCCTGCGAGCATCTCCGCGGTGTGGAGCCGTGCTGCAGCGAGACGGAGGGACCGGCGGCAGTGGCCGAGAGCGGCAAGCAAGGGCCGGAGAAGGGGGCGTCTCGACAGCCGTCTGCGGGGAGCTGCCGTTGTTGGTGCGGTGCCGGCGGTGCCGCGGCGGAGATGTTGGCGGCGGGGAAGCGCTGGGGCCGCCGGGAGCGAGCCCTGCTGTGGGGCGTGCTGGTGGTGGCGTGGGAGGCGGCGTGGGGGCAGCTGCGCTACTCGGTTCCCGAGGAGCTGCCGAAGGGCTCGTTCGTGGGCGACGTGGCCAAGGACCTGGGGCTGCAGCTGTCGGCACTCGCCGAGCGCGGCGTCCGCGTTGTTACCGAAGGTAGGACGCAGTATTTCGCCCTGTACGGGAAGACTGGACACTTGGTGACGGCGGAGAGAATAGACAGAGAGCAGCTGTGCCGGCTGGTGGAGAAATGCGTGCTGCGCTGTGGGGTGATAGTGGAGGGAGAAATGAACATTTACGGAATCGAAGTGGAAATCACGGACATTAATGACAACGCACCCAGCTTCCGAGAGGCGGAAAAAGAACTGAGAATGAGCGAGACGACAGCCCCGGGCTCGCGGTTTCCCCTGGCCGAGGCTCACGACCCGGACTCGGGGCTGAATTCTGTGCAGAGCTACGAGCTAAGCGGCGACGAGCACTTCTCGCTGGCCGTGCAGGCGGGTGCCGGCGGGGATCAGCGTCCCGAGCTGGTGCTGGCGAAGGCGCTGGACCGGGAGGAGGCGGCGTTTCACGAGCTGGTGCTGAGGGCGAGCGACGGCGGCGAGCCGGCGCGGACGGGCACGGCGCGGATCCGCGTGACGGTGCTGGACGCCAACGACAACGCGCCCGTGTTCAGCCAGGCGGAGTACACGGTGCGTGTGCCGGAGGACGTGCCCGTGGGTTCCACCCTCGTTACCGTCACGGCCACCGATGCCGACGAGGGGCTCAACGGGCACGTGGAGTACAGTTTCCATAAAATTTCAGACCGAGCATCCGAAATTTTCCAACTGAACTCGGAGACAGGAGAAATATCACTTAAGGAGTATTTGGACTTCGAAGAATTCTCTTACCTTGATCTAGAGATACAGGTACGAGACGGAGGAGACCTTTCTAACACGGCGAAAGTCACGATAACCGTAACAGACGTCAACGACAACGCGCCACAGATTTCGGTACAATCGGTATTGAGTACGATCTCTGAGGATGCTCCATCGGAGACCGTGGTGGCCCTGCTGCACGTGCAGGACAGGGATTCGGGAGCGAACGGCGAGGTGCGGTGCAGCATCGCCGAGAGCCTCCCGTTCCGGCTGGAGAAGTCGTTTGATAATTATTACCGCGTAGTGACGGCTCGGGAGCTGGACCGGGAGCAGGTGTCGGAGTACAACGTGACGGTGCGGGTGATGGACGGCGGGTCGCCGGCGCTGTGGAGCAGCGCGGTGCTGTGTCTGCGGGTGCTGGACGTGAACGACAACGCGCCGGTGTTTGCGGAGGCGCGCTACAGCGCCCGTGTGCCCGAAAACAACGCGGCGGGCGCGCTGGTGCTGAGGGTGCGGGCGTGGGACGCGGACTGGGGACAGAACGCGCGCGTGCGGTACCGGCTGGGGGAGGGGCGTGTGCGGGGCGCGCCGCTGTCGTCGTACGTGTCGGTGGAGGCGGAGACGGGCGCGCTGTACGCGCTGCGCTCGTTCGACTACGAGGAGGTGCGCGAGGTGGGGCTGTGGGTGCGGGCGGAGGACGGCGGCGCGCCGGCGCTGAGCAGCAACGTGTCGGTGCGGCTGGTGATCGTGGACGAGAACGACAACGCGCCGCAGGTGCTGTACCCGCCGGCGGCGCCGCTTGCGGCGGGCGCGGGCTGGGCGGGCGTGGAGCTGGCGCCGCGCTCGGCGGAGCCCGGCGCGCTGGTGGCCAAGGTGGTGGCGGTGGACGCTGACGCGGGGCAGAACGCGTGGCTGTCGTACGAGCTGGCCAAGGCGACGGAGCCGGGGCTGTTCCGCGTGGGGCTGCACAGCGGCGAGGTGCGCACGGCGCGCTTCCCGCTGGCCCGCGACGCGGCGCGGCAGAGCCTGGTGGTGGTGGTGAAGGACCACGGGCGGCCGGCGCTGTCGGCCACGGCCACGCTGACGGTGGTGCTGGCCGAGAGCGTGGCCGAGCTGCTGGCCGAGCTGGGCAGCGCGGCATCGGCGGCGGCGCCGGGCGAGCCGGCCGGCAGCCTGACGCGCTGGCTGGTGCTGGCCGTGGCGGCCGTGTCCTGCCTCTTCCTCGCCTTCCTGCTGCTGCTGCTGGCGCTGCGCCTGCGGCGCTGGCGCCGCTCGCAGCTGCTGGCGGCGGACAGCGGCGCCTTGCGCGGCGTGCCGGCCTCGCACTTCGTGGGCATCGACGGCGTCCGCGCCTTCCTGCACTCCTACTCGCACGAGGTGTCGCTCACGGCCGACTCGCGCAAGAGCCAGCTCCGCTTCTCGGGCGCCAGCTGCTGCGACACCCTCCCGGCCCGCCCGCCGCCCGACGAGCCCGCGCCGCTGCTCGGGGAGGACCCCGCCGCTCCCCCGGTGAGTTCCATGACCGCCCTTTCTCCGTGACGCTTCCCTCTGCTGCTTCTCTGCTCTTTCCCCGCCGCGTTCTGCTGCGTTCCGCCTAGGGATGTTTGGTTAAATTGAAGGGAAAGCTTCGTTCGTCAATGCGCTATGAGGTG
Source organism: Streptopelia decaocto (assembly GCF_964273445.1). NCBI lineage: Eukaryota > Metazoa > Chordata > Aves > Columbiformes > Columbidae > Streptopelia > Streptopelia decaocto. Next base: position 17,940,896 of record NC_138667.1, read on the forward strand.
GTGGCTCTTGTTCTGGGGAGATGAGCGTGGGATCGTCACTCAACATTACTGCTTGTGTGGAAGGCAGGAGAAGTGGGGCTGCTGTTAGCTTGAATTTCTTGAGCGCAGGACTCTGTGTTTTTATTAGGTCGTTACTTTATTATATGTTGCCGACTGACCCAATCTTCTCCTGGAGGACAGCTGGGGCAAGGCGTTGTTTCTTTTTCACGCTACTGGGATGTGAACGTTGGATCTTTGTTCAGCATTACAGCTACTGTTTGAGGTGGGAGAATTGGGACAGCTGTTATCTTGAATTTCGTTAAAGCGGGATTTTGTGCTAGTATTAGGCATCAGGTCATTTGTCATTTTGCCCCCTTAGATGTGTAATACTGTTTTTCCTGTTAGTATTAGCTTTTCCTAACTGTTGTATTGCGTTATTAGAAAGTGGAATTTTGCATTATTAGCAGGGTCAGATGTCGTCCCGACAGCACATGTGCTTGAGTAGGATCAGAGTGTCTTAATAGGTAACATTAAGGCTTCCGTATAGAACTGAGCTGCTCATCGTTTCTACTCTTCTCAGCCTTTTTGTTACTACTTGATAACGTGGATGAGAAACCAAATGTCTCTGTACTGGACCATACCGCCATGTTTTTCAGCGGGTGCAGGAGCAGGCTGGTGAAAAGTGGTTCCTCGTCGATGTCTGCCTGCCTGTTATGAAGAAGAGAATCTTACAAGTTGTGATTATTTGAGAAAGTCTCTGGGTGGCTGCGTGTGAAGGGGTATCGGAGGAAATGGGAGATGGTTTTGCATATTCCCCGTCTTTCAAAGTTGGCTTATTTCAAACGGAGCTGGATGTGCCTGCGCTTGAAAATACATTGTAGTCGTTACCAGTTAAAGAGATGTCTCCGGTCAGCAGTTACTAGCTTAAGAATATGCAACCCGTGGACCAGTACGGGGTCAATCTGATTCTTAAGCTAAGATGAGAGTGATCTGAGGGCGTTCATCCCCTTGTAGTTTGAACATTCTCAAACACGCATAATAAGTTGAGTTTCTTTAACATATCTTAGGCCTGTCAGATAGTGTGTCCTATAGATGAAATTTGCTCACTATAAGCTCATTCTAGTACTAAAGATCACACCCATAGGTGCAAAGACCCCTTCCCAAGAGGAGATCCTAACCCATGAACAGCGTAGTACAAGAAAATGCTTGTGTAACCATCTTTGAATTTCTAACCAATGCTGGAAAGAAAGTGGAAACGTGGGGAAGTACTAACCACAATCGGAAGTATAAATCGTGTAAGTACTGAGAAGAATGTGTGCTAGTTTGGTCGTTTTATCAGATTCCAGCTGGCCAAGTTGTGGGTTCATTTGCTGTGAATGGCAGTTATTGCACTGTATGTAAAAATCTGAGCATCGTGAACTTTCCAGTTACTCATGTGGTGAATAGGGATGATGGTGTATTTGAGCTGATACTTGGACTTTATTGGGTCTTTATTGGAGCTGCATGTCACTTATGCATGTGAGATCATTTAATGTTTATTTGAATTAGTGTGATGAGCAGAGTAATTACTTTGAGGAACTGTGGCTATGGTCTGTGCTGTGAGATCCTGTGTGAGACTCCTGTGGGCTTTCTACCAACAAGATGCCTTTCTACTACCCCTACTACAGTTGACATAATCTGGAATGTTAAGCTATGATTCCTTCACTTCTGCAAGTTTCCCATTCTTGCCTTGTTTGTTGTCCAGGTCTAGAGCTGGGCCTATTGTGGCTGGTCGCCCCCAAAAAATGACAAGATCTCTTTAACTGTTGAGCTGGGGGAGCAGTTTCTATCCATACCTTGAAGGAGTTCAGTTGCCAAGACAAAGACTTTTATATACTTATGTTTTCCTAAACCGTCACTGAATGACATGGGTTTTAGCCTGTGGCTGACACATGGACAAAATACTGGATATTGTCCATGGTGCAACTAAAGGCCATAAATGCAGATCAAGGAGGGTGGGTCAGTGTGACTTGACTGAGCAATGCTTTGATTTCATGGCTGGTGCCAAGGCCTGTGCCATGTTTGCTGTGATACTGGATTCCTTGTCCTGAAAGGTAATGGTAGTTCTCTAATAATAAAAAATTTGCACAATAACTGTACATGCAGAATGACAGTGCATGTGTAGAAATGTTTATCATTTCTGTGTGAGGTCTCCTTTATGCATTTCTGTCTCCCTGGAACATTGTGATGTAGAGTTAGTTCATAGTTGTAATTAGACTTCCTTTTAGGCATTTATTTCCTGGAAGTTGTCATTCATTTTCCCCATTTCTGGACAGTTTTTTTTTTTTTTAATTCGAATGTGTGAGTGTTATTTTGCAGCAAATTCTTCTTTCAACCACCTGAGACAGAGCTTTAGTTGTGAGGAAAATAAAGTAGAAGTTAAAGGAAAATTTCTTATACTTTCTCAGAAGACTTGGCTTGGGAACAACATCTGTAAGATGTTTACACATACGGTGTCCTATCTGTGGGAGATGAGCAGACCACATATTAGAAGAACTGATAAGAACTGATGACTATTTCTTAAAATGAAAGCCCCTACAATGTAGTCCAGAGCAAGACTTCAGTGCTACATTTGCAGCTCAAGGCCTCAATGATGTCCAAGTGCTCTCAGGAATCAATTGCAATGGCCATAGTGAAGTCTTAGGTGTCCTCCCAGTGAGTTTCTCTGACAACACTTTCTCTTCTAATGCTTCGTTGCCTTGCTTGTCTGATTTATGATTTTGTTTTTCTTTACATGGTCTGTGTATGGAGGTTTACATGTAATTACCAACATAGCTTCATCTAGCAATGTGTCATGTGTTTGTGCCTCTTGCTCATGCTGTGGTGAATGTGAAAGGCAGGAGACTTGAGGGTACATTTCTTTTCTGTTATTGTGTGTGGGCAATACAGGTAAACGTGACTTAGCAGAAGTCACATCTCTGTGGAACTGCACATGTATGACAAAAGAGGGGAGGAGGTTCCCCCTAAAGCATTAGTTCGATGACCTAGTCTCTGTTGGATGACCACTCCTCTTTTACTTTGGCCATTTATCATCCTTGTGCTTTAGAATCCTTCTGTTTTTCATTAGAATGGTGGTGAGCAGACAAATGCGCCTCCCTTCTTGGTGTGATTGTAGTGTGTTATCCTCTCATGATATGTTTTTGCCAGTTCTGAGAAGGTCAGAAGCAAACCTGCAAGTTGTGTGGGGTTGGAGAGAAGATGGGAGCTCAAGGTGGTGGCTATAGAAGAACAGATGGACATTTCCTTGCTTATCATGGATAACACAAGCATGTGCTTATTGGAGTACCATGCACTTTGAGTTACTACATCTGATCCATTCATTTATATATATTTCTCTTCCCTTGTTTCTTGTAATGAGCTACAGCTTGCTCTCAGGGTGTTTGATCAGATGGGGAAGGTGACATCTGTTCTAGTTGTCTGAGTGCAGGTGCAGTTCCCGTACACACCTCTCTGCTGCTTCTCTCCCCTTTATACACCATGTTCTGCATTGTCTGTAGGGAGTTTTGGTTACAGGGAATGCAAACCTTCATTCAGCAATGTGCTGTGTGCTGGTGGCTCTTCCTTCATGAAGGTGAACAGGGGCTCATTGCTCAATGTCAGTCAGTGTGGGAGGCAGGAGAAGAGAGGCTGCTGCTGGCTTGAGTTTCACAGCAGCAGGGCTTTATTTCTTTATCACACACCAGCTTGTTTCTCATTTTGTCCTCAGACGTGTAATACTGTTTCTCCTGTCAGTGTTAGCTCTTCTGAACATGTGTTGCACTACTAGCAAATGGAAGGCTGCACTTTTAGCAGGGTCAGATGTCTTCCTGACAGTATGAGTGCTTGAGTAGGGTGAGATTTTCCTGAAATTGAATAATTATATCCCCATGTGCAACTTGCAGTGATGGGTTTATATTTTGTACTTTTTATCAGGTCTTATTGCTTGTTTGATTTCATTACCTGCTCGCACGTCTAGTAGCACTTGATCTTATATTGTTTATTATCTATTATCTTTGAAAGTACTGTGTGAGAAACAGAGTACTAAGAATTCTTAATAGGGATACACTTTAGAAAGTTTTTATTGGGTTTTTTTGTGTTTCTTACCAGCCAGTGAGCAGTACTATTTATAGAATGAGACTTTTACAAGTACATTGTTGTTGTTGTTGTTGTTGTTGTTGAATGGCTTGTTGGTTGAAATGTTTTTCTCAAGTCTGTCTTTGGTTCACTTATTTATTGCTCTTCCCTTGTAAAACAGTTTTTTTTCATTAAACACTTATTATTTAGGGTGAATTTAAGCCAGTATTGGAAATGAAGGTAGAGTCACCTGTGCCTGCTTTGGGTCAGGTCTTGTACTTGTCTAATGTGTCAGAGTTGCTCACACAGCCTTTTCCTCAGCCAGCAGTGACAGCAGTGACAATGTTGTGTACCAGAATGCAGTGTGTGTTTTCCACATTGGAGGTACTTCTTTCTCAACTGGGAGGCCATTCCCAGATGTTGCTGCAAATTCCCTGTTGCTTGTGGGAATTTCCTTGGTTGAATCCAAGTGAGCTCCAGGCATTGTATTGAGGAAGAGGGTGGAAGAGGAGTGAAATTACTTGTTCATAATAGTTACATTCTGAAATACAGGTATGCCCATGAGCCCTGGTTGGTCACCTTGGCTGTGATCCACCACTGTGCTCTTCTAAATACGGTGGGGAGTTAAAGAACTGGATGTGCCCAGACTGAATCTTGTGCTTACAGATTCTATAAACCTCTGCTTTCACCATCAAACCATGGGTGAAGTGTTACAAAGAAGGGACTACTGTCACAGTTTCTGCTGGGGTGCCTTACAAGGAGCATGGCACTTCAAGAAATGTCAAGATATTCTTGCTGTGAAGGGTTATTCATTTGTGCTTTTTATGTCAGCTTACAGCTTGTTTTGTATTGTTATCTGTCATGTAGCAGCGCTTGGTATTTTTATGCTAAGTGTTTAAAATTGTTGTAAACGGCGAGTCAAGAAGGGAGTAGCAAGCATTCTTAACAGTGTTACTGGTTAGAAAGGTTGGGTTTTTTTTCCTTCTGTGCTCCTTACCAGCCGGTGAACACATTCAGAGTCTTACAGAACTTGGGATGATTTTGTGGAAAACACACAGCAACCTTGTGGCCTCTTCTGTGAAAGGAGGCTTAATGTCCAAGGGATTGTTATTGTCCTGTGGGCACTTTTCATCTGCTTTATCATTCGTCATCACGTCTTTGACAGAGAGGTGTACCTAGAGGGAGCGATGTAGCGGCGTGTGTAGCAACAGTATGTCCTAACTCCAATTTGATGTTCATTTCTTGCTTGGTAGTGTTTGGTAGTATTTTCATTGGGAATGGCTTATTAATTCAATGCTTTTCTAAAACTGTCATTTGTTGCTTTATTTATCACTATTGTCTTACAACACATGTTTTGTATTAATGTAAATTAATTGAAATGCATATAAGCAGTACCTTAGTAATGCAATCACAAATGAGGAGGAAGGGCAAGGTCCTGCATAAATACCTGCTCAGTATTGATAAGTGGCCTTCTTGTCTTTGTCTCTCCATCTGAAGTAAAGTGTGACTACTTCTTTGTGATAATGGCCTTGGTGAGACAGAGCCGGTGTTCACAGAAATGTGGCTGAGTAACCCTTTGATAATAACTGCTACAGTGGAAGAAGCTTGTGAAGGAGTCACAGAGTCCTGTAGCCCGTGCCTCTGTATCTTTTGAGGGAGCAGCAAGAGTGGCATAACCAGGAACTGAGTTATCACCAGTGAACTATGACTAAGCACAGAAGTCATCCATGGAGTCATCTCTTGTTTGGAACAACCAGAGTTTAGGGAAGCCTGCTGTACCTGTAGTTTCCAAATCCGTGGTCTGTGTAGCACTTGAAATGATGCAGCTGGTCATAATGTGCCCTGCTGTCTCCATGGCCATGAACCAAGATTTGCTCGTTTGCAGAAAGTCTTGCATTCTGTGGTTTCCTTTGATTGTTGCTGAGAGGTGATGTCGTACTAACAGGCACTGAGAAGGATCAAGTATTTTCATAGGTATTGCGCTCAGGGGTTTTACCCTTGACATTTTCAGTCGATCACATGCCGGGAATATTTGTATTGTGGGTGCAAAATACACATCATTGTCTTGGTGTCGTAGGCAAACTGCCTTCTCTAGTGCTGCCCTCCTGACTGGTAACTGAAGCGTGTTGAGCACGTGAGAACCTTTCAGCTCGATGTCCATGTTCTTACATGTGCATACTTATGCATTAACTAAAAGAGGCATTTTTGAAGAAATGCTTTAAGAGATGAGTCAGGTGCTTCCTTTCTACAAGAGCTTCTCCTCTGAAGTACGCCGCACCTGCTGCTCCACAGAGCTCATAAAATGAGATAAAAGAGCTGGGGAAAGACGACCCGAAGCAAGAATAGGCGTTGGAACATGTCAGACATTTGCTGTACAGTGCACGGGCTTGTACTTACCTGTACTCCCCTGTTCTCTGCTGTACGAAGTCTATTCGCTCCTCCACCGCTCGGGAGCACGTTCCCCAGCCACACGCTCCACTTCCACGATGAACAGAACTGCCTGGTTCGCCTTGCAGAGGATGTGATCAAAGCGGCCAAACTGAAAGCCGAATCTCGCTTTTCCGTAGCCGATGGCGCCGACTCCCGGCAGTTGCTGAGAGCGCGGCTCGGAGCGCAGGGACCGAAGCCCCGGCCGGCATCAGGCGGCTGCGGTGGCGTCGCGGCGCCTCCTGGTGCCGCTGTTGGCCGAGGCGCAGCGGTGCTGGAGCCGGAGCCGCAGCCCGAGCTGCCGCAGCGTCCTGCCCCCGCAGGCTGCTCGCTCGCCCGGCGCCGGCCAGAGCGGCAACGGCACGGGCAGTAGCGGCGAGAGGCGGCGCGGATTGGGGAGCAGCGGAGTAGAGCCGGTGCCCACATCGCTCGCTGACCTCCTGCAGCTCCTGCACTGTTTGCGGAGAGGGGCTGGAAGGAGGCAGAGCAGCAGCAGGAGGGAGGAGCGCGGCGAGCGCTTCCGAGAATGGCGGGCAAGCAGAGCCAGCGGCGAGCAGGCGGGCGAGTGCTGCTGCCCGCTTTGCTGCTGGGCTTGTGCTGGCGGGCGGCGGCGGAGCGGCTCCGCTACACCATCCCCGAGGAGCTGGGCAGAGGTTCGCTGGTGGGGCCGCTGGCGCGGGACCTGGGGCTGAGCCCGGCGGACCTGCCGGCACGCAAGCTGCGGCTCAGCGCAGAGAAGCAATACTTCACGGTGAGCGGGGAGAACGGGAACCTGTACGTGAGCGAGAGGCTGGACCGGGAGGAGATGTGCGGCGAGGCGGCGTCCTGCTCCGTCAGCTTCGAGGCGCTGGTGCAGAATCCGCTCAATGTTTTCCACGTCGAGGTGGCCATCCAGGACATCAACGACAACGCGCCGCGTTTTCTTAATAAGAACATGCAATTCGAAATAATTGAATCTACCATTCCCGGCGCTCGTTTTTACCTGGGCATGGCGGAAGACGCAGACGTGGGCAGCAATTCTCTGCAAGGCTACGAGCTGGAGGCCAACGAGTACTTCGCGGTGGAGGTGAAGGAGAGTCCGGACGGCAGCAAGTTCGCGGAGCTGGTTCTGCGCCGCGCGCTGGACCGGGAGCGCGAGCCGAGCCTGCGTCTGGTGCTGACGGCGCTGGACGGCGGCGACCCGCCCCGGGGCGGCACCGCCCAGCTCTGCATCAACGTCACCGACGCCAACGACAACGCGCCTGTGTTCGCGCAGGACCGGTACCGCGCGAGCCTGCGGGAGGACGCGCCCCCGGGGTCGACGGTATTGAACGTCTCCGCCTCTGATGCGGATGCCGGGACCAACGCCCGCATCACATACGGCTTCGGTGAAACGCCGGCCAAGGTGCTTAAGAAGTTCGCGGTGGACCCTGAGAGCGGGACGATCTCGCTGCAGGAGGCGCTGGATTTCGAAGACACACGGTCGTTCAGCCTGGCCGTGGAGGCGAGGGACGGAGGCGGTCTGGTTGCTCACTGCAAAGTGGAGGTGGAGGTACTGGACGTGAACGACAATGCGCCCGAGGTGACACTGACGTCGGTGTCGAGCCCGGTGCCCGAGGACGCGCCGACCGGCACGGTTGTGGCCCTGCTGAAAATGAGAGACCGAGACTCCGGGGAGAACGGGGAGGTGTCGTGCGAGCTGTTGGGCGAGGCGCCGCTGTCGCTCGTGGCGTCGTCGGGCGGCTTGTACAAGTTGGTGACGGCGAGCGCGCTGGACCGGGAGCAGGCGGCCGAGCACCGGGTGACGGTGGTGGCCAGGGACCGGGGCCGGCCGTCACTGTCGAGCAGCACGGCGCTGGTGCTGGAGGTGTCGGACGTGAACGACAACGCGCCGGTGTTCGAGGAGGCCGCCTACAGCGCCTACGTGGCGGAGAACAACGCGGCGGGCGCGCCGGTGCTGCGCGTGCTCGCGCGGGACGTCGACGCGGGCGCCAACGGGCGCGTGAGCTACTGGCTGGCGGGCGGCAGCGCGGACGCGGCGGCGTACGTGTCGGTGGAGGCGCGGAGCGGCGCGCTGTACGCGCAGCGCTCCTTCGACTACGAGCAGTGCCGCGAGTTCGCCGTGGTCGTGCGGGCACAGGACGGCGGGGAGCCGGCGCGGAGCTCGACGGCGACGGTGCGCGTCTTCGTGCTGGACCGCAACGACAACGCGCCGCGCGTGCTCTGGCCGGCGGCGGAAGCGGGAGAGAGAGTGCTGGGAGCAGCCCCGGCGTTGGAGCCGTTCGAGGTGGTGCCGCGTTCGGCCGAGGCCGGGTACCTGGTGGCCAAGGTGGTGGCGGTGGACGCGGACGCGGGGCGCAACGCGTGGCTGTCGTACGAGCTGGTGCAGGCGGCGGAGCCGGCGCTGTTCCGCGTGGGGCTGCACAGCGGCGAGGTGCGCACGGCGCGGGCCGTGTCGGAGAGGGACGCGGCCAAGCAGCGGCTGGTGGCCGTGGTGAAGGACCACGGGCAGCCGGCGCTGTCGGCCACGGCCACGCTGCACGTGGTGCTGGCCGAGAGCTTGCAGGAGGCGCTGCCGGAGCTGAGTGACAACTACACTGTGTCTGAGCTGACGTCTGATTTGAACCTCATTCTTGTAGTGGCCCTTGCTGTTGTGTCGTTGGTATTTGTTTTGACAGTCATTTTGATATTCTTTAAATGCCGACGGTCAAGGAGCCCTCCCATTTTTATAGCTTCTGATAAGGAATTGTATTCCAGCTTGGGCTCAAAAGTACCGTACAATTACTGCAGCAGCACGCTGCCCTTGCCCTATTCCTACGAGGTGTGTTTAGCCTCTGACTCGGGGCAGAAGGGCTTCACATTTTTGAGACCAGGGACGACAGCGCTGTCTGACTGTCTCCTGGACGGGGAACACAGCTCAGGTACTCACTCCAGGAAGGACCCTCCCATCCCAGAGAGCTTGGCACAGGTGAGCTTCTGTCTTGACGTCCCTCTCTGCGAACTTAAGTGAATCTTTTTCTTCTGTTCTGCTCTTTGGGACCGGTGAGCAACTGGCAGAGCCCAGTGTTGCTTCCCGGCCCACTGCTCAATAGCTCAGATGTGGAGCTGCGGGGAGGAGTGGGTGTGGGTGTGTGATCTTAATTCTTCCTTTTTACCTGCCCAGTCTTATCTGTGAATTCTTGGTTGTGCCCCAATGAGCGACGCTATGTGGTCAGTGCTGCTGTCTGTCCTACTCCGGGTGCGAGTTTCGCCGAGCCAAAGTGGTGGGGTGGAGCGGGGCCAAAAATGTTGTGGGTTCCCAAGCTGTGACAAACTTTCGTCTTGGTCTAGTGACTGCTTCATTTATTGTCTCTGCTAGATTTGACCGCTTTCCTATGGTAACGATGTGTGATCCATACCGGCCTGTTCTCTCAGTCAGGACAGCGGCTCTGTTATTCCTCTTTTTTTTTTTCCCTTCCAGCTCGGTTCTTTTCCTACTCTGAACCGCTCAGAAGGCAGGTGTTGTGTAAACCCGTGACTAAACCTTTTCCCTCCGTCTGGGGAGCCAGGGCTGGTGTTTCACTGTAGCTCTGAGCCCGGAGTCGAGTAGAAAATGCTTTGGGTCCGCTGCTGCCACCGGCTCCTCTGGAGCGCCTGCGGATCCCGGAATAACGCCGGAGTGAGCAGCTCTGGCTGGGCTTTGATTTTAACTTGTCCCCAACGGAGTTCCTGGTGCAGGGGAAAGGCATCTTTTGCTGTAGCTGTTTTCACTCCTTTTCCTCCAAATGGTGCGTTCAGGAGGTCCGAAGTGTCACCATCAATATGCGGGTTTCCCATCAAAGTGAGGGAGATGTAAGTCTCCAGATCAGTCGAAATACGTAAGGTATAAATATTCAGCCTTCCATGCCTCTCTTTGCTGTACTCACCTCTCCACTGTACTCACCTTTCTACTGCTGGGATTAAATGGACAAGGTACTGTGAATATGGGTCATGTTTGCATTTATATGAAGAGAAACTCCTTAAGAACTGCGATATGCACATTAGAGAAATTGCTCAGTAAAAAGAGCTTAGGAAAGACAGGAAATTGGCGGTGTTTAGAAAAAGGATTCAGAGCTTATTTCAGATTTTTAAAAGTGGCTGAAGACTGCTTCAAGATTTATCTCCAAGAGAGCTGTGGATTTTCTTCTTTTTGGATTATATGTAAGAAAGAAAGGTAATTGGGATTTGGTTGCATAAGGGCCTACGAGAAATCTGCTCGCAGCACTGGGAGCTTGCAGATACGGACAGAGAGGCATAACTGTACTTACCTGCATGATGCAGCTGCTGTGGGTAAAGCATATCGTTTTTCTTCAGTCTTTAATTTGCTCCAGAATTTAATTATGTGAAAATACAAACAGATGACTAGCGTTGGATTTTACCGGTGTGAAGCCTATACTTTTATCACATTCTGTGGACTGGTGATAAGAATGGTAAGTAGCAATGACACGGTTGATGTTTCGGCAACGATTATTCGGTAGGAAAGGAAATAACTGAGCGTGTAGAGAAGAAAGACAATGCCGACTGTTTGATATTGTTGGTTCTTCGTATAAGCACGGAAATACTGCATGTCTGGGTGCATCCCGTTTGCTCACGGCAGCTGGCAGGACTGTGCGGGACGAGGACACGGAGCCAAAGTCGAGGTCCCCGTGTTTGGTCTCCCATGTTGGTGCAGGTGATTTGCAGCCCTTCCCCAACGCGCTCAGCCACGACAAGCAGCGGAGTAACACATAACCAGCCGCGAACATTTCCGAGCCTGTTCTGCAGGGCATGGAGAGCCTTGTCGTTTCTCTCTGTAAGCGAAGAAAGGTCGGGGCGCTGATTTCCAGTCAGGTTTCTTTTCCAAACACTGCCGTCCCTTCCTTACCAGGCTCGGCTGTGGAATGACCCGGACGCTGTTTCTTGGCCACAGCCGGGTTTTGACAGAGCTCCTGGCGCTCCCTTATCAATCTTCCTTGGCCCCTTCCCATTTCACCTAGAGATATGAACAGGCGACAGACAACGAACGTCAAAGTTGCGGCAGTTTTATCCGTGTGGGCGCTCGAAACGTCAGAAATCCCGACGTATCACGAGTTGTTAACAGCAACAACCCCAAACACAGGCAGGCAGCTCGCAATTGGCTGGTTTGCACCCAGGTGCTCCGGTGCCATGGTCCTGTCGGGCTGTTGCTGCGGGGGAATAGGAACCACTCCCGCCTCCGGTGAACCAGCACGTCGCAGACTGCGATTTCCCTGCGTCTGACTGGCGGAAACAGGTATTAGGGAACAAGCTGGGAGGTGGCAGGAACAGGGGGAGGTTCAAAACGAGATTTGTCAGGGAAGATGCCTGCTGGGACAGGGGGCGATGCTCCTGGGAGCTCTACGACAGGAGCTGCCCTGCAGGGTGCCTGTGAAGCGGCCGGAGGAACTCCTCGTAACTCGGCAGCACGAAATCCTTGTTGTTTTGCCGACAAGGTTTTGGTGGCACAGCGAGGCGCGACTTTGCGGCGCCGTGGGATGTCAGGAAGGGACTGACCAAGCACTTGGGTGGGAGGAGCGGCATCCCGAAGGTCCTGATGGACACTCGGAGCTTGCCCGTCCTGCCGAGACTGCCCCCCCACCCACGGCAGTCTGCTTGCCCCTGACGACCCTCTCCACCCCTCATCCCGCCCGCTTCACCTCCCCTTCTTGCTCCCACTGTCTTTTTCTAACGAGGTTTTCCCGGGGAACAGACCCCGTGTTTCCATGTTCCCTTTTGGAGTCATCGTCTCCGCCAACTCTTACACCTTCCTGCCCGCACACGCAGTCTCCGTGCCCGATCTGCGCTGCCTCTGCCCGCGCTCTCCCAGCCCGGCTATCCTTATTAACTGGGTTTCGCGCAGGGTTTTGCTCTCCCTTCGGGGTCAGCCGTCTTGAGCCCGCTCGGGTCGGGACCACCGCGCTCCCTCCCGGCGGTGCTCGGCGGGCGGCTGCCCCGCCGCGGGACTCCGCCAGCCCTGCGCTCCGTGCAGTTATTGGCCGGGACTCTGTGTGCCGCTGTCGGCCAATGATGGAGCGGGGGGGATCTGGCGGCCCGGCCCCGCTCGGGAGCCGGGATGAGGCGCAGACGGTCTCAGAGAGTGCCTGGGATTGAGTCACGGCGGAGCCCGCAGAGCGATGCCCGTCTCCCCGCCGGACGCCGCTTCCCGGGGCGGCATGACGGGGCGAGCTGAGGATTTCTAGCCGGGGCGGGGAGGGGCGAAGCGGGGAGCGCGGCCGTCCTGTGCGATGAACGGCGTTGCTGTAAGGAGCCGCGGGGTGACGACGGGGCAGGTACTGAGCCTCTTGCTTTTGTTCGGCGTTTCCGACTGGGTTTCCGCCGCTATTCGCTATGCGATTCCCGAGGAGGCGCGGAGAGGCTCCGCGGTGGGGAACGTTGTAGCCGACCTGGCTCTGGACCTCGGGAGGCTGCCGGGACGCCGGTTGCGGGTGGTGTCCGGCGGCAACAAAAAGTACTTCGGGGTGGATCTGACGAGCGGCGCGCTGCTGGTGAGCGAGCGGATAGACCGGGAGGAGCTCTGCGGTGCGCTCTCTCCCTGCTCTCTAAGCTTTGAGATCGTGGTGGAAAACCCGCTAGAGCTGTTCAGCGGCGCCGTGGAGATCCAGGACATCAATGACAACGACCCGGTTTTTCCCAGCAGCCAGGCGAGGCTGGAAATCAGTGAGTCGGTGGCGGCCGGAGCGCGCTTCCCGCTAGAGAGCGCCCAAGATCCCGATGTGGGGATTAACTCTTTGCAGACCTACCAGCTGAGCGCCAACCCGCACTTTGCACTCGACGTGCAGACGAGGGTGGATGGCAGCAAGTATGCGGAGTTGGTGCTAGAGAAGGAGCTGGACAGGGAGGAGCAACGGGAGTTGCACTTGGTCTTGACCGCGCTGGATGGAGGCAGCCCACCACGGTCGGCCCACGTGCAGATCCACATTGAAGTTGTGGATGCCAATGATAATGCCCCGGTCTTCAACCAGTCCACCTACAAAGCGAGCGTGAGGGAGAACACACCCAGTGGTACCCTAGTTGCCAGGATCAGTGCATACGATCTGGATGATGGGCCCAATGGAGACATCGTCTATTCCTTCAGCAGCCACACTCCCGCCAAGGTACGAGAGCTCTTTGCTCTGGACTCAGCCACGGGGGAGTTGAGGGTCAAGGGGCAGCTGGACTATGAAGAAACAAAACTGTACGAGATTTACTTACAGGCTAAAGACAAGGGTGCTGTTCCTGGTGTGGCTCATTGCAAAGTGCTGGTGGAAGTTGTGGATGTGAATGACAACAGTCCAGAGGTGACAGTGACTTCTGTGTACAGCCCTGTGCCTGAAGATGCAGCCCCAGGGACAGTCGTAGCTCTGCTGAGTGTAACGGACTTGGACTCCCATGATAACGGTGTGGTGAACTGCTTCATTTCTCCTGGGATCCCATTCATGCTCAGCTCCTCCCTCAAAAATTACTACACATTGAAAACAAAAGCAGCCTTAGACCGGGAAAAGGCATCAGAGTATAACATCACTATCACAGCCAGGGACTCAGGCTCACCACCGTTGTCTGCGGTAAAACAGATCCTGGTGCAGGTGTCAGATGTCAATGACAATGCGCCCAAGACTTCCCAGGACTCCTATGATGTCTATGTGCTGGAGAACAACGTGCCTGGGATCCCCATTCTTAACATCAGTGCCACAGACCCGGACCTTGGGCGCAATGCCCATCTTTCCTATAGCCTCTTGCAGGCTGGCCACATCTTCTCCATTAACCGGGAGAATGGCACCCTCTACCTGCTCACCTCCCTGGACCATGAGGACCAGGTGGAGTTCAGCATGATGGTGCAGGTCCAGGATGGCGGCTCTCCGCCTTTGGCCACTAATGTCTCAGTCAGTGTGTTTGTCACTGACCTCAATGACAATGCCCCAGCTGTGCTGTACCCTCAACCCAACACCACTGCCACCTACACCGATGTGGTGGCACCAGGCACTCCTGCCGGGCACATGGTCACCAAGGTGGTGGCGGTGGATGCGGATGCAGGGTACAATGCCTGGATCTCCTATACCCTGTTGCAGGCCACTGACCCCAGCCTCTTCTCAGTTGGGCTGCACAGTGGGGAGATCTTCACAGCCCGCCAGCTCCAGGAGGATGATGTTCCCCAGCACATTCTAGTCATCCTGCTGAAAGACCATGGGGAGCCTGTGCTGTCCACCAGTGCCACTGTCTCCATCTCTGTGGCTGAGCTGGCCAAGGAGGTGCTCACTGACCTCACTGACATGGCACCCACCAACGATCCAAGGAAGCATGTGACCTTCTATCTCATCCTGGCTGTGATTTTGGTGTCTGCAGCTTTCTTCATCACCATGTTGTCAGTTGGCATCTTCAAGTGCTACAAGTGGAGGCAGTCGAAGGAGCTGTTCAACAGCTCCAGGAGCACCTTGTACAGGACACCAGGGCCCTTCCACCACATTGATGCCGTGCGGGGTGGCTTCACGCCACCCAACTTCTACCACCAGGTCTATCTCACTACGGATTCTCGCCAGAGTGATCTGTGTAAAAAGCCCTTCACTTCCAGCCCCTTGGGGAGCCGCCAGAGCACCATGAGGAATGGTGAGCCAGGGCTGTACCACCAGATCGTGGGCACCACCACCCGGCTTCCCACACCTGCCGAGGTAATGTAGCTCCTTCCTTGGCATGTCCCAGTGCCAGGCAGAGCCACGGTTCATTTGTGCCATAAGCAGATGGTAGCGGATTTGGGTTGGGGGGAATATCCAGTCCCGCCGTGCTTCTAAAGAGTGGTTAGCTAATAGCTGAACAGGTCTTTTTCGGAGTCAATTGTGCCGTCCTGAGTGTTGATGGTATTTCCACTGTGATGAGCAGGATCAAGTGAGCCAGTTTACTCAGGTTAACGAATATACGTCTTTTGGATGCAGTTTTGGGTATGCCTTGTGTGAGTAACCAGCAGAGGCTGAGGTCACCTTGCAGCCACTTGCAAATCCTTGGCAGAAAGTTTGCTACATATTGTATTTCCTTACCTTCGCAAAATGAGTGTTGAGAGGAGCGCACATGGGGTCAAGTGCTGTGAGGGGATCACAGTCCCTCTGCATCATGCCCCAGTGTGGGCTGAGGAGGTGGTGGTGCACACGGGGCTGGGAGCCACCAGCTGCCAATGAGGGACGGGGGTGTCGCTTCCCATGGTGTAATACGCAAAGCTGCAGGATGATGCTGGTTCCTCCGTTTGACACAGAGCAGTCCCTCCTGTCCATGTCTTATTTCATATTTGATTCCTGATGGTTCCTGGTTTGTTTCTGTGGAAGTTTTGCAATGATGTTCACTTCAGGGTGTGGGGGGGTAAGGTTGCAGGCTACCCCAGCTGCTTGCAGCATCCACCGAGCTGGTCTGTGGCTCTGAGCAGGATGGTAAGTCCTCCACCCAGGTGTTGTTTTAACAACCCTATTACAAGCCCTGCACGATCTGTAATATGCCATCTCTGGGTGATGTCTAATGTCCTGACTGAGCAAACTGCAGTGAGGAAAGCGTTTGCGCATGGCAGGCAGCTCCTCTGCGTCTTCCCCGGTGAGAATCGTGCAGCTTAATTTTAGAGCTTTCAATTATAGGAACGCGTCGATCCTCAGAGGTGACACTGGGTAGCAGATCCAGCAGAGGAGGTGGGGGGGAGGATCTGATCGGTTTCCAAGGCAGTTGGTGCTGGTAGTGTGTCCCTTCCCGGGCGGGCATGGATAGGAGTGACCGGTTTCTCCGAGCAGGAGGAAGTGAGGTGCAGCGGAAGCTGTGGATGGGTGTGGGGCTGCGTGTGCCGCCTGCTTGCTCTGACCAAATCACAAGCGGAGGCAGAAACCGCCCAGAATTATTTTATGCCTTTTTTTTTTTTTTCTCTTCTCCCTCTTGCGTCGTTGCTCAGACTCAGCACTTATGATCTGTGGCAGGTGGGAACGGCTGCAGCAGCTGCAGGAGCAAGTGTTCCTCTGCATTATGCTGGTTGTGCTACACTGGGGA
Organism: Streptopelia decaocto; assembly: GCF_964273445.1. NCBI lineage: Eukaryota > Metazoa > Chordata > Aves > Columbiformes > Columbidae > Streptopelia > Streptopelia decaocto. The sequence goes on from NC_138667.1 coordinate 17,957,396, forward strand.
CAATGATGTCCCCCCCACCAAATGATCTTGGCAAGATGCCTCTGGGGGTGGGGGCTGTGAATGGTTTGAGTGTGAGGATGGAAGGAGATGCTAATGGGCAGGTGGTAAGCCCCAGCCCTAGCCATGGCTCTCTGCTGCTCCCCAGCACTATGCTGGAAAGGTATTGGCAATGAAAAAACAGGCACTGAGCCCTGGATTTTCAGTCTTTGTGATGAAAGAAGATCCAGCCCAGTGCCACAGACCATGTCAAACCTGCAAAGGATTGACACTTCTTTGCTCTGCAGGGCAACAGCCAGACCCCTAAACCAGTGCAGTGGGGGTGGTGCTGGCCCAATATGTGGCAGGTGGTGTGTCCTGCCATGAGAACAGGATCTCCAGTGATCCCTCAGCTCCCTGGGTTGTTTGAGTTGGAGCTTGTCCCCAGAGTGTGCTCTGGCCCTCTGGAACAGGGACATCTCCTCCATTCTAGACACCCCATACCCTTCCTGCCTTGCCACTGTCTCCATCCCAGGCTTTGGCAGATCCAGGCAACAGCAGGATCCCCCGTGTGAAGCCTGTCCCTTGCTCCAGCCCCTTGGTGACTGAGCTACCTTGGGATACTGAGCAGGTTCTCTGAGGTCAGGTGGGCTTCACAGGAGGCTTCTGCTGAGGCACTGCAGCAGCACCAAACCTGTTCCCAGGGGTGCAGCACCCCATGTTGCCAGTGGCAATGTCTGTCACCCAGCTGTGCTGTCCGGGGCCCTGCCTGGGATGAGGACAGGGCACATCCCAGAGTCAGGGTTACTGTGACAGCTTCCTGCTGGTGGCACCGTCGGATACCCTCAGGGAATGAGTATGTACAAACAGGTGTCTGTGTCTGGATGCTGGGGAATCCACTTGTTCATCATTTTTCTGGGTTGGCCCTTTAAGAATGTGTTCTCCCCTCCTCTGGAGCAGGGAGTAGGTGGGACCCAGGGGGTGTTCTGCACCAATCGTGAGGTTCCTTGCTCTGTCTCGCCCTGACTGGCAACACGATGGACCCGACCGATGGCTCTTGGAATGGGTGGGGGGGGCTGCAGAGGGGAGGGTGGCATCTTGATTGCAGCAACTGCACCGATTCTGTTCTCGCCCAGAAGGACTGTGTCCCTGTCGCTGTCCACCCTGCCAGCCATGGGTGTCCCCAGCCTTTCCCGCCTATTCCCTCAGATCCCCTTGGTGTCTGAGTGGTGGGGACAGGCAGGGTCCCCAATAGGAGCTGGCTCCCCTGCCTTCCACACCACATTAGCCCCACAGTGTCTGTGTGTACCCAAGGGAGGTCAAGGTGGCCTTGAGTGTGCTTAGGACAGGACTCCAGGACATGATTGTGTGAAGCTTGTGCAGGGATGTGAACTGAGCTAACACCTTACAGCTTGCCTGCACCCTCTGGGGCAGGGAGAGGGGTAAATTATGGTTCTGCTTTTCCCTGGGGAGACTGAGACCACTGCTTTTGTCCTCCAGGAGATCGCTCCGCTGCAAAGCTGTGTCTGATATAGAAATTCAGTATGTGTGTCTGCCAGGTGGAAGGCTTGGACCTCCTTCTTAGTCTGATGTCCTGACCTGATGTTGCATTCTGGTGGTGGTGTAGTGCGCTTGTTCTTTGGCTCCGTGCATCTGCAGTGATTTGTGTACCATGAAGGTTGTCCTGGGGTCGAAAAGGGGTGTGCGTGGACAGCAATTGCATTCCAGCTTTGAATGGCTCACCCATCTCTGCCTTCCCACCTTGTGGTTTAACAGCCGTGGGGGGCCGGCAGGGGTGGGCATCCCTGTCTTAGTGCGAGCTCTCTTGGCTGATGGCAGCACTGGTGGTAGTGATGCCTCGCTTAGAGAGGCACTTAGAGAGTGTATGTAGTGGCCAAAGCATTAGCTGGGGAGGAGAAAGGGGTGGGAGAAGAGCCCCTGGCACCTCAGGGCTCTAACAAGCACCTTTTCATCAGGCATGAAAAGTCCTTTGGCCTGCATTCATGACAGCTGCCCTTTGTCTATGGGCACGATGTGAAGCCACCATTGTGGAAGGGGGAGCGCACAGGGAGGGTTTGTACCTAACTTCCAGGCTGCCAGGACGTGCAGTTTCCCTGCGAACGGGAAGCGAGCTGTCAGAGCAAGTGATTCAGGCTGGCGGAGGGGAGGCCGGGGGTGGCAGCCCCGCGGATGCCGGCTCAGGCCCCGCTTCCCCCACCGCCTGGGAGCCACTGCTGGCCGAGAGGGGCTGGAGCTCTCGGCCAATTGCATGCTGATCTGAAGCACGGGGGGGGGAAATCTGCTTCTCCCCTCCACTTCCACCTCCGCGCTGGGGCTGTGATTCAGTTCCCCTCCCCCAGCCCACCCCCTCTGCTCAGAGGCTGACAGCCGGAGCCGCAGCCTGCCGGAGCCCCAGAGCTGTTTTCCAAGCCGTGCAAGAGAGACCCAGGGATTTTTTCGCGGCTTCCCAGCTCCTGCCGTGTCCCAGGCCAGACGCGCGTGGACATGGAGAGTGTCAGCCTCCAGCGACCTGCCTGGAAATGGCAAGTACTGAGTTTGTTTTCGCTCTGTGGCTGGGGCTGGGTCACCGGGCAGATCCGCTACTCAGTGGTTGAGGAGTCGGAGGTGGGAACTGTGGTGGGGAACGTGGCCCGGGACCTGGGCTTGAAGGTGGAGGAGCTGCCGGGTCGCAGGCTGCGCCTGGGCTCGGAGGAGAGCCTGCGCTACTTTGCTGTGCACCTGGACAGCGGCACACTGGTGGTGAGCCAGCAGCTGGACCGGGAGCGTCTGTGCGGAGCGGCTGCCAGCTGCGTGCTGTCGGTGCAGGTGGTGACAGAGAACCCCCTGCAGCTCTTTCGCCTGGAAGTTGAGATCCTGGACCTGAACGACAACCCCCCGAGCTTCCCCAGTGCTCACCGCACCCTGCGCATCGCTGAGTCTGCCACAGTGGCTGCGCGCTTCCCCCTGGAGAGTGCCCAGGACCCTGATGTGGGCACCAATGCTGTGGGCTCCTACCGACTAAGCCCCAACTCCCATTTCTCCCTGGATGTCAAGCAGCAGCAGGATGGCAAACTCTTCCCGGAGCTGGTGCTACAGCGTGCCCTGGACCGGGAAGAGCAGCCAGAAATGCAGCTGGTGCTGACAGCCATGGATGGGGGAAGCCCAGCCCGCTCGGGTACAGCACAGATAACAGTCCTGGTCCTGGATGTCAATGACAATGCGCCCACCTTTGGCCGTGCCACGTACAAGGTGCAGATCCCAGAAAACACACCTGTGGGGGCCCTGCTTCTCCGGCTTAACGCGTCTGACCCTGATGAGGGCCCCAATGGGGAGACGCAGTACTCCTTCGGGGTTCACACTTCTGACTCGGTCCGAAAGCTCTTTACCCTGGATCCCCACAATGGTGAGGTCCGGGTGAGTGGGGCCCTGGACTTTGAGGAGTCTCCTTTCTATGAGATCTATGTGCGAGCCCATGATGGTGGGGTCCCAGAGATGGAGGGCCACTGCGTGCTACAAGTGGAAGTACAGGATGCCAATGACAACCCCCCGGAGGTGCTTCTCACCTCCCTGCTGAACCCAGTGCCAGAAGACACCCCACCAGAGACTGTCGTGGGGCTCTTGAACGTACGGGACCGAGACTCAGGGGTCAATGGGGATGTGAGCTTGAAAATCTCCCCTGATGTGCCTTTCACTGTCAGGTCCCTTCAGAACCACTTCTCCCTGGTCACCCAGAAGAGCCTGGACCGAGAGACCACCTCACAGTATGTAGTGGAGCTGATTGCCCAGGATGGTGGGTCTCCCACCCTCACCACGACACTCACACTGCTCCTCAATGTATCTGATGTGAACGACAACCCCCCGTGCTTCTTGCAGCCCTCCTATGATGCCTTCCTCCCAGAGAACAGCCCACCTGGCACCCTGCTGTGCACTGTCTCTGCCTTAGACCCAGATGATGGGGATAATTCCCGACTTGTTTACTCCATAGAAAGTGTCCAAGTGCAGGGTGCCCCCACCTCTTCCTTTGTCCACATCAACCCTGAAAATGGCAACCTTTATGCTCAGCGCACCTTTGACTTTGAGCTGCTGCAGGTTCTACCAGTCTCTGTAGTTGTGCGGGACTCAGGGTCCCCCCCACTCCATGCCAATGTTACTGTCTACATCTTCGTGCTGGACCAGAATGACCACCCCCCCACTATCCTGCACCCTGCTAGTGACAGTGACATCCTGGCACCCCAGAGGGTCCCACTGTCTGCCCCACCAGGCTACCTGGTTACCAAGGTGACAGCAGTGGATGAGGATGCTGGGTACAACGCCTGGCTCTCGTACCGACTGCTGCCGCAGTCCACTGACCCCTCCTTGTTCCACATGTCACTGTACACTGGGGAGGTGCGGACGGCCCGTGCCCTCCAGGACACTGACATGGGAACGCAGCAGCTCCTTGTCCAGGTGACGGACAATGGCGACCCACCGCTCTCCACCACTGTCACCATCACTGTGGCCCTGGAAGAGGCAGCCCTGGAGGAGAGCTACAAGCCTCGGGATTTCTTGGCTGGTGCCAAGGAGAAGCCAGACCTGACCCTCTACCTGATCATCGCGCTGGCAGCTGTCAGCACCGTGGCACTTGCCACCGTCACCCTCCTAGCCGCCCGGTGCCTCCGGCGCAGAGGCCGTGCTGCCACCTCACCCTGCTGCTGTTGCTGGCTCAGTGAGTCGCCCTCCCGGGACTTCTTCAAGCACTCCAGCCCCAAGCTCCAGCTCAGCTCCGACGGCACCCTTAAGTACATGGAGGTCACTTTGCGACCCACCGACTCCCAGTCCCAGTGCTACAGCACTTGTTTCTCCCCCGGTTCCGACCCGAGCGACTTCACCTTCCTCCGGCCCTGCCCGCGCCCCGCCACCCTCCCGAGGGAAACTGGGGGTTTCCTCCCTGCTACCGGTACGCTGCGGGACCCCGGCCAGGTGAGCGCCTAAGGGCAGGGAAGGCGGTGCCGTTGCGGGGGCTCGCTGGGCGGCCGGACCGCGCCTTCCCCCCGAGGCCGCTCCTGCTCTCCCGCCGCGGCGCGGGGGGCGCGGGGGGCGCGGGGGGCGCGGAGCCGCCGCCGTCGCTCGGGGAAGCGCCGCAGGTTCGCGCCGCGCGGCAACCGCCGGCGGGTTGCGATTGGCGCCGGTGTTGCTGTCCTGGGAAACGAGCGCGGCGATTGGAGGAACGGCGCGGGGCTCGGAGCCAATAGCGAGGCGACTGCGCGGAGCCCCGGCGTCCCCCGCCCCCGTCGAACCGCGTCCGCCCCAAACAATGAATGGGAGCGGCGAGCGCTGAGCGCGGCCCCGGAGCGCGGAGGGCATCGCTCCCCGGCCGCCCACCCGGCAAGGATGCCGAGGGCAGGGACGGCGGGCCGGTCCCTGGGACTGCCGCGTGTCTTCTCTTTCTGTTTGTTCTTGCACAGCTCCTCTGCTCAGATCCGGTACAGCATCCCAGAGGAGCTCACCCGGGGCGCCTTCGTGGGCAATATCGCGAAGGACCTGGGCACTGATGTGACGAAACTGGCGGCAGCTAATCTACAGGTACTATCTGATTCGGATTCCCAGTACTTCTCAGTCAATGTGAACACCGGCATTATAATGGTCAGTGAGCGGATAGACAGGGAGCAGCTCTGCGGGCAGAACCCCCGCTGCTTCCTCCACCTGAAGCTTGCAATTGAGAACCCAGTAGAGTTTTACCGCATCGAGGTGGAGATCCTGGATATCAATGACAACCCTCCGGAGTTCCCCAGTGATGAGGTATCCTTGCGCATCTACGAGCTGGCATCACTGGGTGCCCGCTTCCCCATCCAGCCTGCCCAGGACCCTGACGTGGGCACCAACACCCTGCAGACCTATCACCTGAGCGCCAATGACAACTTCAACCTCAACGTGAAGGCACGTACAGATGGAGGGAAGTTCCCTGAACTGGTGCTGGAGAGGGCCCTGGACCGGGAACTCAGAGCTTTCCACCACCTGGTCCTGACTGCTGAAGATGGTGGCTCTCCTCCCCAGTCCAGCAAGACACATATCACTATTCAGGTCCTGGATGCCAATGACAACCACCCGGTCTTTGACAGACCATCGTATGGAGCCCGCTTGGTGGAGAACTCGCCGCTGGGCACCCTCGTGGTGAAGTTAAATGCCACCGATGTGGATGAAGGGCCCAACGGAGACATCCGCTACTCCCTCAGCAGCCACAACTCAGCTGCCTTACGCCAGATCTTTGCCATCGATGAGCAAAGTGGAGAGATCCGTGTCAAGGGCAACCTTGACTTCGAGGAGGCAACAGTGTACGAGATCGAAGTGGAGGCCAAGGACATGGGGTCACCCACAATGGAGGAACACTGCAGTGTGGTGGTGGAAATCACTGATGTGAACGACAATGCCCCTGAGGTCATTCTCACCTCCTTCTCCAGCTCCCTGAGTGAGGATGCACCCCCGGGCACAGTGGTGGCTGTGGTACACGTCAGAGACAGGGACTCCGGTGAGCAGGGCAAGGTCCAGTGTCACGTGTCTCCAGATCTTCCCTTCCAGCTGCGTAAGGACTATGAACACCAGTACTCACTGCTAACCAGCACCCATTTGGACCGGGAGCATGTTGCCTACTACAACGTCACCATCTCTGCTTCGGACCTGGGCAGTCCTCCGCTCTCCCGCCACACCATCTTGCCAATCACCGTGGCAGATGTCAATGACAACGCGCCCCAATTTGAGCAGGCGTCCTATGAAGTGCTGGTGGCAGAAAACAACCCGGTGGGCAGCGTGCTGGTTACAGTCTCTGCTGCTGACCCTGACTCGGAGCAGAACTCCCGCCTCTCTTATTCTATCCTGCGAGCTGGTGGGACAGATCCCGGCCTGGATCCAACGCGCTACCTCTCCATACATCCCACAAGTGGGCAGGTCTCTGCCAAACTCCCCTTTGACTATGAGCAAACCACCTATCTCCAGTTCCACGTGGAGGTCTCTGATGGTGGCTCCCCGGCCCTGAGGAACAGGACACTGGTTCATATTTTTATAGTGGACCAGAATGACAATGCCCCACGGGTGCATTTCCCCAGGGCCGGGGAGGACTCTGCTGCCCAGTTCCGAATCTCTCCCTCTACCACCCCTCTTGCTCTCATCACTAAGGTGGTGGCGATAGATGCGGACTCGGGGCGTAATGCTTGGCTTTCCTACCACCTTGTGGAAGCCACAGATCCGGGGCTTTTCAGCGTGGCCCTGCGCTCTGGGGAGATCCGGATCATGCGAGCCCTGCAGGAGTCGGATGCTTCTGCGCATGAACTGCTCGTGGTGGTCCGGGATGCTGGGGAGCCCCCGCTCTCCACAGCCATCACGCTGGTGGTGCTGGTGGAGGAGAAGGGCCCGGAGGCCTTACTGGGTTCTGAGACTCGGGCCACCGATGGTGGGGGCTTGCCCACAATTACGCTTTGTCTGATTGTGTCCCTAGTGCTCATCTCCACCGTCTCGCTGGTGGGACTGGCAGCACTGGGTGTGAGGTGCCTCCGGCGGGGCTCTGCGCCTGCCAACCAGGGCTGCTGCGTGGAAAGCGTGAACACGCTTCAGCCCCCTCCCAGTCACATTTTTGGGCACTTGCACTACGAACCTAAGCAAGGGGACATGGTGATGGGCGTCCAGGTGACAGCCACGGCACCCCCTGCCCCACGTTACCGCTCCTGCTTTTCGCCGGTCTCGGACATCAGCGAGTTCATGTTTGTGAAACCCTCGGTGGGTCCAGCTGGTGCCAACCCGCCGGATGCCACCCTGCGCAGCGAGGTGAGCTCGGGAGCGTGTCCCCTCGCCTGACCGCAGCCCCGGCACCCAACCGGCTCGGGCTGTGGCCCCCCAAGCCGGCTTTGTGGGGGGGGGGTGCTCGCCGGTCCCCGCTCCCAGCAGCCGGGCGGGGCGGGGGTTCCCGCTGCTGGGAGTCCCCGGCGCCCTCCCGGCGCTGAGGGGGCGGAGTGGCGGCGGCGGGGCGGGGGGGCTACGCCGTGCGTATTTTGGGGAAGGCGGCGGAGGAGGGAGAGGAGGAGGAGGGAGAGAGAGAAAAAGGAGGAGGAGGAGGAGGAGGGGGCTGTGGAGAGACGTAGAACTGTCACTCGGTCCATCCCCTCTGCTCGCCGACTTTGTGTGCCTTTGCGTGCCGAGGAGCGGCTCAGCCGGCCGGTTTGCGATCGCCCTCCCCCGCCCCCTCCATCCCTCTCTGTCCGGCTCCGGCGGCGGTTTCCTCTCTGCGCAACCCTCTCGGACCTGCCCCCCCACCCCCCGGGGCGCGGGGGTTCCGGCGCGGCGGCGGCTCCCGGGACCGGCAGCGGGGCAGGGGAGGCAGGGGAGGCGGGGGAGGCTGCGCGGAGCTGCCGCCGCTCCGCTCCGCGCTGCTCCGCTCGCACACCCGGCACGGGATGCTCGGGGGCCGGAGTTGGCCATGGCACCTCCCGCTGCTGCTCGCAGCCCTCTCCTGCCTGCCGGCTCTCAGCAGCGCCCAGCTCCGCTACTCCGTGCCCGAGGACCGAGAGCCGGGCTCCCCGGTGGGCGACCTGGCCAAGGACTTGGGGGTGGAGGTGCGGAGCTTGGTCACCCGTAACCTGCGCCTGGTGAGCGAGGGTGGGCAGCGGCACTTCCAGGTGAACCTAGCAGCAGGTGTGCTGCTCCTCGACAGCAGGCTGGACCGTGAGGCGCTGTGCGGGCAGAACCCCACGTGCGCCCTGCACCTCCAACTCGTCATGGAGAATCCCCTCCAGCTCCACCGCGTCGAGGTGGATGTCCTGGATGTCAACGACAACGCGCCTCAGTTTCCCAAGCCGGAGGTGGTCTTGGAGATCACTGAGGTAGCCAACCCTGGGACTCGGCTACCTCTGGAGGTAGCAGAAGACCCGGATATGGGCTCCAACTCCATCTCCACCTATGACCTCAGCCCCAGCGAGCATTTTGCCCTGAGTATCAACGTGAGAGGAGATGGTGTTAAAATGCCTGAGATCGTACTTGAAAAAGCACTGGATAGAGAGAAAGTGGCTGTTCATCACCTAACACTGACAGCCCTGGATGGGGGGAATCCGGTGAAATCTGGCACTGCCAAGGTTACCATCCATGTCCTGGATGCAAATGACAACCCTCCTGTCTGCGATCCACCCATATCCAAGGTACATCTGGAGGAGAACGTGCCAGTGGGCACTCTGGTCACCAAGTTGAATGTCACTGACCTGGATGAAGGTCCCAATGGGGATGTGGAATATTCTTTCAAAATTAGCAATAACTCACCTGGTAAATTCACCAAGCTGTTCTCCTTAGATCCCCGGACAGGGGAGATCAGAACCAAAGCTCCACTGGATTATGAGGAATCCAGTGCTTATGAGATTGCAGTTCGAGCCAGGGACAAGGGATCCCCAGCCATGGAAGGACACTGTCACCTGCGGGTGGAATTAATCGATATCAATGATAACAGCCCGGAGATCGTGCTGACCTCTCTCTCCAGCCCGGTGCAGGAGGACGCAACCCCAGGAACAGTGATTGCCCTCATTGGTGTGAAGGACAGCGATTCGGGTGACAATGGGCAGGTCCGTCTGCAGATAGCAAAAGAGCTCCCATTTAAGCTGGTGTCGTCTTTTAAAGAGCATTTCTCGCTGGTTACAAATGGTCCCCTTGATCGGGAGAAGGCCAGTGGATACAACATCACGGTGAGGGCTGTGGATTCGGGGTCCCCACAGAGGGCCACGCAAAAAACCTTTTACCTCCGAATTGCTGATGTGAATGACAATGCGCCAAATTTCTCCAGCCCTTTCGATACAGCTCACATTCAGGAAAATGCCCTTCCTGGAACTTCTGTCTTTTCAGTGTCAGCATCTGATCCTGATGAGGGTAGCAACGCCAAGCTGTCTTACTCCATCCTGGACAATGGGATGCAGGATGTACCCATCTCAACCTACTTCCGGATAGACCAGGACAATGGCACCATCTACACTGTGCGGGCTTTGGATTATGAGCAGGATAAGGTGTTCCAGGTGCCTGTGGAGGTGAAGGATGCTGGGTCTCCTGCACTGAGTAGCACTGCTGTGGTCCATGTGTTCATCCTGGATGAGAATGACAATGCCCCCACCATTGTCTACCCGTCTGTCCCCAAGGGCTCTGCCTTCCACCAAACCATCCCAGCCTTGGTAGAACCTGGCTATCTGGTCACCAAAATTGTAGCCGTTGATGCTGATAGTGGCCATAATGCCTGGCTGTCCTACCAGCTGCAGGAGACCGCTGAGGCTTTGCCTTTCCAAGTGGAACGCCGCTCTGGAGAGATAAGGGTTGCACAGGCTCTCAAGGAGTCAGAAGATCCCCACAGGCTGGTGGTCGAAGTGAGGGACAACGGCACACCGTCCCTCTCGGCCTCGGTTGTAATAGTCATTTCTCCAGAGGAAAACAGTGTGCAGGACTTTGCCAAGTCCTTGGACCTCCCCAAATCTTCTCCCAAGGATACTAACCTAACGCTTTACCTTATCATCTCCTTGGTGTCCATTTCCCTCGTGTCCTGTGTGATGTTTGCTCTGGCGGCTGCCCGGTGTCTCAAAGCTGGCACTGCCAGCTGGACCTTCACCGATTGCTGCCGAGGGACTGGCCGCAAGCCGGCCTCCCATTTCCGCGGGCAGATGAAGCCAGATGGCTTCATCAAGTACCTGGACGTGGGAGGAGCGGGCTTGACCTCCCAGGCACAGAATTACACCTCGTGTTTCTCGCCCATGTCCGACCAAAGCGATTTCCTCTTTGTAAAACCTTTCAGCCATTCGAGCACTGCGGAGACCATGGCTGCCTATGAGCAGGTGACCAGCACCTTAGCGAGTCCCTGTGATGGGGTAAGAGATGGGTCTTTCTTACTGTCCTGTCCCTTAAGCGCAATGGTCCGTAATATCCAGGCCGACTGGCTGTTCTTTGGCTGTCCTTCTGCCTAAGAAGGTGGCTTCAGGGAATGTGTGTCACTGTCACCTCCTGGGAGGTGGCAGGTGAAAGTTTTGGCTCGGCTTGATGGAGGTGGGGGAAGGCGGCAATATGAAATCGAAGTGTTCATAGAAGTGGAAAGTTTTCCCTTGGCCCCGTTCGTACTCTTTTATTTTTAAAGTAATTCTTAGCATGGTCAGGAACATGGGTCTTGGGTGTTTAACTTCTTGATTCTGTTTAACCCCTTTATTCTGCATGGCATACAAACCAGGAGGCAGTAGGAGGTTATCTGAAAGCCAAGTTTTCGGTGTTTCTTTTGCTCTGTTTTAGAGGTGTGTGGTAGAAATTCCTCATTTCTCAACTCTCTAAGTGTTAAAAGGGATAATTTTCCAGCTTAGTCCTTTCGAGCAAGGGACCGAACGCACCGTTCAGCACTGAACATTGTGACATTTTTCAGAAAGATCTGGTGACCTTACGTGCCCTTGGGCTTGCAGAGACGTAGGCAGCGGCGTGCTTTGAAAACTTTAGCCACTTGTATTCAGACATCTAAATATGGATGTAGGTGACTGTATTTAGCTGTAGCTTTTGTAACTGGGATATAAGAAGTCAAGTAATTTTGTGTCATAAATGCCTGCCCTAAATTTGAAAGTGGTAATTACAACAGGAATTCAAAAAATAGATTGGGAAGGGCTTATCTAGTGCCGGATTGTGTGTCAGCGTGTGCAAAAATGTGTATCTGAAATCTGGAGGGCAAGTATTTAAACAGCTTAATTTGTGTGCAGCATGGGTACCAGTGGGGCCTCTATTTTAGGGGATTAATTTATTCTAATATATTCTTTCATGAGAATCATCAAAGCTGTGGATAAATTAGTGAAATCACATCTACTAAATAAAAATCTAGGTCAGCTTTACCCGTCTTCACTTTTCCTTAGTAATTGCATGTACAAGCAGAATAATCCTATAAAATTGCTGTTCCACTGTATGGACTGTGAACTGCTCATTCCTAAGGCAGCAGAGAGAAATGTTGTCCTTTCCAGGTAGCATGTTATTATTCTGGAGTTAATTAAGAAGATTAAGATTTTCGGAAGTATGTGTCTTCCAGGCAGCAAACAGTTCTGCTATTTAGTGCTCTTCACAAAAGCGTGATTCAAACAGGAATATACAAGCCTGCTTCATGTCCTTCCTTATTTACAAAATGTCCATTGTCTGATGGTAAAATAACACGGGCAGAAAGCGATACGGGGGCTTACTAATGAAGTTACAAAGTGTGCTGCTGTGTCTGAAGTTTATTGTGTATCCTAAACAAATAATGGTTTTTTCTTTTGCTGTCGGAAGTTTGTTCTTTCCTCTGTGGACAGAAAAATATTGTAATGCTCTGAGGCCCCAGCATCTAGGAAAAGTCATTCAAATACGATGTGTGATCTCAGGCAGGGCTTTTTCAGGACAGAAGAAGGACAGATTAGGAAGATCTGTTATCGTTTTACCTTCTGGCATTAAAAGCATCTTTCTCAGTATCAATTAAATCTGCCACCCCCACCCTCTCCCTCCTCCAAACTCTTTCCTTTGCTACCAGTGCTCCTGCTGAATTGATGCCCTTATCAGTTTATTTCATGCTTCATTTCTTTCACAGCCTGGTTTCCTGAGCTGCTTTGGAAGATTATTCACTGAATGGTTTTTGTCATGCTTTTTAGTATTCATGCTGGTTCAGAAATACGCAGGAAAGGGGCGGGGGGGGAGCTTTTTTTTGTTCTAATTGATTTTCTTTACTTGGAAAGAACACGCTGATATTCCAGACTGAAATAATCCAGGATCAGTTCGCTTTCATTTTCAAAGGCAAGAATGGAGGTATTAAAACTCTTTTGTTTTCTCTGCAGCAAGCTCAGCCTAACACAGACTGGCGCTTCTCTCAGACCCAGAGACCTGGAACGAGTGGGTAAGTGCCTCTTTCTCCATATATGTGTGTGGTGAAGGTGTCTCTCCTTTGTGTGCCACTTTCAGAGCTGGAAAGTCCTTGTCTGGCAGCTCTGAGGATGGGTGTTCCCTGTCATTGGTAGAATTGTCCAGCCAAAGAGTCAGAAATAGGGCTGCTGCTGTGTCAGCTCTGTTTGATGCTGGTGTGACAGCTGTTGTTTGCAATAGTGTGTCTGCCTTTGGTGTCTACAGCTCCAGGGGGACAGCCAGAAATTGGGGGGAGCTCCAAGTGAAGTTGTGAGATTGTTAAAGGACTGTAAAATATGCTTCATAGAGAAAGGCTTCTTCTTTAAAGCATATTTTGAGCATTTAGACTAGATTCTGAGTCCAAGAACTTGATTCCTCCCCTTGTGTGGTGGCCACTGGGAATCACTGTGTGAGCCCCTTCACCAGTCGTGGAGCCTCGAGCTCTGCGCTGTTGAAGTGTTTTTCTTGCCCTGGCAGGAGCACCTAGTGCCAAACCACTACATAAGCCCCCATGGCAGCCAGAAGCTGGGTAGATGAGCCTCAGGTCCCCAAAGGCCTGTTTGAAGAAACATGTCCCAGCCACATCTAACTCAACAGGAGCAGGTCACCCATGGGACAAGGTCCCTTTAGGACACGAGGAAATGGCTTCAAGTTGCACCAGGGAAGGTTCAGATTGGATATTAGGAAAAATTTCTTCATGGAAAGAGTTGTGAAGCATTGGAACAGTGTGACCAGGGAAGTGGTTGAGTCACCATCCCTGGAGGTGTTTAAAAGACATGGAGATGGGGTTTTTAGGAACATGGTTTAGTGCTAGAGTTAGGTTATGGTTGGACTTGATGATCTTGAGGGTGTTTTCCAACCTAAATGATTCTATGATTCTATGAAATTGCACTCTATGTGCTCTCCCCTATGGGCTAATCTGGCTGAACCAGGGTTAGGAACCCTGGATCTAACTCCATTTGTTGGGGAGTTTGGAACCTTTCTTGCATTCCTTGGGAAGTGCCATCTCCAGCACAGGGTGATTCATTAGATCGTCCAGGTGAGGAGTGCTCCGCGTGCTTCCACTTGAGGCTACAGAAGAAGAAATTAAACCTAATGAGTGAGGAGACTCACAGGAAGGAGGTCTCCTAAGGTCTGCTCTTGCTCTCAAAACCATGGCTGAATTTTTTCCAGTTTTCATGTGATGCCAAAAAGATGAGAAGCCCTGGCAGCAGAGCAGAGACCTGCCGCCCAAGGGAGACTCTGCACTTTCTTGCCTCTGGCCCAATGAAGTTTGGTTTTCTTGGTACACAGTGAGGAAGCATTGACAAGAAAATGTTGAGCAGGCACCCTTCACCTGGTTCATACAGGCGCAAGGATCCTCTTCAGGGGGTGAACTCCCTTGAGTACCATCAGGTTAAGAAAGGACTTAAACTGGGAGTCCACCTTCCTCTTTAGATACTTCAACCAGAGATTATTGTATATGAGGAGACTGGCTCCAGGATAATTTATACGTGTATTTTTGGGGGTATATGCAAGGATTGTGTTCTTGAAGCAATTGGGAGTAAATTTGGATGCTGTGCTTCCTTGGCTGGTGGGGTCAGGTGCTACGTCTCCGTGTAAAAGAGAGGAGCTTACTCCTCTGTGCTTTGTCATTGCTGGTGGCCACTCAGGAGGCTTCGGTGGAGGTTTAAATGGTGCCACAGGGATCATCGGGTCCTGGATTTTGGTGTTGGAGGTTGCAGTTAAATGTCTGCACCGTCTGGTTGTGTCTCAGTCTTTCCTTAGGACTGACTCAATAGCTTAACAGAAAATTAAGCGGCTCCTATAGTTAATTTGTTGCAGCAATTTAACTTTGTTACTAGGCTCTTCTGGCTGACAAAGGCAAAATGGAGTGAGGGTTAGATGTAAAGCATATAAAGTGTTCCCATTAGACACCAGCCATGGACTTTAACAACAAGACCATTGCTGGAAGTTTTCTCAGAGCTCTGTTGAATTCCCTATCACTGACAATGTTTTAATCAAGAAAAATCTTTCTAACCATTTATGCTCTAGTTCAAATGACAATTAACAAAGCCCTGTTAATACAGAAGTGCACCAAAGCTGCTGTAACAGTTTTATTACGAGAAGTGAGTAAATGGAGCAAGCGCTATTGCTCCCTCTTCTCGCATCGTGCCAGAGCTCTTCAAGGCACAGAGCTGATGCACCGCAGAGCAACTTAACTCAGTGACAGGGACCTTTCCTCATGTCATGGGACAGTGACCCCCACTCCAGCTCCTGTCTGATGCTTTTTACAAGCTCCAGCCCCTTCCCAGTGCCTGAGTGGGAGCAGCAGTGTGTGGGGTGGGAAGAGGGCAAGGGAAAAGGCAAGGTCAGACTGTCCATGGGGAGCTGAACTGGCGTGACATGTTGGTTCTGGTACATGAGGTACATGTGTGACCTTGGTGCCCATGGTTGTCCCTGAAACAGCCACCAGCAGTTCATGTCAGTGGCTCTTGTGGCAGGGGTTCCCACAGGATGGGCTGGCCCCCTGGTTTGGAGAGGGGTTTTGCCCAAGCACAGGCTGGTACTGAACTAACTCAATGGATTTTAGTTCGTGCTGGTTTTCCCCACCTACCTGTGTGCAAATTCCACATTTGCAATGAAACAGCTCTTCTTTATTTTCATTTTTTTGGTTTCTTTTATCCTGTTTTAGGTTAAATCACAATGTCTTTATTCTAAACATGTGTTGTGATGCCAAAGGGTAGAAATAGAAAGTACTATCATATGTTCAGTGCCCAGCCCTGCCATGTCCCTGCTGATCAAACAGGCAAATCCTGGAAAGCAAGCTGCTCTCTGTTGTGCTCTTCCCCGCGTCTCGGTGTCTGATGTGTGAATTCCCTGGGCACTGGTTGGTGATACCGGAGGGTGCAAGGGCAGAAACTCTCCAGCACCATGATCTCCCTGAACTGCAGGGCTCTGCTTGGGGAGCACAGGCTGCCTCTTAGCTGAGAAGAAAAAGAAGGGATGTGCTCTTAACTGCATTTGCCTGACGCAAATTAAATAGCAATAAAGACAAGGCAGCTTTGACTGGTGGTTTGAATTGATCCCGGAGGGAGTTCGGCATGGATCCTGAGCCAGGAAGCATGCTTAAACCACATTGTGATTCCTCCTTCGCTGCCTTCATGGGAGCTGAAGAAGGGAACAATCTTGTCTTTTCTTAGTGTAGCCCTGCCCACTGAAACAAATCCCACACGTTTCTGAGCACCTGGAACCAGGCAAACCCAGGGTGAGCTCAATAACCTGGGACTGCCTCTCAGTCTTGCACGTCGCTGCATTCACAGCACGGTTACAGGACAACAAAGAGAATTTTCTTTGTTCTGAAACACAGAAGAGCTCTGGTGCACATGCTCAGGAAATAAGAGCTCAGACAATATCCTCTGAAAATGTGGTGGGGAGTCAGACCTGAGTAGAACGATTCTCAATCTTGTTTGGTAGAAACAGGAGGATAGATTAATGAATTAAATGACGTTTGTGTTTTCTAAAAAGATAAAGCATCCTCGCTGTCTCTGGGCAAATGTAAATGACTACAGAATGATACGGAGCAGCAGATGCCATTCCCAGACTAATCAGATCAGTGGCTGTTGTGGAGATTACAGTGATGAATTATCCCAGACACAAAGTCCAGCAGCGCTGCAGGACATCCCTGTGGGATCAGCGTGGGGTTTCCCTGGGGGGTGTGTATGGAGGACAACACAGGGACCGGGGCTGGTACGAGGGACCCATCTTGTTTCTGTTTAACTAATTGCCAAAGGAACAGAGCCTGGGCCTGTGCCCTGCACGTTCCTGGTACTTGCCTGACTCTGGTAGCTCTTTGTTCTGATCTCTGTGGGATGGTTTATTCAAGTCAGGATTTCCTTCCTGGAGGGGTGGGGAGGGCTCTGTGTTGCTCACAGGTGGGCACGGAAGGGTGAGACAACCTGGGATGGGAAGAGCTGGTATGTCCTGGGCAGCTCGTGGGAGGAGGGGGGACAATCTCAGCCATGGGGATAGGCTGGAAGAGGATCCCAGGCAGAAGTCAGCCAAGAGATGGTGTCGGGGACTCACAATGAAGTGGGAAGCAATGTGGAAATCCCCAGTCGGGAGTGGAGGGAGGAGCAAAACATGCGAAGAAGATATAGAATGCCATTTCGCATCCCCCCTCCATTTATTTTCTCCAATCCTGTATCTCCCTGTGTTAATACTTTCCAGCGCTGTTGCCAGCCAGACTCCCTCTCCCAGGGCGAACACAGCCAGTAATGATGTTCGCTTCACTCGCCCATTAAACAGCATCCCAGCTGCCCCGTCTGACTCTACCACCCCGGCTGTGCAGAGGGAGGAAGGGGAGTGCAGGAGAAAGGGTTTGCAGCAGTGCCCATAGGAGACCTATGAAGGAAAGGAGTGGTTTTTTTTTCATTCTTTGTTTCATTTTCACACCTGAGCTCTAAGAATTAGACACACAGGGCTAGTGGCAGCCTGCCTGGGTGTGGTGTGGGATGGGGAGGGGAAAAAAGGTGTCCCAAGAATAGTTCTTAAATGCTCTCAGGTGTGTTCTTGGGGTTCAGAGTGTGCAGACACACTGCCGAAGGGCGGCTGCAGCTCAAGGGGCTTCTGTTGTGTGTTTCAGGTGGTTGTAGAATCAGAAAATCGTTTAGGTTGGAAGAGACCCTTGAGATCATCGAGTCCAACTGTTAACCCAGCACTGGCACTAACCCATGTCCCTGAGGACTTCATCTCTGTGTCTGTTCAACCCTCCAGGGATGGTGACTCCACCATTGCCCTGAGCAGCCTGTTCCAATGCCCGACAGCCCTTTCTGGGAAGAAATGTTTCCTAATGTCCAATCTGACCCTCCTCTGGCCAGCCTGACAGCAGCACCTTGGCGTACCAGGACATGTCTTTGCCAAGGGGACACCATATGTGTGTATCTGGGCGGCCATCCCAGAGCACGCAGCAGCTGGAACCAGGGGACAAAGGCAGAGGGAGACGCAGACATTCATGGGCTTACACAGCACGGGGGTGTATACACGGCAAGAAGACAACTGGCCACAGACACAGGCTTGAGCATGTCCTTCCTAAAAAAAAAAATACTTGCTAGCCCAGCAGACACAGGGGTGTCTGCGGGTGTTGTAACCCCGTAGGAATTTATGTTGCAGGTTTGTGTAATGTTATAGTGGACATAGTAGCAAGTGCCATAAAGCACAAGCACAGATGCACCAGTGGGGATGTAAAGGTAAACACTGGCAGATTTAGCTTCTGTTCACTCTTTCATTGAAAACATGTGAAAAGGGGCACACAGAGATGCTGATCAAGCTGCAGCAGTCCTGTCCCTGCCCTCCAAGGCTGGGTTGCAGAGCCAGGTCCCTGGGGCTGTGATACTTCCATCCCTCTCAAGCCCCACCGTGGCTCTTCTGGCCTCTTTTCATAGCATCACAGATTCACAGAACTGTTTGGGTTGGCAAGGACCTTCAAAGCTCATCCAGTCTAACCCCCTACCATGGGCAGGGACTTATTCACCCAGATCAGGTTGCTCAGAGCCCCGTCCGGCCTGGCCTTGGACGTTTCCGGTGATGGGGGTTCCATAGCTAATCTGGGCAGCCTGTCCCAGTGCTTCACCATCCTCATTGTAAAACATTTCTTCCTTATGTCCAACGTTACCCTCTTGTCTTTCAGTTTAAGACTATTGCCCCTTGTCCTGTCATGACAGGCCCTGGTAGAAAGTCTTTCTCTTTCTTATAAGCCTCTTTATTTACTAAAAGGTGCAATAAGGTCTCCCCAGAGCTTCTCTTCTCCAGCTGAACACCCCAGCTCTCTCAGCCTGTCCTCCCAGCAGAGCTGTTCCAGCCTCATATCATTTCTGTGGCTCCTTTGGCCCCTCTCCAGCAGGTCCACGTCTGTTCTGTGCTGAGGACCCAGAGCTGGATGCTGTGCCCTGGGCTGTGTCATGAGAGCTGAGTAGAGGGACAGAATCACCTCCCTCAACCTGCTGGCCATGCTGCTGGTCATGCAGCCCAGGACACTATTGACTTTCTGGGCTGCAGAGCATGTCGAAAGAAGAGCAGCAAAGCTGGTGAGGGGCTGGAGCACAAGTGTGATGGGAGCGGCTGAGGGACCTGGGGGGTTCAGCTGGAGAACAGGAGCTGAGGGGAGACCTTCTGAGCTCTGAACTGCCTGAAAGGAGCTTGGAGCCAGGGGGGGTCGGGCTCTGCTCCCCAGGAACAAGCGCCAGGAGCAGAGGAAACGGCCTCAAGTTGCGCCAGGGGAGGTTGAGGTTGGATGTGGGGAACAATTTCTTCCCCAAAGGGCTGTGGGGCATTGGAACAGGCTGCCCAGGGCAGTGCTGGAGTCACCATCCCTGGAGGGGTTTAAAAGATGTGCAGATGAGGTTCTTAAGGACATGATTTAGAGACAGTCTTGGCAGCGTTGGGTTTACAGCTGGACTCGATCTTATGGTCTTTTTCAAGCTAAATGATTCTATGATTGTGTTTTCCTATTAAATGCTGCAGAGAAAATGCTTCTTTAAAGCATTATGAGGCTGCTCAGAGCCTGGCTTTGCTCTGAGCATGCGCTGTGGCCCCGTGGTGCAATTTTGAAGAGGATTTGGGGTGCCAGGACAGGCAGGAGCTGTTTTGACACTGGGAGCAGGAGCTGTCTCTGGATAACTGCTCTCCTTTCCCCCCATCCTGTGGAGCTGATAGTGGGGCTGGAAGCTGAAGGTTTTGTCACGGTACATCCTGGTCCCACCCCACCTGCCCTTTCACAGCCAGGAGACCACAAAGTTGGTCACCTGTGCTGTGCACGGTGCCTGCGAGCACTCCTGCTTGCAGAGTTCCCCCTTTTGTCTATTGACAGCCCACATTTCAGCAAACCCAGTATTTTAGCATCTTTTTAGATCACGTGGCCTTCTTCAACTGAATGTTTTCTTCCCTTATTGACCATCTTGGGCCAATAATCCTTTTATCTGCATTTGTCACGGCCCTTGAAGTCTGAGCCATCCGGATCCTGCCAGGTGGGACGAAAGCTGGAGAGTCTTTTATGGAGAAAGGGAAATATCCCTGTGATGCAACGTGTTTCTCGTTCTGGAAAGCCCCCAGAATACCAGGAGCTTCGTCATCACAGCATTATGTATAGAAATGCTATTTTAGGTAATTTAGCAGGTGCTACGTGTATTAGTTTACGTTTCTCTCTCCACCTGCTTCCTGCGCAGCTGAGCACATGCCATGGCCGGCTGCGGGGCTGCAGGGTCTGACAAATACACAACAACTTTCCTAAGAATTTCTCAAAATACCCTTCCGGGCGTGTTTGGGGCACGGGTGGCGGCAGGATGGGCTGGGTGAAATAATCACTAGTCTCAGATCTGACTCATTCAGGACGACTAGAAAAGTCCTCGAGGAGGGGGACACTACCACTGGTCCCATTTTTAGAGACACGGTGGCCTTTTGTTCTGCCTCTGCCTGGCCGAGCAGCATCCCAGCGACTCCGCTGGCTGGGAGTAATGACTCGCTGGTGCTTTGGGAGGCTGCAAATCTTCCCCCCCGCTTGCCTGCTAACATTTTTCAATCCCATCTTTGCAAAGTCATGATCTGAAAGCTGGGCCTCGTCCAGCCCCTCTCCAGCCCCTGTAATTGCATTACAGAAGCGGCAGAGAATGTGAGGAGCATGGGGGAAGGGCCGGCAGCATCCTCTGTGAAGGAAGGGAGAAAGAAAGCAGGAAATTGTGGCAGTTTTGGAGCTGGTTCTTTTTTTTTGGAGCCTGGAGGAGGTGGGAGGGTGATGGGCTGTGGCTGTGGGAGGCTGGCGCGGGTGGCAGGACAGAGAGATGCTGGCCCTGGAGCTGTCCCCCCAGGGCGTGGGGCTGTGTCCCCAGCCCACCCCAAGCGTGGAGGAGGCTCAGCATCAGCAGGGATGGATCCATCCCCTATTGCCTGTCCCTTTGCCAGCCTGCAAGGGCGCAGGCTGAGATTTTATGTCTGCTGCCGCCTCTGGCTGGGGCTGTGTGTAGGAGGTGGCAGGGAGCTTGGAGGAAGCTGGCAGAAGAAACAACAGTTCAGTGGGGGTCAGGCTTTGGGAGCAACCTGGGGGGACTGGGGGATGCCCAGGAATGGGGCTGGAGGAATGGGCTGTAAGATGCATCCCAGCCCTGGGAGCTGGGTGGGAAGGGGAGGGCAGGGTGAGGAGCTGCCAGGGGAGGTGATGGGAGAGTGGGAGCAGCAGCCAGAGCTGGGGAGACAATGGGAGAGAAGGGAGAAGAGGCTGGGAGGAGAAACAAACCCCAGCCACGTCCTCAAAGCCTGAGAGCAGCCAGGACTGTGGGGTGGCAGCGGTGCTGGCTGGAAGGCTGCTGTTGTAGGAGCCAGAAAGCCTCAAATGAGAGCGGAGGGAGGATGATGAGGGAACATCCTCAGGCCAAGTGCTGCCCGCAGCCCTTCCAGGCACCCACGAGGTGCCTGGGTCTCGCCCGTGGGGTGCTGGGCTGTCTCCTTTAGCCCCTGGGGCTCTGCCAGCACCACTCTGGCACCAATACATTTCTTCAATTTGTTGTGGTGCTGCTATGGCTCATGTTTCCAGCTGCAGAGCAAGGAAAACAATTTTTCAGGAATCCACCGGGCAGTTGTGCAAATAAATGTTTGCAAGGTCTTGGGCTGCCATAGTGACGAGCTCCATAGCAACCCCGCAAGGAAATGAATAATTCTGTGCTCGAAATGGAGGTTAAAAGGGATGTGGTGGCTGGGGATGTCATAAAATAGTCAGTCAGCAGAACACCTGGGTCCACCCTGCGCTGCTCAGGAAGCCCTTACAGCCCCTGCACTGTTCTCCCCACCGTGTCCTGAGCCCCCTAAGCTGCTGTATCCCCAGGTTTATCTCAAGTGTGGGTTTGCTTCCTTCCCTCTGTTCCTAGCTGGAAGCGTTCCCGAAAATGCAAGCCAGCTCTTTGCTGAGCTTTGAAGTGTGGAGCAGATTTGAACAGGGGAAAAAAAAATCCATTCTGTGGGGGATGGGTTTTTAGGGGAAAAAAAAAAAAAGCAAATTATTCAGTCAACGGCATTTGTATTAAAAACAGTGAGTCCTTGCAGTCATTTCCATAGGAACCAGCCCTCCTATTCCGGGCAGTGGTTAAGGCTGTGCTGAATGGGGAGCAGGGCTGCAAGGGGGGGTCCAGGTCTGCCCGCCCCGGGCAGGGGGAGCAGGGCAGGACAGGCTGCTCGCTATTGAACCGGTGATTCACAGCTCTGATTCACAACTCTGTTCTATAGCTGTGGAAGACAGCCAGATCTGGTCATCAGCTGTGTGCTTTTTTCCAATGCAATAAGTTATTTTTGGGTGTTTTTAGATTACAGCACTTTTTTTTTTTTTCCTGTGCCTTTGAATTCTGGATGATTGCACTGCAAGTAATTGAGGCACTTGAATTTCCTGCTTAGAGAAGTGAGCTCAATACCATTTTTTGCAATGCTAAGGCATTTCTAAAATAGCTTTTCTGCATGGCATCATGGGGAGCAGGCACATGGCTTTGGGGCTGTTTGTGTAAAATTCAGGAACGCTGGGGGCTGTAGATTTGCAGAAAAGGACCTGGGTGCCAGCAGGTTGAACATGAGTCACCAGTGCACCCCTGCTGTGATGGAAACTCACTGTATACTGGGTTTTACTGGTAAGATTGTAGCCAGCAGGTCAGGAGAAGAGATGGTTGCCCTCAATTTGGCATTTATTGGACCATATCTGGAGCACTGTGCCCAGTTTTTGGGCTCCCCACTGCAACAAAGACATGGCCAAATGGGAGCCACCAAAATGATCAGAGGTCTGGAGCCTGTGGCAGGGGACAAGGGGCTGAGAGCTCCTTCTGCTTGGAGGTGTGAGAGTTAGAAGGGTCTCATTGCTGTCTTCAGAGCTGCACAGTGAAAGGTTGAGGGTCAACGGGCATGTGTTGCAACAAGAAAAATTCAAAGTAGATATTAGGAAACATTTTTCACGCGATAGTTGTGAAACACTGGGACAGGAGGCCAGAGAGATGGAGAAGTCTCCTACTCAAACTGTGGCTGCTCAGAGCCCTGAGGATCTAATACAAAGTTGGAGCCAGCTGGAAGCTTGGCCCTGTTTGAGAGGCGTGTTGGACCTTCCCACCTTTGTCAGGGTGGGTACTTTGTGTCCCTCTCCATCTGAAACACTCTGTGATTTTGTGATCCCACAGGGCATTAAGGGGATGTAGGGCTTTGGTTGTCCCCCTGTCACTGAGGTGTAGCTGTAACACAGGGGCCAGTGAAGTCCACCACGTGAGTTCATGTCTGTTCACTCCCTCTCTAGCACCAGAAGAAAGGAAGAGGCTCTGAAACTATCTCCCCATCCTCTGGGGATGATCGTCAGGGTGAGCTGTTCCTTACATGTGTTCCTGCCATCTGAGGCACGGAGACACGGCTCGGACAGGAGGAGCTGCTGTCCAGTGCAGCCCATTGCTTGGAGTGGTAGGAGGGGAGGAAAGAGTCTTTTGGGAGGTGGAAAATGTGACGCTGACATTGCCATGTCAAACAGGGAGTTGAACCTGGGCCTCCAATTTCAAAACAGAGTTCAAACCACCAGAATATTACAATTAAAAAAAAAAAAAAAGGATTTGTCACTTCCTTGTGCTTTCTCTTTCCCCATCCCCAGATCCCACCAGTGTGGTGGGGCAGTGTCCAGAGCCAGGAGCAGCGGCTGGGAGGCATTGGGGTGTTTCTGGGCACTTTTCCTGCAGCCTGGAGAACCTGGGAACCTCAGGATGGGCAGTCGATGGGGCAGGAGCTGCTGGGGTTAACCAGTGCTGGATGGGTTGTGGTTTGCAATGGGGTTTAGATTCCTAAGTCCTTTATTGGATATAGCCTGGGGCTCTATTCCCAGCCCTGCTTGTGACATTAACAGGTCTCTACAGCCCCGGGCTGTCCCCGCCTTGTCCCCACTGCCTGGACAGTGGTACCCACGTCTGAGGAGTCTCAGCACAACCATCATACAAGCACTGAAATCAATTTGCAAGAAGAGCAAATCTTGCTTCTGGCTTTCTTGAAATTGTGCCACCGCACATGTTGCGGAGGACGGATATAAATAGATTTTGGGACGCCCTGGGTTGCAGCAGACGGCAGGTATTTTGGAAGCGGTGCTGTTGGCAGGGTCGCGCCAGGGCAGCCTCTGCCACTTTAGGGATTGTTTGCATCCTCTGCAGATACACGGTTGTGAGAGCAGTGCCCTGTGCCTGCTGCGGATGGATCAGGCAGGCGGCACAGGAGGGGAAGGGACAGGGGGTCGTGTGGTCCTGGCACAGGTCCTGTGTGCCTTTGGGAAAGTTGCTTAAGACCAGATTTTCCATAGAGTCCCTGTGACTGTCCATACGCACACCCTTACACTCAGAATCTCAAGGTTCAAAACCATTTGCTTCTTAAATTTCAGGCTTTAGAAGTTTTATTAATAGCTCCTGTGTTTGGTACTTCCACCCTGATGTATAGCAACACAAGTATGTAAATAATAGGACAAATAATACAAATACAATTAAGAAATGCTTTCTTAGAAGCTGGATGGGGCTCTGACCAACCTGATCTGGCTGAAGATGTCCCTGGTTGGACCAGATGAGTTTGAAGGTCCCTTCCAACACAAACTATTCTATGATTCTAAGTTCTCTAGCATTTATATAACAGAGGCTACATCTTTATGGATTATCACAAACACCGCCTGTCTGTAGCCAATTCAAAAAGCATGTACAAACAGCAACACCACCAGTACCAAAATGCAAAAAATGATGAAGGCATGGAAAAAAATGTAAAAAGAAGGTTCCTTTCAAACTGTGGAAAATAAAAAATTCTCCTTTGCTAGTAGTGCAAAACAGAAACAAGGATTAAGAAGCACTTAAGTAAAAGCACTAATAGCTTTTATTTTAGGTGATTATGGGCACAAATGATCCTGCAAATTTTGGGAAATCTAGTTTAGCAGAAGTACTTTACACATTCAATGTCATGTCTTTGTCCCTAAAGAAAGGCTTAACAGGAGTGGCTTTATAACAGCTTCAAAGCAGCACAGAGACGTAACTTCAAGAGGAGTAGTATTAAGTTTGTTACATTTACATGTGTGCAGACATTTGACAAACTGATGTCTCCCGAGGGCTCGCGCTTGTGTTTCAGTAACAGCCATGGTAGCCTAAAGATATAAGCAAGGTGCTGTCAGAGTAAGCTTCTAACAGGAGGTCATGACTTTTCTTAGGTCAACTGGCACAATCACAAAAACATTTCACAAGAGGCTTGAACTGATGCAATGGTGCAATAGTGCTACCTCTCAAGCATGTGCACTTGCCATTTCCCTTGAAACAACTTCGGTGCCAAACCAACCAAGAGCTAACTTAGCCAGGGTTAGAGTTGAGTCAGCTCATCGAGAAGACACTGAATACCAATGCATAAAAAGAAGCATACAGCACTGTATGGCTCTGAGCCAAGGGAATGGGGCCACCTTCTCAGCGCTGCTAACCTCTAAATGAAGCTCAGACGACTGATAATAGCTTATGGGGAAAAGGGAAACAAGCTGTTGAACAGCGAACCTCATCTGCGGATCTGAAAGAGAAGTCAGGCTCCAAGACTATCTGAAAACATGCTACATGTAACTTTGTTCAGCTAATTAATTGTACAATTTGAAAGGAATAAGTGATTCTCAGCTCTCAGTTGTGTTCCACAGGTACAAAAGGGAGAGGTGACGAGGGAGTTTGCCCATATGTACCCCTCACCGGGTTGATACCAAGTGGTGTGAGCAAGTAGGGCCATGTGGGGCCCAATCAGAGCTCATGGGCACTCTTATCCACCCTGTGCATCTGCAGTTCTTCTTGTGTGAGAACATTTGCACCAGTAGGATGGGGAAAGCTCTTGTGTGCTCAGGGCTTCTTCCTTGCAGAGCTCTGATGCAGCTGGGACAGTAGCTGCCCATGCTAGAAGTACACCATGGCAGATAAAACTTTCAAGGACGTGCCTGTGGTCTGTTCCATTTCTGAAATGGCCATATAGAGCCTGTCCTCTGCGCGGGGGCTGCAGTGGGTGCAGCCGGCGGGGGCACTCGGGCAGCAGGATGCTCAGCACGGTGCTGAAGAGCCCATCTGCTGCCCAGCACGCAGTGCTGTGTTGGTGCCGGCAGTGCCTGCGCTGGCATTTGCAACGTGTGGGGTGCTGAGCGCTCAAGCATGGAGCTACTAGTGGGGGACCCCAGAACTGGGGGAGATCTCGGCTGCTTGAGCTTGTCTGCGCGGGGCTTCAGGTTCTGAGCAGGGCTTTGCAGTCTGAGAGCGGGTTCAGGCTCTGATTGGGGCTTTGGGGTCTAAGCAGGGCTTTGGGATATGAGCAACAGAAAACTGGTTACAGAACACTGGACCAGGCTGCCCAGGGAGGTTGTGGAGTCTCCTTCTGTGCAGACATTCCAACCCGCCTGGACACCTTCCTGTGTAACCTCATCTGGGTGTTCCTGCTCCATGGGGGGATTGCACTGGGTGAGCTTTCCAGGTCCCTTCCAACCCCTGATATTCTGGGATTTTGTGATTGGGATCTGAGCGGGGCTTTGGGATCTGAGTAGGACTTTGATGTCCAAGCAGGGCTTTGGGGTCTGAGTGGGGCTCTGGGATCTGCGCAGGGCTCTGGGATCTGCGCAGGGCTCTGGGATCTGAGCAGGGCTTTGGGGTCTGAGTGGGGCTTTGGGATCAGAGTGAGGCTTTGGGCTCTGAGTGGGGCTTTGGGGTCTGAGTGGGGCTTCAGGGTCTGAGCAAGGCTTTGGAGTCTGGCAGCTCCTGGGTGTAAGGGCTGAGACTGCAGTGGTGAAGGAAGAGGAGGAGGCCACCTCCGTGCCTTGCAGTCTGGTGGTTTGAACACTTGCCTGGGAAATGGGCTCAGCTCTCTCCTAGGGCTTTCAAACTCCCCCATCTCACTTTTGTAGAGCTCCCTGCTGCAAGAGTGGGGCAGACCTCGTTCCAGGCGAGCCAGTGCACAGCCCAGGGGAGAAGCTGGTGCCCAGCGGGCGGCAAGAGCTGCAGGAGCTCAGAGTACCCATCTGGGAGAGGGGAGACAGATGCTCTGGGTGCTTTGGTCACTTAGGGTCAGAGTAGGGGAGGACCCAGGAAGCTGGCAAGATGTTCAGGTCTCTGCTGGAAGCAGGGAGACTCCGGAGGGGCGCTGAGAGCAGAGCCCTGACATCTCCGGCAGGGGAAGTGTCACCACTAGTGAGCGGTGGCCGAGCACAGCTGGCACCTGGCAAACATGAAAGCGGGGCTTGTTAGAGTGCACACAGACTGCCGATTGTACCCTCGGGTCACAAAACCTCCTTAGTCCAGGTCTGGTAGCATCCTCAGAGGTTTCCCAGGCAGATCTGTGGTGCTCAGCCCCCCCAGTC
Organism: Streptopelia decaocto; assembly: GCF_964273445.1. NCBI lineage: Eukaryota > Metazoa > Chordata > Aves > Columbiformes > Columbidae > Streptopelia > Streptopelia decaocto. The sequence goes on from NC_138667.1 coordinate 17,984,610, forward strand.
CCAGGAGACATGCCAGATGCCCACCTCCTTTCTTTCCCCTCCTGTTGCTTCAGCCTCCCCAGCACTGTTTGCTGCCAGCTCTGTGGAGCTGCCGGCTGCTCTTGGACTCACTTCAGCGCAAGTTTTAGGGTGCCGGGCAGATGGCTCCATGCTGATCCCAAAGCCCACCATGCCACAGGGTTTTCTCACCTTCCGTCTTATAAATGCACAATGGAACTGTAGCCTGAAATAGCTTGAAAGGTGCATCCACTCACATGGCCTTCAAAAGGAACAGAGGATCTGATTGTACAAGGGTGCACTCACCTCTGAGGCTTTAGGACCAGAATTTTTTGTGGTATTGCACTATGTGTGGTGGGATTTTGAGGCGATGAGGTGCTGGTTGTCTCTGAAGTCAGGAGGAGCTAGACAGGTGTTGCTGGAAACACCACTGAGCCTCCAAGTGCTTTTGGTATTTGTGGTCATTTTTTGAAAGCCTGGTGAGGGATGGAGACCACTGAAAGTGTCTTGACTCTTGAGTGTTATTTAATGAAAGGATTTAAAGCCTGCAAACACCTCTCCTCCAGGAGGTGAGCCCGCAGCTTTGCCTTTTCTCTGACAAGCCTGCTCCTCCGGACTGTGCTCTAGTAACTTGCTGTTTCTTTTCTTTTCCCATAGCTCCCAGAATGGAGAGGAAGGTGGAGCCTGGCCGAACAACCAGTTTGACACGGAGATGCTCCAAGCCATGATCCTGGCCTCAGCAAACGGTTGGTCTCCATTGCATGTTGGAAAACCATGGCGCTTGCTCTCGTGCGGACATCTCAGATGCGTACCCGTAGATAAGATGCTAGTGAGATGTATCTGGGTTAGCTGGGGTGGTTTCAAAAGTCCTTCTTCACTCGTGGGAAAGCATTGCTTTCTGTGTTACCCTGCAGAGAAGAGGGGTCAGGCAGGATTCAGGCAATCATCAGCATCAGGCATGCTGTAGACAGGGTACCTCTTCTGCCCAAACTAAATGATCTATTTACTGTACCGAATGTTATCTGGCTCATGATGCAGTTGTGTTACGTGAAAGAGCCAGTCTTGAGCTGAGATTTTATAAACTGCTTGGTTCCAGAAGGTCTCAGTAGGTGAAACCTGTACTGTGTTACAACTTGCTGTGCGGCGAGGAGGTCGGAAGCCTGGAATATTTGCTTGTGCCTAAAGGCTGGGCCAGGAATCCAGTAACCACCTGACTCAGTATCCCCTGCAAACCTCGTGTCCAGACACGCCGGCGTGTGCTCCCTGCTCGCACCGAGTCTGTTGTCAAGCTGTGGCCTCACCAAGGTTTCCCCCACTGGCTGCTGCCACTTTTTTGCAGTTGTAGTCACAGGGGTTTGGTTTTGCGTTGGTTTGTTCTGGTTTATGGCTGTGCCATGTGGAAGCGCTGGGCAGGGAGGGGTCTTCCCATGAACCCGCCATCTCCATGGCTTCATATAAAAGACATGCAATTATCACTCCGTGTAGCACTATGGATAAAGAGGGCTGCTTTTCCTACAGCCTTTATTTATAAATACCTCCAAGTCTTTTCCCCCTTGATTTAAAAATAGAAGCAACAGCACAGCCATTAAAACCCCATGCAAAATGCTTCGGATGTTTCCTTTGAGCTGTTGGGAGAGAAGGAATCTGGGGGAGGAGGGATGGCTTTGGTGTTGCTTTCTTGGAAAGCTGCTGTGGCTGAACTTTGCCGTTGTGCAGACACCAGGCAGCCTGGAGACACAGCTGCTGTGGCCGGGGAGCAGGACGAAGGTCTTGGGCAAAGGACTTGTTTACACTCAAGGGAAAGAAACAATGCGAAAATGTGTCTCCACTCTGAAAAAAGACTATGGAAAAATAGCCTCTGGAGCTTCATGTGGTTATTGTCACCCAGTGGCTCCGGATCCGGTTTCCTTGCTCACAAATAAAGATGTTTTTCTGACTGCGGCTCCAGCGGTCCCTGGGATCTGAGAGCTGAGCAGGTTTAACCCTTCCAGGTTAAACACCCCCTTCCAGGGAGCCCCAGGCCCTCTTGCAGCAAATCTCCCCCAATTCACAAGTCTCAAACGGTCCTAACCTCTCCCACGGCTCAGGGACTTAATTTAAATCAGATTCATCCACTAGATAAGGGCTTTCCCTGCTGGGGCCCCAGGGAGAGGATGCTCCGGGTGCCCCATCCTTCTCTCACCCATGCGGGTCCCTTGCTGTGCTGGATGGATGGATGAAGACACAGCACAAGCTTTTTCCATTAGCACTGTGTTTTCTTGTCTCCCCTGCTCTTTGTCCCCAGCTTTTCTCCTCTCACTCATTAAGCTAGCAGTGTGGATTGGAGCAGGCTTTGATTAGAGGCAGTGCTAATTGTCTGTTAAGCTTTGTGCTGCCGATTAGGGCAAGAGGAAATGGCCTCAGGTTATGACAGGGGAGGTTTGGATTGGATGTTAGGAAACATTTCTTCCTGGAAAGGGCTGTTGGGCATTGGAACAGGCTGCCCAGGGGAGTGGTGGAGTCACCATCCCTGGAGGGGTTGAATAGATGTATAGGGACATGTCTTAGTGCTATGTTTAGGTTATGGTTGGACTTGATGATCTTGAGGGTCTCTTCCAGCCAAAGGATTATATGATTCTATCACTGGATAATGGTTCCTGGCTGTTGAAATGATCCTTATCTCTTCCTGTCACCTGCTGAGCTCTGGTTGAGCTGTGGGCTGGCAGGTGGGACACAGTGACACAGGTGATGGCACCATGTGCCCTTCACTCTGAGTGCGAGCTGGTCCTGCACAGAGTGGACGATGCTGACTTGCACCACACTTGAGTCTGTGCCAAGCAGGGACTGCCCAGGGAGGCAGAAGCTCCTTTGGTGCTGCTCTGCTCCACAAGCATCTGGAAGGGGCTGGTGATGCTCTGCCTGCATCCCTACCCCATGCTGGGGTTATCCCTCCTCACAGCAAGAGGCAGAGCTGCTCCCACCAAGCCTGTGCAATCTGAGGATTAAATCCCTTGCCCAAAGCCTAAACCACCCTCCCAAGACAGAGTGTCCAGGGAGCTGGTTTCTTCCCCAGGGCTGTGACCCTGCTGTAGGGCTTCTGTCTCCCTTCCTGGGCTCCCTTCCTCTGGATCTTCCTCCCTTGGAGCTGGGAATAACATGACAAGTCAGTGTTTTGAGCCATCTGATGGGGCAGAGGCAGCTGCTAAGCCAGACCAAGCAGCACAGATGCTCCAGGACACCAGACTAGAAAGGGCAGACATCCCATCCTTAAAATACTCTGGCTTCCAGTGAGGATTTATAGGGGTGCCGTGAGATGATGGGGGAGCAGACGGAAAGGCAGCCCGAGGTCCTTGTCCCCAGCCCCGCGGCCCTGATGTGCTATATTGGGTTCTCCTGAAAGCCCCACCAGCAGCTGCAGCAGCATCTGCTCCGGGGCCACCTCCATCCAGCCTCTCCTCCCCTCTGTTTACGAGGGCTGTGGAGCCACTAGCTGGTTATTTTTGCCAAAGCCCAGATTCTTGTTTTCCTCCCCAGGCCCGTTTGGGATAATGGCTGGCTGCTGGTAAAGGCTGAGTGTAACCTTCCCAGCAACAAGAGCTCAAGTGCCCTGCTTGGCATGAGCGGCTCAGTGCCCATTTATAAGCCTTTATTGTCCCCGTTCTCAATTCTTTCAGCCTTAATGTCAATGTTACCTAGAAACAGCCCTTTGCTCTTACCCAGGACCAACTGGCAGGCTGGGAACCTCACAGGAGGCTTTTTCTCCCTCGTGAAAGCTGTGCTGTGCCTGCAAACTAGTTCATGGGGACCAGTTGTCCTGGATGCTGCTGGCATCCCCCCGCCTCCTCGCTGCCCTGGTGCAGTGGGGATGGCCCAGGAGAAGGTGCCCAAGCCCACCAAGCCCCCAACCAGGCTGTATCCAGCTGGAAAAGCCCAGAGAATAAAAAATCTCCCCCCTGCCAGAGACCAGAGTCCACCAGCGAGCTGGTGCCTGGCTACATCCTGGCCTGACAGCACATTTCCAGCAATCCCATCCCCATTTGGAACACCCTGATGAGTGTGGAGTTGAGATGGTTGTTAATGAGACAAGCTGCTGATGAGGTGAGTGCAGATTAGTGATTAATATCACTAACTGTATATGCATATCTCCTCCAGCCCTCTTCCAGACCAAGGTCCTCAAAGCCCCACCAGATCTGGGACCCACTTAATGGGCACTGGAGGAAAATACTCCTGCCGGTGAATGCTTCCACAGCAGAAAGCAAAATAGCATTTCCCACACTAGTTCGCTGTGTTCGTACCCTCTCCTCGGTGCACAATATCACCCCTGTTTTCAGACTCGCTGTGTGTTTTCCTCCTGCTCCAGCAGAGCAGCTGTAACTTTTCAAACTGCGGTTGCTTCATAGTCCTGACCTCTCCGGGGGATGTTTTGGGGGCTGGTAGGATGTGGCCCAGCTCTTTTTCCAGCTTTCTGGCTGGCTTAGCCACCTCCATCTGCTCAGGGGAAAGCAGAAGCAACACAGAGGCGTTCACAGATCTGCTCTGGAGTGAGGAAAAACATGAGGGGACCAGCCCACGTTCTCTGCTCGTTTTTTTTTCTTTATTCCCACAGTCTCTCTGCCTGTGAAATGAAGGAGCAGCTTCCCCAGACTCAGCCTTGAGCCCTTCAGCTGCCCTCGCTGGGTCTCTCCAGTCTCCCAGGAGGGCTCATCCGCAGCCACGGCCACGGAGCAGTTCAAAGCTGAGCTGGGATCCACAGTACCCAGCGCAGAGACAGGGTTTTAGCAAACCATTTCTGAGCAGGGATCCCACCCCGAGCCACGCACCGGCACTTGCACCGGAGCAGTTCACACCGCAGCCCATGGCAACAGCATCACTTGTGCTTTGCCGTCCCCTGTGCTTGTTTCTCCTCCTTTCTCTCAGCATCCCCCATCTCCATCTGGTCTCTACCTCCCAGCATCCCGGGGGGTCCCGGAGCCCTTCCCCCTCTCTGCGCTTGCTCTCTCTGTGCTGGGGCTTTGCAGAGTGACAGGAATGAGTTTGCCTTCCCCTCCCCCTGCTCCCAGATCTGGACCATTGGATGGCTTCAGCACCGATTTGCTTTGTGCTCGGCTTCCTAGAGCCATTTTGTGGTACTGCAGGGGAGGGATTTTCTTTCTTATCTCATGTGCTCTGCTCTCTGAATAAACCTGGCTGGAGAAATGCTGGGGGCAGGGTTTTAACTGCAGCGGAAAAAAAAATATTGGACTTCCCTTAATGCAATACTAATAGTTGTGGCTGTACAAGACGTTTGTAACGGGTTGCTTTGGGGGCGGATGGGGGGGCGATTTTCTGCAGAGGCAGCAACTGGGGAGGGGCAGAGCAGGCAGCGTCAGGCAGGGAGGGACAGGCAGCCCCATCGCTGCGAGGGCAGGTTGTCCTACCCTGGTCAGCTGCAGCCCCGAACCCCAAACCTTTAGCAACAGTGTGAGATGAAAACAAGGGGTTTTGGTGCTGGCTGTGCCACACTCCCCAGTATGTGTGTTGCAGCCATCCCATGGAGTGATGTATATGATGGTCAAGTGCTGGGTCCTTCACTTGGGTCACAACAGCCCCATGAATGCTACAGGCTTGAGGAAGAGGACCTGGGGGGTTGACAGGGTCTGAACGTGAGCCAGCGTGTGCCCAGGTGGCCAAAAAAGCCACCAGCGTCCTGGCTTGTACCAGCACTGGTGTGGCCAGCAGGCCCAGGGCAGTGACCGTCCCTGTGCTGGGCACTGGGGAGGCCAAACCTCAAATCCTGGGGTCAGTTTTGGGCCCCTCACACCAAGAAAGGCCTTGAGGTGCTGGAGCGAGTTGAGAGAAGGGAACGGAGCTGGTGAGGGGCTGGAGCACAAGTGTGATGGGAGCGGCTGAGGGACCTGGGGGGTTCAGCTGGAGAACAGGAGCTGAGGGGAGACCTTCTGAGCTCTGAACTGCCTGAAAGGAGCTTGGAGCCGGGGGGGTCGGGCTCTGCTCCCCAGGAACAAGCGCCAGGAGCAGAGGAAACGGCCTCAAGTTGTGCCAGGGGAGGTTGAGGTTGGATGTGGGGAACAATTTGTTCCCCAAAGGGCTGTGGGGCATTGGAACAGGCTGCCCAGGGCAGTGCTGGAGTCACCATCCCTGGAGGGTTGGACAGACAGAGATGAGGTTCTCAGGACATGGGTCAGTGCCAGGGTTGGGTTAACAGTTGAACCTGATCTTGCGGATCTCTTCCAACCAAAATGATTCTATGAGTCTATGATAGTGCTGAAGAGCAATGATGGGTGGGGGGTGAATATTGCTGGCACCGAGGTCTTCATTTGACACCCCTGAGAGCTTTTCAGGGCTGCTGGGTCTTGGTGGGGGGCTCTGGCTGGCATTAACAACCTGCCCTTCTCTTTCCCGCCACCCCACAGAAGCTGCTGATGCCAACTCTACCCTGGGTGGTGGGACAGGCACCATGGGGCTGAGCGCCCGCTACGGCCCCCAGTTCACCCTGCAGCACGTCCCCGATTACCGGCAGAATGTCTACATCCCCGGCAGCACCGCCACCCTCACCAACGCCGCCGGCAAGCGTGACGCCAAGAGCGCCGCCTCCTCGGGAGGCAACAAGAAGAAATCTGGGAAGAAGGAGAAAAAGTAGAGAAGAAGAAGGAGACCTCAGAGCAACAGGGCAGCCAGCTCCAGCACTCCCGCAAACCACAGCCCAGGCCAGAGGACGAATGTGAATTTTTGTGATGCAAAAAGTAGGAAACGCTGCGAATGTATCTCATCATCATCAGAGCTAAGCAGCAGGGGCTCGCTGCTGTTAGATCTCATGATGAAAACCAATCCGGAAGCTACACCGAATGCAAACAAGTGCCCTGTGAATACTTGCTAATGTTTTATACAATCCCTTGGGTATTCGAATATGTAAAGGCGGAAGGTTTTCTGACATGTCTTTGGATCCAATTTGCTCCCAGATAGCCCGAGAAAGGCACAAGGTTTGTGCTTGGCTTTGCCCAGTGTAAATAATTTTAATGTGGATCTTTTAATTTATAGACCTTCAATCATTGTTTGGAACGGAAAGGAAGTTCCTAGCTTAGAGCCCATGCTCCAGATCTTTGCTTTTAAACTTTCCATTGTAAAATTCACCCCCAGTTAATGATAGTGATGGATTTGTTGCTGAGAAGTTGGTAGGGAGTGCTTCAGTTCCTGCTTACCTGTTACCCGGGAAAAAATAAGTAAGTGTTTCTATTGCATGAGTCAAAGGGAATATGGCAAAGCTGCATCCTAAACATTGATTTTTTTTTTCTTAAAAAGTGCAACCAACGATGGCCTGAAACATGAGACGAAAAAACCCTTCCTTGATGTCTGAGAGGCAGGGAATTCCATGAGGAGCGTGCCGAGGTGTGCGGCAGCTGCCCCGGTGGTTCTAGGGGTCTCCGAAGAGCAGACACATCTCATCCCTTCTTTGCAGTAAATATTTATATGTACAGTCAATGTTCTTCTGGAATTAAAGCTAAGAGAGTCTCACTCCCCTGAGGCCAGGTGGCCACCTGGCTGAGTCCCCACCAAGGGGACCAGGGGACGATGCTTCATGTTCCTGCACACCGTGTCTGCATGCACATCCTTCACCTCCTGCCTGCACCCGCGCAGGCAGCTCCACGGTCCCCAAACGTCCCCGCATGCCCGCACAGCGCGGTGCGAACACACCGGCAGCCGCCCGAGCTGGGGCTGCCTTGGGAGGGAGGGTGGGATCGGTCAAGTGGGTTGGGGAGACTCATGGCTTCTTATTTGTGGTGTGGACCTCAAAAAAGGGGGTTGTTCTGGGTCTCAGCTGAAGGGGTGGGATCTGTGGAGCTGCCAGCGTGTGGCTTCAGTGCAGAGTTGGTGACCGAGTAAGTGACAGTTGGTTTGGTGGCACTTGGGGACCAGACCCGGTGGAGGGACCCGAGAGCTGGGGATGATTGTAGGGTGATGCTGCAAAGCCAGCGAGGGGGGTGGCAAGGGTGGGGTTGCATAGGACCACATCGCACCAGCCCAGAGGAGGTGACACTCCCACCAGCTTTGGGTTTTCCACCCCAAGGAGGGAATCGAAGGATGAGGAATAGAGTTTCTCCATGTGCCCATCACCCTTGCACCAGGCCAGCTGCCCATATCAAAGCAGCTCTGACCCCACCAGGGAACCCAAGAGGAAATCTGTGCAGCTGGAGGGAGCAGAGGGGCTGCGGGGTGGCCAGGAAGGGGCTGCACTGAGTGTCCCAAGGGGTGTGTGGTGTTTTTTTTTTCCCCCTTTTTAATCACTAACACATGACTCACCCAAGCACATCCAACCCTCTTTTCCAGCGGTCACCCCCCCCGCCGCCCCCTCCCCAAACCCAAGGCAGCAGGAGCATCCGCTGCGTTTCATCCAGCTCCGGTTCCCACCCCCTCCCCTGCCCTCCCTAGAGATGCTGTAGCTGAATCGTAGTCTTTATATTTCTTTTTAATCTGCATTTTGCGGTAGCGTAGTGAGTGTCGTGTATTTAGTGGCGTGTTATTTTTAATCTTGGTAACTAACTTGTGGACACCAGTATTTTCAATTTTCTCTGTATCTTCTTTCCATGTGGTCTGTGCTCCGAGTGTACGTGAAATGAAACACGTTTGCCCTTTCAATGTGTCTAATATTGAATTATACTTATATATTATATATATGCTTATATCCTTCTTATACCCATATAGACCAACGTCGATGTGTTACACGCAAGTTTTATACTCTAATATTTATATTGCTTTTTTTCTTTGGGAAAAAAAAAATAATAAAATGGTTTCTTCTGAATAAATGGTATTTATTCCAATGGGAAGAGGGGGCACAGATGGGGCCTGTGCAGAGGCTGCTGGTGGGGGGGATGGTTCAGTCCCAGCCTGGCCCTCATAGCAGGGATGCTCTTGGGGTGCCCCCAGCCTTGGGTCCCCCAGGCCTTTGGGTGGAGGGTGACACAGCTGTGGGGGACACTGGTGTGTTCCTGGCTGGTGTTTTGGGGGAAGGGCAAGGAAGGGAGGAGGGAGGAGATTGTGGTGTATGCTGCTACAGCCCCTTCCCCAGCCCCAGAGGGATCCGGTCACCCTTCCCCATCACTGCAGGGATCCACTCTCCCTTATCCAACCCCAGAGGGATCTGGTCACCCTTCCCCATCACTGCAGGGATCCACTCTCCCTTATCCAACCCCAGAGGGATCTGGTCACCCTTCCCCATCACTGCAGGGATCCACTCACCCTTCCCCAGCCCCAGAGGGATCTGGTCACCCTTCCCCATCACTGCGGGGATCCACTCTCCCTTATCCAACCCCAGGGCAATTAGCTTTTCATGGTGCCCACACTCCCCTCTTTGCATTTGGAGGGTGAATGGGAGGGGGGTCAGGGCCTGTACCCGGGTCCCCCCTGGCCAGGACCAGCTCCCCCCCGTTCTTTCCCTGTGGGGGGGTCTGACACAGGACGTGACTTGAGGTGTTGCAACCATGGAGAAAAAAATAAGCTGCTGTTGCACAGATGTGGGGGGGAGAGTGGAGAGGGTGGGGGCAGGACAGCCCTGGGAGACAGACAGACAGCTCAGGGGGAGGGGGTTGTGGCTGGTCCCCCCCATTAGCAGCACACAGGAGGCTCCAGGAGCACAGGGCACAGCCCCCTCTCCCCCATTTCCATCCCATCCCCCCAGTGCCTCTGTCAGGCCCCTTGCACACAGGGACGACCCCCAAAGCCCCCTTGCAGACCAGCAGACACTCCCCAGACCTTCCTGCACCCCACAGAGACCCCTGGAAATCTCCATGCACCCCTCATAGGGACACCCCTCCACCCCAGATTCCCATGCACTCCACAGAGCCACCCTGCCCTTTGCACATGGGGTCAGCCCTGCTCATCTGTGCACCCACATGCACCCACACGGGGACAGGAGTCCCAACCAGAGCACCCTCCTGGGGGGCTGGTGGACCCATACCACATGGGAAGGCACAGGGGGGTGACATGGCAGGGACCCTCTGCCCCCAGCCCTGGTGCCATCATCCCTTGCATATTGGAGCACCTGGGGGGACAGCTCCGGTGGGATGATGATGGGGATCAACTCACTGCCAATGGGGACCAGGGCTGAGCACATCCAGGTGCCATCGTCAGGCTGTCCCCAGCACCCGTCCCAGCCAGGGTGACATCGTCCCAGGGTGCTGGGGACTGCTGGTGCCACCAGTGGTGGAGGCAGAGGGGCTGGTCAGACCAGTGGGTCTGTGGTGGGGTGACAGCCACCGCTGGTGGGGAGCAAAGAGGCTTTGCAGAGCTGTGGGTGTGGGTCTGGCTTCAGGAGCCCACAGCCACCCCGCTGTGTCCCCAGCTGCTGGTGTCAGTGTCAGGATGTGTGCTGTGTGAGGATGCACACTTAGTTTCATTTTACTTCTCCTCTCAGTAGCGCTAAAATCACCCAAGGGCACCACAAAAAAACAGGAAGGGAGATGCACAGAGACACAAACCTGGCCAATTAGCGCTGATGAAGGGAACTCGGTCAGCTGTGCTAATTACCAGGGACACATGGGATTGCAAACATGTTCATGGCAGCAAGGCTGGCTGATGGAGGGTTTCCTGAGCCCGGGTGATGAGAAAAGGGAGATCAATAGAAACTGAGCCCGAGTCACAAAAGGGACACAAAGAGGGTGACAAGACTGAGCCCCCCGCAGCTGCTTGGGTTGAGTGGCCATTGAGGAATTTGGGGGATCGCACTTGGGAAGGGCAACTTGACCTTGAAGTGGAGGGGACGATCCTGGATGGGAGCAGATGTTGGGGGCACCTTTACCTTCAGCTGTGGGGGGGCAGAGGGACTCTGTGGGACCACGGGTTACAGCCCGTGTCCATGTGCTGGCTGCTGGGGGTGAGCACCCCCCAAACCAGTTGCGCGTGGGATATGCACTTCTGCCCCCTCTCTTGCTGTCCCCTTGTCACCTTCTCCAGTACATCCATGGGCTGGGATGGGGGAAACCCCAGCTGGAAGCCCTTGATGGTGCAGGAACAGGTCACATAGTGCTGGAGGTCCCATTGTCCTTCCCCTGGGGATTGTCCCAGACTCACTGCCAGCTCCCGGTGGGGCTGGAGCCTGTAGATGCTGCGGGCAGTGACAGTCCCATGTCACCAGCTTGCAGAGACTTTGTTCACAGCAGTCCCTTTTTTCTTTGGCCAGTTACCTTGGAAAACCAAAGCAAAAAATCAACAGGGACAAAAAAAATGAATTGTACAAACACAGTTTTCCTCTGGATCTGTGAGCTGAGCTGGGTCTGGTCATTTGGCCCTGGGGAGGGCTGGGTGGGACCCGGTGTCCTGCCCGCTGACGTGCTCCTTGGCATCGGGCTGCGGTCACGGGCTGAGTCCTCCAGGCAGCTCCTCAGCCATGACCTCACCCAGCAAAGAGTGGGGGGGGTAAAAATCATCAAAAACCAGGGACTTTTGACAAAGCTCCCTCTTGCCTGCTGTTCTGGAGTCCCCAGATACAGCTGGGAGGTCGCCCCAGGTCTGACGCAGACACTGGGAGCTGCAGGGTTAAGTGGGGCTTTGTGCATCCCAGTGCCAAGAACCTGCAGCTGGATTTTGAGCCCGATCTGAGCAGAAGGAACCTCGGGGAGGGCGCAGCAGCGGGGGGCTTCCCCTCCCAAAAATGTGTCAGTGGGGAGAGTAGCTGATCAAAAAACACTTAAAATTCTTGGTGCTTGGGATAGAAAAGCTCTAAAAGGGACTTGCTGGGGCAGCGGGTGCGAACGGCCGGGTGAGGACAGCGGGTGTTGGAGCAGGGTGAGGTGGAGCAGCCCTTCCCGCAGCCCACCCCACCCACCCCCCCAGCCCCTTGCCATAACACCCCCCCGGGTATTTTATTTCCCCGACGCAGCGGCTCCTCTCGCAGCATCACGTTCCCAGTGGGAACGAGAGATGTTTCATCATCCATCGCATCCTGTCCTGCTCCATAAATCCGCTTCCTGACGCTTTGATTTCTTCTTTTTTTTTTTTTTTTAAATGGCTTAAGCCCAGCATGCGGAGATGGAGTAAAACCTGCGTTTGCTGGGCTGGAACCCTGGGACTGCAGTGAAGGAGAAGGGGGAGGCTGGACATTGCCTGCCCTTTGCCAGCCCCACCAGGGCTGGGTGGCTGCCAGGAGCTCGTTGTCCCGCAGGACCAGCCCCCAGCTGCTCCCCGGCTTCAGGAGACCAGGGAAAATCCTATAGGATGTGGTGGAATTTGCCCTTTTGCAGCTGGCGTGGCCTCTGCCACAGACCATAAAATCGTTTTGATTGGAAAAGACCTTTAACATAATTGAGTCCAACCGTTAACAAGCTCGATATCCAGCTGCTGGAAGGATGGTGACCGATCTCAACAGAAAAAAGTGTCTTTTGTCTGGAAAGCTTTGAATAACACTCCACACAAACTTAAGTTCCCTACTTGCATGTCCACTGGTATGAAATATTGTTATGCAGAATATTTAAATTGCTTTTAACTTCATGATGCTGAGAATATTTAGAAGCAAGCATATTCATTAATATGAACTTCGGCAGAGGTGAAACTACTGCATTTCGCCACATTCAGGTTGGAATTAAAGAAATTAGTAAAAGAAAGGACAGTAATAGGGACTTCATACTAACAGTACAATACTGATCCAGGGATTAAGCTGGGGGTTTTATAATATTTTTCTATAATGTTCTTCTGTTATTATGAATACAGTGTATTGAAAAACAATCTATGAAAGGAGCCTGGTCTGTCTGTCTGTCTGTCCAACCTCCCCCCGGGTGCTGGAGGAGGCAACGGCAGCTGCGGCCCAGACTTGTGGTCAGGGATCCGGGGAGAGGAGGCTGGGGGGGGACACACACAGGGGACAGACAGGGGTGCCAGGTGGGATGAAGGCAAATTGGGCAGAGTGGGGAGACGCTGCGGGCACTGCTGCCAGGGGCTCAGCTCCAAGGGGACACGGCTGTGCCCCCCAAGGAGCCTGCACGCTCTGCCGGACCTTGCTGAGGCCACTGCAGGTGGGACATGCCAGGGTCACTGTCACCAAACTGCTGGGGGATGAGCCAGCCCATGGTGCCCCTGCAGTCAGGAAACCCCCCAACTCCCCTGGAATCCTGTGGTGCCCCCCCAAACCCCATACTGGGGAGCTCCTGGGGTCCCACAGCCAGGCAGGGCCAATTCCCTCATGGGTGCCCCCACCGGCTCCCAGGGACTTTGGGCAGCGCTTTGGGAAACCCCCAGACAAGAAATGGAAACGTCAAGAAAAGCCGCTCACAAGCAAAATCTGCCCCGCCAGCTGCACAAGTGACGGTTTGTGCCCAACCCTCCCCTATTGGGCACACGGTGACAGTGGCCATGCCCGGCATGGGGAGGGGGTTTTGGCACCAATGCTGAGCCAAAGCACCCCAGGCTTTGCCAGGGTGGCTGGGAGCAGGAAGGGGGTTGGAAATGGCTGTGTTGGGCATGTCCCTCTTTCAGGGGCCAAGGACAGGGGTTGCATGGTGCTTGGGACATCCCGCTGGCCGAGGTTTGGAGGCCACTGCTGATTTTGGACCAGGGAGCACCCCACAGGGGCCTCCCCTCCTCTCCCACAAGGCTCATGATGCGGGATTTGGGGGGGGTCCCCTCCCAGGTGAACCCCAAGTGACACAGCCCTTCCCTGGGGAAGGGAAAGCAGCCGGTGGAGCCGTGCGGTGCCGAAGGGAAAGGGCCCCCCAGTGCCATCCCAGCTCATCCCAGTGGCAGCTGCATGGCAGGTCCCCAGGGGGTGCCAAGGCTGGCGGGGTGGGGACCCTGTCCCAGTCCCCATCACCAGGGCACAGCCCAGGGGTCCCCGCAAGCTGCAGTGGCACAACAGGGGGGCTTGTCCCCCCCTTTCCAGGGATAAAAAGAGAAGGAGGGTCCTTGTGCTGCAGAGGGAGACGGGACGGGCGCCAGGGAGTGAGAGCGGCCAGACGGGAGGGGAGGAAGAGGAAGAGGCAGACAAAGCTGCTTTGTGCGGGGCAGCGTCTGGGGGGGTGAAAGGGCAGGATGAGGCCCGTGGGTGCCAGATGGGGGCTGGGCTGGCTCCCTTGGAACCCACAGTCGCCACAGTGAGGGGCACGAGATAGTCCAGTACTGTTCAAAAATTTAAAAAAACCCTTTAAAAATATTCCTTCTATTCATCTCTGCCCCATCCTTTTTAAAAAATGTCTGTTTTAATTCGTGCTTTACAATGTACAAGTTAGCCCAGCAGTACGTGTAGGTGATTTATATATATTGGGGGAATGCAATAAAGAAAACCATGGAGCCTGCTGCTCTACGCGATGCTGGTGGGAGGAAGCAGAAATCCCCCCCGCTGCTGCAGCCCAGGGGATGTGGCACTGCTCCCCCTGAAGCTCATGAGGTCTCTGCTGTCCCCTGCAGAGCTTTGGGGTGTCCCCACCCCCTAAATGAGCACCAGCCCTGTGGCCTCTCCCCCTGGCTTTCCCCAACCCCCTGGCCAGGCATAGCGCCAGGTTTAGACAATTATTTTATTGCGGCTCTTTTTTTCCCCTATTCTTGTAGACCAACGCGGGCGTGTTGAGCTGTGGGGCACCGTGGGAGACCCCACTCCGCACCCCACTCCCCCAGTTTGGGGCCTCCCGCTCCCCAATTAGCAACTCGTCATTGACGAGCTCATCAAAAGGCTGCTAAAATAAAAGAAGTGAGAGTTGCCACAAACTAGGGCAGTAATCAGGTCTCTGCCCTCATTTTTTAAATTATCCCAGCAGTCCCCCATGTGTCCGTGCCTGCGGGGGCTAGTTCCCAAAAACCCTGTGGAGCCACTGAAGTAATGGGGACATCTCGAAAAGGACAGGGGGCTGGGGAAGAGGCAGGGACAGTTTTGGACACAGGCCTGGCTGGTGGCCACGTCCCTCCAATCCTGTGCCTGTGGGGGCACGGGAAGGCAGGGAGGAGGACTGAGGATGAGGAGGAGATGCTGGTGGCAGCTCATTGCAGCAGGAGGGGCTGGAGCAGCTCCAGGGTGCACCAAGGACCCTCTCAGTGATGTGCCAGTGTCACCTTGGTGCAGCGGGGGCTGCTCCCCAGGCCAGGCAGCAGGGGACAGGCTGATGCAGGGGGGATGCAGACACCCCATGGGGCACCAACCACAAGGTGCCCCAGGACTTGAGTAGCAAAACAGTTGCTGCAACATAGGCTTGGCCCTGGGATGAGTAACACAGCCTGGGCTCAGGTGTGCACGCATGAAGATGCAGCCTTTCTCCTCGGCTCCAGCCCCAAATACAGAACCAGTCGCAAGGACGAACTCCTCCTGTGTCACCAAGCCAGGGCCACCAGCACATAGCAAAGCATTTGTCCCTCCGAAGTGGCCATCTGGGAGAAACCATCCTGTGTTCCAGCAGCACAGCCAGGAGTTCTGGCCCAGTTCTACCTCTCAGGCATTGGAACAGGCTGCCCAGGGCGGTGCTGGGGTCACCATCCCTGGAAGGTTGGACAGACAGACATGAGGTTCTCAGGACATGGGGCAGTGACAGGGGTGGGTTATGGTTGGACTTGGTGAGCTTGAGGGGCTTTTCCAACCAGAGTGATTCTGTGATTCTAAACCCAGCCAGTGGCCAAGCTCATGCCTCGCACACAAGAGCAAGGGCAGGAGGACTCTCCGTGGGGTCACCAGGAGGGACACTGCTGGCACAGAGCTGCCACAAGGGTACGTACACCTTTGGGGACACAAAAGGCTTGAGCAGTGTGACCAGGGCTACACTTACTGTTTTATCCCTGGAGAATATCCATCACAGCAAGTATTTTGGACAGTGAAGGTGGCTCCTGCCCTCACCAGCTTCCCACCCTGGTGACATTTGGGCAGGGGGGACACCTCCATCCCCCAGCGCCCACTCCACGCCTGGGCTCTCAGGGACCAGAGCAGGTTTGCCAAGGCCGATTTCCTGGGGGGAAAACAGGACTTGCAGCCTCCTCCCAGGACAAGGTGGCAGTTCCCAGCCCAGCACAGGCAGCTGTGATGCTGCTCCAGCTCCCCAGAGACCACCTCGGCCTGGACAAGGTCCCTGCTCAGTGCCACAAGTCTCCAGGTTCATCTCTGCACCAGCAAAGTTACAATACGGAGGCAAAGAAAGTCAAGATCACATAGTTTGTACCAACTATAACGTTTATTTCTCCATCTTTTGCATATAGAAACTGTCACGACAGCGCGGTGCTACCAGAGCATCACTCGCTCACAGCTGCAAAGCCATGAAAAAAAGGCTTTATATTGTATTAAGGGAACCGTTACCAGAAAATAAAAGCTCTTGGGCAAAGCTCCAGGCTGGCCCGGGTGCAGCTCACGTATCCCGATTTCTCTTGCATTTTGCAGCTTTCTGGGGCTGCTAAATGCAGCCACGGGCGTTCGGCTGCGCAAAGGCGACTCCTGCCCGTGCAGGCAGCTGTCAGCCCGGCAGAGCCCAGCACCACCACGCCAGAGGAACTCAGCCCTCAGCCCTGCGATGCCCCAGGCATCGAGAAGGCAGAGGGGCCGATGCCTGAATTGCCCTTTTTTATTCCCTCATCTATACCTGGGGACAAAGGGTTGTTGGATGCCAGGGGAAGGGGTCAAGCTTTGCTTCTAGTGGCCTCCTGGTTAATCCAGATTTGAGTGCGGGGGGGCCCCAGACGCATCCTGACCAAGGCTGAACCAGAGCAGCTCCTCTCCCCTCCACAATCAGCGCTTTTCTCTTTCAAGTACAAACCTCTTGCGCGCAGGCACGTACCTGCCTCTTCCCAAGGGCCCCTCTGCAGCCGCTCGCTCGCTGTTGTTCTCTCCGGTTCATGCACCGCTGGGTTTGTACGATGCAGCCGAGCACCTGGGATGGGAGATAATAGACATGAAGTGCATTTGAAACAGGGAGCACATTGTGCCCCACAGAGTGCTGCTGAGAGCAGACGCTGCCGCGAGCGGAACGGTGACTGTGCCACGTGCTGTGCGGGGCTGACCTGGCACAGGGGCACATAGTGTCCTTGCTCTCCCAGCTTTTTATTAGTGCTTCCAGTCCATGATGTGATAACAGGCCCCGGGAACATCTGAAATAACAGAATTCTATTTTTCATAATGTTATTGACTATAAAAGTGCTGCTGTGCAGGAGGAGGTTCTGCTGGTACCTGCAGGACAAGCCCTACAGCCCAGTGCCCAGGAGCTTGTGCTCAGGGCAAAACCCACCACGTATTCTGGAAGGAGAAGGCTGCCAACTTGCAGCACTGCTGCCATGACACACGGAAGAAATTGTTGCCCTGAGGGTGGTGGGAGCCTGGCCCAGGTTGGCCAGAGAGGTGGTGGATGAACCATCCCTGGAGACATCCCAGGCCAGGCTGGACGGGGCTCTGAGCAACCTGAGCTGGTGCAGATGTCCCTGCTCATGGCATTGGTTGGACTTCCAATCCAAACTATTCTGTGATTCTTGAAAAGTGCGTTAAAACTGAAAGCTGCAGCTTTTCTGGGGGGCTGGAGGCGCTGCCTGAGCTCAGGACACTGCAGGACCGAGAAGCTCCCACTGCAGCGGCCAGGGCTGCCAAGTGCCCTGTGTCAAGGGCTCAGACCTTTGCCTGTCCTCACCCCAACTCCAGAGAGCAGGAGCAGCCCCGACAGGCACCACTGGGACCCAAACAGGACCTGACCTCCTTGGAGAGCCCCCACACACCTCATGGGAGGGGACAGCAGGAGGGTCACGGGGGAAAACTGCCCAACCAGAGGATTCCAGCTCCCCAAACCACCCCATGCTCTGCGCTTTGGCCTTATCCAGTTAAGCCCAGCTTTGCCTTCCCGCACTGGTGTCCCAACAACCAGGCTCAGACCATGCCCAGACTTAAGAAGCCTTTATAGCTTAATGCCTGAGCTCATCCAGCTCCTGACACCACGCTCGAGCCACAGCCCCAAATTGGAGCAGCCGCTGAGCACTGACTGATGCGGGGGCACTTGGTGGAAGAGGGCACAGGGCAAGTGTGGCCACTGAGTATCACCACTGGCACTGCCATGGCACCAGCACTGCCACCGGCACAGCCATGGGACCAGCATCGCCTGCACAAGCTCCTGCCTCCAGCGCCTCTGGAGATTCATCTTTACAACTGGGAGGGGATGGCAGGAGGGAGGGAATCAGCTCAGGAATATAAAGCAGCAGCTGAGTTGCTGCCTAGATGCTGCAGGAGTGAGACGTTAACTCTTTCAGGACTGAAAACCTTCCACGCTGTTACCCTGGCTTCTGAAGTACCAAGGGCTGGCACACAAAACTGTGCAGAGGAGGCAAGCTAGAGGTTCCCATGCAGGATTTAAAAGCCTTTTGTAGACTTTGCTTAACAACAATCATGAAGCCAGCTCCCTTCTCTCACCCTCCCCGTTCCCTGGAACTATTCCTCACCTCTCCCTGCCCTGCTCCCTGACACAGTGTCCACTTCACCAGCGGCACAGCAGGCAGGAGATGTCACTTATGGGTCTGTTTCTCACCCCCAAAACAGAAACGCAAGAGAAAAACAGGCTGTGCCCCAGAGACAACCAAGACAGCACTTCTGCCTTGTGTGCAGCAGGTCTGACGCATGCAGACCCCATTCTGTCTGGGAAGGGACTGACAGACATCCATGTCCAACCCCAGACATGGACCATCTCCCATCCCCTTCCAGCTCTGCTGGCAACACGGCCCCTTGTGCAGGGGGCGCATTTTCCAGTGCAGCCCCACTGGGTGGGCTCAGGTTCCTGTGGCGGGGTTGTGAGAGCTGCCTGAGAGCTGCTCTCCAAGCTCGGTCCCATGGTGAGCGGGGATGAAGCATTTGGTTTGTGCAGACAACACAGGGAGCATTCAGAGCTGCCAGGCTTTGTGCATGGATCCCCTCGGGGTACAGCAGAAAGGAGCGGGGGGAGTGAGAGATGTCCCCCCTCACCAGCTGCCAGCTGGGGCGTAGCAGAGCTAGATAGAGATGAAGGGAAGCGGGAGCTCAATGGACTTCTTGTCTTCACGGCCATGAGCTGGCAATGTGCGCTTGCAGCCCAAAGGCAATTCCTATCTTGAGCTGCATCCCCAGCAGCGTGGGCAGCAGGTCAAGGAGCTGATCCTGCCCCTCTGCTCTGCTCTGATGAGACCCCCCTGCAGTGCTGGTCCAGCTCTGGGTCCTCAGCACAGGACACACATGGACCTGCTGGAGAGGGGCCAGAGGAGCCACAGGAATGATCCGAGGCTGGAACAGCTCTGCTGGGGTCAGGCTGAGAGAGCTGGGGGGTTCAGATGGAGAAGAGAAGCTCCGGGGAGACCTTATTGCGGCCTTTCAGTACTTAAAAGGGGCTGATACGAAAGATGGGGACAGACTTTTTAGCAGGGTCTGTTGTCATAGGACAAAGGGTGATGGTTTTAAACTAAAGAAGGGAGATTCAGGCTGGACATGAGGAAGAAATTGTTGCCCTGAGGGTGGTGAGAGCCTGGCCCAGGTTGGCCAGAGAGGTGGTGGATGAACCATCCCTGGAGACATCCCAGGCCAGGCTGGACGGGGCTCTGAGCAACCTGAGCTGGTGAAGATGTCCCTGCTCATGGCAGGGGGGGCACTGGGGAGCTTTGGAGGTCCCTTCCAACCCAAATCATTCTGTGTTTCTGTGATTCTTCATCCCTTAGTAAAGCCTCCTCTCCCCAACAGCCCCTTTTCCCCCAGGCGCTTCTTTCTCCTTGGGCAGAACCAACCTCCCCCAGCAGCCCAGCTCTGCCCCCCACCAAACCCCTTTCCAACACAGCATGAACCCCGCAGGCTGCTCCCTCCCTCCCTCCACCTCCACTCCTTGCAGGTCCCAAATATCCCCTCACACCCGCACTGACACTCTCTCATCTTTCTCAGCCAGGGAATTTTCTCACATCCTCCCACCTTTTTCTTCCATAAATGCATTCGGTTGCTTTTTTTAACCCGTCTAAACCATAAGCATCTGCAACATCCTGTGAATAGGAGGGCTGTGAAACCACGGCGTGGCATTTAAACCCGGCCCTCCCAGCTTCATTCAAGCTCTCCCAGAAGAGACACAAACATCTCCAGTTTATAATTTCACACGCCTCTTTCATGCCCTTGTTCTGGACTGAGCAGCCCCAGGTCTGCAGCCTCCCCTGCACCTCATCCAGCTGACACTGTCCCCGCTCAGGGGAACCAGAACTGCGGGTGGTACAACATCTTTCAAACCAAACCAGCCACTGCTGAGGATGCTTTTCCCTCCTCTCCTTCCTTTCCCAGGAACTCCTTGATCTCAGATGGGGATTTGGGGTTTTAACCACGGCAGAGCACTGGGCTGACATTGCCACGGCCACCCCGTAAACCCCATGTGTCGCTCTGGAGGGCAATGATCCCTCTGCAGCCCTTCACAGTTAGGCTTTGGGTCTTTCCTCCTGAAATATCGTCAGAAATATTCCTACTATTCAGTTTCCCTGATGTGTTTTGTTTCCTGCCTTTTTGCCTGTTAAATAAGGGGTTAGCAGCCATGTCAGAACCTGCCCTCTCATCCCATGGCAGCTGAGCTTTAGGAGGCTGCAAAGACCCCTTTGGGAATCCCGATGGGCTTCAGCAACTGGCTTCTCATGCTATTGCCATAATCAGCAGAACAACAGGAAAACACTGGAGCTACTCAACATTAATAATGTTTTGGGCCACAAGTACTTATGGCTTGGCCAAGGGATCCGCTGGGCTAAAAACCCCTGCCCAGAGATGCTATTTTCAATCAACCCCAGCAGATCCAACTTGAAATTGCAGCAGCTCTGCAGAGGACTGACAAAACATTTTGGAAAGACTCAGAAATTGCTTCCTCCTCCCACAGCACCCCCAATTTTTGCCATGGCAGGATTGCACCCTCTGGCAAAGGGTGCAGCCTGCCCTGCTCTCCACCTCTGTTTGAGGTTTGCATCACCCACGTTAAGGACGAGCATCTTCCTCCCTCCCACAAACCAGGCAACAGCCCAAGCAATAGGGCAAGGGGTGACGTGTCTGCTCCACACTCGACAGCTTCATCCCCTCTGAAGAAGAAGAGCCCCTGGATGGATTCACAACTGGAGTCCCCGGGATGGATTCACGATTCATTTTCTGCCTTTGCTGCATGGTGGGGAGCAGATGGCACACGCATGACGTCGAGGTGACAGAAAAGGACACTGCTTGAGTCACGTCAACCACAAGCCAATTCTGAATCATCTGGCTGAAGCTCTGGGGGTAGGACAAGCACCAAGCCGAACCAGAGAAGGACACTGAACTATTGTCCGTGTGTCCTGCCTTCTGCCCATGGCACTCCCCTCTCGCTGACCTTGCTCTGTCACAACAGGTCCTTTAAGCTATTAAGCAAAAGCCCAGCGGCTTTTCCCATTTCTTTACAGTTTAGGGATGGAGCTGCCTGGGCAGGACGGGAGTCGGGGATCAGAGCTGACCAGGTTCATGCTGAGCTCCCACCTTTCTCAGCAGCCGTGATGGGGGATGGAGAAATGTCTGGACAACGGGTGATGGAGAAAGAAAATACGTCCCACTGGGAGAGCTCCTGGGGACCGCAAAGCATCAGGTTCGTGGGGAGGAGGACACTGAGAAGCACCGTCTGCAGCAGAATCCTCTGCAAACCAACATGCAGGATCCTCTGCAAACACACACTCTCAGGGTACCACGTGGCAATGCCAAAACCATCCCAGGCTTGGGATCCAGCGTGGGTTAATCCCCATGGGCAGTTCAGCCCCACAGCCACTTGCTCAACCCACCCCCAGTGGGTTGGGGGCAGAATTGGAAGGGCAAGAGTTGAGATGAAGGTGGTTTAATAGGTAAAGCAACAGCTGAGAGCACAAGCAAAGCAAAAGAGGGGCTTTACTCCCCACCTTCCATCATAGGTGGGTGTTCAGCATTCAGCAGCTGGTGGTGGTGAGCTGCCCACCAGGGTGACACCACACTAGGACCTCATGGATACTGCCCTGTGCTGAAACCACCTTCTGAAAGGAGCAAAAACGGGGAAAATCCAGAAGGCGGGAGAAGGAAATACCCTGGTGACAGGCAAAGTTCAGGCTCATGTGCCTGGTACCCCCCAGCTCCCACCCCCAGCACCCTGTGGCAGTGACTTGGGGCCCCTTGTTTGTGCAGGTGTGGGAAGGGAAATCCTTCCCTCCAGGGGAAGTGGGGTCTGACCCCTGCGAAGGTGGCGAGTGTCCCCCGGGGTTCTGGTTACAGCAGGAGACGTTCCTGTGACAGGAGCACACGGTGGCTCCAGGGAAGGGCCAGGGACACACACCATGCTGAGGAAATGTCAGTGACACAGGACATGCTGTCACCAACAGCCGAGGTGGCATACGGGAGCACACGTGGTGCCACGGTCAGACCTACCTGCACATTTTGTGCTGCTGCCACTCACTCCCACGGTCCCGTCACCATCCCCCAGCATCATGATGCCGCTGCCACGCAGGTACCGAGGGATCGGGGTCTGATGGGGCAGCGAGGCTGTGCTGACCCCGTTACTGCAAATCCCTGCCCCTTTCTGAGGGTAAAAAATGAGCAAACACCCCCCTGCAGTCTGCTGGAAGCAAGCTGGAGATTTCTTTCCATGTTTTCCTGACCCTCCTCCTTGTATATTTGAGACATGAACGTTGTAGCTTCATCTCTTCTGCATCTCTACTCTGATGCACTTTTTCCAAATGCTTGGCTGAGCGACCTTCCTCCCCCGCTCTTCTGCTCGGGTCACTGGCTTGTGGCCACTTCTATGGCACAGATCCAGCACCATATGTGTCCTCACTCCCACTGCAGGTCAGGGTTTTTTCTGCTTTCTTTTCCACCCTGAGCACATCACATCCCCTCTACCCAGTCTCCCATCCAGGGAACCCTTTCAGCAGCACGCAGGCTGCTCTAACATCTCCCTCACACCGTTCTTCTCAAACTGTCATTTCTGAACTGGCTTACAAGCTGTCTCATTTTCCAAACCCTCTCGATCTCTCCTCCTTCTTTCACTAATGTGGCACAAGCCCCTTCTCTCTGGCTTTTCCTGTAGCTTCTGGCACCTGGGGGTAACTCCATATATTTCACTACCACCTCGACTCGTTCCATCTCTGTGAGTCCTTCTGGCAGAAGTGTAACAATCCTGCCTTAACCACACTTGTGCACGTAAAACATGCGATTCTGCTTCCTGAGCCTGGAAGAAAACTGAGAGAGTTGGGGTGTTCAGCCTGGAGAAGAGAAGGCTCCAGGGAGACCTTATTGTGGCCTTTCTGTACTTAAAAGTGGCCTGTAAAAAAGATGGGGACAGACTTTTTAGCAGGGCCTGTTGCCATAGGATAAGGAGTGATGGTTTAAACTAAAGGAGGGGAGATACAGGCTGGACATGAGGAAGAAATTGTTGCCCTGAGGGTGGTGAGAGCCTGGCCCAGGTTGGCCAGAGAGGTGGTGGATGAACCATCCCTGGAGACATCCCAGGCCAGGCTGGACGGGGCTCTGAGCAACCTGAGCTGGTGAAGATGTCCCTGCTCATGGCAGGGGGGGCACTGGGGGAGCTGGGAAGGTCCCTTCAACACAAACTATTCTGTGATTCTACGATTCTAAGAAAAAGCTGTTGTCCTGCTCCAAATAATTGGCAGGAGAGCAGCTGATGGCAGCGCACAGGGAAAGGTGCTGTGTGAGCCAGCTATTTTGGATACGGTTTATAAGGACATAACACGTCGGCAACGGCAGCAATGCCAGCTGGGTATGTGAACCATGCCAGGGTTTCCTTGACAGCTGAGAGGAAGGAACAAGCACCAAATACTAACAAGAGATACCATTTTTTCCTTCTCTTCCCAGCCCTGGAGCTCCCTGTGGGTAAAATGCAGAAGCAACACAAACCGGTGAACAGCACCAACCCGGCCGCACTCCCTGCTCCGGTGGGACAGGGTGCAGGACTGCAAGGCTTCCTGTAAAACATCCATCACTCTGGTCCCACCAGCCACCTGCACAGAAAACCCAGGACCCCGTGACACTCACGTGGCAGGAACAGGGACTGGAGCCCAGTGTCTGGACTCCTTCACCAAAGCTTTGTAAGCAACAGCCACACTCTGCTACAGAAAAGAGCGTATTTTGCCTCCACCTCTCTCAGACAAAGGGAATATCCAGTGTTTTTCCCTTCCCTCTGTTTATGCTTCCAGGGAATGTTTTTATGCCCCATGACAGGGGGTGGGAAGGCACCCACCCCCCGCCTATAGATGGGAGGGAAGGGATGAGGACCCAGCCTGCCTGGCAACACCCTCCTCCTGGGAGGACAGCGTGGGGACAGCTCCGCCAGGATTTTGGGGCATATTCTCTAAAGCCTTTCACTTCTCCGAGATCCCAGCTGTTGGGTTATTTGTTGCCGACGGAGGCGTCTCCAGCTCCTGCACTGATCTCCCCCAGGGTCTTCTCCCCCTCCACGGGGCTCAGTCGCTCCCTTATTCCTCTCCAATGAGCGTCCCCGGTTGCTAATGCCACCCTGTCCCCTAATCTCCCTTTCACTCTCGTGATGGTGCTCAGGCCACTAAGGAGATTAGCCTGGCCTCAGCTGCTCTCCCTCCCCAGCAACAGGGATGTCACCATGTGCAGGGGTGACACATGCGCTGCCACCACCCTGGTGGCAGTGCGGCTCCGCTGCCCTCTCCTGTCCAGCCACAGACCCAGAGGTGCCTGAGCCGCAGCGCAGGATTAAATGTGATGGGACAAAGCATCTGCAGGACATTTCCGCCCACCAAGCTGGGAACCTGGGACACCTGCATCCGTCCTCACTGTCCCTTTTTTTTGTGTGGGAGGCTTGAAAAAGAGCGAGCCAGGACACAAACAGAGGACAGAGCCACCCTGCACCCCCTGGGACACTGCCTGGTGCTCCATCAGCCCAGGAACAGATTTTAAGAAGCCACTAAAACCCCAGCCCTAGACAAAGCACAGCGGAGGTTGTGAGCTCCGGCACAAATCACTCACCATGCGTGGGGCCGCTCGCTGCCCTGCACATCCTCCCTCAGCGCCGAAGCGGTTAATGCTGATCACACAGGCTCTCTGCAGATCTCTGTTTCCGTGACAACAGCTCCTGATGAATCCCAGAGCTATAAAATCCCATTAAACATTAGTGAGAGCGTGCCTGCGCTGCCTGCACAGGCTGCCACCTGCCGGCAAACCCCCCCGTGCCAGGCTGAGCCTCCATCGCACCCCACACCCCAAAAACACAGCTCAGGGGAGCAGAGACAGCACCAACATGCTGGGGGAAGCCTGGGGCATGAAACCTGGCTACCAAACCCAGCTTTTGGGCTAGTGAAGGGAGGCTGTAAGGATGGAGGTTGCAGGTAATACCTCCCACAAGTCACCGGAGCCTTGGGGGGGGCTTCTAGGAGAGACGCAGCACTCGTCACTGTCACTTTGGCTGGCAGAGATGCTCCTCTGGGAGCCAACAGTCCAAATTCACCCATGGGAGCTCTCAAACTTCTGAGGGCAGGTTTGAATGACAGTGGTAAGTCACTGGCATCTATCAGGGCTTTCTAGTTTTTATACACTTGCCATTCCACTTGTGCCAAGCCCAAGTGAAGGGTCTGGGCTGCTGTGAAGGGTCTCTTAAGATGTGACAGCACAGTGGTCCAGTGGGGGCTTCAGACTGAGCTAAGCCAGACAACAGGATGGGAAGGATGCTGTGACACCAATAGCTGGGGTCCCTGCCTCACCCTCTGTGCGTCATTTATTCCCCTCCAGCTTTAGTGTACTCAAGGTCTTTTAAACACCCTGTAGCTGATTAGAGGAGTTTGGGCTTTTCCCCCTCCATGCTTCCACAGGGAGTAGGAAGGTAGGGAGGTGCTACACATTTAAGGTGATGCTCAGCAGACGTGCTCCTGCTGTGGGTGAGAAAAGCAGCGCTGAGTTTAGTCTGGTATCACACAAAGGGCTCTCTGGGTATCGGGCAAACAGGGTTGTGGTGCTCCAGAGATCCCAAGGAGTTACTGCTCCTCGTGGGGAAAGCGGTCCAGGAGAAAACAGGCATCATCCCTCGAGGGGAAGCTCAAACAACCTGTTCCCATGTGCCTGTTGTTGGGGCTCAGTGACCCCAGATGAGAGAACCCAGACACACAGTGTCCAGGCTTATGATAATATGCTTTATACGATATATAATAATATATAAGCCATATCTATATATAACAATACATAAGCCTTATTATACAATAAAGCTCTTGCATCTGAAGCTGACGGCAGGACTGCTCAGACATAGATATTGATTTGTTGGAGCTGCAGGCTGAGTCGCTGTGCTCAGGGATTCACAGGCACAGAAGTTGCAGCTTTTCCTTCCATTTGCAAGTGCTGATACATCGCTCGGATGCTGGGAAAAAGCCGGGAGCAGAAAAAAAACAGGGAGCAAACGGTGCCTTCTTCATTCCTCCTCATCCTCTAACTCCATTGTCACGTATGGAAGGGAACAGAGTCACAGGAGCCCCCTGGAAACTCTGGCATCTGCGGGAGTCGGGGGAATCCAAAGGGGCCACGGCTGAAAGCCGACACAGAAAGAAAATACCCTTTTTGAGCTACAATTGCTGGCACAGCTGCTGGCCAGACCCCCCTTCCGAAAACTGAAACACGCCAGCGAGGGGATGGTAATCATTAACTTGTTCGTTTGCGTGATTTAACCGTTTCCATCTCCCCTTGCCCCTTGAATGAGCTCAGATTTCTTACAATTTCCAGCCCCCTGATGCTGCTGCCCCCCCAGAGCAGCTGGCAGGGGTTAAAAGAACCACTAAAAGTGAAGACAGGGCTCCCTCTGCCCTTCTACTCAAACGCTTTTAATGGGCACATGGCTTTTCTGCAGGAGATGTCCAGGAAAGAAGCCAAACGGCCCCCAGGAGAAACCCAGAGTGGGTTGATGCTCCTTTCAAAGCGCAGAGGCTCTGAAAGCCCACGGCCTCTGAAGGGAATAGGAAAAAACCCTGAAGTCTTGCACACAAAGCAGTTGGCCAAAAACTACGGGGTGCTCTAGGAAGGATGCTGAGGCAGGGTGGGACACAATAGGAGCTGGGATACAGCTCTGCCAGGCACTGAACGTGCATTTAGCGGGGTGACTGGTTTTGCTGCGGGACGCTGAGCCCTCGAGGTTCCTGGGCTCAGCAACAGCGCTGGGTCTGCGTGTTCTGGATCAGGACACTTCATTAGAGGCAACAAAGCAGCAGGAGGGAGGAATGCGAGAGCTTGCAAAGCATCTCACTGCAGGAGTTCAGGCTGCCAGGGGGAGGGGACGCGCTTCAGGAAACGCAAAGAGGCAGGAAATCAAGGGAGAGGGACAGTAATTGAGTCCATATGTTGGAAGTGCAGAATGCATCTGGTAGCAGGGAGCAGACTCGGGGAGAAAACCCACGCTGTGGGGACAGCACGGGGTGTCGCAGAGTCACGGTCACCTCCTGGACCAAGCACAAAATTGAATTCAGACCAACCAAAACCGCTGGGATGGGTCACTTGGGGAGGGTTCCAGGGCTGTGCCTGGAGTAGCTACAGCTTCAGGAGGCTTCAAACCTAAAACTCACTAATATCCGAATGTAACAGGTAATGTTGCAGAAAGGAGAAGGAAATGGCTGTTTTAGTACAGAATGACAGGGTTACATCTACATTTGCTGAGCATGTAAGGAGCTTGGAAACAAAGTGAACAGGAACAGCAGAACAGGATTTTGCCATTCATCTGGCAAAGGGAGAGGTGAAGCCAAACCTCGAATGCTGGGGTCAGTTTTGGGCTCCTCACACCAAGAAAGGCCTTGAGGTGCTGGAGCGAGTGGAGAGAAGGGAACGGAGCTGGTGAGGGGCTGGAGCACAAGTGTGATGGGAGCGGCTGAGGGACCTGGGGGTTCAGCTGGAGAACAGGAGCTGAGGGGAGACCTTCTGATCTCTGAACTACCTGAAAGGAGCTTGGAGCCAGGGGGCGTCAGGCTCTGCTCCCCAGGAACAAGCGCCAGGAGCAGAGGAAATGGCTTCAAGTTGCTCCAGGGGAGGTTGAGGTTGGATGTGGGGAACAATTTGTTCCCCAAAGGGCTGTGGGGCATTGGAACAGGCTGCCCAGGGCAGTGCTGGAGTCACCATCCCTGGAGGGTTGGACAGATGCAGAGATGAGGTTTTCAGGGAAATGGGGCAGGTGTGGGTTAATGGTTGGACTCTATGATCCTGAGGGTCTCTTCCACCAAAATGATTCTATGATTCTATGTCAGGTCCCCCCGCTCTCAAAAAGCATCACAGCTTTGGTACAGGAAGAGCTGTGATGACAGGATTCACTCAGAGGTGAGGGCACAGACAGGTGATGAATGAGGAACCCAAGCGTGCACAATCACAGAATCATAGAATCCTTGAGGTTGGAACAGACCCTTAAGATCATCAAGTCCAACTCTGGCACTAAACCTTGTCCCTAAAAATCACCACAGGGCTGTCCCACAGAGACTGTCCCACCAGTTGAGGTGCTCCCAGGTTCAGGTTACAGCACTGGGAAAGCTCCCAAGACTGTTTGTGGCCTCTCCCCCTCCCCCTTTTAAAACACATGTGCAAAGAAATTGGAAACTTATGTGGCTGGAAGAGAGGAGTCAAATGCCAGACTCAAGCACAGGATCACGGTTTGGGAAGGGGGAGAAGAGCTCTGAGCTAAAACCCACCAGGCCTCCCAAGAAAACAAGGGACGAGACAGAGCGCAGGACCACAGCGCTGAACAGCCGTGCAGGCTTTTGGTGTGTCATGCAAATCGCTGCATTTTATACAGGCAAAAAAAGCCTGTTGTGAAGGTTTGGCAAGGTTCTCTGTACCTTAGCAGGCTCTGCACATCGCTGAAGATGGGTTTTCTGTGACTTGCCCAATGCCTGAGCTCACAGCTCTGCAGGCAAACCTGCAAATTGCTGCTCTCAAGACTAATCCCAATGGAGAGCGATACCACTCGTGCTGCCCCATGTCTCCATCCCTAGGGATGCTCCAGAGCATTTCTCTCTTCACCTGCAGCTCTCTGCACGTGTTATTAACACAGCTTTGCATCCAGTTCAAAACTTCTGCTGTCCCAGACACCCAATTCCATCTCATACGCGCAGTCGTGTCTACCAGCTCTTCTCTGCTGCTGTCACTCCTGGCGTTTCTCCTCCTCCTCCACCAGCTTTGCATGGCACATCAGCTGTTTCATGTCGTTTCTGATTCTCCATGACAGCTTGCTGCTGAACAGGAGAAACAGCTGCTCAGGGGCTGCAGGAGGCCTGGGTGGGGGAAAAAATGCACAAGAGCAGTTAACGTCCCTCTTTGGAGGAGGGGGAGTAAGAAGCATGGCAGATCTGGGCAATGAAGGAAACACTTGAGAATTAAGAGGAGGAAAGGGTGTCTTGCTCACGAGAAACCTATGCCTGAAGTTATTCAGCTCTATGAAGATGCTGTCAACAGCTGTTTTCTGGTGGTCAAACAAAAAGTACTGGCCCAGCACCATACAGAAGTCCTTTGTGTTGGGGGGATGAGGGACAACGGGCACAGACTGAAACACAGGAGGGTCCATTTGAATATGAGGAGAAACGTCTTTGCTGGGAGGTGCCAGAGCCTGGCCCAGGCTGCCCAGAGTGGGTGTGGAGTCTCCTTCTCTGAGACATTCAAACCGCCTGGACCCACCTGTGTGATCTGCTCTGTGACCCTGCGTGAGCAGGTGGGGCTGGGGGTCTACAGAGGTCCCTTCAACCCCAATCAGGCTGGGATTCTGGGATTCTGTGTTAGAGTACATCATTTGCAACTTCTCATACTGTGTCTTGGCATCCTTAACAAAGCTGTGAAATCCAGAAGCCACAGCCCATAAAGCAAACATCAGGAGGAAAACAGCAGAGCGAGCAATCCACCACAGAGCAGTACAGCATTCAGCTTCATTGGTGGTTCCTCTCCCTTCAGAGGTTTCAGCAGTAGCACAGATGCCACCAGCACCAGGCCACAATGCTGAGATAAACCCAGCCTAACCTGTTCAGCGCTTGTGCAATGCTTACACCTCCTGTGTTAGAGGCAAAGAGATGGAATATGCAGCCGGCAAACAAGCAGCATCTTGCTTATGCTCCACCTCACAGATGGGATGGCAGCCCATGGCACACAACTGCAAAAGCAAGATCATGGAACCATAGAATAATTTTGGTTGGAAGAGACCCTCAGGATCATTGAGTCCAACCATAACCCACCCCTGGCATGGCCCCATGTCCTGAGAACCTCATGTCCGTCTGTCCAACCCTCCAGGGATGGTGACTCCAGCACTGCCCTGGGCAGCCTGTTCCAATGCCCCACAGCCCTTTGGGGAAGAAATTGTTCCCCACATCCAACCTCAACCTCCCCTGGTGCAACTTGAGGCCGTTTCCTCTGCTCCTGGCGCTTGTTCCTGGGGAGCAGAGCCCGACCCCCCTGGCTCCAAGCTCCTTTCAGGCAGTTCAGAGATCAGAAGGTCTCCCCTCAGCCTCCATTATCCAGGGTACAGCCCCAACTGCACTGTGACACCCAGCACCCCAAAGTGTCCCCTGGCCAGCACACAGCACCCCCAGCAACCCCCCCACCTCCAGAAACTCCAGGAATGTTGTCGGGTAATTCTCTTTTTAGACAACAACTGAACAGAGCAGCAATCACAGAATCACATGGAATGTTCTGAGTTGGAAGGGACCCACAAGGATGATCAAATCAAATCCCTGTCCCTGCACAGGACAACCCCAAAATTCACAGCATGTGTTTGAGGGCATTGTCCAAACAGCGATACCTTCATCTACCTCTGCAATTCTGGATGGGTCTTGCCACTACTGAGAGTGGGTTTCCAGACAGTGCAGAACTCAGCTTCAGTCTAAGAACTGAGAAGTCCTGGAGGTGAGAAATTATAAGAAGTTGAGGAAAAAGAAGAAGATTAAAAACTATAACACAGGGATGAACAACAACCACAAATTCCTTTTGCCCAAAGCCGTCGAGGAGGCTCAGAATGACAGCGCTGCCAGGTCCCGCCAAAGCTGTGGATGAACAACCCATGGTCCACACTGCAACAGAAATGACTTTTTCTACACAAGGGACCCTCCTGCTCCCTCCCTCTCCAAAGCCCTGAATCCCTTCCACCATAGCTCACATCCGCTTTGAAACGTTTTTCTTCCCAGAAACAAAAGGATATTGTCATTTTTTTCCCCACAAATTTGTCACTCTCATCTGTGTCAGCTGCAAAGTACAGAATATTACACTGCAGAATCTGTCCTTTTGTCCTGTTCAAGCTCTTCTTCAAGTTCTCAGCAGACACTAAAAAGAAATAAAAAGGCAACATAAAAATAGAGAAGAACATTCCTAAAATACTTGCTTTAAGCAGGAGCATAGTTTCTACCCTGCAACTGTCATCATGCCTCCAGATGTACCCCCTAAAAATCCCTTTGAGCTCCCTGCCAGAAGTATCGCTCACCCCTCATTTAGATGCAGGCAAATCACCCCCTGATAACTAACTGCTTCATGCAATACCCCCGTGCTCCCCCAGCAGCAGATCCCAGGGAATATGGTCCTTTCTGCTCCTGGACGGCGTGTGTGCTCAGACCAAGGGCAAAGCTCGCTCACGCAGGCACTCACGTTTCACAGACAGTGTAAATACAGCCCCAGGCCTCTCCCCGCTCTTTTTTTGCAGTATTTTGGTGCGAGGGACGCACACACCAGGAAAGGTCTGCAGGATTTCACCCTCTCCAGCTTCTAAAATAAGATAAAAAAGCTGTTTTCTTTAGATCTATTGTTTAAAGCTGTTTAAAGCCTGACAGCCCTGGAGAAGAGCACAAAGATGCTGCGAAGCCACCTGCCCCATTGCTGAGATGGGCTGGACTTATACTGGAGATGGTACCACATGTTAGAAGGAGGCTGAAGGTAAATGTTAGACCAGGACCAGGTAAGCCAAGCAGCAGAGCACCGGGGGTACGTGCGGGGCAGCAGTCGGGTGTCCGTCCTGCATCCGAGGGACGGATACATCTGCCGTCCGCATCCTGCTGTGCCTCCGTCTTTCCTTCCTCCCTGGATGCTGAGTCAGCACCACCAGCTTTTCATCACAGGATGAAACAATAGGTGTCCTTGCTTCCAGCCATCACGACCGCTTGATTCAGTGATGTTTCTTTCCTTCATCACCCTGCGCAGCGCAGCCGCGGCTCTAATAGGAAAAAAGCTTCTGCTAAAACTACATAAGTAAGGCATTTTTGGGATGCAGCCTCAGGCTTTACGGATACAGCAATGAGCCCAAACTGTCCTGGGTCAGAGCAGCCGAGATCCAAATTGTGCCTTCCCCGAGATCACTTCTGAGCCCAGGGCTGTGTGTCCTGGAGCTGGTCACAAGAAAAATTAGTCAGGAGAACAGGAGCATAGAGCAGGCGCTGAAAGCCCGGCCAGCAGGTATTTGAAATCCTCAGCCACCCACACGCAGGTGGCCAGGAAATAAACTTAGAGGGTCCCAACCAGCTCCCCGAGCTGCCCCCAGAAAAGCCCTCGCCTTGCAGAGAGCTGAACCCTCCGGTTCTGCCCAAACCTGCTCCAGAGTCCCCTCGCTGTCCCAGAGCTGTCACCTCTCAGACACCCACACGTTACACCCTCCTTTTAGCCAAAGAGATTGAGCCCACATACCAGATCATGCTCAGACCCATTTTACCAAGAAAAACAAATAAAATCAATGTTAGCGCCAGAGGCAGCGGGTATGTGAGCACGGGCAGGGTGTGTGCAGGCACTAGGATGGGCTGGCTGTAATATTTTCTTTGCCATCGCCAGCTCTCACCTGTAGGATCAGATGCAGAAGAATCGCAGTGATGCCTGCAGCCCCGCAGACTCCAGACCCATCAAACACTTGTTTCTCGCTGAGCTGAGCCGGAGTCCAACACAGCGACACACAGAGAAATCAGCAGGAGGACACAGCAGAAAGATGTGTTTAAACAGAGATAAAAAGATGATTCCTGAGACAAACGCTGACCAACCGAGTCCCAAGGGACCGTCTCTGAGCACACCGTGTCACAGGGTCCTGCAGCAGCACAGGCACGTCTCTGGTGCAGGTCGCTATGTGAAACCTTCTGCTTTTTGGACTCCCAGTGACTGAATACAGACAGACAGAGAAAAACAACTGCTCCTTACTTGTGCTGCTTCCCACTTGCTACAGCAACCAGAACTATTTTCTGAACAGGTGGGTTCTGTCTCCAGAGCAGTTTTGCATTCAGATCCCATCCTTGGCCAAGCTATTGGGAAGGGAGAATCACAGAATCATAGAATAGTTTGGGTTGGAAAGGACCTTAAATCTCATCCGGTGCCCCCCCTGCCATGAGCAGGGACATCTTCACCAGCTCAGGTTGCTCAGAGCCCCATCCAGCCTGGCCCAGGATGTCTCCAGGGATGGTTCATCCACCACCTCTCCAGGCAGAAAAATTCCCCTCACGGGCAAGAATTTCATCCTAATATCTAACCTAAATCTACCCTCTTCATAAGACCTCAGGCTGGGTGTACATTATCACGGCCAGGAATGGGCTTCTAAGGTTCTCCAGGCATCGAGGAGGAGGAAGGAAACACTGCCAGCATTGGCAAGGGCTGAGCGATGGCAGAATCATAATCCCTTCTGTGCCCTGCGAGCATCTTAACTGTAAAAATGGTATTTCTGACCAATAAAAGTAAAAAAACCCCAGAAACAGGCATTTCTGAGCTATTTCATCCTTCCTGTACTTCTTAAGCTTTGTAAAGATTCCAGCGCTGGGAACAAAATCAGAGTTATTTTCCACTCTCCTGCTCTGACAAGCAGCAGCGCTCCCATTCGAGGTCACATCTGGACTCTCGAGAGCCCGTCCCCCTTGGTGGGGATTCGCCCCTTCCCCACCGCGCTCTCTTCTTGCCCGTTATCCCACAGCAAGGCTGAACAGCACTGCGAAAACGGCTAAAAGAGGCTTTTTAGACCTGACAATCTGAAAACTTCTTGCAATGAAGAAAGGGGACAAAAAAAGAACTCGTGATAGGAGTTTCCTACCAGCATCGCACAGCCAAATTTTGATGGGTTTTTTGGAATTAAACGTGGCAGGAGAAAATGATGTGTTCTGTTGGAGTTTTACCAGATGCTTTTGCTTTTCAAACATCAGATTTCTCCTATTTGGAAAAGCCAGAGTCCCGTGTCTTAAAAAAATAGGACATTGAGATCCTCTCAAGATGTTTTGGGAAGACAAACAGGGAGATTTTAACTGGGTTTTTCTGTTGTTTGTTTGTTGTCTTTTTGTTTGTCTTGTTTGGTTGGGTTGTTCTGCCTCTAAAAGAAATGGGGTAGGGGTGTGAAGCCAAGAAAGCACACAATTTATGAAAGCTTGTACACAGGGAACATAGATTTTCCAGAACACATGTACTTGGTTCTTAAAAATTCACCAAGTCCAAAATTTACTCATCTAGACTCTCCCCACATCAAAGTGAGATGATAAAGCTGCCTTCACTGCAGGAAGAGAGTCAGTGTATTTGGAAGCTCAGGTAATAAAGCTGGTACTGATTAAGCTGCCCTGCTGTCCGAGCAGGTTAAAGACACCAGTAGCTTCTTTTCTTTTTTGACAAATTAAGCACGGAATTTAAATTCATCACTGGTTGGTCCCAAGGATGCTCAAAACCATGATCGGGAAGGAGGATGAGGAAGAAAAGGTGACAAGAACAATAAAGTCCCTGCTGTAGGACAGGGGGTGGAGCAGACAGACCAGGCAGAAGAGACTTTTCCTTGAGAGCCATGTAAGGCTTTACAAAACCAGACCTAAGACTAACCCTGAGCCCACACAGTGCTGTAACCTGGATAACCTTGGTGCTTCTCCCTTATCTCTAAATCAGCCCTGCAGCCCAGGTCTGTTGTGCTGAGTGGAAGCAATTAGGATAGAAGAGTTAATTACCACTGATGGGGGAGCTGATCTGCCTTTTCCTGCCCTGCTGTGAGCTGTCACCTCCTCCCAGGGGACAACAAAAGGAGACGAGGGTCATTAAAACAACCGAGAAACATCACCCAAGGATGGGCCGCCCTAAGCTTAATGGGTAATTAGCGCTGCAATATCTGCCTCTAATCAAAGCCTGCTCCAATCAACCCTCGCAGCCTGAGGATTGACAATGGGGACACAGAGCAAGACAAGAAGAGTCCAAAGGGTCACTGTAGGAAAAGTATTTGGCTGCTCTGGAGAAAGTGCTTATTCCAGGAGACTCCTGCTGCTTCTCATCCCAGGTGGCCCCTGGGGAGAGTTTTCCCTTTCCCTTTTCTCCCATTTATTCCCTCTCCCCACACCTCACAAAGGAACTTTTACTGCTGTAGCTGATGTTCACCACTAGCACCAGATCCTGAGAATAAATCTGCGCGCACAGCAGCCGGGCTTATGCGGCCAGTGACCGTCCCCTGTGCTGGGACCTGGGGAGGCCAAACCTCGAATGCTGGGGTCAGTTTTGGGCTCCTCACACCAAGAAAGGCCTTGAGGTGCTGGAGCGAGTGGAGAGAAGGGAACGGAGCTGGTGAGGGGCTGGAGCACAAGTGTGATGGGAGCGGCTGAGGGACCTGGGGGGTTCAGCTGGAGAACAGGAGCTGAGGGGAGACCTTCTGAGCTCTGAACTGCCTGAAAGGAGCTTGGAGCCAGGGGGGGTCGGGCTCTGCTCCCCAGGAACAAGCGCCAGGAGCAGAGGAAACAGCCCAAGTTGCACAAGGAGAGGTTGAGGTTGGATGTGGGGAACAATTTCTTCCCCAAAGGGCTGTGGGGCATTGGAACAGGCTGCCCAGGGCAGTGCTGGAGTCACCATCCCTGGAGGGTTGGACAGACGGACATGAGGTTCTCAGGACATGGGGCAGTGCCAGGGGTGGGTTATGGTTGGACTCAATGATCCTGAGGGTCTCTTCCAACCAAAATGATTCTATGACTCTATGACTTCAGGCCAAGTTGACAATATCCACCTGCACATCAAAGCATGAGACGCTGAACACCAAAAGATTTGGGGAGCAGCATTTCAGGAGATGTGTTTGCAGGTTTGGTGCTGGATGAGCAACCAAAAGATGCCCAACGTCATTGCAGTCCCTATAGACTTCTTTTTTCCCCCCTCTGTTAACACCTACAACATTAGGTTATATGGCCTGCCTGTTACTGAAAGTTCTAGAAGAAGGACTTAGGTGAGAACACAGCGCTTGATCACAATGCAGGCACCATTTGGGAGCAGAAGGCAATGACAGATGTGAGAAAGGGAAAAGATCAGAACAAGTCCTCTACCAAACTCACGTCAGGGCAACAGGGAAACATCACCATTGTCTGTACCTGTACTTCAGTCTGTCTGTTTGGGGGTTTTGTTCTCTTCTTCTCAAGTTAGAAATATTTAAATGAAGACATATTAGATGCCAGTCTGTCCTGATACAGAGCTTTTGGTGGGTACGGTCAGTGACTAAAATGGAGCATTAGCCCTAAGGATCAGGTCTCGTTCTCCTCCAGCAGCTCCCTCTCTCATCTCTCCAAGAGCAGACGTAAAACAACATGTTTGTCATTTCTACCTACTAAAAATATAAGACTCTGGTTCATTCAGCAACTGCAAGAACTGACTCCATAGGAACCACGAAACAAAAATATCATTTCAGCTGCTAAGTGAAGGGCTGCCCAGAACTCACACTATTGTAATCTATTGTAAGTGATTTTGTTTTAAGGTCAGGGAGGTTGTTTAGATTTCTGACGAACAAGACAGAAAATGAGTCTGTGCTGCACCAGGGTCAGGCTGTCACCACCACCTCCATCTCCGGGGACACAAGTGGTCCCACCAGCACCCAGAGGAGTGCAGAGAGGGTTTGCACCCTGTTCTGCTGGCTCCACAGCATGAGAGGGGAAACTGAGGCAGCCCACTGCTTCACCACAGGGGGCTGTACCCATCCTGGGGTGACCACAAAAACAGAGACATCCCCTCCTGCTGTACCCCAGCCATGGGGAGGGGGAGAAGCAGCACGGAATCACGCAGAATCACAGAATGTTAGAACCCTGACCTGACCCTTCCATGCCTTGGGCGGGGGGGCTGCAGGAGCCTGTGGGACCCCAGGACTGTCCCCCACTCTGCTCATCAGTCCCCGAAGCCGCGTTCTGCCCAGTAACAGGGCAGGGGAGGACGAGCATCCCTCCCCTGTGCCGCTGCCACCACCCTCCTCCCGCGGCCGCCCCGGGCCAGCCGGCAGCACAGAATCACTGACCTATTTTCGCGTATGTGGGCACGCACAGGATGAAAAACAAAGGGTACTTTAGCTTAGGATATTTAAAGGCAAAGATACTCATCTAGCTATCCCCAGAAACCACAGCAGCTCTTATGATGTTTATTATCTCCCTGAGCAGCATCCTTGTGCATGGCTGTGGGAAGGGAAAATAAAGAAAAGCACAGAGCGGCTGGGTGAAAGCAGAACAAAAAGCTCCATTAAGCTGCAAAATCACATTTCTAGGAAAGCAACAAAAAGGGATGTAAGAACTTGAGAATAAACTGGACCTGGGACTTGAAAAGCACAAAAGCAACTAGGACTGACTCTGTGGAGGGAACGTCTCTAAAAAGGGGTGACGGAGCAGTCCTGTGGGATGTCCCCCCATCCCTGTCACTGAGGGATGAGCTGCTTGTGCAGACCCGTCTAAACTGACTTTCAACAAGTCAGCTTTCCCAGGGATTTTTGTTCAAGATTGCTGATGGACTTGGACAAAACAGTGAAGTATTTAATCTCAGGCAGGTTTTGGAGCTGACACCTTCAGCTGATTTGAAGTCAGCTGAACGCATTTACACCAGCTATTACCTCTGTGCACACACCTGTAAGGGTGAGGACCCCGAAATGTGGTTCTCAGGTGCTGGAACAATAGATGCCACAAGAGAAAACTGCACTTCTTAGCCTGAAAAAAATTCCAGACAAACCCAGAAGCCCTACAGAGGTTCACAAAACTATCTCCTGCAACCATCTCTCATGAAGGGAGAGATGTGCCTGCAAAGAGGCAGCGACCAGGAGCAGATCAGAGACACACGAGTCCATCTCTGAGCCCACAGCATCCTTGTTTGGTTGGTTCAGTGAAGTTCACTGTTGGAGAAACCTCCAGCAGTTTAGTTTGCTGTCTTGCTTCATATCCTGGATTGGGAAATGCCTGCTGGCCCTAAGCGCTGCCCTGCATAACAAGAAGGATGCAGTGACGAATAACACAAAAATGGTTACTACAAATAGAGACGCTGACAATAGTGACTCAGTATCAGATACCGGCGGCTCTCCTGGGGCTCCACACAGCTGGGAAAGGTGCTGCTGCCAGGATTTGCTTGGTAACAAACCTGGGGCAACAACCCACCCCCTCCAATGTGCACAGGCAGGAAGGAAAAAAGGAGCAAGAATAGATCAGTGTGTCCCGAACAATGAAAAACAGGAAAAGTGCCTCTTGTCTGGGGCGCCCGGCTGAGAGCAGCTCTGCGGT
The DNA here is from genome assembly GCF_964273445.1 of Streptopelia decaocto. Lineage (NCBI taxonomy): Eukaryota > Metazoa > Chordata > Aves > Columbiformes > Columbidae > Streptopelia > Streptopelia decaocto. Next base: position 18,022,923 of record NC_138667.1, read on the forward strand.
GAAACCTCAGCCAGGCAGTGTGGGGGGTCTGCTCAGCCTCCTGGGTGGGTTAAAACCAGCACTATTGCAGCTCAAGCATCCTGTGACAGCGAGGGATGGAGGGAGGGTGGGCACCCCCCATCCGCAGGGGCTGGCAGGGGCTGGGGGGGTGGATTCCAAGCAATATTTCATCAGAAAGAGCAGCTCTCTCTGCAGAGCACCCCCTCCCCAATCCTGGCATCCATCCCCCAGAGAGCCCCTTGCTCTACATCTCCCTGGGTACCAGTCTGGGCTCACAGCATCCCCCCACCCCAGCCCCACCAAGCTTTGCCTCTGCACATCCCGCTCCCCAACATCCTCCCCCCTTTCCTTGCCAACTGTTTTATTTTCTGCGTCAGAAACATAAAATGGAGACTGCAGGGAGGGAAAACACTTTGCCTAAGATGGCTGAGGGAGAAGGAGGATTTGCACGGTGATGCACGAGCACCCTCTGCTGCTGGATGAGCTGTTTGGGGTGTGTGGGGGGGCAGCTCCAGCTCTGCTCCAGCCCCACAGGCTCCAGGCAGAAAAAGAGACCCCAACCAGCCCTTATTGGAGCATTTAAATTGGTATAGCCAAAATATTTGCTTAAAAAACTTCAGCAGCCTTGCTGCCTCCTGAGCTCTCCTGGTTGCCTCTCCCCACCACCACTTTGATATTCTGCTTTTCCTCTGTGTGTTACATTCACAATCCTTAGGAAAAGGATTAAAACCAGTATGTTTTGCACATACAACTCCCAACAACTAGTGCCACTGCCTTCCACATTTATATATTTTTCCATGTTTGAATAAAACCACCCAGATTTCATTTGTATTAAGTCCCACACCAGAGCGAGCGCTCAAACCCTGGTGTTACCTCTCATGGGAACATTTCTGGGCCCAGGGATGCGATAAAGGGCTGAAAAGAGGGAGAACCAGGACCCATCTGAATTGGGGTGACCAGATGCTGTCCCTAGGAAGGGTTCAGGAACCAAAGGGCACATGCGAAACTCACACAGGGATACCTTGCAAGCCGCTCCCTGAGCATCCAGCTTTTAAGCCAGGATTATGTCAGTGCAGGGCCAAATCCAGCTGAATCTGAGGCTTAAATTCTCTTGTGAATGTCACAGAAAGCTTTCCCAGGATCAGCTCAAAAAGGGCCAAAAGGCATCACTCGGTTATGAGTGAAAAACAAATAGATCCAGGATCCCAAGTCCTTTGCGGCAACTAAAACATATGCAGAGGAAGAAAAACAAGGAATTAAAAAAAAAAAAAAAAGAGAGAAAGCAATGATATAGGTGACTGCAGGTAAAATCCTAACACTGAAGGATTAAATTCAGACAGGAGCAGGGTGCCCAGCACACACTTTGGCACTGGAACTGCACATATCCAGCCTGGTAAGTGATGGTTCAGGCGTACCAGCACCTAAACACCACAAAGCTGCACCCAGAAATCCCGCTGGCTGCATAAGTACCTACAAAAATATCTGTAAGGGCCTTTTCTGGGAGAGAACAGTCATTTTGATGGGATCAGGGTGAGGCTGACCCAGAGCTGGGGCTCTGTGGTGATTCTCCTGCTGCAGCAGCCCCTGGGTGCGGGGTGTGGGGCACCTGGGACAGGACAGACAGGGAGGTTTGATGTTATTACTGTCATTTCTGCAGCTGCAAAAACTCCAGGCGTGTCCCCCTGTGTGGCAGGGGACAAGTGAGGCCGGCATGGGGACAGGAGGGAGCTCGGCAGGTCAAACCTGGCTGCCAGGGCAGGGGGATCAGCATCACGGGTGTGCTGACAGGCATTTTGCATCATTGCCACATTGGAAGTGGTATCAAAAGATAGAATCATGGAATAGTTTGGGTTGAAGGGCCCTTCCCAGCTCCCCCAGTGCCCCCCTGCCATGAGCAGGGACATCTTCACCAGCTCAGGGTGCTCAGAGCCCCGTCCAGCCTGGCCTGGGATGTCTCCAGGGATGGTTCATCCACCACCTCTCTGGCCAACCTGGGCCAGGCTCTCACCACCCTCAGAGCAACAGTTTCTTCCTCATGTCCAGCCTGAATCTCCCTGCTTTAGTTTAAAACCATCACTCCTTATCCTATGGCAACAGGCCCTGTTAAAAAGTCTGTCCCCATCTTTTTTACAGGCCACTTTTAAGTACAAAAAGGCCACAATAAGGTCTCCGTGGAGCCTTCTCTTCTCCAGGCCAAACAACCACAATTAAGTTGCCAGAACACGCATCCTGTGAACAAAGTGGAACTGAAAAAAACTACAAAACATAGGTCTGGGGCTACTAAACACGGGTGCTTCCTCAGCACAGCCTGGGTGACTCAGCTGGGGAGTGCTGGGATTGCTCAGGGTGGGCCCACCCTGCTCAGACAGGGCTGCGGGGCAGGAGTGATGGAGACAGGCAGAGCTGGGGGACCCAGGACTGGGGTGCGCGGGCACCGCTGGGTAGACACCCAAACTTGTAATGTCAGCAGAGACGGGGGGGTTGGGGGTGCAGAAATGGAGGTTTGGGGGGTGCAGGAGCAGCAGAGCACTGCAGCAGCATAACAGCCCCCCAGCTCAGAGCACAGGGCAGGAGTGGGGGGCACTGGAGAGACGTGGGGACCCCCATGACAGAAGGGTTTGCACAACATTCTGAGATCCCTGTTCCATTTAAACGGCACAAAATGCTGCTAAGCCCCGCTCCTGCTTTCAAACTGCCTAATCACCAAGCATCCAAAAGGCTGGTGATGCCGGCTGGGGGGTAAGCACTGCCTTTTTGTGCTGGGGCAGGTGATCTTTCCCTGTGACCCCCCCATTCCCCCCAGCAGCAGATGGAGACCCCCTTCCTAATTATGGTCTTGTCACCGGCACAAAAAAAGAAAGACAAATCTCTTAAAGCAAGCTGTCCGAGAGGACAAAGGCTCCTTGAAATGGGAGCTGAGCTGCTCTTGCCAGGTTCAGAACGGGGACATGGGGAGGGGGGCACAGCGCGGGGGGGCCGGGGCTGCCCTTGGCGCAGAGCGGGGTGCGCGCGCAGCCGGCACATCCCTTCTTTGTCTGGAAAAGCAGGTCACGGGGGGGTGCGGGGGGATGCAGGGGGGGTGCAGGGGAGGATGCTGAGCTGCGTCAGCCCCACGTCAGGGAAGCAGCTGATCCCTTCTCCCAATCCCCGTCCTCTGAGCTCATCCCCCGGCACGGAGCCAACGCGGCTCAACTGCGCACATCTGGCGGATGAAACCGGCACTGCAAGGGACCTGGAAATACTAACACACAGTAAGGGGATCCCAGAGAAAACCCCCAGTTTGCAAAGCCAGAAAAGCCCCCAGATACACAAGAGGCAAAAAAAACACTAGGGCACGCCTGGTCCTAAGATGGGGGTCCCCCCAGGGGCCTCTCAAAGCTCAAATTGTGAACAAAATCACTGCCCAGCGCTGATGCCCCAGTGAAAAAGTCAGGGATGAGTGTTGTGGGCACTACGGGCACAGTCAGACTCCCAGTATCTCCCAGTAAGCACCACACACTTGCAGAGAGCCCACCAGTGACATCCCAAGGGGTTCTCGCAGTGGCAGCAGCCTGGCAGAAGCCCAGGACAGGCAGGAGCTGCACCCCAGAGCTGGGCGCACCCGTCACCCACAGCACCCCCAAAAGCAAGTGCCAGGAGCCAGTGGTTGCACCAGCAGCGCCAGCACTGGTGGGGACAGCAGCTCCTCGCTCCGGGTCACAGCCTCATCTCACTTCCACAGACTTTACTACACGTCCTCTGTTAGAAATGCCACCTCCACCTGCCAAAACATCCGCACCGGGACGTCTGCTGCGGCTGAACCAGCGGCTGGCCACCAGCCGGGTGCTGCCAGGGCAGGAAAAGCACAGCTCGCCCTAAAGCGTAGGGAAAGGTCAGGCCAAGCCATACATGACCTGTTGTGAGATGAAAACAGCAACAGCTGAACTACACAGCTGTACTACAGAAAGTTTCTGAGCTGGTTGCAGTTCTTCTCTCTGGACTCTGATACATGTAGGTGGGAAACAGTAGGAATGTATGATCACCTCCCAAAACAGCCAGCATAGTAGCTGTGCTTGCAGATTGTATCAGTGAAGACGAGGAGTGACTTTGGTTTCTAGGAACTCCAGCGTAGAGGCTCAAAACCCTCTCCCAGGGCATGATACACGCAGCAAGCACCCCACGTATTCTGGAAAGATTAAACACTTTAAAGATCTAGGGCAAAAGTTCTCCAAAGAGGTTCTGTCTCCTTTGGAAATCAAATGAAGGTTCAGTCTCCACCAACGCTGCTCCCCGAACCCTGTCACAGCACACAGGTGCTGTCACTGTGTCCCCAACACTGCTCTGGGAGAAACAAGGAGGTGAGAGAACGGAGAAGGTTAAGAGGTAACAGCCACCAGCTCCAACAAGGGACATTCTGACTTGACATAAGGAGAATCTTTTCACAAACACCGGAGAAGGGAGCCCAGTTATGTCTAGTGGGCTGGGGCAATTTCTGTCCTTAAAAATACTCAAATCTGGCTGCAAAAGGCCCTGAACAACCTCTAATTGGGGTCAGCCTTACCTGGAGCAGGACGGATGGACCTGAGGCCTCCAGAGGAACTTCTGAACCAAACTGTTCTGCGATGACATCTGGTGAACTCTTCCCATCTGTTCTGCTCAGCAAACAGTAGGATTTACCAGCTCGCAGATTTGGGGACAAACTTCTCCATTTTGTCCGAGAATATTCCTGAGCAAGAGAAAAGAAGAGACATTTCTGACCCTGTTCACTGCCGCTTCTCAGCCGACGTCGGCACAACGCTCATGGGTGCTCGAGGAAGAAAGAAGCTACAGGTGCAGAATCTTGAAGGCCTCTGTGTCACCAGAGAGGGGATGGAGCTGGGGACACCGGCATGGAAAAGGAACAAGGGAAGGAGGTGTTGGCTTGAGGAGACGCTTGTGCCAGGGATCCCTGCAGCACAGCTTCTGGGAGCGAAGGGAGCAAAGCCTCCCCACAGCCTGGAAACCTGAGGGCACAAGAAAGGAAGCTTTAAATACATTTGGGAGCACCTAAAGGGCCCAGAGAACCAGCAACAGACATTTTGCAAGCTCATCCACAGCACTGGGCAGCATTTTCTTTAAAGAAAAATAAAAAATGTAGTTTCATTCTCAACAAACTTTGGTTTGTGTCTGCACAAGGTATCCAGGGTCTGAACCTTAGGCAGGTGTATGAAGCCCCACTGTCTGCAATGGTATCTCACATTTCCATAGGTTAGGAGCTAAACACCTTCCTGCATGTGGCCTTGTGGAGCTCAGGAGCTGCTGATCTCTAGAAAAGCTCTGGATCTTATTAGATGGATAAGAAATCGGCTGCATGGCTGCATCAAAAGGGTTAGAGTCAATGGCTCAGCATGCAAGTGGAAACCAGTAATGAGTGGTATCACATATGGGTCTAGTTTAGGACCAATAATATTTAATATTGTACATGATGACATAGACAGTGGGATCGAGTGCGCCCTCAGCAAGTTTGTGGGTGACACCAAGCTGAGTGGTGCAGGTGACACACCTGAGGGACAGGATCCATCCAGAGGGACATGGACAAGCTGGAGAAGTGGGGCCACGTGAACCTCATCAGGTTCAACAAGGCCAAGTGCAAAGTCCTGCACCTGGGTCAGGGCAACCCCCAGTTTCACCACAGGAGAGATGGAGATCAGCCCTGAGGAGAAGGACTTGGGGTGCTGGTGGGTGAAAAACAGGACATGAATTGTGCACTGGCAGCCCTGAAAGGCAAGTGTGTCCTGGGCTGTGTCACCAGCAGTGTGGCCAGCCTGGAGAAGGCTCCAGGGAGACTTGACTGCAGCCTTTCTGAATTTAAAAGGGGCCTGTAAGAAAGATGGGGACAGACTTTATCAGGGCCTGTTGTGATAGGACAAGGGGTAATGGTTTTAAACTAAAGGAGGGAGATTCAGGCTGGACATGAGGAAGGAATTGTTGGCCCTGAGGGTGGTGAGAGCCTGGCCCAGGGTGCCCAGAGAGGTGGTGGATGAACCATCCCTGGAGACATCCCAGGCCAGGCTGGACGGGGCTCTGAGCAACCTGAGCTGGTGAAGATGTCCCTGCCATGGCAGGGGGGGCACTGGGGGAGCTGGGAAGGGCCCTTCAACCCAAACTATTCTGTGATTCTATGATTTGCGTGGAGGAAGGGGATGCTCCCCATCTGCTCTGCTTTTGTGAGTTCCCCTCAGGGCATGGCGTCCAGCTCTGGGCTCCCCAGCACAAGACAGAGCTGTGACAGAGGGGCCGGAGGAGCCACAGAAACGGTCTGAGGGCTGAAGGAGCTCTGCTCTGGAAACAGGCTGAGAGAGCTGGGGTTCTTTAGCCCAGAGAAGGCTCTAGGGAGACCTAATTGCACCTTTCAGTACATAAAGGGGCTTGTAAGAAAGATGGAGAAAGATGGAGAGAGGCTTTCTACCAGGGTCTGTCACGACAGGACAAGCGGCAAAGGTTTTAAATGGAAAGAAGGCAGATTTAGGCTAGTCATAAGGAATAAATGTTTTACAATCAGTGTGGTGCAACACTGGCACAGGCTGCCCAGAGCAGCTGTGGATGCCCAGTGCATGGAAGTATTCAGGGTCAGGAAGGACGGGGCTTTGAGCAACCTGATCTGGGTGAAGATGTCCCTGCCCATGGCAGAGGGGTGAAGTGGATGATCTGCAAAGGTCCCTCCAACCCAGACCCCTCACTATTACCAACTCCTGCCTCTCTAGATTACACCTACCAGAAAATAAAACAGATAAATACAGAAGGAACTTGATCCACAGGCTATGTAAGGTGGTAAACAACCCAATGCAGAAAATGACTGCATGCTCCTGAATGAAATATTTGGAGCAGCGCACCTGAGGCTGAAGCCCCGTGGTGTACCGTGTCACCAGGGACAGCATTGCCCCAGGGACAGCGTCGCTCCGTGGGGCTGGAGAGCACCGAGAATCACAGAAAACAAGACATAAAATAATTTTATGTGATTCTTTACAAGGAATTAAGAAAGAAAATTAATTACTCCCAAGGAGGGCATGTCTGGGTGTCGGGGCTGTTCTGTCGCTGGAGTCAGTGCGGAGAAAGGGCAGAGCCACCGTGGCCACAGCTCCAGTGACCCAGCTGCCACACGCGTGGTGGCAGAGTGTTTGCTGGGCACGTGTGACGCTGCCAAAAGAGGCACCAATGTGCAGCAGGAGCAAACTCTGCTCCGCTGCAGTCTGGGGACAGTGGGGCCACAAGCAGGCTCTGTGGGGGCTACACTGCAGCGGCACCCCCAGAACTCCCCGAGAGCACAGCCAGGAACATACTCCCCCGAAAACCCCACAGCCAGGGCTCTGCTACCCCAAAAACCTACAGCTAGGGCCCTGCACCCCCAAAACCCACACTCAGAACCCTGCTCCCCCAAAACCCCAAACCCTGGGCCTTGCACCCCCAAAAAACCTACAGCCAGGACCTGTTCCCCTAAAAACCCACAGCCAGGGCCCTGCGCCCCCAAAACACCCACAGCCACCAGGGTCTGCTCCCCCAAAAACCTACAGTCAAGACCCTGCTCCCCCAAACCCCACAGCCAGGGCCCTGCTCCCCCAAAAACCCCATAGCCAGGACCTGCTCTCCCCTAAAAGCCCACACCCAGGATCTGCTCCCGCAAAAACCCATACCCAGGGCCCTGCTACCCCAAAAGCCCCACAGTCAGGACCTGCTCCCTCAAACCCCACAGCCAGGACCCTGCTCCCCTAAAACACCATACCCAGGACCCTGCTCCCCCGAAAACCCACAGCGAGGGCCCTGCTCCCCCAAAACCCCAAACCCTGGAACCCTGGGCCTCACACCCTCAAAAACCCCACAGCCAGGGCCCTGCTCCCCAAAACACCCACAGCCAGGGCTGCGTTTCCCTCTGCCAGGCTCTGTAACAGCAGCTGCAGCAGAGCCACAAGACCTCCCTGCAAAACCAAGAGATCCATGTGCCACCTGGTGCCCAAAAGCAGAGCTGCACCGGGACCCGAATTGCCCAGAAACGAAGATTGAAACCTCTCTAAAATGTCAATAATATCAGAATTGGGACACACAGCACCCTGCTCTGCTGCAGAACCATCGAGTGCCACCTCCTGTCCTGAACACTGGCAGGTCAGAGCACAGCAACACAGACCTGCAGAAAACACCTGATGTTTTCCTTCACGCAGGTTAATTCTGTCCTGGTAGGAAACTGTTGGCCACGCTCCCAAGTCCTACAGACACCTCAAACTATGAAACGTGGTTAAAAGGAACAAAATGAAAAAACAGGGCATACAGAAAATAGCCATCAACTTGGAAATCAAAAGAAGAGGGGAAACAAAAAGCAGATGCTTCCATACCAGCAACTGCTGGGATACAGCTCAGCAGTAGAGCAAGGAGCTACTGACAAAGCAGCAGTGGAAAATGGCCTTAAAGCAAAATCTGGTTGTCCCCGCAGCTGGTGCCATCACTGAGGCAGGTCCTGGGCTGTGTCCTCCAGCAGCCAGAAGAGTCATGGCTGGCCCTGGGGCAAAGCACCAAACCACCTCCATACGCTTTGGGCAGAACAGATTCCTGCGATGAACACACTGTTTTCTTCTGCTGACCGAGAAGAAAAGCTCAAAGGGATGAGACTTTTCTCCCTTTCCACCTTTTTAAGGAACATAAGGTTGGGGACGTCTGTTTACATCACCTTCCAAACCTTCCTGTTCACATATCCCTTCTATGTCACAGTCACAGCTTGTCCTAAACTCTGGGACATAACACAGTCCCAAACCCTGTCCTCAGGACAGGGACAAGTCCCCTCCAAGGGGCTTGGCCTGGAGCAGTGGGCAGGAGTGCTCCCTCCCCCTCTCCCCAGGTGATGAACCCACGCAGTGCCCGGATCCTGATGCTCTCCTGCCTCTGTGCAAAGGTGGGGAAACAGCTCCAGAAATGTTTAACAGAGAGGGATGTTACAGAGAGTGCTCAGAGATGGGGGACAAGAGTCCCAACATCTATTTGGTAACGCAGGAGGAAGGAGAAGGGAGAAAACCAGTGAGACAAGTTGTAACTGGCTGTACGTGGTGCCAATCAGGTATCTCTGCCCAGCAGCTGCTCGTAACACAACTGTTGGGAATCACGCAAAAGAGAAGGCTCCGGGGAGACCTTATTGTGGCCTTTCTCTACTTAAAAGGGGCCAATAAGAAAGATGGGGACAGACTTTTTAGCAGGGCCTGTTGCCATAGGACAAGGGGTGATGGTTTTAAACCAAAGGAGGGAGATTCAGGCTGGACATGAGGAAGAAATTGTTGCCCCTGTGGGTGGTGAGAGCCTGGCCCAGGTACCCAGAGAGGTGGTGGATGAACCATCCCTGGAGACATCCCAGGCCAGGCTGGACGGGGCTCTGAGCAACCTGAGCTGGTGAAGATGTCCCTGCTCATGGCGGGGGTGGCACTGGGTGAATTTTGAATGTCCTTTCAACCCAAATCTTCTACGATTCTATGATCTAGAAGGGTCTCTGGGTCTTTACGAGATCTTACTAAGGATAGCCAGCTTATTAAGCCAGTTTACACAGAAGAGACACCTCAGGTCAAGTCAATGATGAAGACCTTCCAGTCCACCAGAGCCTCCAGAGGAAAGCACGTGCCAGCACGCTGCCAGCCGGGCCTCACAAACAGTGTCTGAAGGATCAAGCACTTCAGGTCCCTGCGTCCTCTGTCCTGCCCTCTTTGCACACAAAGGTGAGGATAAAATCACCTTCTACAGAACATCAGCTTTTCTATAGCCTAATAGAACCCAGGGCCATGAAACCCCTCAGCCAGGGGGACGTGAGGAGATGAGACACAAGGGAAGAGAGGAGCTTGCTGGGGTGAAAGCACAAGGTGTAAGGTGGCCTTTAAAATGTGGGTCCTACCTTAATCCAACGTGGTCTTCACAGTTGTACAGCTGGATGAGAATTTTCTTTGGAGACGAGGCCCACAGAACCAGTTGAGCTGCACAGACTCTCCTGAACCCAAGGGCAGGAGGGGGAATGTCCATTCCTGGTGGAGATGATGGGATGTCAGGACACCCTGGGAGCAGAGGAGCTGCTGGGAGGTCTCGTCGCTGGTAGTGGATGGTGGTGGTGGTGGATGTTCCCTGCAGTGTCTGGCAGTGAAGCTGCAGGCAGGGAACACGACCCTGAAGCCATTTCCTTCTCAGTGCCTTCGAGCTCCTCTTTCAGCCAACTCCATCTGAAGCAGAAACAAGAACATGCCGGTGCTCAGCCCATGTAAACCAGGTACCACCACGTCCCAAATGCTCAGGCCTATCTCAGATCCCCATCCTGCCCCTCACATGATGCTGCCAACTTCCCTTGTCAATGAAAAACGAGAAGGCAGCACCAAAACAGGTGACCTGGATGATCACTTGAAGACTTAAAGTCCTCCTCCCAAGAGAGCTCTGGCAAGAAAACTACAGCATGAAGCACCATAGCAAAGTGGAGTCTGCTCTCAACCCCAAGAGTCAGTGGTTCAACATCAAACAGGGTGCTAGAGACACACTGAGTAGCACAGAAACAAGCCCAGATCCTCTGTTTGTACTATTTGCTGCTCCTTGTGTCGGTGAGGGGGAGAAGGGAAGAAAATCTGGGGCTCTGCAGGGCTTGTGCTCTTGTGGTGGGGCATCCACACCACAGTCAGCCCAAAGCTCTCACTGTTGGACACCTCAGAGACCCCGACAGAGCTTTTCATGTGCTGTGCGACCCTTTTTCCCCATGTGCCCTCCTGTCCTCTCTTCTCTCAGCTTTAGACCAGACCCTGGCACCAGGCAGGTGGGACAAAACCTCTTGCCCACAGTATCCAGTGGTTTGGAAATTAAGTGTTCCCTGGTCAGGTCAGCCCTGCCTTGTGCTGGGGGAGAGGGACAGGGCTGGAGCTGCCACAACCCTCACCAGCAAAATAAATGCTGCACAATTTACTGCAGCAAAACTAAAGGAATGTTTCCCTCCCTCCAATCGGTGCTTTCTCATCCCGTCAAGGGTAACCAGCCAGAGAGAAGGCTCAAGAACTGAGATGTTTTTTCATCATCATCATCAGAGGATGTTGTCACCAAAAAGGTATTTCATAGAATTTTGATTTCAGGGCTATTTGTTTTGTATAAACAACTGCAAGAAGCTTTATCTTGCTCTCTATGATTTTTCTCAGGGGTAAATTCCTCAATACATTTCAAAAAAACCCAAACAACCCAACCAGTGTGCATTTTCTATTTATCAGACTTAGGAGCAGAAATGTGTCCACATTCAAATCCGAAAGTTTCCTTAACTGTTCAGTGTTGCTCTCCATAGTGCAAAGCCAAATACGCACAGACTGCTCGGGCTCCAGGCGGAGCAACAGGAACCTGCACGAACCGAGGACACCCACAAGCACTGGGCATCCTGAACACCATGGATGGCAACATTTCTGCTTTTTCCTGCCCCACGTTTCTGTTAATATAAGAAAAAGTAACTCTAAGAATATGTTTAGTAATTTCTAGGGGGAGTCTCTGTGTCCAGGGAAAAGCCAAGACACTCCAGGGTCAGTCCCACCTGAGCCAGGTCACTGCCGCACAGAGCTGGGTGACAGGCTCGTCACCTGTCTCCTGTCCCCATCTGTTGAAGCAGAGGGGGCTCAGAGCCTGCTGAGGGCACTCCCCAAATCTCTGCCCAACAGAGCCCCTCATCATTGCTTCTCTGCCCAATGTCACCTCTCCACAGAGAGGGACAAAGTACTCTGAGGAGGACAGTGTCTGATCTGCTGTACCCCAGCCCATGTCCCAGCCAGAGAACCTCAGTTTGCTCACCAGATCCTGCTTCTCCAGTCACCTGCTGCTTCTCCACCTCCAGCGTCTCCACCTGCATCCAGTAGTTTCTCCGCAAAGTCCCTTTTCATCTTCTTTGTTTCTATCTACAGCTCTTCTGTGCCGTCTGTTCTGAGTCCAGCTGCAGAGAAAACAGACACATGGGCTGAGCATGGATGTACATGGGGTATATGTACATATAGGGATGGGAGGATTCCTTGCTTCTCCTAAAAACCTCTCAGAACCACAGCCAGCCAGCCCTCCTGCAGTACTCCAGGGACACAACCACAGACAAAGGTTCATTCCTCTGCCTGACCCTAGGAAAGGGCTGTGGGGCATTGGAACAGGCTGCCCAGGGCAGTGCTGGAGTCACCATCCCTGGAGGGTTGGACAGATGGAGATGAGGTTCTCAGGACATGGGGCAGTGCCGGGGGTAGGTTATGGTTGGACTCAATGATCCTGAGGGTCTTTTCAAACAGAAGTGATTCTATGATTCTAACTGATATGTTGGCAGAGATCAAACTAAAGCCTGTTCTACCTAGTGCTGGGCTAGAAGTGCTGCCACTCATGCCTAATTAATTCTCCATGTACACATTGTGCTTGATCTTTTATAGAATCACAGAAGAGTTTGAGTTGAAGGGACATTCAAAATTCATCCAGTGCCCCCCCTGCCATGACAGGGACATCTTCACCAGCTCAGGTTGCTCAGAGCCCCGTCCAGCCTGGCCTGGGATGTCTCCAGGGATGGTTCATCCACCACCTCTCTGGCCAACCTGGGCCAGGCTCTCACCACCCTCAGGGCCAACAATTTCTTCCTCATGTCCAGCCTGAATCTCCCTCTTTTAGTTTAAAACCATCACCCCTTGTCCTATGGCAACAGGCCCTGCTAAAAAGTCTGTCCCCATCTTTCTTATTGGTCCCTTTTAAGTACAGAAAAGCTGCAATAAGGTCTCCCTGGAGCCTTCTCCAGACTTTCTGGCAGAGGAAGAGTGTGTGTTTACATCCAAATAAAAAAAAAAATAAAAAGTTACAGCTGTCACAATGAGGGAAAACAACATCTGAGCTGTGGGCACAGGGCTCTGCTGCTTCCTGAACTTGCAAGCAGTTTCTGTCTGGTAGGAAATAAGCGAAACTGATGGGGTGGGATTGCACAGTGCTGTTCACGTCACCGTGGTGTGAGCAGCTGCCTCCAGACTATGCCCGATGTGCAGTGAATCCTCCCCAGCAGGAAAGGTGTCACCACCCGTGTCTGTGCGAACATGTGCAGTGGGGAACTTGGGGCCATCACTGCTGGGCTGGAGATGGATATTAGAAGTTTTTTGCCACTTAGCATTGTAGAATCACAGAATCATTTTGGTTGGAAAAGACCCTCAAGATTGAGTCCAACCGTTTCCCCACCCCCAGCACTGCCTGATGTCCCTGAGAACCTCATCTCTGTCTGTCCAACCCTCCAGGGATGGTGACTCCAGCACTGCCCTGGGCAGCCTGTTCCAATGCCCCACAGCGCTTTGGGGAAGAAATTGTTCCCCACATCCAACCTCAGCCTCCCCTGGTGCAACTGAGGCCGTTTCCTCTGCTCCTGGCGCTTGTTCCTGGGGAGCAGAGCCCGACCCCCCTGGCTCCAAGCTCCTTTCAGGCAGTTCAGAGCTCAGAAGGTCTCCCCTCAGCTCCTGTTCTCCAGCTGAACCCCCCAGGTCCCTCAGCCGCTCCCATCACACTTGTGCTCCAGCCCCTCACCAGCTTTGTCGCCTCCTCTGCACTCTCTCTAGTATTTCAATGTCCTCCTTACTATGAGGGGCCCAAAACCGAACACAGTTACCCGACCACACGAACCAAAATCCTTTTTCTGAAGTTCTGCCGCTCTGGCTTTGATTTCTTCCATCTTGGTTTTATCAGTCGAGTTACCTAAAGAGAAAAGCAAATACAGTTAAGAAAAGCACCGCTGTAAACACACACCCCAAAAACCTCAGGTGTTCTGCCCTGGCCGGAGAAACCCTCTGTGCTCACTACCAGCTGCTGCAGAACCTCTGCCTGAACACTGAGCTGCTCTTCTCTTCGGGAGGACACCACGGGATAATGGTTTCTTCTGGAAGCTGCTGTCCATATAAACCACTGAAACCTGGCAGCGCTCCCTGCCCACACACAGCAGCGTTCTGGGTTTGATACAGGGAATCCCTGCGCCCAAGCAATGGGACAGCTGAACCTTTATTACAATTTAAGGCTGGCTTAATTACTGCGTGACCAACCGCTTCCCTGAAAGCTTCAGCAAGAAACCAAATAAACAACTGTGCTGTGAGATATTACAGCCAGTCAGCTTTGACACTTACTGTATAGGTACATACGTTTCTTTTTACTTATTTGAGGGATTATTATTTTAGGCCCTGTTTTAGCTTCAGAAGCTTCTGAAGTTCATCTAGAAAAGCCAGGTTGGAGATTTTGAGCTGCAGTCACTGCAGAAGTGGGGTGTCTCTTCCTGGTGACCTGTGGGCAGGGGCTACAGGGAGAGGCTGGAACACTCACAGCGCAGGGTGCAGGTAACAGCACATCATCTGCCCCAAATCCTCACGTCCCGCTCCCTCAGAGGCTGCAGCTCCTCCTCATTCAGCTTCAGCTCTGCCTGGGGAAGAAAACCACATGTTTTTTCAAACACCCACACTGGTGGAACGAGCAAGTTCAGCAAGCAGGGCACCATTTCCACCACGGGCTGTTACACAAGTGTGGTGCAAATACAACCATGATTCACCTTATCAAATACCCATTGCATTTCAGTCTCATTAGAAAGACAAAATCCACCCTGATAGAAACCAGAGATGTAGCTCTACCCAAAACTTGGTTTCAGCCTATTGAGGCAAGCTCATTTTTCTCTTTTCCCTAAACCCCATCCTAAGCAAATTGCTCTGCCAAAACTGTTCGTGAGGTGCCAAAGAAAGGAGCGTGCACTTCACGTGCCATTAAATAAAACATATATACACTCTGAGCTATGAACATAATATATTTACAAGACATTATAAACAGAACAGCAAACATTAATGGGAAAACCTTGGAGCTACCCAAACGCACCCATGTCCTCACGGCTGCAGGTTCTTGCTCTCCATAGGCAGGAACAAAGACATTTCTGGTTATTTATTCTTTAAAACTGGTAAAGCACAGCAGAGCATACCGTTTATGACCTGCTGGGAATTATCCCCCAGGCAGAGCAGGAACAAGGGTAGAGCTCGTATATTTAAGAGGCATTTGAGTTACACAACCGTTAAACATATATTAAATATTTCACTAGGCTGAAGGCTGACAATATTGTGGCAAGGACAGACTTTGCTGGACATCTGACTCCTGAGTAGATATCCTTGATAATTTCCTTTATTTTCATCTGTAAAATGCCACCTAATTTACTGACAGATATCCAAAGAACTACAAGAAGCTTTTAAAAGAGAGCGCAGGGGCTGTGTTTTAGCTGGGAGAGCTCACGCTTGTTTTCCACACCCTGAAAAATGAAATCAGTAGAAGGAAACCTGCCTTCCAGCCCACGTTAGGCTGCAGAGAGGAGAAACACAAATCCTCCCCAAGGTGGGTGTAGGGGCTCCTATCGCCCGAGGCAGAGGAGAAACAAGGCAGCGTCATTCACCTCTGTGTGCCGTTAGGAAAACTTACTCTAGAATGGTCAGTCTTTGTCTAACTCAACAGTATCGGGGACTGGGAGACAGATTTTTACAACCTCAGTCGCACATCAGGGAATCAATAAAGGCCACGGCGCTCCCAAAATCCCGCACACGCCATCTAAGGTCAGGAGTTGGGATCCTCAAGGAAGGATAATATTACTACTACTACTACCAATAATCATAGAATCATTTTGGTTGGAAAAGATCCTTAAGATCGAGACCAACCATAACCTAACTCTAGCACTAACCCATGTCCTTAAGAACCTCATCTATATGTCTTTTAAACCCCTCCTGGGATGGTGGCTCAAGCAGCAAATAGTACCACCAAATAATACTAGTAGCAAAGAGAACACTCCTGCAAGAGATAGAGATTTTCTCACTAATTAACGGGCCGGAAACCAAAGAAGCAGCTATGATGTTAACATTTCTTCCTGTGCTTAGAGGGGACAAAGGTTTCACAGCCAGTCTAGAAAAATGGCATCTTCAAAACAGGTTCACTAACTCCCAAAGCCCAACGGCTCCAGGGAACTGAGAAGCACAAAGAAACCACAGACCTGTAAGTAGGACCTTGCTCAGGCCCCACTAAGCTGGGCTTTGCATCTCACCACAGCAGAGCAGCTGCTGAAAGGCTCTGGATCCTGCATCAAGGCGCCCATCTGAAACCTGAAAATAAATAGTATTACTTGATTATTAAATGCACAAGCACAACTTCGTGTCCTACACGTGCTCTCAGCATAATTTGGAGGTTTTATGAACTCCTGGGGCAGATTTTCCCCCCATCCATCAGCTGGGAGCTGTAGCAGGTTCACAAACGTCTCCCGAGCCTTGGGACCCCGGGCTGAGGCATTCACCAAGAACCGAGGCCTAAACTCAATATTCTGGAGTCTCCTGAAAATGCAAAATTAAAGGGTAAGAATTAAAACACTGAATGGAAATACATTTCTTCTTTTTTTCTTTTTTTTTTTTTTTTCCCCAGAAAGAAGTGCTGCAGTTTGCCGAGCATCAGGGTCCGCATCAAACACCCAACTGAAATTAAACGAACCCTCAAATAGCGCAATAAGTGGGTTTATGGCGATTAGAGATAATAATAAAAGGAAACCTCAGGGCGCGCTCACCGCCTGGGGCCCGCCACGCCGGACATTAATATTCATAAGGCAGCACCTTCCGGCCCCGCCCCCCACGCGCCAGGCTCCGCCCACCCGCCCCAGGCCCCGCCCCCAGGGCCGGCAGCGCGTCCCCGGCGCTGCGCTGGGGACAAGTAAAAGAAAACAACGAAAGAAAACAACGAAAAACAACAGCAAGAAAGATTAAAAACACGCTCTAGCGGCCCAAATCGCGTTCAGCCTCTGCCGCCCACCCACCCCTGCGACTGGGTGCAGCCGCGGGCCTTAGAAACTGCTGCTGTACAGCGGTGCACAAGTGCCTGCTCTAATTTCTAGGGATAATTAAATCAGGCCTCATTTAGTCTGAGCTGTTATCAGCCCATTCTGTGCTTCAGGGAGCAGCCTGCCCATCAGCCGGAGTCACCAAGGCATGGTGGCGCAGCAGGCAGGAGCACAGGTTTGTCACCTCACCTGGGATACGGAGGGTGGTGGGGGGATCAGGATCACCCTGGACCAGGCGATGGGATAAATGTTGGTCTCACACAGCTCCAGTAGCCCTGCGAGATCAGATAGCAAGTGTAGTAATGCTTTCTTATTTTTGAGCAGGCCTGCTGCAGTGGGAAAATAAAATTATAAAGAAAAAAAGTATATATCTCTACAGATTGAAGTTCTTTCCCAGCCATTTGCCAAAATAACAAAACCAAATCCAGCTTTAGAATCCCAGGTAAGATGATATTCCAAACGTGCATCCCTGTTTCAAAGCACAGGACAGAGCAGCACTCTGAAAAGAGAACAGCAGACAGTGCTGGGGGAAAAGCTGGCTGGGGCTTTGCACGGTCAGCTCATCCCCATCCTCACAGGTAAGAGAGAATCACAAGGGGGAATTCCCTTTTTTCCCCCAAAAAATCAAACACTTTGTGCTGCCCACAATGGGAGCCTGGATTCCCCTGTACATCAGTTTTGCTGCAGGGGTGATGACAGCAGCAAAGGGAACAAGACAACCCTGACCCCAGGTGAGACAGCAAGGCAGAATACAACAAGTTTATTTTCTATTCAGACACAAGCTTTTCTTTTTCCCAGCCTGGCTGATCACTGGAGCTGCACTTTGCGTCTTCTGATTTGCAACAAGCATTGTCTCCATCACAAAAAACTAGAAACAAATTGAGCTGATTATACAGGTCAGAGTAAAGTCCACCCAGCCTGTGCTGCCGAATGACAAACGCAGGGACAGCACCGGCACAGGTGAGCACACAGCAACACCTCTCCAGAGCGCCCACCATCACCATCAATTTGCACCCAGAACTGTATTTCATAACCTTTATTTTATTCTCCCTGTCCCTTTTTGAACCCACACTCACAATACCTGGTGGCAAAAAACTTGAGCGGCTCAACCGGGTGTGCTCAAAGCAACCTCCTTATGCTTGATATTTTAACTTGATGCTCCTCTAATTGCTAAATATTTGGAGAAACCCTGACATTCATGGTTTTATAGACCTTACAAATCCTTTCCCAGCTTGGTTCTCTCTCCCCAGCTGAGGATCCTCATCAATGGGGTCACTCATCACACCTTCGAGCATCCTTCTCCACACCGAGGCTAAGCCTACCATAACTTCCTTCTAATGGGAGTAATGCTGACTTACTGCCTGCGTTACGCTGTAGTTACACAAGCTCAGCTCAGCTCTGGCCAAGCTTTACCCCTTTCCCACAAAGCTGGAGCCTTGGGCAGGCAGTTGCACAAACACCCAACCAGGAACAGGTATCGCCTGTGAACACATCACCAGACTGGTTGAGCTGGTGTCTCCTCCTGGCCCTCACCTCCCAAACCAGATACTTTTTCCTTCTCTACCTTGTTTTTCCACAGGTTTATCAGCAGAGACTAGACCCAAGAGGAACGGCATCCACACAGCCCAGCGTGAGCTTATTTGATAGAAGTTTAATGGACCTGGGGAAGTGGAGAGGGAAATCACGGTGGGTCTAAAAGCAAAGAAAAACAGTCACTTTAGGAAAGTGAGACTGCAAAGAGCAAACTCTTCTGGAAACTGCAGCTCAGAGAAACCATGATATTTAAAACAATTGTGGGAAAGGTTTCTTGAATCAGCTCTGCAGCTTCCTGCCAAGCTTTTACTGACACAGAGGCACAGGCAGGAGCGTCCACCAGCCCACATGTCCTCTTGTGAGGGAATCCAGGGCGCTCTCCTCATCATGCACTGATGGCAAAAACTCACCAGTGCACACTTTGAGGAGCTGAACACCCCCCGTTCATTCAAACAGCAGAGAACGCTGCCCCACCGGGCACAATCTGCATGTCTGCCACCCTTGGGAGGACAGGAGCCGAAAGGGTGTGAGCATTAAAGAGACAAACAACAGGTCAGGTAAGAAAAATACTGCCTCTTCATTTAATGTTTTAAGACCTCAGTAAACAACCAGAACAGTACAGAGAGTCCGAGGCTAAACCCTTCCCACCTCCCCAAACGCAAACTCCAAACCGCGACAGGTACCAGGCGACAACTCGGAAGAAGGAGCAGCAAAATTTGGGAATTGAGGGATGGCCAAGAGGAATCCCTGCTGTGTGAGGGCAAAAGGATGGGACATGGAGGACGCAGATTTCCTCACCCGCAGGCAGAGCTGGGGCTGGTCAGGAGGGAAGAGTTTCCACCCCAAGCAAGCAGCCCAAATCTCCTGCTCACACACAGAAGGGCCAGGTGTGAACTTGGAAAACACAGCTGGAAGCTACAGCAGAGGTGCAAGACACATGATGTGCTGACCTTGGTAGCCAAACCTCTGTCCCACAGGGATTTTAGCCTCTCAAAGGACAAAGAAAACCAGGGAAGTTAGGTCCAACTTGGCAAGTGTTGCAGCGCTCCCTTGTGAACACAAAACTGAGCACGGGGGGAGTGAACAAGACCGGGCCCTGCACACGTCCCTCCCTCCTGCTGCTGGGACACTCCCGACCCCATCCCACAACTGGCCTTGTCTTCTCAAGTGGTTTTCCTTGAGCTGCGGAGCATCAGATGGTTAAAGGCATGTCGGGAAGTGAACCCCAGCGCAGGTTTCTGAGGAATTGATGTGGTATGTGAGTGGAGGGCCGGGAGAGCAGGACGCATCAGGTGTTGCGGCTGGAGAGAGGCAGAGATGGCAGCACAACCGCTCCGCTCCCACCCCGCTGGCAGAACCCACACAGGGGTTATGGGGTGACGGAACCAGCGCGGGCCAGGTTGGGAAGGCAGTTGCATGGCTGCCGGACGGTCCATGGCACAGATTCAAGCGCTGCTTGAATTTCCATTCCCAGAGCAGCGATAGCTGGAACCGTGATGGGTGGTGGAACTTAAGGAACACGTTTCACTGCTCTCTGCCTCTCCAGCTAGCAGAAGCCTGCGGTGGTGCCACTTCTGCTGCCACCGCATGCAATCAGATCCAAAGGGAGGGTTAACTGGCGTCTACACAGCCCAGTTAACTGCACCAAGCACCAACGTCCCACACGGGGCCGCGCCATAGTCCAGAGCCCCACGGCAGAGCCCTCAGATCTCAACGTCGCTCTCTTTGTCGTTATCGTGGTCACCATCGTAAAACTCATTGGCAGCTTCAGGTCTGGGGAAAGAAAATCACCATCAGAGCCCTGATACCCTTGGGGTCAGAGAAGAATGCCCAGGTCATGCTGGCAAAGGTCAGAAGACACCCCGCACGCTCCATGAAATGTTGTGAGAGACCACACATTTCTAGAGAGGCTCCCTGGATAAAACCAAGGGCTCAGAAGTGACTTAGCAACCCTTCTAGGAAACACAATGGTCTCCAGTGTCCTAGCAGGGGTTGGAAAGAGAAGCCTGTCTGTCCGGAACGAGAGAGCTGGTACCTGCTGTAGTTTTCCTCGGAGCCTCTCTCCTCCGGATCAGGCTCATCTGTGCGATCGTAGCTGAGCAAGTCAGAAGGGACATCGTGGATCTGCACGCTGGGAGCATGGTTCAGCATTTTCAGGTTCTCAAATATCGTCTGCCTGATCTGATCCAAGTACTACATTAAAAAAAAGAGAGGGATCACAGCAAGATCTGAGGCACAACTGTCAGCACTGCTCCCTGCCTGAACCATCTCTCTGTGGCCATGAGAAAGACAATTGTGCAAAAAGCTCTTTATCAGAGCAGAGGAGGTGGAAGAGTTAAGTCAATCATTTGAGACTCAAGCTCGCAGAAAAAGAGAAACAACTCAGCAAGGTTCTCAAATGCTACAAGACTTTCTGACATCCCAGAGTGTCTTATTCTGCTTGTATTTCATCAGGTTTCTGCCACACAAAAAATTCCTTGCCGGGGCTCTACTTGGTTTCATAGGAGAGAGCATCAGCCACAGGGTTTTGGGAGCAAACAGCTGACACTGAAATCAGGCCGCAAGCACTCACCTGCCTGGAGTTCTGATTTTCAATCCTCGTACTGACGTCAGGGTGAAGGGTGAAGTCTGGAGCAAAGTATTCGAAGTACTCTGTGACGGAACAAGTGACAGTTACAGCCCGCACTACCCTACGGGGAGCAGTGTGCGCTGCCAGCATGGCAGGGGGACCAGATCTTGATAAATAAAGTGATGTACAGCTCTGTGCCCACAAGGAATTACAGCAAACAGAGCGAGCAAAAGTAACACTGAGGTTACTGAACAGGAACAATCCAAACTGAATGATACATGACACAGGAAGCATCTGTCTGCCCAGCAAAGCCCATGAGAGGTGGTAGGAGGCAACCAACGTAATGTCTAAGATCAGAAAGTGTTGTCACTTTGGCCCTGGTCATGCAGAATAGAAGTGTTAATTCTTCAGCTGATGTAGCAAATACTTTAGCTCAGCTAACAAGGAAAAAAAATGGAATTTCAACTTACCACTGTATGGGAGCTCTTCGCTAATTGCTTCCTCTACAAGCAATGATGTTTCATAAGTCCTGAAAAGATGGAAAAAGATGAGCGCAGTCCAGGGAAAGCTACATGCTGCATGCAGGGACAAAGCCCACAGAAAATGATTCATCAGTGGCCTTCAGCAAGCAGAGGAGAAACCCACCAGCATCGTGCCACATTGCGGACTGTGTAACCACCTCCTCCCAGGACCAGCAAGGGGATGTTGAAGCTCTTGACGTACTCCACGCACTCCCTAAAAAACCCATACAAAAAAAAAAAATGTCAGAGCTGTTAACCACAGCACACATTCACGGTTCAGAAATGCCACCGTGCACCCAACGCCACCACACTGATGTGATACACTCAGGGCTTTCACCCACAGAATCAATCCCAGCCTGGTTGGGGCTGAAAGGACCTCTGGAGATCCCCCAGTCCAACCCCTGCTCACGCAGGGTCACCAGAGCAGATCACACAAGTTGGTCCAGGCAGGTTTGAATGTCTCAGAGAAGGAGACTCCACACCCTCTCTGGGCAGCCTGGGCCAGGCTCTGGCACCTCCCAGCAAAGACATTTCTCCTCATGTTCAGATGGACCCTCCTGTGTTTCAGTCTGTGCCCACTGCCCCTCACCCTGGTGTTGGGCACCACTGAACAGAATCTGGTCCATCCTCTGACACCCACCCTGGAAATATTTATAAACATTGATAAGATCCCTCTTAGTTTCTCTTCTCCAGCTGAACCGCCCCAGCTCTCTCAGCCTTTCCTCATAAGAAAGATGTTCCAGACCTCTCAGCATCTTCATAACCCACCACTGGACTCCTTCCAGTAATTCCTTGTCTTAAACTGGGGAACCTGAACCATATTCTACTCCATGAACCACCACCCTGCAGTGCCTCGCACAAAGTCTCATTCCGAGACCCCTCCTGTCACACAGGAGTTAAAAAACACAATAAAACCAAAAAACTGCTGGTGTTGCTCAAAGGCAAAAGTCCAAGCTCCAGCCTCACAGCAGAGGACTCACTAGAGCCCTTCAGACCAAAGAATAGTCCTTCAACTACCTGCTCTGCCCCAGCCCCACTGTACTTACCCGTGTCCTCTTATACTGAGGTTAAAACAACCCAAACGGTCACAACCCAGAGAATCAGCACCGCACTGGGGAACAGAAAAAGAAAACAACAATTCAGTTTTTGCTAGGGAGGCTGTGTGGCAGTTACACATCCCCCTGAGACCTGGAGCCTTCAATGGGGCAGTTTTTAGCACGTTTTGTGACCCACTGTGCCTGTCCCCATGTACAACACCCAGGGTGGTACCAAGGTGCTGATAATCACATCCTCCCCTACCCCAGGTCAGGGTGACTTCACCTCTACAAGCTGGTGGGGCAGGAGGGGTGAGACCTTGAGTCAATTGGCAGGTTTGTGAGCAGAGGAGGTGCCCAGAGTAGCTGCAGAGCTTCTGGACCATGTTGTAATGCCCGCAGCCAGATCTGACCAGACTATAAAACGGGGTTCCTGCTTCAGCCCTCTCGGACTGGTCTTCTCGGAGCAGCGGGTCTGTGAACCTGAGCCCTCTCCTTAGACTGGGACACCATCTAAGGAGACTTCCTGGGATTGAGAGTGCCTCACCCCCTCATTTGGGTGAGTGGTAATTTACTGGATATATCTGTGAATGAGTCCTTGCCCAACCCAGGTGAGTGATTATTTCTTGTGGGTAGCCTGAAGTCAGAGGGCTCTGGTTTTGTTTCTTGTGTGTGCATGCACGCTGTGCATCCTCATTATTCTGATTTTGCTGTACCTCAATAATCTCCTCAACTGATATCCAAACCTGTATTTTATGTTGTCAGAGTGCTAACTAACTGTATAAACCCTGTTTCTAGTTGGTTTATTTGCTGCGCTTTTCTGGCCAGAATAAAGTCTGTTTTGGAACTTGTTGTCTGCCTAAAACTGACTTTGGGGTGTCTCTATGACAGAGGTGTTGCTTTCTAGACATACATCAGTATCCTCAAGCTCCAGTCACCCCCATTCACCAGAGGAGGGAGACACCCCAACCCCAAGCCCCTGGGAAGAGGAGGTAACACCTCAAAAGCAGCCCCCTCCATCCCCCAGCCTCCGAAAGGGACAGACACATATGCGCAGACTCGCTCTCTTACCTGCAGCACTATGCAGGTGGGCTGATAATAATCTACCACCTGGTTAATGACCGGCTGGAAGAGGTGTTTGTAACCTTGGGAGGGAAACACAGATCAGTCGTTGCTCTGGAGCAGAAGGACCAGCAAATGTACGGGGAATGGGACAGCAGGGAACAATAACTCACTTTGGTCATCGATGCCATCTCGGAGAGGCACGTTGAGACAGTAATAACGGCCGCTCTCTGCACCAACTTCATACATGTCACCTGGTCAGGGACAGACAGGACAGCCACATCACTGAGACTTCAGAGGCCAGACCTGGTCTGGGTTGAAATCTCTGTTAACCTAGCTAGGATCCATCTTTCTGAACAAATAACTATACTTTTGCTCATCTCTAATAGTTTTCCCATGCCTTTTCTTCCATCGTTTCTCCCTGCAGCTCTGATTTTGTAATTTTACACTTTCATACTCCAGCAGAGGCTTCAAAGGATTCTGAAACAAGGCCAGGTTCACACTGTAAGGGAAGACAGATACCTGTGCCAGGAAAGAAATAGTTCCCGTATTTATGAAATGACACTGTCATGACACGGTCCGTCAAGTAGAACGCCTCCTGCACACCGTCTCCGTGATGGATGTCGATATCAATGTACAGAACACGCGGGTGATACCTATGCAATAAAGGAGGAAAAGGGAAAAGCAGCGTCACTGTCCGCATGGCACCCAGCCCCACTGTTCCCTATGCGCCTCAGCGTCACCCAGAGCTCTACAAACCACCACCAACATACACCCCTTTGCCAAAAGAACTGGCCTGTCCCACCCCAGGCACATCAAATGGCTTTAGATACCTGACATCTGTACGCAGCCAAACACACCCCACCACTAAACATTTCCTTCTGATGCGCTTGGGAAGAGATATTAGAAAAACAGGTGTTCACATGGGGCCAGAAATACCTTGGAAAGCACATGACAGAGAACCTATTTTAACCGAGCAAGGGTTAGAAAGTCGTGGGGTTTTGTTTCTTTTACAAACAAGCTGCTGTTAGTTAATCTTCAGGAGCTCAAATGATTTTTAACCACCTGTGTAAATGAAAAGTAATCCAGCCAAGGAGGCTGCAGGAACATTTCCTTCCTCTGCATCCCAGATCAATGGCAGCTTTATGATTCATCACCCAGCACCAACAACACCAGGCTGGGCTAAATTTACTGGAGAAGCTGCTGCTGGGTCACAGAGACAGAGGGAGAAGAAGGGGAGACAATCACAAGCAAAAGCACTGGGGGAATGTCAAAGCCCATGTGCTACTGAGCACAGGAGACGCAGCCCTAAGCCATCCCTGTCTGCCTGCCCGGCTGGAGAGAACTTCTCCAACTCTTCCTAAGGAAATACAGCATCTGGTCAGTCCCCAAAGCACAGGGATCTGGCATCCACACCAAAATCCATGGGGACTGGGGAGAGACCTGAAAAAAATAACCACACAAGACAACATTGAAACACAGAGGAGGAGCCTGTGGTTTGTATCATCTGCATTGGAACCACACCTTATAGAATCATAGAATCATTTTGGCTGGAAGAGACCCGCAAGATCATCCAGTTAACCCAACTCTAGCACTGCCCCACGTCCCTGAGAACCTCATCTCCATCTGTCCAACCCCCCCAGGGATGGTGACTCCAGCACTGCCCTGGGCAGCCTGTTCCAATGCCCCACAGACCTTTGGGGAAGAAATTGTTCCCCACATCCAACCTCAACCTCCCTGACACAACTTGAGGCCATTTCCTCTGCTCCTGGCACTTGTTCCTGGGGAGCAGAGCCCGACCCCCCTGGCTCCAAGCTCCTTTCAGGCAGTTCAGAGATCAGAAGGTCTCCCCTCAGCTCCTGTTCTCCAGCTGAACCCCCCAGGTCCCTCAGCCGCTCCCATCACACTTGTGCTCCAGCCCCTCACCAGCTCCGTTCCCTTCTCTCAATTTGCTCCAGCACCTCAAGGGCTTTCTTGGCGTGAGGGGCCCAAAACTGACCCCAAGATTCGAGGTTTGGCTTCACCAGTGCCCAGGACAGTGTAAGTGAAGGTTCCAAACACCAAGTAGGGACGACTGGCAGAGAGGGAGGAGGAACAAGTAATCCCAGTACATCCCATAAATGTGACTTGGAGAGCGACTAAACTTGCCATCAATCCTGTAACCA
The DNA here is from genome assembly GCF_964273445.1 of Streptopelia decaocto. Lineage (NCBI taxonomy): Eukaryota > Metazoa > Chordata > Aves > Columbiformes > Columbidae > Streptopelia > Streptopelia decaocto. Next base: position 18,048,626 of record NC_138667.1, read on the forward strand.
CTCTCTGTTCGACCCCAAACCTTCTTTAATTCTATAACATCTTGTCTCAGATTCAATGACAAGCAAAGCATTTGAGAGTACAAAGAAAAAATAAATCACAGATCAACCCATAAATAGAAGGTATTTCTGTAACTTTTCCCCCATTCTGAATTTACTTTTCATTAAAAAAATAAAAATCTCTCTCTGATGCTTTTCTACTCAAAGCAAGTGTCCTTTGATCATCCATGTGTTGCTCAAGTCCCGTTCTTAAGCCATTCAGGCAAATCAAGAAAAATTTGAGCCATTTAATTGTCTCCAGTGAGCCATAACTTGCATTTACCTACAAAAGCCTCACTGTGGCAAAAATTCTGAGACTCAGGAGACCCTGAAATGAGTATTTCACAGATGGATAAGGAGAAATGGAATTGAATAACTTTTCTGTATCACTTAAGCTGCATGCGAGAGAACTGGAGTCAGATATTCCAATTCTCAAGCCGCATTTCTTGCACCTAAAGAAGAGGACAGGCCAAAATTCAAGTTGTTGGCCTCCCTGGACTCTAAAAAAGCAAATTATGGGGGAACAGAGAGAGGGAAGAGTGAAGCAGCAGAGGGAAATCACGTGCCAGTCAGGCCAGCACTGCACTTGCCCCGTGTGCTTACTTGAGCAGCTCCAGGATGCCGATAACGATGTCGTTAACGTAACAAAACCCAGATGCCTGTGAGTTAGAGAAATGAAGTCGCATCAGAACAGGATCAATGCAGAGCCTGGGCCTCAAAAGGAGGAATATGCAGATCTGCCTCATTACCTCAAACTTTTTGGCATGATGCAGGCCCCCTGCCCAGTTTATCGCAATGTCGCAAATCTAAGAAAGGAAAGAGAAGTTAAATCAAGGTGACAACATGGTCACAACAACCTTGCACCCACTTCCACCTGCTCAGCCCCATGGCCCACAAACACTTTTCTGTCCTGTTCCTGTTCCTGTAGAGGCCTTTCCAAAGCTCCATCTCGGTCATCAGCCCAGTTTCGGTGACACCATGTCCATACTGGATTATTCCTATGATCTACAATCCCTGTCAGACCAGTAAAGACCATCTCCCACCTCCCCTCCCTCCTGCAGCAGGCAGAGCGCCTGGCACATGCAGCTGGTTCCCACACTTGCTCCTTATAGTCATTAGACCTTCCTCAGGTCTCTAAAAGACTCAAAACTCCGTAGGTTTTTATTTTTATATCCTCCCAACAGACCCTTTTCTTCAGACCTTTGGTGGGATCTCATTTAGTGCATTTCCACAGCAGAGACCTGCCAGCACTCTCGGGGTCTCCCAGCAGCCTATATCACTGAAAACCCCAAGTCTGTTCTGCCCCTTGTTTGTTCTGCAGCGCTGAGAGTACTTTGTGACTTCAGCTCTACTCTGCCCTGGTGAGGACACATCTGGAATACTGGGTCCAGTTCTGGGCTCCCCAGTTTAAGAAGGACAACGAATTACTGGAGAAAGTCTAGTGGTGGGTTACGAAGATGCTGAGGGGTCTGGAGCATCTTTCTAATGAGGAGAGACTGAGAGAGCTGGCTCTGTTCAGCTGGAGAAGCTGAGAGGGATGTGATCAATGGGATCAATATCTCAGGGTGGGTGTCAGAGGATGGACCAGGCTCTGTTCAGTGGTGCCCAACGCCAGGGTGAGGGGCAACGAGCAAAGACTGAAAGACAGGAGGGTCCATTTGAATATGAGGAGAAACGTCTTTGCTGGGAGGTGCCAGAGCCTGGCCCAGGCTGCCCAGAGCGGGTGTGGAGTCTCCTTCTCTGAGACATTCAAACCCGCCTGGACCCACCTGTGTGATCTGCTCTGTGACCCTGCGTAAGCAGGGCTGGGCTGGGGATCTGCAGAGGTCCCTTCAACCCCAAACGGTCTGCAATTCTGCAATCCTCTGACTCCCTCCAGATTGAACATCTACTAACCAGTCATCTCTGACAGTACAGGAATGGTCTCAAGCTTAACAGTCCTGCAGTACTCAGTATGTACATTGCAGCCCAGCAGTGCTTGCCAGGGTGTTTTACAAAACAAATCCGAATCTCCATAAGTTGAAACACGAGCGTTAGCCAACTGGTTTTCAAACAGATGAAAGCACATCAGCTCTGTTACCTTGTTGTTCAGCTGTGTTGCTCCTTGCAGGGAGGCCCCAGTATAGCGAGAGCAAAATTCAAAGAGGCCTGGGAACACCGGGCTGAAAAAGAAACCATGATTGAACCACAGATCATTTCACACCTTCCCATTTCTCCAGAGCAAAGCCAGGAATAAAACTGACCCAAGTAAAGGCAAAACACATTATCTGTGACAAGGGTTAATCTGGGATCACTCTGACTCTGCTGAGTACCAGCAGACGGCAATCGGGCTGCAAACACAATGATCGTTATCAAATTCACCGAGTTTGCCAAACCTTCTGAGCCAGGCCTGACAAGACATCTCGTCACAAACTACATTCACGGACAAGCAAGGGCTTAAAGGCTGCTAGTTTTCTTTCTCCCCCTCTCATTTCTGCTAAGAAAATGGTTTCTGACCATAAGAGCAGCAAGATGACAGAACAGTCTTCTTACTCTCAGCCTAAATATTAAAACCCAGACTATACCTGCTTGGGACAACACTGTTCTTTAGCTAACGTAACCCCTCCTGTGCTCATCCAGCTTTCCCCTCTACGGAACCCATAAGAACAGTCTTACTGACAGCCCTTGAAATCCTCAACCAGACAAGACACACTATCCTCTGTCACCCACAGAGCCTTTCCACACTTCTCTTTCAAATTTAATCCCTCGTGACCACTAAAGATTGGAAGTGAATATTACTAACGAGATCTCATGCAGTTTTGTACAGAAGCACGAGTATCTCCTTAGTCCGACCTGAAAAAAATCAGGCTCTCAAAGCTGTCTTGAGTTAACATGCACATATTAAGGTACCTAAAATGACAGGTGATTAGTTTAATAAAATAGCATGTTCAAGAAGAACTAGAGGCTCTGCAAGAACAGGCAGACACAGTCTCCAACCCAACACACAGCCTAAAGGTAGATCCAATAAAGGAGGAGTGCAAGATCTACAGAGAAGGAATCAAGGAGGTTCTAATAATGTGACACACACTGGAGGGACACACACCTTGCTCTGGTTAAAAACAAGTAAGAAATGGGTCACTGCACAAGAGCTCTCTGGACAGGAGCAGCCGTTCCCGCTGCGGGTTTGCACCAAGCACTCACCAGTCGTCACCCACGTTGAAGGCGTTGAGGCTCTTGGTGAAGCCCTGCATGTTGTTGGGGCTCACGCGCTGCAGGAAGTCGATGTAATCCTCTGAATGGAACCGGCACATATCGTGCTGGGACGCCTGGTACGGCTTGAAAACCTTGGAGAGAGAAAGGCAAGGCTTACTGCCCACCCAAACCCACGTTTGTTTTGGCTGTGAGAAGTCTCAAGCTAACGGACAAACAACCCAAACGAGGTACGTTAAAAAACCACATTCCAATATGTCAGCTTCCTGACATTCCTGTGCATTTAAATTCAACATGTTGCTCCATGAAATCCACCTTCCTACAATTCTAACACCTTGACACTGTGGTGGTTTCGGTCCCTCTGTCAGATCTGCCTGTATAGGCTGATGGGTTCAAAAGTTATTTGCAGAAAACTCCCAGACAGACAAACTGTTGCATAAGCTTTGTTTCTTTTGGAAAGCCGGTGAAAAACTCTCAGGGAGCTGGATGGATTCAAATTAAAGATCTTGTGACAACACACGCTTGCCAGTTTGGCACCTAATGCGCATACGGCGAACGGACGGGAAGTTAAAAATTAACATCACGTACCTGGCAAGAGGAAATTAAAGTTGCACTGAAATCATTAAGAAATCTTTGTTGTGTTTCCCAATTTCTCTTAATTACACGTGCTTCACAGAAAACGTGGTACATGAGAAAAATAGGAAGATGCACAAGCTTGTGCTCCGGAGGGAAAATTTTTCAGGGCAACAGCACCAATGTGCTCGTTCCCTGGGCTAAGCAGGAAATGTTAGTTTTCTGAGACAGAATATACCCTAATAAACACGTTCTCCTTTCCTGACTTGATCTGTATGGTGTTTTCCACAGGGACACGCAGGGTTTGGTGTTTCTCAGAGGCCACTGCCTCTGATGGCTCCAACAAGGAGGATGAGACTGAACCACGAGCCATTACACAGAATCCCAGAATGTCAGGGGTTGGAAGGGCCCTGGAAAGCTCATCCAGTGCAATCCCCCCATGGAGCAGGAACACCCAGATGAGGTTACACAGGAAGGTGTCCAGGCGGGTTGGAATGTCTGCAGAGAAGGAGACTCCACAACCCCCTGGGCAGCCTGGGCCAGGCTCTGCCACCCTCACCCCCAACAAGTTTCTTCTCATATTCAAGTGGAACCTCCTGTGTTCCAGTTTGTACCCATTGCCCCTTGTCCTGTCACTGGTTGTCACCAGAAGAGCCTGGCTCCATCCTCCTGACACTCCCCCTTTCCATATTGATCCCCATGAATGAGTCCCCCCTCAGTCTCCTGTTCTCCAGCTCCAGAGCCCCAGCTCCCTCAGCCTTTCCTCACACAGGAGATGCTCCACTCCCTTCAGCATCTTGGTGGCTGCGCTGGACTCTCTCCAGCAGTTCCCTGTCCTGCTGGAACTGAGGGACCACAACTGGACACAATATTCCAGGTGTGGTCTCCCCAGGGCAGAGCAGAGGGGCAGGAGAACCTCTCTGACCTACTGAACACCCCCCTTCTAACCCACCTCAGGTACCATTGGCTTCCTGGCCACAAGGGCCCAGTGCTGGCTCATGGTCACCCTGCTGTCCCCAGGACCCCCAGGTCCCTTTCCCCTACGCTGCTCTCTAATAGGTCATTCCCCAACTTATACTGGAACCTGGGGTTGTTCCTGCCCAGATTCAAGACTCTACACTTGCCCTTGTTATATTGCATTAAATTTTACCCCCCCAGCTTTCCAGCCTGTCCAGGTCTCTGGATGGCAGCACAGCTTCCAGTGTCAGCCACTCCTCCCAGCTTGGTGTCATCAGCAAACTTGCTGACAGTCACTCTATTCCCTCATCCAAGTCATTGATGAATATATTGACTAGTACTGTTGGCGCAGCTGCCAGGGGTGACAGCGAGACCTGTTCCCCATGGGAGCTCTGTGCAGGAATCCTGATTAAATCCAACAAGACCAGTGCTAGAGAGTCATCACAGAGCAGAAATAACTCGCATGATTTCCAGAGGCTCTCTTGGGCAACAAAAAGTATGAGATTCAAAACAGAAAGTGGAGAGGGAGAAAAAAAAGACCAAAAGCTTCAAAAGTGACTGTTGTGGTTTAACCTGAGCCAGCAATACAACCGCAATAGCCACTCGTTCACTACCCCCCACATAGGGGAGAGAATCAAAAGGGAAGGGAGAGACTTAGGTTGAGACAAACACAGTTTAATAAAAAACCAAAATACCAATACACTACTAGTAAATATATATAAAACAGAAATAGAGTAGAAAATAAAAGATACTCAATGCAATTCCTCACGATCTCCATCTGCACTGAGCAGCCCGTCCCAGGAAACAGCACCTGGTCCCAACAGTCGATCCCAGAGAGAGAGAATGGGGTAAAAAAACAAGGGAGAAAGGCCCAGAGGCCTCCGCAAAACAGCAGGATGGCAAAAGGCTGAACTAAAAGTCTCAAAGAGAATTCCCTGGGCTCTGACAAAAGGAACGAAAAAGGCGAGTGAGTCCAGAAGATCCCAACTCCCCTTAAATATGCAGCGGCCTTTAACGTGGAGGAGGCAGAGAGGGCGGGTAACAATGCACCCACAAAATTAACAGGAGCTTTTGTAGTCACAGCTGACTGTAATCCCTGTTTTCATTTGCTCAGGACTTCACCAGTCACCAGCTGTTCGGGGTGAAGCTTCCTCAGCCGTTTTCAGCTTCACAATGGGATCTTGTGGGAAAATGTGACTCTCAAAAAATGGGTTTCAAGCCTTAAAATACAGCAAAGCGTGCAGCTCTGCACAGAGCCTCATTCCAACATGGATTTGATATCTGGAAATGTAATGTCAGAATATTCTTTTTGCCGTTTCTCCAAGAAAAAAAATCCCAACTCTAGGGAAGTGATTTGTAGAAGTTCATCCATTTACAGTAAAAATCTGAAAGTCAATTCTGCACAGATTCCGTGTGCCCTGAGCGCACTCCAGCTGTACCCCCTGTGAGCGCAACGGCCAGTCACTGCGGCTGGGTGTGACTTTACTAGTGAATGGCATTAATTCCACAGGGAAGCTTCTCTGATGTTTAAACATACCACATTAATTTTATATATTGCCTTGAGGAACGGTTCCACTTTAGCACCTTCCTTCAAAAACCGACTGAAGGAAACTTTAGGGACAGGTTATTTTCTATTTGCTGTCACTCGATCCGCAAGTCTCTCCCCACAGCGGCAGATATGCTGGTTTGAACTTGAGCCCAAGCACCAGACACCTGCACAGTGCTGGAGATAATGACAAAGTTGTGCAGCACCAACAGGCAGGTAAAAAGCAGCCAAGATCGAACTTTTCCCTCTGCCCCACTGGTACTGATTTGGTTGTTCAGACTTTGCCCTGAAAAACCAAAAAAGATAAAAAACAGGAAAACCATCTTGCTGTCACACTTGCATGAAATTTGCACCTTGTCCTGGCTGTACAGTGAAGACACCGTGAAAGTGCCAGAATTAAAACTGCTGCTGTGATCCTGCTCTCCGGGGCTCACAACGATACAACTTGGATTTTAACATCTGAATCTCAAGTGCTTGAGAAGTAACTGGTAAGGACAGGCTTATTTCGGTATCACAACCACTAAACACTTGGTCAGGTCCCTGAGGGCGCAGTGGAAGTTGGTTCTGGTTTTGCTGAACATCTCACATTGGGATGAGGGGGCCCGGGGGGCAGTCACAGGCTCAAAAAGCACCTGGTCCAGCTGAAGAGGGGCTGGAATTCACACATTTCCGTCCAACAGCTCGGCACAATCGTGGCGTTTTCACAGCGATTCATGATTTATCACTAACACACTCTGCAGATGTGAAAACATCCCCGAGATGCACTGATCGAACCTTTTCTTCACAGCTTCAAAACAAGTCTGACTATTACCAGTTCCTTGCAAGCACCTATGACTGGGAGCAACAACCCACGAAAGAGTTCTACACTCATCTGGAGAGCACACAGCTTTGGGGTCACCCAGTTCAGGCTCATGAGGAAGAGGGGATGTGGCCAGTGTGCTGAGCATCACAGGAGCAGAGCCCGAGCGCAGAGGGTGAGGAACACACAGGATGACAAGCACAAAGAGGAAGGACACAGAAAGTCCCACCATCCCTCACAGAGCACAGCAATAACAGTTTTGTCCCCTTCTTATAGAAGAATTTTGGTTGGAGGAGACGCTCAAGATCATCGAGTCCAACCATAACCCACCCCTGGCACTGACACATGTCCTGAGAACCTCATGTCCGTCTGTCCAACCCTCCAGGGATGGTGACTCCACCACTGCCCTGGGCAGCCTGTTCCAATGCCCCACAGCCCTTTGGGGAAGAAATTATTCCCAAGATCCAACCTCAACCTCCCCGGTGCAACTTGAGGCCGTTTCCTCTGCTCCTGGCGCTTGTTCCTGGGGAGCAGAGCCCGACCCCCCTGGCTCCAAGCTCCTTTCAGGCAGTTCAGAGATCAGAAGGTCTCCCCTCAGCTCCTGTTCTCCAGCTGAACCCCCCAGGTCCCTCAGCCGCTCCCATCACACTTGTGCTCCAGCCCCTCACCAGCTCCGTTCCCTTCTCTCCACTCGCTCCAGCACCTCAAGGCCTTTCTTGGCATGAAGGGCCCTGTTTGCCAGCTGTGCACCGCGATGACTGACAGAAGTGCTTTCCACCTCTTTTAATGAGGTAACTCCTGGGAAAAAGACACTGTAAATGTCTCTGTGTATGCCTGTACATGTACATATATAAATACATACATATATAGATGTAAAACCAGAAGTGACTGGCACTGTAACCCACAACATTTAGAATAACACCCTTAGTACAAGCCCCTCCCCAGGGCACTTCAAACAGGTCATAGGCTGGGAGACAACAGGCAGCAGCTACACCAGCCGCTGGGTCAGATGGCACGGGCTGGAACGCTGCCAGCCAGCCCAGGAATTAAATCACTCAATGGTCTGAAACAACTCCAAAGCAATCCTGCCCCACCAAGAGCAAGAATAAGCCAAGAGGAGCAAAGCCAAGTCGCCCCAAAATGATCAGCAGCTGTAGGTGGCATGTGCTGGACGTCAAAATGGGCAAAAGTCACCTCAAAAGGGGCAGAACAGCAGAAAACTTTCACCATTCCTTCCTTGATCTTGTATTATGAGGCATTAAGCTACATGCCCTGTGCTCCCGAGAACTTTGTGTTCACTCTGTGCTGTGAGAACAGGTGAAAAGTGAACCAGGATTCTGCGGAAAGGAGCACAGCTCAGTCCTGCTTGCACCAAGTGAAAAAAATGCTTTAAAACGAGGGGTACACACATTCCTAGTGATATTCAATCACCCTTAAATGAGTTAATTTCTTGAAAGATGAAGATTTAAGCTTTGCTTTTGATTATTGCTACGTGCAGATTATGTTTTATCAGGCTGACACAGGCTGGATTTTGGGAAGAGAAAATCTTTCTAACAGGAAGAACTGAAGAGTGCTGGACTGGCTTGTCAGAGCTGGTTGGGCAACAAAGGCTTTGAAGAGCAGGTTGGACAATCACTGCTCAGGTGTGAGACGGGATTAGCAAACCTCATTAAGGCATCAAGGTGAATTAGCAAACGTCCTGAGGACTTTTTGTTTTTTCAGCTTTATGATTCCATGATCACACAGTTCACAGCAGTCACCAGGGCCTTCCTAGAAGGAGTTAAAGAGACAAATATAATGCCCGGTCCCCAGCAGCATCGCTGCAGCTCCAGGCACGGCCCTGCACACACAAGACTGAACAAGATGCCAACAACAAACAACAGAGCTTTTCAAATCGGCGCTGGGTGGTATGGTGGGGGTTCAGGCTCATGAATCACAGAATCATTTTGGAGGAAGAGACCCTCAGGTTCATTGAGTCCAACCCTACCCCAGCCCTGGCACTGACACATGACCCTGAGAACCTCATCTCTGTCTGTCCAACCCTCCAGGGATGGTGACTCCAGCACTGCCCTGGGCAGCCTGTTCCAATGCCCCACAGCCCTTTGGGGAACAAATTGTTCCCCACATCCAACCTCAACCTCCCCTGGCGCAACTTGAGGCCGTTTCCTCTGCTCCTGGCGCTTGTTCCTGGGGAGCAGAGCCCGACCCCCCCTGGCTCCAAGCTCCTTTCAGGCAGTTCAGAGATCAGAAGGTCTCCCCTCAGCTCCTGTTCTCCAGCTGAACCCCCCAGGTCCCTAAGCCGCTCCCATCACACTTGTGCTCCAGCTCCTCACCCAGAGAATGCCGCATCCAGCTTAAAGCCCGAGCTGCAACAACTCTGTCACCTGCTGTGCCAAAAGTGGAGCTGAAGGAGAAGCATCGACACAAGGAAGCTCTGGAGAACCTCCTAACACAGGCCAAGCCTTAGCATGGAAGCCAAGGCTGGGGTCAGCACACGGCTCTCCGGCACTTTCTGTGTGTGTCAAAACCTCAATCTCCCCTCCCTCCCACGGCTGCCCGAACCGCCCCCCGAGTCCCCGCCTTGTCCCAGGGGAAGCGTCACTTACGATCATCTTCTTGTAGAGCCCGTAGTGCAGCACCAGGCTGTGGGTGAGCGCCAGGCGGTGCGGCTTCATGGGGTGTCCCGCTCCTGCAAGCCAAACCACACGGGGAGTCACGGGGGGTGTCAAACCAGCCGGCCCAGCCCTGGGCCCGACGCGGGGCCGTGACTGGATCCGACCCCCCCCGGCCAGGCCCGCTCGGCCCCGGGACGCGCTGAGGGCACCGCCCCCCGGCCGCACCGCGTAGCCGGGCCCAGGCCACCGACGCGGTTCTTCCCCGGCCCCACCGGCCGCCCCCGCCCGCACCGTAGTGGAAATTCCCCACGTCCGGGTCGTAGAAATAGGCCACGGTCTTCGCCATGGCGGAGCGAACCGGACCCGCCGCCGCGCGCTCCTGCTCACGTCATCACCCTGCGACCGCGCCGCCAGACACCGCCTGCCCGAGCGGCGGGCAGCGCCGGGGGCGGGGGCGAGGGGCGGGGCTGGAGGCGGGGCGATCGTCGCTGCGGCGTCCCCGCGGTCCTACCGCCCGCCCGAGGCACCCCCGGCTGCCCCCAGCTACTCCCAGCGGATCCCAGTCGCTCACTGGATTCTCTTCTGTAGCCCTACAGCTGCCTGTAGTCAACCGACGCTGCTTCTCACATAGCCCCAGTCCACCCCAGCTGTCCCCAGTTACTCGCAGGTGATCCCAGTTACTCCCAGTTGATCCCAGTTGCCTCCTGGGTCCTCTTCCATAACCCTACCGCTGCCTCCCAGTCACCCCCAGCTGGCCCCAGTCACCCCTCGATGCCCCTGCTATGTGCCCAGACATGTCCCCTGGCTGCACCCAGTTACCCTCAGGAGATGCCAGCTCTTCCCAGCTGACCCCAGTTGCCCACTGTGTTCTTTTTCACAGCCCTACAGCTGCCTCCCAGTGACGCCCAGCTGCTCACCAGTTACCCCCACTTGTCTCTCAATCAGCCCCAGCTGCCCTCAGTCACCCTCAGCTGTTCCCAGTTACTCCCAGCTGGTCCCAGTTACTCCCAGCTGCTCCCCATTGCCCACTGGCTTCTCTCCTGTAACTCTGCAGCTGCCCCCCAGTCACCTCCAGCTGCTCATCAGTCACTCCCACTTGACACCCAGTCACCTCCAGCCTCCCCCAGCCACTCCCTAGTTGTCGCATCCCAACCACTAAGGGTACAGGGACAGGCCAGCGGGGTCTCGGTGGGGCACCCACACCTTGATGGGACTCGTCCCCTTCCCAGGAACACCCCCAAGCTGTGAGGAACGGGGACCATCGCCACCGGCTGTTACCTGGTCAAGCACCCGTCCCAGGTCCCACCCCTCCAGGGCGCGGGTCCTCCCGACTGTGGCAGCCTTGGAAAATAACCCAACTGGGGCTGGCAGGGAGCAGAGACAAGGAGGCACCGCTGGGCAGGTGGAAAACAAAAGTCAGGTGGAAAATTGTCGTGTGCGAATGGGAGAAAAAGCCCGAACCTCGCCCGGAGCCAGTGCGGGATGGGGCCGCGCCACGGGTGACGCCAGCAACAAAGAGCTTTTCCCTGTGGAGTGGAGAGAAGAAAGGATGAAAAGAGCTGCTAGTCTTGCTCAAAGGCTCGGAAAACAAATTAGCCAAAATCGGCACTTGGCAAGGTCCTGGTTCTGCCGCTCTCCTGCCTGACCGTGTCCCACAGGCAGGAGGTGGAGGGGGAAGGATGCTGCGTGAGAGCCAGGCTGCCCAAACCTGCCAGAAAACGGGGTCCCAAAGAGGAGCAGGCAAAGTGCAAGGACTGCTGAGGGACACACCAAGAGCTGGCTGAGGGTGGACACCACAGCAGATCAGCACCGGCTTCTCAGCGACGGGATTTTCATGTTGGGTAACAAATGTGTGGGAGGGAAACCCCTCGGTGTGCAGTAATGGGAGCTTTGTGCCTGCATGGCCCAGGGTGCGTGGGATGGGGCTGGTGGCGTGGCGTGGGGTTTTGGGTGCTGTGCTGGTGAGAGAACCAGTGTCAAGGTGCAATTAAATCGTGGGATTATGAAATGATGCTTCTGGCTGACTCTGCCACTCACTGCAGGGATGCTGCTCCCTCCGCGCTGCTCCTCGTGCATGTTTCCCCTTAGGATGCAGCTCCCCAGCACAGAGCAAGGGTGCTGCGGGGAACGCTGGGACCCTCTGGCTCTGACCACACAGGTCAGGGACACTCAGATGCCCAGCCCAATGGGCACTGAACCCCCCACCCACCATCTTAAATAAATAAGTTTTAAACGTGCTGAACAACAAGGGTGTAGCAGCAAACGCGTGGTGTGCGCTGACGTCTCGGCGGGGGCTGCGTGCTCGCATGACGATCACCTGGTTGTTGCTCCGCAAGGTGCTGCCACCAGATAACGTCCGTCCGGGGCCACCCGAGCGTCGCAGCTGAGCTGCATGGCTGGGGAAAAGGGGCGAGGAGGAGACAACACGTCCCTGCCTCCAGCGGGGATCGCTTTGCCGGCTCAGCTCGCCCTCTGGAAGCCAGTTGCTGCTCTGGACATCTTCATGAGCCTTGGAGCTGTGCAGAGAAAGTGTCAACCAGGGATATTTTTAGATGCTCTTTGTACTCAGAGAGCAAAAACCTGCTGTGGTTTAAAGGCCATTAGCTTACTGGGGATGGATGAAAAACTTCAGTAAGGGCTTCAGACTCAGGGAGATGTTTGAAATAACAGGATGTAGCATTTTTGCAGAGATGATGGCAGTTTTCGGGCCGAGCATCGTAGCAGAGACCCCCGGGAGCAGCCTGCGCATGGGATTGCCACAGCTGGGCAATCTGGCCTGTTTAGCTGCCACGTGGACACCCAGTGGGGCCGGGGCGGCCAGTCCCGCAGGTGGGCACGGTTGCATTGTCCGTGAGGCTGCGGAGGAGGCGCAGGAAGAGAGCGGACGAGAGGTAATGTGGCGATACGCTGGGACCAGAGCTGGCCGCGGGACGAGGCGATGGGGGACGGTGCTGTCCCTCTACCCTCTGCTCAGTCACTCCATTCCCTCTCCCTCCAGCCACCTCTTGACCTGATGACTTAAGATTTAAGGGCTTCAGGCAATGTCATGAGAGGGACTGTAGCATCAAAGGTCCCTCCAGGATTCACGCCTGTACCTGTCACAGAGCCCGGAGCGGGTGACCTGGCTGGTCGCAGGACAGAGAGGAGCCATGGTGTCTTCTTTGAGTCACCCACGAGGTGTTGCGTGGGACAAGGCTCATGGTCTGGCCATCAAAGTGTTTAGGGGGTCCCACAGCCGAATGAGGATCGAGCAGCCCTGAGGGATGCTGAGGCTGGGGTGCTGGAAGCAGGATGGAGACCAGGGCTGTGTGATGCCCAGGAGGAGCACTGGGAGGAGAAATGTGATCAGCTGGGACAACTCAGCTGTGGAGCAGGGTGGGAGCAGCATGACCGTAGCTGAGCCTCCTCCTTGTCTCTGTACACCCCACACAGGACCAGAATTTGTCCCCAGGTGGGTGGCTGCACCATCCTCCCTCTCCCTGTCCTGCAGCCCCTGGGGCTGTGGAAACGCCTCAACACCGGGGGCTGTGGGAAAATGGGAATTTTCCCTCGGAGCCGGGAGGGCCAAGAGACCCAGGCTCATTTCGCCTGGCGCAGGGATAGAGCGCAGCAATGCATCGGGTGGGTGGAAATGCCTGGGGGGAGAAAGAGCGATTTATTGTGCAGGGCAGTGTGCGTGGGCACGAGGAAAATGGAAATGAGCTCACCATGACTGCATCCCCCAGGGGCTCTGAAACCGAGACCCGCAAGGTCCCCTGTTTCAAAGAAACAGGGCAAGGAATAAACTACCTTTAAAGTCTTGATCAACAGAGACTTGCATGATGTCGCAGCTTGTTAGTCCAGCACCAGGAGACCTCTCCCCTCCTGCAGCCTTAGCAAAGCACGGCAGGAGAAGTCAGTCTTGCTGCCCGTGGGCTTTTCTTGCCATAGTTGGTCCACCTTAGGGCCTGTCTCCCAGCCAGGACAATAGACAGATGGGTGGCACCTATGATGTGGTGACATCCCAATGTCATGGTGATGGAGGAGGCTTCTGGGTTCCTGAAGGTTGACTCTTGGTCAGTTGTGGGGAGGGACAGGAGCTCTCCTCATCACATAGTTGAAAGCCTGGAGGAGTCTCAGGTTGCCACATGGCAACATGGAGCGTGGTGGGATAATTACCACAAATGAATGTGTATTTAGATAGACACTTAGTTCAGGAGAGGTGGGGTGGGAGAGATTTCAAGGGTTGTCTGTGCTTCTCAGGGTCTGGATGGAGAACTGATGGCCAAAGGATGGAGAGGAACAAACCTAATTTGCAGTAGCTAAGGGGAGTTGGGTGAAGCCTCCCAGAGTGAGGATAATGTGGTGGAGATGGAAAAGGACATCATGGGACCACCGCAGCTGGAGACTTCAAATGGCTCAGCCAGCCCTTTTTTAGGAAGGAGGGAGAGACAGTTGGCTTGGGGAAGGGTGTTGTGTAGTGGGGTCCCTCGAGGCTCCTTTTCCACCATCTTCTTGGTGCTGTGATCATGGCATGGGTGTCTGCACCCCTCTCCCCCCACACATGCCGGTGTGGGACCAGTCTGGTCTTGCTGAGCCCCACTTCCACCCTTCTGTCTGCCCATCACAACTCAGTGCTCTAAAAACTGCTCAGTGTTTTGGAAAGGGGGGTGCGGGGGGAAATCGGGGCTGGCTCGCGTGTGGGAGAGGTTATTCGCCCCGGGGCGGGCAGCAGCTCGGCAGGACCGGCTTCCCTGAGCGGCACTCCCGTCTGCTCCCCGCTGCGGCTGCCGCCGTGTCCCTCGGCTTCTCTCCGCACCTTCATCCGCCAAAACCGCTTCGGAGAGATATTTTCCGGGGTCGGGACAGGCGGGTGCTCTCTCTCGCTGGCAGACGGCGGCAGGCTGCCGCGGCAGCCGCAACCAGCTTGGCTCCTTCCAGAGGAAGGAAGGCAGGAGGGAGCCGGCGGGCCGGAGGATGCTCGCCGCGGTCCCCAGCCGCAGGGATGCGGGGTTGCTAGGAGGCAGGTGAAGGTGAAGAGAAGAGCGCTGCGGAGCACCGCAGGCCCAGGTACCGCCGCAGCAGCGGGGACAGGGGACAGCCGGGGGCGGACGCTGCCTGTGCCAGGAAGCGGAGCCGGCAAGCGGCAGCTGAGCTCCGAGCCCCCGGGAGGGGAGACCGGGAAAGCCCAGGGGAGCCGGGGCGGAGGGAGTGAGCTCGGTTCTGCGGGCGGACGATGCGGGAGCTGCCGGCCGGCTCGGCCCTCTGCCAGCCGGGCTGCCGCGGCTCCCTGCCTGCCCTGCCTGCGCTTTTGCCTTCTCTGCCTTTGCCGGCGGAGGCCCTCGGCTGTGAGTAGCGAGGGATGCGAGGGGGAGCGGGTCTGCGTGGAGCGGAGAGGAAGGATGCTCATCCTCCCGCAAGGGCAAGAGGGGTGATGCCGCCAGCCGCAGAGCCCGGGGAAGGCCGGGGGACCAGTGCCCTTGGGAAGCCACCTGCAAGGGACATGGGAGCAGCTCAGCCCAGGGCTGGGCAGGCCTGAGGGGATGCTGCTGCTGCCACTGCTGCCCTTGGGATGCCTTTTGCCGGGTGCGTGCGGGGCAGCAGTGTCCTTGGGAGACTGCGCTGAGCCACCTCCAGTCTGCCCTCTCCTCCATGGGAAACCCCCCACGTTGGACCTTGTGGGGCAAGAGATGAACCCTTGGCAGCCCACCCTGAGCTGGGGGCTGGTTCTTGCTCAAGGAGGGCAGGAGGAAGAGGAGGATAAGGAAGATGGGCATGGGGAGCCTGGTCGGGGGGGTGACCACTGAGGTCCCTGAGCCACCTTCCCCCTTCTCCTAGATCCGCATGTCAGACCAGAACAGCACGGACGATGGGGACTCAGACCCCCAGCACAGCCTGTCTATGGTCTTCCTCCTCGTCCTCGTCTTCTTCATCATGGGGCTGGTGGGTTTCCTGATCTGCCATGTCCTGAAGAAGAAGGGTTACCGGTGCCGGACCTTCCGGGACGAGCTCGACCCAGATAACAAAGACGTGTTGGCGGAGCTCCAGGCCAGTGAGTGCTGGGGCGACGGGGGCTCAGCGGGGGCTTGGGCGCTGCCTTTCGCCCGGGGTGGATGGATGCTCTTTACATGCTCTTCTGGCCTGGGGCTGGCAGGGTTTACCTGTCATGTGCTGCTGGGTTAGGAAAAGGGGATGGGGTGGTGAGAGCAGCGTGATGTTCCATGGGGATGTGTGGCCTGGAGAGGCCTCTGATCTGCTGGCTCTGCAGGCTGGCCAAGGCTGGTGGTGCCAGGGAGGTGGTAATCAGCCTCTGGCCCTTCCCAAAGTGGCATTGTCACCAAAAGGAAATTCCAAAGGCCAGGACTGGCCAAATTCCCAGTGCCTGAATTACAACCCACTTCCCCTGCAAGGAAAGCATCCGCAGCCAGGACTCAGGTTTTCCCTCTGCCCCTTTGGCATTAGGAGGTCCAGCATGGGGCCAGCATGGTGTTTGCTATCGGTCATGTCTTCTTCTAGTCCCTGTTGTATTCATGCAGGCCAGAGGAAAAGGGGTGTTTCCTTAGGACCAGTGCTCCATGCTAGAAGGTGACTTTTAGGGTTTTTTCCATCACTTCAGGCCACCCTAAGTCGCTCTTGGGTAGTTGGGTTGGGAAGTCACGGCAACATCAAGCATCGGTGCAAGTTAGAGCCTGGTCCAAGCAAGCTCTGTTGTTTCATGGTTTCATGCGTCTCTGCTGAAATGGAGAGGATGTGTTCCTCCATCTGCCTCCTTAACTGAAAATGGCCAAATGGTGCTGCATAACTCCTCTGGGTCCCCTGTGCCATTGGCAGTGCTCGGGAGGAGCAGCAGCAGCTTCTGTGGCCACTTCTCGTGCATGGGAGGGAAACATGACTCCTCCAGCTCACCCATGGACGCAGCAGGAGCTTCCAGGTGTCCTTAGATGTGCTCCTCTGGCTTTAGTGACTTGGCTGCACGTGCCATGGAGACAGAATCTGAACTTTCCAGGATTGGCCTTGTCTGCTGGAGATGCCTCAGCCCAGGGAAGCACCTCCATGGACTTTCAGGACCATGGTGGCAGCCCTTGACCATGGTCTTTGAGGCAGCTGCCTGCCAGTCCACAGCTCTGACCTGCTCACAGGAAGGTGGAACACTGCAGATTGGGCTGAAGGTCCAGCCAGCCAAGCTTCCTGCCTTCAACAGTGGCCAGAGCAGGTTGTGGTGGATGCTGGGGATGAACAACACAACGGAGCAGTCACCGAGCCAAGTTTCCGCAGCATACTCTTTGAAGCTTCTAACAGCATGTAGCTCAAGGGCTTTCTCCATCAGAGGTGGTTTCTCCATGTTTAGCAGGCTCCAGCAGGTTTCTTTCCTGTGAACTTGTCCCATTTACCCTTGGAGACTTTTAGCACCTGCAGCATCCTGCAGCCAGGAGCTCCAGGGCTGGACTGTCCCCACGAGGAGCCTCCTCTTTCGACTTGTTTTGAACCTGCTTCTGACTCATTTTTGGTGATGCTCCTCAGTTCTGAAGGAGCTACACGACCCCCGCCTCCCTCCACACATGGCTGCTGGTTTAGCCATTTCCAGGGTGAGGGACCTGGTGTTCCCCAGGGGCTTCCCAGTGTGATGTGGGACATGAGGCTTCTCCAGCCTCTGTTGACGTGGCTGCTCCTGGGAAGGAATTGAGACTCTGAATCTCAGCCCTCAGAGCCACATTTTCTCTTTTCAGATGAAGAGGAGGAGCTGAACGAGGACACTGTGGAGAAGATTGTGAGATGTATCATCCAAAACGAAGGTGAGCATTTCCTATGGCTGACCTGGAGACGTGCTGACTTTTGGCTGACACATTCCCTTTTTCCTCGCTCTTCAGCAAATGCGGAGGCCCTCAAGGAGATGCTGGGGGACAATGAAGGGGACATCCCACTGCCAGTGCCCAGGTAAGGGAAACTTATCCCAGCTTGTGGCTTCTGCAGAGTAAGGGAGAAGCCACCTTTGGTTATCACCTTGGTCTAGAGATGTTGCATCCAGCCCCTTTTCAGCTTGCTACAAAGCATCTTTCCAACAAGAAATCCTGCTCCTCCCAGGGGTTATGATGAGTGTTTCATGGCACTGTCATGGGGAATGAAAGAGATCTTCCTTATTTCTGTCCTCACAGGAGGTCCCCTCCAGAGCTGTTGCTTCTCAGGGCTTGCTGCAGTGAGGCTGCACCAAGGCTGGGAAGTCTCCAGGTAACACAGTCATGTCCTTCTTCTATTGCAGCCTTTGTCCTCACCGGAACAGCCAGGACGGGGGCCCACCCCATCACCATACGGTGCATCTGGGCTCCACACAGGCCCCCTGCATCCACTGCAGCAAGAGGAAGAGGCACCCACTGCATAGGCAAGGACGGTCCAAGGAAGGCAAAGGCAGGATGCATCCTGGAGAGACCACCGTCTTCTCAGTGGGCAGGTACTTCACTGAGCCTTGCCAGACACTGCTCTTCTGCTCTGATGGAGCATCATGGAGAGTCTTCTCACCTCCCCTCCTCCTTTCCCCTTCCCCACTTGCCTCACGCCAGGCACACTCTTGCATTTCCCCATTTAGATGCCCCAGCAGTAGCTCTGCACCTGGAAGTCCCAAGGACCCAAGTGCTTCTTGCACCTGGAAATACCTGTGGTACATGGCAGGCCATGGTGGCTTCCCTCCTTCTCTGAGAAGGTGACTCAAGCCCAGGTTGTCCTGCCGACTCAGTGCCGGGCAGAGCCCCAAATCCACGTCCTCTCACAAGCTGCTGTTCCAGATGTGTGCAAGCTCTTGGTGCCCGACAGCGCCAGTGACCCCAGGTTTTAGGGATTTCATTAGGAGGGGTAGGAGGTGACAGTGAGTCCCAGGAGCAAGTTACCAGCCACCACCATCAGAATATAAGAGTGGCTGTGCTCCTCCAGGTCACCGCCTCCAGTGATGACTGTAATTAGATGACACAGCAGGAATATAAGGGAGTGTACCTGATACTTCCCACAAATACTACTCCAGACCCACCTTGGTCTCACCTCAAGGGACTTCCCGAGCTGCCTGTGGTCTCTGTGTGGTCAGTAACCTTCGGTACAATCTGCAGTCTTGCCCAGGTTGTCTCGATCCTCAGCAGAAAGGTTTAGGAAGGTCTTCCAGGGCTCAGCTCCCTACTGCAGAGGTGACCAGGGCAGAGTGAGGAGGAACTGCTGCTCCCTGGATGGCCATCCTGCTGAGACACAAAGCTCTGCTGTGCCTTGATCCTGCAGCGGGTCTTCATTCAGGGCCTAAGATCTGATGAAGCTGCAGGTTGTCACCCAGAGAGACAGTCCTTTCAAGGTGATGTTGAGCCAGAGCAGGCACCAGGGTGTGGGGTTTTTCCTCTGTCACAGTGAGAATTCTCTGTACGGAGGTGAACTGGAGGCTTTATGGGGAGCTGGTGAAGGGGACAGACACACCAGGCCTCCCCATGCTGAACTCCAGCTAAGAGCACACCTTCTGGAGACTGACAGCTTGCCCATTGCCATCAGCTGTCCTTGGTTAAAATGGTGGTATTTAGTAAGCCAGATCTCTTCACTGTTGTGGAGTTGCAACTAATCTCATTTCCTGGCTGGTGCCCAGCTCCATCCGCTCCTCTGTGTCCTTCATCCATGCTCTTCTCAGTCTCCTCTCATGTCTGGGTTTTGGAGAAGGTGTTCTTCTTTCTTAGAGGCACCTTCCTTCAAATCTTCTTTTTCTCTCTTTATCTTTGTTGATATCCCGTATCACATTGGCCTTCTCCATGGGACAGTAATTGCATTTCTCCAAGGTTGTATTTTAAAACTTTCCACTTCCTGAATCTCCTTGGTATAAGGTCCAACCGCTGAGGGTTCTATGTGCCCTGGAGGTACAAAACTACCTCCAAATTCTGATTCTCATTTCCAAGCTAGCCCCTTTGCTCTTTCAGATCCTGGATGACTTTTCTGGGACTGCCCTTGCACTGTTTTATTTACTATGAAGATCCTGATTGCACAAAGTACCTTGATCCATGACTGATTCACCTCTTGAGTTGCAATCTTCAGGTCTTGTTCCTCTCCTTTTTTTGCTATTGCTTTTGTCTTGGATGTGTGTCGAGGGTTTAGATTGCGGGGTGACAATAAAACCCTGGCAGATGTATTGTTAACCTTCTCTCCCCCACCACTTCCCCCTTTTGCCCCTCCCTCTCCCCCCTTCCCACTCAGGACAGATGATCGGGAGGAAAAGAAGGACAGAGAGAAGAGAGATGGAAAAATTAAAAATGTTTTACTAATGCTACTAATAAGAATAGAGAAAATAATACAAAATATTCAAAACCAATCTTGAAAGTCTCAGCAACTGCAGAGCCGGCACCCAAAGTCCTGGACTGGACTCTGCAGCCAACTGGAGCTGGATTCAGTCTCTCACTAGGCCTCAGTTTGCAGGGATGACTCGCAAGGTCCTCTCCTAATGTCAGCCATAAGCAGAAGGGAAAAAGCAAAGGCAAAAGGGAAAAGGGACGAGATCCTCATGATCTCCCACTTTTATATGAAGTATTCACGTGAATGGGATGTTATACACAGTTGGTCAGTTTCTTGGTCACCAGTTTCTCGTCGCCCCTCTCGTGAGATGTCCATCCATGCTTATCAATAAGTTTGCATTCCATTGCTATGTTTACCAAAACATGTATCTGGTTCTCCAGGAAAATGCAGCTAATATGAAGCTTTAGCTGACAGGCAAATTCACTAAAAGAGAAACTTAGTTTTTAACAAAACCAGGACAGTGTGGTAGTTGAGACTCTAGCTGCCTTCCCTGTTACCTGCAGCTCATTGACTGGGTCTGATCTGCAGCTGGTGGGCACAGGCTCAACGCTAAAGGACTGAGATTAGTGTAGATCTGTACTTTTATATTATTGAATGACTTACCAATTATCATAGAGTTTACCTAAACTGGTTGTTGTCAGTGGCAGAGTTCGTCCACCAAATCTTCTGTGTCTGATCCTCCAACCTTTGCCCGATCAGCCACAGCATGACACATCCTACTGAACCAAACGCCCCAGCGATGCTGCCTCGGCAGACAGCCAATGTTCTCCTGCCTTTCCCCCCACCATCCAGAGGTTGGTTACGTCACCTCTTGTGCCCCTGTCAGTCTGAACCCTGTTTGCTCCTTTGAATTTATTCCCAGCTCTTCCAGGCTGACATTGCTCAACCGAGAAATGGTCCTGCCACTCATGCCTTCTCCCTGTCCCTCTTGGGACTGGAACATTCTTTGGCCTTCCCAAATTGTAGAACTGGTGCCTTGTCTCCAAATATCTGGATAAATCTGAAGGGTCACATTTGCTGCGGCTTGGCCTGACCCGAGCAGTCCTGTGGGTACCTTGTCTGGAGGATTTCTCTTCTTGATCCTTACAATCATGAGCATCACTTCCAGCTGCAATGCTGAGGGGCCTGTACTGTTCACAGGCAGTGGTCCTCAGTCTGGTGGTGGTCTCCTTCATCTCTGGCATCTCATCTGGCATCTGTTCTTATCTCTTGGACCATGCTCCTCAGCATCTTCCTTCAGAATGGCTGCACTGCCACAGCCTTGTTCTTCTCTCATCCCCAGCTTGAACTTTGCTGCTTAAATTATATTTTGCCCTGATGCTGACTGGCAGCTGAGCACCAGCAGAGCCAGGGCTGTCTGCGGCTTCTCTGTGTGTGATTCAAGCACAGTGAGAGCAGCTGCTGGGTGAGTCATGGGCTGCATGAGGTCTCTGTGGTGGGATCAGCGTTCTTTGACTGGTGGACACCAGCTCACCATGGAAGAGATTTCCCATCTGCTGATCCAGCAGTGGCTTGCATTGCTGATGAAGAGGAACCACAGTGTTAGTCACAACCAGCTCACTTGCAAGTCAGACTTGTAGGTTTGCCTATGCATTACCCCTCACCAATCAACAAAAAGTTATGGTAGATCCCTAACTTCTCTTGACTCCCCAGTTGCAATATTGTGTCACCTCTGATTGTAATGCATCCTTGAGGGTGTCAGACCAACTTCTGCATCTGTTCTCCTCCCTACCCTGGAGCTCTGAACTGTTACCTGGTACATGGTGGAACCTTGGTGGACAACCTTGGTACCATCCACTACTCCAGGGGGTGGCGCACAGTGTGCTCTGGCAGATTTTAGCCAAACAGCTCCTCCTGCCTTTTGATCCCTATACCCAAATAAAGCTCGTCCTGCTGAAACCCCGTCCCTGCTTTCACTCAGAGTGTACTGCTTGCCATAAATGCTGGCTCTCCTTGTCCTGATGGTGGTTGGTCACTGGATGCAACATCCATGTGACTCTGCATGGACGTCCCTTCCTCCTCAGGCCCTGCCAGTTTGCTTTTGCTTGAATTGACACCTGAGTTCCTATACAAGCTCATCCAAGTTGTATCTCAGAGTATTTTCAAGAGTTGCAACATATCTTGCTGTAGAGAGGCCAGGCTGGCAGGGTCTGTACTGGCCAACATATGGATTTACCTTTTCTACCTTCTCTATTTTTTTTTGCCAAAAAATGAAGGGGAAAATGGGTCCAGGTCAGAGTGGGACAAGGCTAGAGTGGGGGTTCAGTGGTGCTGAATGGGTCTGAAAGGCTGGAGATCATCACAGTGTAGATCCAAAGCTGGAGGTGCAGGTGAGATGAAAATACAGCTGGGAGAGAGGAGGGAAGGGATTTTGATCTGTTTTGTCCCCATTGCAGGTTTCGTGTCACACATATCGGGAAGAAACCCACTTTCCACGAGCAGCAGGATGGTCCCCTGCCTGACGGCAGCCGGGAGCCCAGCACGGAGGAGCTGGAGCCCAGCAGTGACCGGCTCCAGCGGGAGCGGGCTCGCAACGGGACTGTCCCCATGGGTGGCCTGCAGAACGGAGCCGTCCAGAAAGGTGCCCAGAGCAGCAAGGGTGGGGAACAGAGTCGCTCCACCACCCCGGCCCCAAACACACCAGCCAGCTCCAGCACTCGCAACAGCCAACGGGCGGGCAAGGGCTCCGGCACGGCGGGGTCGCTGCAGGATGCTCCCGGGAGCACCAGCCGCCAGAGGAAGCTCCTGAGCCATCGAGTGCTGGGAGGGTCAAGTCCCAGCATCCCAGGAGAGCTGGTGCAGGAAGGAGCCAGCATCTACCTGGAGGAGATGGGACTGGGGTCGGCAGATGAAGTGTCGGATATTCACGGGAGCCTGAGTCTGCACGAAAAGGCTGATGAGTTGGGGAGGGATGATGGCAGCAGGAAACAGCCCGGAACAGAGGACATGGGGCAGCAGGTAGGTTCCTCATCTTCCTTGTCCCCATGTGGTTCCCTGGGCTGGAGGGCTTGTGGCACAGCACCCCACGTCCTGCTGCCAGTGAGATTAACTAGCCCAGGCGTGGTGGCATTTGCTGTGCCGTGGGGACAGGAGCACCAAACTTGTGTCAGGCTGACTGAGATTGGGACCTGTCCTGTCTTGACCACCCTGTTTCTGCTTACCTTTTTTTGGTTGCATTCACCCATCCATCTCCATGTCTGGAGCATGCAAAGTCACCATGACAGCTCCCACCCTGCTGGTACCTGCACTGTGGGGAAAAGGCAGGTCACTGACTTGCATGGGAGATGCTGCAGACCCGCTGCCAGCTGCCCCTTGGGCAAGGGATGAGTTTTCCTTTGCGATTGGGCTCTTTGGGGACATCCATTGGGATCACCTTTTCTTGACCTGGGGGAGGTCTGCCACTGCACAGGACTTGGTCTCCCCAAACTATAGCTTCACTGCAGTGCTGGGGCTCGCTATGTCCAACAATACACAAGCAGGGACAGATGTCTCCAGGAGCCTTTCTCGAAGTCCAGGAAATGGTGACGCCAACTGGTTGTTTCTTGGTTGTTCTTCCTTGCCCTGGAGGGGCTGGTGCTGTCTGTGCTCAGGGGGTAGAAAGGCCCAACCTGGCCAGAGCTGGGGGGCTCCCAACCCCCCGGTATCTCCCAACCTTCCCACCTGACCACTTTGCTGGAGGTGTCAGTGAGCTCCAGGGCAGCAGTGGAGAGGACACCACCTGCTTGGTTGTCAATGGCCCCCAGTTTGGGGGATTTGCCCCCTGACACTGCCTTCAGACAGCTAATGAGGCCATTGGTGGTGGGAGCAGATACCCAACATGTTCACTCACCTGCTCACACGCGGTTCTACAGGTGAGGAAAGATGATTTTCATGGCAGGGGGCTGGGGGAAGGCACCAAGAGCCCTGTCACCCCCCCTGGGGACATGTATATTGAGCAGCCCCAGGGCTGGCCTGGGCTCACCCCACAAAGCCAGCACCAGGGCACACGTGGCAAAGCCCTTGGAAGAAGAAGGAAGGAAACAGTCTGGGTAAAAATCCAGGTGTGTTCTAGAGCCAGAGGTGTGCCCTGGGGCTGCTCTGCTGGAGCTCCACCAGTTTCCCTCTTCTTGCTTTCTGGTGGCTGGGCTGGAATGTTTGAGCTGTTTGTGAAGGGCAGCTCAAGGCAGCCCCACAGGACAGAGTTGATGGGCTACAAGACCTTCTCCAGAGACCTGAAGAGGTGCCTACAGGTCCTCCTTCCTCACATGGCTGTGGTCCCTCTGATCACTGGGGCAACAGTTACAGGCAGGGCAAGCCCAGGGACATGGTGACTTCTTTCCTCTTTATCCTTCTCCTCTGTGCCACCAGGCTCTGTGCCACCAGGCTCTGTGCCACCAGGCCTCTGTGCCTCGGACCCTGCACCAGGTTTTGGGGTGTTGCTTTGGTGTGCTCCAGGACACGGGGTCCCTGGAGAACAACAGTGGGACATTTATCACCAAGCCATGGCACCACTGGACCACTCCCTCATCTCCCAGGTCCCAGCTGGGGCCACCACAAAGGTTGTTAGGTGCTGCCTAATATGTCCTACAGGTGATGGGGAAGGGCAGAGAAGATGGTGTTTGGGCTGTACTCAGCTCCTGGAGCCTCAGGGGGTTCTGTCCCCTGGCCCATGGGTCACTGCTGTGGCCAACAGAGACCTGGCCCCCTCCCCAGTATCCCAGTCCTATGGGAGCACTGACATCCACATCCCTCCTCCATAGTTTCTTCCTGAAGAAGGAATTTTTTGAAATAAGGGTGGTGAGAGCCTGGCCCAGGTCGGCCAGAGAGGTGGTGGATGAACCATCCCTCGAGACATCCCGGGCCAGGCTGGACGGGGCTCTGAGCAACCTGAGCTGGTGAAGATGTCCCTGCTCATGGCAGGGGGGGCACTAGGGGAGCTGGGAAGGTCCCTTCAACACAAACTATTCTGTGATTCTATAATTCCACAGGAGCCCAGCGCTGTGATGCAGGACCGAGGAGCAACCGTGTGATGTGAGTGTTTGTTCCCAGCCCCTGGGGCAATGGCCAAGGTGTTGGGGGGAACACACTGGCAGTGCCCCTGTCCTGGTGGGTCACAGCCTGGTGATGGAGAGAGGGTGAACCCTTTCTCCAGGAGGGTCAGTTCCCAATGCATCAGGTTCTGCAGGGGCAGGTGCTCTCGCCCATATGCCCAGACACAGGCAGCGATGCCCATGGGCAGCTGGGCCCACTCTGGGCAGACACAGGGCCAGGACAGCCTGGCCATGGCCATGGGAACAACTCCCATTCTTGCCTGGAATGCCATGGGGATAAGCCAAATCCTGGCTGGGGATGCCAGGGCCATGGGGACAAGCCAAATCCTGGCTGGGGATGCCAGGGCCATGGGGACAAGCCCCATCTTCTCCCTCTCCCCCCAGCTCCTCTCCACTCCCGGCTGAAGCGTGGACATGTGGCCCCCAGCCCCCACACCGGGCTGGGGGCTCTGCCGTGGGGGGACCACGGGGCAGCCGGCCCCGGCCCTGGTGGGCAGCTACGCGCTTGGCATGGCCGGAGCGACGCGCCGACATTATGGACAACCGCACTCGGCGCCAGACCTCATCCCATTGGCAATAGGTACCCGACTCCTACCCACCGCACCCCGGACAGCCCCCCGGGGGGACCCTTGGGCCTGCCAGGAGCAATACACCACCCAGTCCCCGCTGCCCACCCGGTCCGTGCAGCCCCCAGCGCTGGGGGAAGGATGTGCCAGAGGAGGCTGCAGCCAGCGGCAGTGACAGAAGCAGCAGCTCAAGACCCCCCTGGGGCAGGGGGCAGCACCCCCACACACACTGGCACGTTCACCGCAGAGTGCAGCCCCCCTGGGCACCCCCACCACGTAGAGCAGGCACAAATCCTGCACCGGCATGGAACCCCACGGGTCCCTGGAGATGCTGGCAGAAAGAGGAGCCCCCAGCCCCACCCGAGGGCCAGAGCCTGACCTGGGGGGCAGAATTGCACCCTGGCCCAGCCAGCAGGCAGCCCCAGGGCCCCCGGTGAGCTTTGGGGTGTAACCGCATTGTACATAGACCAGCTCAAACCATTAAAGCTGCTGAACCCCTCAGCAGAGGCAACTGGCTTTATTGGGGCACAGCCCCCCTGCCTGCGGGGAGATGCCCCAGGGACAGGCAGGGCCTGGAGCTGAGCCCCCCAGGGCTGTGCGGGCAGTGCCAGGTGTGGGGGGCAGAGGCAAGATCTGGGGGAGACGGGGCACAGCCATGGCACTGAACACCCCCATACTGGGGCTGCCAGGAGGCCCCGGGCTGTGCGGTGGTGCTGGGTGGGATGTGACCCCCGCAGAGACCAGCTCGGTGTCGGGGCAGCGCCAGCCCCTGGATAGGGCACCCACAGCATCAGCTGAAGTGCAGCTCGGGGTCGGGCTCGGGGGCTCTGCCAGGGGGTGGAGGGGGTGCGCGGAGCTGTGGAGAGAGGAGAGATGATGTGCCAAGTTATTGAGGCTGCCCACCCTACTCCAGACCCCCCCCAAAAGCACAGGAGTGCCACTGGCCCCCGTTACGGGAGGCCTGGGGCAGGTTTAGCGGAACACAGTGTCACTGTGATGGTGCTTACCGGCCGGAGGCGGGTGGCTGCCAGGTCTGGTGAGCTCTGCCCGCTGCCCGCGCCGTCCTGCCTGCAACCTAGAAGGGGCTGGCTGCTCAGCCCCACTCTCCACACACCCCCCAGCCCCTTTCCCTGCACCCCCCATGCACTCACTTCCCAGCGGCGTTTCGGGAGAGGGGCTGGGGG
The DNA here is from genome assembly GCF_964273445.1 of Streptopelia decaocto. Lineage (NCBI taxonomy): Eukaryota > Metazoa > Chordata > Aves > Columbiformes > Columbidae > Streptopelia > Streptopelia decaocto. The sequence goes on from NC_138667.1 coordinate 18,075,402, forward strand.
CCAGGCTGGCCCCGGGCACCAGGCCGGGAGGGGAGAAGGGCGGTGGGGAAGGCGATGGCAACTCCTGGGAAGACACAGCAAAGAGAGATGGGAACAGTGGGAAGGGTGAAGTCTTCCCACCCGCAGCCATGGCACAAGATGGGTACACAGTGATCCTCCCGCCACTGACCTGCCCAGCTGTCCCCTGGCCCCCAGTGAGCTCCTCCACCACCAGCGAGGGGAAGACGCCGACGCGGCCATCAAAGTCGCCCGTCCAGAAGCCATCGTCCACCTCGCCGGGGGCACGGGGCAGCACGCGGATGATCGCCCCCTCAGGGAAGCTCAGCTCCTCGGGGCTCTGCCCCTCGTAGTCGTACAGGGCTCGCACCAGCCAGGCTGTGGAGAGGATGGGGTGGGGGCTCAGCACCCCCCATGCTGCCGCAGCAGGGGCTCAGCAGCCCCTGGGCACCAGCCCTACACATCTGACATCCTGGCACCCACCTCCAGGCTCCAGCACCAGCTCTGCAGCCATGATGCTGGAGAGCTGGCGGTGCAGGGCAGAGGGTCCTGGGGGGCCAGCCCCAGCCCCCGTCTCACCACCCAGAGACAGCAGGTACTTTTCGGGGACATAGCCAACCTGGCCTGCCTTGTTCCGAGCCTGGAGGGGCAGAAAACATGTGACTTGAGGAAGAAATCATTGCTCCTGAAGGTGGTGAGAGCCTGGCCCAGGCTGGCCGAAGAGGTGGTGGATGAACCATCCCTGGAGACATCCCAGGCCAGGCCGGACGGGGCTCTGAGCAACCTGAGCTGGTGAAGATGTCCCTGTCATGGCAGGGGTGGCACTGGATAAACTGAAAGTCCCTTCAACCCAAGCTATTCTGTGATTCCATGACTGTCCCAGACCTCAGGGCAGGGACAACCCTGGTGAACTTTGAAATGTGTCTCCCCATGCTTGTGACAGCTCAGCCCACTCTCACCTTCACCCACTCCTCTGCATCACCATCCTCGATGATCTCCAGCTCCTCGCCCTGGGTGATGGACAGCTCGTCCACCTGGCAGCCCTGCAGGGACAGGGGATGAAGTGGCAGGGGGGCTGGGGGTGCCGGCAGGGTGGGGGGTAGGCAGCCATGGCCATACCTGGTACCCAAAAATCACCCGGCAGGTGTAGGGGTAGGTGCGGGCAGCAGGGCCAGGCTCGTCGTCCTCGTCTGCCTCGTCACTGTCCTCGTAGTCATCGAACTCAGCTGGATCCAGCCCCGTGGGCGCTTCCTCGCCTGCCCCCACTATGGCCCCCGCCAGCCACGTGTCCACATCCAGCCCTGCTGCCCGCAGCAGCGCCAGCCGCGCCTCGGCCTTCACCCGGCTGACCTGGGGACACACACGCATTGTCATGGGCTAAGGGGACACCTGTGGGGTGGGGGGGACAGCACAGCAAGCCCTGTCACTGCTGGTCCCCAGAGTGGTGGCCAGGGTGGCAAAGCATCTTCAGCGCCCCATCCCCAATGCTGCATCCCCAGTGCCGCCTCTCCCCATCCCTGTGTCCCACACCCTGGGGGTGATAGACCCTGAGGCCACCCTGAGCCCCTGCCCAGGGGACCCACTTCTGCTTTCCGGATGTTTTCCCTTGTTTCCTCCATCCGCCGCTCCACTGCGGCCGCCTCCGCCTCGGGGACCTGCTGCCGCCTGGTCTCCAGCCGCTGCAGCGCCTGCGGGGCACCCACGGGTCAGGGGGTGGCAGGAGCTGGTGGGGCGCAGAGACAACTCCTCCTTGAGCATCCCCGTGCTCCGTGGGGAAGGACAGCACCCACCTCCTCGCTGTTCGCCTTGTTTTTGCGGTCCCGGGCCACCCGCGTGGCCCAGCGTCGGGCCTCCTTCTCCAGGCTGGCCCCGTCATCCCCTGGCAGCAGCAGGGACACCTGGGTGAGGACAGCGGGGCTGAGAAGGGCTTGGCTGTATGTATCCCCCCAACCCCGCCATAATGTCCCCCTCCACACTTACCTCTTCCACCCCAGCGAGCTGGAAGGGCTGCTGGGGTGCCAGGGTGAAAGCGGGATGCTCCTGCAGGAAGAGCAGCAGGTCCTGTTCCCGGCATACCTGCAGCACGGGAGCAGCGTGGGGCCGGGGTGGTCACCTGTCCCCTCCTGTCCCCTCCTGCTCCGGGGATGGGTGCTGTTACCTGCACGGACGCCTCCGCGATGCCCTGGAACCAGTCCCGGGTGGCCCGGCAGGTCTCCACCTCCGTCCGGCTGGCCACCGTCAAGTGCTCCCGCAGCCGCTCATAAAGGTCACCATCCAACGCCTGGGGAAAAGCGGGTGGAGACAACACCCCCTGGCACTGCCCATAGCCCCCTGGGGGCATCCCTGACCCCGCAGTGCCACCAGCCCTGTCCCTGCACCGGCAGGACCCTCCTTGCTGCTCCCCCTCACAGCAGCACCTGGGAGATGCTTCTTGTGGGACCTCGTGCGGGGGACACAAGGGGGTCCACGCAGGTCCTACCTGCATGGCAGCGGGCAGCTCCACCCGCCGGTAATGCTCCAGGTGAGCGGTGGCGGCTGCCAGAGCGAAGCCGTACTCGTTCTGCACCCCCACCAGCTGCCTCGAGTGTTCGGCCAGCCGTGCTGAGAACTGTGGGGACGAGGAGAGCGGGACTTGGTGATGGGGTGGGGGCCACCACCCCGTGTCCTCCTGAATCTCTGTGCTTGGGGACACTGCTGGCCCCCCACACTGCTGACCTTGGCGCTGAGTTTTTGCAGGCTGGCCTTGGTGTGAAATATCCTCCGGTCGCTCTTTCGGAGCCTGGGGAGGTTGGGGGTGACATGAGACCACCCCGCGGCCATGGCACCCCCCGCCACAGTCCCCTCTGCTCACCGAGCCTCCACATCGGCTGCCTTGTCCTTGGCCACCTCGCTGCTCCGCTGGAGGTGGGTGAACTGCTTCTTCGCCTTGTCCAGCTCCTTCACTGTCTCCAGCAGCTCGCTCTGTGCCTTCTGCAGCCGCTCGATGCCCTGCGGGGAGTGTCAGCTGGCAGGGGACAGGCGTCCCCACCACCCAGCCATGGGGGAACACGTCCTCTCTCCAGTACCTTCTTGAGCATTCTCTCCTTGGAGAGACGGGCGGTGCGGGCGGCCTCAGCGGCGAGGGAGCGGTAGGTCTCCGAGGCAGTGACACGGACCTGCCCGGCGTGTGCGGTCCCCTCGATGACGCCCTTCCAGACAGCGACCGCGCTCCTGCGGATGCAGTGGTGAGAACAGGGCAGGGTGATCTCCTGCTCCCCCGCCAGCTTTTGGGGATGCCAGCAGGACAGCATCACCCCCAGCTCCTGTGGTCCCCCCCCAGTTGGGTACCACACCCCTGGGGACATCTCACCCAGGGCTGCATCCTCAGGACATCCAAATCCTGGTTGGTACTGGGTCAGCTGGGAGGGACACAGACAAGCACAGCCACCCCAGCCCCTTGTCCCCATCCTTGTCACCAGCCCACCTTGTGTCGCCGGCCTCCCCGCGGCCCCGCTGCCAGTCTCTCTTCACAAACTGGCTCGCCAGCCTCTGCAGCGCCTGCAGACAGACCCACCACCACCATCACCCAACGCGCTGGGCACCTCAGCACCCCACTGTCCCGCTCCAGGGTCGAAACTGGGCACCCCCACACCAGCCACCCACCTCATGGGTGTCCCCAGAGCAGAGGGGACACACTCCAACCCCACCTCCAGTCCATGCGGGAACACCTTTCTGGGGAGCAGCCACCATGATGACAGGCCCCCCCCCTGCAGTTTTTGGGACCCAGGGGGTGCCAGCAAGGGACATTGGCTGCAGGTGCAGAAGAGAGGAGCCCCCAGGAAAGCCAAGCACAGCAGGATCCCAACCCTGGGGGATGGTGACCCCAGCCTGAGGGGGGAAGGCAGGAACAGGGATGCACGTGCCAGGCTGCTGCAGAGTGTCCCCAAAGGACACTTCAGGGACATCTCACAGAGCAAAGCCAGGCTCTGACATTTAAAAGCAGAGCTCTGCGATGACCCAGCAGACAGCAGAGCCAGGCGGTTTCCTCCCCCCGCACAGTTTGCCCTCTGGGGCCCCAAAACATGCAAGGTTTGGGTCATGCTGTGCTCAGCAAAGCAGCCCAATGGCTGCCCTAATGTGGCCAGTGGCAGGGAAAATGCTGAGTCCATCTGCCAGTAGCCTCTGCGGCTGGTACCGAGCAGCCAAGCTTTGCTCAGATGATCCCTGCCACTGCCCATTGCCTGCGTGGGACCGGGCCCTGCTCCGAAACACCCCATGGAGGAAAGACAAGGCTCAGTGCTTGTGCCCTCTGGGGACATTGGTCCCCAGAAAATGGTAGCACCTCCTTACCTGCCCGTATTCTCTGTCGATGGTGGCCCTCTGCTTGCTGTAGGACCTGTGGGGAGAGCAGGTGGTGCAGGGACAGGCCACCCCTGCCATCACCCCCCTGCCACCACCCCACACTGTGATGTCCCCAACTAGGTAGGTTCAGATTGGATCCAGGGAACAATTTCTTCCCCAAAGGGCTGTGGGGCATTGGAACAGGCTGCCCAGGGCAGTGCTGGAGTCACCATCCCTGGAGGGCTGGACAGACGGACATGAGGTTCTCAGGTCATGGGGCAGTGCCAGGGGTGGGTTATGGTTGGACTCCTTGAGCTTGAGGGGCTTTTCCAACCAAAATGATTCTGTGATTCCATGATTCTATCTGGCCACCCCAGAGGGTGCTGGAGCCCATGACCTCGACACGTCGGGCTCAAGGTGAGCCGTGCCCGCCCCACGCGTGGGATGAGCTGCCCGGCCTCAGCTCAGGGTGGGGGGGACACGCGTGGGGACCCTACCTGATGTCCTCCAGCAGCTCGGCGTCCCGCTGCTGCTTGCCCTGCAGGCCCGAGAGCTGCTCCAGGAGCTGGACCCGCAGCTCCTGGGTGAGCTTCACCTGCGGGACGGCACCGCTCAGCGCCCGGGACCGCCGCTCCCGCCGGCCCCGGTACCCACCGCTCCCGCTGTCACTGCAGGTGCCGGTGGCCACCGCCCAGCTGCCCCAACCCCGGTGAGGGCCCGCCGGAGGCGACTCCCGACCCTCGCCACAGGACCCTGCCGCGGTCCGCCGGCGCCGATGGAGGACCCGGTCGCCCTCCCCCCTGTCCCTTTCGCCCGTCCCGGTGCCGGGACTCACCCCAGTGCCGCCCCTCGGCCCCGCACTCACCTTGCGCGGCGGCGGCTGCATCGCTGTACTGCCCCCGGTCCCAGGGTCCCGGTCCCGGTTCCCGTCACCGCCCCGCGTGTGCGGAGCCCGGAACTACCGGGCCCGGCCCGGCCCCGCCCTCCGCTCGGCCCCGCCCCCTCCTGGCGGCCCCGCCCCATCCCGCGGCAAGCACCGCCCCTCGGCACGCGCGCTCTCCCAGGCAAGCCCCGCCCACCGAGCCAGGCAAGCCCCGCCCCGCGTCAGACAAGCCCCGCCCACCCGTATCCGCCTTGCCACCTAGTGGTTGGTGTCGCACATCTCGTGTGAGCTCTGGGACACGAGCATGGGGAAGTGGAGACGTGGGGACACGGGGAGATGGGGAAACGAGATCACGGGGACACGGACACAGGCATATGGAGACGTGGGGACAAGAGGAGACAGGGACATCGGGATATGAGGACATAGGGACACAAGGACACAGGGGGACTGGGGCATGGCGATATAGGGACACGAGGAGATGAGGAGATGGGGACAAGGCAACAGAGAGACATGGGGAGATAGGGACACAGACAGTCAGGGAGATGGTGACATGGAGAGGCAGGGAAATGGAGACACAGGGAAATGGGGAGATTCAAACATGAGGAGGGACACAGGAAGGCAGGGCTGTGGGGATATGGGGACATGTGGAGATGGGGACGTGGGGAGCACTAAGATTCGTGTCCCCAGCCATCTGTCCCTTTATCCTTCTGCCTCCCTCCCATCCCCTTCAGCTCTCACTTCTCCTTCTGTCCTGTTTTTTGTTTCTCTGTGGTTCCTGCAGAGCTTGTGGCTCTCCGTGCTGTCCCTTTTGTTCCCTTCTCCGTGACGTTTTTGGGGTCGGTTGCACTTCCTGGTTCCCCCGATGCGTGTTGATGTACAAGGCTGAGCTGTTCTGGGTCACTGGGTCTGTTATTTTCCCCCAAGGCCCCTCTGCTGAAGGAGGGACCAGGAAAAAGGCCTGGGGGCCACCCAGCACCCACTTGGGTGGCAGGAAGAGGACAGTAGGCTGGGACAATGCAGGATGACCAGATCTACAGGATGACATTGGCTTGTCAGCCCAGCCAAGGTGCTCAATTCCTGGGGATGTCTGGTCCTGGCAAGGTTGGGCAGGCAGTGTGCCCTGTGCCCCTGGGGTGCTGCAGGTACACGTGTCACCGGGCTGGGACCCACCTGTCCCCTTCCTGCCCCATGTCTGGGGCTCATACAGCTCCACTGCTGCCATTCACAACTGTATTTTGATGGCTGCTTTACATCTGCTTCCTCCTCCTCACAGCCATGACATTGCATGCCAGCAACTGGAAATCACCTTGACCTCCGTGATGTCCCTGGGTGCTTAGCAATGGTGGCACCTCCTGGTCATCTTGTGATCCCCACCTCCTGTCTGGCCATGCTGACCACAGGAACGTGGGCAGTCCCCGAGCGTGACGAGGAAGAGAAAGAGGAAGGCTGCTGGCAGGGAGGGGGCGGGAGCTTGTCCTGCCGTGGTGACACGTGACAGAGCCAGCTCTGTGTGTGACATTTGTGTGGACCCAGCTTGGGCAGAGGCTGCTTCACAGAGATGTCCCGGTCGGTGTCTTCACTTCGCTCTGCTGCTGCCAGCGTCACCCTCCTGCTCAGCTGTGCCTGTCTTGGCTCGGCAGTGTTGTCCCCAAGTAAGTGCCTTGGTGGGTCTGGGGGGTGACGGGGCAGGGCAGGGAGGCCTTGCTGGGACACCCCGACATCGTGTCCCATGACACTAAGAGGGGGTAGCTGGGTGTCACAGTGAAAGTCTGGGACACTGCTCTACCGCTTTCCCTTAGTGTCCACATTGAAAACCTATGTGAACCTACATGAAAACCTTGATATCTGATACCCCTTCACCTTCTGGCAGCAAAAATCAGGTTACTGCTGTCTTAAACTGAATATCCCCTGCCCCTGATGTGGAGATGTGGCAGAGGTTGAGGGAAACATGTTGGATGTCACTGAGGCTCCTCGGGGCTGGGTGTCCTGGGGACCACTTGGATGGAGCTTTTGGAGAACAGGGGTGATGCACAGAGGAGCAAATCCCAAGTGCGTTTTATGAGCAAGCCAGAAAAGGGATTTGATCAGGGGTTGTTTGTCTGCTGTCTCGGGCCCTTCCTGTTCTTCACTTTGGTTTTGAGCACGCAATGAAAACCCTCTGACTGCAGGAGGATGGGGAGGTATGCACAGCCCTGGCTGTGACGTGAGGCTGTGACGTTGGCCTGGAGGAAGGGGAAGGAACCCTGGCAGGAGAACGTCTCCCATCCTGCTTGTTACCACATCCCGACGCTGTCCTGGCACGGGTTTCTTGTCTGACTTTCTGATTACACTGGATTGTGGGGACCTGTTGTGCTGGGCTTGGTAGGAAAAGGGATGTCAGCAGAGCCATGCATGAGAGCAGAGCCTGCCCGGCTGCGGGCAGGACACACAGCTGGGCTGGCACCGCTGTGATGACACCGCTGGGTGAGCGGCACAGACAGTGCAGGATGCGGCACACCTCCATGCGACAAGGCGGCAGGATGTTGTGCCTCAAGCTGTCCCCTGCCATGGGGCAGGGAGACGCCAGCTCCTGCGTGTGCTGGCAGCTCTACAGGGGGATGGCAACTCCTGCATGGTCCTGAGTGGGAAGGGACAGCGGGAGGGGATTCTTGGCCAAGACTGATGCCTTGTGTCCTCTGCAGTGCGTATCAAAGGGCGAGTCTTGATCCCTCTCAACCCCAAAGAAGAAGCCATGTGCCCCAGTGCCTCCGTGGAAGCTTTTCTCAACAGCACCCTCACCACCCGCCTCCTCCCTGCCATCTACTCCGTGGTGCTGGTTGTGGGGCTGCCAGCCAATGCTCTGGCCTGCTGGGTCCTGGTGACCAACTTCAGGAGACGTTCCAGCATCCTCTTCCTGCTCAATCTGGCCAGTGCTGACCTGTTCTTTGTGCTTCTGCTGCCTTTCAAGATCTCCTACCACCTCTTGGGCAATGACTGGCTCTTTGGGGACTACCTGTGTCGTACCTTGGTGGCCTTCTTCTACGGGAACATGTACAGCTCCATCTTCTTCCTCACCTGCATCAGTCTGGAGCGCTACATCTGTGTGGTGCACCCATTCTCGTGTAAGGGCTTCAGCTGGACATGGGTCAAAGTGGGTGTCTGTGTGGTAGTCTGGCTGGTGGTGGGCCTAGGCATGAGCCCTCTGCTTTTGCGTCCTCAGACAAGTCACATCTTGAGCCTGAATATCACCACATGCCATGATGTCCTGGGAAAGCATGAGCACGTGTTGCTCAGCTACTATTTCCTCTCCCTGGTGGGGCTGGGCTTTGGCTTGCCCTTCATCCTCATGACTGTCTCCTACAGCTGCATCCTGGTGCAGCTACTACCCCAGAGGAGACGCTATGGGCAGGTGCTGAGTGTCCTGGCCCTGGTCCTCCTGGTCTTCATCCTCTGCTTCACCCCAAGCAACATCCTGCTCTTCATCCACTACATGCTGGAGCCCACGGGGTGCCACAACCCCACCTACATCAGGTATGCCCTGGCTCTGGCCATCGGCGCCTTCAACAACTGCTTCGATCCCTTCATCTACTTCTACGTCTCCCAGGATTTTCGGGCCTGGGTCCAGGATGCATGTGGCTGCTGCCTGGGGGGGCTCAGGACCTTGTCAGGGAGGCACTCAAAGAAGGCAGCCTTGCCCCTGAGGTCCAGTGAGGAGAGCCAGCTATAGGCAGGGCTGGGGAGTGCTGGTTTGACTGAAAATGGGTTAATTTTCTTCATGCGCTTAGAAAACTTTATTTTTCATAGCTAGCATGCTCATTATTTGGACTTAGTTTGAGAACAAGAGATAACACCCCAGCACAGAGCTAATGTTTTTAATTGCTCTGGTCTGAGAGCAAAAGATGTTCTGAGCACTCCACCCACACGTGTGAGGCAGCGAGGAAGGGAGGCATGGATGGGGTGGAGCTTGACTGACATCCAGACTGATCAATTAGAGTATTCCATCCCATTGGTGTCATGCTCCATATTTAAGGAGTCGGGACCTTCTGGGTGGCTCTGCTCACTCTTTTGGGCATTCTCGCTCTTGCTTGCTCTGGGCTGCAGCCAGGGGAGTTCTGTGTGGGACATTTAGTTTGGCCTTTTGCCATTCTGCAGAGGCCTCTGAGCCTTTCTGCCTTTTCCCTCTTTCTTATCTCTTTGGGATCAGCTGTTGGGACCAGGTTGTTTCCTGGGACTGGCTGCTCAGCATGTTCATGAGGAATTGCTTTGACTATTTTTAATTTCTATTTTATATATACAAGTAGTGTATTAGTATTTTGTTATTTTATTAAACTGTGTTTATCTCAATCCAAGTTTCTCCCTTCCCTTTTGATTCTCTCCCCCATTGGGGGTTAGCGGATGGGGGTGAGTGAGCAGCTATTGTGGTTTTTATTGCTGGCTCAGGTTAAATCACGACACCCCTTTCCTGGGGAGGGGGATTCTGCAGCTTGGTGCCCTGCACAAAGGGCCGCGTTGTTCCAGACTGGCAGCAGATTTGGGCAGAAAATCCCACCCTGGACATGAGGTTTGCTGGGACTCTGCTCCAGTTCTGCAGTTCCCATGGGTCCCCTGGCTGGATACCTGGCCCTGGCACCCGTGTCACCCCGCCTGCCAGACCCCAGCATCCCTCACCGCTCCTCCTGAAGTGACCAAACCCTCCAGAGTACAAACAAACCTTTATTTCTTCCTGCTGGTGGAAGGAACAGGTATAAATACCCCAGCTGAGCAGGACCGTCCTCCATCGCCAGGACTACGCACATGGCACACACGGCCAACCCTGCTCCTGTTGCCCCCCTCCCAAATATACCATGGTAGATGCAAGAAGGGAAGTGGGGGATGGCTTGGGTGTCCTCACCCTGCCCCACAGGCTCAGCACTGGGGAGGGGACATCGTGCTGCCTTCCCCCTGCCAGGCACTGTGCCATGCTTCCAAAATGTGCAGGCACGAGGTTCCTGCTTTTATTTTCCCCTTTAGTTGCTTCCCTCAGTGCTGGGCCTGATGGCAGACATGCCACCCGTGAGCAAGAGTATGTGTGGCAGCACCCCTAACCCTCCCAAGAGGGGGTACTGCAGCTCAGCATCCTTGTCCCCACTAGTCCCCTGGTTCCCACCGGTCCCCGCTCCAATCCTGGCTCTGGGTTCAGGAGGAGGAGGAGGGTGTGGGCTCCGTGGTGTGGGAACACGGGGTACCCATCGTTGCTGCTGCTGAGAATGACTTCACCCCCACATCGGTGGCTGTCCCTTCGGCACCCAGGTCACGTCACCGGCTGGTCCTGCTCCGGTGGCTGGCTCTCGTTCTTCCTGAGGATGACACTGCTGAGCTCCTGGATAAGTTTGTTGTTGATGGGTGAGGAAGGCTGCATGTTCCTCTTCTTGGGGATCTCCAGGGAGGTCTCTGTGGTGGGACTGCTCCCCGGTGCAGCCCCCTGGTCCCAGTCCCTGGCCAGCACCAGGGAAGGCTCCATGTTTCTCTCCAGAGAAGCCGTTTTGGTGGGTTTGAGCCCCTGAGCTGGAGCTTTGTCACTCTCCAGGTTCAAGCCCCTTTCGAGGGACACGGCCTTGGTGACAGAGGGACCTGCTACCCTCTGGGCTGGGCTGGCAGGCAGCGAGGAGCGCAGCGCGGTGGCCGGGGGCTGCTCGGGGAATGTGGCCGGCTTCTTGGACCTGTCCACAGGGGGCACAGCCGACAGATCTGCCAGCAACCCCTGCCCAAGCTCCAGCGCGGCCAGCTCGGGGAAGTTGCCAACCTCCTCATAAACAGGATCAGCGTCCACCTCCTTCTCCTGCTGCTCCTCCAGGGAGTCCTGGTGCATCTTCATGGGCTGGGAGAGAGCAGGGGGATAGAGTGAGGGGTATTGCCCACTCTGCTCAACCATAGCCCTCCTGTCCCTCCTTACCTTGCCCTCCCTGCACCTGGGTGCTGCCCAGGCAACTTTGACCTTGGGTCTGAATCTCACGGGGACCCACCTTCTGCTAGGTCTGTTGGCTCAGGCACTGTTGCCTTTTTCTTCCCCCATCGCCAATGGAGGGTGAGTGTTTTGGACCCTGCTGAGGCACAGTCTGTGCCACCAGGCTGTGGCATCAGATCAGCATCCCTTGGCAGAGGTGTTCTGGGGTGGGGAGGGCAGATGGGCACCCATGCAGAGCCCAAAGCCAGGCGAGGTGAGGTCCAGCCAGGTGGCCACCACAGAAATAACGTGATAGCAAATAGTATTCAAACCTATTTCCTTGCGCTTCTTATGTTGATCTCTCTGGACAAAGTGTGCCCAACAGGAGAGGTGCTGGGCACTGGGCTGGACTGTTGTGGTCTTGCTTGCACACAATGGGATCATGCAGGAACCATGCAAGGACCCCCCATCCCTGGGTATGGGATACACAGAGCAATGTGCGCCCCCTCCTCTGCCATGCAGTGTGGGCAGAATGGTCTGGGCATGTCTCCAAGTGCAGGTGGGATGGGTGGGATACTGCAGCAAGCCCTTGCTTCCATAACCAGAGGGCGCAGTGCAAAGCTAGCAATGGACATGCTTCACGTGTGTAGGTACTTACGAAGAACATGGACAAAGTCCTTCGTGTGTGCAGTCGGCGCTAGAAACAGAGGAGATGGGCAGAGGTAAGCACATGGTAGCGCAGAGCAGGGTCACGGATGCCTGGGCAGGCAGAGGATGGGCAGTGGGGTGCAGCACCCCACGTGCCTGCACAGGGCCCTGCACGCATGGAGAGCTGCCACAGACATGAGCGCAGCATGGAGCACGCACACACCGTGAGCACGGGGACACACACCCAAAGCATCCATTGGTGTCAGGCAGCGAGCACCTGCACCGGGGCCCTGGGGCAAGCACAAGGTCTCAAGATGGGTGCGTGGACCTGGCTGGGTGCAGGAGCACCCATGAGTGGGGGTATCTGCGGGGGCTTTACCAGGGTCTGGTTGGCAGAGAGCATGGTGGCATCGGTGCTGTCCCCGTGCAGGGGCACCAGTGGCATGGTGCCGAACTTCTGCTTGGCAAGGTCAGAGGAGGAGCGCCGGCGCATGATCACGGGGCGCAGGTCATCGTGCTGTGCGAAGGACAGGGCAGGGAGGTGGGGGTCATGCCAGGCTGCCCTGCCAGACCCCTCCCAGCCCAGCCCAGCCGGAAGGCACAGCCAGCCTGCACCCACCTGAGCCTTGAGGATGCTGGTAGTCCAGTCCCACAGCTCAGCCTGCCCTGAGCACACCAGGTACCTGCGGATGAGTCATCTGAGAAGCTGCTGGGGAGCAGGGCCAGCAGTACCCAGGTCCCCTTGTCACCTTGCCTGTGAGCCTGAGACTGCCAGGTACAACTACAGCTGGTAGCTGTAGTCACCTCTGAAATCCCGCATGCCCACATCACTGCATCAGGGCAAGGCAACAGCTTGTCAGGCACCCGTAAGCCACCACAGTTCAGCTCTCCTTGCTGCCCTTAGAAGAACATCACAGCCACTTCCTTGTTGGGAGCAGGCAAAGTGCTCAGCTGCTGCCCCAGCATTGGCAGCATCATGGATATGGGGACGGGATCAGCGGGGTGCAGGGGTGTGCCCAGGCACAGCGGTGTTGGGGAGGATGGGGCATGGAGCCCAGCTCAGGGTGAGGTGCAGGGTGCAGGAGCACCTGGTGTTGGGTGCAAGGGGACAGAGAGCAGTGTTGCATGAAGGCTGGCAGGCAGCACAGCCATGCAGGTGACACGCACACCTGGGCAGGGTGGGCAGGTCCCTCTGGAGCCTGCTGCTGGCTGCTTGGAAGATCCATCTCCAAGGGGTTCTGGTGTAGATGGGGAGGTGGGAAGGGTGGCATTGAGGTGGATTGACCTTGACCCCACCTTGTGCCAGGCAGCATGTTGCCCCACCACTGTGTCCCTTGTGTGCCCCAGCCAGGCACCAGTTCTGCCTTGACCCCCAGGGACCCGTAGCACTGCCCCTGGCTGTCCCAGCCCCACAAAAACTGGGGACAGGTCTCAACATCTCCCCAGCTCCAGGATGGCAGGGGCAGATACTCACAGTTGCTGCTTGTCCAGGGTCAGCGTGAAACCCCACCTGGGGAAAGGAAGAGACAGGCTGTGGGGCAGCACCACCGAGCTCAGACACAGCCCAGGGGCTGTGAGCAGTGGGTGGGGGTTGAGCTCGCGGCGCCAGCCAAGGCTTGTCATGGCTTTGGGTTGTGGTGGGGCTTGATGAAGGACTACAAAGTTGGTGAAGGCTTTGGAGAGGAAGCCATATAAAGAGTGGCTAAAGCCACTTGGTTTGTTCAGCTTGGAGAGGAGACTGAGAGGAGACCTCATCATGGTCTACAGCTTCCTCACAAGGGGAGGAGGAGGGGTAGGCACTGAACTCTTCTCTTTAGCGACCAATGACAGAACCCAAGAAAATAGCAGGAAGATGTGCCAGGGGAGGGTCTGGTTGGACATTAGGAAAAGGTTCTTCCCCCCGAGGTGCTGGACACTGAACAGGCTCCCCAGGGAGGTGTCACGGCCCCAACCTGACTGTTCAAGGGGGACTGGACAACGTCCTCAGACACATGGTGTGAACTGTGGGATGTCCTGTGCTGGGGCAGGAGTTGGACTTGATGATCCTTGTCAAACCCTCCCAAGTGAGGAAATTCTGACATGATCTCAGCAGCTAGGTTCATGTGCCAGGCACTTCAAGCAGGGACTGGGGGATGCACGGCCCAGGGCCATGGTCAGGGAAGGTCCTACTTACTGGGCTGGTGGCTTCAGCTTCTTCCTAATGCCCATGTAAACCTTGGCTGCATCCAGGGGCCACTCGCGTTCAGGCTTGGCGCTCTGGGGAAGGAAGTCCTTTGGGTCAGCCCAGATCAGTGCCAGCCCCCCTGCCAGGAGGACAGCCACCACTGTGTCACTGCTGTCCCCAGGCTCCCTATCCGTGCCTCTCCTCCCTCCCTTGGGACACAGGTCCATCCCTGCAGCATCCCCTGGCTACCCGCTTCTCCTTCAGCAGCAGCAGCCTCCGGTCCCGAATGACGAAGTAGCGCTCCTGAAACTTGTTTCCCAGCAGCTTGGGGGTCTCCTCACGACATTTCAGCAGCCCACACTTGGGGGTCTCACGCTTGACACCTGCCCAGCATGGGGAGATGGGGGTCAGGGTGGCTGGGAATGTATGAGGGTGTCTGGGGCGTTGCAGGGGGATGCCACCAGGGGTCTCAGGGCGGTGGCCAGGGCAAGGGAAAGCTCAAGCAGAGCTGTCCCCCTCTGGAGACATCCCTTGGGGCTGGGACCCTTTGTGATTGCCTTACCTGTGAAGAGACAGCTGCCCTCGCCAATGGGGACCTTCCTCACCAGCAGGTATGCGGCACTGGGCTCTGGGAGCTTGCACCACTGCAAAGCTTGCTCCAGCACCTTCTCCTTGGGGTGCAGGGGCCGCTCTGGGGAGGCAGGAACACTCTCACTGCTGTGTCCCCTTCTTTGTGCCAGATCCTGTCCCCACTGCCACTGGCAGCAAGCCACCCACCTGTACCAAACACCTCCTCCTCACCAGCCCAGCCATGCTGAGAGCATCCTCCCATGCCATCTGCCCATGCTCACCCAGCTCCCCATTCTCGAGGGCCTCAAAGGTCAGCCAGATGTCCAGGCTGGCCGCCACATTGCGCATCTCCAGCACCTGGTTGGTGAGCTCCTCTGCTGTCATCGTGGGGGACACCTGGAGCCGGACACACAGGGAGCTGTGGTGGGTGGTGGCAGGATGTGTCCCAGGGACAGGCAGCACCAGGACCCTGCATCCCTCCCACATGGCCCTCCTTTAGGACTCACCTTCAGGGTGACACAGCAGTCGGGCAACTTCTGCTCCAGGTAAACCTCGATGATGAGGTCCCCTGCCTGTGAGAGCTGGGGAAAGAGTGGGTGGCATTGGTGCTGTGCTGTCATGGATGCTGTGCACATCCCCTCTCCTCAGGGACTGGTGGTGGTGTCCCAGGGAGCTGGGGCTGCTCGTTCCCTGGGCAGGAGCCTCGCAGTGATGAGTGAAGGGGAGACAAGTGTGGATAGGTCCTTCACCAAATATCTGGTGTGGGACACTGGGGACCCAGAGTGGGCAGCTGGCAGTGTCCCCATCCTCCAGGCAGTCCCACCAGCCCTGGTGTGATGGAGGCCAGCAAGCACATCCCTAGTACCTGGGTGTCCTTCCAGGTGGTGATCAGACTGTTCTCCAGATCCATCTGGGATACCTGGTCCTCATCAATCTGCCGGAGGAAGGGTGCACAGGGTCAATGTGGAGTGGGATGTGGCTTGAGGACACATGGCCAGTATTGAGGGATGCAGGGGGAGGTGAAGGTGGACAGCATGGGGAGATACAATGGGGGAGGGACAGAGGCAAAGTGGGGAGTGCTGGCAAGGCCCCTGCAGGGATCTTACGTTGAAGATGCTGACGTAGTTGTCAATGAGGTCTTCCATCACCTTGACCTCGTGCTCCCCTTTGCCATCGGTCTGGAAAAGGCTGGGTGCAAAGAGCAGTGATAGGTTCTTGGTGCTCATCTGGTTGAGGTCTGCACATTTCTGCACCCTGGGACAGGGAGGACAGAGGTGAGGGGCTGGTCCCGCTCTGGGTGAAGTTTCAGCCCCAGCCACCCTCCTCTGCCTCATACAAACTCTCCTGAAACAGTCCCACCTCATATTCTGAGTCAGTATTTTTCCCTCTTTTTTGACCACCGGGTGAAGTTTACATCCTACACGGGGTTGTGCCCTACTCTCAAACCTCCTCTCACTCCCCCTTGCTGCAAGATGACTTTGGGAACATTTGAGGTGTCCCACAGTAGCCTGCTCCATCACATCCCAGCACCAGCTAGGGGGCTGATGGGGAAGGACACAGGCACTGAGCTCATGCTGTCTTGCAGGAATGGGAGTTAGCATTCCCAGGCAGCAGGGAGACCCCATACTGCTTGCCAGCCTTGGGGACCCTGGCTGGAACAGCGTTCCCAGTGGAGACGTGGCCCACGGACCGGTAGAGGTGCCCGATCAGTGCAGCCAGGGTCTTGCGGTTGAGGCGAGGCAGGCGATGAATGAGCTCCTTGTACCGCTCCAGGCGCTGGGGCTTCGAGGAGATTTCTGGAGGGAAGAAAACGCGTTGTGGACCATTTCTGAGTCTGGTGGACACAGACTAGACATGGGACCAGGGCTGGTACTGGGATCCCGTCCTGAAGGCTACCAGCCCCGGTACTCCCCAGCAGGCAGCCCAGTGTGGGGGCAAGGGTTGGGTGAAAGAGGTACCTGCAGCCTCCTTCCACTGTGGGTGCAGCTCCAGGGTGAAGACGGGGTCCTCGAGCTCACGGAAGAACCTCTTCAGCACGTCAGTGACATCCTCGATGAAGTTGTCATTGATGCGCAGCTTGACATTACGGGCATCCCGCCGAAACTCCTCCATCAGTACCTTGATTCGGGATTTTGCCCCGTTCTTGCGGTAAATTCCCTCATGCCGCAACCCTGGGGCAGGGACATGGGGTCATTAGGGCCCAATCCTGCCCAGAGACTCCCCAGTGGGGCTGGTGCCCTGAGATCAGTGTCTCCTGCCCGGACCCCTCAGCTGCCATGTGTGTGCTGAGGGATGCTCTGGCCGTGACACCACCATGCTGGACTCACCGTACTGGGTGATGAAAGCGATGCAGCTGTCCACGATGATGGGGATGTCCCCCCGGCTCAGCTGCTGGTCCCGCAGCGCGTTACCCCGGCCCCCTGCTGACGCCTGGATGTCGGCGTACCATGCCGCCGAGTCCGCCCGTGACAAGCCCTGCAGGTAAAATGTCCTGAGAACGACAAGGGCAGAGAAAAGGGAATGAAGGTTGCCCAGGATGGATGGATTACCCCTCCTGCCCATGTGCACAGCCTGTCTCTGGGACAAGCAGCAAAGCAAAGTCAGGCTGAACCGAAAGACACCCTGCCCTGGCTTCTTGAACTGGAGTCCCCAGTTTAACAATGACAAGAAATTACTGGAGTCCAGTGGAGAGCTACAAAGATGATTCGGGGACTGAAGCATCTTTCTTATGAGGAAAGGCTGAGAGACCTGGGACTGTTCAGCCTGGAGAAGAGAAGCTGAGAGGGATCTTATTTATGCTGGTAAATATCTCAAGGGTGGGTGTCAAGAGGATGGATCAGAGTTTTCAGTGGTGCTCAATGGCAGGATGAAGGCAACGGGCACAGACTGAAACACAAGAAGTTCCATCTGAACATGAGGAGAAATTTCTTTGCTGTGAGGTGCCAGAGCCTGGACCAGGCTGCCCAGAGCAGGTGTGAAGTCTTCTTCTCTGGAGACATTCAAAACCTGCCTGGATGTGACACTGTGTGATCTGCTCTGAGGGAACCTGCTTTAGCAGTTGGGTTGGACTAGATGATCATCAAAAGTCCCTTCCAATCATAACCACTCTGATTCTGTGAGAGACCCCAGGCTGGGGTGACCTCTCTAAGCCCCTTGGCCACAGCCCTGCTGTCCCAGTAGCATCCTCACCGCTCATTTGGGATCTGCACTGACCCATGCATCAGTGCCTTTGCTCAGGCATCCTGCTGAGCTTGCTTGGTACATTCCCCATCTTTCACACAGCCAGCACTCACCTTCCCATCTCCACCAGGATCAGCAGCTCTTTCTTCTCTGGGGTGTCTGTGGGGGGGACCAGGCCTGCATTGGGGTGAGAAGTAGAGAGGTCAGAGCCAGGCACAGCCACTCGCTACATGGTGCCTGTCTCATGCTGCAGTGTGGCACTCACTGAGCTCCTGCAGCCGCCGGAGGTTGATGCTGTCCTCAGCCCCGTCATCCTCGGCGGGGCAGATGAAGAGGTGGGCTTTCTGCAGGATGAAGAAGGCCTGCTGCCACCGCTCAGGGTTGAGCATGCACTTGTATCGCAGCTGGCCCACACGCTGGAACTCGTAGCCCAGCAGGCAGTGACAGCTCACGGGTGTGAACCACTGCAGGACGGAGCAAGAGATGAGCCCGGTAAAGACAAGGTTCAGCCCCTGAGTGCAGACCCCCACAAGGATGGGGACAGGTCACTGGGGATGATGGGAGCTCCTGCGAAGGGAAGGAGGGTACCTGCCACAGAGGATGAAGAGCATGGGGAGGTGGGAGGAATCACAACAGGGAAGTGGGGATGGAGCCCAGGAACCCACCAGTGTCATGGGGTGCCATGGCTCGGGCTGGTTTACCTTGCCAATGGCGCTGGCCCAGGCTTGCAGGGTCTCGGGCCCATCGGTTCCCAGCTGTTGCACCTTTTCCCCAGTGAGGAAGAGCTCAAGGGTGAAGCGAAACCTGCAGAGGATGAACCAGCTCGAACCTGCACCCAGAGCCAGACCAGCCCATTGCACCAAGCAGGGCACAGTGCTCTACATGCCTATGGTTTCTCTGGGCAAGCAGGGGGGCAAGGCTAGGGGTACCTTTCCGTGGGGCCAGGGCTGGCGAGCCCCTGGGCTCTGCCCACACCCAGGGAGATGAGGTCCCCGCTCTCGATGTGGCCCAAGGGCTCAGTGCATTTCTCTGTCTCGAAGAACAGCAGGGCTCTCTCCAGGGAGCACCAGGTGCGCTGGAAGTCTGCAAGACTGGGGGGTCAGCGGCACTGGGGTGGGTGTCCTGCTGGCTGCCCCCTTGAGCTCCTCACACTCACCCTCTTTGCTCTTCTTGACACCAGGGAGTTTGTGGGGGGCCATGGCCCGGTACAGGTACCCACTGTGCATCACTGGCTGTGTGATCTCATTGTAGACACCCTCTGGACCTGCTTCCTGTATGTGCGGGCTCCCTGCAGGGAACAGAGCTGAGAGTGGGGCAGGAGCAGGCACCCACCAAAATGTGGGTACTTGGGTGGGCAGGGAGTCCCCACTCTTTCAGGTGTAGGCCAGGGGGTATGCCAGGCATGGGGTTCCCTGAAAAGGGGCTTCAGAGGAAACCACCACCTTACTCCATCCCGAAAGAAGGGTGTAGTGGGGCAGGTCAGTCCCCCAGAGAACCACAGTGCCTGCTGCCCTGTCTGTCCCCAGCCTTGGGACACACTGTGGATGACAGAGGCAAGGAGGAAGACCCCCCGTCACAGCTAGATGAGGCTTGGGGGTCCTCATTACCTGAGTGGTTCCTGGGCCTTTTGCTCTCTGGTCCCCACCAAAGGTCGGCCCCAGGAGCCACCTCGCGAGGGGTAGGGTCAGCTGCCAGCCCAGCCTCTGTGGATGAGAAGAACTGCAGGACGGTCTTCAGCAGGGCTGGTCCTGCCACTGCAGTGCACAGTGCCTGGGATGAGACAGGTGGCTGTAGGGACCGTGTCCTGGCTCACAGAGGCCCCCAGCCCATTGTCAGGGGTGCTCAAAGGTAGAACGAACAGGGCACAACCTCCCACCAGGACTGCCAGGCGTGGGGCTGTGGGTGCACACAGACAAGCAGGAGGTGTTAGCATGTCATAGCCAGAGCTCTGGGGTGGGTAGGTGGTCCCTACCTGGAGCACATCCTCCTGAGTGGCGTAGTGGGGATGGGGCAGGCGGTACCGTCCCTCTCGGTACTTGCGAGAGATGAAGTCCCGTCTCTGCTCGGCACTGGCATCCGGGTAGAGGGCCTCAGCAGCAGGGAGGTGAGCTGCCCAAAACCGATTTGCTCGGTCATTTCCGAGCATGATGAAGAGCTGCAGGAGAGTCCCATGGTCATGGTGAGCACCAGGGCCAGCCTGGAGGAGCAGGATGCCCAGCACCCCTGTGTCCCAGGGGAGACTGTGGGGGTACTGCCCTGCCTGGGGAAGCAGCCTGGCCCACAAAAATGCTGTGCCCACCCCAACGCCCTGCTCTGAGTGCCTCTACCTGCACAATTTCGTTGGACCAGACACTGGTGTCGAGCTTCAGACTTTGCACCTTGGAAATGTTGGAGCCCAGGCTGCGGTGCTGCCCTGTGGAGAGCAGACAAGTGAGCAGCCCTTGATCCTGCTGGGGAACCAGCACCCAAATCATACATGTACCCCAGCCAGCACCCTGTCTGCCTGGGCAGACCCAGCCCACACCCACTGGGAGCCACCTGTGCCCATTGGGGAGGTGTACTGGCCTGCACATTGCTTGCAGATGACCACGCACAAGTTGATGGATGCCCAGTCAGGACTCTGAGCCCAGCAGTCTGCACAGAATTTGTTGGCTTTGTTGGACCAGATCTTCTCTGCCACCTCATAGTCATAGAGCATCTCAGCTATGGCCTCCTGTAGGGCCTCCATCCACTCCCGCTTCTCCCGCTCTGATTCCGCCACAAAGCTACGAGCACCAGCACAGCCAAAACTCAGGGACCTGGAGCTCCCAACACTCAGGTCCAGCACCCGATTGCATCCCCCACCTTGTCTCACCCAGACACCCAGGGTACCTGAATATCTTGAAGGGGGTGATGAGCTCGAAGCTGCGGTTCTTGGCTTCACGGATGGTGGAGCCACGCATCTCGATCACACAGATGCCAATGCCCATTTTAAAGAACTGCAATTCAGAGTGACACTGGTGTTGGCTCTGCAGCATTGTGGCCATGGTGGACACACCGTACTGGATATGGCTGTGATTCTGGGGCTGGAGCCAGGAAGCTGCACCCCACTTCCATCACTGCTCTGCTTGGACCAGTCAGACCTGCCTGCCACACCTCAGCCGTCCCACGTGGGCTGACATAAAGCATTCAACAAGCATGTTATGCCTTAAAACGAAAGGCAAGTTCTGCCTACAGCCCATGAAACTGGGACATTCAAATCTTTCTATTTTGGGGATTTAAGTCTGTGTTGAGTCAGGCACATTCATAAAGTAACATGAGCAAAAACCCCAGAGGCTTGATGCTGCTTTGTGCATGCCAGGCAAACTGGAAACCAGGTGACTGGAAAAATACCCCTGCAGGCAGGAGGTGGGACTTCCATGGGCAGCGGGCAGGGTGTGATGGGCCGGCAGAGACCTGCTGCCTCCCACAGGTCAAACCCACATGGCAGCCGTCGTGTTTGTTGGTGGTAATCTGGTCACTGATCCACCTGTCCTGTGATGGATTGGGACAATTTGATGCGTCTAAGACTTAAGTGGCAGGCAGAGATGAAGACAATTTGGTAACAGGGAGGATATTGGGGTGATGTCCTCTCCTGGCAGTCCCAGCATCTCCAAGCCCAGGCTCCCACTATGGCTGCCCCATGCAGGATCTCCACCATTCCCTTTCTCCTGCCCATCCTTTCCCTTTCTGCTCTCCCTTTGGCTAAGCTCCCACTATCACTCTCACCCCCATCCACCATTGGCACAGTGGGGTGCCTGGTCTGGCCACCAACCTGCTCGCTCTTGTACAGCCACATCTCAGGCAGGCTCAGAGCTGCGAACACCTTGGACTTCTGGCCCTTCAGCTCCAGGGTGCCTGACTTCTGGCAATGAGAGGTGTTGGCAGGCCGAGGCCGGGAGCTCCCCCGGTGCTGGTCCATCACCTTCTGCAGCGTGGAGCACCACTCATTCCTCTGGGCTGGGGACCAGGCATGAGGGAGCAGGTCTTAGCCCTTCCCAACAGCCCTAGCATGGAGCAGAGCACCCAGCAGA
The DNA here is from genome assembly GCF_964273445.1 of Streptopelia decaocto. NCBI lineage: Eukaryota > Metazoa > Chordata > Aves > Columbiformes > Columbidae > Streptopelia > Streptopelia decaocto. Next base: position 18,097,118 of record NC_138667.1, read on the forward strand.
CATAGCAGGGGAGAGGTCCCCTGGCTGATTGTGGCCAAGTGTTTTGGGGAGGGAGTGAGAGGTGCCCATGGGATGCTCTGGCTGGAGGAGGGATGCAGGAATGGTTCCTTGGGGACTGGTGGGCCCTGGCCTGGGTCTTTGCTTACCCTCATTCTCAGCACGGAAGACAAAGATACGGTGGCTGGTGCAGACCTGGAACTTGTTGTCCTTGGTGGAGCGAACCTTCTCAATCACAGAGAGCGGGATCACCCCCTTGGGGTAGGGCTCCTGGAACAAGCCCCAGGCAGGGTCACCCCCCTTTGCCCTTCCTGTGGGGCACCTCCATAACCCAGCCACCCCAGCACCTGTCTTGCTGTGCACACTGGCACCATAACCATAGGGTTAGAGGGACATGACAGGGAAGCCTGCAGGCTCCTGCAATAGTGGTTGCTCCTGGGCCATGCATGGTACCCATTTCTGCATGGGTGCCACTGATGTGGAGCCAGCCCATCTGTCTGTGCCGTGGCACTGGGGCAGCCACCAGTACCCTGCCACAGGCCTAAGGGGGCCATGCGGCGCCCCATGGAAGGATGAGAGGCCGTGGGACAGGAAACGATTGTTGACTCATCCCACGCACATAACCCGCAGTGCCAGTGCCTGCAGTGAGAAAAGCCGCTCTGTGCAACACAACCCCACGTCCCCGGGGTGCTCGATTGCCTGCTGCCTCATGCACCACCCAGGGAGCACCCGCAACTGAGCAGGAACTGAGCATTGCGGTAGGGATGGGTGCATGGCTGGGACCCAGAGATCCCTCATTTACAGCCAGTCCCAGGGCCCGTGAGCTGGCAGGGCACCCCTCGCCTGCGCCCTGTTGGCAGAGGGTCCCTTACTGCTCTGGGCTTCTTATTGTATAGGGCTGTGCTCAGAGGCCCCCAGGCACAGGGGCACGGTCACTCTGCCCTGGCAATGGTAAAGCAATGCTGGCTCCTTACAGGAGGAGGACAAGCGGAGGAAAAAGGGATATGGCAGCTCACATGGTGACAAGTCACCATGCTTATGTGGCATGGCATAGCCTCCCTGCTCTGCCTCTTCATACCTTGTCACTGCTGAAGTACATCAGGTTCTTCCCATCAAAGCGGACGTAGCGCCTCTGGAAGACATAGTTCCTGTTGGGATGGCAGAGAAACGAGGCTGTTGGGAAGGGGATGGTCCCCCTGAAAACCCCACATCCTCTCATAGACACCTCTTCCCGCAAGGGTGGCCGCATGGAGACCCTTGCAGCACAGCTGAGGCATCCAAGAGGCTCCTGGTTGCCCCAGTAGCCTGCTGACCAGCATGCCCACCTCACTGGCCTTGCCCGAGGGGGCTTTACCTATGGGGAGCATGCCAGAGGTGGACACGTACCCTTGTGGGGAGAGCTTGTCCAGCCAGCCGCTGAGCATGGTGGGTCGGGGCTCAGAGAGAGATGTGAAGCTGGCATAAGGGGAGATGGTGAGGTCATCCAGGACCTCGTCTGGGTAGAGATGGGCTGCCAAGCTGAAAGAGGCACCCTCGGCCTGCGGTGCCTCCACAGTGGAGTAGCCTTCTGTGTCATTCTGGACTATGCGGTTGATGAGCCGGGACCGGGTCTCCTCATCCTCGCTCCTTCCTTCGCTGCTGCACTCACTGCTTATCCTGCAAGAAATGAGGCTGTGGGAGTGCAGTTGTGGCAGCATGGCTGCTTGCCATATGGGGTCTAAGTCAACACCATCCATCTGGGAATGTCTCACACTGCTCCTGGACTCATCCTGAGCTCCCAGTGACATGGGTGTTTGCATCTCCATGAGCAGGATAGGACAAGGGCTTGGTGCTGATGAGCTCTGTGGCCACCAGAAGCCTGAGGCTCAGCCAGTCCTATGCAATGGCAAGGCTGGGGCTAGCTGGCAAAATGGACTTCTTCATCTTGGGTAATACCGCATGGGCCACCACACATCTCCAAACCCTTTGCATCACCTCCCTCTCCTCTTGACACCTCAGGCAGCAAACCGAAGCCAGGCAGCTCCCCAGCCCACATCCACCTCACTGCTCTGCACCCACCCTGGGTCCATCCCCACTGGGGGTCTCAGCCTGTCCTCTCCCTCCACCCCTCCAGTGTTCATGGCACTTGGAAGGTCCTTCTGCCACAGCAGCCTCCCTCCACCTCTTGTATCCAGCTGAAATGTTTTGCAAAGGGATTGGGCTGGTAGAGCTCCTGCATCCATCTCCTTTTCTTGGGAAGTCACATTGAAACCCCCAGCCAGGCCTGGTGTGACTGTCCAGCCATAACAATAAAAGGAAATTGTAAAAATAAACTGCTAAGCCTGCCCCTTCCCCTCAGCCCTCTCAGTCAGATGTTTGTATTTCCCTGAAAAGGAAACGTGCTGGAAAATTTCTGACCGTCCCAGGAGCTCACAGAGGAGCTGCCCAGGTGCAGTGGTGATGGGCAGGAACGGAGCCACAGCAGTGTCTGCTGTTGGCAGTGGGACACCCCAGCACCAGGAGGAGAGCACCCGTGCCACTGGGTCACTTGTGGAATCCAGCACCTGAACGAAGAAAAGGCTCCCAAGAAAGGCAGCAAGGATGGTCCATGCCCCATCAGCTTCTGTCTGAGAAGGGTGAATGATGTGGGGAGGCTTCTGAACTGGTGAGCAGCATGAGAAGGTCAGAGAGGCATCTCCTGGCCACCACCACTTCAGTCACAGGAGCTGAAGACCATCAGACAGGGGACTCAGCTGGAGCAGGGTGCAGAACCACATGGGGAAGTGGCTGATCTGTGGGACTTCTCACCATGGGCAATTGTAGATGGGGAAATTCGTGGAGGAGAAACCCACTGGCAGCTACTGAATATGAGAAAACATCTCCAGATTACAAGTCCATGTGATAGAAATGCTTTTGGACGAGGGGAATGATCCAAAACACCTCCCCTCATCAAAAACTCTCCAAGCACCTGGTTTGAGCGATGCCTGATCATGGGAGCCAAGGCATTGCACAGATCTGTGCTTTGACCCTGGACGGGCACCTTATGAGGCCATCAGATGTCCCTGAGCCATGTGGGACAGAAGCAAGACCTGAAGTCTGCCTGGGAGGATGTTGGGCTAGAGCCACCCAGGCCAGGGGTCAGCTCTGGAGAAGTGGGTTGGTGTATAGGGCTGAGGAGGCAGGTGGAGAGGGAAAATGGTCTATTTGGCTCCAGTGTCTGCAAGAAAGATAAGAAGTGGCCATGGGTGGCTGGAAGGCTCAGAACAGCATGAAAATTGCTATTTAATTAGAATAACAGAGTCTTGGCAGGGTGGCTTGTCTGGCTGGAGTCCAACCCCGGTGTCCAGCTTCTTCAGGATGGACTGGCCAGGGAACAGGGTAGCTGGAGGACTCTGTATGTCACAGGTGGACATCAACCTTGGGTGACAGAGCCAGGTGGGAGACAGACTCACTGAATGGGTCAGGGCAAAAGAAAAAGGGAAAAATCCATGAGATCCTCTTCCTGAGTCATGATTTACAGCCACTGAAACCACGAGGACCCGGAGGACAAGCAGTATCTGGCAGGCACAAGCAAAGCCCATGGCCTGGCTGAAGTGAGGTGTCTCAGCATCCCAGGAGGGCACCAGGATCTAAGCCATGTCCCAGCTCTGCCCTTGAGGACAGGGTCAGTGGAGGAAGCCTCCAAGCAACAAGCCTGCAAAAGCCAAGTCATTTCCCTTTTCAGCTGGTGTCAGGCAGTGAAGACATCTAACCTTAGGGCCAAAGGAGACCCCAAGGCAAGGAGAGGCTATTTCCAGGTCAGCTGAGCCTGAAGGATGATGCCTGAGGTACACCAAGTTGGGGCAGTCTCAGTCCATCAGTCCTCATGTGAAAGAGCTGGTGGAGGACGGAGGATGGGAAATGGAAGAAAAGGATGTGCTGGTGGTGAGGGAACCAAGGAGCTCCTGTTGGATCTGGTTACTTCAACTGGGGGTCATGGGCCAGACAAACAACCTGCTGGTGGGCACCTGGCAGTGGGTAGGGAGATAGGAACAAGCTACCAAGGACACGCCATCCCCAATATTTCTTTTTCTGCAGGGGAGATGTTTTGGGGTGTGAGGAGAAGCAGTCCAGGTAGCTGAGGATCATCTCATCATGGATCTCGATGCAAACCAGGGCAGGGCCCACCGTCCTCACCATGATGCCTGACAAGTTGCTGTCTGACCCAGTCGCCCAAGCTCCGTGGGGTGACACAGACACTGCTGTGACACTGTTTTTCTCCTGCTGAGACTGATCATAGAATCATAGAATGCTAGGGATTGGAAGAGAACTCGAAAGCTCATCCAGTGCAATCACCCCATGGAGCAGGAACACCCAGATGAGGTTACACAGGAAGGTGTCCAGGCAGGTTTGAATGTCTGCAGAGAAGGAGACTCCACAACCTCCCTGGGCAGCCTGGTCCAGTGTTCTGTCACCCTTACTGAGAAGAAGTTTCTTCTCAAGTTTAAGTGGAACCTCTTATGTTCCAGCTTAAACTCATTACCCCTTGTCCTACCATAGTTTGTCCCTGAGAAGAGCCTGGCTCCATCCTCGTGACACTCTCCCCTCAGTCCCCTCTTCTCCAAACTAAGGAGCCCCAGCTCCCTCAGCCTTTCCTCACATGGGAGATGCTCCACTCCCTTAGTCATCTTGGTTGCCCTGTGCTAGAATCTCTCCAGCAGTTCCCTGTCCTTCTGGAACTGAGGAGCCCAGAACTGGACACAATATTCCAGGTGTGGTCTCAAAGCAGGTGTGTCTGAAGCAGGGCAGTTGCACCAGCACTGCAGGGGGCTGAGCATTGCCAGCTCGGATGAAGGTGCTCAGCATCAGGGAGAGCAAATCCCACCCTATGCTCCAGGCTCTGCTGGACCCTCAGAGACCTAGATCCCAGTTTTAAGGGGAAATTCGCATTCCTCTTCCTGTTTGCTGAGGATATCTTGTGCTGGCGGTCGGTTCTGTCCATGTCTAACGCTGACACTGGCTGCTTAGATCCCATACCAGAGAGCAGAGTGGTCCAGACAAAACTACCCCAGAACAGGGTGAGAGTAGGTATCTCAGGTAAGAGGAAGATATTGTGCCAAAGGGGTGGGAGGGCCTCTCTGAAGTTTGGAGTGGGAAGTATTTCCCAGAATGAGGGTGCTGATGGGCTGCAGGAGATGCTCATAACATCCCCAGTGGCCAGGTGCCAGCCAGCAGGATGAGTAACTGGCGGAACTGGAGAAACACCAGTGCTGAAGGGAAGGATCGGGAGGTCCCACAGAGGACCAGGGCTGGCTGGCAGATGCTCAGCAGCTAAGCAGGAGCCCATAGCTCTGCTCCAGGGGATCATGGTCAGACTGGTGGCGCTGCTCTGGGGACGAAAGTGTTGGAACAGCTGGCCAATGGTGTCCATGAGCACAACACAAAATGTCTTCAAAGGCTTTTCTGCCTCTTGTTTAATCACCCACATTCCCCATCAGGTTAGTTCTCAGGATGGGAGAAAAAAACCTGTGAAGACCTGCTGGTGGGCCTATCCTGCAAAGTCCATTCTGGGTCCAGGGCTGTGAGTGCCTGGCTGATGCACTTGGGATGCTCTGGATCCCAGCTCCCTGGAAGCTGCTGAATGGGGACTGTGACCTATGGGCCAGCACTCAGCCCTGCTCCGAATGGCTGGTTCAGAGGCTCCATGGCAGATTTCAATATTTCTGGCTACAGAAATCCTGTTCCCAGGTATTTGCAGCTCCTACCCATGGCCCATCCTGGCTCTCATCTGGTTGCAACGTGTGGCTCTCTGTGGCACTTGATCAGGCCACGTTGCAGTGACTTGCACCCAGGGCAGGAGAAGGGCTGGACCAACCAACGCTGAGGCCAGAAGTGCAGGGGGATGGGGATGCACTGGCCGGTGAGGCCACGGTCAGAGCTGAAGGACACTGAGCTGCAGCTCGCCTCCTTTCTAAGCAACACAGGAAAAGGAACCCTCCCCGTATGAAATGGGAAGCACAGCTTTCCTTCCTCTTTCTGAGATGCTATCAGGAGCTATGGAAAGAACATTTCAAAAGCATTTTAAAGGTGCCTCTCACAACCCCACTGTCCCTCGCTGTGTGGCAAATCAGCAAGTGCTGATCTGATGATGCTGGGGCCTTTGGAGGTTGCACATCCCTTCATCTAGAGCTTGGATTCATCCTATTTCTGAGCAGGTCCCATCCCCTGTAGTGTTTCCGTGCTCCCAGTGGCCAAATCCCAGCTCTGCCCAGTGTGCAGGTGCCCAGTGCCACTGGCACTGCCCCAGCTGGGCACCTACAGCATCTCTTCGCCAGCACTGTCCCCCTGAGAGCCACTCACCAGCACAGCTCCTTCTCATCTCTGAGCTCATCCGCTCTTCTGGAGGCTGCTGACCTGATCCCAGATGCTCCTGATTGGCTCTAGGGTGGGGGAAAAGCCCCCACCACCTCTCAGGCTGTCCCCAGCTGTGTCCCCTGTCCCCCTGGTATGCAAAACCCAGCCTCTGAGCTCAGCCCAGCCCCTGCAGCCCAGAGGAGGCGGTGCCTACCTGCGTGGTTCTTGCTCCAGGTCCAGCTCAGACACTGCCTCGTAGCTCTGATCAGAGGAGATGCCAACACCCTAGCAGGAAAGATTGGTTACATTTCCTCTCCCCACAGCCTGTGACCCCCACTCCAGCAGCGATGCTCAGCCAGGCACTGCCGGGCACCACGGTCTCACCAGCTGCAGCTCCCTACTTTGCAGCAGCTGGTGGGACACGGAGTGACAACAGAGGACAGCCACCATCCCTAGTGTCTCCTCTCACCTTCTGCTTCTGGGCTGGCGCTACCTGCCCAAAGATAGTCTCACTGTAGGGGCTGATGAGCGGCTCACTGACCTCTGTGGGCAGAGACATGAGAGGGAAAGGCAGTCAGCAGTGCCAGGACTGCCAACCGTGGAGGGGTCCCCCCCACCGAGCCCACCACAATACACCCCAACATCCAGGGCAATCAGCACAACAGATGCGCCAGCCTGGAGACCATCCCAGCCCCTGAGTGGGGCAGAAGTACGGGGTAGGACCTGAGGGGAAGGGAAGGTGTGTGGATGTCCTCCTCACTCCCCTTCCTTGGGGACAGTGGGATGTCCCCGCTGCACATTGGTGGCCTGGGGGCTCTCACCTGGCTTGCCGGGGGGTCTCTGTGGGATGGGGGGCAGGTCCCCACCAGGCCAGCTGGGACTGCTGAAAAACAGGAAAGGAGTTACTGCAGATGGGGCAGGTTGAGAGCCTGGGAGATTCTTCCACCTTGTTTTCCCATCTGGTTTACACAGGCTGGAGGCTGAGCCTGACCAGGGCTGAGCCCAGATTTATCCCCCCTGGGATGTGCAGCATCCCCTCTGTGCTCCCAGTGCCCTCCTTGCTTCCTTCTCCTCCCCACGCTGGGACCTGTTGGGCTGTGTCTCCTGGGGCTGCCAGGCATTTCCTATCCCAACTAGAACCCCTCTAACATCTCCCGCATTGTTCCCAGCACCAACCACCCCCAGAGCCCTCAGCCACCCCCTCACCATGCTGAGGACCCCCAGCCCTGCTGGCTGGGTGGGGAGGAGAGGCAGCTGATTCTCTCCCCAACCTGAACGAGCAATCTGGCACCCATAGCCACCGTTTTGGCTCAGAGGGACCCCAGCTGCCCTGTGGGACTGCTCCACGCAGAGCCTGGGGAGGACATGGGGCGGGGGTGGTGAAAGGGGCTTTGTCAGCACCTGGAGGCAAGCAGGGCCAGGCTGAGGATGGGGCCCCGGGGGTGGGGGTTCTCTCGTTGTTCTGCACCCCCCTCTGCTCCCCCAGGGTGAGGAAAAACATCTGCTTACTTGTGCTTGTCATCCGGCTGGGTCAGCTCCTGCAGTGCCAGAACCAGGGGCTGAGCGAGAGCCCGACCCTGGGGAACATCCTCCCCTCCTGAGTCTTCAGCGGGGGCTGACGGGGGCTTGAGTCCTTCATAGATGACATTGGACACCATCTCCAGCCTGCTTTGCCCTGAGCCTGGCTGTGAGGCTGACCTGGGGCATGGCGAGGGTTCTCTTTTGGCCGGGGCAGCTGGGGCAGGCAGGGGAGGGCTGGATGCGGGGTGACCCTCCATCGCGCTCCCAGGGCTGGGATCGGCTGCAGGGACCCTGTGGCTGAGCCGCGGTGGGACAGACGGGGCAGACGGGGGGGATTGCTCCGGTGCCTCCAGGGCTTGTCCACGGTCCGGAGCTGGTGGGGGGGCTGTCTCCTTCCGAGCATTTTCTCGCGCTCTCCGCCGGGATGTTCCCATGCCCATGGCCACAGTCTCTCCTGCACCACTCGGCAGCACTGGCCTGGGCTCTGGGCTCTCCAAATCTGTGGAGCTCTCCCCTGGCACAAACCCTTCCAGTACCACAAAGGCTGCAGGTGTCCTGTCAGTGTCCAGGCTGTGTGCTGGCACCGTGGTGCGTGCCAGCGGCGTGGGCACCAAGCCTTGCTCCGGCTTCAAGCGAGGGAAAACCGTCCTTGGCTTGGGAACCGGCTTCACGATGGGAGGAGCAGGGTCCTTCTCTAGAGGTGATGGCTGGGCAGGCGCAGCAACGCGCTGCTGTGTCCCAAAGGCATCAGTAGCACCTTCTGGCTCTGCTTTCATGGCATCCTTGCCTGTCTGAGGGGCATCCAGGACCTCGGAGGCTTGGAGATGGGTGTCTCCTGCTTCGGGTCCCCTCTGGGATGGAGTGAGCATCCGTGTCTGCTGCACCAAGTTCAGGATCCTTTTGCGGTGACCGGTGGCGGTGATGCCGATCCGCTGCAGGTGGTCCCCATCCAGCGAGGTGGCATCTCTGGCAATGTGGTACCCATGCTGCTTGAAGACATCCTGGTACCTCTCCAAATGGATGGTGGCCAGCCAGTCTGCAATATCAGAGTCAGGGCCACACGGGGAGCTCATGGCCCTGGGGTGCCTCTGCCACGGATGCTTAGCCCATCATCTGTGGAAGGAGGAAAGAAAGGAGTGAGAAGCGAGCAGAAAGGGACAGGGGGGTTTCAGCTGCCATGAAGGCCACAGACCCTGTGGGTGGGAGGGCAGGATGCACCCGAAAGTCCCTCCATGCAGCAGTTCTCCCTGGAGTCGCTCACCTCCTAGCTCAAGAAGCCAGCATCCTGTTGTTCCTCAGCCTGAAGCCTCTCTGCCCCTCCCCGGAGCTGCCGGATCCTGGCCCTGCTTTGTCGGCGAGGCTGTGACCCGAGCGCAGCCAGGAACCGAGCGGCTGGGGGCTCACGGGGGAGTGGGTGGGCGAGCAGACACCGGGTGCTGGGGCACCTCGGGCTCTGCCGTGCGTGGGACAGAGCAGGAGAACGAGAGCCAGGGGGTGTCCCAGCAGAGGGGCTGACTGAGGCAGATAACGGGGAGCAGCTGGGCCCCTCCCAGGGGATGAGCTCCTGTGCCGGCCAGCATGGGGAGGGCTTTGCGGCCGGAAGGGCCAGACCATAATCTCTCTCTCTCTGCTACTGGTGAGGGCATGGGAGAGGTCAGCATGACTCACGGCAGGCAGAGGGGGGACAGCCTCCCACCCCCCAGCCAGAACTGGGCTCCTGTGCGCCTCCGCTGCCAGCACCCATGGCCTGAGATGGAGTGGCACAGCCTCGGGCTCACACTCAGCATGGTGCTCACCCACTGGGTCCCACATCCCCAAATTATTTGCCAGCCCAGCCTCGGGGCAGAGCTACGGGCTCTCTGCTCGGTGCCGAGGGCCTTTTTCCCATGAATCATGCTCCTCCGCACTAAACCATCTGTGCTGACTGTGCTGCCACTGAGTCTTTTTCCAGTTCCTCCATTTCCCTCTATTGTTCGGAGCAGGCTTCCTTCCTGCTGCCTGCACGCTCCCACGCATCCCCTGCCCCCTCCCGCGGGACAGCCGGGCCAGGATCCATCCTACATGAGCCCGGGGCCCCGGCGCAGGCATCTGCCTCCTCCCCGCCGCTGCCTGCACAGGCAGGGGTTGCATGAGCGGCATGGGGAAGCATGGGCAGGCTGGCGTGGTGGTGGAGGAGATGGTGCCCCTGGGAGCACGTGGCAGGGGATGCTGTCAGTGAGATGTGTGGGTGTGGGGTCTGCGTGGTGGGTGTTTGCTGGGGACTCCTCATGGCTGCTGAGCAGCGTGCGTTGAGGAGGGACGGCCATGGCAGCAGCTGGCTGAGAAGCTGGGGGAGCAGGGCAGGGGGACATGGCAGCTGGAAGGCCGCCTGTTGATGTAAGATATACGCAAAGGGCTGGGCAGGGGGGTGTGGGGGGTGATGTCCTGTACCAGTGTAGGCTGGGTGTCTCCGGCACAGACTTCAAAGGCTGTATCTACTTCTGCTCAGCAGCCTGGTGTTGAAATGGGACAATTTCCCCCTTTCTTGTGCCTATATCACCTGAGGGATATGTGGCCAGCATTGCCCGCTGCCTGCCCTGCCTGGGGCTCCAGCAGGCAGTCCCCTGTGGGGACCTGGCCCCTGAGACCTCCCCATGCCACGGCAGTGGGCCTGTGCTGTGCACCGGGCTGTGGTGGGGCACTTTGGGGCAGTCTGGCTGTGCCCGTGGGCGGTGGCGCTTCACAGGGAGATGGACACTGTCCCTGTCCCTCCAAACTCATGTGGAGCAGCCAGTGCAGTGGGCTGGAAGTAGGTAGTCCTGGACCTTCCCCCCATCCCTCTGTCTGTCCCATCTGTCCCCTGCCACCCTCGGGGTTCTCCCTCACCTCTCGTGGTCCACGGTTCCGGTGGAGCAGCATGGTGGCAGTGCCGCTGTAGCCTCCTTGGCCGTCCTGCTCCAGGGTGATGCCAAGATGTCCCCGGTGGGCACAGGGCTCAGCCTGCAGGCAGGGGCAGGCAGCCCTGCAGGAACCGCTGCGGGTGCAGCCAGCCTTCGCAGCACCCAGCCCACGCCTCCCACTGCCGGTCCCTCCTCTGGGCCAACCCTCTGGCCCCCATCCCTGTCCCACCCTCCTGTCCTGCCCCTTCCTGAGCATGCTCCTGCCCCATGCTTGGCCCTCAGCCAGGCTCTGCCGTCCTTTGGGGGCTGCCCCCCCGCCTCCCCGCTCCTTCTTTCACCTTCCCAGCAAGGGTCCGGCATCCCATCATGAGCCCTTGGACAGGCATTGCCATGGGGCAACCAGGCTTCCCTGAGACCCCTCACCCTGAGAGGGGTCTTTGAAGTGCTTGGGTGCATTAGGCTCTATCTGCTGTTTCTACCTCTGCCTGCAGGGAAGAGGAAATACTTGCTATATCCACCATGGCCTGGGACTGGGCAGGGTGCAGGTGCAGGAAAGAATGTGCTGCCAAAAATGAGAAAACAGGCTAAAATGTTCATGCTGGTGAGAGGATGTAGGAGGGCTGGCACTGGGGCTCATTGGGTGAAATGTTGGGAACATGAATTGCTCCCCGTGCTGCAGGGATGCAGGGATGCAGGAACCCATCCCACTGCTGGTGCCCCATGACCAGGGGGATGTGGAGTGAACTGAGGGACAGGATGGCAGTGGGGTCTGGCGTGGCAGGGGACATTGGGAGAGTTTTTCTTCTGTAAAGAGCCTGTACTTTCACCACTGGCCAACCCAGCTGCCTCTAACATAATGCTTTTCGCAAGACCCCCGTGGGGCTGGCAGTTAGTCTGGCTCAGCTGTTACCCAACCTCTCACATGGAGGATGTCAGAGGCTGATATCTCACAACACCCTTATCTGCTCTTGATCGCAAAGCTGATAACGACTCCCCCAGCCCTGAGGGTCCAGCTCCCTGGAGACCCCCTTTGCTCCAACCCAGGCTGGTCCCTGCCTGCCCCAACAACATCCCCAAAAGCCTTTGTGGGGGTGGGAGTGGCAGGAGCCACCCTGCACAAGTCTCTGTGCATGCAGCTAGGTGTGGAACGGCAGCTTCTCCTTATCGTAGCCTTGCTCCTACAAAGCAGAAGCAGAACTCAGCAACAGTCCAGTGCGGCTTTTGCCTTCCTCCCTCTCCCTCATCAGCTGCTCCGGTGGGGGGTGACACATCCCCAGGGCTGAGGATGGCACAGGTGGCCTCAAGGACCACCCTGAGGGTGGGGTGCGGAGACAGGGTGCACGGGGACCCTCAGGGTGTGCAGGGACCCTCTGGTGTTGCCATGTGCCATCCCACTGGGCTCCCACCTCTGCCCCTTAGAGGAAGCTGTTTGGGTAAATATAAGCACCCACTGCTCACGTGAAAGGTGCTGAGGTCTGCAGTGGGAGCAGCTGGAGGGGCAGAGTAAAGGGTGTCAGTAGCGCTGGTGGCAGCCAGTGTACCATCAGTTCCACCCCACCATGCTGGAGCCATCAGCACCAGTGAAGCAGACTCCTGCATGGGGCCAGATCCTGGTCAGTGCTGTCTGGCCCCCTCCAGCACCTTTACAAACCCCTCATAACTGTAACCTGCTACTGGGAGTGGTGCTCCTCCTGCCTGCCAGGAGGGCAGAGGTGGGCTGCTGGGGAAGAAAACATTGTCTCAGGGTAGAAGGGACACCCTAGGACATTTCCAGAATGACAAATCACAGTCCCATCTGGTGGCCAGGCATGGCCAAGACCAGGGCCCAGTTGCCACAAGCCTCATCCTGATGGCTGCTGACAGGCCAGTTTGGTGCAGAAAACACTCTACCCTGCTCCCTTCTCTCTCCGCAGTCACCTAAGTGCCAGGATTGTGGTTCAGTTCCCCTGGCAGGGGGGAAACCCCTGTTCAGGCAGCTCTGCTGAGCGCCAGCACCCAGTTCCCAACGGTGACTGCTCCTTCCCATTGCCCAGCTGGGAGGACACCCCAAGCTGGGACACCCCCAGCCATGGGAGCACTGAGGGGTGAGACAGCTGACATGGGGCCATGCTGGAGGGGACCAGAGCACTGCAGAGTGACAGGCACAGTGTGGCACCAGCATCCATGACGTGTGTGCTGGAGCTTGGGTTGTTTCCTGAGGACTTCCTGTCGGCCCACTTTCTGCAGTGCAGGTTTCAAAGGCTCCGTTTGATCTCTTTGGTGTCTGCCAACCCGCTGATGCAATCTATATTTAGACATTTGCCTCCTTGGGCTGAGGCAGAGAGCCCTGCTGTGACTAGCGGTTCACAGAGCAGGAGGGGTTTGCCTCCTCCCTGGAGGAGGATCAGAAAAGACCTCTTGATCTGGAGGATTTGGCTTCGTGAAGATGCCGGCAAGGGCTGAAGGAAGGAAAGATCAAAGTGAAGGTTGGATCCTTCCAGCACGTTGGCCTGTGTGGTCCTTTGCCTTTCAGGGCAGCACCCATGATGACACTGGCCCTCAAGGTCAACATGTCCAGATGCCCGCCCATCCATCCATCCATCCATCCGTCCATCCATCCATGCACACACCCATTTTTCTCTCCCTCCTTCCCTTCCTCCCTCCCTCCCCCCTCCCTCCCTCTATCCATCCATCCTTATCCATCAACCTTTGCTGCACCCCGGGGCAGCCTTTGTTTTAACCTTCAGCTCTACCCATGCTGGATCATGCTGGAGGATGTGTATGGTGATGCAGGAGCATCTCTTGGGAGCAGAACAGGCTGAGGGACACTCAGGGCTCTTATGTAGAGGGAAAATACCACGTAGGATAGCTGGAACTGTGGGGTTGGAACTGAGCCCAGAGCATTTGCTGGGACATGGTAGAGAGCTGAGTCCCTGGGAGGGCTTGGTGGAGGAGTGGGGAGGGGGAAGGGGGAGGCTCTTGGGCTTGGAAATCTGCTGGACCTCTCCAGGCAAAATCCCTGCTGTTTGTAAGATAAGATGGGCTGTTGGAGGGGTTCCTGCTTGGGTCAGGGTCCCAGTGTGGGTGGTGGGGGTGAGTGAGAGTTGCCCAAGACCTCTCCATGAGCTCAGGAGATGCAAAGTATGAGATCCCAGGGATGGGGCCACATCCTCCTCCAGCTGGGGCATGTTTGACACTGGCAGCACTGGAGTGGGCTGTGGAGCTGTGTGCAGGAGGGACAGGGGGCCCACGCCATGCTTCCCCTGTCCCCCATCCATCAGGCTGCCGGCTGACATCACTGACTCTGGGCTAATCTCTTGTCCAGCAGCAGCTTCCCGTTTCCTTTCCAATCTCTGCACTGAGGGGCGTCTCCTCTCTGCTAGGGGCCAGGCAGGAAAATCCATCCAGCTGGGCTCTCGTGTGGGGCTGCAGCCCTGCGTGTCTGACCCTCACCCTGCTGGGCTGCGGGCCACCCACTCCCTCAGTATCCTGGAGAGGGCATCCGGGGGGGCTCTGGTCCCCTGGCACCCTGCCTGTCCCCTCCCTCCCTCAGGTGCTTGGGGGATGCTGGCGCATATCCCCCTTCCTGTGAAACCCAACAGTGGCACATAGGTCAATAACAAATCACCATGTTGGGGATCTCAGCACCCCATGGGGTCTGGGCCAGCCCCCTCCCCAACCCCACAGGTTTCACCCTGCTCTCTGGCCAAGGCGATGCCAGCTGCTCTTGTTCTCCCCATGCACTCGACACCAGTGCCATCAGGTCATTTTGGGCAGCATCCTGGGCACCCACCCTAGCACAGCCTTCCCTGGGGCTGGCTGGGGAATGGGAGCTCCTCTCCAGCCCCTCACTGCTCAGGGGCAGCTCCTCACACCCTGCAGGAGACTTGCAGCCTGGCTGCTAAAGAGAAACAGCCAGGGAATGGGAAGGGGTGAGGCTGCTTCCCGCAGCACGAAACTCATCCAGGTGGTCTTCACCCTAGCACCCTGCAGGCTCAGAGTGCCAGTGGGCTCTGCCCCATCAGGACAGCACCCAGGGGTGTTTGTCCACCTTGCTCTGACCACAGTTCCCTGCCCAGGTCTGTCACAATTATTGCAAGGTGTTTTGTGGGCAATTTGGGGCTGGGGTGTGGCTAAAATCCTCTGTGCTGCAGGTGCCCTCTGTCTGCTGGCATGGTGGGAGCAGCACAGGACAGGGTGGGACTGGTCACCTCACTGTGACCCCCGTGTGGGAACCTGCACATCTCCTGTCCTTGGGTTTTCCTCATTTTCCCTGCAGAGCTGGCTTCTTGCCCCTGCTCTGTTTGAGCCTCCAGCCCAGCTGCAAATCGTGGGAGTTGGCTGCCTCAATGGCCAGGATCTCCTCTCCCCTACCCAGCACGCTCTGCAGCGAGACGTGCATGTGATGTCCCTCTGGAGCAATGTGGGGGACATACTTGACCTACCGGGCCAGCTAAAGGGGGACGTGAGCATCTGTGCCTGGAATGCTTGGGTGGGTGTCCAGATGAACTGGCGAGGAGAAGCTCAGGGTGTAGGGAAAGCAAACACAGGGTAGCAGCACCCACAGCCTGGGGCAAGGATGCAGCGGGCTCTGGTTGACCAGGGAGTGTGAGGCTGAAGGGGTCAGAAAGGCCCTGAAGTCTGCAGTGGCAAGTGGCTCTGGGCAGGCTGAAAGCCCTAGATACTTCCAGGGGCTTGTCCCACCACTGCCTGGGCAGAGCTCTGTCTGGGGTGGGGGGGCACCACATCCTGGCCATGTCCTTCAGTCTTTACCTTGCCGGGACACGTCTGGAGCTGAGCATCCCAGCACTGTCAGCAGCAACGGGCCCATTCACATTGGCCTTGCACAGATCAGGTTTAACCCCACCTGGGGCAGGAGCACAGCAGCCCCGGGCGGCCTCGGAACGTGGGGGTGAATGGGTGGGTGGAAAATCCAGCATTTGTCAGCATATTCCCCCAGCGGTGTCTGTCTAGACTGACTTCCCGTTGTCCAGCGGAAGCTGTCTCATGCCCACGCACACTCATCCACATGTGTGTGGGCGTGCGGACCTCAGCATCTGCCCCTCCTGCCCTACCAATGGCCACCTCGCTCCCTGTTGAGGGGCACCCCTGGGTGCTGGGACTGCTCAGCTGGACTGGCCCCCTGCTCTGACCCAGGACCTGGTGTGTGGACAGTCTTAGTGTGGGATTGATGCCAGTGTCCTCGTTGTCCCGTGCCAACCTGAAGCTCTCTTGCACACACACCAACCCCTTTATTGTTGTGTTGGAAACTACAGCAGTGGGAAACACTGAGAGTGGGGACAGAGACTGCCCAAGACCCCACTGCCAGGACAAGTCCCCCCAAACACCACATGGGGAAGGGGTCTCCAGAACTAGCTGGGCTAGAGCCGGCGTGCAGAGGTGAGTCTGGTGCCCAGGAGAGGACTTGGGATGGGGCTTCCTGAGATGGCAGGGGTCACACAAAGCCTGGGAGGTCTTGGTGGGCTGGAGTGGGTCCAGCCTGATCGTGGGGCTGGCAGAGCAGGACCTTGGGCCAGAGAGGGTCGTTCAAAGCCCTATGCTGCTGCAAAGCCTGGGCAGGACCCCCATAGACCCCCCTTTCTGGATTTTGGAGAAGGTCTTACAGTGGTAAAGGGATATCCTGGTGCCAAGAAAGCTCCTATCCACCCCATGAAGGGTTCCCTCTCTCTTGCCATGCTCAGCCTCTCCTTGGGGCACCCACTCCTCTGACAGTTCGACCTCCTGCTTGGGGACATCTCCATGGGCCACTATAGGTGCAGGGGAAACCAGGTTTCCCATCCTCTTTCTTTCCAGCCCCCATGCTGCAGGTTCCCATAGAAGAGTCCCCTGCTGCCCACGTAGGGGTGTGTATGATGAAGGAGTTGGAGAGCAGACATGACTATTGGGGTGCAGGGGGACAAATTCCCATCCATATCCCCTGGCTTCCAAGCTTTGGTCACAAGGGGGTCCCACATGAGAGGGCTGTGGCAGGGGCTCAGGCCTCATGGTCACTGGTACTCAGGTGGTCCTCGGGCAGTCCTGTCTCATCGATGTTCTCTAGTGAGTCGGCGTGCTGCACCGAGAGCTCCGTCAGGCTGACACTGGGCAGCGTGTTCTGCTCTGGGTACACCCAGGGCTTGTATCCAGGGTCATGCTTGCGTTTCCACTCTGGGTACTTCAGCCCAGCCTTGTAGATCTTCTTCATTGCCTGTGGGCAGAGTGGGTTCAGCCCGTCACAATGCTCAAGTGCCCAGTGGGGATGGAGCCACCCCAGTCTGTGGGTACAGCTCACAGCTCCCCCATTGCTTGCTTTTTGGGGTGCTGGGAGGGGCTGGAGGCCTGGCTTGGACCACACAGCCCCAGCAGCATGCCCAGTGCATGTCCTGTGAGCCCTGGGTCACCCAGCACCAGTCTTGTGAGTCTTTGGTCACTCAGCACGCATCCTGTAAGCTCTGGGTCACCCAGCACCCATCCTGCCCCTACCTATGGGGTTACTTCAGGGCAGCTCATCCCTGATGCCTGTGCATTCCACCACTGGCCATGCACCCTGCTTACCTTCGGTGCCACAAACTGGGAGACGCGGTTCACAACCCACTTTGGCAGCGACCCTGCAAGAGCCCAAAGCCTCATCACTTAGCCAGCCCAGGCCAGCCCCTGAGGAGGCACCATCAGCCTGCAGTGTCCTGTGCCAGGCTGGGCACCCCCAGGGCTGATGGCACCTGTCCCATGCAGTGCCCTGGGAGGGGACCCCCTTCTTCCCCAGGTTGTCCCCACTTCCCAGTGCCCTTTGGACCTCTGGGTGATGGAGAGCCATGGTGTGTGAGCTTTGGGGATAGAATGAGACCTACCTCCGAGGAGGCATGCTGCACCCTCCCCTCCCGCTGGCACTCACCGCGAGGGTCCACCTGGGTGAGATAATAGAGGACACAGGCGCCGGCACCATTCGCCTTGATCAGGTAACCTGTCTGCAGGGACACAGCCCTCACAAAATCCTTCCTGGGTGGGTATTTCTGCAGAGAGAGGTCATTCTACTCAGAGCCTGCCCGAGCTGCCACGCCGCCCTGCCTGGGCATGCCAGCCCATGGGACCAGCACTCTGCCAGAGCTGGGGCTGGTTGGGTGCTCACCGGGTGCTTCACGCTGTAGTTGATGATCATGTAGTCATTGCCCAGGGGCAGCCAGGAGCGCAGGGTGACAAAATCCCGGTTCTTCAGGGGGCTCGGGCACTTCCCTGCAGACAGACCCTGTTACATCCCAACCTCTTGCCCCCGTGGCCCCACTCTCACACACAGGCCTGGAGGGTTGGGAAGGAGGGGCACTGGGGGTCCCGAGGGGCTGGGGGATGCTCACAGGAGTAGTATCCCACATCAGCATTTACGGTCAGACGCCCAATGTCGTAGGTCTCGATCATGTTCGAGTCCCATTTCTTGCGGTAGTGGGTGTCATGCAGCACGTCGTAGAGGGTCTCAGCAGGGACGTCCTTGCAGGAGATGCGAGTCTGCAGAGAGACGGGGCAGTCAGGCCACTGGGACACCATCGGGGGGAAACACCCACCCCCAGGGCATGGAGCTGTGCCCTTCTGGGGACAAGGACTTTGGGTTGTTCCTGTGTACAGTCACGTGTCTCTGTGTTGCTATAGGGTCACACACATGTGCCATGGAGGATTCTCCGCACATGCCATGCAGGGTATATCCCTGTGGTCTGTTTCACGATGGTCCAGGCAAAGCCACCAGCTCCACTGCTGGCATGCAGCGCATGCATCCCTCCAGCAAAGGCAGGAGGGTGGTGGGGGTAGAAGGACCCTCTGCCCTCAAATGGGGCTGCCTGGTGGTCCAGGTCCTGTCCCCTCACCCCGTGTTCCTGCAGAGCAAGAAAAGGGATGGTCCTGCTCTGGCATGATGCTCTCGGTTGTGGGGTCTGGTCCAGGGAGGTTGGTGGGGCCCTGGCTGTAACCTGAGCCGTGGAACTGCCTGACCGCGCAGGCGAGTGCATTATTGATGAAGCCGGCTGGCCCACTCCTCTCAATGCCCAGAGGAAGGAGATGTCATCTGTTCCTCGTTAGAGACCTTGCATCTTTGATGAGGTGTTCAGCAGTGCTGTGTAATTGGAGATGGCCCTCTGAACGCGCAGGTCCCATCAATCTCAGGCAAGCTTTCCCTGATGGCCTGGGTGATGGTTGCTGCCCGACATGCTGGACTCGTGCCCAGGGCAGGCTGGGAGATGTGCTGTGCTCCCTGAGGCACCATGGAGGAGAGTGTGGGAGTGCCCAGCCCCCTCCTCCTGCTCCCCCTCCCCAGGCACCCTCTCCCAGCTGCTGC
Organism: Streptopelia decaocto; assembly: GCF_964273445.1. Taxonomy (NCBI): domain Eukaryota; kingdom Metazoa; phylum Chordata; class Aves; order Columbiformes; family Columbidae; genus Streptopelia; species Streptopelia decaocto. Next base: position 18,116,123 of record NC_138667.1, read on the forward strand.
GGGGTGGAGGGTGCCTCAGGCTGGAGGTAGAGCTCATGGACCTTCTGGGCTCCTGGAAGCTCCAGTTATCACAGGGGGGCTATCACAGCCTCGCACCCCCAAAATCCCCCCCTAATGCCTGTCCTCCACTCATCTCCAGCCATAGATGAACAGAAGCTGTGCAAGAGCCACACCATGAGCAGCAGTCAGTCAGCTGGGACGGGGAAAGCACAGAAGTGCAAATCAGGCCATCCACAGTGAATTCAGGTGGAAAAAACCCAAAACTCCAACTGCTCAGCGACTCTCCAGGTTACGCCTGCATTAATGGAAAGACTAGGGCTCTTCTGATCCCCAAGGCGCAGCCTGTGCAGCTCAGCTCTCCTGCCCAGACTGAGTGACATCCTCCAACCCGCATTTTGGGAAGGGTCCCTGGGCAGTGCTGACACCTGCACCATGCCCAGGGCCTGTCCAGAGCAGAAAAGCCACATCAAGGAGGTGTTACTTGCCATGATCCAGGCTGGGCAATGTGCTCAGACTCCCCGGAACCTGCCTGGCGTCCCCTTTCTATAGGGCTCAGCGGTGGCCAAAGGGGATATAACTGCATCCCCTCTGCTGGGCTGTGGTTGTTGGAACTTGGCTGGATTTCATGAGGTTCCTTGCAGCCCTTCTCTCCACCCTGTACAGGTCACGCCGAGCAGCAGCCTTGTCTCCAGTGCTTCAAATGCTCTCCTAACTTCAGTGCTGCCTGCAGACTCACTGGGAGAGCACCCAGTCCCACCATCGCAGTAACAGGGTATGATCCAGCAACTGGACACCATCTGGACCCCACACTGCTGATCACCATGCCATCAGCCTGGTGGTAAGCTGGTTTTCCACCCACCTCATCTTCTCCAGTCCATACCTCACCAATCTGGTGACAAGGAGACTATGGAAAACCCTGTCAAAGGCTTTACTGAAGTCAAGGTATGTGGCTTTTACTGTTCTCTCCATCCTCACACAGTCCTCTCATTGCAGGAGGCAACCAGGCTGATCAAGCATGATTTCCTCTTGGTAGGTCCCTGCTGTTGTTCCTACTGCCCTTGTCCTTCAGGACATAGCTTCCAAGAGGATGCTTTCCATTACCTTTCCAGGGATGAAGGTGACACAGCAGCCCATACTGCCCTGGAGCATCCTTCTTGCGTGACATTTGACTCTTCTCCTGCAGTCTCTAGGACTTTTCAAAGAGATGTTGGCAAACCCCTTCAAGCGCTTCTTGGTGTGTCCTGCCTGGTGCTGTGGACCTGTGCATGCCCAACTGGCTTAAATGCTGCCTGATCCTAGCCCAGAAGTCCTTCCCCATCTCACTGCGGCAAGGTGGCGTGTATTGCAGCTGCACCTCTGCAGAGAGCGCTGCTCTTCCTCCTCCGCCTCCTCACCTTGGCCCTGCTGGGCCTCCATCCATGGCAGCACTGCAATCATTGTGTGCCCAGCTCCTCCTGGTGTCTTCCCAGCTGAATGCACTGGTGTGCAGACACCCGAGATGGGCTGCCAGTTACTGTGTTTGGCAGAGCTGTGCAAGAGCCTTCTCCAGTGTACTGCACCAGGTGCCTCCTCACCACCTCCCCACACCTCTCCTGCTCTTCAGGTCATAGTAACCCTTCCCTGATACTCCTAGTTGAAAGCTCTCCTTACCAGCTTGGCCAGTCTGTTGGTAAGATGCTCTGGCTCAGCTTGCTCAGGTGGATCCCATCATTGCATCCTGGTCCTTGGAGGCCAGAGAAGCCAAAGCCCTGCCTGTGACACCAGCCATGAAGCCAAGTGCTGCCCCACAAAATACTCCCATGTGAGGCTTACCCTGTGATGGGGCTCCAATGCCTCTCACCCCCAGCACCCCATAACCATGGCAGTGCCATGTGGATGCGCAACAAGGTGTAACTGCCTGGGGGATGCTTGAGCCGTGCTAATCCCTCTGCAGCATCCCAGATCTGGCCCTGACAAACAACAAACGTTCTGAGACAGCACATTGAGGCTCTTAAATTCTCTGGGATGCTTGTACAGTGCAGGATGAGAGATGATGTGTCCCAGGATGGTATGGTCATGGGACAGGCACCAGGGAGCCAACCCTCCAGCCTGTCTCCTGCCCGGGGGCTCCCAACAAAGCCATCTCCATAATGTAATCGATCCCAGGGCCTTCCCGCTTGTGTCCGGATCAAGGGCAGCTGCAACATGAGCACACACGCGTGCGTGCATGGCAGGAGGCTGCAGCAGGCAACCCAGCAGGTCGAGAGGCTAAAGCCTGTGGCAGGCAGGGAGAACCTGCAGAGTAGGTACCTCTGGGGGTGAACCCTATCAGCCCCTGCATTTGGGGCAGAAACACCCACAGGCAGGCTGGACCAGGGTGCTGTGCACCCCCAGGACAGGCCAGCACCTTGGGGACCCACAGAGGCAGCTGGGCAGGCAGCTGGGGCAGGGGAGGGCTGGTAGTCCCGCAGCTGCCGGCATCTGCTTACCTTGATTTTCTGCACCGTGCAGCTTTCCTCCTGGCCCTGACTCCACACAGTCACGCCAGCCTTGTTATACCGACAATGCCAGCCCTCCAGGCTCTCGCACTGATCTCTGAAGGAGCTGAAGTCGGAGTCATCGGGGATATAAACCATCTCCCCTCCTCTGGACATGGGGTTGAGCTGCTGGACCCAGGGTGCAGGCACCGGCTGCAGGAAGGCTCCTTCTGCCTCACCTCACTGGAAACCTGGCTCTGCCCTTGAGCTCTGCCTTGCTAGACTCCTGCTGCAGCTCACATCATCCTCGGAGCCCCAGGCCCGTGCTCCCAGAGTGGGCACCGGCCACCCCGGTGCACCAGAATGGGCAGAGACCTCCAGCCACCCCGACCAGGCTGTGCTGCACGGAGCAGCGGGGAGGAAGGCTCGTTCCTTGCAGTCACTATCGCAGTTGCTGGGAGCTCAGATGTCTTCCCCGGCTGGCTAACCAGGATCACATTTCTCTCCAGCTGGCTGTCAGCTCCTCTATTATTCAGCAGGTAGCAGCATGCAGGTGGCTCAGCTTTCAGGGCAGAGCTGCCCCCGGCTCCTCGAGCCCTCTGTCCCTCTCAGCCCGCTGTCCCCTCACCGGCACACTGGCAATCTCTGTGCCTGACTTTGCAGCACCAGTCGCTGGCGGGATCAGCTGATCACCTGCTGGGAGCAGCAGCCAGGACTCCCAGCAGCGTGGCGGAAGTGATGGGCTTCAGCATCAGCAGGATGCGGGCCAGTGTGAGTCCTGGCCTGCCTGGAATGGGGCTGTGGTCCAGTGCACATGACCTTGGCTGTCAAGGTGTCCTGGGTCTGTGGTGTGGGCTCCTGGCATGGGGAAGGGAAAGAATTTGCAGGTGGGGAGGCTTCCCCTCTCTGAGCTTGCAGGATTCTGGTGGTGCTGGTGGGAAGGGAGCCCTGGGGGTCTCCAGCCCACCCTTCTGCTTGGAGCAGAAACACCACCAGCACAGGGTAAGGTCATCCATGGCTTTTTCCGGCTATATCTTGAAGGATGGACTTGACCCAGCTCCCATGTCCCACAGCTATACCACCTCTCCAGAAAAATAAATAATAATTCCTACAGTTCAATCTGAAGCTGCAATTAATGTGTGCTCTCCTTTGTTACATCTCATGCCCTACTGAGACAGCGTGGCCCTGTTGCATTTGCATCTGCTCACCAGGTAGCTGCATGATGCTGGTGGATCCCAACCCACCCCTCTTGTAGCCCCAGGGCACAGCCCTGCCAGTAGCAGCTGCTGGTTCCTCTCTTGCTCCTCCACTTCTCCCCTAACTGGTGGGCCAGTCTGGGCTGTGGGCTCTCTGGTGCGGGAGGGACAACACCTTCTCTCAGGCTGCTGGACACACTCCTCCTCACATCATGCAGGGATGCAGCTTGCCCCATTTGTTCAGCCTCTTGTCCAGGACCTTGTCTGGGGCCTTTTCCCAGGTGCTTTTCATTGAGACCCTGCTTAGCCCCTCGGTCCCCAGCCTGGGTGAAACCTGGGGTTATCTATCTGGTCTGTCCCATTGATGTCCAAGAGGTTTCTGTTGACCCAAATGTTGAGTTTCTCAGGGTCGATCTAGGCTGAGGCTTTGCCTTTCACTGCACACCCATTCCCCCTAGTTTAGCCTCACCTGCATGGCAAAGGTGTAGTAGTCTCCTCATCCATCCCTCTGATGAGGATGGGGAACATGGCTCCAGTACTGACTCTGGGGTGCCCCATCTGGGACCAGCTGCCAATCGGGCATCAAGGCATGGGCAAAACTAATGGAAGGGAGGGCAGGGAGAAAGTGGGAGAGCTGCAGCCGCTCACAAAGCCTCGCCTGAGGTGGAAGGCTGCCTGCAGCTGCCCACATCTGCCCACGCTGTAGCATGATGTGTGAGCAACAGCCCCTCCATGTGGCCTGGCTCGGCGTGGAGCTGGTGCTGTCACAGCTTGAGCTGCTCCAGGTGCTGTGGCCATTTGCTGGTAAGCTGGTGCAGTATCTGGTTGGTTGGTTAAGTATCTGCTGCAGTAGGCACAAGTGGCAGATCCTGAGTTGGGGAAGATGCAGAGGGATGACCTTGGGGTGGCCTTGGGGCTGTGAAGCAGGAAGCAAGCGAGGCTGGATGGATTTATGGTCTAGAGCTGTCTAATGCCATTGCTGTAGTGTCCCATGGGGTGCACGGGAGTGTCTGTGAGCATCGGCACACCCGTGTGCAAGTGTGTGCAGTCACTACAGCCCCTGCAAGAGCCAGACCCAGCCTGGACAGCCCACGCGTGTCTGTGTGGGCGAAGGCGGGACCCAAGCCCGGGGGTTTTGTGGCTCCAAAACATGTCCAGGGGTGTGGAGGAAGGGAGGACACTGCAGTCCTGGGGACAGAGGAGTTCAGACCAGCTGTGCAGAAAGGAGCAGAGTGCTTACCCAGCATCACTGAAGCAGGAACCAGCCCTACCTGGCCACATTTCTCTGCACTTGAAGGATGGGAGCATTTCTCTGCCTGGTGGCTCAGGCTGGAAACCTGAGCAGGAAGTGCTCTCTTCTCTTCTGAAGCAGCCCCTGGGGTCAGTGTTCAAGCTGCACAACAGTGCAGCCACCCAAAAGCTCGCTGGTCATCATCACAGGTTCCCTGCCAGTTACCTGCTGAGCTCAGATGGGTTCCTGTGACCCATTTGCCCTTGCAACCCCATTCACCACTGCACTTGGCTCTTTTGGACCCAAGGTCTAGATCCGGCTGATGCCGCTGGGAGCTGGCACACCCCAAAGGAGAGAGAGGAAGGTGACAGTAGCACATGTAGAGCAACACATTAATGTAACCTTGCTTCTGTCATGTCTTGTTTATTTTCTCTTTATGAGCATTGAAAATCAAATGTCCTGTGGCTGAAGCCACCTTAAGTTCCCAACCAGGCAGTAGCTACCTCAGGAGCAATGTGACACCATTTTGTGGGGTGTCCCCAAGGTGTGACCGCCCCATCTCTCTCATCCTCTGTGGAGGAAGCAGCAGGAGAGAAGCAGCAGAGAGGGAGGAAAGAAATTATGCTTTTCTGGAGGCATCAGAGCTGCCACCCAAGCAACACCTGAGCCCAAGGAAGATAGAGTTTATGGGCTCAGTTTGCAGGAGTATCTGTTAGCGGGCACCTGTCTGGGCTCTGGGTGTGTCCCCATCACATGGTACCTTCCAGGCCCTGCGGCCAGGGCTGGCTGAACCTGCATCCTGCGGCTGGGGGTGTAACCCCCGTGTCCTGCAGCTTCCAGCAGCTAATGGTGGCTCATCACACCTGGTTTAGTTGGATGCTGGCTTTCATCAGCCATGGGACTCCAGTAGCTTGTGGTGTCCCCATGTCTGGCACGGAGTTACATTCCTTGGGCTGACAACAGAGCTGTGCTCCATGTCTGTCTTCACAAGGAAGAAATACATCATCAGGAGACAGGCTCACCCTTCACGAGGTTGTCCCATCTCTGGGGTGGGTCTATCTGCTACAAACACACAGGGTCCTGCTCTTGTTGGAATGCTCCATCCATGCTTTGTCACTGCATGGCAGTGGAGGATGGCATGGGGGACCAGCAGCCCCCAGGATACCGCTTCATGCCCCGTGGTCACCAGGTCTATGAGCAGGGACCTTTCCAGAGCCTGGAGAGCCCTGGTGGCCTGGTGGGTTCAGGGCATACAAAGTGTGAGGGTTAGGTTATGGTGAGGAGGACCCTGCTCCCATCCTGGCTGTATCTAAACAAGGACTTTCTAGCCCTTTCCTCTTTCTCCTTTAATTCTCCAGGTCAAATTTCTAAATTCTCCAAGCGTCTTTAAAGACTCTAGAGATGGGATGTGGGATTTATACACTGCGAAGTGGGGTTGCAGGGCTTTGCATGCTGTTCAAGGCTCTGTTAACCAGCTCAGATGCCTTAGCAGGACCAGCTTGCAGCCTCTCCAGAGCTGGAGAAGAGCATCCAATCCCCTCTGCAGCCACCTCTCCTGCTCCTCTGAGAAGTGACTTTGAAAGCCTTTGCAAATTGAAATGAGAAATGTTTTTCCTATAGTAAATGATTGTGCTTTGGCTTTATGTGAACTGCAGTGCTGGTTCCCCTCAGAAACTCGTTCCACCAGGGTTTATCTCCTGGGGAATGAAAAAGAAGAGTCAGGAGGAAAAGCTGAGAGTTTCCTGGCCTGGAGAAACCCAACTGGAGCAGTTAGGAAGGGTTACAGCTACCACACAGCATTAGGAGATGGTGGCTAGGAGGTGAAGATCCTCCCAGGATGGGGGGAGGAAGGTGTTGGAACTCCTGAGAGACATCAGGTCATGCTAGCTCTGGCCAGGCTGCCTCCCCTGTGAGGAACACAGCAAAAAGCAGGAAAACCAAGGAAAAGTGAGATCCAACCCAGGAGTGGTGCAGGACATGAAACATCCTGGGACTGCAGGGATGTCTGGGGAGACCTACAGGGACCCCTGGGTGCCAAGCATGGCCCCAGAATCCCAGGGCTGTAGAGACCATTCCAGAGTTTGGGGGCTGTAGGGACCCATAGGGAAGCGAATGACACCCCAGAGCCCTGGGACTGCAGGGACCCCGAGGCCCCCATGAGACCCCCAAAGCCCCAGAGCTGCAGGGAGCCCCCAGGATTTTGGTGAGACCCCAGAGCCCCAGGAGTGTGGGGACCCCCCAGCCATGTGTCCATCCAACCTGACCAAGTCAAAACCCAGCTGCAGCTCCTTTAGGTAGTGCCACGCCATCCCCCTCAGAAGGACAATGCCCCCCACATGAGTGGCATCCCCGGGTCAGGGACACCGTGCCCGAGGACCCGTCTTTGGACTGTGCTGCTCACCCTGCATATGCAGTCTGGTGCTTGCCCACAGGGTGTCATGCGTGCTCCACGGACGATAGCGACAGGGCCACGGCCAGCACCAGGGAGAGGCCAGGGAAAGGGACAAGCCGAGGGACAGAGAGAGGAACAGGACCATGTCCGTGGAGGAGACAGCCACAGCTGGAGGCTGCAGAGGTGACATGCCCCGTGCTCCATGCTGATGTCACCAGCTTGTCCATGGAGATAGAGGTGATGGCTGGGGCTGCTTTTGACTTGGGTCCCCATCCTGGTGCCAGATGGGTGCTGTCTGCTTCCCCACGTGCCCTCCCAGGGTGGCATTTGTGGTGGCTTTGTCCCCCACAAGCTCAGTGTCTCCTGCTGCTCTGAGCTGTTTTGTGGCACCCCGGGAACAGCCCAGTCTGGCCAGTGCAAAGCAATTGAGGGTGATTTGCACCTTGGTTTTAGGCTCTCGGGACACTTTATATTACTGGACTAAGTTGAAAGTCCCCAGGACAGCAGGCATGCTAGGGACACACCACTCTCAGTGACAGGAAGCCCAGAGAGGGGACCCCTTCTTAAACTTCACCATTAAGCAGAGGATGAGATGAAACCCCAGAAACTTTCCTTTTCCTCCTTGCTCCTACCACATCCTTCTTTCTCCTGGCAGGATCCAAAAAGCTGAGCCCAACAACAGAGTCCTCCTTGGTTACACGGTCCCCGTCCCAGAGAGGGGGACAGCTCAGGGACAGCATTAGCACCTGTAGCTGGGGACCACCATCTCCTGCATGCTTAGTGTGGAGCTTTTCCTGCCACTTTGGGAGCTTCTGGTGTCAGGGATAAGCTGGTGGAGGAGGCTTGCTCCTCCTCGTGCCCCTTGAAGGCTGGGACCCAGCACAGCCGGGGTATCCAGCCCTCTGAGTCCCTTCCCTGTCCCCAGCGCAGGGACACGGTCTCATCTCTGGCAGCATTTCCCAGAGGGAAGCACCATCTCCCCCAGGCAGAGGCAGGGCTGGGGGTTCAGGGTGTCCCCGCTGGCACAGTCTGGTGGCACCGATGGCAAAGCACGAGTGGGTTTGGGGGAGTCTGGCAGGCACATTTCCAGGGACTGGCACAATTAACAGGGGCATGCAGAGGTGGGGGTTCCCTGCCCACCCATGCCATGAGTTTTGGCCACAGCTCTGCCCCTAAGAAAAATGGTGGAGGGCAAAGCATGGGGTGTGCTCCCTGGGTGCAGGGACAAGGGAGGCAGGTCCCACAGCAGGTCTGCCCCATTGGAGATGGGCCAGAATGTCTCTTGGGTGATGTGACTCAGCATATCCCCTGAGTACCTGTGTACCTCTTTGCCACTCCCCAGTGTCCTCCTACAACTGGGGTCGTGCCAGGGCAGGGTCCTCCAGGATGCTCCTCCAGCTACCTGCATCCCACATATCCTTGTAATACACCTACAGGGGGCACTGCACAGTGACACACATCTGCGGGACACAGCACAGAAGTGGCAGTACGCTGCATGTGTGACACAGAGTCATGTGGGGCAAGCACATGTATGAAAGTGGCTGTGGAACAGCAACGTGCCCACAGGATCCTGCTACACCCATGGACATCCAGTAGGTACCTGTGACTCCTCCACCCAACTGGTGGCACAGAAACCATCACTGACACAGAGCCCACACAGCAATTACCTGTCTGGACACGTGTGTCAGCCACCCACACATGCTGAGCTGATCAGCACACACATGACAGCACATGTGGCTGGTGAGACACGTACCCCACAGCTCAGCAGTGCAGCCCACAGGTGTTGAGCACCCACACACCCACGCACACAGGTGTGCACACACACACAGAGTGTTGCAATCGTGCTCTACAGGTGTGCAGACATGTGTGCATGCTGCAGCTGCTTTGGCGTGTGTGTTGATGCTCCTCAAAGGCCTCTCCTCAAACCCCTTACTCCCATGTCCTAAGCTTCCTTACTGCATCCTGCTCCCCACTTGTCTCCTGCCACTGTCCCTGTACTCCAGCTCCATGTTCCCCCTTTCCTGGCTCTCCCACCACCCTGCACTGCTTGTTTTAGGTTAACCTTTCTGCTCATGGCTGATCAGGTGGCCACCAGCCTTGTGTCACCTTGTTTGCTCTGGAGCATCCTTCCCTCACTGCACTGCCAACTGCCAGCCCAGGACCCCGTGCCAGTCCCCGGCTGCCCAAACCCCAGCTCTGGTCCATCGTCCTTTTCCCAGCCTGGCAGCCAGGGCTGTGGCACTTGTAGCCAGGGCTTGTTTGCACAGTGCCCCAGACGGACATCAGGATGATTTAAAAGGACTGTGAAAAATGTAGTTATTTTTCCCCCTTTCAGCTGCAAGTCAATACTTGGGGAAGGATGTTTAATTATCTTTGTCACCCTCTGAAATCTCTTTATGAGAGGGTTTGGCTGCAAATCTCCACATCATTTCATAGTTATTGGATAGTGCGGTGCATAGCGGCACAGTAAATTAGCCAGTCGGAGCAGACGTGGGTCCCCCACTTGCGCACAGCCAGTCCCCCCCAACCTGGGGCTGTGCCAGGGCGGGTGGCAGCAGGGATGCCCCCTGCCAGCTCAGGGGTGCTGTCCCCTCCAGTTGTGGGCACCGCCTGGTCCTCATGCCCTGGTACATGCCCCATTCCTGTAGCCCAGCTACAGTGGATGATGCCCCAGGCTGGCAGCTCCTCTGGGATGCAGGACCAGGCAGAATCCATGGAATGCTGTGCTAAAGCACAGGGGAAATAAGGAGGTGACTGGTGAATGCCAACATGGCTTCACTCAGGATAAATCGTGCCTGACAAATTCAGTGGCTTTCTATGATGGAGTAACAGCATTGGATAGGTGAAGAGCAACTGATGTCATCTGCCTGGGCTTGTACAAAGAACTTGACACTGTGCCATGTGACATCCTTGTATTTAAATTGGAGAGACATGGATGCAACGAATGGACAACTCAGTGGATAAAGAATTGGCTGGATGGTCACACTCAAATAGTTGCAGTCAAAGGCTCGATGTCCTGGTGGAGGCCAGTGACAAGTGGCACTGCTCAGGGGTCAGTATTGGGACCGGCATTATGTAACATCTTTAACATGTTTAACATCTTCATAGGTAACACGGATAGTGGGATTGAGGGCACCCTCAGTATGTTTACCGATGACACCAAACTGAGTGGTCGTGGTTGATCCATCTACAGGGACCTGGATAGGCTGGAGAGGTGGGCCCGTGCCAACCTCATGAAATTCAACAAGGCTAGGTCCTGCACATGAGTTAGGGCAATCACAAATACAGGCTGGGCAGCGAATGGCTCTTGTAAAAGCCTTCCAGTACCTAAAGGGGATCTACAAGAGAGCTGGAGAGTGACTTTTTACAAAGGCATGTAGTGACAGGACAAGGGGTGATAGCTTTAAACTGAGAGGATATTTAGATTAGATATAAGGAAGAAATTTTCACCATGAGGGTGGTGAGACACTGGAACAGGCTGCTCAGAGAATCTATGGATGTCCCATCCTTGGAAGTGTTCATGGCCAGGTTGGATGGGGCTTTGAGCAACCTCATCTACTGGAAGATGCCCTGCCCATGGCAGGTGGGTTGAAACTACGTGATCCTTCATGTCTTTTCCAACTCAAACCATTCAATGATTCAATGATTCCATGATTCCACGACATGAACAGCCAGGACCGCCCCAGGGTGACCTCCTGCACTCTGAGGTCCATCCTCCTCTCTGTGGCACAGTACCCCCGGCACAGCCTTGCTGCACTCCCTTTCAGATGCTCTCCCCAGCCCTGGGGACACCCTCCGTGGAGCCAGAGCTGTAGTTACCAGGTGCCTGGTACTCCCGTGGCTGGCAGGATCCCCCCGGGGTGACCCACTCTCAGCCCTGGCTGACCGATGGACAAGGATGGGACCAAGGCATCGACACACCAAAGATGCTGGGTCCACCCAGCTTGCCTGAGACCCCCAAACTCCTCAGCTCTCCACCTCGCACCTCCTGGAAGGCAGATGGGGGAGCAGGCAGGTGTGCTGACATTCAGCATGGTCAGTGCCAGCTGCTGTTGCCATTGCAGGAGATCTCCAGCCCGTGAAGGTGCAGGATGGCGAGCGGACACAGCCATGCTCCCCAACCCCTCCTCTGCTGGGGCGCACAGAGAGCAGGGCGCAGCCCCCCACCCAGCAGCATCCCTGGCAGGCAGCACCCAGCACCCACCATGCCCTAAGTCTCCTGTTGTCATGCAAAGCCGGCAGAGCTGGGGCTGGGCTGGGGGCCTGAGATACGCCAGAACATAATGCCACCTTCCCGATAATGCCTTTTATTGGACTAGGTGACACGCAGGCTTTAGGGGATAGCAGGAGAATCCTCCTGGCTCATCCGCAGAAAGGATTTCCACAGCTCTCCCGGCGGCTTGTCAGCACTCGGCTGCGAGTCCCTGAAGAGTTATTACCTCCCGACGCACGGCTCTGTCTGCTGGGAGCTGAGTGGCGTCCCTGCCCCCTGTTTGCTGCTTAGAAAGATTACGCCGCGTTTGAATAAGCTCCGTGGAGCGCGGCTGCCGACGCATCAGACAGGGGCTAATCAGAAAATTAGCAGGGAAAGAAAACTTTGTGGCAGGAACTTATCTCCAGCGCGGGTGCATGTTGCTCCCACGCTCAGCCCAGCTCCTCACCAAGGTTTAAGGAAAACTTCCCTGTGATTGCAACGATGAAACCTGCTACAAATGCATGGTGTGCACACACATAGAGATGTGTGTGCTTGAGCGTGTAGATGCTGTGTGCACATGCATGCACAAGCAAACGCTTGCGGTCTTATACACACATACATCCCTCTGTGCATTCCTGACAAGCACATTTCTGTACGTGAGCACATGTTTATACGCATGCAAACACAAAGGCATGCCTGCACTCATGCACATGCACACACACGTGCAGACGTAAAAAAATATATATGCACATGTATGCAATATGTGCACATGTATCTCTGGATACACAGACCCATGATTACACGCTTGTATGTGCACTCACAAACCTGCACTTACAAGCATGGACCTGCACATGCATATTCCTACACACGTGAACACACGTGCATACATGCACATACGGCCACATCTGGGTGCCTCGGGACTTCCCCCAGCGCTGGCTGAGCAGTGAACGGGGCATGGATGCTGCACCAAGCTTGCACTGTGCCACCAATGCCATGTCCACTAAAGACAGAGTGTCCTGAGTCCCACTGGAACAAGAGTCCCACTTCTGCACTGGCACGACCTCAGTCCCCATGCTGCAGTGCCATCATGGGGACAGCCCCCAGGAGCAGTGCCAGACACCCTTGGGTGGCCCATCCTGTCCTGCACTCCCGGGAAGGGTGCGGGATGGGGCTTGTGGTGGGCAGAGGGGCAGTGAGCCATGCTGAGAGCAGGGTGATTAAAATGCGCTGTTTGTTTTATTTAAGCACCATCGTCAGGGAAAGTTACAGGGCACTGAGCTAGAAAATAGCATTTACAGAAACTGACTCCTGGCACCCAGAGCCCTGACCTTTGCAAACTTCATTAGCACCACGTAGATGTGCACTTCCAGCCCGGTGGGCACACGGAGTGGGAGAGCAGGGACCCCTCCTCATCCCACCCAGCCCCCAGCCTGCTGCTGGCATAGTCCTTCTGTGGGACCCCAAATGCAGCCACGTCCCAATGCAGGGGCTTTACATGGGATGCCTGAACCCCACGCGACTCTGCACTGTGTCACAGTGGTGTTGGTGGCACCAAGGACAGGGGAACATGGACTATGCTGGGACCTCCATGTCCCTTGTGCTGCTGCCTACGGGGCTGTGGCTGGTGCTGGGCAATGCTGCTGGCCCTGCTTGGCCACTGTCATGTTTCAGGGGTGGCTGGTCCAGCCATAGCAACAGTTGCCATGATTCCCTTTCCCCATTCCCTTTTCCCCACTCCATCGACTTCCCATGGTGGCTCTGGTGCTGCTGGCAATATGTTTACAGGCAATTAAAGCTCATTAATTGTGCAGACGCAACAGAGGCCCCATGACAATGTGTGGTGTGAGTCTCACAGGGGAAAGAGCCAGATCTGACTGTGTCACATCCAGGATTGTATGGGGGGCAAGTGGGGGTCTGCACCCACCCTGGGCCATGTGGAGCCAAGCCTGGCCCAGAGGGATCCCAGAGCTTGCAGCAAGGCCTGGGGGATGGGGGATGTGTGTGGGTGTTGCGATGGGTCTCTGGCACCCATTCAGCAGCCCCACGTGATGGCCACCCAGGAACCGAGCACTGCAGACGCCAACCTCCAGGCATCGGAAAGGGGTTGAGCCCCTGGCTGCTGCCTCCCTCAGGGGGTTCCATCCTCCCCGCTATAGCCCAGCGCTTTGCTGTGAGGATGAAATCAGCTCTGCTCTTGGCAGGCAGGAGCTGAGTGGGGGCTCTTACCCACACATGTCTGAGCAGAACTGGTGCGGGCAGTTGCTGTGCCACTGCTCCCGAGCTGCTGCGTCTCAGAAAAACAATAGCATTTGGTAGCAGGGGGAGAAAAACCTTCACAGTGTCACAGAATAATTCTCCCGAATGGATTGAAATGATGCTTTGATTGGGAACAGATGCAAGAGATAAGGGGGGAGGCAGGTACCAGGCACAGGGCCAGCCACCAGCCTGCTCATGGTTCCTTGCTGTATGGAAGGAAGAGTCCCCGGAGGCAGCTGGTGCTCAGCTTCCCGCTGCCCTGCCTGCTCCAGGGCTGCCGGGATGCAGGCAGACCTGCCCGGGCAGGCAGCGGGGCCAGTGCTGGGCATGGGATGGGGTGGACAATGCACCCGGCTGCTGGATGCAGGATGCTGGGTGCTGCCCTGGGGGGAGGGGATGCTCCCGTGGCACGGTTGGGCAGGGGACCCTGCATTGCTCCTGGGGTGATGTGCTTTCCCCTGGCTGGCTCTCCCTCCATCCTCTCCAGCTTTCACACTCGACATGGGGCCATGGCCTGCTGGACTCCCTCCCTGGATGCAGAGGCTGCCACAGGGAGCAGGAGGGCACAGAGGGGGTGTGGAGCTGCCCACTGCTGGGTCTAGGCTCGAGTGGGCAAGGATGTCCTTCCAGACAAGAAAAGAGTACCCACCTGTCCCGTGGAGATCCTCAGGTTCCCCTGGCAAGACCTGTAGAGCAGGGGTATCAAACTCATTTTCACTGGGGGCCACATCAGTTTCACAGTTGCCTTCAAAGGACCAAGCGTCATTTTAGGATTGTGTAAATGTAGGAGCAGTTACATTTATACAGTCCTAAAATTACATTCGGTCCTTTGAAGGCAACTGTGAGGTTGATGTGGCCCCCAGTGAAAATGCGTTGGACACCCCTGCTGTAGAGGGTCATCACCTGCCTCTGAGGTACGAGCCTTTTCTCCCCTAAAAGCCAGCTCCCAAGACCGGGAGGCGGCTGTGCCTCCATCCGCAGGGGAGGAGTGCAGCACAGTGGGAAGGGATGCAGAGCTCACCCAGATTCCCTGTGAAGCTGCAGACACCCACTCAGCCTCAAATCGTTGCACTGCCCCAGGACTGGGCAGACAGGGCTGATGACCCCCAGAACCCAGACTGGGATGTCCCGAGGGAGTAGCCAGGAAATACTTACATGAGCCAGAGAACTGGGGTGCCCAGCACTCCAGGGAGTCGAGAAGGGGTCCGTCCTGCCTCTGGCCCCGACTGGGCTCATGCCTGGGTGGCAGGCAGCACCAGTGACGGTGGAAGATGCTTGGCCCATTTTAACCCTTTCTGTGTCATTGCTGCCTCTGCCACATGATTGCCACTGGGCTGGGTCCCCGCGCCCCCCGCCATCTGCAGCAGATCCAGCGGGAGGCAATCGGCAGGCGCACGCTGCGGAGCGGCGCTTTTCTTCTCTAATCTTCTTATTTCATTTTAGCATTTACAATACACCCAGCCGGTAATCCTGACATCAAACACGCCACGCACACTTTCAAGCTGCACCAGCGTCAGGCTGTGCGAGCGCTGGCAGGAGCTGGCAGCTCCGACGTCTCGAGATAACATGTAGAAGAAAGACAAGGAAAGCTGCTCTGCCAGCACGACGAGCAGTCACTGGGTCCCATGTTCCCAGAGCCCTTCCCCAGGGGACACCCACAAGGTGCCCCCTTGCTGCTGCTGGCTCTCTCTGTTGGGGTGCCCTGGGTGCACCTGGGTGCAGGTGGGCTGAGGTGGGTGCTCAGGCTGTTCAGGGCAGGTTTTGTCCCCAGTGAGAAGCTGGAGTCAAACCATACAAGCTGGTGGCCTGGTGGGGGCAGGGGCAGAGCTGGGTGACCCCACTGGTGCCCATTCGGCCACCTTACCCCCCAGCCCAGAGGTGCACACACCTCTGGGGCAATTGCAATGCCAGAATATGCTGGAGGCTCTGCCCAGCCTTCACCTCACCAGAGCACACTTTGGTGACCAGGAATGGCAGCTGGACCTTGGCTGGGGTGCCTGGGGGTAGGGATGTGCCCCTCTCCCAGCGTGAGGATAGGGTGGGGACAGCTGCAAGTTTCGGGTCAGGAGGACAGTGTCTGGCACCCACTGTCTGCAGGCACCAGCAGCGATGGGGCTGTGTGGTGCCGTGGCTTCATGTCCCACGTGGGGCTGCACCAGGGCTGGGCAGCTGGGGACGTTCATGAGTCCCCTTCTCTGCTCCCCCGGCGCCGGCTCTTTTCTGTAGGACACCAGCTGCCAGGACAGAAATTTAGGTGGCAAACGCTGCCAGGGAAACATTTCCCTGCTCCCCCCAGGTGCAGTGAACACCCATCTCATTGCTGTGAGACAGACCTGCCAGCATTTTCTGAGTGCCCTGAGGTGTTTTTTTTTGCCCAGCTTGGTGTCCAGTACCAAGTTTCCAGCTGCTTGGAAATTTTTGGAGGTTTCTGGGAGCTGAAAAGTCTCAGCAGGCTGGATCAGGGAGAGAGGCATGAAGAGCTGAGAAAGGCAGAAAAGCCTGAGAAATCATTCAATCCATCCTCAGGCCCTGGTGAAGATGGAAGCCCTACTGGACTCCCTCTCTTGGCTTGTTTCAGGGTTCACCACGGCAGAGCATCTTAACGCCCTGTGCAGCTCTACCAGCCTCTTTCACAGCCCATGCAGGAGGAACAAGCCCGGCTAACAAGTGCTCTGCCCGGTGCCGGCAGTGCCAGGGGACATGAGGAATGACAGTCCATTGAGCATGGCCGTGGCTTGTGTTCCCGTGCAAGCCCTGGTCCTGCCAGCTCCTCCCTTGTTCTGCCTGCACGCTGCCAAGCGGGTCCTTGCTGCGAGCAGCCCCAGCCCTGCTCTACATGGTGGGGGGTACCCCCCCGAGGAATAGTCTTAGGTCTAATCCTCATCTCGATATTTGGGATTTAATCAGCACTGAAGTAAGTAGCTTTTTTTTTTTTTCATCTGAGGCAGAGAAGAACTCTGACTCAATAGGAATTAATTTGCCTAATTAGCACCTTTGGGAAGTTCTCCCTCCTGCGCATGCCCCAGGCGGGGATTTCAGGGCTGGGGGACCCTCTGAGAAGGCTGTGCCTGCTGGGTGCTGCCCAGCACGCTGTCCACACCCCCACCTGCCTGGCCTGGGCAGCGCTGTCCCTGTTGCCCCTGCAGGATCCGTCCCGGGATGCAGCCATAGAGCATCACCCGGATGCCCATCACCACAGCAGCACCCACCAGCCCCACATGGGCACAAGCGGCATGGGGTGGGGGGCAGCTGGGGGGTGCGGGAGCCGGCGACTGACAGGGAAGATGAATGGTTTTAATCACACCGCTTACAGGGCACCATCTGAAGTTTCATGTAAGTTATGATAGCGACAGTTTGCACGAAAATTGTATTTCCAGGCTTCATTGACTGGCTTAATGAGAATCTTTACGTGTCAGATATTAAATTAAGAAATTAAAGAGCTGTTTCGGTGTGTATAGACTCCTTCCCTCGCACTGAGCTGCTTCTTCCAGATCAATCAGGAACGCGCCTCTAGAAAAGATGGGAGAAGCCTTTGATTTTCTGTCACTAGGGAAGTGAATCTAATATGTGTTGGCACCTAATTCATGTTTTATTAAAAGGCATGAGGTGGATGCTGCCAGCCCCCACCTCTGCCTGCTGCCCTCTCTCCACCTGTGCCACTCTGGGACGAGGGACCATCCTCGGCTCCACCATTCTCAGGTCTCTGTACCACCCGGTTGTCACACTGTGTCCCCAGCACCAGCATCCTGGGACTCTGATGATCCTGATCACTGAGAGGGCGCAGGGCACTGCATGTCCGAGCCGGTGGGTTTTGCTCTGCTAGTCAGAGATTAAAGTCAATTTGGAAAATTCCATGTTGGAATGACTAAAGTGAAAAATATTGCTGCTGTCCTCTGTTACATCCCTGCTTTCATTTCTGCACTGGCTGAGTTTGACCTGAATTCACTGATTGTTCTGGTCTTCCCCCAGATTTTACTGGAATTGTGTACTTGGCCAGCAACTCACCAGCAGGTGGGGAGAGGGGAAGGTGTCGCGGCTGTGGGGAGGGACTCAGGTGGCTGGGGGATGTGGACCTCTTGGGCATGGTGAGCAGTAGTCATGAACCAGAGCAAGATGGGAACAGTGAATCACCTGATGGCATGGACACTGGACCTGGCATGGGGATGCTGAAGAGCAACACTGGGGGCAGGGACACCAGGGATAAATGTCCCATGGCAGGACCATCCAGGGATACCAGGGATAAATGTCACCATTCAGAGTCACCCAGGGACACTGGACGTAACCCCTGGGGCAGGGACATGCTGGGACAGTGCAGATAAGCTGGGCACACCAGTCAGCTCAGCATTGTCAGAGAGGGAGTCCAACTGGGATGTGACCCTGTTTCCTGATTCACCTGGTGCCTGCAACATGTCACAGAGGAGTCTGGGACCACCTCATCCCCAGTCACCATCTGAGGTGTTCCTGGGAGGGGGACAGGGGCACGGGGCTCTCTGTCTGGGAGGATGCTCAGGTGAGCCCCAAGCCCCAGCAGTCAGTGTGCCTGGATGGGGTCCCACTGAGTCCCCTCATCACACGTCCACCTTCCAAAGCCAAAGGCAAAGAGGAGAAGGCCATCATTGTTGCAAACTGTCTGTCACAGCAAGAAAAATCACACCTTCAGGCCCCTGAGCATGCCATCCATCTTTGGCTCCCCGTGCTGGCCCCGGCTTCTCCTTGTGCGGGGAAAGTTTGAGTAAACAGCTTAATTTGGCACTAATACAAGTGGAGACATCGTTCGCGATGTCAACTATTGATTTGCGTCCTTACGGCCCCATCAGTCATTTGGGCTTTTTCTTTTTTTTTTTTTTCTTTTCTTTTTTTTGATATTACAATCAGAAGGCATAAACCTCCCAGCAACCCTGGGCTGGGCTTGCAGTGCCCATCCCCAGGCTTGGTGGCTGGGGACCCTGTGTCCTCATGGGAAGCTGGTCATGGTGCCATTAGCCCTCTCCCTGCTGCCACTTGCAGCTTTGCTCCCACAGGACATATGTGGGTGCAAAGGGGGAGCTGAAGGAGCTGGAACCATGGTGACCCCTGTAACCAGGACTTGCTACGAGGTTGTCTGCAGGGCTGGTGGCCTGAGGACCCTTGCCTGGCAGGACAGGGATGGGGTCAAGGCTGGGAGCCATTGGTGAATTTGTCCCCAGGTGATGGCCAAGGTTCTGTCACCGCCTGCACCAGCCCACCCCGGCAGTCAGGCACCCCGCTGGCCCTGCCTAAATGTCTCATTAAAGGGATTTGCGGGGCTGCTGAGCTGAGCTGTAATCTGGCACTTACCGTTCATTTGTTACAGCATCTCAGGCAGCCGGCAAAGGTCGTTGGATCTTTAATTATGGCGAGGCAGGCGGCGGGCACAGCGGGGAGGAGAAGCGCTGTGGGCATCGGGCAGGCAGCCTGAGCGGCCAGCACATCCCGGCTAACGAGGGAAACGCTCTCTGCCCTCGGGGGCCCCAACAGATGCAATGAGCTGTCCCTGTACGGCATTGTCACTGCCAGCCCACCCATCTCATGGCTGCCCAGTGACCGCAACCTCCGCTGGCGTTGCCTCCTTCCTCCTCCTCCTTGGCAGTGCATCCCCTGCCCTGCAGCCCCATCCCAACCCCACTCACCTTCTGTCTGCTCCTCCTGTGCTGTGGGACGTGGTGGGAGCCCAGTCCTGGGAGCATGGAGGTGGTTGGGCACGCACCTGGGCACACTTATGCAGGCTCAGTGCACACAGTGTGCACGCTTGGGGTACACCCTAAATTCCCCAGGCAGGTTTTGGGGTCACAATTGTGCCTGTGCCAGCCTGAGCAGGGTGGCTGGAGCTCAGACAAGACAAACCAGAGTCCCTGACTGGCAAAGCCACTGGGACGTGCTTGTGCCTTGTGTGCCCAGGCAAGGGCATGTGTGTGCTCCGTGTCTGCAAATGCACGGATGATGTAGGTGTGGGTGTATTTCTGTACCTCGGTGCTGCATGTGTCATGCGTGCCTGTATATACTTCTCCCAGAGTTTTATATGCATGGGTGTGTGTTCACGTGTGTGTACATGCTGAACAGGCGTGTGTTCCAGCACGTGGCTGTTTTTCCTAATGCTGAATGTCCCCAGAAAAAAAGCTTGTGTGCATGTATATGTTGTACATGTGTTTGCAGCGCCATGCATGCAGCATATAAACCACATTTGCACATGTATGTGCATGTACATCACTGCTGTGTGCACACAGGCTAAGGGCATTTGTGCACATGGTGTGTGCATACATGCTTGTGAGCTGCCATGTGTGAGAGCTCAGTGCTTGCAGGATACAGTGTGTGTGCGCATCAAGCCGTGTGGTGCTTGTTTGTGCGGCAGGAGGGGGCTGGAGGATGCCACATGGTTGACAGGGCTCCAAAGAGCAAGTGACAGCAGGATGGGAAGTAAAGAAAGTCAAACAATTATCCCTCCCCTGTGCGCAGAGCCATCCTGCTCCACCATGGTCATTAATGGGCTGTCATATCCCGCACTGACAGGTGGGGATCAGCGCTGACACAGACTGGCAGGGAACAAGGCTCTCGGGGCTGTGGTCTTGGGGTGTAAAGCAGGGACGGCAGTGGGTGCTGCTCCCTCCTCCTGCCCACACACTCTGCCTGTCTGCAGGCTCCCTGGCCCCCCACAATCTACAGGGTGACACCATGCTTGGTGGCCGTCTGCAGCCCTCCCCACTGTCCCCACATGCTGCAAAGTGTGCTGGAGGGACACAAAGCCTCTATCACCTGTCCCATGCTAGCGGGAGACCCTCCAGCTACAGGAGTGCCCCGAGGGCTGGCTACAGCCTGAGTGACAGCCTGTCACACTAATGAGCCCCGGTACCAGGCAGGATGGCTGACATCCGCGGCTGCCCCCAGGGGACATCCCTGGGGGCACCACAAGGGGATGTTTGGGGCAAGCAGCGGCTGACGCTGATGCCATCGTCTCCCCTGAACATCAGTGAAAATCTCCATGGGTCTGCCTGATCCTAGCAGTTTTGGGGTGCTGATTATCCTATAAAATGAAGGCTCCGGGAGATGCAGTCTCATTGCCCATGCTGCCCAGTGTGCATGGTCATGCCACCTGCCCAGACCCATGGTCCTTGATGACTGGTGGCACCCAGGAGCTTCCCCTGGCTGTCCCCGGCCATTGTGGGCAGAAGGGGATGGCAAAAGATGAACCTGGCCAGGGCTGCAGACCATGGTGCACACTGGGCTCTCGGCACTGCTAATGGAGCATCCTTGCTGTGTATCATCCTCCTGCTACGGTGCTTTAGTCCACCACTTCTAGAGCATCCTCCCTCCCCAGCACCAATATTTCTGGAGCATCCTCTGTCTCGGCATCACCGTTTCTGGAGCATCCCCCACACGGTGCCTCCGCATTGCTGCAGTTGTGTCCCCGGCGCCAGCTCCAGCTCCTGGCTCCAGACTTTGCAAGAGCAAGGGGCCCTTATTCCACATTCACATATCTCCTATCTCTCTTCCTTCCTCCCACGTCTCACTCGCTCACTCTCTTGAAGACACACACGTCTAATCTGCTTGTTAGCCTATCCCTTCATCTAAAACCAATATGCAGCTGAATGCCGGAGATAATTAATTGATCAATTAGATAGAGAACTGCCTCTGCTCGTGGCATTGCACACACGTGGAGGGGGAGGCTGTGCCGGCGCACCTGCCAGCACCATTCCCCAGCATCCATCCCGGGCCTGAGCGAGCGGGTGCTACGATTCACACTCAGTCGTGCTCAGTGTGCACACCCAGCTGTGCACACCCAGCTGCACTATAAGCCTCCTTATGTATGTGCCAAGCACTGGCGCTGAGCTCGGGGTGGCACACACCACTCCTGCATGCCCCCCCATCTCCTGCAACCCACTTCTTGCCCCAATTTTCTCACCAGCTGCAGGGACACATCTGCAGGAGTCCCACTGGTTGGGACAGGCCACCAGCCAAGGCGATCACAGGACAGAGATATAGTGAGTTAGCGAGTGCTGCAATGCAAGGGGGAGCCTGGGCTGCAGACCCACTGACCCCCCAGGGCCCAGCTGGCATGCGGGAGAAGGATGGGCTACCTTGTCAATATGCCATGTGCTGCAGAGCTGTGTGACACCACAAAGATGGGGGTACCCACTCTGCTCTCTGGCTGAACAGGACACCCTGTCTGCTCGGCACAGCATGGGTACCCCTCAGCCCCCACACTCCTCCTGGGTGCTGCTGTACCTGGGTGCCCCCAACCACCCCAGAGCATGGACGGGGAGGTTGAGCACCTGGAGGGGTTCCCAGCTGTCAGGGTGCGTCCCCCAGCACCCATGGGGGAACAAGCAAGGCTGCCAGGGAGGCAGAGCGCTGCGGGGAAGTAAATAATGCAGCAAACCCGTGTCTACCAGCCCCCTCCTCCACAGGCTTTGAAAAGCAACACATTACCCTGATCTCCAGACATGAGTTTTTGTCACCAAACAGGGTGATGAGGAGACTTTGAAGCAAATACAAACACCGGGAAAGGGAATACATAAGAAGAGAGTCGCGTGTTCTCTTCAGAAAACAATTGCAGTGTCAACTACATGGAGCAGCTCCGCGGAGGGGGAGCTGCTAACCAGGAACCTGACAGCCCCAAACACCGGGAAATTATCATCAAAATAAAGAAATCCTCCCTCCACTGACAGAGCTCCGGCACCTTCTCTGCTCCTGGCTGCAGGGAGCCTGGGATGCCCGATCCCCTCCTCCCTTCATACCCTGCGTTGCCCCAAGTGTTGCTTGTGCCCCCACCCTGCACCCCAATGGGTGCCCTGCGGTGGCATTGCTGTTCCAGCTGGAGACACAGCACCCCCGAGCCCCTCTGCACCTACTTGTGCTTTGCACGCACGCTTGTCACCTGCAAAAACACATCTTGAATTCACACTCCTGCCTTGCATGAGCATGCTTGTGCCCTACATGCAGAGCTTGCACCCCTCGCATGGGTGCTCACACCCTGCACACACATCCTGCTTTATGCATCAGCTCACAGCCTGCACAGGCACTCACACCTTTCACATTCACACCTTGCACACACACTCACACTTTGCACAGTCACACCTTGCATGCTCACACCCCGCACACACTTACACATGCACTCGTGCCCCCTGCATGTGCTCACACCTTGCATGCCTCCCACGCTTCACCCCCCCAGTCCTACGCATGCCCTACCTGTGTGTTCCCCTTCTCCCTGACATCCTCCTTGAAGCAGCATAAATAAGTATATATCCGTATATGTATGTAAAGGCAGTGCTATATATAGCATGGCAGATATTATCATTTTGTGGCAGGTCCCTCTCTGCAGCTGCCAGCTCCTCACAGATTTTGCTTGGGCATTTAAGGGGCCTTGGTAATTTGGGCAGGATTTAGGGGGGAGTCCCTTTGAGATGGGCCCTGCTGGTGTGGCCTGTGTGGGACGGGCCACCAGCTGTGTGTCCTCATGAAGCTCAGGGCACTCCTGGGAGTCTGGCATAGACTGTTGACCCTGCACCTCCCTGGGGAGCTGGGGAAGGGCTGTCCCCAAGGGCAGGGGCTGGCACTGGGGGTGCCGTGATGTGGGGGTTCTCCCAGAAGAACCCCTGGGAGCTTGGGCAAAAGTGGGGAGCGTACCTTTATGTAGCACAGTCACCCTTTTGCTTTCAGCTCTGTGTGTGCACTAGCACTCCGTATGTGCACTCCTGCCCTGTGCACACTTGCAGCACAGACATGCTCACCCCTACATGAGCACTCCCACCCTGCTCCCACACCCTGCGCACTCTGGCCCTGCATGCTGCGCACACTTTCATCTTGCATGCACACTCACCTCTCTGGAGTGCAGTCGCAGCCTGCATGTGCTCTTACACCCACCTTGCACCTCCACACCTTGCATGTGTGCTCACACCCTGCATGTGTGCTCACACCCTGCCCACACACTCTCCCGCTCGTGGCTTGCACACACACATCCTGGTGCACACTCAGGGCTGCCTCCCAGGCACAACCACACACCTCTTCCCACCCCTGTAACTCCAGGCACTCCTCACACTGTCCTGCACCCCATCTGCACCCCAAACCTTGCTCGCCCTGCACGCTGCAGACCCAGGCATGCCGGTGCACCTTCCACGTCCCTGCAGACACCTCTCCCTGTTCCCTCCCTCCTGCTCCACTCATCCCGCATCATCCATCCATCCGTCCACCCCCTCATCCATCCATCCATCCGTCCATCTGCCTGACACCTTCCCGCAATCCGTGCTGGGCATCCTTCTCCTCCCTCTTTATCTCCGGCTCCCAGCTGCTTCTCAACCCTCCCCGGCGCTCCCTCCATCCCTCCTTCTCCCCATCCCTTGCTCCCACTGCCTCCCGCTGCGGTTATTACTCCCTTGCACACATCCCTCCTCCCTCCCTCCCTTCTTCTGCTCATCCTTTCGTCCATCTCACATGCTCCCCTTCTTCCACTTCATCCCCATCACTTATCCCCCTCCATCCCCAAATTCCTCCCTGTTCCATCCCTCCCTCTTTCTACCACCCTGCAGTCCAGCCTCAGTGCAGCCACCCCACCCGGCCGCGCGTGTCCCCCATGTCCCCTTTGCTCACGTGCCCCCTTGTCCCCTCCATGTCCCCATGACGCCTCGTTTTACCCCACTGCTGCAGCCTTTAAAGTTTCAATCACGGAGAGGTGGGGAAGGCTGTGCCTCCCGCTCCCAGCCCTGCGACGCTGCGCTGCCACTCTGAGCGCTCCCGCCTTATAAATTTTACATTATTACCCTCTTTAAAGTATATAAAATAACTATTCATAAATTATTGAGGGGAAATTTAAAATACTACAAATGTTTATAAATGTTTATCAAGAGGTCTTCTGAAGTGAGCGAGCGGAGCCTGAGTGACTTCCCACGGCTGGCAGGAGCACGGCAGCCACCCTGCCCCTGCCCAGGGGGGACTTTCCAGAGGGCCCCAGCAGGAGATCAGCGCAGGCTCCCCCAGCCTCTTCAATTCACGTCCCCGTGGATGGTGAGGAACAAATTCCCATCAGGGTGCTGTCTCCTTCTGCCAGCGGTGCTCTGTCTCCGGGCAGCCCTGGACCTTCCTATCACCTCATGCTGTGTGACCCCACTCTGGGGCTGCCCCTGGGACAGGGGCAGATAGTCTGTCCTGCTGGGGACACATCCTGCCGTGCTGGGGACACAACCTGGCACACTGGGGACATGTTCTGTCCTGCTGGGGACATATCCTGCCCCACCAGGGACATATCTTGCCCTGCTGGGCTCACCTCCTGTCCTGCTGGAGACATGTCCTTCCCCAGGGGGGACATGTTCTGCCCCAGTAGGAACACATCCTGCTCTGCTGGGGACAGGTCCTGCTCAGCTCAGGAAGATGTTCTGTCCCACTAGAGATGTGTGCCATCCCCCAGCCCAATGCCCACTATGTGTCCAGGTCACAGTTGGCTCAAGGTCCCCAGTGAGGGACCAAGAGGTGCCTGCACAGAGACATCTCTGTGCACACACACATGGGTATGTGCATGGATGTGCAGTCACATGTAGCACCAGCTGTTCAGCCGTGGCACAACTGCTGGCACTGCCTGGCCAGCGCCGGTACCTCCAGGGTTGCTGGGGCCCTGCAGTGCTGTGGAATCAGCGGTGTGCTGGCACTGAGTCGTGCCAGGATGTTGGTGGCAGACAGGCAGAAGTGTGTTGGATGCTGCAAGCAGGACATGGCCAGGGTTGCCTGAGTTGTGCAGCAGACAGGCTACAGCTCAGACACTGGCTTTATCACCCTCCTGGACAGGGTCTGGCATTGATACACACACATGTGGTACTTCCCTGGTGTGCACAGCTCCTCCGAGACTGGGCAGCTGACACGGCACAGCACAGCCCAGCCCTGAAGGTATGGCACTGTCAAGCCTGAGCAGCCTGCTTGGCACAGCATGGCAGAGTGTGGCAGAGCGCAGTGCTTCAGGGATGGTGCTGCTGAACATGAGCAGTCTGCGTGGCATGGCACAGCACGGCATGGCACAGCACGGCATGGCACAGCGCTGCAGGGTGGTGCTGCTGAGCCTGGGCAGGCTTCACAGCACGGCACACAGAATTGTAGAATTGTGGAATTATTTTGGTTGGAAGACATCCTCAGGATCATTAACTCAAACCACAATCTAGCTCTAGCACTAACCCATGTCCCTAAGAACCTTGTCTATAAGCCTTTTAAACCCCTCCAGGGATGTGACTCCACCACTGCCCTGGGCATCCTGTTCCAATGCCTGACAGCCCTGTCCAGGAAGAATTTTTTCCAATATCCAAACTGAACCTCCCCTGGTGCAACTTGAGGCCATTTCCTCTTGTTCATTTCCACTTGTTACTTGGGAGAAGAGACCGACACCCTCCATGCTACAACCTCCTTTCAGGTAGTTGTAGACAGTGATAAGGTTTCCCCTCAGTCTCCTTTTCTCGAGGGTAAACAGCCCCAGTTACCTCATAAGACTTGTGCTCCAGCCCCTTCACCAGCTTCGTCATCTCCTCTCCAGAACCTCAAGGTCTTTCCTATAGCGAGAGGCCCAAAACTGAACACAGGATTCAAGGTGGGGTTTCACCAGCACCGAGCACAGTGGAACGATCACTTCCCTAGTCCAGCTGGCCACAGTGTTCTTGATACATTGCACAACAGTGTAGTGATGGCATCACCGAGCCTAGGCAGACTGCTTGGCATGGCACAGCATGGTGCAGCACATCCCGGCAGGGCTGCCACTGCTGAGCCCAGGCAGCCAGCGTGGCACAGCCCTGGCACAGCCCTGGCACAGCCCTGGCACAGCCTTGGCACAGCCTTATCTCACCGGCTGGAGTGGCACAGCCCTGGCGCAGCGATCCTGCGCACCCTCTGCTCCTCTTCTGGAGGAGCTCCTGGAGCCAGACTTTGCCCACAGGAGGGTGTCACTGCTGGATGGGTGCAGCACAGGAGGGTGCAGCACAGGTGCCCAGAGCTGAGATCTGTCAAACTGCCTGCCCAGGGAAACACCAGTACCGGGACAGCTGTGTCCTCATGCAAGACACAAGCTCGTGTGACACACGTGCTACAGGACACGGACACGACAATGGTTGCTGGAAAGAGGCAAAACTCTGGCTATTTCCTTTGGTCTGGCCACTGCAGGAAGCCCAGCTCAGCACAGAGACCGTGCCCACCACGCCAGGAGCTGTGCCCACCGCAGAGTGGCAAAGGAGCTCTGCAGCAGCCCTGGCCAGTGGGTCTGCCAAGTGTGCACAGCTCGGGCGGGGATGCTCGGTGATCCTAGAGCTTCCAACAGGAGCTGCCTGCAGGGATTGTGTTTAAAGCGCTGGCTGATTGGGGTAATCATGGGAGCACAGAGTGCATTAGCCGTGGAGGTTTATAAAGGGAAATTAAAATAAAATTGGATGTGACAGAAAAGTACATGGAAAATTAGTATAAGAATATGAATATTTATGGCTGCAGGAGCATGCACTGGGAAAGTGCTCCTTTATGCTCCCTGCTGCCATCCCCACCGTGGGTCTGGGGCCTCCCAGTTGCGTGTTCCTGTGCCCTTCACACCCCAGGGAGTGTCTGCAAGCCTGGCGTGTCCAAGTGTAGGTGGTGGCACTGGTGCAGGGGCACACAGGTGCTCCCACTGCTGTGATGGCGCAGGGACAGGGACAGGAATGCTCAGCAGCATTACTGGTGGCACAGAGCAGGGGGTTGGCATCATGCTGTGCTGGCACATGCCGAGACTGCTCATGCAGGAATTAGGGCACTAGGACAGTGCTCAGCCTGCCAGGATGGCCAGGCACCACTCTCCTCCTGCTCGCTGGGGCTGTGCCCACCCGGCTGAGCTCCACAGGGCTTGCACCAGCAGCTCCCCAGCAGTGACAGAGATGCCACCACCCTACTGGGGACAACACGCTTCGCCCCACCCCACACAGAACAGGGGGCTGCCTTGCAGCATCCTCGCCTGCCCTCCCTGCCACAGCCCTGTGCTGGACCTGGGGGCAGCTATCCCCCCTGTCCCCTCCCGCTGTCACACTTAGAAGCCATTAAAATAATTGAATGCTTTAAATATTCAGTGCTTGTCTTAAATATTCATCAGCAAAGTTATTCTGATTGCTAAACTGCATCAGCACAGGCTGGGAAATGATTTCTCTCAACAGAGCCTCCCCCCAACCAACCCACACGTGGGCATATATGGGCATGGATGCACATCCATATGTGCATGCGTATGCATGCGTGTATATATGTGTGCACCTCTGCACAGACATGCATATGCATGCATACATGCAGAATCATAGAGCTAGAGAATCGTTTTGCTTGGATGAGACCCTTAAGATCATGGAGTCCAACCACTACCTAAATCTGGCACTGAATCATGTCCCTGAGAGCCCTGTCTACACATCTGTTCAACCCCTCCAGGGATGGTGGCTCCACCATTGCCCTGGGCAGCTTGTTCCAATGCTTCACAACCCTTCCCATGGAGAAATGTTTCCTAATGTCCAATCTGAACCTTCTCTGGTGCAACCTGAGACCACACACATACACACTCCAAGAAGAGGGTGGGTGTGGCACTGGGGGGCACTGGCAGCACATTTCGGTGGCTGGTTTATGCCCCCTGTCCCAGCTGTGCTCCCCTGGCAAAACTGCAGGGAGGATCCCTGCCCAGAACCCCCTGCACCATCCCCATACCTGCCCACCCTGGCACCAGCAGCTTAAACCCCACTCCAGGACGACTCCAGGGTTGTCTCCAGCACCCCCATATCTGTGTCACTCAGGCTCATGGCAGGGTTCAGGCTACCACAGAACTCACTGCTACCAAATACATGTGAAATCGCTGTGATGTGTTCCCTGAGTGACGTTGCTGGGCAGGCTCTGCTCAAGGGTGCAGGGCTTGGCAGCTCAGTATACCTGAGCTGGTGCTCACATTATCTGTGTTTTTACAAGGGGGAAGGACAGATTAAGGATTGATTAATTAAAAAATAGTAGTGAGAGTGACCGAAGTTGAGCTCATTGCCTGGGAAGGCATCGCTTTGAACCCCACTTGTCCACCCCAGCTGGTCCCCACCAGGACTGGTACCCCAGTCCTCGTGGTGCTGCCAAGCCATTGCGTGCTGGGGGCAGGCAGCGGAAAGGGGTCTTTGAACACAAAAGGAGGGTTTGCTGTAATCTCTGCTGGGCTGATCGCCCCAGCTGGGCCCAGCATAGCCACATCTTTATTCTTCCTAAGTGCCTGCTTCATAGTTTTGTCCTGGCGGGATGCTCTCTGCCAGCTCTGCAGATGTGGCACCACGTGTCGCTTGCCAGTCTCAGCCACACCATCCTGCTCTGTGCTCTGACAAATATGTCACTTTACCCACTGCTGTGTATTTTCTTGGCCTCCAAATGCTGAGCAGGATGGACTGAACTGGGGAGTGAAGGAGAAGAGCACCAGTGGAGCATCCCTTGAAAAGCTGGGGGACAAAGCAGGACCCGCCAGGAGCCCTGAGAGGGGTAAGAGGTCTGCACCACACCAGGGCTCTTGAGCTTCTCGTCTTCTGCTGAGCTTGACAGCACTGTGGTATAACCTTCCATTAGGAGACAAAATATTGTTGCTCAACTGCTTTATTCCTGGAACAGAACAACTCAGCTAAGACAAATGTAAGAAAAGGAGAATCAAGAGCTCAACTAACCCATGGCTGGGAGCAAAGGGTGTCCTGAAAGGAGGAAAACAACTTGCCAGCAGCAGCAAAACCTCTGTCACCCTCTGAAGGCAGGTGAAACCAGGGCCAACACTCACTTTTAAAAGGATTTTCCTTCTTCACTGAGATGCACTGATGTGCGGGAGCTTGTGGGGAGCCTGAGCGTCCCTGACCAGGTGGACACACCAGTGTTTTCTCCACCTTCTCATCTGGACTCATGCAAGAGGAAGGATCTGAAGTTCAACACCTGCAGTAATGGAGGAACCAGATCATCGTGTGACCCTCAGAGCCTCAAAGCCTCCAGCCAAGGTCTGCAGCTGCCCAGCACCTTGCTGTACAAAATCTGCCAGTGGTCCCACACCCGCAGCCCTCACCACTGGTGTCACCAGTCGATAAAGAGCTTTTGCCTCTCTCACAGGATGTGTTTTCTTGCCATCAGCTGGCTGGCAGGGAGGGCATTACCCCTGGGTGCTGGTGCACAAGTGCATTCCCATGTGCACACGGGTGCTGGTGTGTGCAGGTGCACAGAGAGGTGGAAACGGCCCCGACAAAGCTCTGCAAACAGCACCGATAAAATTGTTCCTCAAATACCTAAAGCAGGCTTAGGTTTAAGCAATCTTGCTCCAAAGACGGCTCCTGCATACATTTTGCAGGCTAGAGCTGCATCTTTAATCCCGAGGAATCATGTACTTTGCATCTGCATTTGCCATTCAGATTTGCACAGCAGACGGCTGTACCATCCTGCGCATCAATGGGGCTCGGGGGCTTGGTGCTCCCCACTGTGCCGGGGCTGTCAGGGTGCTGCCAGGCCTGGGGGGCCCAAGGGATTGGACCCTGCCTGTGCCATGGCTCAGCTGGACCCAACGGCAGAGCGAGCAGGCTGCCTGCCTTGCCGCGCGGCTGCTGAGCACCGGGAAGGAGTCGTCGCTTTATCTGATACGATTTAATCAGCCCTATAATTAGATTAATTTGTTGATTTGATAGCAACCCATTTCTCGCCGTTAGATTTGTTTATGTGTGTTTTATGCTTCAGTTCGGTAATAAAATAGGAACTGAGGAGGTGGGAAAGTCCCTCTGTGTGCCTGTTCTCTGTCCCTGCAGAGTTCCAGGGCTGGAGATGGGCATTCCAGGGCACTGCTGGCTCCTGGTGGGGGCAGGCATGGGCAGGACAGGCAGATGCAGGGCTGCTGCCTCCAGGGATGCTGGGATTCTGCTATGGGACAGCGCACCCCTGAGGGGCAGCTGGGAGGGATGGAGGTAACCTTTGCAGGAGGCACCCCAGGCTGGGCTCGGGGGGAGCTGCCGCAGGAACCGAGGGGCTGCAGCACCCTGCTTGCTCCCCGCTGCCTGGGGTCTTTCACAGAGACAGGTTCTTCTTGCTGAAGCCAGCTGCATTTTGCTTTGATGAACATGCACACAGCTGACCTGAACCTGCTGCATTGTTTTGGCAGAGGAACTGTGGCCAGTCCCACCCCAGCCACCTCCCTGCATCCTAAAGCAACATCCCCTTGCAGGAAAAAACCAACCACCCCAAACTTGCTTGTTTGAGTGGGGAGTAAAGGGGCTGCAGAATGTGTTGCAAACCAGAGGATGCTTGTGCTAACTTGGTGAGGAGGGAGAAGAAAGGGCTTTGGCACCTGAGCGTGCCTGCTCCCAGCTGTGGGACAGCTGCTGGGCCACTGTAACCCCGCCACCAGCTCAGGGCCACCTCTGTGGCTGGTCATGCCTTCACCTCACCAGCAGCAAATGGGAGATCACTGTTTGCTGGGCTGGCAGCCACCCCAGCAGCCTTTCCTGGCCGCCTCGCAAAGGGAACGAGCTGAATAATTAAAATTAAAAATAATGATTTCAGGGAGGGGTGTGGAAGGCTGGGGGAAGGCAGGCAGGAGGAAGGAAGGCAGGAGAGACGAAGGTTTCTTGGAGAAGCCAGTGTGAGGAGTTCTTTGATGGGCAGCTCCTTTGATCAGAGATCTGAATATAGCCCTCACGTTTCCCCCGTGTGAGCCCGCTGCCTAATTACCAAACGGCAGGGCCGCTTTGAGTCCTCGGCACGTTGCTGTAATAGATTTCACCGCGTCCAGCCTGGAGAAGGACATCGATTCTCCCTGCAGCCGCAGACTCATGCTAAACATTGCGTCCTATTGATTTTTTTCACCCCCCCCTCTTTTTACTTTTTCTTTCTTTTTTTTTTTTTTTTTTTTTTTTTTTTAGAATTTTCTTTATTTTCATTAAATCATTAATCAGGGAGAAATCTACATTTTTATCATTTCTATGGCTGGAGAGGAAGAGAGGAAAGTTATATTGCCATAGAAACTGTTCCCTACCATTCTCAGCCTCGGAGCAGTCCCTCTTGTGCTGTCTCTTGTCAAAAGGCGTAATTGTTGCTCCTGATCTTCACTGCTCAATTAGCAGTGATGTCTCCCTTCAAGTTAATTGCTGGAGATGGGAGGAAGTAGGACAAATGTAACCTTTTAGATGAAAAGATCTCTCCCCCCCTCTTCCCCGCCTTTCCTTGCCTGCCTGCACTCAGGGCCCCTCTGCAGCAGCTGGCGGGGGGGGACACGCCACCCTGAGCAGAAGCTGCACAGCACCAGGCTGGGGACCCCTCCCTATCTTCCTCACCCCTTTCTCCATTGCAGGACCCCTCAGTTCTCTCTGCCTCTTCCAGCAGCATCACTGCCAGCTCAGCCTCTCTGGTGTCACTGGTGTCACCCAACCCAGCATCTCCTGGGCCAGGGCAAACATCGTGGATTCTCCGGGGTTTCTGGTCCAGCTCTCCTGGCTCGGTCCCACACTGCGGCAGAGTGAAGCTGGCCCCTCCACACCAGCAACAGAGCTTGGTGAGCTCCTGGTGACGGGGTGGCCATAGTCCAAGAGCAGGGGAACCCTGCACATGCCCCAGGACTGAAAACTGGTGGCAAAACAGGGCTGAGCGTAGAGCGTATAGATGGGAAAACAAGTGTGAGGCTTTCTTCCTGCAGAAATAAAGCTGAGAAAACCAGAGCAGCTCACAAACGTGTTTGATGGGAGCACTGACCCCGGGCAGGAGGAGAGCTCAGGGATGCTGCCTGGGCAGAGGGTGTTTTCAGCCTCAAGGGAAGACAGACAAGCCAGACAATACATTAAGGAGTGGAGAAGTGTGGCAGCTGCCTGTACTCTGGTAGTCTAAAGAAAAGCCCTTAAACAATGACCAGAGTGCTTGTCAGACACAAATCACCCCAAGCAGGCACGGAGTGGAGGGCACAGACCCACACAATGCTGCCGCAGCAGCCTGGGTGTGCAGCAGCTGTGGGGACAGGCAGGGACACAACCACAGGGGTCACCCAAAGCAGGGACAAGACAACCTGGCCAAACCTGGAGCACAGGACTGCCTCCCCAGGTACCAGTTCATGAACCAAATGAGCTCTTGAAGCTGAGGAGGGTGATGAAGGCAAAGTGGACGGCTGGTAAACAGCAGTAGACGGAGGGTGCGAGGGCATCCAAAGAGTTGTCCAGCAGGCAGGAATGGGACACAAGGAAAGAGGATGTCACCACCCATGGGGGGCACTGGGGCACTTTGTCAACCTTGGAAGACCACTGAGAAGGTCCAGGGCAGATCTGTCTAGCAGAGGCTGGCAGCAGGGAGATCTGATATCACCTTATGACGGGTGATATCAGACGACGGTCCTTTGCTCCAGACCTGCTGTCCCCAGCTCCATGTTAGGACTTGGGGGTTCCCCTATAGTCAGTCTCCCCACAGGGAACCTGGATGATTGTTTTGGGTAAAAATCCCTTGTGATGTCCCTAGCCACACTGAAGCACCCTGACTCTGGGGTTTTCTTGGTGGTGGTGGGACTGCTACAGCTACCTGCACTTTTGAGGGTTGGCCCCTTCTTCAGCGGTGACAGGGAAGAGGTGTCACCAATGGCCTCAGGCACCTCTTTGCCTCTCTGTGACATGTCCCCTGCAAGGATCCCACTAATCCAAATCAACCCGGAGCTGGAGGAACCCTCACATTCCACTCTGCCTCCACCTGAGTTGCATGGCAGGAGTTCTCAGCTAACAGAGGACCACAGCTGCACAGCCAGGACAGAGGGGACTCGGTGGTAGGGGCGTCTTGTCTAACTTCTTTTTTAGAGCAGCTCTGTCCCAAGTGCTAGATTCAGGCAGAACCATGGCTGGAAACTCCTTAGGGATGCTCTAAGAAGGAGCCTGTGTCACTCCCGGGTCTTCAGCCTACTGGAGAGACTCACCTTCTTTGGCAAGCCCAGGGCAGCAGGAGACCAAGCAAAACCCCACTCAGCAAAACCAGGCCTCATTAAAAGAAAGACCTTGCTGTTGCTCAGTAAATCACTTGCAAGAGGACCCCGCTGAGAGGCAGATGAGTGCACTCTTCATCCCTGCTCCTGCTCTTGTGGTTATCCCCAGCTCCAGGCTGGTTACTATTTGGGTAGAGCCATTGGACAGCAGAAAGGTTGGGAGTGAGGTGTGATGGTGGTCAGGCCAGCAGAAATCATGAAGCAAGGAGAGTCAGCACCTTGAGATGATGGCAAGGGACACAGGCACCACTGCACACACCTTGAGCAGGGACAAGGGATGCTCACTAGCCCACAAAGCGATGGTCCCTACTGCTAGTGGGTTTGGCCCTTCCAGGTGATCTTCTTTGCTGTTCTGCAGAGTCAGACAGCAATTACTGACTTTCATCGCATGAAGTGGGGATCAGGGGAACCTATCTCATAAAGCCAGAACTAGGTTACTCTCCCAGCTCCTGTCACTTGCAAGATGTATTGCTGAGCAGATCCACCCTCGCCCCAGCTCTGTGGCAATCCCTACCTTACTGGCCCAAGGCCACCACATCTCTGCCTGGATGCTGTTGGCCTGAGCTCCTCCTGCTCCAGAACTGTGTGCCCTGGCTCTTCCTGGGTTTGGTTTGCAAGTCTGAGACAAGGACCGATCCCACCACCATGCATCAACCCTGAGGCCACCTTGCAAACACTTCCCTGGCCATGTACACACCTTTTCTAATGCTTAGGATGCTCCTGTAATGCTTGGGATGCTCTGGAAAGTCTTTGAGACAGAAAAATAAAAGCTACATGAGGCTGGAGAGAGGCATTTTGGGGGCTGAGTGCAAGGAGGAATCACTCGAGGATGCTTCCCTGCGTGGATGAGCACTTTCCCGGCCCCTTGGCTCCGGAAGGCACGGAGGAGCAATCGTCAGGCTGGCGTTCAGCTCCCGCTTCCCTTCCACTGGTTGCAAACAAGCCCTTAACATTTAAGCAAGTGCCTCTGCTTGCGGAGACACGCGGGGTGCCGAGTGCTCACTTCAGCACGCCTCGTGACTCTCATCCTCCGCGAGAAGGTCGGAGAGGATGGTGCGGAGAAGAGCACCCAAAGGCACTGGGCGGGTCCCTTCCCGGCAGTGGGAGGCAAAGGCACCCATCACCCTCGTGCCCTGGCCCCGCCGCTGTCCCCTGGCTCTGTTGCTCCTGCCAGGGCTGCAATTAATGCTCACCCTGAACATTGCATTAATGTCAGGTTTGCATCTGATTTCCCCTGCGCCAGGTAAGGAGGGGCCGGCAGGCTTAGAGAAGGATCACACGTGGCAGCTTTTAATAGCAACCCGCCCGCCTGTCACTGGTTTCTCATCATTCCTCTTGAAACGTTTGCTAATTACCAACAAGCTGGTGTTTGTGTTTCGGGTGTGACGTTCCTCTCTGCAGCCCATCTCCCCCTCCTCCTGGTCCACACCCAAGCCGGTGGCAGCACCTGGAGGGCTTCGAGGAAGGTAGGATGTACAGGGTGGGTTCCAGAAAGGCTATAAGGACCTCGTTCCTTCTGGAGATGGACCTGGGAGGGGGTGGAAAATGGCTCCCTCCAGTTGCTCTCTCCTCCCAGGCAAATCCTTCCTCATTTTCAGGGAAGGACTCTTCCTCTGGAAGTGTCTGGGGAGTTAAATCCGATGAGTTAGGGCTTTGGGATCACACCAGCCACCTCCTCCTACCCTGGTGATGCTCTGCTGGACCAGGACACCACTGCCACTAGCTCTGCCCTGGCAAGACATGTACCCATATGCCAGGGTCAGCCTGCACCCCTGCATTGCCCCTTCAGAGCCTTATCATGGGTCATGCCCAAGCTCCTGGGGCGCTGGGACTTGAGCGGTGGCATGTGTCTGCCAACTGCTTTCCCAAGGATGTGCCACTTTTTCTGTTGTTGCTTGGGGATGGTGAGCATGGTGAGGCAGGCATGGGATGGGGATCTGCTGCCAGTGACGCTCTGCAACAACTGAGGGAGCTGGTCCTCAGGACTTCTGACCACATGAGACATCTCCTTTGCCTCTCACCCTGTGTTTGGGGTCCCTCCTGGGGCACCATGAGCCAAGGAGGCATTGGACAGGGGAAGCTGAGCTAGGCAGGAGCCTGCAGACTTGTTTCCAAGGGAGTCCCAGGGAGGTGCAATGCTGAGCATCCTCCTGCCCCTCTGTTATCCCAGGAACTGCGTCTCTGCCCCATGCCAAGCCCTCCTCCTTGTGCCTACTTTGGCATGGCAGTGAGTGCTCAAGCATCACCACATCATGCACAGAGCCCAGAGAGGGGTTGGAGAGGTGGGATATTTGCTGAGCTTAGTTCCAATCATTTCTAGTATGAGGATGTCACTTGCAACCCCCCTGAGGTGGGACATCCCTGCAAGGGCTCCTCCTGCTCTATGCCAGCCCTGCAGCTCCCTGCTCCC
This sequence comes from Streptopelia decaocto, assembly GCF_964273445.1. Lineage (NCBI taxonomy): Eukaryota > Metazoa > Chordata > Aves > Columbiformes > Columbidae > Streptopelia > Streptopelia decaocto. The sequence goes on from NC_138667.1 coordinate 18,152,225, forward strand.
CTGCGTGTCCCAGCTGCATGCAGAGCCCTGTATTTCTGCAGTGGCTTGCTGTATCTGTGGTCTCTGGTGGCTCAGAAATGCTCCTTTTATCCCTGTGCAGTCTGCTTCCTTCCTCTCATCGGCACCAGGGATGGTGACAGGGTTGGAGAAGTGGGGAAGCTGCATGGGACACCCCCAAATTTACCCACCCACCTCCTGAATGTCGAGGTTCCTGTGCTTTCAGTGGTTGGAAAGGGGCCAAGGCAGGTGTCTCTCTGGCTGGGGAGCCCATGCAGCTTGAGGACAGGCACTCTGAGCCACCCCAAGGCACCCAGCTCCCCGGGGGCTGGCCGGCTCCTGCTGCCACCCGGGTGAGTGACAGATCCCAGCCCCCCAGCCCACCTCCCCCCTTGTCAATCCACAGGGGAATTATTTATCCTGACAATAGCAATTGTCTGCACGAGCCCTTCCCCCTCCCCAGCACCTACCCCAACAAAGGAAATCATCCTGATATGAAAGGGAAAATTAAATTACCCCAATAAAGACTTAGTGCTGCTTTAATGACATCACCAGACTCAGGCGCTAATTAGCTGAGTACAAAGGAAGCTAAATGTGAAAACGTGAATTTTTGTTCCCTTTTCTCCTGTCGTAGAGTCTCGGGAGTGGGAGTCTTGGCAGGCATGGCAGGAGGAGATGCTCCCGCCTGGCAGGGCAGCTGTAGACGTGTGCCAGGCTCTGGCAGCCGGTGCTGCCACTGCTGAGAAGGACCAGGGCGAAGAGCTCCCAAAGGTGTTGGGAGATGATATGCAGCTCAAGTCCACTGGGATCCAGCCAAGGATCCCTGGGGTGCCAGTACCTGAATCCTGCTCTGTGCCATCCCTGGCCACTGCAGTCTGCCCTTTGGCACACAACTGCACCCTGTGCTCCTCTCACCATGTCCATGCACACACGCACCTCTCATGGTGCACTGCGCTGCACTGCTCAAACCTCCCACAGCGAGTGTGCACTGCATGCATGCACCTCCATGCACTGCACTGCACTGCACTACTTATGCCTCCTACGGTGAATGTGCACTGCATGCACGCACCTTGCTGCACTGCTCACACCTCCCCCCAGTGAGTGTGCACTGCATGCACACACCTTGCTCACACCTCCCACGGCATTTTGCATTGCAGACTGCAGTTCACAGACTCGTAGCTCACTACATGCACACCACACTGCAGGCGTGCACAACCTCCCGTCGCACACACAAACTGCACCTGCAGCTCACACTGCGCACCGCAGCACGGCCGCGTGTCTTGGTGCACCCATATCTCCCATGAACACTATCGCACACCTTCACTGCACATCTGCACTGCACGGACAGCTGACACTGCACAGACCATGTGCACACACCTCACACCATATCAGATGCATAGCCCCATGCCCCAGCTCCACATTCTCTTGTTCTGGGCGAGCATCTGCCAGGACATCATGTCCCTGTGCCCTGCCTGCATGACCCTGACACCCAGGATGGTGCCAGCATCTCCTGCTGAGCCGTGCCAAAACCAACTGCCCTTCTTTCTCCCCACACCCCATCAAGACATCATTTCTGCTTGCAGCTTGCAGGCTTGGTTGCCCCCCGTGCAGGCAGCGTGCACAGCCATGCCCCCGCATTGCTGCAGACCCCTGCCCTGGGCACCCTGGCCTGCAGTGTTTGCAGCCGCCTTGGCACCCGACATCCTCCCGGGCATCCACTTACCGGTGCAGCAATGCCGTTTTCCTTCCAGTCCTCTCTGAATGGTGACAGCACTGAGCACAGCGACAGCCTCGGGGAGAGCTGGCAGCATCACGGAGCTGCTCAACTCGGGGTGCAGGCGCTGCATGTGACCCTGCAAAGGGCCAGGGGATGGCTGGCCAAGGGCGGCTACAGCAAACACCCAGCAAACAGCAAGTCCTGGCCCTAGGGCTGCCTGGTTAGACTAGATCACACCTGGACACCCTCAGGGGCAGGGGAGAGGGGAAGGGGAGGGAAATCTTTGTATCCCTTTTTTTTTGCCTCTGTATTTGTGGTTTTTTTTCCTGTTTCCCCCTCCAATGAGCAGCCGGTGGGGCCATGGCAATGTGGAGGGGACTCCAGCAAGAGGCACTGGCGCTGCCCACGGGCGCCAAGAGGCCGAGCAGCAGCGTTCCCGCTCCTGCTGGTTTCAGGGAAGTGGGGGCTGCTAATACTTAAAGCCTCATTTTAATTAAAGCTTAAATTATCCAGAAAGCCAAGGTATTACTGCCTTCACCCTGAACCTCACCCCAGCTCCTGGGTTGACACTCGCAGTGCTGCCGCAGCACAGGGGGCCATCCCAGGAAAATTTGGGAGGGGGCATGTGTTGAGCTCTGCTCCTTGCAGGTTGCTCTCTATCACATGCTCAGGCTGGGGTGGCAGCAGTGTCCCAGTGCCCCCCATTGCTCCTAGCTGTCTCCAAGGGAGGCTGGCCCTGGGGCACGCCCTGGGCAGGCAGCCCTGCCTGCAGCCTCACTGGGGGCTCCTGCATGGGGTGGCACTGTTGAGACCAGCCAGCCCACTGAGGCTTTAAGGGGATGGGTGTCACCCCCACCCTGCTGCCCTCACCTCCCACTGCAGGGGTTCATCCAAGAGGGATAGGTGTGAATGCCTCCATGCCTCCTTAAAATGACATAGCTGGTCTCCATGGCAACTCTGCTCTGCCTTTTGCCTCAGACCAAGAGCATCATCCGCTCCATCATCCCTGCAGGCCATGGACCGGCCTCCCTGGAAGGGAGCTGAAGAGGTGCTGAGGCTGCAGGACCCACCCCACCCCACGCTTTCTGCCCTGTGCAGCTCCCCAGCATCTGGTCCATGGCTGGATGGAGGGGACCAGCATCCCTGTCCCCAGCTGCCTCCATCCTTCTCCAGCAACGGCCTCCACCCCTTCCCACTGTGGTCTATGCTGTGGGGTGCCTGGCATGGCCACGGCATAGACTGCCAGGGCTACAGGAGCAGTGGGTCTGTGTCTGGATGGAGTTTGGACCACTGGGGATGCCGTGTGCACCCTGCACCCCCTGAAAGCTTGTAAATTCACAGCAAAGCCCCTTACTCTATGTCCATCTCCTCCTGTGAACAAGCAGGCACATGCCAGGTGGGCTGGGAGGCAAGTGAGCATTGCTGGCAGAGCAGAAGGGGGCTGTGCTGGTGATACCAACCTGCCCATCAACCACTCAGACCCCGCTGCGAAAATAACAGAACAGAGCAGAGAACAAGGGAAATTGCCCGGCACTCCAGCAAATCCCACCACCCCCTGCCTGGCACAGTGGGGCTGGCCTTGGCCTCTGACCTGGCATGTCCCCGCCTTTCCCTTAAATCTCTCTAAGCCACGTCGTGACGGCAGCCTGCCGGGAGAAGCCGGGCTGGCAGAGCTGCGGTGGCATGGATGCGGCTATCCTTCCCCAGCCCAGGGCAGGCAGGGCCCTGGGGACGCTGAGTCTCAGCCCCAGGTGCTCTGAGGGTGATTTTTGGTGGGGATGTACATGGGGAGAAGGGAGGTGTGCACACAGAGGTGCACAAGAGCTAAGACGTGCATGCAAGGAGGGATGGAGGCACGCATGTGTAGGACACAAGAGAAGGTGTGTGTGCATGGGGGGGACACATCGGGATGAAGGGGTGTGCGCACACTGGTGTGAACACAGGGTTAAAGGGGAGTTTGCACGTGGGGATGGAGGTGTGTGTGTGTGCACTCACACGGGGGGATGTACATGCACACATGTGTGTGTGTGCAGTGGGGATGTGGGACGAGCATGGCCCCTAATGGCACATTTTCCCCTCCAGACTGCACAGCCTTTGTGTTACCCCAGACACCCCCTGCCTGGGGATTCCAGACCCCCACCCCAGCCCTGCCTGTGTCCTGCAGAGCAGGCAGCCTGCCCGGGTGAGCTCCTGGGGAGGTGCCTTCCTCTCCATTGCTCCTCTGCCAGGCAATGTTTCCTAATTCCCACACGGCATTACCCCATGCTTGGTCTTGTCTCATTACTTCCTGTTGCCCCCTGGGAGCCTCGAGCAATTGCCTCCCGCCCCCCCCCCAGCATCCCAGCATGTTGCTGTAGTGTGTGGGTGTGTGTATTCATAGGGCTGCTGCAGAGCCGGGGTCCTGTGTGTGGGCTCACCGCCCCCAGCCCGGCTGGGCTCCCGTCCCTGCTTCCCAGGCTGGGCACACACCTCCCGCCATGCCCCGGTGCCCGCTGGTATCAAACCTGCTTGCAGAGGGAATTTATAAGCAGGGCTGGGCTCGCTCCAGTACTGTCTTCCAGATCTCTCCTGCATCTTCTTTCCAGCTTGCTTGGCCCTGCTGCAGCCTCCAGGTTTGTCCAAGGTCCTGCTGGTTGAATGTCCCTCTCTGGAGGTACACTTGTCCTGATGTCTTCTCCTGCAGCCCCTCCTCAAGCCTCACCGACGTTTTTGGAGCACACCTGGTTCTCCCAACTTGTCCTGGCCACCCTGCTCCTCCTGCTCCTGCTCCACCAAGGGTTCTTGCCTGTGCCCAGGGGCATGGGGCACAGGGATATGCTGCTGCAGACCACTGCCTGCTTGACCCAGGAAACTGGTCTGTTTGCTTGTAGATTACAGGGAGATGTGGAAGCCCCACATGGGGATCCTGAGGTGAGTGTGTTGCACACACCTGCCCTGGCAGCACACAGACTTCAAAGCACCCAAGCAAGTGCTTTTGAGTCCTGCCGTGCAGCTGGGTCAGTGCTTCCAGGCTGAGGGCATGGAGGTGCCAATCTGCATGCCATGGGATGTCTCGTGGGGTGCTGGCAGTGGTTGACCTGATGAGGGGATAACTGGAGGCTCAGTCTATGTGGGCAGATCCGCCCGGCATCAAGCTCCCTCTCTGCAATGAGCTGGGCTATGGGGGAGGTGGCATGGCAGGACCTTGCTTTGGAGGCACCCCAGCGTGATGGAGGTCACAAAGGACTTTGTGAAGGAGCAAGGGGATGGGTCAGGGGATGCCAGGATGTTGCAGATGGGCTGGTACATGGTGGCCTGTGGGGCAGAGGGTGGTCGGGGGGCATAGTGGGGCCAGACAAACCCTGCCCTGATGCCAGGGCTCCCCAGTACAGGGTGCTGAACTGCTGTATCCCCCTCCTTATGCCCTAGTAAGAGTGGTCACCAGATCTATGAGGGCACTGGGCCAGAACCAGCACACGGGACAGGGTCCGGATGCCACAGTCCAGCCCTGCACTGGCTGGCCTCTCATTTGTTCTCATTAAAGGCTGGCAGGGTGTCTAATTAGGCAGTGTGAGTGCCAGCGCCCTGCTGACAGACACCTGTGCAGACAGACCTTCTCCTCAGCCTGCCTCATAATTAGCTTGCAGGATGCAGCCGCGCCACCAGGCAGGACCTGCTCCAGCACTGGGAAACAAAGATTTTCCTTGCTGGGACATGGCATGGGGCCAGACCCCACCAGCTGCTGCTGGGGCCGATGGCATGGCTGGCACTGCAGCCCCACGGCATGCAAACCCTATGGCCATAGCATCCTCAGCAGGCTTCCCCCTGCATGCATCTCCTGTGGGTATCACCAGCACCCCAGCCATGTGCCAGCACCTCTGGCTGCCCGATGCATGGAGTAGAGTTACCCCACCATGGGCACCCAGCTTTTGTGACCCCTTCTTCACCTCAGGGCAGTGCCCTGGGCACCTTGTATCCATGGACAGAACAGGACGTGGGCTCTCTGCACCTACCCATATGCACCTATCAGAGCAGCTCATGGGCAGGGACACAGAGAGGATGGGGTGCCTTTGTAGCCTTGTGAACTGTGCAGGGATAACGAGCCAACGGCCACTTTAATTAGATTAATTGGCTCCCATTCGACTCCAGAAGAGCTGTCAGGCTGCAAGTGCGTTCCTGCTGTACCTGGCTAATTACGGCACCGCGGCCGCCACTCTGCAGCACTTACGGCCACAGAGAGCCGACACCGGGCAAAACCGTGCCAGGGAAATGACGCCGGGCAAGGGGCACTTGGCAAGGTAGAGCTACTAAAATAAGTTGGAGAACAAGTGGAGGAGGAAGATTCTGAGGATGCTCCAGGTCCTGGGGACGGGGCAGAATTGCAGGAGAGCAGAGGCTGGACCTTGCAAGGAGCTGGAGCACAGAGATGGGGTTTGGGGAGCCCAGGAGCAGAGGATGGGGATCACGGCTGGAGAAGGTGTTGGGGCAGAAGCCATAAGGATGCAGAGGCAGCAGCTGCAGGATGGGGTACCCCGGGCTGGGGGACGGTGTTTGGAGCACCCAGGTGAGCACAGGCAGTGGGGGAAGCTGTGCACAAGCTCTGGGGACTGTCAGGGAGGGGTGGGTGGTGGGATCAGGGCTCTGACCCTGCTGTCCATGCCCAGAGGAAGAGGAGAGAGGCTGATGGCAGTATGCAGGCAGGGCTGGGCAGCCGCCGGGCAGGTGAGGCAGGGTCTTGCCCAGCTCTGCCAGGCACATTATGCTCCTGCCTGGCACTGGAGCTGCTCAGAGGTACCAGCTATTTATAAAAGCCACCCACGAGAGAAGCAGGGAGGTGACAGCCTAAAAATAACCACCTGGGCTGGGGTGACGGGAAGCCACTTCCCCACAGACTGGAGAGTGGGAGGCAGTAACGGGGGCTATTTTTATCCCTCTTGTCCTCAGGCTGTTATTAAAGTGCTGGCCGGCAATGCCCACTGCAGCTGGAGCCGCAGCCTTTGCCCACGCAGATGGCCTGTGCTCCAGGGTGTTGTGTTTTCCTGGAGATGCAACCCACCAATGGCCAATGCTGGGAGAGCCAAAAGGCTGATGAGCAGGAGCTTAGCAGCTCCAACAGGTAAACAATGTGTCAGACCCTGCTACACATCCCCAACAGATACCCCACAACCCCTTCGGGGTCCAAGACTCCTGCAGGCAGCTGGTACCCTAAGGATTTGCCCAGCTGTGGAATACCAGCAGCTCCCCAGGGTGTCTCCCAAGAGAGACTCGTGCGCACACGAGTTTGGGAAGACACACCTGCACACACGCATGTGTTGAGCATCCAGCTGATCCTACACACTGGCTTGCAATACAACATCAGTGCACAGCATGGGGATGGGCTGGACCCTGCAGACACTGGGGACACTGGGAGGGGAAGGGTTTGCAGGTACAGATGGGTGTCCCTGAGCACCTACAGTGCCTGGCACCCATGCCAGAGCTGTTCTGGCATCCCGGTGTGGAGGACACATATTGTCTGTATGCATGGGGGACTGTGGGGTGGGGCTCAGCAATGAGCCCCCAGGCCCCATTGCAGCTCCCCAGGATACTCCAACACCTTTATGGACCCTGCAGCCCCCAGACTCCACATAGCTCTATAAGATACCAACCTGCAAGTCCCCTAACCTGTTTTTTGGTCACCACAGATCCCTGAGTGCCAGTGCTTGCCCAGGATCCTTGCACAGCCTCCGAGTCCCAGCACATGTCCCTGTCATGCCTGCATGTCCCCAAGTGATGCCCTTACTGACCCCCATGCCCCAGCACTGGTCCCCAGATGGGGTGGCTGGAGGAGGTGATGGCACTGGCAGGGAACGGGCAGAGGACAGCAGCTGGGAGAAGGGCAGGGAGGAGACGAAGGTGGCTGGCTCCATCCTCAGGTGTGCATAAGACACATACAGCTGGAAGCTTGTTAGCCAAGGCATCAGCAGCCCTTGCAAAGAGCTGACGCGGCTGCAGCACACGCATCCCCGGGGCTCCCAGGGGAGCCTACGCTTCGATTCGTGCTGCACATGAGGCCCCCAGAACAGACGCAGTTTGGATGGAGTTATTTTTTCACTGGTGAGTGTTAATCCTGGCTCAGCTAATGCCTCTGCAGCAGCTCGCCTGGGCCCCCCTCCAGGCAGGCGAGGGGGAATGAATGGAGCAGCCACATCCTGTGGCTCATTCTAGGATGCTGCTGTGCCCATGGCAAAGCACCATGGCTGGGATGGGGGTATATGGAGGACAATGGATGAGCTGCCCATGCCCAGCAGCCGAAGGGCTGGTGTGTCCCCAGGACCACTGTGAATGGGAAACACACTCAACATGGGGCCAAAGCGGTGTCCCCAGGGCTCCCCTGTACCTATGAGGATGGTGTGGTTGGGGTGGGGGTGGCTGGTACCCTTGGCTCTGACCTCGCAGAAGATGCAGAAAATAGTGGGGTGGTGGGAGTGGAGAAAGGGCTTCCCCAGCTGGCGAGGAGGATGTAATTGTATGGTACAGATTGAGCCTGTCAGGCATCCCTCCGACAGCGCATCCCGGGGCGCCTTTGACATAAATAATAAATAACAGCCCGGAGAGGAGGGGATTAACAAGGACAGGCGAGGCGGTTATTTCCTAATTGATGGTTTTGCGTTCCTGCAGAGGCTGGAACTGCAGCCACCCTGATGCCATCGCATGGAGCAGGCACCTCCTCTCCACGGCTTCACTGGGGAAATACAGGCAGGGGGAACACAGGCAGGGGAAACACAGGCAGGGGGAACACAGGCAGGGGAAACACAGGCAGGGGGAACACAGGCAGGGGAAACACAGGCAGGGGGAACACAGGCAGAGGAAATACAGGCAGGGAAGTGCAGGCAGCTCCAGGGCAGAGCAGGCAGCTGGGATACAGCACAGCCAGGCACAGGGGCAGCAGCAGCCCCATCCCATAGGACGCACCATCCCTGATGGGGGAAAGCCTTGGAGTCCAGCTGGGTTTTAATGCTTTTCCTCTCATCCTCTGTTTAACTTAATTTCTGCTAAACTTGTAGAGGAGTGACCAAAATCCCAGTGTCCTGTCCCATTCCCTGCTCAGAGAAGCCAGGATGCAGGTTGTTCCACCTCCTCCCTTGCCCAGGATTTGAGGCATCACAGCCGGGCAGGAGAGGGAAGTGGGATGGGGTCTCTGGGCAGCCCAGCTCTAATTTCTCTGTGAGGTTAGCTGAGCTAAAACCAGCTCTGGGAGGAGGCTGGGCCACTTTTGGAGGTGTCATTATGTGCAAAAAAAGCTGGCTTTGTCCCTGTGGGAGGGGCGGTGTCCAGCTCTGCTGCTCAGGACATGCTGGGACCGAATAGGACCATGTCAGCCTTTGGGGACTCCAGATCCTGGCCTGGCCATGATGGGGAGGGTCTTCTTTCCCCACCACTCAGGAACATGGAGCCAGACTGTAGGCAGGAGGATGCCCAACCACCGCTGTGCAAAAGGCTGGTGGCCCGCTCCTTGGTGTGGCCTGGTTCCTGCCCTGAATTACCCCCTCCCCACTGACAGGAGAGGGAAGAGTTTGCTGAGTGCCAGATGGTGCTATTTAATATTTCTTCTGGGTGAGGCTTGAATCTGCTTGTGCCTGTGAGCAGGACTTCAGGAGACTGACACAGACAGAGCCAGGCTGAGACCCCCCCTGCCTTTGGACTCGGCTATTTCTTATCCAGAAACAGGAGCTTTTCAGGGAGAACCATTCCCCAAAATATCTCCCGAGGCTTTTCCTCACTTAGCGAATGCCCCTTGCTTCATGGGCAGTGCAAGGGTGACAACCCCAACCCTTTTTGGAGTGATTATGCCCAGTGATTCAGGCTATCCCTCCTGCCTGCAACCCTGCCAGCTTACCTGCCTTCCACAAGAGCCAAGGGACCAGGTCAGCTTGAGGGACCCAAGGAGGAGAGGGTGAGGAAGGCAGGGAGATGTCCACCGAGGCAGTGCGTTGACCGGCGCTCGGGCAGCGGCGCAGGTGCTGCCTGCCAGATTGCTGCCTGTGGCCCCCGCTCAGCTCGCAATTATCTGGGGTAATGGCAGGGGAGGGTGACCCAGATAGTGCGGGGAGGAGGATAATAAGGAAGATGTAAGTGAGGCTTTGGGAACGGGAAATAGTGAGGGGGGGAATGAGAGAGAGGAGGGGAGCTCTGGGATGAACCGTGAGCTGGGAGGCTGACCCGATCCAGCGCAGAGCGTCATCGTGGCATATGTCATCCCTAATCCAGGCAATATACCCCTTGCTAACCTAAAATATCTCCTGGATTTGTGGTCCTGTGTGGTTTGGCGTAGAAGAGGGGGTAGGAAGAAGTCAGATCAGCACTAGTGTGGCCAGAAGGACCAGGTTAGTGACCGTCTCCTTGGAATGGGCACTGGTGAAGCCAAACCTTGAAATCCTGGAGTCAGTTTTGGGCCCCTCACGAAAAGAAAGTCCTTGAGGTGCTGGAGTGAGTTGAGAGAAGGGAATGGAGCTGGTGAGGGGCTGGAGCACAAGTGTGATGGGAGCGGCTGAGGGACCTGGGGGGTTCAGCTGGAGAACAGGAGCTGAGGGGAGACCTTCTGATCTCTGAACTGCCTGAAAGGAGCTTGGAGCCAGGGGGGTCGGGCTCTGCTCCCCAGGAACAAGCAACAGAATGAGAGGAAATGGCCTCGAGATGCACCAGTGGAGACTGAGGTTGGATCTTGGGAACAATTTCTTCCCCAAAGGGCTGTGGGGCATTGGAACAGGCTGCCCAGGGCAGTGCTGGAGTCACCATCCCTGGAGGGTTGGACAGATGCGGAGATGAAGTTCTCAGGGACATGAGTTGGTGCCAGGGATGTGGTAACAGTTGGACTTCATGATCTGGAGGGTCTTTTCCAACCAAAGTGATTCTATGAGTCTATGACTGGCAGCAGTGTCTCCCAAACAAAATCTTCTTTTCTCAGTGAGTGCTCCCGGCTGGGATGAGCTGAGTGGCTCAGAGAAAGCGATGCTGGAGGGGCTGGGCATTGCCATGCTGCCATAGCTAACTCTGCCCGGCTTGCAGAAGGGATACAGCTCTTGGCATGGGGCCATCTGCTGTCCCCAGGGCCAGATATCATACAACTACAGGGTCCTTGCTGGGGGGCACCTTGCAGGAGAGCACCTGCAGGTCAGCGAAGGGAAGAATGAGGCTCCTGACCTTGCTGAGCACCTTTCCTCCTTGCAAAGGGTCCACACAGCAGTTCTGGGACCCAGTCGACACACACCGAGTGATATTTCATTATAAATCTCTCAGCCCTCTCCCATCATCCCTTTTCCGCAAAGAGCTGAGGAAGCAGAGGTCTGAGCCAGCGCTCGTCCATCACAGTGGAGAGGTGTCTCCACGCTGCTGCCACCTGCTCCGGCCACCTTGGCAATCTGCTGAAGCCACTTCCCTGGGGGATGTGCTGCCTGTTTGCTGCAGCTCCTCTCCGTGACTCAGTTTCCCCTCTGGCCCAGCCTGGGCTGGGGGAGAGCTCAGTTCTCCCCTCTTTGGTTGGGCTTTGAGGCTGATTTTCCAAGTCCAGCAATGAGGAAGATCAAAAGTGGGGACCTCCCATCTGAGCATGGTGCTGATTGCTTAGTAGCCGTGCAGGGCTCTGCATTTAACAGAAACTGGGAATGATGTGGCACCAGGCCATTATTTCCAGATCCCACAGAGCTGTGCCCAGTCAGGGGGTGCCTGTCCCCAGCCTGGCAGCCAGCCATGCTTGAGATGAAAGTCAAGGATCTTTCTCCTGGCCTGGTGCCTGGCTGTGAGTGGCAGACCCCAGTGGGGCATGGGGTCTCATTTGAGGCTTTTTTAGGGGAGCAGAGTCTGCCCTGTTCCTGCAGCAGGGGCAAGAGGAGCAGTCCTAGGTCCCTGCAGAAAAAGGATCTTCTGTCCCATCAGTGGGTTTGGAGGGTGTCCCTGGGGGTCACCCCACATGAACATTTTGGCCAGCAGGGTGTTTGCTGGCTGGATGTGGGTGCTGCATCACTTCGGGCACCAGCAGGGACCTGAGAACAGGAACCAGTGGAGCAGCATCAGCGTTTCCAAGCAATCTGGGCTCATCATCGCACAGTATTTTAAGTGGCAGAAAAGAAAACAGAACAGAAAATGGAGGGTGAGAGGATGTGCTGGAGGGAGGGGAGGAGCTGCCCCCTTTCCTTCCCATGCAGCCCCATGGTTTTGGGGTCCGGGTGGGCTGTGCTGATGCCAGCAGAGGGCTGGGGTGCAGAGATTTTTGCAGACTGGGTTTCAAAGGGGAGGCTCGCTGGTGACGGGAGCATGACATCCTCTGCGACAGCCTTGAACATGACTCAACGTCACCTACTTTCCACCACGATGACTTCTGCCGCTTTAAGTTCTCAGTGCGAATCTGGGGCTTGGAGTGCTCAAAACGTGGCTGGGGAGGGGGGCCAAGGGGAGGAGGCCATGATGGGGAGGAGGGTACCTTTCTTCCTCCTTTGCTCCTCTCCTGATGTGGCCCTGAGGGCGCCTCCACCCCGGGGAAGGGAGCGCGGAGAGCCCTGCAAAGCCACTCTTTCATTAATTGAATATTCAATTTTCAAAATAACCTTGAGGAACTAAATGAAGAGGCTGGGAAGAGATAGCTAATTGTCAGCTGCACCTGCTCGGCACACAACCACAAAAATGCTGCTTCTAGCTTCCTTTCAGCCCACTCACACAATTTTTTTATTTTTTATTTTTTTTCCCCTGAGCCATTACGTCAATGCAGAGGGCACAGCAGCCTTGCAGGGCACGAGGAGCCTGCTGGGCCCTGGCGTGTGCGGTGGAACAGGGTGACCAGGGTTTTAAAAGCTGTTGAGTGGCTGCCTGGCCCTGGGCGTTGTTTTTTTGCGGCGCTGGGAGAGCAGGGAGGAATGTGCGTGGGGGTACAGCCCCATGAGGGGTGCAAGGGTGCACGTGGGTGCTGCATCTCAGAGGGGTCCATGGTGCTGGTGACTACCAGGTTCGGGTGCCCCTGGACCATGCAGCCTCCATGGGGTGGCACAGGGGGATGCAGCGGACTGGCAGGGACTGTCGCATCCTGCACCCATGTGTGAGGGCTGTGTGTGTCCCTGTGCCACAGCCCAGGCTCTGTAGCCAGTGTCACTGGGCCAGCCCTGGGCTCTGCACCTTCACCACAGGACTGCCCATAGTGCTGATGCCGGCTTCATCCTCTTTCCTTTGGGCAAACCCCTGTCCCTATATTGCAGAATGCCGTGCGCCTGCCCTCACCCTGGAAGAGCCCCGGTACCCTCTGTGCTGGTTGCCACATCCAGAGGTTATATTACTCAGCAGGATCAGAACAATTTGTTCTTTCTGAGGGTGCTGAGTCCCACAGCTTGGACATCCCAGGGTAAAGGGTGCCTTGCATAGTCAAGCTGAGAGCTCAGGGTGCAGGCAGGAGCACAGGGCACTTCTGCAGCCGCTGCATTGCGGCCTGCATGCATGAAAGGCAGGTAGATCATTGCTCCTACCATAGCAGGGAGTGGGTAGGATCCTGCAGGCAGAGACCTCGCCACAGGGGCAGCTGGACTGGCCCATATGCTGCCTTTCACCAGCCCTGGCTGGGCCCATCTCTCCACATTGCTCGCTGCCTCCACACTTGGCTGCATTAATAATCAGCCAGCTGATGGGGAAGGATTTACCAGCTGTTTTTCATGACTCCATTGGCCTCAGATAAATCAGGGATGGGGTGTCACATGGCGTTTGCCAGGGGCCTGATGGATGGTGCCGAGCGAGCGGATCGCTCACACGCTGACACTTACAGACTCTGTCAGGTCGTCGGAGAGCGCAGGATTAATGGCCCCAATCAAGTGAGAAGGAATCGCTGGGGTGGTACCCATCCCACCCTTTGCTGCAGCATCGTATCCGCCCTGGCCCTGCCTCACGCTGGGGCTGCTGGTGGGGTCCCCTCCCCTTTCCCAGTGTCCTCACCAGCTGGGCTGGTGTAGGCAGCTCCCCCAGCCCCGGCGACAGGATGGAGGAGGGAGATTAGCTCTAAAGAGCTGAGCACACACAATATTTCCAAAGCAATTGCAAGCGAAGCAGGGAGCAGCTGTGGACTGAGCAGCCTGCCTCCCTCAATACCGGCAACATCTGGACGTGGCAGCTGTGTCGGCAAGTGAAACCTGTTCAGGGCGAGGAGGAAGGGTGCGAGACCCTATCGCTCAGCATGGTGTGTGTTGCTGGGCTGGTGATGAAAAACCTGCCTCCAGCTTCATAGCTTTGCTTGTGGGCTAATTCTCCAGATGCAGCATCCCCTCCCTGTGCTGCAGGGCAGGGTGCTGGTGGCCCCCCCTTGTGTACCCACCACCCTGGTCCCAGTTCACTGAGGTGGGGGGAGTCTTTTCCCTGGGACTGTGGCACGTTGCAGACTGCTTCCCCTGCTCACTTGTGGTCCCTGTCACACAGGACCCCCCGTAGCATGGGTATGTGTCCTGGGGAGTGTGGGTGCCCCAGGAGGGGCTGGGTGCCTCAATGGGGACCCCAGCTCTACTCTGACCATCTCAGCAGCATCCCTAGAGCTGGAGCATGTTTTAAAGAAGAGCTTTCAAGTGATCCCAAACCCAAGGGGGCTGTAACTCAGGGGTTGCATTCAGCTACTGGGGATTGCTGTAACCCACCCCTGGGAGAGAGAGAATCCCCAGAAGCAGGGTCCCAGCATGGCACCCCTGCCCATGGGGGTCTGCTGTCCCCCTGTGCTGCTGCCTGGCCCGGTGCTGACACACACCCCACTGCACACATGCAGACACAGCCTGTCTCGTCCTGCCACTGTCCCCCCCAGACCCTGCCCACTCAGCCCCCCAGTAACAACCGCATCCTGGCTTCATCATGTAAGATGCCACAGGCCACATGAGAACTGCAGGAGCAGAAGGACAGGGCAAGGGTGGTGGCATAAAGGGCTGAGGGTGCTCAGCAGCCCCGTTGGAGAGCTTGTGCATGCCAGGGGCCACTGAGCAAAGGTGCCACCAGGGATGTGACCGCACATCCCAGCCATGGTGCTGCATTGGTGCTGGTGGGACCATTTAGCAGTGCTGGATGTCGATGCATCTCAACATGACTCAGGGCACTTCTGGGACCTCCTGAGCCTCTCTCCTCCCAGCCAAGAAGGCGAGAGAACCAGCAGCTTTGTAATGATAGTGGGAACACTGAAAGTTAAAGCACTGGGCAGCTGGTTCATCTGCCCAGCCCTACGTGGTTGTGGGACTGGGCAGAGCCAGCTGCTGGCACACAGTCCACAGTGGGTTACACAGTCCTTCCCCCACTGTCCCTTCCACCTAGGGCTGGCCTGGGGATAGTGCGCTGGGGGCAGCCCCATGTCTCCACTGAGCCCCATTGCCCTCCTGGGGACAGTCCCTCAGTGTCCCAAGGCCAAGAGACTGTCTCCTGGTGACATCCTCCTGTCTGTGCCAGCCGTGCCAGTAAGCAGAGTGGTAGCAGGGCCCAGCATGCTTCACAGCACTTCCAGCAAACGCCTTTTTGAAGCCAATGCAAATAAATTATTCCATTTAATTTGGGGAATCACAGAATCACAGAATGTCAGGGATTGGAAGGGACCTCAGAAGATCATCTAGTCCAATCCCCCTGCCAGAGCAGGAACACCCAGATGAGATTACACAGGAAGGTTTTGAATGTCTCCAGAGTAGGAGACTCCACAACCGCCGTGGGCAGCCTGTTCCAGTGCTCTGTTACCCTCACTGAGAAGAAGTTTCTGCTGAAATTTAAGTGGAATCTCTTGTGCTCCAGTTTGAACCCATTACCCCTTGTCCTATCATTGGATTTCACCGAGAAGAGCCTGGTTCCATCCTCCTGACACTCACCCTTTAAATATTTGTAAACATTAACGAGGTCACCCCTCAGTGTCCTCTTGTCCAGCTCCAGAGCCCCAGCTCCCTCAGCCTTTCCTCACACGGGAGATGCTCCACTCCCTTCAGCATCTTGGTGGCTGCGCTGGACTCTCTGCAGCAGTTCCCTGTCCTGCTGGAACTGAGGGGCCACAACTGGACACAATATTCCAGGTGTGGTCTCCCCAGGGCAGAGCAGAGGGGCAGGAGAACCTCTCTGACCTACTGACCACCCCCTTCTAACCCACCCCAGGTACCATTGGCTTCCTGGCCACAAGGGCCCAGTGCTGGCTCATGGTCACCCTGCTGTCCCCAGGATCCCCCAGGTCCCTTTCCCCTACACTGCTCTCTAATAGGTCACTCCCCAACTTATACTGGAACCTGGGCTTGTTCCTGCCCAGATTCAAGACTCTACACTTGCCCTTGTTCTATTTCATTACATTTTTCCCCGCCCAGCTCTCCAGCCTGTCCAGGTCTCTGATGGCAGCACAGCTTCCAGTGTCAGCCGCTCCTCCCAGCTTGGTGTCATCAGCAAACTTGCTGACAGTCACTCTATTCCCTTGTTCAAATCATTGATGAATGTATTGAATAATACAGGCCCCAGTACTGACCCCTGAGGCACTGCACTAGATACAGGCCTCAGCTGGACTCTGCCCCATGAACATGAACATCAGGCAGTGGTGCTGCTGCTCCCAGATCCACAGTGCCCCAAGCCACCCTGCACCCCGCAGCACCCCTTTGCAGGGCTTGAGGTTGATTCACACTGCAAGGACCTTGCCCATGCCTGTGGGTCCTGCCACCCCTCCAGGCTGTGATGATGGGTGCAAAGCAGGGCAGGACAGGAGGTGGATGTGAGCCTTTTGCCCAGCTGTCACAGGAAGGACACCCTACAGCACACTGCTGCAAAGGGACAGGCAGCCCCATGTCCACCTATGGGTGTTCAGCTTGGCAGCAGCTCCCAGGAGTGCTGGGGACACGGGTTGCAGCTCCTCAGTGTACCCAGCTGTGGGCAGGCAGTGCCAGCCCCTGGACAAGTGGGCTGCAGGAGGACACAGGCTGTGCCCAGCACAACTTTCCCCGGGGAGGGCAGCAGGCTTGTTGCCCAGGTGAACTCCTAGCCACTCTCCTGCCGGGCAGCTTTGATGTCCCTCCCCTGCTTGCTCTGTGAGGACGTGCCCAGCTCTAATTGCCGCTGCCTCTTTGCTCTGTGCGGGGCCTGGTGAAATATTTACACCTGCTCCCCTTTGAAGTCTGACGGGATCACCAGCCCCTGCTCACTGCAGTTTGCTCCTCTCTCTGCTCAGTGCTTGGCAGGAACTGAGATCAGCCCCATTGCACCCATGTCTGCGATGGGGAAAGTCTTGTGGCTGGGACAAGCCATGCTGCCTCCCACCAAGCCCTTGTCCTTGTCCCCTGCACTGCTCAGCCTCCTGGTACAGGGTGAAGAGGATGCCGCGGTACAGCCCAGAGGCTTCTTCCATCCTTGGAGTGATGCCTGACTGGATGTGCCCATATCCACAGAGGAGCACCCCTGGCACATCTCAGGGCTCGCCATGCCATGGTCCCCTCCTGCCCTCGTCTCACAGTGGCAGCAATTGGCCCCGGGCTCCGCAGTGGGCTGGGAAACACACAGCCATGTACTGGCTGGCTGGGGAAGCCGTGCCCCGCGCTGTCAGCCCAGCTGCCGCTCCAGCAGCAAGGCTAACAAAGTGGAAAATGGGAGCTCGCCATGGGTTGCTGAGCTGGAAACGGAGCCACCTCCTGCTCCCTCCAAAGGCAGCGCGGGGGCAGTCCTGGGCCACGAGCGAGGCACCTCTCCCTGCCCGCCGTCTGCTGCTCTCTGCCTTGGCATGGCCCGTGTGCTGCCGGCTGTGCCGTGCGGTAGCAGCCACCCTTGTCCTTGGGATGCCATGAAGAGGAGATTTGCTGCCAGGAGTACCCCAGCCACTGCCATCCACCTCAAGAACAGTGATGGGGTCTGACAAGGGTATTCTGGGTGCATCACCCCAGGTGCAGCAGAGCCTGAATGTGCCTTGTATGTCTCTCCACGTGCTGGGGACTGACTGCTCACACCTCCCTGCTGCTGGGCTGACTGGAAGCCATGTCCTTGCAGCATGAAATCTACCTTCCCTCTCCTGGAGGTGTGGGGATAATTTTGCTGAACTTGAATGCTATCCATGAGAGCCTTATCTCTGTCTTTGCAAAGCCTGAGGGTCCTTGCAGAGCCACCAAAAACATACTGACATGGTGGGGACAGGTGTCTCCTGCTTGTTGTGGCTTTGGCTCTGCTTTGTTGCAGGCAACTTTTTGGCTGGTCAGCCACATCCCCAAGCTCCCCTTTAGCTCCATCTCTCTGATAGAGGTGTTTCTGCTGAAACTGTCTCTCACTTTAGCAAGAAGGAAGATGGGGCTTGCTGGGAAGCTGGATTTGTCAAAGACAGGTGCTGAACAAGGCCAGCTGCCACCCTGTCTGCCAGCCAGGAGCTCGGCTGGCACAGAGTCCCTCATCTTCTCTGGGAGGGGCTGGTGCTGCCTACAAACATGAGAACCAGCCCCCTCCACCCTGGGAGCCTCAGTATTGCTCTTCACAGTGGGGAAAATGTCCTTTTCTATCACTTCAGGTCACAACACACAAATGGAGGGTCCCATCCCTGCCCCCCCCCACCCCCCCCAGTTTGTTCCAGGTGCATTTTCTGTACCTGGGGGCAGAGCTGGGTAGGACAGAAGGAGCACTTGGGGCTGCCTCATGCCCACTCTGTGCCCCATGGGTGGCCATGGCTTCTCTAACCCTCCTGCTCTTCCCAGCCTCACCCCTCCAACGCAAGCCCATAGATTTTGGGGGGCTTTCCCAGTACCTCCTTCCAGCCTCCCCTGGGGTACAGGAGGATCCTGCCTGCCCTGATGCCCACCCTGGGGCAGGGAGGGCATCCTGCGCAGGGTCAGGAATGCAGCAGGAGAGCTGCTAATTGCAGTCTGCTGGCATCGGAGAGGAGCGGAACTCACTGATTTATGGGTTGGTGGCAATAAAGCTGCACATCACTGCAAAGGGAATTCACCCGCCTCCAAAACAAGGTTAAATAAATAGCTAATAGGAGCGCTCAGTAATCCTGTAGCACCCACCAGCATGGGGTGGCACTTGCCTTGTGCCGCACTCATGGTGACACAGTGGCACATGGAGCCACACCCAGCGTCAGACCCCCGACCCAGTGATGTACATATGCAGGGACATACACACAGCGATGCCACCAGACCCACGGTGATGCCCACACATACTGTGACACTCCTGGCCACATGGGCACCCTGTACCTTGTCCAGGTGGCAGGGATCCCCCTGGCCCCCCATGCCCATGTGCAGGCAGCACCAGCTCCATGCACTTGCCATTGGCTTCTTTAAAAGAGCAGCAGTGACGCTTTGGTGAGAACCCCGTAAGCACCTGGAGCAGCAGAGCATGATGATGTTACAGGATGACTGAAAAGCATCTGAAAAGATCCTGCCAGCCACGCGTCGAACGTAATGTTGGGGACACAGAGCC
This sequence comes from Streptopelia decaocto, assembly GCF_964273445.1. Taxonomy (NCBI): domain Eukaryota; kingdom Metazoa; phylum Chordata; class Aves; order Columbiformes; family Columbidae; genus Streptopelia; species Streptopelia decaocto. Next base: position 18,171,306 of record NC_138667.1, read on the forward strand.
GCACAGGAGCTGTTCTGCCTGAGGCAAGACGACAACTGGTGTCCTGGGGGCTTGGAGCTGAGCAGCGGCATGGCACAGTGCATGGTGGTGGCAGCTCCAAGCTCTGGCCCTGGTGGTCCCTGTCTCTGGACACGTCTCCTGGGGATGGGACGATGACAGCCCCAGTGCTGTCCTGTCTATATGGGGATGAAGTGGGTGGACACGGGGCAGGATGCAGCTGGGGTCATCATGCCTCTGCAAACCATTAGCTGCTTAACCCTGCCCAGTGTTACGCAGCACTGCTGCTGCCTGCTCTATGCCTGGGCTACAGCAGCAGGATTTTGTAAGAAAAGGAAATTTCCTACATGGCAGAAGGGTTACAGAGCATCCCAGCCCTGCACCAGCATTGCTGAGGGGGGGTGAAGCCTTGAAATCCCGCTCCCCAGATCAGCTTGGCCAGCCCCCAGCCCTGGCAGGGGACACCAGGGTGTGCCTGCTTGCCCCCGGAAGCACCCATAGGGACAGCCCCAAAGGAGGCAAAGGTGCCCTGGGGAGACGTCAACCTGAGCAGGAGGGTGTGCAGGGCAGAAAGGGCAGGCTGGAGCAGCTGCATGTCAGGGGGTGCTGGGGGGGCAGAGGGAGGGGGACATGCCACACTGTGCCCTTCCGACCGACTATGGAGCTCCAGCAAGCATCCCTGCTGGCGGTGCATGAAGAGCTTTCCCATCAGAATGGGAGTGTTGGCACATTTTTAGACCTTTTGTTCTCTGTATAAATCCGTCTCTGGGAGTGAGCGCGGTCGATTGATTTTGTGCTGTGTGGTGCCGGCAGCCACCTGCTCGTGCTCCATCAGCGGGGACTCTGCACCCGCCGCCATGCCTGCAAAACCCTCCGGCACCTGGGGAGGTGGCAAGCAGGGGATGAGGGCTTGTGGACCTCTGTGCTGGCACCTGAGCAGGTTGGGGTGCCCTCCAAAGTGGGGTGATTTCCAGGATGGGTGGAGGAGAGGGTAGGAGTGGTGGGAAGGAGGGGTTGAGGGTTTATATGTGGGGATGAGGGTCTGGATGCTTCCCTTATCTGCAGCTGAGCCACACTGTATGGAGAAAGCAAGTGTCCCCAGCAGAGAGAATGGACAAGGGACCAGGAATGACAGCTGCCCTGAGTTGACACTGCGGATGGGGATCGGCTTCTGGAGCTGGCTGGGAGCTGCAGGCTGGGCAGGATGGGGATGGAGCTGAGCAATGCAGGAGAGGGGCTGCAGGTGACCCTGCCAGGCAGGACAAGGATGCTGTCCCTCATCCAGGGCCACCACCCAGCTCAGCATCCACCTCCCACATCCTCTGGCCCCGTGGGAGATGGTACCTAGTGGGGAGCGCGAGGCAGATGAGACCCCAGCGACATTTACATTGCGCAAAAGGCCATATCAATAAAGGCGGGCGTGCAGCTCCGCGGTGAACATCGCAGTGCTGCTGGGGAGCTTTTCCCCCCGTAATTGCGGTATGTTTGCTGCGCTCCCACTTTGCCATGGCAACGCTTGCCTGGCGCGCAAATGTGCCTCACAGCACATATTGTTTCAGAAAGGTCACTGCCGAGTGTTGGTGGGCTCGGCAGAGTGCGCTGCTTTTATTTCTACATATTTATGAAGGGGGAGATGGAAGGTAATTACGGCCCCTTCTTGAGAATTAATCTCATGATGGGCTGGGGCATTGCTGGGGATGAGCCCTCTGGGGCGGGTGTGGGAGGCTGAGCCTTGCTGCAGGCAAACCTGCCATGGCAGACACCGGACACAGCACGGCAGTGGGGTGCAGCACTGTGGGGGTCCCTGGGATGTGGGGCACCATGTGGGGCATCATGCAGGACCATGGGGCACTGTGCGTTACTATGGGATGTAGCACCATGGGGTACCGTGAGATGTGGCATCATGGGCTACCAGGAGACAAAGCCACAGCCCATGCCAAACTCTGGCTCTGCACTGCCGGCCTGCCTGCAGCTGGGAATTAAAGATGACCCAATATGGCACTGCCTGGTGGTGTGGCAGTGCCACCGGTGCCCCCAGGAACATGGTGACTCCTTCTCTGTCACCAGGGATGGATCTGGCAGAGCCCTGGCTCCCGGCACAGGTGTGACCAGGGATGGAGCGAAATTCCTGTGCCTGCTCCCATCCCAGTGCTGCCAAAACGGGATCTGAACAGGCTTGGGAAGGAAATCCCAGCCCAAATCAAAGTGTCACCCAGGCCCAGGAGCCAGTGTCCTCCATGCAGGCATGGCTGTGGGTCAGGGCACTCAGCACCCATCCTGCCAGCCCAGCACAGCTGCCGACATTCAGGTGCCCACTTGGGGAACAGGGTGAGGAACTCTGCCAGGTTCCTCACATTCCCTTTTCCAGGTTCTCCTCCATGCCCTCCCACAGCCTCCCCAGCACCAGGGGAGCCATCGGGGTTAAATATTCAGGAGCACTCGCTGCGCACAATTTGTAAAGATCAAGCGGGCTTCCAGGTCTGCGAGAGTTACTCACAATTCACTTCCCCTGCTGCTGGGGATGCGGGCGTGCGCCTTAATTAGTTTGCAGAATGATGCATTTTTAAAGTCATTATTTCCGGACATGTTCAAAGTTACAGCATTTACTCTGCTCCAGTTGCTCAGGAGGCTGCTCCAGTGTCCTCCCTCCTTGGGGACCTGCCTCCTGTCTGGGTGTGATGGAGGGGGGTCACCCCAGAGGGATGGGGCATGCGGAGAGTAATATGGGGGGAGCATGGGAGGCTGTGGGGATTGAGCAAGGAGGGGGTCCAGGGGGACAGACACCCCTATCTCCTCCCTGCTCTGCCCCTGGTCTCTACATGGCCTGGGGGTCCATGGGGACACTGATCCCTGTCTGGGGATATGGAGAGATGCTGATCGCTGTCCTGCTTGGGGACATTGGGACACTGATCCCTGCCATGCCTAAGGGTGTAGGCACATGGATCCCTGCCCTGCCTGAGAACATGGGGGTACTGATCCCTGACCTGTCTGGCAATATTGGGACACTGATCCCTGTCCTTCCTGGGGCCATGGGGACACTGATCCTTGCCCTGCCTGGGGGCACTGATCCCTGTCCTTCCTGGGGCCATGGGGGCACTGATCTGTGCCCTGCCTGGGGCATATGGGACATGATCCCTGCCCTGCCTGGGGACATGGAGACTGATCTGTGCCCTGCCTGGGGCACTGCAGGCAGCACAGCAGCAGCTCAGATCCCTTGGCATGCTGCAGGCAGGCAGGTGCAGAGGCAGGGCCCCCAGCACCCCCACAGAGCTGGAGTGCCCGGCGGCAGCAGCCCCATGGTAATTGTAGGTCTGCCTGTGCTTAATCATAGCTTTCAGAGCAGGCAGAGCAGCAGCCAGAAAGTGCCATGGAAACCGCCCCAGCACTGCACCCAGGGCTGGGTGACAGGCCCCCAGTACCGTTTTGGGCTGCAGGTCCTACATGTGAGCTGCTCTCAGATCCACTGCTCCGGTGCTGCCACCAGCCCTTCCCCTTCCCCTTCTCCTCTGCATCTCCCACTGCCCAGACCACTGCCTGCTGCATCCCTTCCCTCCACCCTGTCCCGCTTTCCCAGAACAGCATCTCTGCTCCCTGCCCCTCTCCGCTTTCCAGTGTCCCCCCTCTTCTCCTGACACCCCAGCAAACACCCTGGTTCCTACTTGAGAACATACAGTATTTTTTCAGGTTTGAAGAAATATTTCAGCTCTGAGAGGACAGGGGTTTTCCATGGAAATACAGGGCACTGGAGCTTTGATGTGTCAGCTGGGAATAAGACTTGGAATAGCAATTTGGGAACTGGTGATGCACACAACGTGCCACCCCTGATACCCCTGCATGCTGCCCTTCTCATGCCCCTGTCACACATGCCCTTGCTGTGATGCCCGTATGTGTCCCAAGCCTGTCTCAAGTCCTCACTGTTCACTCAAATGTGGGCAGCTGCCCCCTGGCCATAAGTTTGTGTTACCAGGTTTCCCCTGTGGTGGGCTCTGCCTGTGAGCTTCCATATGGCCTCAGGACCTGCATCCAGGGAGGAGCCCAGGAGGCACCAGGCACCCATGATGCTGACCAGGGTGCTGGGTGGTCACTTACTCCTGTGGTCTCATCTCTGTTCTGTACCATGACGTACCTGAGGTAGGTGTCCCAACTCTCCCCCACGGCACTATTTTATCAGCATGCAGCTTTTGGGGACATTTTTCACCTTCTCCATGGCCTGGGATGCTGCTGGATCCATAGTCTTCCCCACATGGAGGCTGGTCACTTTGGAAGAGGTTGTCATGGGCATGCAGACCTTTGTAGCCTGCTCACCTGCCTTCCTTCCAGCTCAGGGAGTGGACTTTGCTTCCCCATCCTTACCGTCTGCGAAGGTGTTCTCACATGTAGTAATTGAGGTGCGACTAACAAGAATCACCTGCTAGAAATTAACAAACACCAGAACCCTGGGAAGCCCATCCACATGAGTTGTTTCTGGTCACCAGAGCTACGACCAACTGATTCAGCAGTCGAGTTAAGCAGAGGATGACACATCTTGCTCTTGGCAGGCTACAGGATCAAACTTTAGCTGGGCAGACCCAGAAGGAGAGAGTGACCTAGTAAGGTGCAAAGTAGGACTCAAAACACCTCATGGCAGATCCAGACAGAGATAATGACCTGGAAAGGTGGCGAGTAGAACCCAGACAATCTCATGGAATATCCAGATGGAGACGATGACCTAGAAGGGTGACGGGCAGCAAGACGTGTTTGGGGTTCCCACCTGGCTTATCCAACACCCATACAGGACACCTGAGAGATGTCCAGGCTCCACTACACAAAGCCTGGGCAACTCCATCAGCACTGGTAGCAAGCAAGGAGGCCTGTGCTCTCCTGAGTTTGCTGGAAGGGAGCTTGGGATGCATTTGTTCTCTCAGCAGTTTCCAGTAGGAACATCCCAGTGCTGTTGCTGCCCGGACAGCTCAGTGTGGCTCCACAGGGGCATGGGTCGGTGAAGTCCATCACATGGGGGCTCTCTTCTCCCGTGGATTTAGGTCCCCGCACTGATGCATGCTGTCTTGGACTTGTCTTTGTCAGGAAATGCAGGTTGGGGTGCAGTGAGGTGCACCAGGAAGGCTCTGCAGCCAAGTCACTCAACTGCCTGCCTTGTGATGGAGAGATAACTCAGGCACCTCCAGGTCCTTAGTTCATTATCTTGCCTGTATGTTCATTAATCAACAATTCTTATGTAAACAGACACATCCCCAACCCTCTGCTTCCTATCACCCAGGCAACAGCACAGCAGAGCTGACCCTCCTTTCAGGATGTGCTCTGGGCTCCCACCTGCTCCACAGCCCTGCCTGTAGCTTTTTGCCTGCTCACTTTGCTCCCACACCTTTTCCTCCCATAGGGCTTGAATGATCAAGTCTTCAGGCTCCTCTTGCCCAGCAGTGGATCCTGGATCTCCTCATTTACAGAAGCTGCTGAGGCAAGGAGTGAGGAAGCAACAGCACAGTGGGGACTGAACTTGGTGACTGTCCTCCTTGGCTGGTGCATGGTCAGAACCTGGTGAACACAGTCCATGAGGATGATTACTAGCTACAGGCATCATGGCAAGGACCAGCCAGACTCACTGCAATGCTGCAGAAACCATAGCTGGGCTCACACTGTGCTGTAGGTCAAATGGGGGGTGAGTAGCCACCCACCCCAGGGTCCAGCTGAACTGCACAGGGTCCAGTGTGGACCAGGGCAGGGAGAGGTGGTGGGTGTGTGAGGCAGGGTTCAGAGATGCCTGCTCTGTTTCAGTTTGGATGGTCTCTCTGAGAAGCTCTCGCAATGCAATGAGCAGATATCCTGTCCTGCCAATTCCACCAGGAACCTCTGCCAGGGCAAGAACAAGTCCTGGAGCTCCCTCAGGATCCAGCCAGGTGCTGTCAGAGGATCATGCAGGGGATGGCTTCCCCCCTGGGGACTGCACCACAGCAGGACAGCTCTGGGCTGGAGGAGAAAAGCCCTGAATTGGAGCTGAGAGAATCCAGAGGAGCTCAAGTCATTTAAGGTTGAAAAGAAAGGTTAAAGACAGCAGGAAAAGCAAACATTAGTGGTAGCCATGCAGCTAAGGGGAGTAGGAAGGGCTTTTACAAATATATCAAGGGGAAAAGGAAATACTAGAGAGTCAAGACAAAGTAGGCCCATTAATAAATGAGGAAGGATATTAAATTAATGATGATTCTCAAATGGCTGAGTTAGTGAACTACTTATTGAGATCTTCCTTTAACAAGAACAACAAGGAAAAGTGGCTGAGACAATCAGAAAGCAATGGAGGATGCTGAAAATGTCCTAGATGGAGCAAGGGGAAGGGGACCACTGGACCCCAGATGGCAAGTGCCCGGGATCGAGCAGTGCTAGCAGAGCTCACCTGTCCGTGTCTTTCCCAGCAGGAGCAGAGGGAATGAGCTCCATGATGAGCTTCAGTGTCTGGAGCAGGCCAATGCTTGGCAAAAGTACCAGAGCAAATAAGGGGTCTGGTAGACCATGGCTTGGAGCAGGATGGGACCATGGTGGAGCTGGAAGGGAGACTCCAGAGAGCTCCAGGTGCTGCCCAGGCTGAGAAGTGCAGCCCATGCTGCATGGATCCAGCATCTTTTGGGAGGGTCGGGGACTGCTGGGGAATAGCAAATACAGAGCTTGTATTTAAAAAGGAGAAGGAAGGGGTCCAGCTAGCCGGGCCTGAGTCCTCTTGGTTCATTGAAGTTTGTTCTTGTAAAATATGAACCTCTGGCACTGACCTGCCTCTGTTTATCCTCCCATTTTATTTGCACTGAATCAACTAGTGACTGCTCAGCTCAAGGTTGCTCCTGTGCCCAGCTCTCCTCCACTGAGAGGAAAAGCTCTGGGAAGGAGATTTTTCTGATTCTCAGGGATAACCTGAGAAAATTCCAAAGACCCTTCATCTGCTGATCAATGGAAAGGGCTGGTTGGATCCCTGGGATCAAATCAAGGCAGCAGCGACTCTTGCTCATACATCCCTGGGGCTCTGTGGGATTCAGCACAGCTCAATGCCCCAGGCTGCACCCACTGAGGGGGAGCAGGAGCTGATGCAGCCTGAACAATGGCTGGAAACAGTGTCTGACACATGGGATGTGTCCCCATATATGTGGTGCATGTCCCAGACACGGGGAAAGGTGTCTAGTGTCCACCTGGGGATCCTAGGCTGGGTCCTGTGGGACAGGACGGGATGGAGTGAGTTGGGATGGGTGTACATCCCTCAGCAGGGCTAGGCAGAGATGTATGGCAGAGCACATGTTCCCGAGAGCTGGGGGCTCAGCTCAGCCCCATTCAGCCCCTGCCTTGATGAGATGCTGAGCTGGTGCAAATGCTGTGGGCTGCACAGGGTGGGAAGGTTACGGGGTGAAGGGTGACCCTTCTCTTTCCCCATCACACCAGGAACCAGGGCTGTGTTGTGGCAGTTCCCGTCCTTGGACAGCTGGGAGCATGCAGGCTGTGGATGTGCCATCTGACAAAGGGGTCTGTGGGGGACAACATCCAGGAAATGAGGACCCTTGTCAATGTTTTATACGCCCAGACATCCCCAGGGTGTGTTTACAGGGCAGTAAATTAGAGCACTCAGCCAAGTGACATTTGTGTTCTGCAAATGTGATTATTATGCATGATTAGCAGCCAAGTGCACTGAAAAACCCACACTCACAGCGCACGGGAGCGGGACGCTCGCCTGGCCTGCCTACAGCTCCTTGCTCTGGAGATGTACCCCTGGGCAGGCACCTTCTCCCCAGAAAAGCCTCTCCAAAGGACAGAATGCAAAGATGAGCCCAATGCCAGCATGGGCAGGGACCACCAGCACCACCACCCTGCCCCTCGCTGGGTGTCCCTGGTCCTTCTGCCCTCCCCGGTCCCTGCCCAATGCGCCAGCCGGGGAGTTAAAAGATTTTCTTTCCAGCTGCTGACCCGACTTTCCAGAGGAATGCATCCAAACCCACTTCTTAGCTTTAATTATTTATCTGTAACCAATTTGGCAGGAAAACCAATTAAACGAGTGGGTGATTAATGACCTGCTTATTTGCACAGGTACCTAATTTAAATGTCTATATAATATATAAGCACATTTTGGAGATGCTTTGATGGCTCAGTTCAGTCCCTAGCTGCTCAGACGTGTGTGTAGATGGTGTTGGGAAGATCACTTCTTGGTGAGCCACTGCCACACTCTCACTGGAGCATCTTGTGCCTCCTGCCAGCCACAGGAGCATGAGGGATGTCTGCCCTGGGATCCCACCATTCTTACTCCATGGCCAGAGCTGTGCTCATCACGTGTCTCCCTTGCCAGTGTTTCTCATCTGACCCAGATGGAAAGGAGCCACCAGGACAAAGGCGGGTGCCATCTCCTGGGCAAAGTGCCCTGTACCTGAGCCAGGGAGAGACAGGCTGGACTAACCGATTAACACAGGCAGGACCTGGTGCCAGACTGGCCTCTTGGCCCCCAGGATGTCCGGCAGAGGCTTTTGCAGCTTGCACCAGTGCTCACACCTCAGCTGGACACAGATTTTGGTTGTCACTAACTGGCAGGCACAGCAGAGCCAGCCATGCTCTTCCCTCCTGGTCTGTGTGGCTTAGAGTACCCCTGTTCTCCCCCATCCCACCCATCCTTCCCACCACTGCACTGTCCTATCTCCAGGTATTGTCTGCAAGGTGGATGAGGCTGTAGACAGACTCCTTGGCATCCCATCAAGTGGCCTGAGGCAACCAGTCTGGGAAAATGCCTTCGCAGCCCTCAGCCCTGGCTCCCAGAGGAACAGATGCCCTGTGGATGGACAGCAGGAGCTTTGGTTTCTTCACAGCTGCTCCCCACTACAGCCTGGGGGCTGGGGCAAGTCAGAGCTGAGGCCAAGGGCTGCCAGAGCCCAAAGCCTTCACATGTCTCTGCAAAGCAGGGCTGTGCCATTGGCTGAGACACCTTGGGGATGGAGGCAGGGGGATGCACCTCGCAGTAACGGGGAGGAGTGGGGAATGGGACCATTGTTGGGATAGAAATGGTAAATCCATTAATCTTTAGTAATACAATTCACCCCGCAAAACAGAAAAGGAAAAGAGACACCTCATTTGTTATCAGGTGCATTGTGAGAGTCAGGTTCTTTAATTATCTCACCAAATTCTACAGCCCATTCATCAAGTTGCCACCACCAGCCTGCCGAGATTACCACCCACAGACCATCTGGGGAGCTGTGGAGGGAGCCCAGGCGCTGCCGGCCCCCGGGCACGCACACGCGCTGCGGCACAGACACGCACACTGCTGGGGCTGCTCCACACCCCCCTGGACCCCATCTCAGGGCTGTGCCCCATGAGCTGTGGTGGCAGCCCCTGTCCCTACCTGGGAATTCAGCTCCTCAGGAGCACTGGGTGACCCAGAACTGCCTGGCATGTTGTGCTCTACATTGACAGATAGCAACCGGTCCACAGAGATGGCAGCATCCCCAGGGGAGGGGCCAGAGGCCAGGGAGGTACATCATTGGGAGCGATGTCCTGTGCTCTAGTGTCTAAGCAATTGCTGTGGGCTGTGGGAACCATCTCCCAACCTGGGGAAGAGCCTGGGTCTTGCACATGTTGGGATTGGCACAGCTGCAAGTCCCTTACAGCTCCCAGTGTTTGGGTATGGCTTTATCCAATCTACGGCTGAAGTTTCACCTCTTTCCTTCCTGGATCCTGGTGTTGAGCAGCTCTCTGTCAGGGTGTCAGCCCCAAACCTGCCCCAGTGGGACCCTCTCCAATGCACCAGCCTGGGTGTGCACACAGGAGCATGATGAAGGCACAAAGGCAGCTGGGGTATATATTGCTTCATCCTGGCTGAACTCCTTGGGAAGTCCCTCTGGGATGCTCTGGTGACTTGGAGCAGTCTGCTGCAGGGATAGAGTGGACTACAGGAAGGAGAAGGATGAGCTCAGTCCCCCTCCTTGGTTGTCTATTAAATCTGCCATGCTGGGTGGAAATGCCCAAGAGAAGAGGCTGTGTCAAATGTTGGGCAGGAGTGGGGCTCTGCAACCAAGATAGACCCAGCTCCTGTCTCAGCCGAGCCTGGGAACAGGGCTTTGACATGCGAATATCCACCATGCACATCAGAGCCTACAGGCTCCCAGGGTTTGAGGAACCACTCCCTTGCTTGGGCAGAGCTGCATCCAGGCCTGGCTTGGCATCTCCTGCCATGAGTACGGTGCTGACAGATCTTTGCTGCTTAGCTCCTGCTGTCTGTCTTGGCATGAGGCTGCTCAGCCCGGACAGCCACCGATGGGTCAGGAGGAGATGCTGATGGGGTGGATACAGGGAAGCAGAGGATGGGCAGGGCAGCAGGTGCATAAGCAAGAAAGATGGCAAGGAAAGGGACCTGAGATGGTGAGAGATTGGAGACCTGGGATACCGCACCTATCATCAAAAGCAGAGTGTTTTTCATAAGAACAGAGAGACTTGCGCACACACAGGAGGTGCCTGACTGCATGAATTCTCCTTTTGAATAAAGCCTGAAAGGCAAGAGGTGGCTGCACCCCACTTTGTTCCTGGAGCCCCGCTCTGATCCTGGCCCCAGGTGTGTGGGGTATGCAGCCCTGTGCCCCACTCTCCCTACACAGGACTGCTCCCCCTCACCCTCTGCTACTGCCCTCCTGAAACCCTGGGAATTGGGGAGCACTCCAGTTCCTGGCAACTGAAGCTGTAGTCAAGGGAGCTGGTTTCCAGAGTGCATGGGACCCATGAAGGGCTGGACCGGGCTGCTGGCCCCAAGCCACCTTCCCCCAAACCTCCTGTGAGGGAAACCGGTTCTGGCCCATCTGGAGTCCAGATCGACTCCTGTGAGTAAGAAGGGAGTGGGAGGGAAGGCAGACGTCTCCCTGTTCTCCCCGGCAGCGTAGAGGAGAGAACAGACTATCCTGGGAGCGCAGGTGCGGTGGCACAGCACGATGTGTGGGGTGCACTTAACCGTGCCGTGGCCAGGATGAGCCTGGGAGAGGTGTTCATGGTGGCCAGACCTTCATCTCCCATTGCTTTTCTGTGAGGGCAGGGAGGGGACCTCCCGCCCTGGTCACCCTGGAGGGGTCACAGTGATGGCCACAGGGCATAGTGCAGGATCGTCCAGTCCGGGTGACCTCCCATGCCTGCAGCCCATGGGCTGTGGCGCTGCAATTGGAATTCAAGCTGCGTCTGGGGACAAAGGAGGTAAAAGGCATTGCAGATGCCCTCAGCAAACACTTCCTTTAGTGTGAAATCTTGAGCACAAGAAACCTCGCAAAGGCCACGAACAGCCAGTACACAGAGAGATGTTTAGGCAGTGCTGTCACTGAAATCACCTCCTTTTTCCCCAAGGTGCCAAGTGAATTTATTTTAAGGCCTGACAGAAAGCCAAGCCTCCCCTGGGTGCAGTGAACACGCAGCAGCCACGCCAGGTCCCAGCAGCACCGGGACCCCGGAGCAGGAGCAGGATGCTTCCCCTTTGGGATGTTGGGGCACCTCAGCCCCCCATCAGCATCTCTTGCTCTGGGGCACTGCCCTCCAACCATGCACTTGCTGCTTCTGGGACAGGGACCCTACCAGACCTGCCACATGGTGTGTTCATCATAGACACATCCTTGCATGGCCCCCAGGGCTGTGATGCTCCGAGCAGGATGCCTGTACCCAAACACATTCTCCTCTGGTCTGGGATGGAGAGGCAGCACAATGCAGAAGTCAAGAGTCTTTTGCTATGAATATTTGTTCTTTTCTATTTTTTGGTCAAACGAAAACATTTCTGCAGGGAATGACTGTGACTGATTACATTTGTCAGGGTTTTTATCAAGCAATTGAAAGAGCCGGAGATTTTTGGAAACCAAATAAGTGAAATATTTTGGCTAGTCAAAATTGTTTCCAGTAAAAATCCCCAGAAAAAGCAGAGAGAAACGGTTGTAGAAAATTTGCAGCGCAAATTAAAATGTGTTTTTCCAAGGCAAAACAGCTATAGGGAAAATAAATTTCTAAGCACCGTTGCTGAAAGGCTGCTCTGTGCTGAAAGCATCTCCCCATGACAGCACCCAGGGGAGCATCCATGGGTGCTCAGCCCTGGGAGCGCAGCACCAGCCCATGAACAATAGGACCTGCTTTCAGCCTCATTTAACTGGAAAGTGGCTGCATGGATTTTGCTCACATTTTCCCCAAAACATCACCTTTAGGCCACAGCAAAGGGAAGAGGATTTCAGGCTGAGCGTGCTGCATCTGGCAGAAGAGCTCTCCCATGCACGGGGGCTGGCAGGGGGGCAAGTAGAGGGGATGTGGTGAGGACACCCTTTGGCTGACCCACTGCTGACAGTGTTGGAAACCTCAGGGGATGCCTTAGGAGGGGGATTTGTAAAAGCCAGGGTGCTGAAGGGATCCCCTGAAAAATTCCTAGGAATGTCCAGTGGGAGGGATAGGCAGCAAAGGATACCAACAGGGAAGGATGCCGAGAGGGAAGGAAACCGGGAGGGAAAATACATTAATGCTCTGTCTTGCCCCTTTGGCTTAAAGATCGGAGCCCTTTAGCTGCCAGGCTCCACGGATGGATTTGTGCCCTGAAAAGGGAGAGGGCAGCACCTTCTCCAGGCAGGAGATCTGCCAGGGCTGTTTCCAGGGCTACAAAGAGGTCTCCTGCAAAGCCAGAGGCTTTTACCAGAGAACCCCGAGCTCCTGGATCCCAATATGGTTGCTTGGGCTTCGGCTGGGGCTGGTGCTCAGGGAAACCCAGCACAGTCAGGCTGGGTGGCTGTGCTGTGCCTTACATCATCTTACCGTAGAACTGTGCCATACCCTGGGCACTCTGTGCCACCCTGGTTGTGACATTCCAGCTGCACCCCATCTTGGATGTCCAGAAAATATGAGGCAGCTGAATAGGGTTAAAGTATTTGGCAGAGTCAGGCCTGAGCTGGGGACAGAGTTTGTAGCCTTGTCAACCCGTTGTGGGCTGTGGTTTGGGACCTCCGCATCTGTGCCGCATTTCTCATTGCTCCTGGTGTTGTCCCAGCAGCTTTGTGGTCACGAGGATCCTCCTCCTCTTTAAGCCCTGCGCATTCCTGACATGGCACAGTACGGTCTGATCCCTGACCCCAGAGCAGGCTGAGCTCTGTGCTGAATGAGCTGAGCTCCCAGGTTAAAAATAGCTCATGACCATGCAAATCACCAGCTGGATATTAATGCGGATGCAAATAGGCCCTGGCAAAGCTGGCAAAGACGCTCTGCCCAGCCATTCTTACCTTGAATTTGCAACGTATGGGCTTTTCACATCTGCTGCTGGGGGCTGTATGTTGGTCTGGGTGGCAGAGGCTTAGGCAAGAGCAGTGAGGGGCTGAAGATCATGCCTGCCTGGGGCTCAGCTGATGGTTGGGGAAGAGGCCATGGGACAAAGGGAAGGAGATGGGCCTGGGGAGGGCTGACCACCCTTCTCAGCATCGGTTCCTGCTGGTGTCAGTGGTCAGCATGCCTGAAACCACCAGCATGGGGATGGGTAAATAACAGAGCCCCAGGTTGTGCTTTTGGGTGCCACATGCAGCTGCCACTGTCACAGCACCCAGGGCGATTTGACCACCCTAAAAATGCCAGCCCAGGAATGGGCAAAGCAGCTGTTTCGAGCAAGCTGGTTTCTCCACCCCGGAAACGCCTCGGCAGCCTGCACCCCTGAGAAAAAGCCATTTGCCATCTCTGTTGAAACACTGTGCATGTCAGATGTACTGCTCCTGCGGGCACAGCAATAGTCGAGAAGAGCCAGAGCACTCCACGGGCAGAGAGAGTCATGTGAAAAATGCTCTTGTTCCCTCTTAAGATGCTTGGAAGCAGCCTGAGGGCTTTAGCACTGTGCCGCTTTGGTTTAAGTTTCTCTAATGAGGTTTGCCTTCTATTACTGTCAGGGAACATTTTTCATTGTTGAAGCCACTGTAAATGCAAAGCCTTAAAAATGAGTTTCCATTTCAGATCTGACAGCTCAGCTGCTAATGTAAAATAGAGAAAAACCACAGATCAGGCTGCCTTTTAGTGCAATTAGCCCTCCAAATGGAGCAATTTACATTGGCACACTTGTGTATCTTCCTGCAGAAGCAAAAAAAAAAAAAAAAAAACCCTCATTACTTAAGCTCAGACCTTTATGAACAGAAATGAGAGGAAGAGAGAAAAAACACACACCAGGGACCGGAGCTCTGGGATGTGCACTCCCGTCCTGGCGCTGCCACGCTGCTCGCTGCGTGCCGACCTGCCAGCAGGCTGTGGGTTTGTTGATGGCACAGAGCTGGGTTTGCACATGGTGCCCCCCAGCTGTGCTCCCCGATGTGCTCTCACTGGTGCCTCTCGCAGTGCATGTGCTCGTCCCGGTGCTGTTGGTGCGTCCCCTCAGCGGGCAGGTGGGTGCAACGTGCCAGCGTTTGTCAGTGCACGGGAACGCAATTCTTCCCCGTGCCAAATGCTCCACGTCCCTCCTCTTCCAGAAGGGTTTACAGATTATAACCTCTCATCAATTTTTCAGGCCCTGCTAAAGGCCGCAGCACTCCAATGCCATTGCCCTTTCTGTGACGCATGGGTGGGACCGGCAGCACAGCCACCATGGGCCATGGTGAGGTTCCTCCCAAAATGTGCTGCTGTTTGCTTGTCAACACCTGCGTGGCTTGGAGCCTCGCTCTTCTCACCAGCTCTGTGCCTGCATCCTTAATATCCACCCAAGGCCACGGCGCTGTGGCCCCAGCCTCTCTCAGAATAAAATAAGCTTCCTTCGAGGCCTTGGTGCTCTGATTCACGCGTTGCTCTCACCTCCTCCTCCCCTCCCCGCTCTGTCCCTCTGGCTAATGAGGCCGGAGCAGCTCTGTGTGCAACCCCTCGCCTGTGAGGGGAGAGCAGACCTTGAAACACAGTCCAGCCGCAGCCAATTCCAGCAGCCCCTCTACGCATTTATTAATACCATTTGCAAGGATGAAACCCAGCTGCCTTGGGAGGAGGGGGCAGGCAGGGTGCCGGCAGGGAAACCCATCCCTGCAGCACACAGAGGACTGACCCTCCTTGGAGGCAGAGGTGGGGATGAGCTGGAATTGGCTCAGCGATGCCACATGGGCAGGATGTGCAGCGGCTCTGGGTGGTGATAAATCAGTATTAACTGAGCAGCTCACAAACTGCTTTGGACTTGGGGACAGCTTGGCTGTGGGGGGATGCTCTCTGCCCACCAGTCCTGCAGAGTACAGGGCTGAGCCTGGCGTACTGCAGCCCAGCACAATCACCAGCCCGGTACTCCAGCCTGTCTGCTCCATCTGATTGTTTGACGTCTCTTTTTGCGCATCCTGTGCCTGCATCCATTGCTATTCTCACCCTTCCAGCCCCCAGCACAGGTTTTTGATCCATGGGTCTCCATGGTGAGCTGGCTAGGGTTGCAGTAACTGTCCATGCATGAGAGCAGGCTGTGTGGCTGTGGACCCTGGCAGGATCAGTCCTTCAAACCAGGGTTTTCAGTATCTCCTGAGGTGGCTGCAATGGCCTGGGCGCTCTCCCCAGAACCCATGTGTCTGCGGAGTAAGGAGTTGTGGTTGTGCCTCAGTTACTGGGGGGCACAGAGGAATGGAGGAAGGACGGGTGATGGCTCTCTGCCTCATAAGCAAGGAGAAGTAACCCTTCCCTTTGGCTATCACACCTATCTCACATGCCCAAATGATCCTGTCAAACTGACACCAGGCATTTCCCACAAACCTATGCTGACTGGTGATGGTTACACCACCTTCCTCTGGCTCCTCTGTCATCAAACCCTGTACAATCCGTTCTGTGGCGTTACCCGGGACAGATGTCAGGTCAACCTTTTCAAACACCAGCATGACACCAGCTGCCTCCACTCACCTGAAACCCCCCCCGCTACTCATCCGCTCCCGGAGCAGCAGCATGGCACGGCACAGAGCTCTGCACCCAGCTCTTTCTAACCTCCCTGCTCTGTACCCTCCACCTAAGTCACCCCCCCCAACAGCAGAAAGTGCCTCTTCATTTCATCCAGCCAGAGTCCCCATGGGACATCACCCACCAAACCCCCCCGGCCCCGCTGCTGATGCTGGATGTGCAAGATGCTGCAGGTGTCCAAATGCTACTTCCCATTGTCTCCCACGGTTGTTTTGTCACTTTGCAAGGTTGAAAATGATCGGCTTCCCGTTCCCTCGATTGCTGTGTATTGCTGCTTTCCTTCTCTACAGCTGGTTTCACTTTTGTCTAACGCCACCCGCTTTTCTTAACAGGCCTCTGCTCTCCTGATTGAGGGATTGTCTCTTTGGGTAGCTGGTAAAGTATTCTTCACAGCTCAGAATTATGATTCAAATTTTTCAGATTAAATGTGCTCTTCCAGCTGATTCAGCTCGTAATTGTTTTCAGCTTTGTGGAACTGGTCTGCTCGACGCCGCAGGCATGTTCAGCATCGGGGGGGCTCGATTTGAGCCATGCCATGGTTACTCACACCTAAGAAACCACTGCTTTTTAGCTCAGAGATCAATTCCTCTTTATCTGCCAAGATCAGTCTGATACAGACTTCCCTGTGCTACATGAAACTTTTTTTTTTTATTGAGGATATTGATTTATGAATCCACAGCCCCATCGGATACCAGCAAGTATAAGGTGCTTGCAGGACACTAGATTTTAAGTACTCTCATGCTGTCATTTCCCTGCTATGCGAGAAACATTTAAGGAGCAGGTCATTCAGCTCCCAGCATGCCCAACTTTGCCTGGTTTGCTGGGTGCAGCTGGCTGCTCTGCCCCCTGCACCCAGTGCCAGCTGGCTGGCCAAAAGCAGGGGGAGAAAACGGCACATCGACCTATGGTCTTTGAGCTGTGCGATGGTGTGTGTCTGTCCTGCAGAGCTGATGGCATCTGGCAGGTAGGATCACCCCAAACTCCAGGGAGAGGGACCTGGTAGCGGGTGCCACCTCCTGGACCCAGTGTCTGAGGGTTGCGCAGGCACATAGGGCATTCAGAAGTGTCTGTTAGATGCTGCAGATTTCAGCAGCTGCTTCTCCTGGGACTGATGTTTCATGGATGTCTAGATGTGCCGACAGTGGGCACGTATGTTTGTGCTTCCTGATGGAAGCTGCTGACCCCAGCCAGCTGAGCTCAGAAGGAGCAGGAATGGCTTCTCCTCTCTCCGGGGACTGTGGCACTGGCTTGTCTGTCCCATGGATCAACACTGAGGGCTGTGCAGTCCCAGGGCACCTGGGAATAGGGACTGCCTTCTGTCACACCACACTACTGTTCTCTCTGCTCCAAACTTCAAGCAGATCATTGTTTTCTTCCATATCTCCTGCATGATCCCCAGTCACCCAGTGCTGAGCCCCCCGCCCACATTTGGGAATGGGCCAGAGAGTGAAGGGTGCCATGTGGCTCCACCAGCATGAAGCTCAGCCTGTCCTGCCAATGCACAGAGCTCCCAGCCCTGTGGTGCGCTGGGCCAGGAGGGTTACCTGGTTTTGCACCCAAGCTGGGGTGTCTGGCACCAGCACCAGCCCTAGCACCATGTCTCCAGAAGGACCATGCCATCAATACAGGTATCTTTGGTAGCAATCCAGGCTGAGGGATGAAGGCATTAGTAGAAGTCCTGCAGAGAAGGACTTGGGTGTGCTAGGGTATGAAGGACTGGACATGGCAATGTGCTCTTGCAGCCGAGAGGACAAATTACCTCCTGGGCTGTATCACCAGCAACATGGGCAGCAGGTTGAGGGAGGGGATTCTGCCCCTCTGCTCCACTCTGGTGAGAACCCCCTACAGTGCTGGTCCAGCTCTGGGTCCTCAGCACAGGACACACATGGACCTGCTGGAGAGGGGCCAGAGGAGCCACAGGAATGATCCGAGGCTGGAACGGCTCTGCTGGGGGACAGGCTGAGAGATCTGGGCTGTTCAGCTAGAGAAGAGAAGACCTTATTGCAGTCTTTCCGTGTTTAAAAGGGATAAGAAGGATGGGGATGCACTTTTTATCAGGGCCTGTTGTGATAGGACAAGGGGTGATGGTTTTAAACTAAAGGAGGTGAGATTCAGGCTGGTGATACTGAGGGTGGTGAGACCCTGGCACAGGTTGCCCAGAGAGATGGTGGATACCCCATCCTTGGAGACATACCAGATGAGGCTGGATGGGGCTCTGAGCAACCTGAGCTGGTGAAGATGTCCCTGCTCATGGCAGGAGTTGGACTGGATGAGCTTGGAAGGTCCCTTCCAACCCAACTACTCTATGATTCTGTGATCATGGGAGACCATTGCACTTCCCCCATTTCTACACTCATAGCCACTCACTTTGGGCCACTCTGGGGCTCCTGTTTCCCCAGCCCTCACTCCAGAGACCCCAGAAAAGCTGATCACTGATGTGGTTCGTTCACATGGGCACCAGATTTGGGCCAAACCAGCATGCAGGCTTGTTCCAGCTCTGCTTGTGGTTTTGCAGCTCCTTGGAGCTCCCCAGCTCAGGGGGATTTATCTGCCATCAGGCCCTAACTGGCATTTGGGTCAGCATCCCCTGCCTGCTGTTTGCCTGTGCTGGGTCAGACCCAACATAGAAAGTTGAATGGCTTTGCTGTCCTGGCACTGACTCTGCCCTGCACTGGTCCTCCCCTTCCTCCAGAGCCAAGAGCTTCCCATTGCCTGTGGTTATTGTTGGATTCCCATCTTCAGCTTGTTGTTTTTTTCTTTCTCTCTTTCCTTTTGCAAATCCATCCCTGTCCTCCCCAGGCTGAAGTGCTCCACATACTGCAGCTTTTTCCTTGCTCCCCACCTCCTCCAGCCAGTGCTGCCCCGCACTGTGGGCACTGCCTGAAAACCCTCCGGGAGCTTCAGAATCTTGCCAGGAGCTGCAGGGGGCTGCTGCTGCCCTCCCTTTCCCAAAATGTCAGTGTTGGGAGGGTGAGCCAGGTGGGATTGTCCCCTGTGTGTCCCCTGACAGCCATGGCAGGGCTGGGGCAGGGTGGAGGACATGAGGATGGGGGCACGGGGTTCAGCTGATGGGATTTAACCCCCCTGTGCCTTCACACGGAGCTGGCTGAGGACGGATCTGTCCCTCTCCTGGCGCCAAACCTGAGAATTCAGAGCTAAAACCAATTCCATGTACAAGGCAATGGGCGGCTGCATTTTTCATGAGCCAGATGACTGCAAACAAAACAAGTCTTTTCCAAACGGGGGGATATAGCTTGGCCCACGTTCGGCTACTGCTGCTGGTCACGGTCACTAAGCAAATGAGTGAGGAGCAGATTTGACAGGCCATCATGTTCCCACGATCCACTGACAGGATCTGTCCTTGCTCCCCAGCCTCCAGCCAGCTTTTCACACCAGCAACCGGCAGCGGCAGCCACACTGGGCTCCCCAGGGATGCAGCGGAGCCACCGACACCAACACACATGTGAACAGCCAGCAACACCTCCCTCCGCATGACACCTTCCCCATCTCACCACCCAGCCCTCCCAAACCAGCTCCAGTGTCAGGCTGGGATGGCCCATGGGAAGAGCTGCTTTACTTGTTGCTGTTTCCTTTTTTTTTTTTAAATTTATTTTTAACACAATTAATTAAAATCCAGCTATCCTCTCCCAAAAGATGCTGTGGAAAAGCATAAACTGAGGAGCAGCCAAGTTGCCAGACAGCTCAGGGATGCCACTGTGTGTTTCATCATGCCAGGGGACATGGTAAAAGGAGCTGCAGTGGGCAGCTCTGGGGTGGCCATTGTTGGCCAAGGCATGGACAGGCCTGCTGGCATCCTCACAGCCCTGGTGCAGGATGCAACTGGGTCCCAGAGCTGCCATCCAGCCCAGGCTAGAGTCTCTCCAGATCAGCAGAGCTTTGCAGAAGTCTCCAGCAGTGCCTTTTCCCAGCAATGCTAAGCATGCAGGACCATCCCTCCAGAGCCAGCAGTGAGTGTGGGGACACAGCAGTGGCCGAGCATGGTGCAGCAAGGCTGGTGGTTATGAGTAACCACCATGTTCACAAGCCTCCAAGCCTTTGATTTTGGTACCGTCTAGACAGGAGCATGTATCAAAGCACAGAAGCTGAGTGCATTTGCGAGAAGGACCTAAAAAGAACGTGCAGCACACACCCTGCTCTTCCAGAGCTGGTGTCAAAAGCCTTTTGACTCAGAAACTAATGAACAGGTTCCCTAATGACTTCTGAAAATGCTGCCAGAGCCCAAAGTGAAGTGCTGGGAGCCTCAGAAGGGACGTGTTGGCTTATTTTTTCTTGCAGAACAAGGTTTTTGAACATAGGTCTCCGTGGACATGATGGAGATGCTCTTCTGGGTGGATGAGACTGGGTGTCTCTGGGAGAGAGGGCATGGGGGGATGGGATGTGTTGCAGGGCTTGTGGTGTTTAAAGAGGGACTTGGCTGTGTTTGACTTTGTAACCAGTCCAGAAGGGTCATTGGAGAGTATGGGTTGACCTCGCCCTGCCTTGGTTGCCCCCTTCATGGGAAGTGATGGCCGAACCAGTATTTTAATGATAAATTGGCACAGGCCCACAGAGCCAGTACGGAGTGATGAGCTCCTGTCCGTCATCTGCATGTTGCCAGCCCCAATAAGTGTCCATCACACATCCAGGGAAAAGAGCCTGCTCCATAAAACCAGTGAGGCAGGGCGCCCTGCGAGCCAGCATGCTTCTCCCACACAGTCTGTGGGGGTCCAGGGGTACCCCAACCTGTCCTGTGACCAGTGTCACCAGGTCACCATGGGGAGGTCAGGCCTGTTCCCACCATGTCTTGGGTGCTGCTGTGCACTCACTGGGTCTCTCACCAGCGCCCGACCCATTTAGAGGAGCAGAAAGAGTGCGGCTGAGCTTGAGTGTGGGGTTTGATTTATTTATTTATGTCCAGGCAGAGCTTTCCTGATGGAAAATCAATGCTGGCAGGCAGATGACAGCTCCGCACCTGCAATGGGAACAGCGCAAGGCCTGGTGCTGGATCCAGACGCTGCAGGTGACAGCCAGCACCATCCCCAGCTGACAACCCCACCCCGGGGGGCACCCCTAGTGTAGGACACAGCCCCTGTGGGCGCCCCCAGCCTTGGGTGCCTTGTCTTCATCCCAGGGGCAGTGCTGGCAGCCCCCGAAACATGGGTGGGTGGGAAGCAACGGGTACTCAATGAGCCAGCCCTCCCCAAAAGGCTGTGATACTGCTAAATTTGGGGCTTCTCTGCCGTCATGTCCTCACCAGGGGACAATACTTCTGAGTCTGCTGTCCTCAGGGCAGTAGCATCGTGCTCCTCATGCAGAAAGACTTCCAGGGCTCAGCTGGGCTGGTTTGCAATGGTTTTGGGGATGAGTGGGAGGTTTTGGGGGATGCAGTGGTTTTGGGGACCAGTAGCTGTGGATGAGTGCCCACAGCTCTGGGTGGTTGCAGCGCAGCAGCCAGAACGTGGATGGTCACAGGGTGCCGTCGACACGTGCCAGGTGGTGTCAGGGGGTGCTGGAGCACAACTGGGTGCCAGCACAGCGCTGGGAAGCAGCTCAGCGTGTGCACATCTGTGCCTTGCACAAGCTGGGAACACACCACATCTGTGACATCCCGGTGGGCACCCATTCCAGCTGCAGGGGCTGTCCTGACGGGAGGCCCAGGAGACTGCAATTTTCTCCTGTCCCTTTCCAGGGCAGTGCCTTGCTGTCCGCTGCGGTGCAGAGGTGCCAGAGGGGTGCTGTGCTTGGAGCCTGCCAAAGGCTCCTCGGGGAGCCAGGGGCTGCTCCTAGTGCCAGTGCAGCAGGTCTGGGCGGGGGCTTAGCAACAAGCAGGCAAATTTGTGCCCATTTGGAAGGAAATGGAGATGCTGGAGTCAGAGTAAATAATTAAAGCTATTAACTGCAGAGGAGAAATCAGAGATAACGGAGGGAGCTCAAACAGAAAACCTGGGATTGCCTGCTGCCAGCTTTCCTGGGCACAGTTGCCCCGTTGCCCTGCTCCTCCATGCCCAGCCTCCCTGGGTGCTGTCCCTGCTGCTTCCCCTTCATCCCCCCACACTCCAGCCATGGCTTTGCCATCTCCCACCAGTTTTCACACCTCAGCTGCTGGCTTTCACACTCTGGTTTCCTTCTGGTACTGCTGCAGCTCACCCCATCTGCCCACAAGCTCGTGGATGCCTGCCTGGGCAGCCGTCCACTGTCGCTCTTCCTCCTCCTCTTCTGCCTCGCCTGCAGTCCCCCACTGCCCTCCCTGTGCCTGGCCCCATCGCCAGGGAACCCCCCTTCCTGCATGCACGCCTATTGATTCGTCTTGTTTTGCTGCTCCCTCCTGTGCTTCATAAATGTCAACTTTTTTCTCTGACAAAGAAATTTTGTGGTAATGACTCTTTGTGCCGCTTCTAAATCCCCAATTACATAAGAAGCAGCAGCACAAAGCCATTCCCTTTGGTGGAAATCTCCGCGTAATCCCTTTTCCAGAGAAGCAGCTCGCCAGTGACACGCTTCTAACTCTTTGTTTGTTCTTTTGGATCAAATCTAACTGATTGCCGTGACTAATTAACTTTCCCTTTCTTCGGGCCTCTGTTGTCTTAATTAATTTCACAAATACTTCATTCCCAGCTCCCAGCCAACAGACTCAGTGGTGCAAATCACCGGCGAGCAGCAGAGTAGCTCGCAGCATGCCAGCGTTCAGGCTGGGCTGACCTTGTGGGCAGTGCGGTTTCGCGGCAGAGACACCCACCCAGCCGTGTCCCCGGTGCCACCGAGCCACTGAGCAGGGCTGTTGGGTGGCATCCCTCAGGGCACTGATGCTGGTGTGGGTGCACCCAACGTGGCAGGGCAGGAGGTGTGTGTGCGTGCACCATCTCCTGCTGCTGCCCGTGAGGCTGCTCCCTGTGCAGGGCCTAATTCAGGTCCCCTCCAACTTCCAGCACTGACTGCATGTTAATCTTTGGCCTGGGCATTTTCTCCTGCCCTGCAAGCCCCTCCTGAGTCAACGCACAGGCATGGAGAAATTCAACCCATGCACAGCAAAGTCTAGTGAAGTCTTGCGGCAAAGGACTGGTTTTGTGACAGCTCACCCCAGTCCCTGCCTGCTGGAGTGGTGGAGTGGCCTCTGCCACTGTTCCCCCCAGCTGCCACTCCAGGACCCCTGATGCTTGTGGCATCCCCCAGCATCACTCCTGGATGAGCAGCAGACGACATAGACCATGTTTTGCAGAAATGGACATGAGGTTTTTAGGGCTAGTTCTTCTGTGGGATGGATATGCATTTCTCTGTGGTTATCCCCCAGGCTGGGTTTTTCAGGCAAGGCCTGGGTTGAGATCAGCATTAAAATATGTCCCGTTGTCCTCTCCAGAACTGCACAATGGAGCTGCATATTCATGAAGGCAGTGCGTTACACAGTGGCTAATGCCTTGTGCTGTGTAGCGATCTTTGAGATCCTATCTGCTTTTTCAAGCAGCCTGTTGTGTTCGTTATCAGTCAGTTGGTATCTGGGGTCTGCCCTGGTTGAATAAACATCAGAGCTCTTCCACTCAAAGGCACTCTGTGTGTGGAGTGCAGCAATAGATGCTTGATGGAGATAAAGATTGGGCAGCCCGGCAGCTGGGAGGGAAGGGGAGCAGAGCAGCTGCAGCCCAGGCTGAGGTTGCTGCCCGCCTTTGTGTGTATGGCCTGTGGCCAAAAGTGAGGCTGGTTGCCCTTGCCACCCTGTGGGGAGGTGGGGATGGCTTTGGTCTGTGGGAGGATCACAAGTCTTGGGGGAACCTGGGCCAGGAGAGTGGGGACACATGCCTTGGAGACTGCTCTTGGTGTGGCAGATTTTGTAGAGTCATAGGATCATAGAACAGTTTGGGTTGGAAGGGACCTTCAAAGCTCATCCAGTACAAACCCCTGCCATGAGCAGGGACATCTTCACCAGCTCAGGTTGCTCAGAGCCTCGTCCAGCCTGGCCTGGCATTTCTCCAGGGATGGTTCATCCACCACCTCTCTGGGCAACCTGGGCCAACGTTTCACCACCTGAGGTGGTGTCCAGCCTGAATCTCCCTCCTTTAGTTTAAACCCATCACCCCTTGTCCTATCAGAGCAGGGCCTGCTAAAAAGTCTGTTTCCATCTTTCTTATAGGCCCCTTTTAATTGGCCACCATGTGCCATGTGGCAGGGGATGATCGGGCCACGAGCGTGGCAGGTGTTGTGACATCCCTTTGGCTGTGGCATCTGTTAGACGTGCCCCTGGCACAGACCAGCACGACTGGCAGAGCTTCAGCATCCTGAAATCATGCAAAGTGGTGAGAGGGGGTAGGCAGGAAGTTGTGAGCTCTGAATCTGCGTTGAAGGGTTGATCCTGTTTGCCATCAAGGCCTTTGGTAGCAAATGAAAGAATTGGAGGAAATCCAGGAACTTGGAGGGGATGCTGGGGGTGCAGCCCATCACCCCATCAGGTTCTGGGATCTCTGAGGGAACTGTGCTTTGGAAAGCATGAGGCATTACTGGAACAGAATGGCTTGGTCCTCAGGCTGCCAGGAGAAATCAGATCCTTCCAGAGGGTGGATTGAAATCCATTTGCAATTAAGCAAAGGCAGTGCTGCTGCATTTCCTCCCAGGTTGGCCAGCCTTCACAAAGCAGGGAGTGCAATTGACGGCTATGTTGTCATCCCCAGCGGCAGCACCTACCGCTTGCCTCGTGAGCGATAAAGCTTCCACTTCCACTCCCAGGGAACTTGTTTCACTCTTGCAGTGCTTGTAGCTAAAAAGCTTATATCACTAGACAGAAGGGTACTTAACCCCTGGGGACAGATGCTTCAGCACTGCGGCTTGACTGTCCCACTGGCAAACGGAGGGTAGAGCTTCAGAGGAAAGGGCTAAGGACAAATTTAAAAAGATTTGGTCTCCCTTTGTAGAAACCTTTGATTGAAGTGTGGCAGCTGGGATCGAGTTGGGGCTCATCTCCCTGGCCTCCCACCCCCTCCTACTTCTTCATCTCCCTCTCTTCTGGCTTTTCTTCTTTTCTCTTTTCTCCTTTTACTTTGGAAGGGAGATCAATAAATAAATAAACCAACAGAAATGTTATTTCTCTGGTGAGAGGCTCCTTGAAGTTCAAGAGAAATAACAATCCAACCCCTTGTGCATGCGCAAGCAAGGGAGAAGGGAGGCGATTAGCCCCTGGGGAAAAGCACCAGTGCAACATGTTTGGCCTGTTTCAGAGCGCGGTGACTGACAGTTTAACAGCAGTGTTTGAGGTCTTACTCAGTGGCTCGAAGATTTTGACATGAAAGGGACACCAGGCAAACGAACGGAAGGATCATCTTGCAGGATTAAATGTCCTTGTCACTAACCCATCAAAACATGGCATTATTTTGAAGGGACAAATCATGCCGAGGAGTTTACAGCAGATTAAACCTGAAATCCCAGGGGATATTTGGCAGATAAAACCACCACAGGTGGCATCAGCATTCCAGGAGCACCGGGTGACTGCACGTCAGGTCCTGAGACAACTAGTCCTCAGGAGGATATGGATCTGCCTAGCCCCCAAGGGAGCCCCAGCCACTCATCTGCCATGCAAAAGAGTTTGCAAAGCCCTGGAGTTGCTCCCAAATCAACCTGATGCTTCCTCCAGAGGACGGGTGAACTCGAAATCCAACGTTTATGTAACTGATGCAATGAGTCAGGATTCAAAGACTTTAATCTTGGGGCTTGACCGCAGTCAGAAGTGCCCAAACTGTCACCTGGAAGAGTTTACAAAGAGAACGCTCCCGCAGACATCCCCCGGCTAACATGCACATCCCTACAAAGACACGCAGCCAAAGCTGTCTGGGTGCATTCCTGAGACCAGGCATGTCCCTGTGTCCCACCAGCAAGGGCAGGGTCCCCAGAGCAGCACCCTGCAGACTGGAGCCAGGAGATGAAGGCTGTGTGTGGGACACAGCCACAGCTCCTCAGCCCAACTGGGGGAAGGGTAGGAGCCAGGGTGAAGGTGGACAAGACCCTCCTGGTCTTTGCCATGCTACAACACCGCCACAGACGAGCTCTGGTTGCATTTGACTGAATGAGGGAGAAGGTTTAGGGAGGGAGCATCCGGGGCAAGTGCCTGCCAGGACAACCTGCATATGGTGGTGCCAGTGAGGAACCATGGGGTAATGATGTGTGTGCTGAGACAAGGTAGAAATGAGGGACAACACTGGCTCTGAAATGTCAAACCAGCTCCTCTACAGGTGGGAGTTCAACTTGAATGTGGGCCATAGGATAGAAGAGAGTCTTGCATGGACGGTAGGCAGCTAATCTGAGAGTTATTGGCTATGGGTCAGCAGCACTGGCAGTGGCTGAGGAGAGTGAAACCCAGCACTGAAGAAGCTGAGGTTTCTCGCTCTAAAGCAGACTGTAACTGATAAATGTTGTGACTTCCTCTGCTGCATGCGATCCTTCATGGTTTACAGCAATAACAACCCGCTGACCTATGTCTTCACCCCTGCAAAGCTGAGCGCCACAGCACACTGCGCTGACGGGTTACAGGCTTAGCTGGCTTTAATGTCCCAGTTAAGTAGCATTTGAGGAAATCTAATATGAGGACAGGTGCTCCATCCAGAGTACTCTTGCAAGGGTACGCTGTGGTGGGAATATTAACACTGTCTTCCAGTCCTTGTCTACAGGATACAGCAAGGTATCTCAGTTAGCAGGTATTGCTGTCAGTCAGTTGACTAGAAAATACTTGTGTGCAAAGTCTGCCCCATAGCCTATTCCATGGGAAGATGCTGACAGCTTGAAAGAGAACTGCAGCAATTGCTAAATGTCTTCCATGAGGATTTTCACAGCCCAGCGTAAGGAAGAGGGTGCATGGGAAGAAACAGTATGAACACTCCTCTGTCAGCATTGCAATATTGGTTATGGTTGGGTAAGGAGAGACTGCAGGATAGGTAAAGCAAGTCAGAAAACTGGCATCACCTGGAAAATCCAAACTCACAGTGAAGGGACAGTGGGGCTGAAATGACATCAGCTTGGTGGGATGGAGACCTGAATATGGTGTGGCTTGAGCCTGTCAAACAGAACCACCACAGCCAAGAGCAACATCTCTCACATGGCTCCTGGAAAGCTCTGGAGCTTTGTGCAGCTAGGCAGCAGCACCAAGAGAGGGAGAATGTCAGAGAGGACCATTTCACTGGCTTTGTCCAAACCTTCTGTGCCACTGGGAAATCAGTCAGAGGAGTGCAGTGGCAAGAGACACCTTCAGTTACTGCCTTTTAAATTTCTCCTTCTTTCTGAGAAATGCAGTGTGACCAGACCAACCAGTTTCCAAATCACTTGCCCTGAGGTAACTTACTCCCCAGAGCGCTGCAGAACGAGCACGTCTCTCCTGTCCTGTCCCCAAGCCACCTGCTCGGCAGAGCGCACTCGGAAGCCAGTGCACGTAGGAAAGAAAGACCCAGAATCGCAAGACACTGGTGGGGACAGATCTTCCGGAACTGTCCTGGATTACTACCTGCATTCACGGGTGCTGCAGGACACCTGTATTTGTCCTCTGCCATATAAACAAATTACTAGAGAGACTACCCTCACCTGTCCGTGACTCCTGCCTGCACTCTGCCAAACATGCAGCCAAGGAGAGGAGCCCAGGGACGCCCCGTGACTCTGCCAGCACCCGGTGAGGCTCACAGCTATGCAATGAGGCAACCGGCGGTCCTGACGGCAGACAGGCAACCCAAAGGGCAAAGAAAGGGATGTGGATAAGCCGCCAGCCTGGATCTGTGGGGTTACTGAAGTGGTGCAGGATGAGCAGGTCTGACCAGCACAGGGAGAGACAGCAGCAGGTCTGCTCCGGGTCTGTGCCCAAGACGGGCCGCTCTCCTGCCAGCTGTTAACACAGCTTCCACAGATAACCCCCAGCACCGCTGCATGGTTGCTACCGCCCTGCCATGAGGATGCAGGCTGAACTGCTGAGCTGATCTGGTTTGAAGGAAAGAAGGGCTGAAGAGAGACGGTTAAGGCTGCTGAGTACTTTGCAGCATCAAAGCGTGGCCTAAGCTCCTCTCCGCTCCCCCTCTATCCTGCTCAGCTTGTTTCAGTGCCTCAGGGATGATCACAAGCCCCGGCTCCATGTCTCCTTTCAAACAGACTTTTGGTCCATCATTCCAGGGAATTCATTGCTAAATGCTTAAGCCTGCTGTTTGCTGACTTCACATCACCAGAAAGGTGGTTCCTGCAGGGATGTTGCGGTGGACCTCAGAGGAACCATGGTTCTGAAAGGAACAAAGGGCTGTGAAAGAGCCTGGACCTCCCATTCTTCACATCCAGGCCAGGCCTCAACCCATATCCATGAGTAGAAACAGCAGCTATGAAAAAAAGTGGGAGGTGTGAGGAGGTATGCAGGGTACACATAACCAGATTACAAAGTATTCTTCCGTTTTCCACACTCTGACAAGGAGAGGGAAGAGCAGCAGTGTTTCATGCTGATAGGAGATGCTGTTCATGGCATAAATAGCTGTGCCTGGAAAATGAGGATGTGGAACCTGGAAATGAGAAAACTGCCCATTAGGTTAATGTGACATTAATGCTGCACGTCGCAGAGACTGGAGTGCCCGCGGTGAGCCTGCAGCCCGAGAGCAGCGGGGCCAAGGGGAGCGACGGCCACGGCAGCGCTCGCTCACTGATGGGAGCCCATGGGCTGCCAGCTGGCACCCCTTGTGGCATACTCACCCCCCTCCTAAACACGCACGCATTTGGGGTGCTCCATGCCGCCCCCCAAAAAACCTCCGTTCCTTTGCAGGATTGCTGTTGTAGCAGTAAATGAAATGTGATTGCCCTATTACAGTCAGGATATCACTCTAAATTGACTGTTTTATAGTCTTGGGTAATTTAATTTTTTTATTTAGTGAATGGCTTGCCATATGCCCACTGACTGAGCGATACAGCTATAACATGGATCATGTCAGAGCTGCTGGTTGAGAAGAGCTCCCATCGCTGGTCTAGGTTCACCATGTTCAGCCCCGTTGCTGGTCAGGATGGTGGTTTGCTGCAGGAAATCCCTGCCCAAGCAGGCAGAAGAGCCATCCACAGACTCTCAAGGGAGACCAAGCAGGAATGTGTGGGCAGATGGCCCCGCAGTGGGGTGCATGGTTCTGAGACTGGGATTGGCATGGTGAGGATGCATGCGGTGCGGGCACCCTGGCTGCTGCCGAGCGGGGTGTGCAATGGCTGAGGGTGTGATGTGCACCCAGAGCTCTGGCACAGTGCTGGGGGACCAGGGCACGCAGAGAGAGGCTGCATTTTGGGCTGAGAGTACTTGATAAAGCTCCTAGTTATGCATTCATCCTACCTTATCTTTGCCACCCTCCCCTGAGGTAGCAGCATCCCCAGGGCTCATGGGGAGCCAGACTGGCTTAAAATGCTCTGTGAACAGCAGAAGTATTTTCCAGCCAGACTCCTCTTAAAACGTAGGATAGATGGCGAGGAAAGAAAACAGTGGTGTGGTGAGACCCCCTTCAATAGCAGAGATAAGTCTTTCTCAGCCTCACTGCACCACGGGGCTCCCCCTCCCAGTGACTCAGACCGTGATTCGGATCATTTTCTCCTAAATGACCTGGCTGTGTTTTTCCAAGTGGATCGCATTCTGTCACTGACTGCCTGTGGTCTCAGCGGGACCCACTCGGTGTGTCCTCTATCCTCCTTGGTGTTTTGATCTCTTCTCCAATTTAGTTTCATCTGCAAATTTCAGGAATGTGTTATTTAGGAAAGCTGTGTGTCTTACTCATTTCAATGAAGACCGCTTGGTAATATTGCTCTTGTTTCTGGTTTTAAATCATTTTTTCTAGCTTTCTGCAAAACTCCTGATCTTTTTTTTTTTTTTTTTCCTGATGATTTTTTCACCTAAATTGGGAGAAAACATTTCATATGCGCTGGTCATAGTGCATGTTGTGCATACAGGCTGTTCATGGGGTGATTTTGCTTTGCTCCATCATGGGATGCTTTAAGACACAACATGGGATGCCCCTGAGACCCAACAGCCACTGAAAGCATTGTGGGACATATACAAAAATATTCTTTTATTATATGAGTCCCTCCATGTCCTGTCTGAAAGCAGACAGGACATGGCACCTCTTGTAGATTCACAGCAATGGGCTTGGTGGGCCAGTGCACTGCAGACACACAGATAATCCCATCCCCAGTGCAGGTCTGGTTTAAGACAGGTCAGGCTCAGTGCAGATGTGCCCATTTGGGTGTCTTCAGGGCAGCTCTTTGTGCCAGGAGTCTGGCAGCGATGGGAAATATTCCCCATGTGCAGGGGAGGCCGGGCCTTTGCTTGTGTCTGTGGCATCCAGTGTCCTTCGGGAAACCCTCTGGAGATTGTCTTCTAAGTTACAGAAGAAAAAGTAATGAGTAAAATCGTCCTAAAATTGTGAGACCTTTAGGACTCAAAGCCATTTTTGCAAGTACCCTGAGGGCTGTGAAATGTTCAACCCTAGCAAAATATTGCTTTCACACTGGAAAGTACTTGCGAATCCCTCACAGTTGGTTCTTCTGTTTACTCTCTCTGCCAAGATTATTAACGAAGGTGTTAAACAAGCAAACCTAGCATTGGTCCCTGTAGTTCCCCTGACACAGACTGATCTTCATAATTGTCCTTTGTCCTCAGCTTTGAGGATGGTTAGAGCGCTTTGCCAATACAGAGATACCAGGAAGTTCACAAGTAAAGACTTCCCAGTGGAGATACAGATTTTATTGCTAGAACATGGATGAAGTTTCTACAGTGGCTTTGCTGTTCCTCTACCCGTATCTCCATCCCTGGGGTTGCCTGGAGGAGAGTGCTGCCTTGCACTGTCGTTGTCTGTAGGACAGTGTCCACGTGGCATCTTTCTAGATGTCTCTGCTGAGTGGAACCACCACATTGCTGGCATATATGGGATGACAAGCCCTACATCTGCCCTTCCTCCACATGCATCCATGCAGGACATAGGGAGGGAGGTGATGCCACATGGAGAGGGGCAGGAAACAATGAGGAGTGAAGGGGGTCTCATCCTGAAAGCAGCTCTTTACAGCAGCTCTGGGGCAGAGAGAGACTAAGTTTTGCGTCCCCTGGCACTGAGAGAAGTCAAGCAGCTGCAAAGGTGCACCATAAGCCTGGGAGATAAACCCAATCACAGTCCCATAGTGTGAGCCCTGGCTAAGCTGGCTGGTAGGACTCTTCCCAGCTGGGAAGGAGAGCCAGCACCTTCCCAGCCCAGGCAGCAATCTCTGCACAAGTCCCTGGCTCCAGTAACCAGCTGTGACCTTAGGAGTAGGTGGAAAAATACAGGATGTGCTTGTTGTTCCACATTCCTGATGCATTTGCTGTGGGATGAAGGCTGGAGACCTCCATCAGGTCTCCACCATTGCTGTCATCCTGGTGGGTTTGCCCTTTCTCCCCTGCTCAGGTCCCCCAGCCACCATGGGAGTCACTGAGCACCCACTGCCTTCTCTAGAGGCGAAAAAAGGGGGGGTCTATGCCTTGGGGTACCAGCACCCCCTCCCTGCTTCCCCTCACCCCCAGTCTGAGTGCCAGGGCAGTGCCGGGAAGCTGCAACCCAGCTCCTGGGCTCATTAACGTGGAGAGCATGCGTGCCCTGCTACCCGTGCATCGATCTGATAAATGAAGAGCCGCCGATGGTATTTTCTACCCTTTTAAGTGTTAAAATAACATTTTAGTGAAATATGAGTAGGTCAGAGTCGAGTTGCCCCCTTTCATCTTGCAGCACAAAAGCAGGCTGGCTTGGGGAGGGGTGTCTGCACACGTGTGTGTGGGTGCTCACACATCTGGGGAGGAGGTTCCTGGGTCCTGAGGGCAGATGCATATGGGGTTGTACACCAACATTTTCTGCGTGTCTGTGGGAGAGGATGAAGAGTAAGTGTGGGTGTGCAGGTGTCAGTGAAGGCAAGGTGCTGCACATGGACAAGCATGGAGATTGGGCTGTGCACAACACTTGGCCATGGGAGAACAAGGAAGATCCATACCCATACATATCATAGTGCAAACCTTCACAGGTGCAAAGCTCTTACAGGTACAGAGCTCTTTTGGAAACTTTAGCAACTCATGACTGCTCCTTGAATCTTTCTAGGTCTTCTTTTTGCAATTCCTTTGTGCAGATGCAATGACTTACCCTGGGGATTGGGAAAATGAAGTGGCATTGTCCTTGAGCTTGGTCCTACCCGAAGGAGCCCCTGTGCACTCAGTCTCTGCCTGGCAGGAAGATGAGGGCTGAATGCAATGGAAACCAAACCCCACATGAAAAATACGGGGTTTCAGCCTAGTTTAATCTATAAGATGGACTAGATGGGAAAAAAAAAAGGCAAATGTTCACTAGGCTGCATAATGATATGCTCAAAATTGGAGTATATCACTGTCTGTTGCTCTTGATGGAGTCAAATGTGTCAGGAAAAGAAGTGTTAGTGGTAGCAGGTTTGGCAGGTCCTGGGGGATCCTGCCCTGTTCCTGAGGGACCGATGGCCTGACACCCCTCCTCTGGGATATCCAGCACTTACTGGGCTTGAGGGATCAACAGCAGCTGTCAGTTGCAAGGGTAGAGTGTCATTTTCACACTCTTTTTTGACTGGCCCCTTCAATGCCCAGGATTTCTGTGCATGCCCTGGGACCTGGTTGGAGTTGCCTTGTGCATCCATCCCCTGCCCACCTCAGGCATCCTTCCCCTGCCCATTGCTGCTGATGGCCCTTTGGTTTCCCCTCCTTCCCCTGCCTGCAAAGGAGTGGTTCTTCACACAGCTTTGCATCCCCTCTCTCCAGCCAGCTGAGTCCAGCTCAGCCTCGGGCCCCAGCCCCACTTTCCACCCTGTTGCCCAATGTCTCTTCCTTCACCGCATATCTGGAGTATGATTACTCCGCGCCTTGGGTGAGAGCAAGAGAAATATGTGCTGAGATGACATTTCAGTTATACACGATGCTATTAAAATATGATAAGAATGCTATTAACATTAATAATCCTTTTCATTGTATCATTTAGGGAGCAAAACAAGCCATTAAATATTACGGAGTCATTGGTGCTTTGATGGCTTCAGGGAGGGGAACATTTGGCCGTATTTGTCTACATGCATTCTGAAAATATAACATTATCTCTGGGAAATGGGTTTCTCTGGGCTCATCATCTCCCTGTGGCTCAGTGGATCCAGGCCAGTTCCTGATGTGGTGGGATGGGTGAGCATTGCAGAAGGGGCAGGGTGGATTGGCTGGGTCCTAGGTGAGGCAGCGGTGTTGGAGATGGCACCCATGCACCCATATTGGTGCACAGGGAGAGCAGACAGGCCAGGACAGCCTGGGAAGGGTGAAGGGGATGTCTGTGTGTGAGGAGGCTGAGATGGACTCAGTTGGCTGGAGAGAGGGGATGCAAAGCCATATGTTGCTCATACCCAAGGGAAGGAGAATGCATGGGTTGGGAAAGGGCTGCTTAGTTCAGTGCAGGTTTGCAGATAGTTACGGGTACCTGTCTTGAAGTTTAATTTCCACTGCCCTCCCACCTGCTTCCTCCTCCAGGCTATGTGTAGATGTTATAGTAGGGGAACCACTTGAATTGCCCAATATTAACTGTGTGGTCCAGACCAGAAGCTCTCAGGTAGGGCTCAGCTCTTGGAGCAGACTGCTCCACTTGCCTACTGAGTCTGCTGCTTGGTGCTCCCAGCCCTGTCAAACAACCTTTAAGCTCACTACAATTCACCCAAACCTCAGCATAAATCTACGTATTCTCTCTGATGCCCTGCTCAGGCCCCAAAGTTCATTCATGTGGGAGTTCCATGGACACTGAAGAATTAGCTCTTAAATGCTCTGAAAGGCACCTCGCTCCCAGCCACGTCCCCAGAGAAGACCAGTCTCTGCATGCCTAATGCTCTGCCTACACTGGTTATGCTCAGTCTGAAGCCTGGCAGCCAGAGCTGGTGACAGCAGCATCCCCTTTCTGCACAGTCATCCACTGGTGAGAGGGCAGCAGGGACCTGAGCTCCTTGCCCTTCTTTTTTAGCTGGAAAAATCCTCTTTTTTGGACAGCTGTCATATGCCAGACCCACTGACTGCTTACTGCTGGACAGGAACCGGTGCCCACTCCTTGCCCAGCCCGTCCCCAGGATTCAGCCATGCAAGGTCCAGGCTGCGAAGCGGCACTGGGGCACAGGGCCAGCGTTCTGCTCTGATCTCTAGTGCTGGGCAGCCCTTTGATACCTACAGGCTGGTTGGTGATGCTGCTGCAGGGACCAGGGCAAGGCAGGGGGGCAGCCAGGTGGTCTGAGTCAGGCTCAGCATGCAGCCGTGCATCCTCCAGCTCATCAGTGACCGCTCAGCATGCCAGGCAGGGACAATGCAGCCAAGCCAAGGCCCCTGAGCTGCTCAAATGCCACCAGGGCTGTTGTTATCTGGATGTTTCCCCATGGTGACAGGAGCAAATGAGGGAGAGAACTGAAAAATGTGCAGAAGCTTTTGACAGGACTGTCAGAGCACCGAGTGAGCGCTAACAAGGACAACTGTGGGCTCTTTAAACAAATCACTGTCATGTTGCAGGCATATCATTGTTTAACACAGCTACCACAAGTCACCAGAAAAGGTTAAATCAAGAATGGAAGACTTAGTCCTAGGAAATGTGTCACAGCCAGGCTGTCCTCGGGACTGTTCACCTTCTCCCTGCACCCTGGCTGGCTTTAGGTGTGGAGCCCACAGTCCTTGGAGCATCCTTGGGAGGGACCTGCCACCGTGCTTGGTGTTGGAAAGACTGTCCTGTGCAGGTTTGCTCACGGAGGGCACACCAGCAAAACCACCTGTGCTGCACCTATTCCTTCTGCCCTGCACCGCTGAGGGGCTCAGTAAGAGGCTTATCCCTGTGCACTGACAGCCAAATGCCAGCACATACCTGTAACAACACATCCGGGATGCTCCAGGAATGTGACCTAGACAGCTCTGGGAAGGACACACTGCCCAGTAGGCTCTGTGCCCCCAAGGTTTGCCTGAAGAGGCCTCCCTGGCTGTGTTTGACTTGTAGTTGTCCAGGATCCATCATTCAGGAAGCCTCAGGTGTTTCAACATCATGGGCTCACTGGCTTCTCCATGAGGATCAGTACCCTGTTCACGGCTGTGCATGGTTCCACAGGACTAAGGTGTGCAACAGTGAGGTCCTATCGCCCACAGTCCTGCTCCATCCGTCCCATCTGCGGGAAGACGATGGGGAGGTGTGCCAAATGGGCTCCTGGATGAGATGGGCTGCTGCAAACCCAGTCCAAGCTCAAAACCTGCTGCATGTTCCTCAAGACACAGCAGCTCCCTGGGAGGTATGAAGGTGTCTCTGTCCTTGGAAACTTTCCAGGCTCAATTAGAGGAGACAATGGCCTCAGCTAGTGTTGGATATAGTCCCAAGAGAGGACCAGGGACCTCCAGGGAGCCTTCCCACCCACTGTTGTAGGATTCTGTGCAGAGAAAACATCCTGGTAATATAAGCCATAACTCTTTTTAAAGTGTAAGAAATGAAATAACTGAGATTGCTCGCTGACACCCAGGGTCACTGCATGCAATTCACTGCGCAGAACCAAATGTTCCAGCGTATGAAAATCATATGCCAAGGTCACATAAGCAATCCGGACTACGACCTCAGCACTCTGCTCACGCGCAAACCATTAGGCAAGGAAATATATAACAAACAGCCCCCAAAGATCCTAAAGGCCCTACACAGCTCCTACAATGCCTGGCAAGTCTTCTCTATCCATCACGTAGCTTCTCCCAGAGCAGTGCATCAAACTTTAATATCTTACTCTTAGTCACAGAAAGGCTGTAACAAGCCTGGCCTTTCATGCTACACAATCCACCAAATCAAAGGCTCTCTGACAGAACAGAGCACCTGAATATAATCTTTCTCTCTCGTCTAAATCTCATCTCTTTCAGGGCTCTGCATACCCCTCATCCCTGCGATATGCATCAGCATTGCCAAACAGCCCATTTTCCTACTGTGTAAAACAATTGAGCATGTTTCTAATTAGACAAATATCATTAGACATAAGGCTATTGTATGAGAGATGAAGGAAACCCCTATGTGAAATCAGAGCCAAGCCCACTGTGCTACAACAGCAATTGCTTATTCCTCCATCCCTCCTTAAATACAATGCGATGGGGCACTTTGCTCCTATTTCCAAAGATAAAAAGCACACAGAGCCTACTCCTCGGGGTGAAAAACGTTATAGTGAATCAGGCTAAAAAAAAAGGAATGCAAATAGAAGGATGTGAAGAAAATGCCTTCAAAATGGCTGCAAAATAGCAACGCTACGACTAATTCCTGGCAGCCAGGGATTTCACAGCTTAGAGGAGATTTTACAGAGGAAAATTTGGGGAAATGGCAACGACAAGTACATTTCCCTACAAGAGAGGTGGTGTGACGATGTGTGCCACTGCCATGGCTGGGCACTGCCCACCCCTGCTGGGTGGTGGGACATCTCTGGTCGCCACATGGAGACTGAACCATGCAGCTTGACCCTAATGTCAAGATTTTCCCCTTGGACAAAGCATCCAGAGACAGAAGACGTTTCTTGGACATGCTATGAGCTAGGCAGCATCTTTCCAGCCTGTCACTTGCTTTTGTGCAAAGGCCTGGCTTGTCCTGTAAGCACTGGGGCAGGAGCAGAGAAAGGGATGAGGTGGGATTAGTGTGTTGGTTGGGGTCGGGGCATCCTGCTGCAGAAGACATGTGCCATAGGGTATGACTTCCAGCAGCCTGGAGATGCTTCCAGCTCCTTGCCTGCCCACAGCTGCATGTAGAGAGGGTGTTGCACAGACCCTGAAGGACATGGCTGGCAGAGCAGGGCATCCTTTGCCTTGGTGTTGGGACTGAGGCTTGTTGGAGCTGATCAGCCTTGTTTTCCATCCCTCAGACAAAGCACCCCATGGCTGCAGTTGTTCTGGAGCCCACACACAGCCTGTGTCCAAGACTACCCATCCCCTACATGTACATCAGTGGGGACGAGCTGTGGCCAGGAGGCCCTGCATCCCCTCCTGGTCCCCAGAGAGATGTCTGGGCTCTGTGCTCTGCCGTGGGGTTTTCATGGAATGTGGGCATCTCTGCCAGCGTAGTGCCATGGTTTTCCTTTCCTGGGACCTTTTCTGGGCTCTAGGGTCCACAGGAGGGGAGCAACAGGACTGGGGCAGGGATGGAGAGTAGGAAGACATCTTTAAGGTTCACCACCTGCATCCATCCCCATTTGGGTCCCTGCGCAGCAGGAAAGCATCTCGATTTGCACAGTTGGCAGAGCAATCCCATGATCCCAATGAATCAGAGATTATTGAGGGGGGAAAACTTGGGGCTTAGGTGGGATCAGGAGGAGGAGAGGAGGATTTGAAGCTGGTCCAAAGGGTTAAGGCACTTGTACTGGCTGAGATTAGGTAGAGAAGGAGTCTGGTTTTGATATGAAATCTACCGCCACCTCCTCTGAGCCCAGCTCACATGCTTCAGTATCTTATGGTGCAGGAGGATAAGAGCTTGTCCCAAGGCAATATGTGTCAAAGGGCAGGAGTGGGACCTGGTGGCTCTCCCTTGCCCTCTCCAAGGTGTCTGTGAGTAGTAAGAATTGTTCCCTGCCTCTACTGCTGTTCTCAGAGATCCTTTCTCTGACATGGCATCAGTCTTGATGTCTGCTCATTTGGTCCTGTCTCTCCTCTGCCCTGCCTCTCTCCCCTCTGGACAAGCCCCTTGTTAAGCCTGCAGGTGGACGGAGATGCAAATAATTGGCATTTAATGCTTCCTTTTCGCACAGGGATCCATCACCAGTAGTGTCACAACTTTCATGTCTCCAGTCCTGTCCAAGAAAAGGTCACCTCAGTGCCTGTTTCCCTGCTCTGATGGGGTCCAATTCACTTCTTGCCTTGAAGTACTGCCTGCCCACAAGGAAGGACAGCACTGAATCCAGGTGGGAGCCCTGGGTCCCACAGAGATGCTCTGCTGTTGCCACTGTTTTCCAGGACCTCGGATCTCCTCTTGACTGGTTGCTTCTGAAGCCCTCGGCACCACAGCACTGGCCTTGCCCTGCAGTGGGATCTCTGCTGGTACCTGAGTGCTGCTGCAGACACCTCTGCATCTTGGCGTTTGGCTGCTGGATCACAGTACAGCACCCTGCCAGCTACAGAGCAAAGCTGGGTCTGTGGATGTCCTCCATGCCAATGGGTGGCAAGACCTAGGCGATTTTCATGGGTGAGGGTAAGATGAAGGAAATCTAAACAGAGCTAGTGATGTGTAACAGCCGCTGGAAGCAAAAAGAGCAGTCAGTAATGACAACACCTCCTGGCTCTTTTCCTTCCATGGCGCTTCCAAGCGATGTCCCCCCGGGCTGCTATGCAGACACTTCTGGGAGTGGGTCCCAGGCACCAGCAGCATGCAGCATCTTCCCGTGGGTGCGGGGAGAGGAAAGCAAAAGGGACCTTGTGTAGCTGTGAGAGGCAGCCTGGAAAGGAGATGCAAAATGTGCCTCTGAAAGCAGTCCCCACGCCTTGTGGTGGACAAGGGTGGCAACACAACCCTGCACATGGCCACCATGTCTGGCCAAGCACAACCAAGAGACAGCCTGGATCCTGGGCTCACTCTTGTAAACTCTCTGGAGAGGCAGGAACCAGTGCAGGAGACCCAGATGTGACACTATAGGAGGCTCTGGGTGGCAAATCCCCAAGCGCAGCTCTTGTTCTTTGGAGTCCCTGTGCCCCCTGGAGGGTGGTAAACACACTTGCCCTGGTGCACTGGCACTGCCTGGCAACGGGGCTCTCAAGAGCATGTGGAGGAGTGCTAAGAAAGCCAGAAGGGTTAAAGAGTCCATTTCTAATTGTAAAGAAGCCTCAGGAGTACAAGATCAAAGTGCCAGCAGCCCCGAAGTTGTTGCTGGCATCAGGTGGGACCGTGTGAGCAAAGCAGCACAAGTGATGGGCAGGGATTAACGCTGGTCCCAGTGTCTGCATCAGGGCAGATGCCTTCTGCATCCCCACCACAGAGTGGTGGGTTTGCATCATGCTTGTCCCCCTCTCTGCACCCTGGGCATAGAGAGCTGTCCTGCAGGAGCCTGGGGATGTAGGACACTTGGGCAGGACAGTGGTGGGATATATGCCATCCAGCCACAAGACACCATTCCAGAGCAGCATCCTCTTGATGCCCTCTCTAGCCTTCTGAGAAGAAAATGAATGTCTCCTTATGGCAAGCAAGAGCACCAGACCTGCAAGAGCCGGTAGCGGGAGCTGCATGCTCATATAGGAAGGAGATCTAATGAGGTGCTTTATTAATTGTGTTGTGAACTTTTCCTTTAATGATTCTCCCTGCAACTCCCTCTAGTTAAAGCTAATGGCCTGTAGCATGTTCAGCAGATGGATTACCCATAGGTGCCCAGGCAGCTGGGCCCAGCTGATGGAGGGTTGTGTGGGGGCTGCCAGCCAGGCACACATCACCTGCTGCTCCCTGGCTTCCCAAGGTCCCACAACACTGACGGGGCTTTGCTGGACCCCAGGGACAGAGAGGGTGCTGGG
Source organism: Streptopelia decaocto (assembly GCF_964273445.1). Classification (NCBI taxonomy): domain Eukaryota; kingdom Metazoa; phylum Chordata; class Aves; order Columbiformes; family Columbidae; genus Streptopelia; species Streptopelia decaocto. The sequence continues at coordinate 18,210,682 of NC_138667.1, forward strand.
GCACTCTATCCTTGCCTGGGAACCCAGTGCAGCAGCCTGCAACAGTGATGCTGGTACCAGTATCTCTCTCAAGCCCTTGGTGGTTGAATGAGCAGGTGGTGAGACGGGTTTCCCCATCACTGGGATTCGCAATGTGGGGAATTGCTGGGCTTCATTGCCCCATGGTATGACTGTGGCTCTGTTTGGGCCAGCTGGGTCTGTGCTGCAGTGCAGTGTTTCCTTCTTTGCTTCTGCACAAGGCAGAGCTTGGCTTGGAGGTGGCAGAAAAGCCCATCTGGGAGCAGGAGTTCCAGTTCACAGACACCATTTGCAAACCTGGCTGCACCAAGGCAGCGGGGGGGTACTCAGAGGCCAGTGTACAGCCACCTCTGCTCATCCTACAGTGTTGGTCTGAGGGCTCCACAGAGCCCATTTGAGTTCAAAGTAGGGATTCAGACTCATTATTTAAGCTATACTAAACTATAGTGAACGCTCCCCCAAAATGACCACATGCCACCAGCTGACACTGATGCCCACTTCCTTTAAAATAGTGGGGGGAAATGATTTGTGTTGCCCCGTCCCAGGCTGACCCTGGCAGATCAGGATGGCCTTTCCAGTAAGTCAGCAGTGCACATGCTACCACACAGATTAAACAGTGCCTTGTGAGAAGATATTGATTTCAATCACCAATGGACTGCAGAGGTCATGGTGACCAGCTGCATTAACCGCTGTGCATTAACAAAAAGTGCTTGCTGCGAGCGCAGAGTGCTGTGCTCCACAAAAACTCCCATGGGTGCCACAGCTGAATTCATGATGGGACCACAGCGATGCAGCACGGCCCCACACACCCACCCAAGCCCTGCGTGGTTTGACCATCGGCTATTCTTCCGTGTTCCTTCTCCAGACACCTCTCCATCAGATAACCCTGTGTCTTAGAGTTGCATCCCACCCTGCATCCCTTCACAGACCTTCAGCCCTTTTTATGCTCTCCCCTTTTTCCCTGCTGCTTCTCGCCTGGCATCAGGGCTGCTCTTTTCGTGGTTCACAGCTGAGTCAAGGGTGGGCATGGGCAGCTCCAGAGCTGGCTGCTGGGGCTCATCACACATGCTGGGGCATGTCTGCAGGCTGAGCAGCAGGAAGGGGAATAAATTAGCAGCTTCAAGTGGAGCTGGAGGTTTCCACGTGGGAGTTTGCTTCATTTTTAAAGCAAGTGCTGGTGAAGGCTCTTCATTTCAGCCTGTCCACGTCCCATTAGTGAGTAACATGGATGTGTTTGTATTTAATGTTGGCATTAATTAGTGGTGGGAGATGGGGTGAGCGTGAGCTCCAACTCTCTGCAGATGAAGTGACTCATCCATCCCCTCTACTTCGCTGCAGACTTTCTATTGTAGCTCCGTCAGCCTCAGCTGCCCCCCTGCACCCGGGAACCTCCGCAGAGCTGCTCACACGTGCCCACCATTCCCCCGTGGACCGCACTACGGTGAGTGCCTGATGTAAATTCTCTTCCCAGCCTCGAGTGCTGCCACATGATGAGCCTGTTGCTTTGCAGCTTCAGTCTGCACTGAAAGGTGGGAGTATTTTTAGTCTTGGACCGACTATTTCACCAAGGAACCAGCTTGTGCTGTGGGTCTTGTGTAGCACCAGGTCACTCTCCCACGGTTGGGGCTTTCATCCAGCCATGTCGGGGTGTTGAGAACTGCATATATGCCCAAAGCAACTCCTTCTCTGAGCCAGGAGCCCTGCAAACAGCAGACGCGCTGCTGCTCCCCTGACTCTAGAGGGTTTTGCCCCCAAGTCCGTGCCCCCACCATGCTCACCTTGTGTTTTGTGCAGGCACACAGGTTCAGGTGCCTGTGGACATGCTGGGGGAGGTATGGGCACGTCAACCCCTTTGCAACCATCCATCCCATGGTCTCTACTAAGCACCCAGACTGTGGGGTTGTGCTGGGCATAGAGAAGGGATGGGGCAAGATTGGTCAGCCTGGGGCTGAGAGCTGCTCAGAGGGGCAGGGAACCAGGAGGGACCTAAGCAGGGGCAGCTTTAGTGCAGGGGAAGTGACAGTTATTGAGATGGAGGTACAGGGCCACAGCGGATGGGTGAGGGGAGCTTAACAAAACTGTATTTCCGCTGTTCTGACTCTTCCTGAGGCCTCTGTACCTGACACCGATCACATTTCTGCTGAAGTGAAGCCTGGCAGGGATGTTTAGATGCTCTCTTGGCCACAGAGGTGGTCAGACTCGCTGCCTGGGTGCTGCAGGGTGGCTGCAGGGCAGCAGGATGGCTGGGCTGCAGGTGCAAGCTGGCATCCCTGCCACTGTCCGGGGGATGCCCCAGGAACGGGCTGAGAGCAGGCTCAGGGAGTGCTCTGGGTGGAGGCCACCATGCAGGGTCTTGAGCAAGTCTGCTAGAGCAGCTACCCAGCGCCCATGTGTCTGGGGACCCCTAAGCTCCCCATGATTTCTCAGAGACCCCCCAGATTCCTCATCTGTCATGCACATGCCCTTTTTAGCTCCCCTTCCCCCTGATTAGAGGTTGGGGGACTGGGCTGCAGAACAGCCCAGCAGCTCCAGGAGTCTGTGATGAGAGAGACCACCTCCCTGTGGTGGGCATTGCAAAGCACTCCGCCAGACCAACTTTTTGCTTGGGCCACATCCTCAGAAGTCAGCATGCCTTAGTGAACCACAGCTTGTCCAGCACAAGGACATCCATGGTGACCAATGCCACGTCCTCTGGTGTGAAGTTCCTCCACAGTGCAGCGCTTGGCCAGGCTCGAGCTCCCAGCCGTCAGCTGCAGACCATGTTTATCTGTGCCCCACCAGGGATGGCCTCCAGCCCAGAGGACCTGTCTGTTGGTAGCCCAGGGAAGAAAAACCCTGCTGGGCTCAGTGCGTGGCAGCAGAGCAGCACAAATTCCCCCATCCGTCTCCATACAAAGGCAGGGGGAAAGCTGTGATCATGGGCACCAGCCCAAGGGGTCCTTCACATCTGTGCCGCCCATGAGAATATGTTTCCTGCCTCTTGAACACAAAGCAGCTGGGTTTTTTGTGTGTGTGTTTTTTTCTTTTTTTTTTTTTTTTTTTTTCCTCCTGTAGCTGGAATTTTGCTGAATGTTTTGTCCTGGATCAGCTGAAAATAGCTCCAGTCAATCTTAACAATTCATTAGCTGAGTTTTGTTGTGAAACTGTTGTTGCTGGTGCTTGCACAGGAGGAGAATGGCTCCAGTGGTGGCAGAGCACCGCGTTTTCTGCCGACAGCCTCCCTGCAGAGTGCTGTGTGCTGGGGCTCTAGTTCAAAGGCAATTTCCACTGTCTGCACTTGCCTGACCCCAGTCCTGGCATTTCTTATGTGCTCGTTTAATGCAACACGATCCAAGGCAATTAGCTCATTATCCTGATGCCTGTCTGAATACCAGAGTGGCACTTTCCCAGCACCAGTACCTTTCCTGGGGACCTCTTCCCACGGGAGCCCAGGCCAATGCTCTGGTCAGCACCCTTATCATGGTGGGGTGTTTTTGTTTTTTTTTTAATTTTTGGAGTCACTTGGTCTAATACCCTCAATTCAGAGCAGGGGTTAGGGAACCCAGCACACACTTTGCTTCTGGCCTTCCATTATTGCTGTTCAGCTGTGCATCCTGAATGAGCACAGCTGCAGCTGATATCTTCATATCTCCAGCTCTGTGTCTCCCCATTTCCCGCATGGGGAGCAGGGGTTTCATTACCAGCAATGTCCTCTCCTGGCTGCCCTTATATTTATGGCAGTCCTTCGTTTTTATAGCCAATTTTACAGAGTGCCCAGCAGTTAGCTCAAATGCTTCCTTTCATTTCTGCATTATTGCCAATTTCCTGTTCCACAGACTAAATTTATCACATCTTTAATTGTTTGATAACTCCTAGAACCAGCTCAGAGTCACCCTTCCCTACGCCAGCCCAGTTCCCTGCGTGCAGGCTTCATGCTCCCATCTCTCGCGCATGTCCCTGTCCCCTCCCTGCACGTATCTGCACAGAAGATTCCAACCTCAGAGCCAGTCTTGGCATCTCTCGGGTGCTTTTGGCCTCCTTTCTCTCATTTTAATTTGCCAGCCCCAGCCTAGCTCAGCATCCCTACTTTGGTCCATTGCCAGTTTACCCTGGAAGTCGCCATGTGTGGGTCCACCCGCAGATCTTCCTCCTGCCAGGGAAGGTGGCGTTACCCTGCAGACGTTTGCTCTAAGCTGTGTCCTTTACAGCTCATGCCCATCCCAAAAGCAGATGCCAGGACTTCTGCCAGGTGTGAACAGCCTCTGGTGGGGATAGGTCCATGGCACCTGCTAGCTGCCTGCATTTGGGCAGTGAGGTGAGTAGGAGAGAGGAGGAAGGATGGTGCTGTGTTGGGACAGCCTAGTCCTTCCAGAAGAGTGGTCCAGTCTGTGCCCCGAGGCTGACAACAGCTCTTGGATTAGAGTGCAACTCTATGAGATCATTTTTCACTTCAGCTCCTTAAGTCCTCATGCTTGCTCATTTCTGTGAGCTGTTTGGAAGTCTCTGATGACTCTTGTGGTATCTCCTGTCCTACGCTGCTGAGCCAACAGCATTCTGGCTGCTGTTTGCATCCTCGGTCTGGCCCAGCAGGAGATCTGCAGACCGGCTGCTCAGGCTGTCTTGTGGTGGGTTCTGCTCCAGCAAAGATTTCCCTCCTGACTGCAGGCTGCTTTGCAAGCTTTTCTGGGAAGCTGCCAGTTTTTCTCCTAGATTCAGTTTTAGCCGGACTCCAATTATTGCTTTGGTTTTGTTTTGGCTCTGCCAGCCTTCTGGCCGCTGGCAATTCGTGTGACTGCTTTTGGTTGCCCACTCTGTCCCGGTGCCGCAGCATCACTGCGGAAGCGTGTCTGGGGTGGTGTGCATGGTATGCACGTGTATACAGGAGTGCACGGCCCTGAGCCAGACAACCCTGGACCTCCTTTGACAGGGATCCAGCCTCCTGGCACGGGGTTGCATCCTACTCCCAGGTGCCCTCCCCCAAATGCTGCAGTGAGCCCTCCATCCAGGTGCTGTGGGTCTGGATGCCTGAAGCCCATTCGCAAGGCTGAACCCCTCAGATTTTCTATCATCCTAGCATGGAGCTTGTGTCTCTGTGCCCTAAAAAGAGCTTCTGGGGCTTCCAGGAAAGGAAGGGACTGTTTGAAGGCATCAGTGTGAAGAGAGGCTTGGGGGGCAGAGGCACACATGTCCCACACACCAGCCCGTACTGGGTTACCCATTTCAGGGGCTCTGCTTCTTGCCTAATCACAGCTCATAGACACCAAGCAAATGTCATGCCAAGACTTTCTGCTGAATAACATCCAAATGTCCCAAGCGTGTGCCCCATTGCTCAGCAGCTGTGCTACCACAGAGCGGGTCGAGCACCACCCCTGTGCAGAGCCATGGGAGCACTGCAGCCTCACAGGATGGATCCTTGTCCCCTGCAACATGCATCCATCCATTTGTGACTAGTTTGCTGTCTTTGTTGCTTCAGGCTGCCTTTGATGCATATATTAGATGGGTCTCAGTGCTGTGCCCCATTAACACCTAATTGTGTGAAACCTCCAAAGCCCAGGAGGAGCAGTTGGTGCTTGATCCAGGTCCTGTAGCAGCCTTTACATCTCCCCCAAAGCAGGTCTAGCTCTGCAGTGCTGGAGGTGACAGCTACCTTTTAAGGGTAATTTGGAGCCGCAGAATTACCGGGGGGCTTCACGCCTTACATTGTTAGTGCTTGTCAAATATTTATGAAAAAACAATCTGGGGATAATTAATTCAGCAGCGATGGCAAAGCCTGGTTGAGATTTATTTGACGGATATGATTGGAGCATGGACAGAGCTCTGCCAAGTCCAGGGAAGTGTATCATCAATAATAGATTTGTCAATAGATGAAAACATCATCAGATAAGCTAGCCTTGAGTGCCACCTGGCCAGCAGAACCCTGCAATCATCCATGGCCAGTGCCTGAGAGATGTGTTCCAACCTGCCCCGGAAAAACAGCTGCCCCACAGCTGCCAGTGCCACCCTTCTGGGCTGGAGTCCTGGTGGCCAGTGGCAGGGGACCAGCAAGAACATCTCCAGGGCCACTCCACAAAGTTGGCCCCTCAGGGGACAATAAGTAGTACACAACCAGCTGCAACAGAGAGAGGCTGGGGGTAAAGAGCCCCAGTGCTGGCCATGTGCCATCATTCCTCCGTTTGGTGTCACCGCCATCCCCAGAGGAGCCCCTGCTCTGGGATGCATGACACAAAGGCGACCTTGAGCCCTGGGAGGGCCATGCTCTTTCCCTGAATAGCTGCCCTGCCGCGCCATGCCCGCAGGGCACCCCCGACCCTGCCGCCCAGCAGTGGCCGGTCTGGGGCTGCAGGGTCTGGCGAGGGGCCGCACACACTGAGCCCATTCATCCCCCAGAAAGGGGCCCTTGTTCCCTGCAGACAGGCTGCAGGGGCTGGACCAGCTGCAGTGGCATGAGTTTAGCTGGGGCAGTACCAGCCCCGGGCGCTTTGCTGGCTGGCTCCATCAGGGCTGGCCGATGAGTTACATGATGTTTCCTGCTTCTGGCAGCTGCATGCAGGAGTACAGGCAGGAATACAGGCAGGGCCCCATAATCTCCAGCACCAACTCCCCTCCCAAGGCTGGGGCAGGCTGTGCTGGGATATACCCTCCTGTTCCCAATGCACTGGGCAGGGACCAGACCCTGCAGCTCCTGCAGCCATGCCCACTAAATCCCAGCAGCCAGGGGACTGTCACCTTCCCCTGGCAAGTGCCACTTGGGGTGGACATGGAGCAGCACAGGGAGGAAGCACTGTGAGCTGGCTCTGGTGGAAGCAGGAGGGGTGCCGGGGGGGTGTAGTGATGATTCCATCCTGCCCTGAAGCATCTCCTCCCTGTTCCTGCTTCGACAAATCCCAGCACCCTGAATCACCTGGTATGAGGGGACATGTGTGGGGCACCTTCCATGGGGCAGGACTGGGGCAGGAGATGCTGGGCTGGACCTGGGGGTCTGTGCCTCCTCGGGCAAGGGTGCTGCTGTTCCCCAGGGGCATCGGGGCTCCCCAGCCACCCGAGTTGCTGGCTCAGGCTGCTTCTCATCCATCTGCTCTCCTGTCACATCCCCGTCTCCCTGATTATTTTAATGAGGATAATGATTCACACCTGGGCAATTCAAACCCGCTAACAATAACAATTTTAATTAGTTTCCACTACAAATCTGAAACGTCATCATTAACATTTAAAACGCTTGCGATTGGCAACTCCATAGAAGCAACGCCTGAGTGGGCTGGGGGGAGGTGTGGGAGGGGTGGGCAAAGCTCAGGGTGCAGGTGGGATGGGAAACCCACTAGCAGGGGGAAAGGCCAGATACCCACATACAATAGCCCTGATCGATTTCCTTTCACTTCAGACAGCCCCCAGCCCATCACGGGGGTGGGTCGCAGGGAAATGCATCATCCAGGCACTTCAGTGAGTGTGGGCAGGGACCAGCACCTGGCACTTGGTGGCATCTCAGCTGCTGGCTGTGGCATGTGAGCTGAAGCCTTCAGGGACCTTGTAGGCAGGCAGACCCATGGGTGGGGACATCCATCACCCAGGCAGCAATGCACACCTAGCACAGCAGGTCACCATGCCCCACACCATGCACAGAAGGCATCAGGTGAAGAGGACTTGTCCCAGGAACTCACCCCACTTCCCCAAGTCTCTCTTGAATCCCAGAAAGCTTTCACTCCTGCCAAAAGCTTTGCTACAGACTTCCTGCCATACCACAGCATCTATAGACCATGAGCACTGGAGGTTAAACCTGTCCCATTCCTACACCCCTCTGTGTGCCCCACAGCAGCCCCTGGTGCCTCTCCTGCCAGGCAGACGTGTCCAGTCCCAGCACAGCTCTGCCCAAGCACCCCTGTGAAGATGGGGAAGACTTTGCAGGGGACCAGGCAAGGATGATGACATGCTCCTCTCTCACATAAGGCGTAAAACTGACTGGGGAAGAAGTGATGGTAACCTGGAGGTAGATAAAGGGGCTTTTTCATTGGAGTGGGAGGAGACAGTGCCCTGGAGTGCAGAGCAAGGTTGAGCAGGCTCTGGCTGGTGCAGTCTGTGTGCAGATCATCCACCACCTGTGGGCACACATGAGGAATGGCCCCCAGATTGGGAAGCCTTCCTGACCCAGCCCCTCCAAGCTCACCCCACAGTGCACCTCTTATCTCCAAGGACCCTTATCACCCAGGGTACAGCCGCAGCCGGTGGGTTAAGGGGACAGGGGCTCCTGCAGTGTCTGGAGTGTGGGCAGCACAGGTCTGGGGCTCTGGAGGTGCTGGAAGGAGGTTACGGTTAAACTAGGCTGCAGAAGACACCTGCTGCTGTCACCCTGCAGATGCTGGGTCCCATGGCCCCTCGCCCTTTCCTCTGCATGGCAGGGCACTGCCTACCTGCCTTTATCCTCTGCAGCCTGACACGAGCTAATGTAGCCCCGTGTTCCCACTGCTTCTACATTTGCCTGAGGCCTTTCCTCCACCGGAGGCATCTGTAGCCCCATTCATGGGCTTTACTCTTGTTCAGCTTGCTCAGGCATATGTGGCAGGGGACCACACTCCAAGAAGTTGCTCCAGGCACTACAGGAAACAAGGATAAAAGAAAACACCAATGGTGCTGTGGTTCAGCTGCTGCTTCTGGGACATGGAGTGCATGTCCCTTAGGATTCTGGCTCAGCTTTCCCTCGGCACTAGGTCTGTCTTTGCAAAGCAGAGCCCTTCTCAGGCTGCTCCTGCAGCTCCTGGTGCTGATGCTCTCCTGTCCCTGGAGGAAGCTGGAGGAAGAAACACTTCCACAGTGCCCAGATCAGGCAACCTGTCAGCAATCACATCAATCATTCAGCCAAGCCTGGCCTCATGGGACGTGTTTAGCAGGAGGATCTGGAATAAAGCTGGGCAAGGATGTCGAGTGGCACATGTGAGGCCCGCGTGCGTGTCGGCCCAGCGGCAGGGCGGTGAGAAGCTCTCCTGAAGGCAGCAGAAATGAGCAGAGGAGCTGAAGCTGTGGTTTCAGGGCAACAGGGACTCAGCAGCCCCAGGAGGGTACCCCAGGGATGGGGGAGCAGCCAGGGCTCCTCCAGCCCAACATGTCCTGGTAGGCAGGGTGGCACGGGGTGCGGGAGCTTGCAGGGTGCAGGATGGAGACTGTGGCTGCTGGCAAAGGATGTGGCAGGTGCCTGGGCAAGGGTGACACACAGCCTGGGCAGGATGTTGGGGTCAGACTGGAGACAGGACTGTGGTTCTGATGCTGTTTGATGTCCTTGAAGCTGTTTCCCTTCCAGGGTTCTCTGGCTCTCTGCATGCTGATGGAGGGAGCTGCCTGTGTCCCACCGTGCCCAGAGCTTTCCCCCAAGCTGGCAAGCCTGGGAGTCACCAGGACCAGAGCTGTTTCCCACGTGCCTGCGCTGCCAGCTGTTGTGCAGGAACACAAGGGGCTCTCCTGGGGCTGTGTAGGGGCCCGTGGGTTTGGGGTGCCTGTTGTGAAGGAGGGCACCCGGGAGCAGACAGGGACTGTCTCCACAGCAGCCCAGAGCCACCATTGGTCCAGGCAGACCCTGCAGCTCCTCAGCTCCTGGACCCCCACACTGGTGGAGAAGGGCCAGTTGTACGAGCAAATCCCCCAGAGCAGCTGCATCCCAGTGCCAGTGCTCTCCCTCTCGGCATGCCGAGATCCTGCCTGTTTTGTGCCCAGGGTGCAGCGATGTCCAGCCCTGGGACAGGGGGCAGTGAAGTGCTGTGCACCTTTCCTGCATCTCTTGTAAACAGGAGGTGCTGGGCAGTGAGGAACAGCGTTGCGGCCAGGTCTTGGGCATGGTGAGTCCTGTTGTGGCCCTGATCCTGCATCCTTCTCTGGGTAGAGACTCCCCTTTACCTCTTCCCTCCAGGAGCCCATGCCCAGGGAGCAGTTGAGACCAGCCTTTTTGCAGAGTAGACATCGTCAGGCTTAGGGCAGGGTGGGCAGCTGAGCACCCTGCCTCCCAGAGCTCTGTAGCTTTAGCATCATGCAGGGGACTCCTGGGCAGACTTGAGGGCTGCAGAGCATCCTGCCCTCACTGACCCACAGCAGAGAGGAAGACCACAGAAGAGATGGGATGATGAAGCTGACACACAGAACTTGAGACAGGGTGGAGGCATTGCTGCTGAGAGCCCTGGACCATGCCTGCAGCCAAACCCAGGTTCAACAGCTTCCCAAGGGTCTGGCTGGCGACAAGCTGCCGGGGCAGAAAGCATGAGTGAAGATTGCAGCCACCTCCTCTCCCTCCCCCAGCTACACCGGCTGTTGTCTTAGTGTAAACAAGGTATTTAATATGCAGAAGCACTCATTAGCATCTCCTGGTTTCAGCGGCGCCGTGTCTGCAGCTGGACTCACGGGACATGTCACAGGAAATCTCTACACACAACTTTTAATTACAGACAAATGGGTGGACACGTTGTCATTACCAGCTCCTGGTGCTTCCTGCCAGTCCAGCTCTATCTCACCTCACCTGAGGACAGGCTGGGGCTGCCTGAGCTGTGGGGGGGTCCTAGGGCAGCAGGGACAAGGGTGGGAACACTGGGGGTGGTGGGCACCTTGCGGGGTAAACAAGGACTTTCCAGCAGCAGAGATGCAGCCCCAGCACTGCCAGCTTGCTGTGGTGTGGAGCCCCCTGCACACTTTTAAGGCTGGGGTGTTGGCACGGTGGGTCAAACCCTAGTGAGTACGTGGGGTGACACGGATGGAGCCCCCTCTCCTTCCGCTGGAGCCTCCCAGAGCCTTCTTAAAGGTGTTCAAGCCTCCGTGTCCTCCATAAATTCTTGCTAGACCACAGCCATGGACCGCAGCCATCCTTGACCCCCTGTGCTACTCCTTGAGGTCCTGCTGTTCAATGGTGACGAAGGTTCAAAGGAACACTCATCCCTTTTCTGGGGTCAAAGCAAAGGATCCTGGAATGGACCCTGCTCTTCCCAGTGTGCCAACAGAGAGGCAGCTGTGTGGGCTTGAAGGTTATTGTACAGACAGTTGGCTGCTGCTCATCCATCTTTACCCAAAATCAATGGTGTTGGCCTAAACTGGGCACTCCAGTATCCCAGTGCCTGTGCATTTCCAGAGCCCAGAGCTGCCCGCCTGCGGTGAGATGGGAAGTCAGGTCCTGCTGGCTGCAGAGAGGAGCAGGGGGATGGGGTGTAAAATCCACATCCTCAGAGGGAGCAGGTGCCAGGGCCGGTGCTGAGGCATCTCATGTGGTGGAGATGGCAGCCCTAGGCTGGCCCACAGCCTGCAGCCAGGCATCGGTGGGGGGTAAGCCAGGGGAGCATCTGGATGGGGACACCCCTGCACAGCCCAGCTGTGCTCTGGTACTGCTGGAGCCCCCCCCGAACTCCCTTTCTCTGATCCTGGTGTCAAGTGTCTTCCCAGGGCAGCAGTTTGACCTGAGGCATGGGCAGATGTGTTGATCGCTCTTTTCATCGCACAAGGAAACCTTCTGAGCTCCAGGCCTGGTTTCTGATGCTGGGTTGGTTTAGAAAGGAGCAATTGCCCTCCCAGGTTCTCCGCTGAGCCCTGGGACATCAGCTAGCTTGCCACCCCCTGCTTGGGCAAGGCCCGCCTGCTCTAGAGCAACATTTTTCCAAGGCAATCTCATGCAGGTTTGCTTTTGTAAGCAACTAACAGCTGATTATTCCTCACTTGTGTTCCCTTGGGGCTGCTTGTGTGCTGGAGGGAAGGCAGGAAGGGGTATGCAGGCATTTTGCACACAACTTCTGGATGTTTTGGAGGATGCATTAAGCGGTGCTCAGGCTTGGGGACAAGATTCATGGCACAGGGTGCAGCAGACAGCTGACACCAGCGACTGCAGCTGTGCTGGGGCTCCCAGGCAGGTGCCTCCCTGGGGAGGCAGATGGGTGACAGCAGATTATAATGTCTCTTCCTGCAAAGCTTTTATCAAAAGCCATTTGTTAGTTACCAGAGTTATTTGCAATACCATCCCAGCCCTGAAATGCTCCTCCGGAGGTGAGCAGCAGGCAGAAACCAGCAGCCTTCCAGGTATCTGTGAGAATGCCCAGCTCACTCTAGCACCAGCCTTCCCATCCCAGTACATCCTGGCAGCTAATGCAAGATAGGATGTGGTGTGCAGGAGGCAGATTGGGATTTGTGCAGCACTGCAAGGAGGAACCAGCTCATTCACATGTAGTCTGGGCATCTGCATGTTGCATGGTATGCAAGCAGGTGTGCCTTCTCCTTGTTCCCTTGGGGGGACCAAATTGGGGGCCACAGGGGGACCAAAAACTTGGGGCTGGGCTGTATTTCAGGAGTCCACACTCCATACGAGACCATGGACCACCAAGTCTGTGGAAGGACTTACAGCAACTTCCCCAGAGCACTCCCCTAAACACCCACATCACCCCAGTCTGTGAGTGTACCAACTGCCTTTGTCATGCACCTAGCCCAGATCTCGGAGGGTATCTTTTCCTCTTTCTCCTCCTTCTCTTCCTCTTTCTCCTCCTCCTGCTTCTCCTCCTCCTCAGGGCTGAGTGTGCTGCTGGCACTACTTTGCTCCATCCTCCCCAGGGACCATCAAGTGAAGCACTGGCAGAGCTCTGCTCTGCAGCCCAGGGGTCAGTGGAGGTGAGCAGAGAGGTGATGTGCAGGCATGTGTCCTCTCCTCCTGACATAATTTGGGTGCCCCTCCCGCCCCCCCCCCCATTCTCTATTGCCCTCCCCTGACGGGGGAGTGAGCTGGGATCCCCTGGAAACACCTGACATGGCAGATAAAAGCATCCCACCCATCCACCTACTCCTTTTCCTCTCCAAATGGCAATCTGCTGTCCCTTAAATGGCACTGGCCCTGCGGATCCTCACTGCCAGCCACAACCCAAAATCAGCTGTCTTAAAAATAAAATCCCAGCCTGGCTTGGCACACACGCAGCCCAGGGATGGGACTGAGCAGAAGGAGCTGGGATGTGGTTTGGCAAACAGCAGCCTCTGAGCCCCAGTGCCCTCTTGGCTCCCTGGATGGGTGTGTGCTCATGCACTTATATATAGCCTGGTCTTTTTGTTCCACCACGGACTTGGAGCTGTCATTTCCTCTCCACAATGCTGGCACTGGGACCACATAGCCACATAGCCAGGGTGACACCTCTCCCAAGGGACCATGGTCCTTATCCCAGGGGAAAAGCAGGGGGGACACAACAAGGACACGTGCCAACCTGGCAGGTGGTGGGATTCGGGGGCAGTGAGGTGGGTGTCTGTGCAGGGAGGGCTGGCTGAGGGTGCTGGCTGGGTGGGTATGGCTGTGGCAGGCTTGAGTGGGAGCACGGAGAGATGAGGACTGTCCCAGCCAGGAGGAAAGGAGATGGATGATGAAAGCAAGGCTGGAATAGTCTGAGGGCTTTCCCGGAGATGCTGCACTGGGAAAATCAGCAAGATTTATATGTGAGCTGGGAAAACTGAGAGAGAGAGTACTGGTAGGAGGGTCTCACCCAGGGCAGGGGGGGGAGAAGTAGTGCTCCATGGTGCTCTCCATGGCAACTGCCAGAGCAGAGGAGGGAGGTCTGGGAGGAGGATTAAGGCATGAGTTTTGGCCATTCTGATCCTGAGCTATTGCCTGAATGGCTGTGAAGTGCAGTGGGTGTCCCGGTGCCACCCTGTGCCCTCCAGAGAGATCCCAACAGTGGTCTAGGGCGGCAGATAGCTGCTGCTTAGCAGGGGGCCCCACCACCATCTGACCTAACAGCAGAGATATGGGTGGTTTTGGGGTAAAAGACACCCAGTGTCTTCCAAAATCCAACAGCAGGGAATCTCCAGCATCCTCTAGCCCCTGCCCTGATGGGGATAAGCCTTGTTCCCTTGAATCCTTCTCAGTCATTGCCTGGGTCTTGCTGCTGCCTGCTGAACTCTGCAAGGAGAAAGCTCCACTTCAGGAAGGTATTTTTAGGCCTGGCTTCTGCAGATTCTTGATGTTCTCAGCCTCTCAGCATAGCTACCCTCCAAAAACACAGGCCCCTTCCAGTCTGTGTGTCCTGCAGGGTCTATTCCAAGGCGTGCAGCTCTGTGTTGGTGCATCCAGAGGTGAGCTGCCATCACATGGGCTCGTGCACAAAGGCAGAGGTGTCCCAGCTCCACCACGAGCCAGTCAGGGAGAACCTCCCTCACCCCACGTCACCACCACCAGTGACCTGGATTCATCCCTGAGATGTGAGCTGGTGACCTCAGCAATAAACAAAGAAGTGGAATAAAACCAGGGCAAGATAGATGCCCGTTTTATAGGCTTTTTAAAAGCTTTTGACTCATTCTGGCAGTCAGAACTAACCTTAAATTGCTATGTGATGGAACTGGTGGAAAATCATCTGGCAAAATTGAGGCTGTGCACCAATCTATCAAGTGCAGGATAAAAATAAACAGCATGCAAACAGGCCCTGGGGCTGGCTGGAGGAGCAGAACCCCACGTTAACCTCCGCACCCCAACACAGCTCCCTCCCTTAGCCCTCAGGGCTGGGGCTCAGTGCTTTGCAGGGCTGAGCATCCTCAGTCCCCTCACACGCATGAGGGCTCAGCCCTTTGCAAGATGGGGCCTGAGGTATCTCCCCCTGTGAGCTTCTGCAGTGGAAACATCCTTGGCTGGGATCCCACCACAGTGCCTGGGCCTCTGCATTGCCCCACGGGACTCAAAGCTGGCAGATTTGCTTCTTTGGCAAGGTTTATAAAATAGACCTGGGGTAAATGTCCTGCTCTGAGGAGTGAGGGGGGGTGTGATTCCTAAAAAGAGCTGGGATGTCTTCTCTGGAGAGGAGGCACATCCCAGCTGAGCCCAGCCTCTCCAAGGGCCAATGCAACAAGGAGCATTGCCTAACATCCGCCCAACATCTGGCTGGAAGAGTGGGCTCCATTCACTGTGCATGTCAGAAAGCCAGATAGAAACCCAACCCCATGAGCAAGCCCAACTGTGCATGGTGAGAGGCCAGCACCAGCCACTTAGGGCACGATGGTAGCATGATCTGTCACCTCCCTTTGAGGTCTCACTGCCCTGACAGAAGCATCTCCAGGACAACTGACCTGCTCATAGCTGCAGCCTCAGGTCACAAACCTTGTGTGTGATCCCCAGATCTGATGTGCCCCCAGCACTGGTGATTTACCAGGAGCATCCCCACCGGGCCTGCATACAAGCAAACACGCCAGGGGCTGGGACCTGTGAGGAGCTGAGCACAGAGATGGGCGCGAGCCCCTGGCACCCTCAGTGTGGCTCTTTCCCAGGATGTGACACTTGTTTCAGCGTACCCAGGGACCAGGGTGGATGTGTAGTCCTGGTACCAGCTGGCAGCATGGTGGCCAGTGAGCTCATGTCACCCTGGGGACACAGAGCCCACGTGACTGCTCTGCTGCCTTGCAGCAGAGAACATTTGTGGCCTCAGATGTGCTGCTCCGCTCTGGAGGGCTTTGAAGCAGCTTCTAATGCATTTCTAATTCCTGCTTATCGCCAGAGCCTGTCGGAGCTTGTCTTCCCAGCCCCTCTCAGTGCCACGCTCTCAGCTCAGCCCCGTGACAGGAAGATCTCAGCTTCAGACCTGTGATTTTTGCCTGAAACATCTCCCCACAAGCCCCTTCCTCAGCTTGCACTTGTGGCAAGGGGAGCTGACACCACAACAGCCTGCCCCTCTCCCACTCCTTGCATCCCTTTGCACTGGGTGGGATGAGGTTCTGGCTCTTGCCAGGTTCAGTTGACATCTCTGGGCTGGCAGATGTCACTCTGCTCAGCTCATTACAGCTTCTCTGTCCACAGGTCAGGTCACCTCTAGGAGTGGGGGGAAGCCCTTGCAGGATGAACTCTGTGATTCATCTCCAACCCCAGAGGCTCTGAGAGACCTTCAAGGGGCGACATCTCTGCTGGAGGGGACAAGTGAAGTGCCACCTATGCCAGAGCTGTGGGGCAGGGAGCTGGGCCCTGCGCCCTCCCATTTCAGCCCCTGGCAGCACTGGGAGGGCAGCGGAAGGGGCAGCCTTGGCATCCCTGCACTAGCCAGCGCTCACGGGGAAGGTGCTTCTGCTCCTGTATCCCATGTGATGGGGAAATGGCTCTGCGCAAAGTGCTCAGAGGCTGTGGATGGGAAGTGCCCTCTGCACTATGCTGAAAGCTGTTATTAGCGCTAATGGCTCTTTTGCTGGGGATATTCAAATAGCAACCACTCCATTTTCATTGCAAATCTTTTCCCCCCTCCTCACTCACCCCTGAGAGGAAGACAAAGGCTCCTCACTGCAGAGTCCCAGCAAAGCCGCTCTGGTTGAGGGAGCCCACCCAGCTCCCAGGCTCCAGGGGCTGAGCAGGCTGCAGACACATGGTCTGGATGTTTGCAAAGGAAAGGCCCAAAGCAGCTGCTAAACCAGCACTGCGGGAGCAAACAAGGCTCCCTTGTGCAAGGAGCAGATGTACCCAGGCAGAAAGCGGGGACAGAGCAGAGCAGGCACAGCCCATCAAGACCGCGGGTACCGGTGGGTGCCAGAAGCTGGCAGAGGCAGTGCAGAGGTGCAGAACATCTCCCCTTTGTGCTCCACAGCCCGGGGACGGGGTGGGCTTGGGGTTGGCTCCATGGTCTGGGGGCAGATGGTGGCCCAGCCTGCCTGGCACTGGCTGCTGTATTTGCATTTCTGGGATTCACAGAAAATGAGAGTGATATTTTTTTTTTTACTTAGTAAGCGCAGAGTTTATGTTGGTTGAAAATTGACTCAATAAATATTTCAGCTGGTATTTTAAATGCATGCGCGGGCTTCAAAGGCTATTACGAGAGCAAATTTATATAAACAGGCACTGAAACACACTGGCCAGAGCACATTATGGACCGAAGTATGAAGACCGTTCCCAGGGGAGCTGTTCTTGCCACTGCCCAGTTCCGATAAAGTAACTTCCTTTGAAAATTGGTAGGGATGGGTCACCCCTGAAATGCCAGTGGATACTACTCACTGGGGAGGATGCTGAGCTGGCCATTTGCAATATGGGGGTGCAAGCCTCGGTGCTGCCTTGCTTTTGGAAAACTCAGACCACTGATGTCTCTGCAGGTGGCTTTGGGACCTGCTAGCAAGTGATGAGGAGACCTGGATGTTGCTATGGGGGCTGTGGCACGGGACCTGCTCCTGCCTGGTGCTGCAGAAATGAGCTGAGCAGGGGCAAGGGAGGGTCATCTTGCCCCGGTTTGGTGGGGAGAGGGGGGCAATTAGCACTTGCAGAGCCCTCCCTGCACACCCGTGCACTGAAATGGCCCCACGGGCAGGCTGCCAGGCATGCATGGCTTGGCCAGCTCGGGCTCTGCAGCTCCCGGCATCACTCATGCCCTGCGCTGCTCTGAGATGCCTCGTCCCAGCAAGGCACAGCCAGCCGTGCTGCCCAAAGCAGGGACCTTGTTTTGGACACCTTGACACCTCTGTCACCCCCACCAGGCATTCTCTCCCTGCTCCCTGCCTGCCTCCCCAACGGTGCTGGTGCAGGCACACGTGCTGGAACACAGCAGACCTGGAAATGCTCACAGTCAGCCAGACAAGTGGAAACCCCTCCTATCCATTTGGAAATTAAACGGGAGCTTTAAATATTGCTGAAGCCAATCGATGGGGTGGGCAGGAGCCCAGCATGGTCCTTGCCAAGAGCCATCCTGCATGGAAGGGAGGGGTTCAGGGTCCCGGCAGCCTCATCCATGGCTCCAGCAGCGTCACCTCAGATGTCCCCAGTCCTGTTCCCCTCAACCAGAGCATCCTCACAGCTGCATGGGGACTTCCATTGTCCCAAGCCCTGCCTCATCGTCACAGCATCCCTGGGGTGACAGCTGAGGGTGGCCCTTGTGCCTCAGTGCCTGAAGCTGCATCCCTGACCCCCAGTGCAGATCAGTTACAGATCTGCTGGAAGGCGGGGGGCAGAGACCCTTGTGCCAGGATTAGAGCAGTTTGTTCTGAGATTAGAGCACTGTTTAGCCATGGCACGGTGCAGTAACCCTGCTCTGCTTTACTGAGCTCTGTGGGATTAAGACTTTGTTTCAAGGGATTAGGGCGATTAGGAGTGTTGTGGGGGGTGCTGCAGGACACAGCGTTGCTTACTGGTGCCACATGGCAAACAAACACTGAGTCAAAAGGAGTCAGTCCCTTGACTGGCTGGGAGGGCTCTGGAGATGCCCCAAAGTCATGCTTCCATCTCCAAGGGCTGCTGGTCCTTCATGGATCCTTGCCCAGGGCATCAGGGCCATGCACAGAGCAGCAGAAAATGTGGTCTGCTGAGCCCTGCTGGTGGGATGCAAACGTATCCTGTACTGAGCCCAAGCCTGGCCTGGCCCCATCTGCCTCATCCACACAGCTCAGCTGTTTTTTACTTAATTCCAGCACAAAACTGTCACATAGACCCATGCAGAAGTGAGGGAGCAGACACAATGTGTGGGACACCCTTGCAGAGTAGGGACATATGCACAGAAACATCATGAGCTGTCCCCAAGTCCCCATGCCCAGCAGGGACCTCTCATCCCTGGCATATTGGACAGCAGCTTCTGGCCCCAGGACCCCCGTGCCACCCCAGCACCACAAACCTGAAGCCCTGGGGTACAGGCTGTGTCAGTGCAGCAGCTCCTGGCCCCACTCAGCCCTCCACACAAGGATGCTGCTGCAGGCAGAGCTGGTGTCTGCATCCCATGCTTGCCTCCTGCTGCTCAAGGCTGTTGGGGAGAGAGGTGCTCTCTCTGCCCGGTTTCCCAGTGAGGTGAGGTGCTCCCGTGAGTCCCTTGCTCCCCAAGCTGTCCCCAGGACCTCAGCTCCCTCTCGGAAACACCCCTCTGGGGTAGGAACTGCTGGAGCCCAGCACGAGGAGTTCGGCACCGTTGAAAGCAGGACCAGAGTAACAGCTCTCCCCCAGTCTATCAGTGAGGGAGTGAGGTTAAAATGGCAAAACCCAACCAAGGTTAGAAGCTGGAAAAGCCAAAGAATGGCATCTGGAGACCTTGGCCCTGGGTGTCCAGCTGGGTGCGATGCTCTGTGTAACTGAGTGCAATGGCAGGCAGCCCCACGCCATAGTGGCAGTGCCAGGGAGGGTTTTCTGGGCTCCCACATCTCAGCCCTCATCCTCTGCCAATATATCAGCTTGCTGCGTTATGCTGCAGCCCAGATCACTGAATCGATCCAGCTATAAAGGACTTGGCTCCATTCCTGGCACAGCCCCACCAGCAGCACAGGTGAGGGCAGGCGAGAGGTTGCGGCGAGTGAGGCGGGTGCAGTGGGAGCCCCACCCTGCAGCCCCTGACAGCTCCTGGGCCAGCAGACCTCGAGCTTGGGGGGCTGCAGGGAGCAGAGCAGCCCCCAGACCTCTGCTCCTTGCTCACAGCCAAGATCCCAAAGTCACATCTGTCCTTACCATCTCAGATGGACACAAAGCTCTTTGCTCAGGTCCCACAACACTCTTCTCTCCCCTCATTGCCTCACAGGTAACCCCCTGGAAAGGGGCTACACGCTCTTACTGACACACAGGCCATGTTGCACAAGGTGAGGCTGTGGGATTTGGGCTGGTTTAGCTGCTCAGGAGCTAACAACAGCATGCAACTACCTGAAGAGAAGTGGCAAAGGGGTTGGAGGTGAACATGTCTGTGGTGACAGATGCTATCCTGGGCATCCAGAGCTTGCACTTTGGCAGCTTGTGCTGGATGTAAGGAAAAGCTTCTTCCCCCAGTGCAGGTTGTCAGAGAGGAGGGAGGATCTGCCTCCATGGAGGTTTGGGCAGGCAAAGCCAGGGCTGAGCTTGCCTGGTGCTGGCAGTGTCACCGTGCATGAAGACACGGGCAGTAGAGCCGCAGCACGCATGTGCATGCAGCCGTGCACCGCCCGGGAAGTGTAAAGTCACACTTGCAGAGATGTGATTGCACGCATTGAGTGAGGACCACACACCAGCACATACACTGGAAAGCACATGCATGCAATTGCTGTGAGCCTTTCAGCCACTGGCATTTTGCAGAGGGATAAGTTCCATGCAGGGAAATTTTCTCCTTTGCAAAGAAAATGTGTAAATATTGCTTTGGGCATGGCCACGCTCGGACCTGAGGGCAGACCCAGCAAACTGGGACTTCAGGTCTCCCATGGCCACTGTCAGTGCCCAGCTCATGATGAGGGTCAGCCTATTCTCAGCCACTTATTTGGGAGAGGACTGGGCTGTGCTGGGGACTGGCCATGCCTGGAGAAAAGAGATTTTGCAGGTCTGGGGTTGAGCTGGAGAGGATTTGCAGAGGAGGGAGGATTGGGTGGGTTGAGGTGGGGAGCTACTGCCTGGGGGCTGGGGCAAGCAGAGATGGTTTTCATCCTTTCCCCTCCTCCAGCCTGTAAGGAGAGCTTTATTCTAAATCCTTTTCCGCTGCTCACTCCCCCCGAGATTGTGCTGTGCTGCAACGGTTTAATATTGAAGAGAGACAAATGAGTGACTCACACACATATGCAGAGGATAAAAATACCCAGGCCCTGTGCATCCCACGTCCCACGGGCTGGACTCGCGTGGCGTGGTATCATGTACTGATAAGGGTAATGGCCGAAACATTGTGGCAAAACCAGTTCATCCAGCCACAGGAGATGATACATTCAGTATAGGGTGAACTGCAATTTATTTATCAACAACAAGCTAACGAGCTATAGACCAGGCTGGCCAATACAGGAGGTGGGGGATGTGCTGGAGGGCACAGAGCTCCACCTCCTGATAGCCCCAGCATGGCACAAAGAGGGAAAGCTGAGACCCTTCAACATGGCCTGAGACTTGTTGATCTTCCGCAATCACCCCTTCCCCCACAGACTTTCCTCTACTCAGAGGGCTATAAAAAAGCTCATTTAAAGCAGCACTGACAGGGAACCCACCACCCTGAGGATCCCCTTGCCCACCATCCTCTTCATGGGAACTGGACCAGACACGGGAGGACGCTGCGACCCTGAACTACAAACCCAGCATCCTCGTTGCGGGACAGTGGACATCATCAGACAAGTCCCATCATGCATGCTGCGGAGCCATAAGGGTGGCTGGATCCCTCACCTTTTCTTTCTTCCTTACTTTTTCTTTGCTCTTTTCTTCTCTCTTTCTCTTTTTTTCCCCTATATCCCCATTTCCTTGCCTCTCCTTCTGTGAGTGGTGTAATAACACAAGACTCGCAACCCTACCTGCGCCGTGAACTCCTCTATGTAAATCTCTTCTCTGTTGAGTTATTCATTAATTAGAGCTAAGTGAGGTAAGTCTTTCTACCACCAAATAATCTATAAATGATTCGTGGGCCACGCTGTAAAATAAAAATAGTTGGGTTTTTTTTTCAGACCTTAAGTACTGTGTGTACTGTTTTCCAACCAAAGGGGACCCACAAACCTGAGTCACTTCACCCCCCCGACTCATACCTGAGGGTGGGACGTGACAGGTGGCTGTGCAGAGCGGGGTGGACGGGCATGTCAGGGGTGACACAGCTGCTCCCACGAGCAGAGCGGGAGACTGGATGCTCTGTGGACTCAGTGAGTGCTACCAGTGCTGCCTTGGCGTTCAGGTAATGTCACTCTCACCCCAAGCAGCTCCAGCTCTGCTGGCCACAAATGAAAGGACCTGGGCATGTGTGATGGTCAGGCCAGAGCAGCTTGTGCTAACCCTGGCTGTCCTACTCCCAGGTGGAGGAAGGAGGTTTGAGAGCAGAGACTTTGCCTTTCTTGTCTTTCACATAGTTGTTTTTGAAAATGGGACACTTTGCAGTGTTTTTGCATACTTTATGCTGCTTTTTGCATGCTTTCTGATGAAAGACTCCCATGTTGGTGAAGGAACACACTGCTGTTAGTGGCCCAGAGACCATTCAAGCTCATCCCTCCTGTTGCTTTGTCTCTCAGTGCAGAGCTGGTGGGTGATAGTTGTCCTATTCCCTTGCAGAGCTTGCTGTCTGATGTGTAGGTGTCAGGCAGCGGCACGGTTGGGAGGGGACATCACCCAAATATCTCTGGAGGTTGGTCAAACCCTGTTGATCTGCAGAGCATGGCACTGGCTGAACAGTGGGAGCACACAAGGCACGGAGGGATTTGCCTGTGGGGTGTTTTGTGCAGGTCTGTGTTCTGGGAATGGGCAGAGAAGCACTCCAAGAACCGGTGCTGGGACCTACAATCTCTTGGTGGGTAGTGATCAGTGCTAGCTTGTAGGAGACACACAAGGAATCGCGAGAACAAGAAAAAAAATGGGGGAGAAAAAAGAATCCTTAACATAGCAGGTTGGCAAGAAGAGGAGATGCCCTTTGGGTGAAAGTTTCCATGACACAGCCCGATAGAGCTCCCTGCCAGAACATGTGTGGTGGTAAGTGGTCCTCTGCTTCATGTTGCTGCCTCTTCCATGTTTCTGAGGAAGAGGACACCACCCAGAGGAGCTCCACAGGTATACTCATGGCACCTGTAGGCATGTGGCTGCTGTGGTGGGAGTCATCAGTGATGTGCTCCGTTCCCAGGTCCACGCAGCATCTGACTTCTCATTGGGTTCCCTGGGCCCACATCCTGGGAGGTAATGGGGTGCAATGGGGATGTGGGGATGGAATGTGGGGTGGGGTCTGAGCACCCCATGGTGCCTGTGCCCTGTGCACCCAGACAAGTTACCCACATCCTGGGTGTTTCTCGCCTAGCTTTTCCAAGGGGTGGGATGACGACTATCAGTTTGCCCAGAGAAGGGTTTGATGAGGAGCAGGAGTCTCTCTTGTCTTGGCTATGATCTCAGCTCTCTTCAGGCTTTTTAGGGTCCTGCCCCATTCCTCACAATGCTTCTGAAGTGTGAGCTGTCTCCCCCTGCCTCCCTGACCTACTGGTACCCATCAAGGGGTTTTCTTGCAAGCAGCTCTGAAACTCTGGTGGGTTTTGGTTCACCAGAAAGTTCCCAGGCAGGAGGAGAGGGGAGGCCCAGATGCTCATGACACCAGGACCACTAGTGATGCATCCCACAGTGAGGCGTGGACCACCTGAGCCACCCCCGCATCATAGCTGCAGGCAGCCGCGTGGGGAAAAATGTCCCTCCCTGTAACCTGGCAGGCTCCGGAGACCACGTTTCTGGCATTTAGCTGGAATTGAAGTGCAGGAGACGGGGGTCTGGCAGGGTTCCCAGCACTCTCTGCTTTACTGGTAGCAGGGTGGGGAGCTGCCACGGCCGGGCGGGAGGCCAGCCAGGGGCTGGGGAGGATGCTCTTGCAGGGATGCAGCCCTGGGAGCTGATGGAAGAGAGAGAGGGTGGAATGCCAGGGTGGGCAGAAAGCATGGTGGGAAGTGAGGAAGCCTGCCAGGCAGGGGCGGTGGGTGAGGTGGGAGCCTCGCTCGGTGCCGGGCTGCAGGTCACCTCCGGGTGCTGTGCCGGAGCTCAGGCGTGTTAGCAGATGCAAATTGCTCCAGCCCCGTCCACCCACTCTGCTTAGCTCTCCTGCATGGCTCCGTGCACACGCCTGCTCTCCCAAAGGCAGATGTGAGAAAACAAGAGGCTGTTTGTCACTCTCTTTAAATCTGTGTGCAAGTGAGCATGGGGACGTGCTCCTGGGCTGAACATAGCTCACCTCCGTCACAGGGTGCCAGCTGGAGACTGAAGAACCAGCTCCAAGGGGATTCCTGCTTTGGCTACAGCTGCTTTGTGATTTGTGGGTGTCTTGTGTTTCGGGGTCTCTCCCCACTCTGCTGGCCTTACTCATGCAAGGTGGTGGTATCCTGGGCAGTGGGTGCAACTGGAGCAGCAGTGGGACAGCACTGGGCTCTCCTGCTCCTGGTTGTGCACTCCCAGAGCACACCAGCCCACTCAATGGGTGGGGGTCGTGCAAGGAATGACCTCGTATAACTGAGCCAGGTTAAAATATATGTGTATATATATGGCAAAAGAAAGGGCTATTTTTAGCCTGAATTAGTTCCTGGATGTGGACCTGACCCCTCTCGGTAGCCTGCACAGCTGTGCCAGAAATGCTGGGTGGCACTGGGACAGGAGCAAGGGGATGTGGGAGGGGATACCCTGACCTGGCACAGTGCCACTGCAGGCTGGACACACACCAGGACACAGGGTCACCTCCCAGAGGGGTTTACACCAGGCTGCAGCTTGCCCAAGCCAGCTGGAGCACCAGAAGGTTGAGAGCTGCTCAGCCACCCCATTCCCAGCTGCCACCCCAACTCACGACAATGCAGACGTGAGTCAGTTTGATATAAAAAAGGATCCTTTTCTCTTTTTTCTTTTGCTGTATCCCTTCCTAGCTGGATAGCTTGCTGAGCTGTCTGCTCCACAGCCTCCCCATGGCCACTGCCAGCACAGCGAGAGAGTGAGACTGTTTATTCTCAGCAGAGATGGACATTCCCTGCAGATGGAAGCATTTCTGCAGCCTATTCCCCAGGGCTAGATCCAATATCAATACCCCTCTCACTGCTCCCATTGCTTTCTTACTCTTCAGGACACATCTATCTGTCTTTTGTGGGAACTTAAACCCATCTTGGCAGCCAGTGCTCTCATCTCAGAAAGAAAACGAGGGCTGGAGCCTCCTGCTTGGGGTGCTAGGGAGCTGGGAGGGAAATCCGTGGTGCGCTTCATGGCACTACATCTCCCATCAATTGCATGACATGATCTGTGCCATGCCCGGCTCATCAGCAGGTCACAGGACTGAGCTTGTCCATTGGCCAGGGCTGTGCTGTCAGGGGAGATGCTCCTGCAAACATCTACCTTGTCTTTTCTTTGTGACTGGACTATCTTCCAGCCAGGCAGGGGGGTTCCTTAGCATGGAGACAGGTGAACCTTTGGGAAAGCCAAGAACTTATGCTGTGGAGATCAGCATTTCTTAGCACATGCATGTGCCACCTGTAGCTGCTCTTCCCTCCTCTGCTCAGGACCGCAGCTGCCCTCTCCTCAGTGCCTGCAGGGATGCTAATGCTCACTTGCTATGGCTCACGCATATTTTTTCTCAAAACACCAACCTCAGTTTGGCAGGAACAGCCTGCACTGCTTGTTCCTAGTTATAACTCTCAGCTGGGTGTATTAAATAGGATGGTTGGATGGCCTGTGCTGGGCTGAAGACTGCCGTCTCTTCATCACTATTTACTGCTCTGCCAGGCTCATGTGTCAGCTGCAAATATTAGCAGCAAGATTTTAGATTTACTTCCAGACCACTGATGAAAACGTGGCATAGCAATGAACAGCGCTTTTGCTGGTCTCCATATCCTCTGGGGAAGTTTCCAGCATGAGCATTTTGGAGTGCAGGGTCAGATTCACGAGTGGAGGGGACACCTTGGGCTGGTGGGTGTGACA